>NC_041749.1:36834338-38174755 GCF_004115215.2 Ornithorhynchus anatinus | reverse complement strand
AATCCCCTCCCCCGACCCCTAACAATTTCCTCAGCCACCTCATATATTTCTCTCTTTCCTTATTTGTTGTGTGTTGTCACTTCAGTCTATTATTTCCATTTCCTCATTCTTAACTATGGGTTATCCAGCCTTTTATGTCAACTACCTTCCTGACTAGACCATGAGCTTCTTGTGGCCAGGTACTGTGCTTGTAATTTTCTGCTTTGGCATGTTCTGAACTAGCTCCCTCCTGATAATCCTAGTCCGGAGGCCAGGGACAGAGAGAAAGTGTGGGAGGCTGAGTGCGATGAGAAGACAGACTCAGGGTCCACGGGGAATGCAAGAATTCAACTTAAAGGAAGAAAGAGCGAGTCGAGGGGGAGACAGGACAGCAATCTGCAAGCATCAGTGGGGAACTGGTATTTATTGAGCACTTACTGTGTGCAGAGCTCTGTACTAAGTGCTTGAGAAAGTACAATACAACAAATAGATGTGATTCCTGTCCACAAAGAACTTTCAGTCTACAGGGAGAGACAGACAGTAAAATAGATTAGGGATAGAGGGAATAGTGGCTTTTAAGAATATTTGCATAAATACAGTGGGCTGGGGTGAATATCAAAGTGCTTTAGGTGTACACAGCCAAGTTCATAGTTGACACAGAAGGGAGGGCAGATGGGAGAAATTAAGAGCTTAATCTGGGAGGGCATCTTGAAGAAGATGTGATTGTAGGTGGGTTTTGAAGGTGGTGAGAGTAATGGAGTGTCAGAAATGAAGGGGGAGGGAGTTCCAGGCCCTATGTGTAATTATCACACAGAGTTTGCTGCATCTGGTTCTCTTCTTTCTCTGCTGACCATTTGCTCATATTTTCCTTTCTGCCTGAAGCCCCTTCCCCTGTCACATCCACAAGTCTACTGTTTTTCCCACTTTCAAGACCCTTCTGAAATCACATTGACTCCAGGAGGCCTTCCCTGATTAATCCCTCCTCCCTACTTGCTGGATCTCCTTCAAGCGCTACTTCGTGACTTCCGCATCACCTGAGCACTTGGTTCCTCCCCTTCCTCAACTTTGACCTCTTAATATACCTTTATACCCTCTTACTTCCCCCTATTTGTAATTTATCTTCATGTCCATCTCCCCTGGTAAACTTTAAGCTCCTTGAGGGCAAGGGCCATGTCGGCCAACTCTATTGAACTGCAAATAACAGCTAATGATAATTGTGATATTTATTAAATGCTTACCATGTGTCAAGCACTGTACTAAATGCTGGGGTAGATTTAAGATCATTAGGTCCCACATGGGGTTCACATCTAAGTAGATGGGAGAACATGTATTAAATCCCATTTTGGAGCTGAGTGAACCGAGGCCCAGAGAAGTAAAGTTACTTGCCCAAGATCACACAGTAGACAAGTAGGAGAGCCGATATTAAAACCCAGGTTCTCTGACTCCCGATCTCTGGATCTTTCCACGGGGCCTTGCTGCTTCTGCTTCCAAATCACATAGGACATGGCTGGCACAGAGTAAGCGCTCAGTAAAAAAAAAAAACCAGTGGTTGTTTGCTTGACTGATTGAAGAGGAGCTGGAAACTTCGAGGATGCAAGGTGGCTTCTTGCATATCTGATAAACCTTGAGGCAGTTACTCTTAGGTGTTTGGACAGGTTTATTGTTTGAAACTGAATTTTCCAGGGGAAAACGTTGCTTTCCTTCCTGGCACTATTTGCCTCTGAAAGTTGTACTTGCCCAGTGCAGATCTGTGTTGGAAGTGGAGTTTTCCATGTTAAAATTCCTTAGAAAGCCAAACCAAACCCTAGTGAATGCAGTCTTGGTTTTTTGTTCTCCGGATAAAATGAAATCTCCACTCCCTTGAGAAAGCTGGGGTCTTCACTCATAAGCTACCTAGATAAATAAGCCCTCCTCAAATGACTCAATGATCAGGCATTTCCTTAGGAGTAGCCCAGGAGTGATGTATAGTTGGGGCCCTAAATAGACGGCAGATCCCAAACTCCTTTTCTAGAATAGGCCTGTACCAGCTGTTGACAATCAATTAATCAACCAACCATATTTATTGAGTGCTCGTTGTGTTCAGAGCCCTTACTATGCATTTAGGAGAGGACAGTTTAACAGAGTTGGTAGATGTACGTTCCCTGCCCACAACAAGCCAGAGGAATTCTCACTGACCTCTGATCCCTCTTTGCTTTTTCACAATGACAGGCAGTTTGCCCAGAGGAGACCCTACCTCAGCTCCATGAGAGGACGGCTTGGGGAACATTCAGTAGGACAGACCTTTGGCCTCAGAGCCTCACAGCAGGATCACATCAGCTTGTTTTATCTCCCCAACCCCCACCCCCAAAGAAAACACGAGTGGATCTGAGCATTCCTGCTTTGATCTTCCCCAACTCCTCACAAGAGCATTTCTGCCCTTCTAGATTTGAGCCACGAAGCCACAGTGATGCTAATTGGTGTGTTTTGGGGGAGAGAGGCTTTATAGCCCCACATGATTGAACAAGGCCACTCAGTACTGAAGAGGCCAAAAAGAAACCAAAGGTGAGGACTGAGGTTCAAGCTGGAGCTTCCCTCCCCATGAGTCTTTGAGCGAGTCCAGTGAAAAACAGGCGGGAGGCCATGTCGTGGTCACACTAAGCTAAGGTCTTTGGCACCTCTGCCCAGGGGTTTGAGAAGGGGTGGGCTACTGGTCAAATGCAGAGATTTCTTTCTGTCCCACTACTGTCTCCTATATTCCCAAGTAGGACTTCACCAGTGACTGGAATTGGACTTCACCAATTTCTGGAACCTCATGGACACTGCCCAGTGAACTGAGGGAGCTTCTCCAGCCCGGAGGTCACAGCAAGCCTACACTAGTCATGCTTCCCATTAGAGCCTGCCCGATCCTCTGTCTTGGATCATGTTTTCCATCTGTCTGCCCATTAGATTGGGAGTTCCTTGAGGGCAGAGAATGTGAATTTTTCTTCTCTTAAATGCACCCATCATCAACATCAATAGTATTCACTTACTATGTGCAGAGCACTGTGCTAAGCGATTGGGAGAGTGCAATAGAGCAGGGTTGATAGACACATTCCCTCCCCACAGTGAGTTTACAATCTAGATGGGAAACAGGCATTAATTCTCCTATGGCTCTAAAGGCAATTGTTGCTCAATAAATGACATCGAGTATTTCTTGAGCACTTACTATGTCCAGAGCACTGTGCTAAGCAAATGGGAGAGTACAATTCAATAGAGTGGGTAGACACATTCCCTGCGCACAGTGAGTACAGCCTAGAAGGGAAAGACAGACATTAATCCTCCTATGGTTCTACATGTAATTGTTGCTCAATAAATTACCCACTTAGTCATTGATTCACATCAGAAAAGGACCAGGAAAATGTGAAGGTTTCCAGCCGGGAGCTGTGAAAACATCCAAAATCTGGGAAAATGGAACCAGGAAAAAAAACACCACAACCAAAATAATTCAGATTATTTAGCTGGAGTCAGTAAGAGCTGAGAAGAACAGCGCTTCGCACGTAGTAAGTGCTTAACAAATGCCATCATTATGATTATAATTATTAAGAAAAGAATCAGGCCCCTGGAGAATTGCACAGTTACTATCCAGTGCTCATGCAGCAAGGAGGAGAAACCAGGTCCCATTATGGCAAGCTCTTCCTGGCTGAAAGAAATGTTCTACACTGAATTGGTTACCCAAGGAGGAAGACGAATGTCCTTTTCTCAGTATCATTAGATTGATAGCTTCTTGAAGGCCAGAGAAGCGGTGAAGCTCTGGGAATAGAGCACAAACCGGAGAGTCAGAAGGACCTGGGCTCTGATCCCAGCTCCACCACTTGCCTGCTGTGTGACCTTGGGTAAGTCATTTCACTTCTCTGTGCCTCAGTTTCCTCATCTTTAAAATGGGGATTAAGACTATGAGCCTCATGTGGGACATGGACTGTGTCCAATCTGATTAGTTTATCTCTACCCCAGTGCTTAATTCAGTGCCTGGCACAAAAGGAGCATTTAACACACACAATATAATAAGTAGCCTTCACACGTTTCCCCACAATTTTCTCTTCCCCAGCGACGCTCTCAATCTCTGATTTTCATCCTGCAATAATAATAATAGTTGCGGCTTTTGTCAAGTGCTTACTTTATGCCAAAAACTATATTAAGCACTAAGGCAGATATAAGAGCATCAGGTTGGACACGGATCCTGTCTCACATGGGGCTCTTACTCTATTCTCATCCCCCTTTTTTTTTTTTCCACAAATGAGGTAACTGAGGTACAGAGAAGTGAAGTGCCTTGCCAAAAGTCACACAGCAGACATGTGAGGGAGACAGAATTAGAACCCAGGTCCTTGCAAGAAGAACTCGGGCTCTGCCCGTAGGCGAAGTAGCTTTTCCGGCAATGGGCCACCCAAGGTGACATGACCTCGGGCAAATCCCTTAACTTCTCAGTTCCTCGGTTACCTCATCTGTAAAATGGGGATTAAGAAACTGTGAGCCCCATCTGGGATATGAACTGTAACCAAACTGATTAGCTTGTATCTACCCCAGTGCTTGGTACAGCACCTCGCACACGGCAAATGTTTAACAAATACCATAATCATTATTATTAGCGAGTCAAGTAAAGCTCTTTGACTTTCTTCAGGCAAGTCCACTTGGCTGTTCGAACCCAAGTGAGTTTAAGGGACATGAAATCCAGCTGTGACTTCAGCCCTGACCCTTTTGGCCTCTCCGATCCCCGGGTGAGGCTGAATGGGAATCGTATAAACAAAGCCTCCCCCGAGACTGATCCTCTATTCTCATTACTTCCTGCCAAACTCCGAGCTGCAAGCACTCTGCAGGCTGAGGGAATTTACCCCAGCTCCTCACTGGGTTTCCGCATCACTCACATCCCATGAGCCTCTCTGGGAGACAGGAACAGAACAATCTTCCTCCTCCCTGGTTGGTACTAAGGAGTAGGAACTCTGTCTTCTCCTCCTGGTTCTCCTCTTATCTCTCTGGCTATTCATTCTAAGTCTCCTTCGTGGGCTCTTCCTCTGCCTCCCACCCCTTACCTGTAAGGATCCCCCCATCTCTTTCTCCATCGACACCCACTCCCTTGGAAAACTCATTCTCTCCCATGGCTTCGACTACCACCTCTGTGTGCATGATACCCACATTTACATCTCCAGCCCTGATCTCTCCCTCTCTCCAGTCTCGCATCTCCTCCTATCTTCAAGACATCTCTATCCGGATGTCCTCCCGTCCCCTCAAACTTAACATGTCCAAAACCGAGCTCCTTATCTTTCCACCCAAACCCTGCCCTCTCTGTGACTTGCCCATCACTGTAGATGGCGACACTATCCTTCCTGTCTCACAAGCCTGAAACCTTGGTGTTTTCCTTGAATCCTCTCATTCAACCCACGTATTCAATCCCTCGCTAAATCCTGTAGGTCCCATCTTTGCAACATCGCTAAAATCCACCCTTTACTCTCCACATTTATACAATCACTCATCCTATTCCACCAGGACGACGACATCAGCCTCCTTGCTGACCTCCCAGCCTCCTGTCTCTCCCCACTCCAATCCGTACTTCACTCTGCTGCCCAGATCATTTTTCTACAGTACGGTCAGGCCGTGTCACTCCGCCCCTCAGACAGCTCCATGGGTTGTCCATCCACCTCTGCAACAGACAAAAACTCCTCACCTTTGGCTTTAAAGCACTCTACCACCTTGCCCTCTCTCCTATCTCACTTCGCTTCTCTCCTTCTACGATCCAGCCCGCACATTTCACTCCTCTAGTGCTAACCTTCTCTCTGTGCCTTACTCTCGCCTGTCTTGCCGCCCACCCTTAGCCCACATCCTTCCTCTGGCCTGGAACGCCCTCACTCCTCTAATCTGACAGACAACTATTCTCCCCTGCTTCAAAGCCTTATTGAAGGCACATCTCCTCCAAGAGGTCTTCCCAGATTAAGCTCCACCTTTCCTCATCTCCCACTCCCTCCTGCATCACCCTGACTTGCTCCCTTTGCTCTTCTCTCCTCCCAGACCCACAATAGGCATATACATATCTGTAATTTCTTTGTACTGATGTCTGTCTCTCCCACCCTCTCTCCTCCCTCCGCTAGACGTCAGCTCATTGTGGACAGGGAATGTGTCTGTTAATTTTCGTATTGTACTCGCCCACGTGCTTAGTACAGTGCTCTGCACACAGTAAGTGCTCAATAAATACGACTGAATGAATGAATGAATGAAAGTAGCAGTGTCAGTCGGAACTTCTGCTCAGAGGCTGTGCCGGAAAGACTCAGGACAGAGCTGCGGTTCTCAATCCCCCAATTCCAAGAGGCTGTTAGTAGCAGAAACAGTGTTGTCTAATGGAAAGAACACGGGCCTGGGAGTCAGGATAACTGAGTTCTAATCCCACTTGTCTGCTGGGTGATCTTGCGCAAGTCACTTCACTTCTCCGGGCCTCGGTTTCCTCATCTGCAAAATAGCGCTTTGATACCTGTTCTCCCTCCTCCTTAGACTGTGAGGCCCATATGGAGGCTGGTTATCCTGCCTCTACCCCAGCGCTTAGAACAGTATTTGGCATATAAGTAAGTGTTTTACAAATACTACAATTATCATCATCATTATTATTATTATTACCATGATCCTTCCTCGTTCAGAAGTAAAACAAGTGCTGTAAATGGGCAAAATATGGACAAAGATGAATCCTGGCATTGATCTCTTGCGACTGAAAGCTTCATTCTACATCCTGCCTAACTAAAGGCTGGTGACCCAAAGAGAGGAGAAATGCATGGGGCCAGTCTGCCATTCGAAAGTCCAAATGATATCAATCTTCCATCAGTCAATCAACTGTATTTATTGAGCACTTACGATGTGAAGAATATTATACTAAGGTCTTTTTTATGGCATTTGTTAAGCGCTCAGTCTGTGCCAGACACTGTACTAAGCGCCGGGATAGATTCAAGCAAACAAGCTAAACAGGTTGAACACTATCCATGTCCCACGTAAGGTTCACGGTCTTAATCCCCATTACATGGATGAGGAAACTGAGGCTTGGGAAAGTAGACGACAACAGAGTTGGTGGACACGCTCTCAGGCCATAAGGCACTTACAGGCTACAGGATGAGATGTCTCGAATTCCACCACCGTGCCCCTGGAAATCAGTCTTTTATCTTCAATATAGGATAGGCAAGGCCTGTGAGCATGGCTTTGCCAGCCAAAACCCCAAATTGTCTCATGTAGTGGGTGATAAGTGGCCTTAATCACCTTTGGCCGCCAAAACATTCTTCTGAGGGTAGAGGTTTACCCACTGTCTGGTTTCCACCGGCCACCGACGGCCTTTGGAACGGTTACCATTTTCCCTGCCCTTTCACGAGTACGGACACTGGGAAAAATGAAGTCAATCTGCCGTGTGGGCAACAAGAAAAAAAGCACAAAGTCTACACATAGCCAACTCTGACTTCCCCGAGCCACCCTCCGTGGGTTGGGGATGAAGACGTAGTAAAATTATCCTCTCCAAAGTTGCCTAAGCCTGGCCCCAGGGGAGAATGCGAGAAGGCTCCCAAAAGGAGAATTTTTGTGGCCAATATACACACGTACTCAGACCACTCGACTCAGCCGTGTCGCTCCACCAAAACATTGCTAAGACTGAGGTGGAGGGCCATCTCATTACGATTTATGGGAACCTGAACCGACTCAGGAATATTTCTAATGAACTTCTTTCAGGAGACTGATGAACTATATGTGGATTAGCTACCAAAAGGTGCTTTGTGGTAGTCAATTAGTGTGACATTTATGGGTTCCATGAATCATGGCTTCTCCTGAAATGGAAATAAAAATCCCTCCTGTTGGAATAAAACCAGTTTCTTCCACTTCATTAATGAGTGAACTGAACCACTGCATTCATGATTACTTGTTACTATTTAGTTAAGGTTTTTTGAGCTTATCGTAGGCAAGGAATGTGTCTGTTTATTGTTGTACTGAACTTTCCCGAGTGCTGAGTTCAGTGCTCTGCACTCGGTAAACACTTAATAAGCACGACTGACTGACTGATGGCTAATTTGCTTTTATCATTTATACCTACACCTTTTATGCTTCTACCTATTGTACATTCACAGTTTGTGTCTACTTCCTTCCCCGATTTGACTGCAAGTTCCTTGTGTGCAGTGTAGATACAAGGTAATTGAATTGGACACAGTCCCTGTCCCGCAAAGAGCTCACAGTCTTCGTCCCCATTTTACAGATGAGGGAAGTGGCTCCAAGAGAGGCGAGATAACTTGCCCAAGGTCACACAGCAGACAAGTGGCAGAGCTGGGATTAGAACTCACGTCTTCCTGACTCCCAGGCCCACGCTCTATCCACTAGGCCACACCGCCTGTGCTCGGGAGATTACAATGTAACAGAGTCCTAAAGAGTCAGAGGTTTACCCATGCTAACTTTTCCACCAGCCCCAAAGGTTGGTTTCACTTGGAAATGGTATTTAGTCTCGGAGGGCAGGATCTGGCCAAAAGTGAAAGAGTATCCCTGTCCACTTAGGAGTTGCCGATTCATAACGAGTCTCGTCTTTGGAAACATCTCCCTATAAATGTTTCTTCGTGCTCTATAAACTGAAAGTTAACCTTGTTTCTATTATGAAATGATGAGAATTCTTTGTTTCATTGAATCGCTACTTCATTTTTCCCACACTCCCACATTATTTTCTTTCTCACACATAAACTGCCTCTGACCTATTTCTGTTGACTCAAATCACCATGGAGACATTTGAAAGTCCAAATTTAAAGCTTCTTTTGCACATCTCAAATGTCCCATTTGCTACAACTGCGAAAGTTGGCAACGATGGCTCTCTGAGATTCCAGGAAACTTTTAAATGCATCGTCCGAGGAGACGCTGTACTATAGCAACATCTTCACACCATCTGTTCCCCGATAAACCGTCCTAAAGAGAGAAGCCCAGTTCATTTCCAGCATTCTGTTTCACTGAACCGTTTGCCACAGAGAAGGGAGTGGCTGGAAGCTGATTCGAAGCTAGAGTCGGACATCACAGCTGTCTGGGTCCCGGCCGCCATGTTAGACGGGATTCGGATCACTGAATACGATCGGTCGCAGGCCCTCTAAGAGTCTCCGTGCTTTCATTCCCATAAAGATTGAGGCGCCTCCAGTCAAAGAGATTAAAGCCCACTCACAGTTTTTCTGTCATTTTAATTCCTGACCTTGAGAGGAAGTGAGATCTTTGATTTTTTGAGGAGCACCAGATACTTCTCTCTTCCTCCGTCCTGAGCCTTAACTAGCCGAAGCTGGACACCTCAGTCGCTTCTGTTAACCCCCGTCATTAGGCAGATAGCTTCACCCTTTCTCAATTGCTTCTTTGTTGAAGAGACAAGTAACTCTCTGTCCACTGAGATTCAAAATAATCTTCAGCGCCTTCGGATCTGATTGAGAAAAAAGGCACTTCACCCCCTCCCTGTCGCCCTTAAGAATTCAGTCATTTGAAAACCCTTGTGAAAGCAGTGATCATAATGGAATTGGCAACTCAGTAGGTTTGCTCTGGACAATACCAGCCCCTGAATGGGATCGTAATAAACAAGAATTAATGATGATGATAATGATGGTTTGTGAGGAGAGCATGCGACTCTCTGCTGAACTTACCTGCATCTCTTTTATGTGAAGCTGAGGTAGGGTCAGAGGTGGGCTCACTCCATTTCTCTCTGATTGTTACATTCAGGAGGCCTAGAATGATCATGGAAAATTTGACTGTGTTCTCTCTACCGCTTCTCATCCGGTCCTGACCAAACAATAGTGTGCAGGCTGTTCCAAAAAATGGAGGAGGAGAGCACACTGTGGAATTCAAGAAGGGTTTGGATTTGGTTAGTGCTCGGGACAGAGCACATGCTGGATTCCTTTCAGATGGCTTTGTCTGTTCTTTGACTAAAGTTACACAAATTAGACTTTGGGTTTGACCTGAGGCCATGAAATTCATTTTAACTCTACTAAAACCTGGAGCTAATAGTCTGGAAGTTACTCTTCTAGTTCCCTCCTACATTTCTGACTGCTCTTTCTTAGCCTCTTTCACTGGCTTATTTTCCACTCCTCCTCCCCTTTCCCCCAACTGTGGGTGTCCAACGAAGCTCTGTTCTGGGTCCCCCTAATCTCACTCTACATTGGCTCTCTTGAGGGAGCGCTCCCATTTACTTGTTTGGACACAACTATCCCCTCTATGAAGATGTTTCCCCAATCTCATCCCTTATCTCATCCCTTCTATTTAACCGATCAATGAGTGACATTTCTCGAGCACTTACCGCAGGTACAGAGCACTCTACTAAGCACTTGGGAGAGTACGACTCAAGAGAGTTGATAAACAGCTCTGCCCACAAAGAACTTCCAGTCTAGAGGGGCTGAAAGACACCGATACACTTTCCAAGTGTGTAATACAGTGCTCTGCACACAGTAAGTGCTCAATAAATGTGATTGAATGAATCAATGAGTAATATCACTGAACTTGAGCAAGAATGACAAACCAGTTCCCTAGCCCTCTTACTGGTCTAATATGACATACAGATGGTCAGTCAAGTTGTTGGGCTTTCACATAGGGATAAATAATGTAACACTGACTTGGCCCTGCCAGTCAGTCAATCTAATAATAATAATAATTAATAATTGTGTTATTTGCTAAGTGCTTACTAGGTACCAAGCACTGTTCTAAGCACTGGGGTAGGCACAAGGTAATCAGGTTGTCCCACATGGGGCGCACAGTCTCCATCCCCATTTGACAGATGAGGTAACTGAGGCACGGAGAAGTTAAGTGACTTGCCCAAATAAATACAGCTGACAAGTGGCAGAGTGGGAATTAGAACCCATGACCTCTCACTCACAAGCCTGGGCTCTTTCCACTGAGCCACGCTGTCCTCTAGACTGTAAGCTCAATGTAGGCAGAGAAAGGGTGTCTTACATTATTTTGTACTCTCCCAAGGGTACAGTATTTGGTACACAGTAAGCATTCAATAAATATGATTGATTATCTCTATCTCTTCTATTACAATGCTGACCTCTCGCCCACATCCTGCCCCTGACCTGAAATGCCCTCCCTCTTCATATCCAACAGACAATCACTCTCTCCACCTTCCAAACTTTATTAAAAGCACATCTCCTCCAAGAAGCCTTCCCTACCTAAGCTCTCATTTCCTCTCCTCCCTCTCCCTTCTGTATCATCTCCCTATCACTTGGATTTGCACCTCCCTCAGCCCACAAAACTCATGTACGTATCCGTAACATTTACTTACATTAATATCCGTATCCCCCTCTAGACTGTAATTTCATTATGGGCAGGGAACATATCTACCAACTCTTTTATATTGTACTCAGGCACTTAGAACACTGGTCTACACAAAGTAAGTGCTCAATAAGTAGGATTGATTGATTGATTGATTCTACCCTTTACCCTCCAAGTAGCTTCTCTGAGAGTGACTCAGCACCGCATTTCCTCTTGCCTCCAGCTCTTCTCCACTTGGCTAACTTGCCAGTCCCCTCAAGCTCCACATGTCCACAATGAGTTTCTCTCCTTCCATCTTTTAACTTCCTCTCTTTCCAACTGTTGCTAACACTATCATCCTCCCTTCCTCTGAAGCCCACAATCATGTCACCCTCAAGAGCTCGTTTTCATTTCAGCTCCCACAACCAATCAACAACCAAATCCTGTAGATTCTTCCCCCAGTACAGTTCATGGTATGTAGAGAAGCAGCGTGGCTCAGTGGAAAGAGCCCGGGCTTTGGAGTCAGAGGTCACGGGTTTGAATCCCGGCTCGGCCACTTGCCAGCTGTGTGACTGTGGGCAAGTCACTTCACTTCTCGGTGCCTCAGTTACCTCATCTGTAAAATGGGGATGAAGACTGTGAGCCCCACGTGGGACAACCTGATTCCCCTGTGTCTACCCCAGCGCTTAGTACAGTGCTCGGCACATAGTAAGCGCTTAACAAATACCAACACTATTATTATTATTATCCTTTCCACTCCCACTAAATAGCCACCACCCGGAGTTCAATCACTTATCACTTGTTGTTATTGATATTATTTTTATCACATTTGTTAAGGGCTTAATATTTGTCAAGTGCTGTTCTAAGCATGAGGGTCTTGTCTTATGCCATCTAGTCACCTCTGACCCGTAGCGACGCCATGGACACACCTCTCCCAAATCACCTCAATTCCAGCTGCAATCATTCTGGAAGTGTATCCTTAGGGTTTTCTTTGTAAAAATATGGAAGTGGTTTTCCACTGCCTCCTTCTGCGCAGTAAACCCGATCCCCTGCCCTCGACTCTCCTCTATGCCGCTGCTGCCCAGCAAAGGGGAGTTTTGACTTGTAGCAGATTGCCTTCCACACGCTAACCACTGGCCAAGCCAGGAATGGAATGGGTAGGTCTCTGCTTGACTCTCCTTCCTGTAATCAAGACTGGTGGAGTACTGGAAGCTCTCCAGGTGCGACCCTGAGAGGGGAAGCAAGAGGGTAGATTCAAGTTAACAAGGTGGGACACAGTTATTGTCCCACATGGGGTTCAATCTAAGTACTGGTCACATAATGGTTACTGTATCGTCTGCCTCACTGATCTCCCGGCCTCCAGTTTCTCCCCACCTCATACCACACTCTGTACTGCTGCCCTGATGATCTTGCTGACATGTCACTCCTCTGAAACCTCAATAGCTGCCCACCTGCCTCCGCAACAAGCAAAAACTTCCTACCGCTGGCTCCGAGACTCTCCGCCAGCTCTCTCCATTTTACGGATCGAATTTCTTCCCCCATTATTCCCCAGCTTGCACTCTTTGCTCCTCCCAAGTTCACCAACTAGCCACTCCACATCTTGTCTCCCCTGCCTTTGATCTCTTGCTTCCCTGTTTCTCCCGACCTAGGTAGAACTGCTTCTCTGCCTGCTACAGAGCTGCTGGACTTCAGATCTTCTTTCCTTTAATTCCCTCCTAAAGCTCTTCCCCCTCTAATTAACCATCCTACAGGTGATCTATATATCTGGTTTGGTAAGGAATGAATGCACAAATGTCCCAAAATTGGACTGCCTGAGTTAAATTGAGTTAAATTGAGTTAAATCAACCCCCAGCTTCTCAAACTCATTTTGGATGTTTAGATGAAGCTCTTTCTATCTGGCCAGGCTGCTATGTCTAGGAAGTCTCCCAAGAAAGAACAGAATCCAAGGAACACTATTGGAAGATGACGGTGGTGATCAGAGATTATGAAAACGGTGACGATGACGGTGATGAGGATCATGGTGGTGGTGAGCAGGATGGTGTTGAGGATCGTGCTAAGAATTTAAATGAATAGGCAATGCTACTATTGCATAATAATAATAATTACGGTATTTGTTAAGCGCTTACCATGTGCCAGGCATTGTACTGGTCGCTGAAGGGTTGTACCGGTCACCGTCAGATCACTGCTCCACACAGCCCAGGACAGCATCTCCCAGGGGGTCACCAGAAATATTTCTCCCTCGGTATTCCTGTGTGCCTCCGTTTCCTCATCTGTAAAATGGGGATTCAGTATGCAGTCTTCCTTTTACTTAGACTGTGAGCCCAATGTGGGACAGGGATTGTGCCCGACTCGAATATCCTCTATCAATCCCGGTAATTAGCGTAATGTTTAACATCTAATAAGGGCTTTATAAATACCACTACGATGATGATCATGATGTTACTGATTTTCCCTCTAGTAAGTAACCCCGTAAGCGGCGCTTATCCATGATGAAGGTGACGAAGGGGAAGGTGACGAACAGGCCAGTGGGCATCTCCTTTAGCCATATAATCAAAGGAGAAGCAGCATGGCTCAGTGGATAGAGCACGGGCCTGGAAGACAGAAGGACCTGGCTCCACCACTTATCTGCCACGTGATCTTAGGCAAGTCATTTCTTCTCTGTGCCTCAGTTCCCTCATCTGTAAAACGGGGATTTAGACTGTGAGCCCCAAGTGGAACGGGGACAATGTCCAACCTGATTAGCTCCTATCTGTCTTAGTACAATGCCTGGCACACAGTAAGTGCCGACCAATTACCATAAAAAAGGAGAAATGATACCTGTCTCTGCAGCAAAGCCGAGAGCCTGAAAAGCTACGATTGTCAATAAATGACTCAGACGTATAAGGAAGGCTAAGTCATTTAGCTGCCCGCCCGTTCACTGGAAGTTGAGGCGTAATAGGTTTCAAAAATGGTGTTCAGAATACAAAAAGGGAAATAATGAAAATACCCTGGGTAAACAGCAAGTCTGTGGGTGGAGTGTGGAGAAGAAGAATTAAATGATTAGCAGGACCCATGAAATCAAACTTCCTCCTAAGTGACAATGAATATTCAGTTTAATGTGTTTAGCTGGAAGATTACTCTAACAGCAGGCACCAAATGTACAAAATGTACTCCGGTATATTTCTAATTAACGGAGAGCATAAGACGGGCGGGAACTCTATTGTCAGGTGTTCTCGGCGGAAGGCGGAAGGGAGGGCTGGCAATTATCCAGTGACCGTGGACCGTGTAGACAGCTAATCTGGTTTGCTAATAGCCCCTTCCTCCCCTCGAGCCCTCTTCGACTTCAGTTATGGAGGTCGATCCCACCTAGGTGGGAGATGACCTATTTTGAATGCTTCTTAGGAAGGCTGGACCCCCGCCGCTCTGTTCAGTGACTCTCTAGATTCAGGGGTGATGTCTTAGGATAAAATGTCTCCTTGGCTATTGTGGTTGGAGAGCATTTTTCCGTAGGCTAGGAAATCGCAGCTGACCAGACTGTGGAAATCAACTGACTCCTCGCACTTCCCAGCCTCGGGTCTTGGTTCCTGTTACTGTTATACCACGGAGGCCATCCCTCTCCCCACCTTCAAAGCTTTATTAAAATCACATCTCCTCCAGGAGGTCTTCCCCGACTAAGCTCTCATTTTCCCGACTCCCTCTCCCTCGCTCTTGGATCTGTACCTTTTATTCACCCCTCTCTCAGCCCCACGACACTTAGGTACATATCCAATATTTATTTACATTAATGCCTGTCTCCCCCTCAAGACTGTCAGCACCTTCTGGAAAGGAAACAGGTCTACCAACTCTGTTGCACTGTAATAATAATACTACCAATAATTATAGAATCTGTTAAGCACTTGCTTTGTGCTAAGCACTGTACTAAGTGCTGGGGTGGATACAAACAAATCATTTCAGCAACAATCTTTCTACAGCGTCGCTTTGTTATTCCTAAAATGACCATATGAAGGAAGAAATGGCTGGTTGCCAGACTAGAAGATAGTGCAAAGTTTTGTGCTCTAGACCTAGTTCTAGAGAAGTTAGTGTGGCCTAATGGAGAGAGCAGGGCCTGGAAGTCAGGGGATCTGGCCTCTAATCCACTCACCAGCACTGTGACCTTGGTCAAGTCACTTAGCCTCTCTGTACCTTAGTTCCCTCCCCTGTGAAATGGGAATTAAATGCATATTCTCCCTCTGCTTAGACCATAGACCCTATGTGGTTCAGGCACTCTCTCTTACCTGGTAAACCCAGTGCTTAGTCCAGTGCTTGACACATAGTAAGGGCTTTACAAATGCCACAATTATTATATTGAAGGTTTATGATCAAAGAGCCACATAAGTCATTCCAGGAGGTGAACAGTCAATCACATTTATTGGTACATTTATGTGCAGATCACTGTACTAAGTCCTTGGGAGAGTACAGTACGTTACCTGCCCATAATGAGCTAGGAGTCTAGAGGGGGAGACAGATATCACTATAAATAGGTAATTCCTAATATAGAATTTAAAGATAAGTACATAAGTGCTGTGGGATTGGTGGTGGGGCAGCTATCTAATGTTCAAAGTCACAGATCCAAGTAAAAAAAGCCAGATAATGCAAGAGGGAGAGCGAGCTGCAGAAAAGGGGGCTTAACTGGGGAAGCCTTCTTGGATGAGCTGTGACCTTAATAATGCTTTGAAGATGGAGAGAGTGGTGGTCTGGCGTATATGAAGGGGGAGGGAGCTCTAGGCTACGGGGAGGATGTGGAAAAAGGGTCGGCGGCGAAATAGACAGGATCGGGGCACAGTGAGCAAGCTGATGTTTGAAGAGCGGAGTGTGAGGAGTGGGCTGTAGTAATAATGTTGGTATTTTTTGGTATTTGTTAAGCGCTTACTATGTGCAGAGCACTGTTCTAAGCGCTGGGGTAGACACAAGGGAATCAGGTTGTCCCACATGGGGCTCACAGTCTTAATCTCCATTTTACAGAGGAGGTAACTGAGGCACAGAGAAGTTAAGTGATTTGCCCACAGTCACACAGCTGACAAGTGGTGGAGCCGGGATTCAAACCCATGACCTCTGACTCCAAAGCCCGTGCTCTTTCCACTGAGCCATGCTGCTTAGTAGGAGGAATAAATAGTAAAATAGTGGTAAAGACCGCGTCAGCCACTAACGCAACTTAGCTAGGCTAAGTGCTATGATGTAGCATCAGACCAATGCTTTGGCCACTAAGTCCTGAATTTACAAAGCCTTCGCGTGTCCTTCGGACATTCACTCCTAGCTGTATACTCAAAGCCGTATACTCTGTGGAATGAGAGGGCCCGAATGAGCTGTACAAGCGACCAGCACGATAACTGCCTTGGGAGCCAAGGGGCTACCACAGGGTCCCATCTGAGGCCCCGGCTGGGGTCTGTTGATTTTTCTCTTTCCCCGTACGTTGGGCTCTGAGCCCTCTCACGATCGGAGAACGGATGTTGCCGGGAGCACATGGAAGGCAAATTGGATCGCCCTGTGCATTTTGAATCACATACGTTTCCAAGAATCACGCTCCCCTCTTCAGTCCTCCCATTACTAAGTAAATCCTCAGAGATCGCAGACATGCCTGTCCTGTCCCGGAGGGAGCCACATCGACGACGACCACAACGACGACGATGACGACGACATGACAGGAAGCTTGGGGATCTGTGGCGACTAGTTTCCTAGCAACCGAAGCCAAACGAAGTCGAGTCGCTTTCCCGTGGATCTGAAAGGGAGAAGCTGCTACTGAGGGGTGGCCATAGAAGTTCCTCGTGAGACCCCAGAACTTTCCATTCCTTTTCTGCAAATTAATCATCGCTGTCGTTCCTATGGAATCACACCACTGTTTCCTTTTTAATAGAAGTCAAGAAATTTAATCACAAATTGAAGAAGAAGGAATTTAAGATTCTCATTTGGAATGGGAATTAAAGAAATAATGGCAATTAATTTTCATGTCTTTTATGAAGAGCAGCCTAGCCTTTGAATGGTGATTTCTAAAAGGTTCTTTTCTTCAGGATTGTTTAAGCACCTCAGTGTCTTCATAAATGGTGAGACTGTTTTGGCAAAGGAGACATTCAGGTGATCAATGGGGGATTTGCATAATAATAAGTGCTATGAAAACAAAAGCGTTTATTTTAGGTGCTGAGCACAATGAAATTCAACACAACTCTGGAGGACGATTTCACGCTTTGCCTGGGGAGAGTTAAATATTTACCTTACAGAATTGAATGAGTTGTGAATCATAATCGTTTATTTTTCTACAACTTGGAACAATTCCTCCCTGGTGAATGCTGGCGGGAACCTTAAACCTTCCTGAGTCACCCTGACTCTTGCCAAAATGTGGTTTTCTGAGGATCCAGTACCTACATCCTGTGTAAAAGCAGGAGAATGGGATGGCGGGAAGGACAGAGTGGATACCGGAGATTCAGGCTGGGAAAATTGCAAGCCATGGTGGAGGGGGATAAAGGAATAGGAGTGTTGACTCTCGGGGGTTTTATCCTGAAGCAAAAGTAATTTCTCAGGGATTTTGCCTCTGCTTTTCCCCAGAATTGAATTTCTACAGGAAACAGCGTGGTCTAGTGGAAAAAAATGGACTGGGGACTCAGAGGACTTGGGTTCTAATCCTGGCTCCGCTGCGTACCTGCTGGGTGATCTTGGGCATTCTCTGTGCCTCAGTTCCCTCATCTGCAAAATGGGGATTCTATATCTGTTCTCCCTCCTTCTTAGACTGCGAGCCCCATATGGGATCTGATTAACTTGTATCCACTCCAGTGTTTAGTACAGTGCTTAGGACTTACCAAATCCTAGTTATTGTCATTATTATTATGATTCTTAAAATGAGAACAATTGAAATTAAAACGATTCCCAAAGCGTCCATAAAAAGCCACCCCTTCTCCACCCCCTGCCCTGCCTTCTCCCATTCCCCACCATCTGAGTTTGCCGCTGCCCAGGGAGCTTGGGGGCAGAGTTCGCTGCTCCCAGGGTGATGAACTGGTGAGAGACCCCGTGCCACAGATTGCTTTTTACATGTTAATAGACTTTATCGGCCAAGGTTCGTGGAGGGCAGAGTCGACCACCCGTCCATCTTCTCAGCCCACCTGCATACCCGGGGAAGGCCTACTATTATCAGTCCCTTCTTCAGTTGCAAAGGAGGTCTGAAAATTTGTTCCAAGCCCCTTCGTCTGATACAACGGTGCAAAAGTTACCGCTCTTGGGTCAAACTGTCACCTGGAGCCCTCTGAAAGGAGGGAGACCGGAGAAAGATCCGAGGAGCAACCTACTACATGATCCAGGTGGCCAGCCTGGCTGGCCACAGGGTCTGTGTTCCAGAAGTCCTGGGTGAGGTGGTGACTCCTCCTTGGACATCCCAACTCACAGGTGACCATGACAGATCCATTTTTACAGGCCATCGGAGAGTGACTCAACCCACCTCCGCTAGCAAAAATTGGGGTTTTCATTCAGAGATCATCACCGAAGTTCTTGCCGAAGGGCCGGTGAGAATCTAGGGATGGTGTCCGACCTTTGGTAGTATTGTCTATGACACTCGGCTTGTCTCCCCAGAAATGAGACACAACCAGAATCCAATTCAACTCAGAGAAAGTGTTTGCCTGTCTGTGCCCCCCAATCCCTCCCCCATCATTGTAACCTCCCCCAGAAGAGAAGCTTGAAAATTAGCCTTTTGCACTTGATTATGAAACACCCTCATCCACATCTCCTCCCCACACCTGATTGAAATAATAGCAATCTGGCAAATGGGTCTCTTTTGAAGCCATGCTGCTTCTAAACTCTAAACGTTCACTTCAGACTCTCTTTTTTCCCCTATCTGTAATTTATTTTAATGTCTGTCTCCCCCACTAGATTGTAAAATCTTCCTAGGCAGGAACTGTGTGTAATAACTGTACTGTCCTCTATTGTCCTTAATCTGTTCATCTCCATAGAGTTAGAGCTCAATAAAAGGTATTGATATTAATCTCCTTATGAAGAAAAGCAGTGTGGGCTATTGTACTTTCCAAGCGCTTAATACAGTGCTCTGCACACAGTAAGAGCTCAATAAATACAATTGAATGAATGAATGACTCGAACACGGGCCTCTGAGTCAGAAGGATCTGAGTTCTAAGCCCAGCTCTGCCATTTGTCTCCTCTGTGACCTTGGGCAAGTCACCTACCTTCTCTGTATCTCAGTTACCTCATCTGTAAAATGGGGATTAAAACTGAGCCCCATGTAGGACATGGACTGTCCAACCTGATTAGCTTATATCTACCCCAGTGCTTAATACAGTGCCTGGCACATAGTAAGTGCTTAGCAAATACCTTTAAAAAAAAAAAAGGAGCTCATTAGCCGCAGGGGGAAGCAATAGCAGATTATGCCAATTTGCAACCTGAGGCAAAATGAAAAACTTCCAAAAAATATACATTTGATCTAGATGCAAAATGTATTTAGGATTCTAACAAGCCCTTCGTTCAAAAGAAAGTCATTTCATCTGAGAGGCAAGTAATTGTTGTCGGGAACATTAGGTGCTCAATAAAATGAGCGATCGGTTGATTAAATGGGACCCGAAATAGTGGTGGTAAAGTTGGTTTACTAATCCACCAATCTATCATATTTATTGAGGGCCTACCGTGTGCAGAGCACTGTACTAAGCGCTTGGGAGAGAATAATATAACAGAGTCGGTAGACACCTTCCCTGCCCGCAAAGAACTTACAATTTAGAGAGGGAAACAAAAATTAAAATAAATTACAGGTGTATCATAAATGCTGTGAGGCTGAGAGTGGGGTGAATTAAGGCACAGATGCAAGTGTTAGGGTGACGGAGATTCCACACACCCATTAAAATGTGTTTCTTAGAGTTGTTCACTTGTTTCTTTTTTCCTTTTCCTCCTCCTCTTGCTCCCCTTCTTCCTTCTCTTCCGGTCTCTTCCCCCCATTCTTCTCCTCTTGCTCTTCTTCCTTCTTATCCTTCTCCGTCCCCTCCACGATCCTTCAAGGACAGAACAGTTGCTAATCGAAGCCCAGGACTGGGTTTTACCTGCCGGCAGTGTGGATTTACCTTCTAAAGCCTTGGTTAAATGCAAAAGACCGACTGCTTCCCAGGCAGTTTCCTGCAATCGGGAGCCAACTGGTTCTGGCTAGGAGGCCCCGCACATATTACCTCAGAATTCTAGCCCAAAGTTAGATTTCTTTTCAGTTACATCTGTCAGGCAGCATTTGGAAAAAAAACACCCAAGAACAGTTTTGGAAGGCACACTCCCTTCATGTCTAGATTTGATCGCTGTCAAAGATGAAAGGGGCTCTGCCCACAGCTAGATTTTCGGGGTCTTGCCTAGAGCCAAGGGCTCTGTCAGAACACTACAAGCCATAAAACTCTCATATTGCCTCGCAGCAGTCTCCACTCCTCGAATAAGCAGAAAAGGAAAAGATTTCTCTGGTTTTCTGAGCAGTGGATCTGGTGCAGCCCAAGCAAACGTGCCCTGCTGGCTTGGGAGAGGAGGAAGGAAGGATGCCGTCAGATCCAGGCATGGGGAAGATTGGGGTTGATTAGGAACCTTGTTGCCTGGAACCAGCAACCCAGAAACGCTTCAAATTCATTTATTCAATAGTATTTATTGAGTGCTTACGGTGTGTGGAGCATTGTATTAAGCTTTCAGGAATACGATATAACAATGAACAGACAGATTCGCTAATCTTGGCAACATTCATTCATTCATTTGTATTTTTTGAGCGTTTACTGTGTGCAGAGCACTGTACTAAACGCCTGGGAGAGTACAATATAACAGCAAACAGCGCCGGATGTTGAGGGATCTCGGACGTTATTTTCACCTGATGACATCAAAACCCTTCTCTTTAGGCACATAGGCGTTTCTTATAATGCTTAGGGTATTGAATAATCCTTCATTCTTCAAGACCACAGTACCTCCCTGTTCCTTTGTTTAAGCTAACACAGAGCTAGGAGTGTTTGAACTGGCTTTATCTGCTCTCTGATACTTTCATTACACAGGGCCCACGACACAGGGGAGTCCAAAAGCCAAATGACTTCACGGGCCAGATATGCGGGGAAAGAATTTCCGCACGCGCAGTTGAAACTTCCCCTGGAGGAAAGTAGAACAGCATTTCCCTTTTCATTCCCCAATTATGACCTGAATCAATCCAGGGCAGGATCCTGCATAAAGCGAAATGCTCAGGAGTCTGCCTGGAGGCGAGCAGACATTCCGGGGACTTTCCTGCAGACAGAAGAAAATTCTGTAGGCCCCGACAGCCTATATTTTGGAGTCACAAAAGTCGCTCAAACGATCTGAAACGAGTTTCTGTTCCTCCGGAGGCTGTGATGGGGCCTCCTTGACATGAGCTATCAATCAATCCATCAGTGGTATTTATTGAGCACTTACTATGTGCAGAGCATTGTACCGAGCGCTTGGGAGAGTAAAACATAACCATATGACATACGCATTCCCTGCCCACATCGAGCCAGCAGTCGACGGGGGAGGCGGACATTAATATAAATGAATTATGCATATGGACATAAGTGCCGTGGGGGCTGTTGGGGTGGTGAATTACGGGAGCAAATTAGGGCGACACAGATTTTTAACTTTCTAGCCCACAGGATCTTGGCTCAAGCAAATTTGGATTATAGGGACACTGCTTCTCATTCCTGGCAATAGGGAGGAGGTCTAAGATGAGAGAGTGCTTAAGCACTTAGTGTGAAGGGAATATGTCTGTTCATTTTTGTATTGTACTTTCCCAAACACTAAGTACAGTGTTCCGCACCCAGTAAATGCTCAATAAATACGATTGAATTTTAAACGATCGATAAGTCATAGTTATCGAGTACCTGTCGATCAGTGACATTTATCAAGCGCTTCCTGAGTGCAGAATACTGCGCTAAGTCCTTGGGAGAGTACACTCTAACAGAATCAGTAGTCACATTCCCTACCCAGATGCAGTTCACAATCTAAGGCGGTGGGATTTGGTAAAAGACTGAATATAGGGATTAAATAAGAGGGAGGGGACGAGGATGAAGCATAGATTGCCAGCTTCTGAGACAGGGAGGATGGTGACTTGGTCTACAGAAACGTTCAGGACAAGTCACCGTCCCCTCCTCAAAAATCTCCAGTGGTTGCCGCGCCACCTCTGTATCCAAGAAAGATTTCTCACCATTGGCTTTAAAGCAGTCACCTTGCCCCTCCTACCTTACCTCGCTTCTCTCCTGCTACAACCCGACTGCATACTTCACTCCTCTGGCGCTAACCTTCTCACTGTCCCTCCATCTCACCTGTCTCGCCGTGAAACCCCGGCCTACATCCTGCCTCTGGCCTGGAACCCCTTCTCTCCTCAGATCCACCAATTCCTCTTCCCCTCTTCAAAGCCTTATTGAAGGCCCATCTCCTCCGAGAGGCCTTCCCAGACTAAGTCCCACTTTTCCTCATCTCCCACTCCCTTCTGCATTGCCTTGACTTGCTCCCTTTGCTCTTCCCCCCTTCCCAGTAATTTTATTTGTATTGATGTCTTTTCATATGTCTGTCTCCCATCAACGCTCCCAGACTGTGAGCTCATTGTGGGCAGGGAATGTGTCTGCTTATCGTTGTATTATACTCTCCCATACGCTCGGTACAATGTTCTGCGCACGGTGAGCGCTCAAATACGATCGAATGAATGACTATCTTCATACTTGGCCGCTTCCTCTACGTATAATATATTTTAATGTCTGTATCCCCTACTCGATTGCAAACTCCTTGAGAGCAGGGATTGTGTCTGCTAACTCCAAGGATCTCTCCCATCTGCTTAGTGGAATGCTCTGCCCACTGTAGACAATAAAATCCCTTGAGTGAAAGCTAAGTGGAGGAGGGAAATTTGGGAGGGAAGATGAGTTCTGTTTTTGCTGAATTTGAGATGCTGGTGGGGTATGGAAACAGGGGGTTGGGGACGGGAGGCATGGATATTATCAACATCGGGGAGGTACGAGCTCGTGGAGGGCTGGGCATTTGTCCGGTTTCAGTGAGGCCGAACGTTAATAAAGACCCCTCTTTATTCTCAGTGACAGGTTTGGGCAGGGATTGAACCGCTTCCTCATCTCAGCTTTCTCCTCCATTTGAGCCTGAGCAGGCAGGGCCTGTCAGTTTAACAGTAATAACACTAATGATTGTAGTATTTTTTTAATTACCATAGGGCGAGCACCGTTCTAAGCACAGGGGTAGAGACAAGATAATTCAGGTCAGACAGAGTCCGTGTCGCACTGTACTCTGTACTAACTGTTGTGTCCATGTGCATGATGGTGTGGGGTAAATTTGTTCCCCGTCCACCCCCTCACATATGAGCAATGACATTTAATAATAATAATAATAACGTCGGTATTTACCGTCTCAGGAGCGTGGCTTAGTGGCAAGAGCTCGGGCTTGGGAACTCGGTCATGGGTTCTAATTCTGGCTCTGCCACTTGCCAGCTGGGTGACTTTGGGCAAATCACTTAACTTCTCTGGGCCTCATTTACCTCATCTGTAAAGAGGGGATTAAGACTGTGAGCCCCACGTGGGACAACCTGATGACCTTGTATCTACTCCAGCGCTTAGAACACTGCTTGGCACATAGTAAGCGCTTAACAAATGCTAACATTATTTTATTATTGTTATTCCCGTCATCATCAGTGGTATTTATTGAAAGCTTACTATGTGCAGAGCATTGTACCGAGCACTTGGGAGACTGTAAGCTCACTGTGGGCAGGGAATGCTTCCGTGGTATTCTCCCAAGTGCTTAGTACAGTGCTCTGCACAGAGTAGGCTCTCAATCAATACCACTGATGATAATGAAGATGATGATGAAAGTACAGACTGATAGAGTTGGAAGACAGGTTCCCTACCCACATCAAGCTTCCAGTCTGGAAGATGAGCTTATAGCTCCCTTCTCATGTTGGAGAATGCAAACATTCTTGATCTTGTGGAATGAATTGAGAACAGTCTCGGGTTGGGGGGAATTCTACGCTTTCTGAAAGATTTACTTGTGGATTTGCTGATGAATTGGTGGGTAGCCAATTCCGGACACCATTCGAAGTGACAGTACTTGTTCATTTTCCTGACCCCCATCCACCTCTCCAAAGCAAAGGAAGCATCCACACCGCTGTGCTTTCGCTCCACTCCGAATAAATTTGCCGAGCAACGAAGGGCATTAAAAATACATCCGGATAGCTCCAGACAGGCTGTGTTGAAGATAATAGGTTGATATATATTTTCCAAGCCACTTGAATCTTTAAATAACTGTAAGAAAAGATACACTTGGCCATTCAGTGGATATGCTAATGCAAAGCAACGAAGTCATTGAAAGGTAACGCAATCAAAGAGAATATGCAATTGTGTAGACCAGATGGAGAGAGAGCTGGAGTTAGGTGAGCTTGCCCTTGGTTATAAGACAGGATTTTATCCAGAAAACTAACAGCCTCTCTCCCTTGGAGGGAGCCGTGAATTCTTTTATGCAGTGAAGGGAGGAGGCAAATAATGTTTCGTTATTATCAGTGCTATCATTATTGTTGTTAAACTCTGCATCAAGCACTATATAATCAGTCACACATCCTGACCCGGAGCACCCAATCTAAGAGTTTGGGAGAGCAGGTGTCCTCCTTATTTCACAGATGAGGAAATGGAAACGGAGAGCAGTTAAGTGACTCGACCAAGGTCGCACAGTAGACCTACGACCGTAGGTCCCCCGACTCCCAGACCCTCTGCTCTTCGCATTGGGCCTCAGTGAGTCTCTATGCCAGTCATTCATTCGTTCAATCGTATTTATTAAGCGCTTACTGTGTGCAGAGCACTGTCCTAAGCGCTTGGAATGTACAATTCGGCAACAGATAGAGACGATCCCTGCCCGACGACGGACTCACAGTCTAAAAGGGGGGAGACAGACAATAAAACAGAGCAAGTGGTCAGGCATCAATACCATGAAGATAAATAGAATTATAACCAGATATACGTCATTAATAAAATAGAGTAATAAGCAAAATATACAAATATGGACAAGTACTGTCGACTAGACCGTCCTCCTCTATTTTCCGGTGCAGGGCGCTCTGCCTGAAGTTGGTCGTCAGAGCCTAGACCGCCTCCACCCGAACGGAAGTCGTCATAGTGTACTCTCCCGAGTGCTTAGTACAGTCCTTTGCGCTTAGCGAGTGCTCAGTAAATATGATGGAATGGAAATGCCTGATGAACGGATGAACCGCAGGGTTGACGGGGGACGAGAAAGCAATCACACTGGAGTATGGAGGATGCGAGGTGGTTGTGGGCGGGGAATGTATCTGTTGTTATCTGTTGTTATATTGTACTCTCCCAGGCAGTCAGTACAGTGCTTTGCACACAGTAAGCACTCAAAAAAATATTATTGAATGAATGAGGATGGTTCAACGGCTCCTTGCAGAAAAAAACTTCAAGCGTGGGAGCTTGGGAAGGTGATGATGATGCCAATACTGATACCAATTTTATTATTACTAATACTACCCAGTAATACTATTACTGATAAAAATGCGATCACTATGTGCCAAGCACCGTGCTGAGCACTGGGGTAGTTAGAAAACAATCAAATGATCCTCAGTCCTGTGCTCTTTCATGTCATCGAGTTCTATGGATTCATTCATTCAGTTGTTTTTATTGAGCGCTTACTCTGTGCAGAGCACTGTACTAAGCGCTTGGAATGTACATTTCGGCAACAGATAGACACGATCCCTGCCCAATGAGGGGCTCAAGGTGTAATCGGGGGAGACAGACGGAAGGGCAAAACAGAACGAAACAAAAACAAGACAACATTATATTGACTGATTGATTGATTAAGCCCAGCATAATGCCCACAGGATATCTTAAAAACATCATACAGAACAAGAGCAGGTGGCAGTTTTTTTTCCCCCTAGGCCAAGACAGGCAAATATTTGAACTGGCCCAGGTCAGGGGGCACAAGGTTACAAGAAATCTCCTCCCATCCTTCAGTGAATCTGTGGTATTTATTAAGCTCTACTGTGTGCAGAGCACTTTACCATACACTTGACCCTTTAAGATCTCCCCCCCCCCCCCCCGTCACTCCCTTTATGACGCTCAGTGCTCTGCTCATAGTAAGCACTCTATGAGAAGCAGCGTGGCTCAGTGGAAAGAGCCCGGGCTTGGGAGCCAGAGGTCATGGGTTCGAATCCCGGCTCTGCCACTTGTCAGCTGTGTGAGCGTGGGACAAGTCGTCACTTAACTTTTCTGTGCCTCAGTTACCTCATCTGTAAAATGGGGATTAACTGTGAGCCTCACGTGGGAGAACCTGATACCCCTGTATCTCCCCCAGCGCTTAGAACAGTGCTCTGCACGTAGTAAGTGCTTAACAAATACCAACATTATTATAGACACCACTGATTTATTGACTAATTGAGACATCTCCTTTCTCTGGAGATTTCTCTGGTTCGGCATAAATATTGATACTGTTTTTATGGTTTGTTTTTTGCTTTTTTTACTGTATTTGTTAAGTACTCACTATGTGGCAAGCACTGTTCTAAGCACTGGGGTAGGGAAAAGTTACTTAGGCCAGGTACAGTCCCTGACCAGCATGAGGCTCACAGCCTAAATAGGAGGGAGAACAGGAATTGAATCCCCATTTTGCAGTAGAGGAGAGTGAGGCACAGAGAAGTGAAGAGACTTGCCTAAGGTCACACAGCAAGCAGTAAGCAGAGCAGTTAGCAGAGCTGGGATTGGAACTCAGGTGTTCTGACTCCCAGCTCCATACTCTTCCCACTGGGCCATACTGCTTTCTCTCGGAATAACAACAGTGGTTAAGCACAGTGCCAATAATAGTAACAATAATTGTGATATTTTTAAGCTATTACTATGTGCCAAGCACTGTACTAAACACCGGGGTGGATACAAGATAATTGAGTTGGACTCAGTCCCTGTCCTACGTAAGGCTCACGGTCCTAATCTCCAATCTCCATCCCGACTCTGCCCCTTGTCAGCTGTGTGACTGTGGGCAAGTCACTTCACTTCTCTGTGCCTCAGTTCCCTCATCTGTAAAATGGGGATGAAGACTGTGAGCCTCACGTGGGACAACCTCATTCCCCTGTATCTCCCCCAGCGCTTAGAACAGTGCTCTGCACGTAGTAAACGCTTAACAAATACCAACATTATTATTATTATTATTATTATTGTTTTACAGATGAGGTAACTGAGGCACTGAGAAGTGAAGCGACTTGCCCAAGTTCACACAGCAGACAATTGGCAGAGCTGGGTTTAGAACCCAGGTCCTTCTGACTCCCAGCTTCGTGCTGTATCCTCTAAGCCATGCTACTTCTTTATCAGACCCAGTCCTTGTCCCACATCAAGCTCCAAGACTAAGGAGGAGTGAGAACAGATATGGATTGTCCATGTTACAGATGAGGAAACTGAGGCATTGAGAAGTTAAGTGATTTAAGCAAAGATCACACAGCCAAGTGATTGATTAATCGTATTTATCGCTTACTGTAGGCAGAGCACTGTAGTAACCACTTAGTATAACAGAGTTCCCTGTCCACCACAAGCTTACAGTCAAGAGGGGGAGACAGGCATTAATATAAAGAAACAAATTACGGATTTGTACATAAGTGCTGTGGGGCTGTGAGAGGGGTGAAAAAAATGGGGCAACCAGGTTGAACAACTTAGATGAACCCAGGATTAGAACCCAGGTCTTTTGACTCTCAGTCCTGGGCTCAAGAGGGGGAGACAGGCATTAATATAAAGAAATAAATTACGAATTTGTACATAAGTGCTGTGGGGCTGTAAGAGGGTGTGAAACAAGGGGACAACCAGGTTGAACAACCTGGATGAACCCGGGATTAGAACCCAGGTCTTTTGACTCTCAGTCCTGGGCTCTTTCCCTCAGGCCAAGTAGGAAGAATAAAGCACGTGGACCACGTTAATAGCAGAAGATGACTCAAGTGAGCTAGAAGAGCAGGGACGCTAAATATATATTAACAGTGGTGGCTACTCAACATTCCTTTGCTCAGGTGAAAATTCTAGAAGTATCTCAGGATCGCATTTACTAATTCTCTTATTTAATAATGATGTTAGTATTTGTTAAGCGCTTACTATGTGCCGAGCACTGTTCTCAGCGCTGGGGTAGATCTAGCGTCATCAGGATGTCCCACTTGAGGCTCACAGTCTTAGTCCCCATTTTACAGATGAGGTAACTGAGGCACCGAGAAGTCAAGTGACTTGCCCAAAGTCACACAGCTGACAGGTGGCGGAGCAAGGATTAGAACCCATGACCTCTGACTCCTAAGCCCGTGCTCTTTCCACTGAGCCACCCTGCCTCTCTCCCAAGCACTTTCTACAGTGCTCTGCACACAGTAAACATTCAATAAATACAATTGATTGATTGCTTGATATCTTCCCCAAACCGGTTTTCTTTGTGAAGGAATGACTGTTCAGTACAGTGAGAAAACCACGACTAGCCCCTCGCCTCTGGGAATTATAGACACGGAAAGAGAAAAGCAGTTGTCAGTGAGATCCAGGGAGGAGTGAGTGATTGAATTTGTTAAGCACTAACTATGTTAATTCTGTCTCCCCCCTTCTAATAATAATAATGTTGGTATTTGTTAAGCGCTTACTATGTGCAGAGCACTGTTCTAAGCACTGGGGCGATCAGGTTGTCCCTCATGAGGCTCACAGTCTTCATCCTCATTTTACAGATGAGGTAACCGAGGCACAGAGAAGCTAAGTGACTTGCCCACAGTCACACAGCTGACAAGTGGCAGAGCAGGGATTCGAACCCATGAACTCTGACTCCCAAGCCCGTGCTCATTCCACTGAGCCTCGCGGCTTCTAGACCGTGAGCCCGTTGTTGGGTAGGCATTGTGTCTATCCGTTGCCGAATTGTACTTTCCAAGCGCTCAGTGCAGTGCTCTGCACACAATAAGAGCTCCATAAATATGATTGAATGCATGAAGACACAGGTAGGCTTCAGCTATCCTGATACGACAGATCAACATCTTTTTTATATCCCTTAATTAGGGTCAAAGAAGCAGCACGGCCTAGTGGAAAGAACATAGGCCCGGGAGTCAGAGAAGCTGGGTCCTACTCTCAGCTCCGCCGTTTGTCTGCTGTGCGATCTTGGGCAAGTCACATAATATTTTTACGCCTCAGTTACCTTATCTGAACAATGGGGATTAAGACTGTGAGCCTCATGTGTCCAAACTGATTATCTTATATCTACACCAGTGGTCAGTACGGTGCCTGACACGTAGTAAGCTCTTAATAAATACCATTAAAAACAGTGGGCCCGTAAATTATCCGGATGAGCTGCACAGGAAGGTAATTTCTGGGTAATCGGACTGTTGCACCTAAATTGCTTTACTGTTGGACGTTGTCCCATTCTCCCAGAAGGAGAAGTGATGGTCTCTCATTATCACGCTGACACTGGAGAGCAAAGATAAACCCCGGCAATGAAAATATATATTAAAGTAAATCCTGCTGTCAAAATGTAATTCCCAAGGCACGGGGTGTCTCGGGCATGAAACACGAGGACTAGTGGCAACCGAAGATTAATCAGAAAGTAATATGTCTGCCACTTTTGGGTCTAGCAGGGAAGCAGCCGTTGGATTATCTGAAAAACGGGAGGAGAGAGAAATCCGATGATTTATTTTTTATGGCACTCGTTAAGCGCTCACAAGCGTGCCCTAGTAGACAGAGCTTGGGCCTGGGAGTCAGGAAAATCTGAGTTCTAATCCCACTTGTCCGCTGTGTGACCTTGGGCAAGTCGCTTCACTTCTCTGTGCTTCAGTTTCCTCATCTGTAAAATGGAGATTAAGATTTTGGACCCCATGTGGTTCAACGGATTATGTTGTGTTTACCCCAGAGCTAGTACAGTGACTGGCACGTAGAAAGTGCTTAACTAACGGGATTATTATTACCGTGCGTCAGACACTGTTCCAAGAGCTAAACTACTCAGTTAATCCAACGGCTGTTCCCCTGTTAGACCCAAATCTTAGGAGTGTTAGAACAACAAACATCTAAAAACAACTAAGTTATTTCTATTGAGGGTGTTTTTGGACAATTAGGCAAGGGAGAAGGGCATCTTCAGATGTATCAAAAATCGGAAATTCACTCGACGGACATTTATCATCTGCAGAGTAACAGTGATGGCTAAAATAATACTTAGTAAACAGTTGGGAATGTGTCTACCAACTCTTATTACATGATACTTTCTCAAGCACTCAGGACAGCGTTCAGCACACAGTAAGTGCTCAATAAATGACAGATTGATGTGTCAAGCATTCTGAGCTCTGGAGTAGATGCAGAATAAATCTATCAGACCCACTCTTCCTCCCACGTAGGGTTTATGATCTAAGAGGTGAGGAGAGCATGTTTCTTTTTCCCATTTTACAGAAGAGGAAAATGAGGCCCAGGAAGGCTAAGTGACCTTGGGAAAACTGCAGTGGCAGAAATGGGGTTAGAAGGCTGGTTTCTTTGCTCCCCACCCTGTGCTCTTCCACTAGGAAACCTCGTCGCGCATCTACGTCCCATTCAATCTCACCCTTCTCCGTATCACTTATTACACATATGCTACAGTCCTGCTGCAATCATTTGTACTTCCAGCGTCACGGACCTGATCTCATAGGAATAGGCACCAAACAAATCCTTCGGCAGTATGTCAAGGTCTTTTCATCCTTCCCCGATCTTGCATCTGCCAACTGACCAGGTGGCCCCTCTCTGGGAGTTTTGATACTCTACTGTCCAAGCCGCACGACTGATAGACCGTTAAGAGCGAAAAAAAGGGGTCATTACTAAGCCAGACTTACGGTTCCCTGAGGCGCAAAACATTCTTACATCCATCAGAGTTAGGGATGGACCATCTAATAGCCTTAATTATCCCCCCTCTACATCCCCCCAATTCCCTCTAATCACCCACCATGGACCTCTCCTCTGGGTATTTATCCAAATCCCTCTCGAACTTGCCAATATTTTTGGCTCGAATGACTTCCTGGGGAAACGAATTCCACATGTCCGGCAACTGCTGCGTGAAGAAGCGATTCCTTTACTCCGTTTCACTCCGTTACCGTCAACCTCCAGCGGGTACCGCCGGTGCTAGTGTTGTGAAATCTTGGGCAGATTTCAGCCCTGTCCCCCTCAGCCTGAGTCCCCCCAAAGGGGAATTCCCTCCCGAGGACCCCTCATCATTCTGTTAGCCTTTCTCTGGTCCTTCTCCAGTTCCCGTTTCAGTTTTCCTAGGATGCGGAGACCGGAGCTGTACACCGAAGTCCAGATGTGTTCCTACCGTGGTTAAATACGGAGGAGAAACTCCAGGAGGAAGCGCAGTCGAGCCCCAGGGAAGGGCTCTCCGCCGCTCAGTGCTTCCATAGAGGCATCAGGAGCGTCGTGGCGGAGAGAACAGGGTCCGGGGAGTCAGGGGTCATGGGTTCTAATCCTGACTGCCACTGTCTGCTGTGTGACCTTGGGCAACTCACTTTACTCCTCTGCGCCTCAGTTCTCGCATCTGGGAAATGGGGATTGAGACTGTGAGCCCCACATGGGACAGGAATTGGGTCCAACTGATTTGATTGTATCCACCCCAGCGCTTAGAACAGTTCTTGGCACCTGGTGAGAGCTTAACAAATACCCTTATTTTTATTATGATTTATTGAGTGCTTACTGTGCGCAGAGCACCGTATTAAGTGCTTGGGAGAGTACAACATCACAGAGTTGGTAGACACGTTCCCTGCCCACGGGGAGTTTAAAGTCTAGAGAAGGGTGGTCACTGCAGCCTCCGGAGGAACCTGGGGTCTAGTCAGGAGGAAAGGGACGAAGGCCACCGGGTTGCACTTTGACCCCCCTGCCCTACTCCCCTTTCTCCCTTGTGGTTTACTTCCCATCCAGCCAGGGTCCCAGACCCCTCTACTTCCCTCTGCTTCCGGCCTTCCTGGCCGCTCCTGCTGTTCCTTCCTGTCACTGTCCCCACTCCTCCATTTACCCTCCCTTGCTCTCAGCCCAGCGATCTAGATTAAAAAAAAAAAAAAGATGAATCAAAAGACCTTCTGGTAAAGATATTTTTATTTCAAAAGATGGTAGGGGAGGGGAGGAGATCAAAGATCAGTTATGGTGTGGGGGGGGGGGGTAGCAGGGATTCTGAGCATGCATCTTGGGTGTATATATCTTCATCACCCTATTTATTTTGTTTATTTTGTTTAATGAGATGTACATCACCCTGATTCTATTCATTTGCCATTGTTTTTCTGAGATGTTCTTCCCCTTGACTCTATCCATTGCCATTGTTCTCGTCTGCCCGTCTCCCCCGATTAGACCGTAAGCCCGTCAAAGGGCAGGGACTGTCTCTATCTGTTGCCGACTTGTACATTCCAAGAGCTTAGTTCAGTGCTCTGCACATAGTAAGCGCTCAGTAAATACTACTGAATGAATGAATGAGTGAGCTGGGAGAAGGGCCACTAATAATAAGAATAACTGTGGTATTTTTTAAGCGCTTACTACGTGCCAGGCACTGTACTAAGAGCCGGGGGTAAATACAAGGTTGTCAGGTTAGACGCAGTCCCTGTCCTGCATGGGGCCCACAGTCTTAATCCCCATTTTCCAGAGGAGGGAACTGAGGCACAGAGACGTGAAGCGGTGAAGTGACGTGCCCAAGGTCTCACAGTAGGCAAGCGGCAGAGTGAGGATTAGAACCCGAGACCTTCTTACTCTCAGGCCCAAGTTCTATCCACTATGCCATGCTGCTTGTTTCTCCCCCACACCTGCCTCATGCCACCCTGAGGCAACCATGTACTTGGGGCCATCTTAAGCCAGGCCCGTTCTTAACCATCTAAACGGACGCTAAAGCCCACATCTAGTTTTGCCTGATGGTTGAAAAGATCTCCTTTATTTGGTTTCACAAATAAATATCTTCAGCTACGATAACTATTTGAGACAACCTCAAATAAAAGTTTTTCTAGTTGGGGAGAAAAAAAAAGTTTTATTTAGAAAATACTGGTCAGGATGTACACAACTGAAAAGATTTTTTTTTATATCTCAGATGGTGGAATTTTCTATCATATTTGCAAAATGTAAATTGATAATCCTGCTTAGTCAAGGAAGACATTGACAGGATACTTATTCTATTTAATGTGCCTTCCTATTCTGCTACAGAAAACAATCTTAAGCTCTGGAAAAGTTGGGACTGGCCCACGCCAAAAGCAGTTAATCCAAGTCAAATCATTTCTCCATCAGAAGTGCCTCAGAAATAAAACAAAGCTTGAAAACTACCACCTAGAAAAAGAGTTGAACAAAACAAAAAAAGTTTGGTGTCAACTGTACCAGATTCAACTCTTTCTTTTTTGCCTCTTGTCTCGTCCTTAAAAATCCAAAAAAATCTTCACTCCGGGCTTCCTCTACCACTTACGTTTGAAATCATCACCCAGGCCAGAGGCTGATATCTTATGAAATAAGCATGCCACTACTGGTCATGGACCCAATATTCTCCTTCAAACTGGGCTAACAGAACACCTGAGGACTAGAAGAGTGATTGCCTTCCTTTACACCTCTCCTAGTGGTTAGGGATGGATTATCCAACGTAATAATAATTATGGCATTTATTAGGCACTTACTAGAGTGAAGCAGCCTGACCTAACAGTAGCAACACAGTCCTGTGAGTCAGAGGACTTGGGTTCTAATCCCAGCCCCACCTATTGCCTGCTGTGTGACCTTGGGTAAGTCACTTACCTTCTCTGGCCCTCAGTTACTTCATCTGTAAAAAGGGGATTAAGACTGTGAGCCCCTGTAAAATATGGATTGTGTCCAACCTAATTAGCTTGCGTCTTGCCCCGGCCTTAGTACGGTGCCCGTGACTTGGATTCTATTTATTGCTATTGTTCTTGTCTGTCCGTCTCCCCCGATTAGACTGTAAACCCTTCAAAGGGCAGGGACTGTCTCTATCTGATGATGGCATTTGTTAAGCGCTTACTATGTGCCAAGCACTGTTCTAAGCACTGGGGGGATACAAGGTGATCGGGTTGTCCCGCATGGGGCTCGCAGTCTCCATCCCCATTTTCCAAATGAGGTCACTGAGGCACAGAGAAGTGAAGTGACTCGCCCACAGTCACACAGCTGACGAGTGGAGGAGCCGGGATTCGAACCCACGACCTCTGACTCCCAATCCCGGGCTCTTTCCACTGACCCACGCTGCTACCGATTTGTACATTCCAAGAGCTTAGTACAGTGCTCTGCACATGGTAAGCGCTCAATAAAGACTTCTGAATGAATGAATGAAAAAGATACTATTACAAAAACTGTGCGATGGACACCAATCCTAACGTTTAATTGGTCTTCAGGAAAATCTTAAAGTCACTATCGAGAGTCCTCCTTTCACCCATTTGCCTGCAGGATGTCATAGACAATTAAGTAGTGCTTACGGAAGCGGAAGCATAATTTAATGGAGAGTATTCAGCCTGGGAATCAGAAGATGTGGGTTTGAGGCCTAGTTTTATCACTGGCCTTCTGGGTGACCTCGGGCAAACAGTCAGTCAGTGGTATTTCTTGAGTGCGTACCGTGGGCAGAGCTTTCATTCATTCAATCACATTTATTGAGCGCTTACTGGGTGCAGACCACTGTACGAAGCGCTTGGAAAGTACAGTTCAGCAACAGATAGAGATAATCCCTACCCAACAACGGGCTCACAGTCTAGAAGGGGGAGAACAAAACCATCGAAATATATAAGTAGGACCCTATATAATTGCACATCATTAATGAAATAAATAGAGCAATAAATATGTCGGAATCTATGCAGATGCTGTGGGGAGAGAAAGGGGGTGGAGCAGAGGGAGGGAGTAGAGGAAATGGGGAGGGGAGGAGGAGCAGAGGGAAAGGGAGGGCTCAGTCTGGGAAGGCCTCCTGGAGGAGGTGAGCTCTCGGTAAGGCTTTGAAGAGGGGAAGAGAGAGCACTGTACTAAGCGTTTGGGAGGGTACAACACAACAGAGTCGGTAGAAATGCTCTCTGCCCTCTAGAAGCTTCTAGCCTAGATGTAAGTCACCGAGACTGTAAGCCCGTCAAAGGGCAGGGACTGTCTCTATCTGTTACCGATTTGTCCATTCCAAGCGCTTAGTACAGTGCTCTGCCCATAGTAAGCGCTCAATAAATACTATTGAATGAATGAACCTCTCTGGGCCTCAGTTCTCTCATGTGAAAAATGGGGGAATAGATGGTGGGCCCCATGTGGAAGAGAGATTGTGTAGCATCGTATCTCCTTCAGTGTTTAACGCACAGCAAGGACTTAAGTGCCACGCTATTATGAACCGTAATATACGCTGTGTGGAGGGAAGCAGTGTTGCTTAGTGGGAAGAGCCCGGCCTTGGGAGTCAGAGGACAGGGGTTCTAATCCCGCCTCTGCCACTTGTCTGTTGTGTGACCTTGGGCAAGTCGCTTAACTCCTCTGTGCTTCAGTGACCTCATCCGAAAACTGGGGATGAAAACTGTGAACCCCACGTGGGACGGCCTGATTACCTTGTATCCACCCCAACGCTTAGAACAATGCTCGGCACATAGTAAGCGCTTAATAAATACCGTAGTAAAAATAAATAATGATGACTAATATATGTGCTATTTGGGAAGCACTTATTATGTACTTGGCACCATCACTTTAGACGGCACCGTCATCCTTCCTGCCTCACAGACCCTTATCCTTGGGGTTATCCTTGACTCCTCTCTCTCATTCAACCCAAATATGACATGCTCCCTTTGCTCTTCCCCCCTCCTAGCCCCAAAGCACTTATGTACGTATTTGTAATTTTAGTTATCTGTGTCAATATCTGTCTCCCCCGCTCTAGACTGTAAGTTCGTTGTGGGCAGGGAAAGTCACTATTTATTTTGTATTCTTTCCCAAATGCAAAGTAAAGTGCTCTGCACACAGTAGGCACTCAATAAATGCGATTAAATGGATGAACTGGGCTAGATACGAGGTAATCGGATTGGACACAGTCCCATGAAGGGCTCACAGTCTTAATCCCCCCCTTTACAGATGAGGGCACTGAAGCTCAGAGAAGTTAAGTGACTTTTCCAAGGTCACACAGCAACCTAGGAGTAGAGCCGAGATAAAACCCAGGCCTTTCTCTCGGGCCTGTGGCCTATCCACTAGGCCAAGCCGCATCTACATATGAGGTGGACCTTGTAACATCCGTACGGTTTTTCCTCCGGGAACCTTTCATGAACCTCTTTTCCAAACCCTCTCTTAAACCTACTCATATTTCAAACCTGCCCAAGCTTCCTTAGGTAACAACTTCCATATGGTTATGACCTGGTAGGTGAAGAAGTGTTTCCTTTTGCTTGTTTTGAACCAACCCCCATTAGGCTTCATTCCTGGATCCCTCTTCGTGGATGTGTGGGATTTGGCTAGGAGAAATTCTGTCCTTGGCTCTGTCCACATCCCTCATGATTTCACCGTCTTCAATTACTAGAGAAGCAGCGTGGCCTAATGGAAAGAGTATGGGCCTGGGAGTCAGAAGAGACGGGATCTAAACCTGGCTTTCCTGCTGCGTCGGCTTGGGCAAGTCACTTAACTTCTCTGTGCCTCAGTTCCCTCATCTGCACAGTGGTGACTCAATCTCTGTTCTCCCTCCTACTTAGACCACGAGCCCCATGTAGGCCCTGAAAATGTTGTATCTACCCCAGTTAGTACGGTGATTAACAAAAAATAAGTGCTTAACGAATATCACTGTTATCGTAATTATTATGTTCCTCAGCTGGTGTCTTTTTCGGATTGTTCAGACAGTCAGTAATATTTACTGAGTCCTTACTGTGTGCAGAACACCGTGAGCTAAGTGCCGGGGAGAGTACAATACAACAAATAACAGACACATTCCCTGCCCACAACCGATTTATAACCTCGACGGCGAGACAGACATTATTATAATAAAATATGAGTCCTATCAACACTGCAGGTCTGCCCAATTTCAGGAGAAGGATAGGAAAAGTTTTCTGTCTCTGATTTTGCCAGGGAGCAGCTAAGGGAACTGCCAGGTGCTCAATCAATACAATTAATGGACGGATCAATTGATGAAGCCCCATTAAAGATCTTGTAAGCATATTGGTCATTAAGGTTGTCATTGCAGAACATTCCAGAAGTTCATCTTCAAGATCTCTGACAGAGTGATCGTGTTTCTCCATTTTATTATTATTATTTTTTTTATGATGATATCTGTTAAGCGGTTAGTGTGTGTAAAACTCTGTTCTAAGCACTGGACAATCGGGTGGGACACAGTTGCTGTTCCAGCATGGGGCTCACGGTCCAAGTAGGAGGGAGAACAGGAATTGAATCCTCATTTTGCAGATGAGGCAACCGTAGCAAAGAAAAGTGACTTCCCCAAAGCCTCGCAGCGGGCAATCGGCAGAGCCGGGATTCAGTTCATAGTAGTCCCACCCTTTTCTTTCTTTTAAAATCAAATTGGACATTCATGAACCATCCTGTTATAGATACCTTGGTACTTAATTGATCATTTCTCTTGCAGGGGGCCTCTGAATAAAAGGTAGAATTTGATTGATTAAACACTTGGACACCTTTGCAATAGCTTTGATGCTCGGGCTTCAAGCTTAAAATCTCCTGATTTTTATTTGGTTTTGTTTTTCACTTCTTGGGAGTTATTTGTAGAGGAGTTGCTTATTTTACTTTTTGAATGCTTATGTGGTATTGCTGTTCTCTTCACTGATTAGATGAAGGAAGATCTGTTCTAAACTTGCTTAGCCCAACTATTAGCCCAGCTGAACTATTGCTTAGCCTAAAATGAATCTACAGCAGTCTTTAATGATATGAGGGGTGCTTAGGGCAGCCTAAATAATAGGAGGTTACTTATATAAACTCTCCTCCCCGAATTTTCCAAATCTGAGCACATTACCATGAGACGCTTATGAACTCTGCTAAGAGCAGAACCTTCTAACATCTGGGATTGTAATTCTTACTTGAACATTAATGAAATTTTGTTTCATTTGAGGATATTATTGACTCATCCAAAATGTAATACGTCTTGTGAGGGCTTAATTATGGTATTTTATTAAGCATGTATTCTATGTCAAGATTTCAGGCAGCTGAAAAAAAAAAATCAGATCGGACACAGTCCCTGCCCTCCCCGGGACCCCCAACCTAAGAGGTATGGAAAGCCATTAGTCTATTTGTTCTCATCATTGGCCCACATTTTTTGCACAGTGCTTGTAACAAACGGGGGTGGGACTAACACACGGGTCATAAGAGGATTCAGTCTTGCAGTCTTGCAGTAAGGAGAAGAGGAGAAGGAAGGGAAGAAGACAAAAGGAAGTGAAAATCTGGGGAGAAGGAAGTGGAAAGAAAGAGGTGATTGATATTACACTGCTTATTTCTGTTGCCCTCTCCAAGCGGGCTGCATACATAAACTCTCTGTTAATTAACTCCTCCCTCCCCGGCTGTGCACCGCTCTCATAAGAATAATAATAATAATGTTGGTATTTGTTAAGCGCTTACTATGTGCAGAGCAGTGTTCTAAGCGCTGGGGTAGATAAAGGGTAATCAGGTTGTCCCACATGAGGCTCACAATCCTAATCCCCATTTTACAGATAACTGAGGCACAGAGAAGTGAAGTGACTTGCCCACAGTCACACAGCTGACAAGTGGAGATCTGGGATTCGAACCCATGACCCTGACTCCCAAGCCCGGGCTCTTTCCACTGAGCCACGCTGCTTCTTATCCTTCTACTCTCCTGGGCAGAGGCAGTTTTAATAAATCATCTCTCCGCCCCATGCTGTGTGGGTTTTCTTCTGACCCTCAGGGATTGTGAGGCTATCACTGCGTGCAGTCATGTGGAACAAAAAAAATCTCTTTATGCCATCTCAAATATTGGTGGGGCAGTTGTACAAAGGAGACAATTATGCAAATAAATAGAGAACCTTATCTCCCTTTTATACATAAGGAAACTCAGGTCCAGAGAGGTTAAGTGATTCATGCAAGGTCAAATATCAGGCTTATTTTCTTCGAATGCCGTCGAGTTGTTTGTGACCTTAAGTGACTCCACGGATATACCCTCTTCAGAACGTCCCATCTTCTGCCAAAAAGTCATTCCCGTATGTATATCCAGAGAGTTTTCTTGGTAAAGATATGGAAGTGTGTTTACCATTGTCTTCTTCCACACGGTAAAATCTCGAGTCACTGCCGTTGTCTTTGATCGACATTTTGATGGCTCGATCATCCGCCATTGACCCTTTCCCGTGCCGCTGATGCCGAGTACAGGTGAATTGACTTTGATACTTCAGCTCAGACATTTCCACTGTGGGTAGCCCTATAAGGCCTAGCTGTAAGCTTCATCAGCGTATGCAAACTCTCCTGCCATGTTAAGACGTCGATTCATAGGAGAGTTGATAGCAGGTTGCTAGCAGAATGGAAATTAGAATCCAGGTCTCCTTAAACTGTGAGTCCCATGGAACTGTGTCTGATCTAATTGCATTGAATTTGTCTCAGTGATTAGCCCAGTGCTTAGCATGTAATAAGCACTTACGTGCCACAGTGATCATTATTATTATCATCATTATTATTTGTTTTCCCAATTCCCAGTCCCATACTCTTTTTCCTTAGGATACGCTTCTCCCGTGGCCTAGTAGTTTGGCTGTAGTTCTACCGTATCAAATTCTTTTAGTCAGAGACTCACTACAATTTATATTTTATTTTTTTTTCAAACCCTTGGGGTAAGAGCAGTAATGCACGTTTGGGTCCATCTGGCTACTACGTAGTAAGTAACTCTTGAGGTCAGAGCACTCTCCGAAGTTTTTGAGAGTGCAGTACAGTTAGGCACGGCCCCCTTCCCTCAAGAAGCGTACATTGTAGTGGAGGAGATAGACACTGAAGTAATTTCCAGAAGGGAGAAAAGAAGACAAGAGTGGCTATGCTTGAATTAGTGCTGAAGTAATAGAGAGTATATAAAATAAGTAGATAAATCCACGGGTCGTTGTAAATTCCCAAGTGCTTAGGGGGTGTAGAAGTGATGAAATGGTTGTTGAGGGTATATAACCTGGGGAGAGTAGAAATTAATCAGGGAAGGCCTCCTGGAGGAGTTGGGGATTCAGAAGAGCTATGAAGATAGGTAGAGCTATGGTCCGTCGGATGTAAAAAGGGAGGGAGCTCCATATCATTGGACCGCACTCTCCCTAGCACTCAGCATAGCGCTCTGTGCAGCGTAAGCACTCAATATCGTTGATTGGAGTTCTACCTCTACAACACTGCTGATTTACCTTTTATCTCCTCCAGCTCTTAGACCAATCTTTGGCACATAACAGGCACTGAACAAATACCACTGTTAGTAATGGTACTGGGGGAAGGGCACGGGTGTGAGGAATGAAAATGAAGCACATTATGTGGGATAGCTAGGGAGAAGCGAAGAGTGTTGGCTGGGGTATAGTGGGAAAAGAGAGTAGATAAAATGGGAAGGAGAGAGATGATTGAGTAATGTAAAGCCAGAGACAGGGAGTTTTTACTTGATGCTGAGAGGAATGGTTAACCAGTGGAGATTTTTGAAGAGGGGGGTGGTATAATAATAACAATTTTGGTATTTGTTAGACACCTGCTAACTGCCAAGCACTCTATATTCAGCACTGGGGTGGATACGAAATGATCTCTGTCCCTCATGGAATTCAGAGAGTAAGATGGAGGGAGAACAGATACTGAATCTAGATTTTATAGATCAGGAAGCTGAGGCCCAAAGATGTTAAGTGACTTGCCCAAATTCCCAGAGGAGGCAAATGATAGAGGAGGTAATATTAGGTGTAGGAGTCTGTCACAGAGGAGCAAACACACGCCCCACCCACAAGCTCCTGGCATACGACACTTATGTACGAATCTTTAAATTATTTATTATAAATTACTTATTTACATTAATATGTCTTTCTTCCCCTCTAGACTGTAAACTCGTTATGGGAGGGAACGTATCTGCTAATTCTGATGTATTGTACTCTCTGGAGTGCTTAGTACAGCTTGCACGTTTGTACGCTCTCAGTAAATACCACTGATTGATTGATGAGAACCTGGGGAACTGGGCTTCTGGATAATGTAAATGTCTTGGGATTTATGATCCTGAAGAGCAGTGTGGCTAATCCAGTGCAGGATCGGGTCCTCCTCACGGTCTGTGGTGATTTTCGGGAAGCTGTGCCTTCAGACTCAATTAAATTTGCTAAAAATTCGGGAAAGCTCCGGTTCACCACACACCCACACTCACAGACCCGCCTTCAGCGCCGGGCCCAGAGACACAGAGGAGATTGTATGTTGTGATATTTTCCTGAAGAAATATTCCCGGTCTGCACGCTAATCCAGTCGGGGTCATGTGTGAGATACTTTCCCAGATTTTGAATCTGCCCTCTGCTTCCATCACGATGTCACAGTAAATCCCGGTCACATTTCTAAAACACCGTGGAATCTGCGTTGATTAATTACAGAAAGAAAGCTCGATTTGTTACCACATCCAGTCAAAAGAGAGACTTTCTCCCTCTCGCCCACTTCGGGCCTGGGAGTCAGAGGACTTGAGTTCTAATCCCAGCTCTGCCACTTGTCTGCTGTGTGACCTCAGGCAAATCGCTTTACTTCTCTGTGACTCAGTTACTTCATCTGTGAAATGGGGATTAAGACTGTGAGCCTCATGTGAGACATGGACTGGGTCCAACTTGATTCACTTGTATCTCCCCCTGTGCTTAGTACAGTGACTAGCACATAGTGAGCGCTTAACAAATACCATAAAAAACCCCCCAAAAAATCCACATTGAGCAAAGGGTTGGGAAAGAACCCTGAAAGCCAGGTTCTGCCACACACTCTGTGGGAAACGTGGCAGGCCCATTGGACTCCTTGGGCCTCTGTTTCCCGAACTGTAAAATGGGTTAACACAGAGCTGTTTCCTTCTTGATGCAGTTGGAGGGTGTGGATGGATACCAGCTGGAGATTCTGAGGTGAAAGTATGACTCAAACCACTGATATCAGGGGTCGCTGGAGTGGGGAGAATTCTTCTTGGACTACTCAGACAGTCAGAGGCGGTTTAGGTATTTGGCAGCACTGTGGAAATCGAACATTTGTACTGAACGACGGAGAAGACCACTCCCGTAGCCACACCACCCTACGTGGTAAAGCCCCTGTCGCAGGAAACTTCACAGAGTTAGCGTCTTGTTTAAGCGGGCATGTCAGGGACAAGTTCATGTCTACTAGAGCTAGAAGGGAGCAGGGGTGTGCGAGCCAAGTTTCCTCTGCTAGTCATGGCCAACTCAGTTCCACACAATACAGAGTTTCTTCATATGCAGTTGGAATGGCATGCGAACTTCACACGTGATCGAGGAGCAAAATGTAAGGTATATACTCTAAGGCAAGCGATCAGTCAATCGTATTTATTAAACATTCTCTGTGTGCAGTGTATTGTACTAAGAGCTTGGGAGAGTGCAATATAATAGACACATTCCCTGCCCACAATCAGTTTACTAGCCTAGAGGATGAGCTTACAGTCTAGAGCAGCAGTAAATATTTACGGGGCATGCCACGCTCCCTAGTAAGGCGGACATTTGGACAGGACGAACCGAAGGAGGGGAGGATACAGGATGTGTCCGTTTTGAGTAAATGGGGGCTTGCCCAGGCAAAACGGAGTCCGGACCTAAAGGCCCATCGCATTTCACCCCTTGGTAGAGTCCACACCTGGGGACTCTAGTCTCCAGAGTTACTTTTGGTCACTTAAACGGAATGGTTACAAGGCAATCCCCTCCCCACTGCCCTGATCTGCTCCCTTTGCTCTACACCCCCTCCCTGTCCCACAGCACTTTTGTATAGATGAACATATTTATTATTCTATTCATTTAATTAATGGTGTGTATATCTACAATTCGATTTATTTATATCGATGCTATTGATGCCTGTTTACTTGCTTTGATCTCTGTCTCCCCCCTTTCTAGATTGTGAGCCCTTTCTGGGGCAGGGATTGTCTGTATCTGTTGATGAATTGTACCTTCCGAGTGCTTAGTACAGTGTTCTGCCCACCGTAAGCGCTCAGTGAATACAACTGAATGAAGGAATGAGGCACTCAAGCGGGCCTAGAGGCAAAAAAAGCTCAGAGGGAGAGGTCAGAAAGAGAAGGGGCCATTCCCTCAGTCCTCAAGGAAACCAGACAGGGCAGACGTTGGGTGCCAGCACTTATGGCTGTTGCCCTCTGGAGAGAGAGCCTGAGAGGGCACAGGATCAGTGGCGTGTCTTTGGCCCTCACAGAGCCTAAGCACTCTTGGGTTGGCGGCGGGAGACATATTTGCTGAACTCGCTTTCTTTCTCTTCAAACACTCAAGGGGTCTCGCTTTCCGCTTTCCTCCACAGCTTCCTGTTTGTAGGCTCTCTGCAGATGTTTTCTATTTGCAGCCACAATGCACCAATAACTCACTTCCAACAAAAAGCAAACAAAGCGCCTAACGGGAATGCAGCTTGGAGGGGAATCCCCAGCCCGTCCGCCTTAGGAATGCTATTGCTATAAACAGGGAAGTTTTGAGGTCTCAGCCCTTCTTCTCCCCCGTGTTGTGGGATGGACCAGACTCCCGTACCGCCCTTGGTTGGGTTGCCGGAGAGGAAACGAGGGGATGGCTCGGAAGGTGCTGAATTCCTGGGCCTTGTTCATACGGTAAAGGGATGCAGGTGGCAGCGGGACTGACCGTGGCTTTTGTGGTTGGGTTAGACCATAGGCCCTGCCCCTACAACATGGTGGCACCGGAGGCAGGGTGAGATGAGGGCTGGGTCTTTCCGTAGTCTATGAGTTGGGACGGAGAGAGTTCTGCCATCAAAGGGCAGAAGCATTTCCTCTCTTTTGGCTCAATCAGTCAGTCAATCATATTTGAGTGCTCTCTGTGTGCAGAGAACTGAACTAAGCGATTGGGAGAGTAGAGTATGACAGAGTTGGTAGACACATTCCTTACTCACAACGAGCTGACAGTCTACATCGTGTCTCCCCATATTTGGGGCTAAGCAGCTTGGCCTAGTGGGAAGAGCCCGGGCCTGGAAGTCATAGGGCCTGGGTTCTAATGCTAGCTCCACCACTTGTCTGCTGTGTGACCTCGTGTCACTTAACTTCACTGGGCCTTAATTTCCTCAACTGTAAAATGGGGGTTTGATACCTGTTCTCCCTCCTTTACACCGTTAGCCCCATGAGGGATAGGAACTGTGTCCAACCTGACTACCTCGTGTCTACCTTAGCATTTAGAATAGTGCAAGGATCACGGAAGGCGCTCTACGTATTCCGTTACACAAACGAAAAAGAGCTGTCCTGCTGGAGATCCTTACGGATCAAATCTGACCGTGAGAACTTTGAGGGGAGGGCTCTTTCTTGGGTAGCGACTTACAAGGCAGTATTGTTGTGCCAGGAGCAATCGGTTCCAGCTTCTATGTACTACCCAGGGACAGACTTCTGTCCTGCCCCATTCACAGGAGGAGACAGGACAATTGATTTGAAACTGGAGAAAGAGCTCAGGTCCCCACCCCCCAGTCCTGGGCCTCTGTCCCCTCAAAGCTGAACTTCTGTCCCCTCAGGGCTGGACTTCTGCCCTCTCAGTACTGAGCATCTAATCCTCAGTACTGGATTCCTGCCCTTTCAGTACTGGGCATCTAACCCTCAGTACTGGATTTCTGCCCTTTCGGTACTGGGCCTCTCTCTCTTTAGCACCGGGTTTCTAACCCCTCTTCCCTTTCACACTGAGCATCTAACCCCTCAGGACTGGGCCTCTTGCCTCTTGGCACTGAGCTTCTGCCCTCTTAGCACCAGGTCTCTGACGCCTCAGCAATGGGCCTCTTCCCCCTCCGCACCGGCCTTCTCCCCACTCATTCATTCATTCAGCTCTATTTATTGAGCACTTACTGTGTGCAGAATGCTGTAATAATAATAATGTTGGTATTTATTAAGCGCTTACTATGTGCAGGGCACTGTTGTAAGCGCTGGGGTATACAAGGTAATTAGGTTGTCCCACATGAGGCTCACAGGCTTAATCCCCATTTTACAGATGAGGTAACTGAGCCACAGAGAAGTTAAGTGACTTGCCCAAAGTCACACAACTGACAAGTGGCAGAGCCGGGATTCGAACCCATGACCTCGGACTCCCAATCCCGCGCTCTTTCCACTGAGCCGCGCTGCTGCTCAAGGGGCGCTGTACTAAGGGGCCTCCACCCACTCCTCACTGAAGCTCTAACCCTCAACACTGGGCCTCGGCCCCTTCGGTACTGGGCCTGAACACCCTCCCCACTGGGCTTCTGATCAATACTGGAGCCCAGCGTCTTCCTAAACGGAGGCTGAGGTCTGTTGAGGGGAGCGAACGCCTCCGTAGATAAGGAGAATTCAACCCCCCCCGCAAGCTAGGCCAAACGTTGACCTCGGTCAGCAGGAAGGTGGGAGAACAGATGTGTGTGGGCCGGACTGACGCGAAAACCGCCCGAGGGGAACCTTTATGGTTTGGAAGGACAGGCGAATGCGTCCTGCAGCCTCAGCATATTCAACAGGATTCAGAGAAGGCGGCCGAGTTGAAGGATTGCCGGTCCTGCAGAGTCCAACTTGTTTTGCAAGAATTCCACGGGCCGGTGTCTCTCCTCCAGCGAGGGGCTGTGTGAGATGGAATCTTCCAGATAAAGATGGGGAGGAGCTCGGCACCTTGCCGAATGACGGAGAGGCAGCACGGATAGAGCCGGGGCTAGGAGTCCGGAGGACGTGGGTTTCAGTCCCCGCTCTGTCACTTGCTGTTGCGTGACCTTGGGCAAGTCACTTAACTTCTCTCTGCCTCAGTTGCCTCATTTGGGGATTAAGACTGTGGGCCCTATGTGGGCCGGGAAACGTGTCCAACCCGATTACCTTGTATCTACCCTAGTGTTTAGTACAGTGCCCGGTACATACTAAGCACTTAACTGATACCATTATTATTATTGTTATTGTGATGAACGAAGTTCCCTTCCACTCATTTCTGCAGACCCGGTGTCCAAAAGCCAACAGTCTCTGACAACACGGGCAAAGAGAATAAGTGGCAGGCTGACTGACGTAGGTGGGGGACATCTCAGCAAATAACCCCTAACCATCACTCTATTCATCTCTCCCCTTCTGCTCGACCACATCACCACCACCAACATCCCCTGTCACTTTTCTCCTTTCCGGGAAAAAATATGCAGAATACCATCCCTATCCGAAATAAGGCTCTATTCCCCTTCAGCATTTGTCATAGATTAAACCAATTTTTCAATGATATTTGCTAAGCGCTATGTACCGGGCACTGCTTTGAGCAGAGGGGTAGATACACGGTAATCAAATTGGACACAGTCCATCCTCCTGTGGGGCTCACAGGCTTAATCCCTATTTCATGGATGAGGTAACTGAGTCACAGAGAAGTTAAATAACTTGCCCAAGGTCCCACAGCAGACACGTGGCTGAGCTGGGTTTAGAACCCAGGTCCCTCTGACTCCCAAGGCCATGCTCTATCCACTAGGCCATGCCGCATCTCATTTAAATGTCTTCGGTGGATACCAGGGAAGAGTTTTATTTTCTGAAATGATTAAAATGTATTTAAAGAAAACCCTTTCTGGGTTGTCAAAAAACCCATCTGGAGTTTATTTGCATAATATCAGGTCTCAGAAAGCTTAGCACAGTAATTGGATGCTGCTGGAAAGATGACATTTTGGAGATGTGCCGGGCATGTTTTTGTAATCCAGTTGCTTTATCTAACTTTCTCTGTCTTTGGAAAGGCCCTGGTTCTCTGCAGTGTTGGGCTGGGTCAGGCCCTGAGGAAGTGTGTATGTGTGTTGGGGGCTGGGGGGGGGGGGGGGGGACGGGGAGCGGGTTGGCGGGGAGGAATGGGAGAAAGGGAGAGATATTTCTCCCTTCGGGATTGGAGGGAGTGGGTCAGGGAGGGGAAAGCTGTTCATCCTGGAAAAATCCAGAAAAAAGAAGCCGCATGTCTAACGGATAGACCATGGGCCTGGGTGTCAGAGGATCTGGCTTTTAATTCTGCTCCATTGCTTATTTCCTATGTGACTTTGGACAAGTCACTTAACTTCTTTTTGCTTCAGTTTCCTCAATTGTAAAATGGGCATTAAGACTGCGTGTCCTATGTGGTACAGGGACTGGGTCCAACCCCAGCGTGGCTTAGAGGAAAGAGCCCGGGCTGGGAAGTCAAAAGCCATGGGTTCTAATCCTGGCTCCACCACTTATCAGTTGTGTTGCTTTGGACAAGTCGTTTCACTTCTCGGTGCCTCAGTTATCTCATCTGTAAGATGGGGATTAAGACTGTGAGTCCCGCGTGGGACAACCTGATCACCTTGTATCTACCCCAGAGCTTAGAGCAGTCCTCGGCGCATAGTTAGCACTTAACAAATACCATTATTATTATTATCTACCCAACACTTAGTGTAGTGCCTAGAACATAGCAAGTGCTTAACAAAAACCTTAAAAAAATGGGACAGGGATCCATCTTTATGGGGTGGAGTTGGGACCCCAAATGGATGTTATATTGCACTCTCCCAAGCGCTCATTACATCGCTCTGCACTTAGTAAGGCTCAATATGTACTACTGATTGACTGATTTCCCAATAGGTCCTTTCATCACCTTTGGGTCAGAGAGGTAAATGTGGGTGAGGGCATTTTCAAGGTAGAAAAAAAACCTTTCTATTGCTCAAGGCACCTGGTGCATGTTACTTTTCATAGAGCATCTGTGTCCTATAAACTATTCGATCACATTTTTCTATCATTATCTATTTAGTGTCACTGTGTGCCAATCAGTCGATCGATCACATTCAGTGAGCACTTACTGAGCACGGTACTAAGTGCTTGGGAGAGTACGACACAGCCAAAAATAGATACATCCCCTGCCCATAAAGAACTTACAGTCTAGATGAGGAGACAGATATATGTCTCTCTCTATGTGTATATACAGCAGCGTTCAGCCCTGTTTAAGTGCTGGCTTAGGTACCAGCTAATCAGGCAGGATCCATTGTTACCCATCAACCAAGGAATGCAGTGAGATTCCCTCTACAACCTTGGAGGCTCAGAAATGAGTTCAATCCCAGGGGAAGCAAGATCACCTATGTGAGAGAACACACAAAAAAATTAGAAAGCATGAGCTGACTCGGAGTTTAGGGCCTCTTGGGGCAGCCCATCCTGGAGGCAGAGGGAGGGATCAGATGACCTTCACTGATCATTTTTTTGCCCAGGATTCTAGGGTTCCCGAAGCAGATCCTGGGGTAGGGTTTTGATCCTTCCAACATTCCTTTCAGGGCCTTTGAGCAAAGATTCCTTTTTATATGCGTCTTGGCCTACAAAACAGGCTAGCAAAGATGACAGGGTAGGGGTGTGGTCAGAGGTTATCATTTCAGGCTGGCAGAAGGACCACAAGACTGGATGTGAAGCATAAGTCCACTGTTAGCCCTGTACCGCCATTTTACCTCCCTTCAGTGGTTACTAGAGAAGAACTCACGAGATCTAGAGCACCTTCCTCTCCATGGTGTGTCCACACAGATGGTCTGGAAGGAGCCTGTCAGTTTCCCTTTAAGCCTGTGGAGTAAAGGATGCCTAAACCCTTGGACTTGGAAGGAGCGACTGGGAATCTTGCCCCAAGAGGCTTTAGATTTAGATTCTCCAGACACTTCGGATTTGTTAAAAATGGTATTTGTTAAGCGCTTACTATGTGCCACCTCTACTGAGCACCGGTGTAGGAATAAGCTAATCATGTTGGACCCAATCCACGTTCCAGGTGGGGCTTAGAGTCTTAATCCCCATTTTATAGACGAGGTGACGTGAAGTGACTTGCCAAAGATCACACAAGTGGAAGAGCCGGAACTAGAACTCGGTTCCTTCTGAATCCCAGGCCTGTACTCTATCCGCTAGGCCACGGGGATTCTCAAGAATTTCTCCATTGTATTTGGGACTGGACAGCCACGGGCTCGGAAACTAAATCCAAACGGACATCTCACATCTCATCCAGCCCGTTCCTTTCTGTGAGACTCGGTCTCAGGTCTGACTCCGCGATCTTGATCTGTGATCTTGGCTTCGTGTGGTCTGAATTTGAATATGGGACGGAATCAAACGGGACAAAAATCCTTTGGCATTCTGGGGCTTGTAAACTGAGAAGAAGCGGTATTGCCCCAGCTCCCACAGTGCCTCCGAGATGGCTCCTATATTGCTTTTAGGGTGCTTGGATCTCCAGAACCCATGTAGCCTAGTGGAAAAGGTTAGAAGACCCGTGTTCTAATCCAGATCCGCTGAGTAGCTTTTGGACGACAAGACTCTTAACTTCTCTGTGCCTGTCTTTCCTCATCCGTTAAATGGAGATTCTCCCTTAGACTGTAAGCTCCGTGTGGAACAAGGTCGGATTTTGACCTAATTATATTTTATCTGTGCCATTGCTTAGTTCAGTTCTTGGTCCACAGTTAGCGCTTAACAAATATTATTTCTTGTTATTTTCCTCACATGGGCCTCCACTCCCGCTTCCCATCTGTGTTCCAAGTCTCAAAACACTTGGATCTGAAACCCCGCGCGTTGGGGAATATATTTCGTTAGTCCTTTGAAGTCCATGGTGGGTTTCTCCCACGTCGGACCCCAACAGTGGTTAAGAACCTTTCCATTTGTAGCAAGGAGAGAGACCGAGGCTCCTGGCCCCTTTTTGTTCCGCCTCCCGCGCTCCACGGTCCAGATGGAGGAGGCCTGAGAGGTCGGCAGCGGACGCCCCTAAGGTTTTCAGGCCGACGATCTGTGGCGCCTCCCGTCAGCCTGACTCGTCTTCGGGGATCCTTGTAGGGATTCAGTCCAGAGCTGTTGCAGAAGGAGGGCCGGGAGCCCGAATAATTAGTCAGCCTCCCTATCCTTGGGACTTTAATTGTGATTGATAAAAAAGAACTGCAGCTGCAACCTGGAACTTGACCTAATAAGACTATTTTCCCACCTTCTCCAAACGTCTGCGTGAGGGCTCACGGCCGATTGCATTCCTCTAACTCTAGTTCAAAAGCAGCACCTAGTGGTGGACCCGGCCCGTGTCTAACCCAGAAAGACTGGGATACGCTCCAGATGGAGAGTTTGCGACCTGCATCTGCTCTATTCTGGAATGCCTTCAAGAGTTCCCCCCCTCCCCCGTTCAATAAAATACAAAAAAAAAAAAAAAAATGTGAACTTGATTGCAAGCATATCTGCTTGGAATCCTTTTTTTTCTTAGCCGAAGAACTGGGAAGGCGAAGTAAACACAATCCGCGGCTAAATCAGTTACAGTCAAACAAACCGGAGTTGTTTTTTTAACTCTACACACATCACAGAACAATAATGCGCACCTTGTCCTGATTATGGGTCCGGGTGGAAAAGGGGTCTTAGGAGACAGCGCTCTGATGTCAAGATTATGTCGAAGGCCGTTGCAACCAAGGGACGGGGATCAGTGTGGAGCTTCAAAGAGTCACAGCTCCAGCTCTGGGAGGGGCAGACAAAGCAGATGATAATAATAATAATGATGATGATGATAATTGCGATACTTGTTAATTGCTTCCTGGGTACCAGGCACTGTACTAAGCACTAGGGTGGATACAAGCAAATGGGATTGGAGTCCCTGTCTCACGTGGGGCTCCCAGTCTCAATCCCCATTTTACAGATGAGGTAACTGAGGCCCAGAGAAGTAAAGTGACTTGCTCAAGGTCACACGGCAGACCAGTTCAGAGCCGGAATTAGAACCCATGACCTTCTGAATCTCAGGCCCCCGCTCTATCTGTACCATGCTCATGAGAGAGGCAGCTCCCACCTCAACCACCGCCATCATCTTCTGGGGCTTTTTAACTCTGTTGGAACTATCCATCCATTCCTTCACTCATATTTATTGAACGCTTCCTGTGTGCGGAGTACTGTACTAAGCGTCGGGGAGAGTATAATACAGCAATCAAGGGACACGTTCCCCGCCCACAGTGAACCGCCGCTCCCCGACCCCACAACGGCCTCACCATCGAATCCACTCAACAGCCTCACAACCTTACAACAGCCCCTCAGCCCCTCGACCTCACAGCCCCACTACCCCACCACCTTACAGTTTCACCTCACGAGAGCCCCTCAGAGCCCACAACCTCGAACCCCCATCCCAGCAATCCCACAGTCTCACAACAGCTCCTCAGGGCTATAACCTCATATTCCTACAGCCCCACAACCTTACAACTGCCCAACAACCTCACAACAGCTCCACAGCCTTACATTCATTCATTCGATCGTATTTATTGAGCTCTTACTGTGCACAGGGCACTGTACTAAGCGCTTGGGAAGTACAGTTCAGCAACAGATAGAGATTAATCCTGCTCCCGACGGGCTCCCGGCCTCCCAGCTCCTAACAACTCCACAATCCCACCACCCTACAGTCCCAGAACAGCCCACAAGCCCTCAGACCCATGGTCCCAGGGCTCTGCAAACTCACAGCCCCACAAGCCCACAACCCTACAGCCCCACAGTCCTGAAAGTGTGAAACTGTTAACAATTCCTCTCCGCCGTAACTGCTGTTTCCCTGCTTTCGGCTCCAGTGTCGGGGAATGTTCCTCTAGGAGGAAGAGAGAGTTTTGGGGTAGAGAGTGAATGTGAGGGATGGATGGGAATGAGGGGAGGGGAGGGAGAGCAGCTATGAAGGGTTTAGTGTGGTTAATAACCCTGTTTTCGGCAGTTTTGTTCCCGTCCATACTGATATGGCACTCATCTCCCGCCTTCACGTGCGCTCATTTTTGTCATCTCCCAGGCTCCCTCTGCCTTGACTCCTGCCTCCGACTTAATAATAAGAATTATGGTATTTGTTAAGCACTTACTATCTGCCAAGCACTGTTCTAAGCATTGGGGTAGATACAAGCAAATCAGGTTGGCCCCAGTCCCTGTCCCACTGGGGGCTCACAGTCCCCATTTTACAGGTGAGGTAACTGAGGCACAGTGAAGTTAAATTACTTACCCAAGGTCACGCAGCAGACAAATAAAGGAGCCTGGATTAGAACCCACTGACTCCCAAGCCTGCCCTGTTGTCACTAGGCCGTGCTTCTGAGGCCTGGAAGCAGCACCTGTATCAGAAGACCAAGAAAGGCAGTGCAGGGGCCCTAAGGCAAGTGGAGGTGAAGGAAGGCTCAGGGGCCTAGAGAATAATAATAATAATAATGATGATGACATTTGTTAAGCGCTTACTATGTGCCAAGCACTGTTCTAAGCATTGGAGCACAGTTCTAATTTGGAATTTCTGCAAAATGGCCCATACGATGTCATCGTGTCACACTGTGTGCCCGGCCTGATGGGAGGTGTGTGATTATTCTTCTCCTGTGGCGTCACTGGCCACACTTTCCGGGTGTAAGATGAAGGAACTTTCTCTGAAACTGTAAGCTTGTTGTGAGCAGTGGCTGTGTCTGTTTATTCTCGTACTGGACTCTCCCAAGCACTCTACACACAATAAACGCACGATAAATATGATCGAATGAATGAAACTTCCTGAGAAGCAGCATGGCTTAGAGGAAAAAACACCGGCCTGGGAGTCAGAAGACCTGGGTTCTAATCCCTGCTCCTCCATTCATTCAGTCCTATTTTATTGAGCGCTTACTGTGTGCAGAGCACTGTACTAAGCGCTTGGAAAGTACCATTTGGCAACAAATGAAGACAATCCCTACCCAACAACGGGCTCGCAGTCTAGAAGGGGGGAGGCGGACAACAAAATAAAACAAAACAAGTAGACGGGCATCAATAGCATCGGTATAAATAAATAGAATTGTAGATATTTACACATCATTAATTCAAATAAGTATAATAATAAATAGGTCCATATGTACACAAGTGCTTTGGGGAGGGGAGGTGGGTAGACCAGAGGGAGGGAGTCGGGGCGATGGGGAGGCTCCACTTGTCTGCTGGTGTGATCTTGGGCAAGTCACTTACTTTCTCGGGGCCTCGGTCACCTCATCTGTAACTTTGGGATTAAGACCGAGAGCCCTCGGTGAGACATGGACTGTGTCCAGCTTAATACAGTGCCTCTGGCACAAATTAAGCCCTTAATAAATATAACTGAAAAAAAACCAATAAAAAACCCTGGAGATTGCAGAGTTTATGGTTCCTAAAAAGCAGAACCCTTTGGGCCTGTGAGATTGTTTAAAGTCTTTGAGGACGGAAGCAGCCTGGGACAGAGGATAGAGCCCGGGCCTGGGAGTCAGAAGGTCATGGGTTCTAGTTCCGGCTCTGCCACTTGTCTGCTGTGTGACCTTGGGCAAGTCGCTCTACTTCTTTGCGCCTCAGTTACCTCATCTGTAAAATGGAGATTAAGACTGTGACCCCACGTGGGACAACCTGATGACGTTGTATCTCCCCCAGTGCTTAGAACAGTGCTTGGCACATAGCAAGCACTTAATGAATGCCATCATTATTATTATTATTATTTAAAAGGATTGCAAACCGCTGGATCACACCAAGGCAGGTGTCAAATTTTCTCTTTCCACGGGGGTCCAGAGTCAAGTTCAAACTTAGGGCTGAAGAAGGTACAGGAAATTCAGATTTTTCCTTTCGACAGATCCACGTCCTTCGGATAGAAAACAGATGAAAATAGGAGAAGCCAGAAAGTTCCAGATCCCGCTCCTAGAGGGGGAATGCGATACTTCCGGATTTTTAAAAATCATGAAATGCGTCTTGTGCCTAGAGTCAGGGTTTAATTTTGACACCCTTATTTATTTTAATATCTTTACAACAGGCCATCAAATGCCCGTGTTGTGTTTTGGCTCCTTAAATATGTTTCTCTTCTCTTCCTTCTGGAGTCCTCAGCATGAGTCTTCATTTTTGATTCTGGCATCCTTTGTTTTGAAAGAGACCTGAATCTGGCATCAATATTTTTCTGCAACAAGACATAAGCAATATGGTGGGGAGGACATTACACCCGACACGACGTGGGAACAGAAAGAAGAATTTGAATGAGTGGAACTGTCTCATCCTCTCCCTGCTCAACTAGGGATCCGTGAGTGGCTCACCACCCTCCTTCTTTTTCTCAGCATCTTCAGCGGTTAGAAAGAGGCTTCTGGGAGCCATTCACTGGGACCCGAGTCCTTTAATCTCTGGGATGTTTCGGCACTTCTGGGCCCGTGAGATTGTTTAAAGTCTTCGAGGGTGGGAGAATAGGTGTTTGGCTTCTGTTGTGCTTTCCTTAATGAAACCAACACCACTGCCTGCAAATCAGGTGTGCTAGATAGAATGGGCTGGAGTGCCGCAATCAAGAAAAGAGAGGCTCTTCTCAAATTAAAACGGCCCCGATTAGGTAGCTATCAGAGCTACGTCAGTTTTGAAGAATCGGAAGACAAGGAGGCAAAAATCAAAACAGTGCCTGACATGGTAAAATAACAATATATCGCCTCAGCAAAAGACTGTCTTCGCGTGCGCGTAATTTTGAGTGGGAATGTGGATCCCTCCTTGGCCTTTCTAGACGCATAATCCGTAGACAAATTGGAGGAGTATTGCCTAGTGGATAGAGCATTGGCCTGTCGGATCAACCTGGGTTCTGGTTTCGGCTCTACCACTTGGGTACTTTGTGCCTGGGGCAAGTCACTTCTCTCTGCCTCAGTTACCTCATCTGGAAAATGAGAATTACGACTGTGAGCCCTCTGTGGGACACGGACAGTGTCCAATCTAATTGACTGCCTTGTATCTACCCCAGCACTTAGAGCAGGGCCTGGCACAAAGTTAGCGTTTAACTAAGATCGTTAAAAAAAACACCATCAGCGGCATCAAGAGTACAAAGAACGGCTTTATATTTATTCACACACGCTCTCTCGGTGCTTTAGTGATACCTTGCACTCAGCTGGTGATCTGTAAACCCCACCGATTAATTGATTAATCGATTGCGGGAATCCAAAAAGCAGACCTGTTCATGACGCTGAAACTGCCCAACCTGCTCTCCTTCCCCCTCCCCTACCTGCCCTTCCCTCTCGCTCCTCCCCACCCCCTCTAGACTCTAAGCTCACTGTGGGCAGGGGATGTGTCTACCAACTCCCTTATTTTGTACTCTCCCTACTGCTTAGTACAGTGTTCTGCACGTAGCAAGCGCTCAATAAATATGATCGACTGATTGGTCCTCATTCCCTTCCTTCACTTGTGTCTCCTCTTTCATGTTTCCCAACTTGTTAACTTTACAGCAGTAACTTTTGTGACTCTTAAGTTCTCTGCTTCATTCCCTCAGCCCTTTGGAGGGAATGTGGGGTAGAGAACAAATCAAGAAACAGATACTCCAGAACTTTGCACTGAAGAGGGACTACTAAATAATCCACCGGAGGATGGAACCAATTCAGATGATTGTGGGCTTTTATTTTCTTCCCGAGTTCTTTAATTGACCCGAGTATTGCTGTCCCCGGTTAGGTCAGGGCCCCGGAAAGGTTACCCACAAGGGAAGGGTCAGAAGCGGATCAGAGCCTTGAGGGCGGTCACGACTACGAGTTCATTCCCTCTCTGCCTCCACACCCACACTGCAGTGGACTCTCGGAGGAAAAATCAATAGGATTGTCTTCCAGGATTTTTTTTTATGGTATTCGTTAAGCATTTACTATGTGCCAAACACCACGCTAAGCTCTGGGGTAGATACAAGCTAATCAGGACACAGTTCATGTCCCACATGGGGCTCACAGCTTTAATTCCCCTTTTACAGATGAGGTAACTGAGGCACAGAGAAGTGAAATGACTTGCCCACGGTCCCGTGCTGTCTCTGTTGTTACTTGGGTCACACGTTAGCTAATGTGGCAGGAATAGGCAAGGAGGTTGGTCACTACATCCAGAATATTGATAATAATAGTATTTGGTAAGTGCTTTCTATGTGCCAGCCACTGTTCTAAGCGCTGGGGTAGATACAAGATAATGGGGTTGGACGCAGTCCCTGTCCCACACAGGACTCACGGTCTTAATCCTCATTTTACAGATGAGGGAACTGAGGCACAGAGAAGTGAAGCGACTTGCCCAAGGTCATGCAGCAGGCAAGTGGCAAATCCTGCGATTAGAAGCCGTGACCTTCCGACTCCCTGGCTGTTGCTCTATCCGCTAGACCGTGCTGCTTCTCGACAGGCAAAGCGGCTCCCGGTACGTGCTTTGGGAGACTCAAACACGTACTGTGGTGCCAAAGTGACATGAAGATTCATTCTAGAGTAAAAGGCAGATGAGGTGCCCAACTCTCTTTATGGCTGTTGAACCCTGGGCTTACCACTCACCCATCACATTCTGTTTCCGGGGTGGCTATTTTGGTGTTCTGGAGGTTATTTTTGTTTGTTTTTATGGTATTTGTTTAGCACTTCTTATGTGCCAGGAACTCCACTAAGCACTGGAGTAGATTCAAGGTAATGAGGTTGGATGCAGCCCCTGTCCCACATTCATTCATTCATTTAATCTGATTTATTGAGCGCCTGCTGGGGGCAGAGCACTGGAGCTCCCAGTCTTAATCCCCGTTTTACAGATAAGGTAGCTGAGAAGTGAAATGACCTCTCCAAGGTCACACAAAGGACAAGTAGCAGAGCTGAGACTGAAACTCAGGCCCTTCTGACTCCCAAGCCCGTGCTCTATCCACTAGGGCACTATGTTTCCCTAAAAGTTCCCCCGACCCCATCTCTGTACTTCACATCAAGTGACGGGATAGTCAACAACGAAGTCCTGGAACGCGGTTTAGGCTACCGGCACTGAGGCATCGCTTGCCACATTTTACCTTCACTGGACAGAACAGGAGAGGGAATGGGTGACCCTAAGATCCCCAGGCAGCTGCAGCTGGCCACAGTGAAGTGAAACCTCAGAAACGTGGAAGACGGCAAATTGCGGAGGGAGAAAGTCGAAACGGGGGATTCTGGAAGACAGTGGGATGATGACACTCCATCATCTCGGGTAATAAGCGCAGCAGTTCAGCTAGGGAAAATCTTGACAGGCACGCAGCACTTCACCCAACACTTGTGTACATAGCCGTAACTTATGTAACCGTAACGGGAAGCGGCGTGGCTCAGTGGAAAGAGCCCGGGCTTGGGAGTCAGAGGTCGTGGGTTCTAATCCCAGCTCTGCCTCCTTGCCAGCTGTGTGACTTCGGGCAAGTTACTTAACTCCTCTGTGCCTGTTACCTCATCTGTAAAATGGGAATTAAAACTGTGAGCCCCAGGTGGGACAACCTGATCACCTTGTATCCCCCATCGCTTAGAACAGTGTTTTGCACATAGTAAGTGCTTAACAAATACCAACATTATTATTATTATTATTATTTTAATGCCTGTCTCACTCTAGGCTCCTGGTAGGCAGGGAATGTGACTACCAACTTTAAATTGTAGTCTCTCAAGCACTTAGTAGAGTACTTTGCCAACAGTAAGTGCTCAGTGAACACCACTGATTGATAAATTGATTCCTTCCTGCCTCAATAATAATAGTAATAATAATAATAATAATGATTATGGTATCTGTTAAGCACTTACTATGTTCCGGACACTCTACTAAACACCGGGGTGGATCCCAGCAAATCAGGTTGGACACAGTTCCTGTCCCATGGGGGGCTCACAGTTTCAATCCCCATTTTACAGATGAGGTAACTGGCCCAGAGAAGTGAAATGATTTGACCAAGATCACACAGCACACTAGTAGCAGAGCCGGGATTAGAACCCATGACCTTCTGACTCCCAGGCCTGTGCTCCATCCTATACAATGCTGCTTCTCTAATGATGGTATTTGTTAAGAGCTTACTTAGGTCACAGGTGATGCTGATGAAGCTACTTGAGATGTGTCATCATCTGGGAAAGGCATGACCTAGTGGAAAGATCACAAGACTGGTAACTGGAGGATATGGGTCCTAATCCCGGCTCTGTCACTTGCCTTGGGCAAATCATTTCACTTCTCTGTGCCTCGGTTTCCTCAACTGCAAAATGAGGTTACATACCCATTCCCCCTCTTACTTAGGCTGTGATTCCCACGTGGAATAGGGACTAAGTCCGTCCCGATTATCTTGTATCTACCACAACAGAGTAAGTGCTTAACAAATACCACAATTATTCTGGATAATTAGGGTAAATCCTGATCTCACAGTCATGTAGAAGGCTGGACGCCACAGCCAATTTACAGAACTTCAGATACATATTTTGATCTTGTCAGACTCCTCCTGTCAGTCTTTCCAAAGCCACGTTGCCTGATTTCATTCTGTTTCGTAGATCTTGATCATAAATTTTGTTAATGAGGTGTATTTTGTTAATGAGGTGCATATCTCCTTGTTTCTATTTATCTTGATGTTGTTGTTTTGTTTTGTTCTGGTTTGCTCTGCTGTCTCTCTCCCCGGTTTAGACTGTGAGCCCGTTGGGCAGGGGTGGTCTCTATCTATTGCCGAATTGTCCCTTCCAAGTGCTTAGTACAGTGCTCTGCACATAGTAAGCACTCAAGAAATCTTTTTCTCTACCTCTATAGCCCTGGGCGGTACACTGCCTAGTTAGCAGAATCCACTTTGGGTTGCTAATTCAAATTAGCAGTATGGCTGAAGATGGTGCTAATGATACAGAGATCCTATCCTCCTAAGTGAGTTTGGCTTACAAAACAATCAGAGAGCAGTAGGAAAGGATGGAGAATATAATAGGACAATAATGAATTGGGTTCTTCTCTCTCCTGGGCTCTAAGTCTTAGGGCAGGAAGTGTCGGTGCAAGAATTTTCCACTCAAGCAAGTAGCTATAGCTCCAGATCTAGAATCTTCTTTGCTTGGGGAGACATGATCCATGTCTACTAACTCTAGTGTACTCTTTCAAGAGCTCAGCACAATGCTCTGCACAGAGTTAAGTACCCAGTCAATACTCTCGATTGATTGATCTCGTTTTCTGGGCCCCCGGAGTTCTGCGACGGGGTCACAGAGGCAAAATAATACTGGAGGACAGAGAGCTGCCTTAGATGGTCCGTGCACAGAGTGGGAAAGAAATGGGAACGCAAAAATCCAAATTCTGACAAGATTTTCACAAAATCATCTTAGAAATGGAAAAAAGAGAAAACATTGAATATATTTATTTTTAAAATCGCAGTTGTCATAACACGTCCATATCTCCTAAGAGGTTTAGGGTGCGTGTGCTATATTTAGTGTCGGTTACCATAACGACAGGATACAATTCATCATATAGAAGCCTAATCCTCAAGACTTTGACTTCAGTATCTCATCACGATAAGTCCCTAAGGCGGAAAAGGACCTCAGAAATTTTCCTGGTAAAGTCCCTTTCCTTTGACAGAATTACACCTCTCTTTTTTTAAAGGTTTTTTTCTAAGTGCTTGCATGTGCCAGGCATTGTACTAAGGTCTGGGGTAGATACAAGTGAATCAATTTGGACGCATCCCTGTCCCACATTGGGCTCACAGTCTTAATCTCCATTTTACAGATGAGATAACTGAGACCCAGAGAAGTGAAGTGACTTGTGGAAAGTCTCACACTGCAGACAGGTGGTGGAACTGTGATTGGATTAGAACCCAGGTCCTTCTGACTCCCGGGCCCGTGCTCTATCCGTTAGACAGAGGTACTTCTCTCTTCCTAGTAGCAAAAGTATCAATTAAGTTCTTATTACGCGCAGAGCACTGCACTAAGCACTAAAGAAATGCACAGGTGGGAATTAAACACAATCCTTCTCTCACCTGGGCCTCACAATCTAAAGGTTTTTGGAATAAACTCTCCGGCGGCACTAGCAGAGACCTGTGACAGGATGAAGTTTCGTTCCCCGGGAAGGGAAGAACTGCTGTCGATCACATTCCTTTACAGTCTTCTTCCCAGTTTTGAGATTTCTCCCTTCCCCATCTTCCCGACTGCCAGTTCCACCTTTTTGGCCTCGTTTTCATGTATGAAATGTTCGCCTAGAGATGGCATCAGAGCAAGGGAAATGGGCAGATAGGATCCGGAAAGAGAATGTGAAAGGTTGCAGAGGCCTGGGACGAGGTCTGGGTAAGTGGGAGGGAGGGAAAGTGACACAGGGATAGAATGTCTGCATTTCATCCGAGGAGCAGCGTGGCCTGTTCAGTTATTCACTCATTCAATCGTATTTAAGTGCTTACCGTGCGCAGGGCGCTCTACTAAGCACTTGGGAAAGAACAATCCCTGCCCACAGCCAGCTCACGGAGGGCCCTCAGATGGTCTGGAAATCGGGTTGGTGCTGGGAGACTCTGACTCCATCAGATTAGAAGCAGTGCGGCCTGTTGGATAGAGCAATGGCCTGGGAGTCAGACGGATCTGGGTTCTCATCCCCGCTCCATCACTTGTCTGCTGGGTGACCCTGGGCAAGTCACTTCACTTCTCTGGGCCTCAGTTACCTCATCTGTAAAATGGGAATTAAGACTTGGAGTCCCCGTGTGGGACAGGGACTGCGTCTCATCTGATTAGCTTGCGGTGCCTGGCACATAACAAGCACTTAACGAGTACCATAAAAAATGGTTAGAATGATGTGCCCAAGGGGTTGTCTACAAATCCCGTGTCTTTCTTTTGCCTCTTTCTCTCCAGGAAGAAATAGGGACATGCATAATCAAAATGGAGGTTTCTTGTCCCACATTCTCTTTTTATATGCACTGTGCCCTGTCCAGGAGTCAAGAGGAATTGGGAACTCTGCCTGCAAGGAACACGGAGATTGAGAAATCATCTTTCTTTCACTTCTCGTTCCAAGACATCTCCCCGAGAGTCCACAAACAGCCTAGCAGATTTTGTACCAGAGGTATCCCCGGGGGCTCCTGGCACTCAAGGTGAAGGGGATAGATCTGATTTATGGCTTCATTTGAAGGGAGATATTAAATAAACGCGCACATCATTAGGTGCAGAATGACAAGGCTTCATGTCCCGGTAACTCTTTCACTTAGTAGGGAGAAAATAGCAGTTCTGGGGAGAGGAAGAGCTGGGAGAGTCCTGATCTGGGGTGAAGATGAGAATTCACTTTGTAAATATCAAAACGCTTTCCTCCCACTTGGAATCCACCTCTTTGGCTTTCCAGGTGACATTCTTACTGGCAGAATTCCTCGGTGTCCTCTGCCCACGAACCTATTGTACCGGAGCAGGATGGCCCTGTCGGCTCACATCCAGAGCCCATTCCTCCCGCTTGCTGCCAGGTGGGGAGATAACATCGGTCAGTCAGTCAGTAGTATAAATTGAGCACTGACTGTGTGCAGAGCGCTGTAGTAAGCGCTTGGGAGAGTACAATACAATAGAACCGATACATTCCTTGCCCACAACAGGCTTACAGTCTAGAGGGGGAGACAGGCATTAACACGAACAAATCACAGATATGTACATAAGTACTGTGGGGCTGGGAAGCGGGATGAATGAAAGCTCACCTCCTCCAGGAGGCTTTCCCAGACTAAGCCCCCCTTCTCCTCCACTCCTGTTCCCTTCCCCATCGCCCCGACTCGCTCCCTTTGCTCCACCCCCTCCCCCTCCCCACAGCACTCGTGTATATTTGTACATAGTCATAATTGTAAATATATTTATTTTTATGAATAATGTGTACATATCGATAGTTCTTTTCATTTATAATAATGATTACGGTACTTGGTAAGCATTTACTATGCGCCAGGCATTGTACTAAGCGCTGGGGTGGATACAAGGAAATCAGGTTGGACACCGTCCCTGTTCAACATGGGGCTCACGGTCTCAATCCTCATTTTCCAGATGAGGTAACTGAGGCACAGAGAAGTAAAGTGACTTGCCCTAGGTCACACAGCAGGCAAGTGGCAGAGCCGGGATTAGCACCCATGACCTTCCGACTCCCAGGCCTGTCGCAGGCTCTATCTACAATGAGGCTACTGAAGCCTGTCTACATGTCTTGATGTCTGTCTCCCCGCTTCTAGACTGTGAGCCCATTGTGGGCAGGGATTGTCTCTTTTTGTTGCTAAATTGTACTTCCCAAGCGCTCAGTACAGCGCTCTGCACGCAGTAAGTGCTCAATAAATACGACTGAATGATTGAATAAAGGAAGTGAGTCGGGGTGACGCTGAAGGGAGTGGGAGAGAAAGGAAAGAGGGTTCAGTCAGGGAAGGCCTCTTGGAGGAGATGTGCCTTCAATAAGGTTTTGAGGTCGGGGAGAGTAATCGTCTGTCAGGAGGAAGGAGAGAGTTCCAGGCCAGAGATAGGACTTGGGTGAGAGGTCGGTGATGAGATAGCTGAGACTGAGGTACAGTGACAAGGTTGGCATTAGAGGAATGAAATGTGAAGGCTGGATTGTAGCATCCTGGAGAGAGCCAGAGAAGCAGGCAGATAAAAACAGAGATAGAGCTGGATCAAAGTGGGAAGAGCGGAAAATCAGAGACAGAGGAACAGAGACCAAGAGGGGGACAGAGAGAGTCAGAGATCTCTGTGAAGAATGCTTATTTTTTATAGAATTTGTTAAGTGTTTGCTATGGGCCAGTCACTGTACTAAGAGCTGGAGTAGATACGAGCTAATCACCTAAGACACAGTCTCCGTCCCACAAGGGGCTCACAGTCTCAGTTCCCGTTTTACAGCCAGGCCCTCCACCAAGTAAAATCTGTAAAATGGGGATTGAGATTGTGAACCTCACCAGGGACAGGGACTGAGTCCGGCTTGATTCGCTTGTCTCCACCCCAGCGCTTAGTACAGTGGCTGGCACACAGTAAGAGCTTGAAGAATGCCGTTATTAATAATAATGTTGGTATTTGTTAAGCGCTTACTATGTGCAGAGCACTGTTCTAAGCGCTGGGGGAGATACAGGAGAATCAGGTTGTCCCACATGAGGCTCACAGTCTTAATCCCCATTTTCCAGATGAGGGAACTGAGGCACAGAGAAGTTAAGTGACTTGCCCGAAGTCACACAGCTGACAAGGGGCAGAGCCGGGATTTATTATATACCTGCTTAACGGGCTGGACACAGCCCATGTCCCACACAGGGCTCAAAGTCTTAATCCCCGTTTTACAGATAAGGTAACTGAGGCACGGAGAAGTGAAGTGACTTGTCCAAGGTCACACGGCAGACACCTGGCGGAGCTGGGATTAAAACGCAGGTCCTTCTGTCTCCCAGGGCCGTGCTCTGTCCACTAGGCAACGCTGCTTCTCATGCTGTGAGGAGAAGGGAGACCGAAAAACTCTGCACCCAGTAAATGCTCGATAAATGGGATTGATCGATAAGCCTCACGAACACGAGGGGACTGAGCTAGAAAGAATGTGGTGAGATTACTTCTCTGGTGAATTTACAGGAGGGGAGATGATCAGCCATTCCTTGTAGGCTGTAAGCTCGGTGCAGGCGGGGAATGTATCCATCGTTATAGCGTGCTATCCCGAGTGCTTAGCACGATGCTCTGTACCCAGTAAGCACTCAGTAAATACCACTGATTGAGAAAGTGATTTCTGCTGGGATGATGGAGAAATCCGGAGCACTACTTGTGCCTGTAAGAGTCCAAGGAGAGGATTCCCCTCACTCAGTCGTATTTACCGAGCGCTTGCTCTGTGCAGAGAACTTTGCTAAGCGCTTGGGAGAATATACTATAACAATAAGCAGACACATTCCCCCTGCCCCTAATGAGCTTCCAGCCTAGAGGACTCCTCTGAGAAGCAGTTGAGAAAAGATATCCAGTGGTTTTCCCGAAGGGAGGTGGGCTGATTGTCCTAGCTACCGGAGTCTCTCGGGTCCCGAGGCCCGGCCTCACCCTGCAGCTGGGATCTGGCGGCCTCAACCCGCCGAGCTCACGGAGCGAGGAGGAGATAGAAGTCCGGGAAGTGTGTTTTACAAATGGGTCCTTTTTCTGGACTTTGGACTAACGATACTCTCCTCTTGTGAAAGGAGGAGACAGCTGTTCTCTCCCTCTTGGCCTGGGAGTTTGGCGACGGGGAAGGAGGACAGACCGAAGTCACTCAGCCTCCTTTTTAAGGGAGACGGGTCCTCAGTTAGAGAGTTGCTGATCTGAAAGACTAAGTGCCCTCTCTCAGAATGCCCAGAGTGGAGACTTCTCACAGATCTGGCCAGTGAGCCACAGCTAGATTGGAGCAAGAGTTACTGTGGTGAATCCCACAAGCAGCTGATTCTGAGAGGAATATCATGGACTCCCCAGCCCCACTGCCATAATAATCGTGGTATGTGTTTACCCTTTACTGTGTGCCAAGCGCACCACAGAGCACAAGATAATCAACTCCCACGTGGGGCTCAGATCTAAGGAGGAGGGAGGACAGGGATTGAAACCCCATTTTGCAGACGTGGGAACCGAGGCACGGAGCAGCGAGGCCACTTGCCCGAGGTCACGCAGCGGACAAGTGGTGGAGCCAGGATTAGAACCCAGGTCCTCTGGCTCCCAGGCCCGTGCTCTTTCCACAGGGCCACGCTGTTTTCCGTGAGGGGGACAGATTGCTTAGATAGGAGGAACTCCTGGGGAGTTCAGAATCCTTTTGCTATTAATGCCCTTCTTCCCTAGGTGCCATCCTAACCGCTCACTAGGCAGAGGAGGGGAGCTTTATGTGAGAGGAGATGGCGTGGGTGTCACGGGGGAAGACCCCCACCACGGCTTCTATGAGCTGTTCCCCATCCCCAAAATCCCTCCAAGGAAAAGTATCATGGGAGGGAAAATAATGTTGGTATTTGTTAAGCGCTTGCTATGTGCAGAGCACTGTTCTAAGCGCTGGGGTAGACCCAGGGTCATCAGATTGTCCCACGTGAGGCTCACGGTCTTCATCCCCATTTGGCAGATGAGGGAACTGAGGCCCAGAGAAGTGAAGTGACTTGCCCACAGGCACACAGCTGACTAGTGGCAGAGCCGGAATTCGAACCCATAACCTCTGACTCCCAAGCCCGGGCTCTTTCCACTGAGCCACGCTGCTTCCCTAAAAAGGGGAAAAGGCTAAGACCCTGAGCAGTTGGTTATTCACCTCCTCAAGACCAAAGAAACAGGACCTTAGGCACCACTTCTCATTCATTTTTTTGTGTGTGGTATTTGTTAAATGCTTGCTATGCCGGACACTGTAATAACGACGGTATTGTTAAGCGCTTACTATGTGCCAAGCACTGTAATAAACCCTGGGGGGGAGGATACAAGGTGATCAGGTTGTCCCACGTGGGGCTCACAGTCATAATCCCCATTTTACAGATGAGAGAACAGAGGCACAGAGAAGGTAAGTGACTCGCTCAAAGTCACACAGCTGACAAGCGGTGGAGGCGGCATTAGAATCCGTGATCTCTGACTCCCGAGCCCGTGCTCTTTCCACCGAGCCACGCTGCTTCTCTTTCCTGTACTAACTGCTGAGGTAAATGCAAGCTGTCACATATGCAATATCTGACATATATGTCATTTCTGACTACAGACGAGTCAAAAAGCAGGTGAAAATATGTGAATGGTAATCAAAGGTTGATCGCAATCTCGAGTCTCCCTTGTCTCTCGGATTCCTGTTGACATAGCAGAGGGGCGTAAGTAGTTTCGGGATGCTCTTTGGGCACTTGTTATTCGACCCACCCCAAGCCCACGGCACTTATGTATCTATCTTTAAGAATTATTATTATTATTATGGTATTGGTTAAATGCTTACTACGTGCCAAGCACTGTTCTAACTGCTGGGATAGATACAAGGTAATCAGGTTGTCCCACCTGGGGCTCACAGTCTTAATTCCCATTTTATAGATGAGGTAACAGAGGCACAGAGAAGTTAAGCGATTTGCCCGAGGTCACACAGAAGACAAGTAGTGGTGGAACCGGAATTAGAACCCAGGTCCTTCAACTCCCAAGCCCATACTCTTGCCATCGGGCCACGGGCAAGGGTGTCAAGGGTGGAGGAATGGTTTTGACGGGCAGAAGAGAGGGCAGAGTTAAAGTACGCCAAGATAAACCTGAAGTGGACGAAATCGGCCCGACGTCTAGATGTCCGCCCGCAACGTTCCGTGGCTCACGTGCAGGAGCAGAGGAGGCCGAGGTTAGAGGTGATCCAGGGCCGCGGGTCAGTGGTATGAGAATGACGAGGGGATAGGGGAGCCGGTGAGTCGAGTTGGGTAGAGAGGGTGGCGTTGAGAGCGTCGGTTTGGTCATCGAAGGAAGGTAGTTTGGGTATGGAGGCAAAATGGGCGTGATGACTTGAAAAAAGTGATTGGGGGTCAAAGGTCTCGGTGGGGGGAACAGTTACGGGGAGCAGGTGTGTGAGAGAGAAGGCAGATGAGGTTGGGGTCAGATAGAGGGATTTCAGAGTTGGCGAGGGTAGAGACCGTGCAATGGTTAGAGATGATGGGATCTAGTGAATGTCCAAGTCGGTGAGCGGGTGACTTATTCACTTCAGTGTCCATCTCCCCGTCTGGACCGTAAGCTCGTTATGGATGGGAGACGCGCCTGCTGATTTCTCTTGTATCGTGCTCTCCCGAGCACTTAGGACAGTGCTCTGCACATAGTAAATGCTCCATAAATACCTTCGGTTGATTGACTGTTGGACAGCGGTAAGCCGTCATAGCAACCTAATCCTCTAGACCGTAACGGTGTGGGCAGGGAATGTGTCTGTTTATCGCTGCGTTGCACTCTCCCAAGTGCTCTGCACACAGTAAGCACTCATAAAATACAACTGAATGAACGAACCAGCTTTCAGGCCCACGAAGATCCCTGTCTCAATCAATCTTTCAGTCGGTCAGTCGTATTTATCGAGCGCTTCCCGTGTGGAGAAAAAGCGCGGTACTAAAACGCTCGGGAGAGCACGACGCGACAATCAACAGGCACCTTCCCTGTCCACATCGAGTGCCGGAAGGCAGTCGGGCTCCGCTCGGTTCGACAATTCATCTCCTCACCGAAGAGGGCAAAGGCTGAGGTGGGTCAATTTTGACTCCACTCTTGGGGGAAATCTCACGGCCTTAGAAGCAGGTTGCCCTCTGAGAGCTACTTGGGTGGCATTTAATAAAGACGTCTGTCTCTCCCTAAGGTATACAAGTTGCTGGCAGAAATCACCCCCCAAGGGTTTCCATGGAAAATGTTCTCATAAACCCTACAGTGACTTTGCAAACTAAGGAGAATAGGTTCTACGGCCCGGACTAATTACTTAGTGTTAACACAGTGGGTTGAAGGAAATGAATCCTATGTTCTAGTTGCCTGTTTCCTAATAGAATCCAGAAGGCTCTTATATGCAAGATTGCCTCTGATTTTTTTTTCCCCCTCAGTTCGATTCAAAGGCACCATTCCGAGCCCCAAGGTCAGCTCGTTCACTGACCGTCCAAAAAATCAAGTTTGCACCTAACCTTTGTACTGGTATTATAACACCATTTTATTTGGCGGGAAGACGGCTCAGGTGGCATAGATCGAGGTAAGAGGATGCTACTCTTCCCATCCTCTGCCGTAACCCTACTGCATTCTAATAAGTGTGGTATCTGTTAAGTACTTACTACGTGTCAAGCACTGTTCTAAGCGTTGGGGTAGGTACGAGTTAATCAGGTCAGACACAGTCCCTGTCCTATGTGGGGCTCACAGTCTAGACTCCGTTGTCCAGTCCTCTGATTTATTTAATCTTCTCTGTATGGTATTTGTTAAATACTCACCATGTGCCAGGCACCGTACTAAGCGTCGGGGTAGACACAAGCTAATCAGGGTGGATAGATTCCAACCTATATAATGATGTTGGTATTTGTTAAGCGCTTACTATGTGCAGAGCACTGTTCTAAGTGCTGGGGTAGATACAGGCGGATCAGGTTGTCCCACGTGAGGCTCACGGTTAATCCCCGTTTGACAGACGAGGTCACTGAGGCACAGAGAGGTTGTGACTCGCCCGCAGTCACACAGCTGACAAGGGACAGAGCCGGGATTCGAACTCGTGACCTCCGACCTCCAAGCCCCGGCTCTTTCCACCCGGTCACGCTGCTTCTCTAATCCAATATTAATCTCACAGCTCTACTAATCTATATCCTATCATTAAAATCACGGTCTTAATCCCCATTTTCCACAAGAGTTAACTGAGGCGCACAGCAGCAGGCAAGTGGTAGGGTCAGGATTAGAACCCAGGTCCTCCCGACTCCCAGGCCAGTAATCCACCCTCTAGGCCATGCTGTTTTGGCAACCTGGCCGTCTTAAATGCAAGGTTCAGTTCGAAATGAATGACAAGAGTGTTAAGCACGGGGCTGGAAGTGCACCAATCAGTAATAGAGGAAATCGTAAGGAAAGATGTCAGACCTTTGAGGGGATCTTTGAACCCACTACCCCGTAACCCATCCGTTCCCTTTGAGAAAATGGCTACTCTGATATAATTTTCCCACGTTCATGGGGGTTCTTCAGTAACGTCACCCGAGGTTCTAGGAGAAGGGACCGAGGATTCAAGACCTGAAAGACACAGACGAGGCATCTGGGCGTAGGCAAAAATGGGAAAATTGCACAGGAGCTAAAACTGTCTTTGGAACTAGGGACTCTGGTGGTTAGTCAGCAGCGCTTATCCTGGATATCAGGAAGGCGAAAAAGTGAGTCTGGAGCTTTGGCCATTTGGTGCCAGACAGTACCACGCTCAACCCTGCCGCTTAACTGGCCGGTGTCAGGCCCCAACTCGGTCACTGCTCACTATGACAACACTTACGTTGCCTCCACAATCACCTCCCCTCCCAAGTTGCCCGCGGCCTAGCGGAACGAGCAAGGGCCTGGGTTCTAATCCTGACTCCACCATTTGCCTGATGTTGGACTTCAATTCTCTGCACCCCCGTTTCATCCTCTGTAAAATGGGAATTAAACGCCTGTTTTCCCTTCCCCTCAGACCGTGAGCCTCACGTGGAACGGGGACGGTGTCCCACCCGACTATCTCGTATCTACCCCGGCGCTTGGTACAGCGCTCGGCACAGAGTAAGCGCTTAACGAAAGCCACAGCTACTGTTATCCCAACGGCAGTGGCTTGGTGGGGAGAGGAGGGGCGGCACCTGCCTGCTTCCGGCTGGGGAAAGCCGCCCCGCTGCCGCCTGCGGATCTGGTAACCTGACTTGAACCGATAACTTTTAATTGGGACGAAACCCTGGAACACAAAAATCCTCCCGAATGTAAACGCTTCCATCTGCGACTCCATTAAACCGCGGCGGCGGCCACACTGCCGCGTTATCCCCTCCTGTCGACGATCAACATCCGGACCGGCTACCGGACGAGGCGGTTAGAAGACCGGCTCATTTTAATAAAGGGGACGTTAAATGACGCGAAGGCAGTAGGTCCGTCGAGGTCCCCCGGCAGCCTGCCAGACATCCCTTTTCTCTTCGGAGGGATTGAGAAGGAAAATGAGAACTTTCTCTCTAGGGTGAGGCGGCTGATTAAATGGCACCGGAAACACCTTGCTGAACTCCCGGGGCTGGACGATCCTGTCCAGAATTCCTTGACCTCGGGACGGAGCCCCAGGTGGGACGGGGACCGCGCTCGACCTGATTAGGTTGAATCTACCGCAGCTCTCAGGACAGTTCCTGGCACATAATAGTCGTTTAACAAATACCACTAAAAGAAAGGGGAAAAAAAAGACAGGAAACCTGATGACCTGTGCACTTCTCTGACCCATTCGGCTCCCAGTCACGCACAGACGTCCCCGCTGTAAGCGTGTTGCGGGCGGGGAATGTGTCTACCCACTCTTTTATTTTGTGACATTGTACACGCCCATGAATCGAAGCCTTATCGGGCAGGAGAGTTTGAGGGCGCTGACGAAGCTTAGAGCTATGCCATTTAGGGTTAGCCATGGTGGAAAAGTCTAAGCCAGAGCATCAGAGGCAACGTATCCGTGCTGGGCGGCAGTGGCACGGAAAAGAGTCAAAGGTGGATGATCAAGTGATGAAAACATTGATCAGAGTCAGTGAAAGAGACTCGAGTTTTTACTGTGCAGAAGAAGGCAATGGTAAACCATGTCTATATCTAGACCAAGAAAACTCTACGGATACACTTCCCAGAATGACTTTACGACAGAAGATGGAACGTTCGAAGGCGGCATTTGAAGAAGACCCTTCCAAGTGTTTAGTATTCATTCACTCAGTCATATCTATCGAGCGCTTACAGTGCGCAGAACACTGTACTATGCACTTGGGAGAGTACGATATAACAATAAACAGATTCATTCCCTGCCCACATCGAGCTCACAGTCTAGAGCATGAGCTACAGTTTTCTACTCATAGTGTTCAATAAATACGATTGATTGATTATTGTCCCTGGGGGCAGACAAGCTCAACGTAACACTGTATCCATGAACGCAACTTTAGATAGGGTTCTAGGAATCCTTGGCCCTAAGGATTCATAAGTCCAAAGGCAGATCAAGATCAAGGCCCAGGCTACACCCAGAAAATCCATCCTGGAATTCTGTCTCTGACAATGGCGCAAAAGGATGCCGGGAGGAACTGTGGGATGGAGGCCCCATCACGCAGTTTCCATCATCCTTCCTGGGTTCTAATCCCGGCTCTGCCACTTGTCAGCTGGGTGACCTTGGGCGCTTCTCTGTGCCTCGGTTACCTCATCTGTAAAATGGGGATTGAGACTGTGAGCCCCACGTGGGACAGGGACTGTGTCCAACCCGATTTGCTCGTATCCACTCTAGCGCTTAGTACAGTGCCCGGCACAAAGTAAGTGCTTCATCAGAAGGGTGCGCTGGATGGATCTGACTCAGTGATGGTGTTGCTTATGATTTTAACCTTCCTCCTTTCCCCCTCCTCCAGTGAATCCTGGACCTACCCCGGAAATCGCATCCGGCTTTGAGAGCAACGTTGATCATATAATCATTATGGTATGTTTTATTATTATGGCACTGGATAAGCATTTCATTAAATGACAAGCACTGTTCTAAGCCCCGGGGTCAGAACAAGTTAATCGGGTAGGTCACGGTCCCTGTCCCACCTGGGGCCCACGGATGATGTGGGAACAGGCCCTGAATCCCCATTTTATAGATTTTATATATGAGGAAATGGAGGCACAGAGATGTTGACTTGCCCAACGTCACACGGCAAGCGACCGGCAGAACCAGAATTAGAACCCAGGTCCTCTGACTTCCAGACTCGTGCTCTTTACAGCGGGTCATACTGCTCCTTAAATATCTGTGTGTATGTGTGTGTGGGGGGGGGGGTGTAAATACAGGCACCCAGACTGTATACTGTAAACGTTTTCAAAGGTTTCTCACTTTTTACATAATTTTCACAACTCAAAAACAAGGGTGGGCCTCTTCATGGGGTCATAAAGGAATTACATCTGGCAGTAAGGGGAGCAGGGATGAAAAGAGAAGAAAAGAGAGCGGTTAAGTAGGGGGGGTAAAGGTAAGGAGGCAATTGAGACTGTGCATCTTTCATTGATTCAATCGTATTTATTGAGCGCTTACTATGTGCAGAGCACTGTACCAGGCGCTTGGAATGTACGCCTCGCCAACAGATACTTGACTGACATTCCCGCAACCGCTATATATAATAGGCAGACGCCGAATTAACCTCCCGTCTCGTCTCTTTTCCCCTCTCAGGGTCGCACCCGGAGAGTCTCCAGTCCTCTACCAGTGTCGACTACGGGAGGGAGAGTCAAACAGAGGCCTGGCCGTTCCATTCCTAGCTTGGGCGGTGGCTAGCGAGTGGAAGGCCATCGGCGACGAGTCAAAACTCACCCGTGCCGGGCGGCAGGGGCACGGGAGAGAGTCGAAGGTGAGATTCGAGTTTACTGCGCGCAAGGAGAGAGTGGTAAACCACTTCCATATGTTTGCCAAGAGAAGTCTACGGCTCCAGGGCGATTGCAGATGGAGGCGGGGCGTTCTGGGAGAGATGCGTCCGTGGCGTCGCTGTGGGTCGGAGACGACTCGACGGCGTACGACGAGACGAGACTCTTCTCTTTCTATCCAGGAGTTCACCTGTCTCCCTCAAGAAACTCTCCCTGGGGGTCCTTCCCTTTCACCCCACACCTCTATCCCTGCTCACGGCTGCGAGGTACGATCCGTCTTTTGTTTCCTCCTCAAAAATCAGAAGGAGGGGAATTCTGAGGCAGAGCCACTTCTAGGAGTAAATTTGGTATATGAAAATACCTTTTGCATATATGCATGTTGAGAGAGCGATAGAGGCAGCAGTGTTCCCGGTGGATAGGGCACGGGACTAGGAGTCAGAAGGACCCGGGTTCTAATCCCGCTCCCACCACTCGTCTGTCGGGTGACCTCGGGCAAGTCACTTCTCTGGGCCTCGGCATCCTCGTCTGCAAAATGGGGATAGATACCGTGAGCCCCGCTTGGGAATTGGACTGCGTCCGACCCGATCGACTTGTATTTACCCCAGCACGTAAGCGTGGCTCAGTGGAAGGAGCCCGGGCATGGGTTCGAATCCCGGCTCTTGTCAGCTGTGGGACTGTGGGCGAGTCACTTCACTTCTCTGCGCCTCAGTTCCCTCATCCGTAAAATGGGGCTTGACCGTGAGCCTCACGTGGGACGACCCGATGACCCCGTATCTCCCCCAGCGCTTAGAACAGTGATCTGCACATAGCGAGCGCTTAACAAATACCAACATTATTATTATTACAATTACCATAAAACAGAAGAGAGAGAGGGAGTTAGTGTACCATGCTGGCCCCACTGACGGTGTATTTTCCTCAGGGAGGAAAGTGTGGCTGCAAGTGCTTCGCACACACGAAGCGCTCAATAAATCCGACTGGATGAATGAATGATGGTCCCAAACACACCCAGGCAATCAACCTACGGCCTTTATCAAGCGCTTACCATGTGGAGCACTGTACTCTGTGTTTAGGAGCGTGCCAAATACACCCACAACATAGTACAACCTTCTCGAGCAGTTTCGATTATCAGCCACGTCCACACACCAAGTTTAAGTTCTCTCTCCGTGGCAATTAACTTCGGGGAGGAAGAACACCTCTGTAAATAGCCCCAGGACTGTGACCTAGGACTGTAGACCGTAAGCTCCTTATCGGCAGGGAGTGTGCTTACCAACTCTGTGATAGAGTGTGCTCTCTCAAGCGCTTAGTACAGCGCTCGATTAATACAATTGATTGATTGATTGATTGATAGGAGGGGAAAGGAGACAGGGAGTGTGCTTGCCAACTCTCTGATATAGTGTGCTCTCTCAAACGCCTAGTACAGCGCTCGATTGATACCATTGATTGATAGGAGGGGAAGGGAGAGGAGACAGGGAGTGGGCTTACCAACTCTGTGATAGAGTGTGCTCTCTCATACGCTTAGTACAGTGCTCGATTAATACAATTGATTGATTGGTAGAAGGGGAAGGGAAAGGAGACAGGGAGTCTGCTTACCAACTCTGTGATATAGTGTGCTCTCTCAGGCGCTTAGTACAGCGCTCGGTTAATACAATTGATTGGTTGATTGATAGGAGGGGAAGGGAAAGGAGACGGGGAGTGTGCTTACCAACTCTGTGATATAGTGTGCTCTCTCATATGCTTAGTACAGTGCTCGATTAATACAACTGATTGATTGATTGATTGATAGTAGGGGTAGGGAAAGGAGACAGCATGGCTTTGCGGAAAGTGCCCAGGGCTAGGAGAGAGGAAGGAGATCCAGGTTCTAATCCCAGCACTCTTACTGATCCACCGTGTGACCATGGGGAATTCACTGACCCTCTCTGGATAATAAAAATAATAATGACGATGGTATTTGTTAAGCGCTTACTTGGTGCCAAGCACTGTTCTAAGCGCCGGATCTGTTTCCTCATCTTTAAAATGGAAAACTGGTCTCCCTTCCTCTTAGAACGTGAGCGCTCTGTGGGACAGGGACCAAACTCTGAGGCGAGAAGCAGTATGGCCTAGTGGGAAGAGCACCCGAATGGGAGTCAGAGGACCTAGGTTCTAATCAATCAATCGTATTTATGGAGGGCTTAGGGTGTGCAGAGCACTGTACTAAGCACTTTGGAGAGTGCAACATAATAAGAGACACATTCCCTGCCCACGACGAACTTATTGTCTAGAGGACGGACACCGGCTCTGCCGCTCGCCTGTGGTGTGATCTCAGACAAGTAACTCAGCTCCTCTGTGTCTCAGAGAAAATGGAGATTTTCTGTTCTTTCTGTCCTTCCTCCTGCTTCAACTGCCATCCCTTTGTGGGACGGAGACTGACTGAATTGTTGATCTTGAATCTACCCTAGCGCCCAGTACGGTGCCTAACACATTAAAATCCGAGCAGCGGCCTTGGAGTCAGAAAGACTTGGGTTCTAATTTCGTCTCTGCCTCTCGTCGGCTATGTGATTCATTCAATAGGTTTTACGGAGCGCTTACTACGTGCCGAGCACTGTACTAAGCGCTTGGAATGTACAGATCGGCAACAGCATGTGATCTTGGGCCAGTCCCTTAATTTCTCTGTGCCTCGGTGGCCAACCCGATGTCCTTGTATCTACCCCAGCACTTAGTACGGTGTCCGGCACAGAGTAGGCCCTAAACAAATGCTGCAGTTATTATCACTGTTATTATCGTATCCACTCCAGGACTTTCCACAGTTCTCTGGTACTCAGTAAGCACTTACTAAATTTCATCATTAAGGGAGAGGAAGTCCTTCATTCACTCAGTCGGTTTTATCGAGCGCTTACTGTGTGCAGAGCACTGTACTAAGCTCTTGGAAAGTACAATTCGGCAACAGATAGAGACAACCCCTACCCAACAGCGGGCTCACAGTCTATGACGACATTTGGTAAGCACTTACTATGTGCCAAGCACTGTTCTAAGCATCGGGGTAGCAACGGGGTCATCAGGCTGTCCACGTGGGGCTCACCGACTTAATCCCCATTTTGCAGATGAGGTCACTGAGGCACAGAGAAGTGAAGTGACTTGCCCACAGGCACACAGCTGACACGTAGGGGAGCCGGGATTAGAATCCACGACTTCTGACCCCCAAGCCCGGCTCTTTCCACTGAGCCACGCTGCTTCTTCCTTGACCCAAAGGGGACTGAATGCAGTGAGGCCCCGGTGGGACGGCGGTCATTCTTTCGATCACATTTATTGAGTGTTTACTGTGTGCAGAGCACTGTACTAAGCGCTTGGAAGGAGCAATACAGCAAATAGAGACAATCCCTGCTCGCAACGGGCTCACGGTCTAGAGCGGGAGAGACAGACATCAACAGAAGTAAACGGGTATCCAAAGTCACCGTGCGGATCCACCCGAAGGCCGGGGGAACCTACGGGATTCCTCGGTCCGTGGCCCGGCTCCGATCCCGCCCGGTGGCAGACGGCCGCTGATCCAGAGGACCCGGGTTCAGGTGCCCGGGAGATGAGGGCCAGGCGTCCAGCCAGCCGACGGAGGGGGCGGCCGGTCGGCCCCGTTTCCCACCGAGATGGCACTCTGCAGGTGGGCGGGAAGCTGTCGGCAGAGCGGGCAGCGCAGCTGGACAGGTGCCCTGAAGACCCCGCAGCTCCCACGTAGCTGGCACCCCTCGTGCTCACACCCAGCCAGTTCTTCGCAATCCAGCTCTCTGAAATTCATCTTATTAAAAAAAAAAAAAACAAACCACCGTAAAAGGGAGAAATTAAAAAACGATCGCTTTAATTACCTCCCGTGTCTGCCAAATTTCACCAACGGCTGCAATTATGTCCCATTGCCTGCAGAACTGTAATTAACTCATCTACTAAGTATACGAAGTAACCAAATTAGAGCTGTTTGTGTAACTCCGAAGCTCAACAGCCAGTGAAATATTGTTAAGCTCAATTATCCTAAATACAGGCCCGGTGACGGGTCTGTTAAGGAGTCTCCAGACTCTTGAGGATTCGATGTAGCCCGTAGCTAGGTTAATCTGCAGGGGCGGAAAGCGAGTTTTTATTATTGCTTTTTTTTTAACCGGAGCCTGGTTTTCAGATAGCCTAACCCCCGTCCGGTACAGATTTGGTATAGGATGTTTTTTTTGTCCAGAATCTTTAATCGTCAGGGCCCGATCTCCCTCTGCCGTCCCTAACGTCAAATCGTCCAACTGGGACAAGACGTTCGTGTTCAGAGGGATAGGGGAAGGGAATACGATGGCTCTGAAGCAGGTGCGGAAGGGGTGTGTTTGGGGGAGCTCGGTGTACTTCGGGAAAATGACATGGAGCCAAACTAATTCTCTTCCCCTCTTCAAAACCCTACTTACTTAAAGCTCACCTCCTCCAAGAGGCCTTCCCAGACTGAACTCCCCTTTTCCCTCTGTTCCCTCTGCTCCACCCCTCCCCCCCCTTCACCTCTCCTCAGCTAAGCCCTCTTTCTCCCCATCTCCCTCTGCTCCTCCCCCTCTCCCTTCCCCTCCCCTCAGCACCGTACTCGTCCGCTCGACTGTATATATTTTCTTTACCCTATTTATTTTGCTAATAAGATGTTCATCACCTTGATTCTATTTATTTGCTATCGTTCTAATGAGATTTTCATCCCCTTGATTCTGTTTATTGCTACTGTTCTCGTCTGGCTCTCTCCCCCGATCAGACCGTAAGCCCGTCAAAGGGCAGGGACCGTCTCTATCTGTAACCGATTTGTACATTCCAAGCGCTGAGTACAGTGCTCTGAACATAGTAAGCGCTCAATGAACACTACTGAATGAATGAATGAAGAGAAGCAGCGTGGCCTATCAGATAGAGCACGGATCTGCGAGTCAGACGGACTTGAGTTCTAATCCCAGCTCTGCTACTTTTCTGCTGTGTGACCTTGGGCACCTCTCTGTGCCTCAGTTACCACATAATAATGTTGGTATTTGTTAAGCGCTTACTATGTGCAGAGCACTGTTCTAAGCGCTGGGGTAGATCCGGGGTCATCAGGTTGTCCCACGTGAGGCTCACAGTCCTAATCTCCATTTTACAGATGAGGGAACTGAGGCCCAGAGAAGTGAAGTGACTTGCCCACAGTCCCACAGCTAAGTGGCAGAGTCGGGATTCGAGCCCATAACGTCTGGCTCCCGAGTCCGGGCTCTTTCCACTGAGCCGCGCTGCTTCTCTAAAGCATCCGTAAAGCATCCGTAAAATAGGGATTAGGTCTATGAGGGACAGGGACTGTGTCCAACCCGCTTAGCCTTCATCTACCCCAACGCTTAGAACAGTGCTCGACACATAGTAAGCGCTGAACAGATATCAACGTCATCGTTATTATTATGGATGATATCATCTTGTGCTGACGGTGAAGTCGCGAGCTTCCCACTGGCCGGAATTTCCAAGAGATGTCAGAAGCCATCCTGTGGGTGCCGGGGAAGCACGTGGCATCCGATCCCGGTGTCTTGGTGACAGGAAATTCGTTCTTCGGATGCTTTAAAATATCCCAAGCGGAGTCAAGACTGATGGGAAAAAACTTGGAGGATTGTTTGATTTTCCAATGCCAGAGCGTTCAAAGCTGCCGTGAATATTGTCGCTGATGAATTAATCAACCCGGAGTATTTATACCATTACTGAGTTACTCCAGCAGCCCATCCTACCAGCTCATTGTGGGCAGGAGATGTGTATGTTTCTTGTAATAATAATAATAATGTTGGTATTTGCTAAGCGCTCACTATGTGCAGAGCACCGTTCTAAGCGCGGGGGTAGATACGGGGTCATCAGGTTGTCCCACGTGAGGCTCACAGTCTGCATCCCCATTTTACAGATGAGGGAACTGAGGCACAGAGAAGTAAAGTGTGCTCCCTAGTGCTTAGTACAGTGCTTTGCACACAGTAAGCGCTCAATGAATACGATTGAATGTACAATATTCTGTCTCGGATGTAGGCAGCGGGACGTTTTGAGAAGCTATGCTTTTACCGAGCCCTGTACTAAGCGCGTGGGAGAGTTCAGGTGACGACGATGATGATTACGGTATTTAAGTGCTCACTATGTGCCGGGCCCCGTACTAAGCGCTAGGGTGGATACGAGCCAATCAGGTTGGACACTGTCCCTGTCTCACGTGGGGTTCATAGTCTCAATCCCCATTTTACAGATGACGGAACTGAGGCTGAGTGAGGTGAAGTGACTTACTCAAGGTCACACAGCGGACAAGGGGCGGAGCCGCGATTGGACTCCCGGGCCCGAGCTCTAGCCACTATGCCATGCTGTTTCTCTTGAGGAAGAAAAGCAGCTTACGATTTGAAGATTTGGCCACCTTGACATCCTTCTTCGTGGGTAACAGTGGGGCATTCAAATATCCTTAACTCTCTCCTTCGCAACTTAAACTTCCATTAGTAACCCATGATGGACGTCTCGTCCATGAGTACGTCCAACTCCCTCTTGATCCTACGGCTCTTTTCAAACTGCACGAACTTTCTCTGATCGTGAATTGCGCATTCTTTCCACCCCCCCGGGGTGAAGCATTTCATTTTGTATCCTGAACCTGAAATCTCAGAGAAAGAGGTCGTAATAAGCGATTAGAGAAGACGATGGTCATAGGAGGGAGAGAAATTAGGGATTTCAGATGGCTGAGACTTGCTCTGGCCCAGGAATGATGATGTCGAGTCAGAAGGTCGTGGGTTCTAATCCCACCTCTGCCACTTGGCTGTGTGATTTGGGGCAAGTCACTTCACTTCTCTGTGCCTCAGTTGCCTCATCTGTAAAATGGGGAATGAGACCGCGAGGCCCACGTGGGACAGGGACTGTGTCCAACCCAATTTGCTTGTATTCAGCCCAGCACCTAGTACAGTGCCTGGCACAGAGTAAGCGCTTAAAAATACCATCATTATTATTATTATTTGGGTACCTTGGCAAAAGGTCCAAATTAGCCACACCAAATAAGTGCAAAATCCAGTATTTAAAAAAATGCATTAATACCGAGCTCATCGTTGGTGAGGTACCGGGGAACTGGCTTTTGAATGAAGTTGAAAAAGCGTTTGATCTCTCCGTCTGTTTCGTTGAGAAATCTGATTCTTGAAAAGACAAATAAAAAAATCCCCAAGCTACAAATCTATCACTTCGGAGGCTTGACTTCAAGGTACTGAATTTCATCTTCGGGCTGAGACAACTCGTAGGGCCACATTTGCTCGCTCGGGAAGCACGGTATTAAAAAGAAGCTGATTTGATTAGCGTTAGGGAGTCACGCCTCGCAGAAACAGGGTCTGGCCAGAAGGAATGAGTGTGGACTGTCTAAACGGCTCCACTATAAGAAAGTTTGAGGAAAGGTAGCTCGATACCCAGAATTACCACACAAACCCTTGAAAAGTTGAGTGGGAAAGCCAGAATCCAACTTGGTACACGAGGTATGTGCCCTCTGAAGCAGCGTGTCCTAGTTGGTTAGAGCCCGGTCTTGAGGTCACAGTGCCCTGGGTTCTAATTCCGACCCCATCACTTGCTGCGGTGGAACCTTGGGAGAGTCGCTTAACTTTTCTGGGCCTCAGTTACCGCATCTGTGAAGTGGAGAGCGAGACTGTGAGCCCCACGCGGGATAAGGACTGCCTCCAATCCGATTAGCTTTTATTTACCCCAGAGTTTAGTACAGTGCTTAAACACCATTTAAAAAAGGAGGGGGGAGAGGGGCTGGTATCACCTTGGGGAAAGCGTGGCTCAGTGGAAAGAGGCCGGGCTTGGGAGTCAGAGGTCATGGGTTCGAATCCCGGCTCTGCCACTTGTCAGCTGTGGGACTGTGGGCAAGACACTTCACGTCTCTGGGCCTCAGTTACCTCGTCTGGAAAATGGGGATTAACTACGAGCCTCACGTGGGACAACCTGATGACCCTGTATCTCCCCCAGCGCTTAGAACAGCACATAGTAGGCGCTTAACGAATACCAACATTATTATTATATGAATTGCAGCTTTCGGCAGTCCAAAGGAAACCACACGTTAATAGCACTTCTAAGGCTAGAACGTTCTCAGGGTTAGAAGAGCTAAATAGTCGTAATACGAGGATCGGAGATGTGGGCCCGAATCTAAAGGAAGCCGTAAAAAGGGAAAACTGAAATTGCATCCCTGAGACCTTGCAATATTGAATCCCAGAGAAAAAGACATCTTCCCTGGCCCCCCGGGGTTATCTTTAAAACCGTGACCGGTCACATCAGCCAAGAGTCTCAGCTAACAGGAGGTCTCTCTTTAGCGAGACGTTCTTTGCCGTAGGCTCGTACGATCAGTCGCGGGCTTTAAAAGAAAGAAAACCGAACACTTTAGCTGATGGCTTCACACCCTTCCCCATTTCTGAAAATCGGGGTGCTACTTCAAGAGTGATTTCTAAACCAGAAAAAGAGAAGGCTAAGCTTCACGTAAGGGCATCTTCAGGTTTCTCCTGAGCACTTCATTTTCCATTTTGCGCGGCGAGTGTCAGAGAAGCTATTTAAAACGGTTTAATGCATGATTAACCGGTCTCTGCGCTTATGTGCAGGGTTAGTGGGGCCTTCAGAAACGAACCAAGTTTACGTATGCAAGGTAAGCCTAATTTGCCAAGCTCACAAAAATACCCTACCCGATTTTGAGAACCTAATGTGCTCAAGAAAGTAGTTGAGCTTTTAAATGAGGGGAACGGTTCTGTATTTAATTAGGCCTTATTTGCGTAGGTAATCATTTTAATGCACTTGCACAAACACAGGACATGGTGCTCCAGCGGCAGATAATGTTCTTCATTAAACAGAGTAAGAACTTTGTGCACTTGGCGAGAGGTAATATTTCCATCTGGGATGGTAGTCATAACCACAGCTCATCAAAAGCTTTCACTCTTGAACGACACATTAAAGGCAGAGCCACGAAACTGGATCAGCGAAGTCTTTTCCTCTGAAGAGTAATTTCGAGACGTTCTGTGAAACGGCAACGGTCCGTCTTAATCTCCCCGAACCGCGGTTTTAACCTACCCTCTACAAAGGGGAAAGGGGCCTCCGCCATTCCAACGCCCGTAAAGGTGAGAGAGGAAAATCTGTCATAGCAACTTCTGCCGTTACAGTGCTCTCGAGAGTTTAAGGTCACCGACGGATCGGCACGCTTCTCTCCCGTTAGCGTGAGCAAAGCTTCTCCACGTTAACGTCCACGCTCGAAACGGAAGAATCCGCCTCACGGGACAGAAGGGGCGGGGGGTGGCGGTCTTTAAATTGAGAACCTGCCATCAACACAATTGGAGACTGTGCTCGCTGAAGTAACGGACAGTGGAAAATCAATCGGAAGGGGCCAAGTTCACGAAATGACTTGGGTAAAACTCGCGCACGTAGCTTTATAGTGACGACTAATAATAATCATCACGGTCACCGTTAAGCCCTTACTATGCGCCGAGCACTGTTCTAAGCCCAGGGTTAGATACAGGTTAATCAGGCCAGAAACAACCCCTGCCCCGAAAGAGGTGCAAGGTCCAAGTAGGAAGAGGTGGATTTGATCCCCATTTTACAGATGAGGTAACTGAGGCAAGGAGAAGTTAAGCGATGTGCCCAAGGCCACAGAATAGATACTTGGCAGAGCCGGAATTAGAAGCCAAGTCCTCTGACTCCCGGGCCCGTGCTCTTTCCACCGGGCCATATAAAAGTCCAAAGTCCCCGGGTTGGATTACGCCTTCTGGAGAGACAGATGGAAGTCCAGTTTGAAAAGGGGAGGCCACCCCCCGGGCACAGATCACTGTGTGAAACTGAGTTGTGAGGCAACGACGTGATGTCATCCCCGAAAGCAGCAGTCAGAGGCGAGTAGAGCCTCCCACCCTCGTTCCCCGGCACGGCCCAGCGGACAGAGCAGGGGCCCGGGAGTCGGAAGGACCTGGGTTCCAAATCCAGCTCCGTCACTCGTCTGCTTGGCAAGCCACTTCATTTCTCTGTGCCTCAGTTACCTCATTTATAAAATGAGGATTAAGACTGTGAGTTCCTTATAGGACCTGGACCGTGTCCAACCTGATGACTTTGTATTTGACCCAGCATTTAGAACGGTGCGTGGCACATACTAAGCGCTTAAAAATACTATTGAAACCACCCCCCCTCCCCCAAACCCCAAGGCTTAGAAACAGGTGCAAACTATGCAAACTAACTTCCCGAATACTGAACTATTAGCAATTCAATACGTTTGGCTGGCCTGATCTAAGAGTTTTCATACGATGCTTGCAACTGAAAGCGGAAGAGAAATGCCACCACGAGTTCCTAATCCTTTATAGCTATATTCTGAAATATTTAATTCAGTTTGTTTCAAGACGGGCCTCCCATCCAAGAACCATGTCACAGACGGCAAATGATAATAATTTTAGCATTTGTTAAGCGCTTACTGCGTGTGAGGCCCTGTACTAAGCGCTGGGGTGGAGGCCAGCAAATCAGGTTGGATGCAGTCCCTGTTCCTGGTGGGGCTCACCGACTCAATGCCCATTTTGAAGATGAGGAAACCGAGGCACAGAGAAGCGAACTGACTTGCCCGAGATCAGCTAGCGGACAAGTGGCGGAGCCAGGATTGGAAACCACAACCTTCTGATTCCCGGGTCTGCGCTCTACCCACTACGTCACGCTGCTCCCCACGAATACGGTAGTCCAACAGTCTTACGAAGATGTACTAAAGCTTTCTTCAGAAAGAGCGGTGGTGACATCGTCAGGCTCCCCAAAATATTTAACAGTGTCTGAAACTAAACAGAGATTCACCTAATGATAACTGTGGCATTTGTTAAGCACTTATTCCGTGCCAGGCACCGTACTAACTGCTGGACATATGGTAATCGTGTTGGACACAGTCCCTCTCCCACACGGGGCTCGGTCTTAATCCCCATTTTACAGACGAGGTAACCGAGGCCCAGAGAAGCGATTTGCCCCAGGTCACACAGCAGACAAGTGGTGGAGCTGCGATTAGAACCCAGGTCCTTCTGACTCCCAGGCCTGGGCTTTATCTACTAGGTTTTGCTGCGTCATTTCTTTGGGTGCCGTCTAAACTTTCTTTGGAAGCAGATGAGTAAAGCTGGCTGAAAGGCCTCATCCTCGTCATGGCAATGCATTCTGAAGTCCAAGAGGCCAAACTCTTCTTCTACTCTAAATGAACTGGTTTCTTTTTTTTTTTTTTTAGTAGTCTTTGAGCTTACCTTATCCCTCTTGTTGAACGGCTAAGGCGGTAACATTTGACAACGTTTCCTTGGCCACGGGCCACACACCCGAGACGCCTAAGCCCGGGGAGGGAAGGGAAGCTGGGTTTGTTTCCCGAAACTCTTTAGGCAAGACAGGAGCTGAGCGCACAGAATCTCCGCTTCGCTCAACACGCGTCCTCTTTGTGTTCGGCCTCCTTTCCCCCATCAAGGAGCAGGTGGGCACGTTTGCTAGACAAGTATCAAGTTATAATAAAACACCAAATGGCAATAAAAAGGTAACGCTATTGAAGCTACTCAGGATACCAAACTATGAAGGGACCCGCCCCCCCGCCCCGGCCAAGCCGGGGCATAGGCAGTTCAAAGAAACACGAGATAAGCGCGAGAGAAATGCCAAAGGTGTGTTGGATCCTGCACCCAGTTCTCGGCGAAAGCTAAGTTTTTAAGAGCAGGAGGTCGTCTGTTCTTCTACAGGAAGAACTGTCTGCATAATATTGACGGATGAGAAACGCACGTCCACTTTGTAGATTTTTATTACAAGGATTAGGATAGAAAGATACTATACGAATCCGAGGTACAATTCAACTCAGGATGAATGACAAGTCGATTTAAAAATCCAACCGATATTTTGACGATATGATTGTTTCTGGAAAAGCTGCTCTAGTTCTATTTATTTTATAATGGCATGGTCCCTTAAGTGTCATAAAGATCAGAAGATGGGCATATCACCCTAGGAAGAGCTTTGGATACTAAAACGCGCCCTCAATTTTAACAAGGAAACGTGTCCCGAAACACGGATCCGTTGCACATACGAACAAGGCATTTCCAGAGCGCTACTCTTACGTAGGTTTACACTTGCTATTTAGTATAAAGATATTGTTTTCCTTACAGCTGAACGTTTTCCGTCCACGTCGTAAGTTTAAATGACTAATGGCCAAACCCAAATGGATGGTTTTGTTGAAGGGTTCTCTGGCCAAATAGAATAGCGAGGGGAAGCAATGAGTTTATTTCACCTTTCTCTTTTGAGTTTGTGCCCCTTAGCGTCTATTCTTAAACTCTAAGTCAACTGGAGGATGCTTCCTGAAACAGAAATCTATATAAGGAGAGTAAGACACAGAAAAGGGTGATTTCAGAAAAATCCACTCATGGTTGAAATGACACAATCGATAAGCCTCAAATGAATTTTACATCGATAAATGCAATATTGATCATTGTCGTATTTCCAATCATCTTAAAATTAAAGTTGATTTTTTTTCTTCTGGGAAGCACCTGAACCTATTATTGATTCGACAGTATGGTGACTTCTGCCCGCCGTCATTCAGCTTACGATAACACTGGGCGTTCACTTGCGTTTCCACGGCCAAATGGAAGGTAGAGTATGAGTTGCCTGTGTCCTTTTGACTTTCTGCCATATCACTGCCACGAAATCATTGAAAGGGCAAGTGTTAACCTTTGGAATGCAAACATATCTCATTTGGGCTTCGAGTGCCTTTCGTTCAAGCACGCTAAAAACGTTTCCTAATTCCTTGAGAGAACGCCTGCAGGTCAGCAGCTACTCTAATGTGGGAGGGCTTTAAAAGAGAGATCTCCGAGTCTGTGGCTTTATTCACCCTCGTCGATAAAAATTTATCAAAAACACCCTACCATAATTTACGAGAGACCAAGTCGTTTCGCTAAAGGGTGCAGGAACGGGAAAGAGACATGACATCCTATCTGTAGAAGCATGAACACAGAAGGGTTACACACCGCAGACGGGTCCCATACAGGATTCAGAGTTCTCTAAAAGAGACCAAAGGAGACAGATCTTTATTTCCACCGCCCCTGCCGAACGGTCAGGGGCTAAACCTGCAAGAGCGCGCCGGCGTGGCGGTCCGGCGGTCCGATTTAAGAGTTCAAAGTCGATTTCTATATTTCTGTATTTGGCCCACTGGTGTCCGATTTCCAAGATACTCAGTTCAGAACACAGAGATGAGGGCGAAGACTCCGTAGAGCAGAGCACAAGGGTATGCGACCAGAAGCTGCTGTCCATCCATGGCCAAGGCGGAGATAAAGATTTTGGAAGCCGAAAAACTGCACCAGCCGATAATTCCAGCAGTCAGGAGAACTCCCACCAGTCCTCTGCAACGACAAGAAAACCGCAATCAGCGGAATACAGTGAGTACTTACTCTGGCCGCTGAGCGGCGTCCTAAGCTCTTGGTGAGAGTTCAGTCCGAGTGGCAGACGTGATCCCCGCTCCCAAAGCGAGTCGGACTATTTACCACACTCGGAGAAATCACCTTTCCAATTTCCAGCAGGAGCTCAAGAAAAGGTCACCGAATACACAACTGCCTTTACTTGCTGTGTATTCGGTTGTTTAACGCCTCCTATTAGCAGCAAGAGCTATTTCAATCTTCCCCGAAGGGGGTGGGGGGAATATTAGGAACGGGAAGCTACAGCCAACGTTTTGGCCACTTCCACCTTTCCAGTAAGGCGAGGGCAATTCAGGTAAGTCTGTTTGGAGAAGGAGCACGGCTCAGTTAAGAGAGCACAGACTGGGAGTCAGAAGGACCTGAGTTTTAATTGTGGATCTGCCACGTGTCTGCTGTGTGACCCTGGACAAGTCACTTCACTTCTCTGGGCCTCAGTTACCTCATCTGTAAAATGGGGATTGAGAGAGTGAGCCCCACAGGGGTCAGGGGCTGTGTCCAACCTGACTAGTTGGTGTCTACCCCAGCGCTTAAAACCACAACCATAACAAACACCGTAATTATTATTACGTACCCCAGCACTTACAACAGTGTCTGGCACGTAAGTAAGTGCTTAAAAAGGGCCATAATAGTAATTCTTCTTATTATTTGTTTCCCAGGTGTCTGTTTTCGCTTTCCAGGTAGGTCCAGTCCCTGGGCAAGTAGAACTGGTTCTGTCTGATCCTCTCAATGGCTTTGCCCAGAAACATTCGATTCCTTGACCCCCTCCGGGAAGCTCTGCTATCCCAGGATGCTGGCACTTAACAGTAATAATAATGATGGCATTTGTTAAGCGCTTACTATGTGCAAAGCACTGTTCTAAGTGCCCGGTGGATGCGAGGGGATCAGGCTGTCCCACGTGGGGCTCACAGGTTTAATCCCCATTTTACAGACGAGGCAACTGAGGCACCGAGAAGTGAAGTGACTCGCCCCAGGTCACGCAGCCGGCACGTGGCGGAGCCGGGAATAGAACCCATGACCTCTGACTCCCAAGCCCGGGTTCTTTCCACTGAGCCACGCTGCTTCAGCCTTGGCTGCTCAAATTAACACGGCCATTGGATGAATGAAAAAAGTGTGTCAGAGCACTGAATTCAGGTGGAAGAGAGGACCGCGTATTCCTTTGATCCAGAATGGCGGCGTCTGCCCGAGGGAACGGTTGCCTGCAGCAACGGGAAGGGGCGGCTGCTAATACTCCGTTGTCGCTCGGTAGGATACGTCTGCCGAACTACAGGTTGAAGATGGGCAGACGGTCACTGGGGAACCGTGTCTTCGCGGGTCATCGGTCAATCTTATCGAGAGCTTGCCACGTGCAGAGCACTGTACTGTGCGCTCGGGAGAGGACGGCAGAACAGAGTTGGCAGGCGTGTTCCCTGCCTACAATGAGCGTAAATAATAATGTTGCTATTTGTTAAGCACTTACTATGCGCAAAGCACTGTTCTAAGCGCTGGGGTAGATACAGGGGAACCAGCTCGTCCCACGTGAGGCTCACAGTCTTAATCCCCATTTTACAGATGAGGGAACTGAGGCCCAGAGAAGTGAAGTGACTCGCCCACGGTCACGCAGCTGACGAGTGGCAGAGCGGGGACTGGAACGCGTGACCTCCGACTCCCAAGCCCGGGCTCTTTCCACTGAGCCGCGCTGCTTCTCTGCGGCGTACAGTCTAGAGGCCGAGCTGCACCTCCCAATTAATCCGGGAGCCTCCCGACCGCCGGCCGTCGCCCGGGAGGCCACCGCGCTGGGAGAGCCCTGTGGCCAACGGGGGCGGCAGCGGTCTGGAAGGGTGGCGAAGTCATCTGGTTGACGCTAAGATTCGCTGGGAGGACTTGGGGCCGAGACCGGATGTCACGAGGTGACCGAGACACCGACCCTATACGCCTTCCTCCATCTTGGCCAATGACGGTTTCGTGCCGCGGGTCGAAAATCGATTTTCGACTGAAAACGACAGAGTCCAGGGAAATCTTTCCGCCAAGACGATCCCTCCGGGGATCGCAATCTCAGGCCCGCGGCACCTGTATGCGGAGCCGTTGATCCTATGTTATTCTTTTCTATCGGTGTTTGTCTCCCTCTCTAGACAGGGCCCATAACCCATCCCGGTGAATCCATCTCAGAGTCCGCAAGGAATCACCACGGCCTTAAGCACGACATTCTGATGAAGGAGGTAAATACGATTTCTACTATATCTACCCCGGCACGTAGCCATCAGTCAAATTATCGGTGATATTTAAGGAGCGCTAACCGGGTGCAGAGCACCGTACTAAGGGCTTGGGACAGTGCAATATAGCACACGCATTCCCTGCCCATTTGTACACTGCAAGTGTTTCCACCGCATTCAGCTACTGATAGACTGAGAAAAGGATAGTTGGCATTTAAAGAAGGGTTCTTCAACTCCCTGGTCCTGAGGAGGTCTTCCTGACGGATAAAAACGCTCGCCGGGGGAACCGGGTAGTCCCTAATTTGACAGAGCCGGCTCCTAAAGGGGGAAAACTGTAGTCGACAGAATTAGCCCTTCGCCACCAACACCAAAGGGAAAACGATCTGTCCGTTCCGAGCGCTCGGTACAGTGCTCCCGCACGTGGTGGGCGCTCAATAGATACTATGGCATGAATCGATGAATGAAAATGCCATACTTACTGCAATGAAAACACCACAGCGAAACTGGAAAGGAGGATCATGGGAAGAAGGCAGTACCCGAGAACGCTGGCGACGCAGCCGAACGAGACCCCCGTCATGCTCATCAGGTTCAAAAGACAAAACATTCCTAGGCAGCCGATCGCGCTGATCCCGTATACGTAGCCGAACTGAATTTTGCCAGCCTGGGGATGAGAAGAGAAGACATCACCAAGCTGAAACCTATCGTGCTGGGAGAGTGCCAAAGAGGAGAAATTCGGGGGAGTGGCTCATCAGTGACACTCCATCTGTGCCGACGTCTCCACAGACGGGCGCGCGCGCGCGCGCTACAGTTCCGGTGAGCCCTTTCCCAGGAGTGTCCGGGGAGGGCCGAGGAGGGTGGCTTATCGACGGCATTTACCGAACGCTGTGCTAAGCGCTTGGGAGAGTACAGTGTGACAGAGCCGGCAGACGCGGTCCCCGCCCGGGCTGAGCAGTCGTACAAGCCTTTGCTTTCACCGGACGGCCCACGCTGCAAGGTAAGAGAGGCAACGGGCGAACTCTGATTTTTCTCGCTGCAGTGTGCTCTTCTGTGGGACCGGGGAATATGGAAAACTCCAATTCCGAGAACGATCAGAGGGACCCATGGGGCGTGTGTGGATGAAATCCCGGTCCCTTCTACATCTCTCCGATTTGCCTCCCTTTATTCACTCCCGCCTCAGTCCTACAGCAATTAGATAAATATCTGTAATTTATTCATCTATATTAATGCCGGTCTCCCCCTCTAGACTCCCCGGTCCTGAGCTCGCTTTGGACAAGGAATACGTCTGTGAAACTGTTTCCCGGTCCCCTCGCAAGCGCTTAGGACGGTGCTCTGCACACAGTAAGCACCCACTAGATAGCACAGATTGATCGACAGACCTCTGGAGCAGGCCCCAAGTGAGAAGGGTAAGGAAGGAAGAGAAGACGGTAGACCAAGATGGTTGGGGCCTTGAAGTTGGGCAGTCCCTGGTATCGGGCGGAGGGAAGGGCGGTTCCCTCCGGTGTCCACCGTATCCCGCCTCCGGCCCTTGCAACCTCCCGCCAGAGACTGGTCTTAATCCCAAGTGCCATTTTTAAAGCAAGACTGGGAACGCGAGGTCACAGGCTGTTTTAAAATTGGGCCCTCGAGCACTTTAGAGAGTCTGGACAGCCCTCCCAGAGGCAGGGGGGGGCGGGATGCAGCTTTAAAGGCGGAGTTTCGAGGATCACCCCAAGCTACTTGGTGTTCTAGGAGTCAGATCGTGCCCCCAAGATGCTTGTTAGTTTGGACCCGTTGCCCTTTCTCCCGCTGACCAAACCGGCTAAAAGATTCAGATGTACTACCGGCAGCTGTAGTATGCTGAATCCCAGAATGTCTTCCCAGGTGGCAGATAAGGGGGTCAAAAGCCCGGGCTATACGTAACTTGGTTGGACAAGCTAGAGGCATTTTAATTTTTGCCATGCTCATATTCATATTTTGCTTCGGGTCCTGTCAAGCGAGTAGCTTGGCGCTGTCTCGGTTGAAGGTTATCGATCCATGGAAGAGTATCAGGTCCCAGAATCTGTACACTGGAGTTTACCGTTCCACTCGAGGTTCACTGCAAAGATCATTTTTGATCTGGGCAAATGATGAAATCTGGGGAGGATTTCAGGAGGGCGGGGGTCATAATCTGAAAAAATAATCTGTTTCCTTAACAAAAGAGGTGTTTTCATGGAAACCTGCTCACAGATGTCAGGTCACTAATACACGTAACGGAGTAGAGGGAACTTTTTCGTCATTTAGGGGGGACGTCAGCAGGTTTTCACGTATGTATATGATCAATTTAATAGTGAAATCTGACAATGAGGAGAAACACACGCCACTCATCGCCGCCGGCTGCGTTTCAATTCCCTTTCAACTATACCGATCAATTTGATAATGAACACGTTCCCGATTTTCATTTGCTAATACTGGAATTTGTGAACTTTAAAAGTCCTTTTCGGTTAGTAAAGTTTATGTCTCAAATCAGTTAGTCGTAAAGCAGGCCTGTGCTAAGGAGACAGAACAGCTTTTCAGAAACACCTGTGAACCAGGTACTGAACTATAAAAATAATTTAGCTTCCGCCTTTCTTTATTTTTTTAGCCAGTGACAAACGGGAAGATGATCTAGCACCCAAATCGGAACAGGGTTGCTATTCCAAAGAATCGTTCTTTTCCAAGAGAAGCCGTGAACAAATTCCATCTTCGATTCCACGTGGGACATCAAAGGGCTTTAAAGAGGCTTCGAATCAATCCTGGGGCTCTTGTTTTAAGTGTTATTTGTCATAAGACCCTCGCTTTTGACACTTAAATGATTTTTAAAGTAGGAGGCGGAGAGTCGGCGGGTCATTTTAACACCCTTCCCGTTATTACGAGTGGTTCGGTTGGTGTGGACAGACCAGGAATCTTTTTTTTAATCCCTTTCCACACTATCCGGAAGGCTCAAATACACTGGAGTGCTAGAGAATGGACCCTTCATCACTGAGCACTTGCTGAAAATTCTGAGGCTACCCTGAATACTCGCCTGGGCCGACACGCCTCAGAGACACGCGGACACTCAAAACCGTATCACTTACCAGTAACAACGTGGCTCCGAAGGCTAAGCAGAAAACCATTGGCCCGGCCAAATCCGTCTCATTCATGATGCTGCCATCTGCTACTTTTAACGGGTGGAGGACTGTTAATGTTTTCTGCCAGATGTGGTCAAAATTGATTCCTAATTCTGTAGGAAGGATCACAGAAAGAAAGTTTAGGGGTCTGGACTTTTCAGTCATCATTCTTTTTACAACAGTATGTTCTGACACTCCATCTCTGAATAGACATCCTTGCTGCTTCAGGGGCACGGTAGCCTACGAACAGTCCAGACGAGCGTAGTAGTCTAGCGGAAAGAGCACAGGCCCGGCTTCTCGATTCTGCCGCTCGTCTGCTGTGTGACCTCGGGCACGTCATTTAACTCCTCGGTGCCTCCGTTCCCTCATCTACAAAACGGGGATTCGACACCCGCTCTCCCTCTTACTTCTGTGAGCCCCAGGTGGGACCCGATTATCTTGTATCTGTGCAGTGCCGGACACAGAGTGAGCGCTTACCAAATACCTCGGAGACTTCCAGTTACGCTGTGATGGCGCCGGCTTCCCGCCCCTGGAAAAGCTCTTCAGGGGTAAGGCTTTGGGCTCGGGCTGTTGGGAAGTGGAATCTACTGACTTTTACTACCCGGTATTCTGAAGGGCGGGTCAATCGGGGTTCAAGGGAGGGGGAAACAGGAGGCAGTTAAGTAGAAGAGGGTGGGAACGTCCGAGTGGGTCGGCAAAGCCAACTTTGGCCCGATTAAATCCGGACAGCCAAAGCGGCATACTCTTCAAAATGTGTAAGAGAAACTCAGGGTGGTGGTATTGCCCACTCTGCCCCAGGTCATTTTAATGTTCGATTAATAATTCTTAATATCCTGGTTCACACACTCTTTCAAGGCCTCGAAAGCCAACACGTCCTCATTAAGATGCCACCGTCGCGTTCAGATGAGGGAGACTATAAATACGCACTATCTTCACCTGCAAGCTTACTCCTGCCAATTTCTGGTAAAGGCATTCCTCTAGACGGATCCCATTTAATACGACATAACTCTAACCGACGCTACATTTTAAGCGGGTCACGTTATAACAACGTCTCTGCTACAAAAAAAAAAAAAAAAAAAAAGAGTCAGTAACATTTCCCCCATTCACGGTTTCCTTTCTAAATTTCAGAAAGAATTCCTACGTAAGACCTGCTTTTGGGGTGACTGCTTACGTGCCATACGTTGTTAGCGGCAGTGGGAAGCAGCGGGGCCCAACGGACGGACCTCCGGCCCGCGAGTCAGAGGGCCCGGGTTCTAATTCTGGCCCCGCCCCTGGTCTGCTGCATGACTTTGGGTGAGCTGCTTAACTTCTCTGGCTTCGGTTTCCTCGACTGTCAAATAGGGATTCAGTACCTGTCCTCTCTCCTAATTTAGGCCGTGACTGACCTGATTAACTGGCATCTGCCCCAGCGCTTAGAACGGTGCTCGACTCACAGTACGCATTTAACAAATACCCTAAGAAACAAACTGAGGGGAAAAAAAAAAAACCTTTCCTCAAGCACTGAGTACTTCCTTTTTCAGCCCAATATAGGTCACCGCCCAGATTAATCTGGAGGGACCACATCAATCGATGGTATTTATCGAGCGCTTACCGTGTGCTTGGGAGAGTTCAATTTAACAACAGTCAGCAAGCACATTCCGTGCCCGAGGGTTTACAGTCGAGAGAGGAAGTACAAAGTCATACGATGGGAGACCAAGTCAACCCCCGGAATCAGTCTTACGGGGCTTTTCTGGGGGTTGGTTGGACAGACGGGGATGGCGAGGGGGGCGATTTAAAGGTCTACAGCGTGACATCCAGTCGTTCGGTTTTTCAAACCTCCCGCCCTACCCAGCGCCGGTGGAGGTGGATATTTTTTCAGCTCTGCTGTGCAACTGTAAGTTATTTTCTCCACTAAACATTCAAAGGTAGGCTGGCGCCTTCCTGATCGCCAGAGGCTCTGCAAGTGAGTGGAAAACGTAACGGCCAGCACTTCGCTCTAGCCTCGGTCAAGACGAGAGCCGGAGCCGGCGTGACCCAGTGGGACAGAAGCGGGAGCACCTCGAGATTGGCCGGCGAGGAGCGCGGGGTGAGTACGGGAGGAGCGGGGGGGTGGGGGTGAGGCCGTTTTCCAGACACAACCGTGTTCCTTTGAGGTTTTAACGTCGCCAATCTCATCTGGCACTGCTTTAAATTGAAAATCAACCTCAAGACTCTTCAAGACTTGGGGAACGAGAGCAGCCGAGGGAAATGAGGTGCGACCCCTTTCCCTCTCTATTATTATGGCACTCGATTGCTTCCTACGTGCCAAGCGCTGTCCTAAGCGCCGGGACAGACCCAAGATAATCGACCTGGACACGGTCTCACACGAGCCTCACAGTCTAAGTAGGAGGGAGTAGGATTTCGTCCTCATTTGACAGATGGGGGAACTGAGGCACAAAGAAGTTAGGTGACTTGCCTAAGGTCACACACAGCAAGACAGGCAGCCGGGGTAGGATTCAAACACCGATCTTGCGGCTCCTAGGCCCACGCTTTTTCCGTTAAACCACGCAGCTTTCCCGGGTTCCCTTGTTTGCCCATCTCTGCTAGGATCCCTTTCTGAAGAGCAGGTCGGGCAGTGGAGCCAAAGCCAGAAGGAAAAGAAGGGGAGAGTGGAGAGGAAAGAGAAGTCCCGTTGAGAGAATGACCGTGCTGCCCTGAGCCTTCTTGCGGAACGGCGCTTAAGCGGTCGGAATTAAGTGTTAGATGATTCTGGATTTATCTCCTCCTCAGACTGGGGACTCCAGGTTTGCAGGGATCGTTCTTAACTGCATCTCTCCTCACACTTTCCCGGGCTCCCAGTGCCGTCACGGGCACTGCGGGCATTCATCAGTTACTGCCGCTGAAGAAAACCAACTCTGCCGTTCTATCAGCTAAGAAAACGGAGCAAAGGACCCGGGACAACCGCTGCAAAAAGTCAGAAGGTAAGGAGAAGGAAGGGCACAGAAATATCACTACACGTACCTCCTCCTCCTCTTTCCCTCTCCCCTACCCTTTCCCAGCTGCTGGGAGCCGGCAGAGGTGGTCGCCGGCCCCTTACCGCGCCCCAGCTGACCGGGAGAGGGACGATTTTACGTCCTCAAATGGTCCCGCCTCCGGAAACGAGGGTGTTCGTTAAGCGCTTCCCACGTATCGGACCCCGCGCGAAACTCTGGGGTGCACCCACCGGTAATCGGGTCCCACACGGGACTCCCGGTTTAAGCGGGAGGGAGAACGGGCAGTCGGTCTCCGTACCGCAGATGGGGCGGCTGAGGCACGGAGAAGTGAAGTGACTGGCCCAAGGTCCCACAGCAGGGGAGCGGCGGGGCCGGGATTAGAAGGCAAGTACTGTGACTCGCAGGCCCCGGGCTCTTTCCACCAGGCCAGCTGCTGTTTCCCAGCTCCTGAAGTCAATCTTAAGTATGGAGACAAGTCATTTCACTTCTCCGTGGCCCGGTCACCCCATCCGCATAAGGGGGACGGAGACGGCGTCCAACCCGACCCCTCCGCGTCTATCCTAGCGGTCGGTACGACGCTCGGCACGGCCGCGGGAGCCTAACGGACCCCGGAGGACAACCCCACGGGAGGAAGGGTGGCTCGCGCAGGCGACCGATCTCACCTTCCAGGAGGGGCGGCTCGTCCTCGAAGTTGCTTCCGTAGAAAGACTGGGGCGTGGCGGGAGCGTAGGCCGGCGCCGGCTGGAAGATCTGTCCCGTGTACGGCTGCTGGGGCTGCATCATGTCTGGAGGGACGAAGCCTCCTTGCTGGGGTAGCTCACAGCCGGGATACCGTCTGCGCGGAAAAGGCCGACGCCGGATCAGTTCCGAGACGCCACCGGGGAAACGCTGACGAGTTCACCCGGCACTGAGGAAGTCCTCCCCGGGACTCTCGAGGGACCCTTCGCTCCCTTTCATACTGAGAGGTTGCTAGCCTCATTTGGAAAGCCCCAAAGGATTTCTTCTCTGACTTTATAACAACAACGTTGGCACTGGTTAAGCGCTTACTGTGTGCAGAGCACCGTTCTAAGTGCTGGGGGAGATAAAGGGTCATCGGGTCGTCCCACGTGAGGCTCACGGTCTTTATCCCCATTTTACAGAGGAGGGAACTGAGGCCCAGAGAAGTGAAGTGACTCGCCCACGGTCACGCAGCTGACAAGCGGCGGAGCGGGGATTCGAACCCGTGACCCCTGACTCCCAAGCCTGTGCTCCTTCCGCTGAGCCACGCTGCTTCTCTTCCACATCCGTGCCGTAATCGAACGCCTGACTGCCACCCGGGGGACCCGACGCTGCCGCGTCGAGCGCTCGGATTCCACTGTCCGGAGAGCACGGTGCCCGCTAAACAGGTATCGTCGCTGTCATTACGTCGGACGAATCTTATCTTTTTAATGAGCGGGTCACGATCGGAAGATTTCGGGAGGTTCTCAATACCCTCGTCCAAATCACTTTATCTATTCCAATCAATTAGACAGAATGAGGCAGCACCCGTTTTTGCCCTTTCCCTGCCTCAGGATCCCTTTGGGAAGTCCCTAATCCGGTCATTACGCTTAATGAAGGCCGGCGTCCCCCCCAGGGCTCTCTGCTAAATGCACCCGCTGTACCGCTTTCAGGTCGGAGATCTTGTTTCTCCTCACGGTTTTGGTTGCCGTCCTTCTCGCGGGAAGCTCCAGATGGTTCTTTCCCCCAATTCCGCCCCTTGCAGCCCTGATATCCCTCTCATTCCTCTCTCTCTTTCCTCCAAATGGGCGTGTTTAAGGCTAACAGCTCTTGATAATTTGCCGCCCGGGGGTGCCCGGCCCAGACCTCCCGGAGATTAACGCCACAAAACCTCCGCCTCGGATAAAAGCCACAGGGAAAATCGCCGAGAAGCAACTTTCACTTTACAAGATCCCCACGGAAAACCCCAGCCTTCCTTTCCCCAATCCCGGGCCACGCGGAGCATCCTCTGCTCTGATCCCCAGGTGAAGAACTGTTGGAATCTCCGCGACCTTCTCCTTTTTCCAAATTCGAGCGCTTAATACGGCGCTTTGCGCACAGTAAGTGCTCAAGAGATACGACTGAATGAATGAATTCAAGTTGCCGGTAAATGCTACGGCTGGTTATTCTTCCCCCAGGATTACTGTGGCAGTTATCACTGCCATCTGGGAGAGGGGTCGGCGTTAAAATCACCCGGTCAGATGCTTAATAACTGGGGCACTTATCAAGTCCTTGGTCTGTTCTTAGTTCGAGGTCGATGTAAGGCTAGATGCAGTCCCTGGCCCCCGCAGGACTCCCGATCTATCTTGGATCTGCACTGCTCCGCACCCTGTTTTTACGCCTCCCTCAGCCCCGTAATTTCTTTCTATTAACATCTGTCTCCTCTTTTTTCTGCTGGCAGTTAAGCGCTCACTGTGCGCCAGACACTGTTCTAACTGAAATCCCCATTTTACAGACGAGGTAACTGAGGCACAGAGAATGACGACGCTGGTATCTGTTAAGCGCTTACTGTGCGCAAAGCACCGTTCTAAGCGCTGGGGTAGATACAGGGCCATCGGGTTGTCGCACGTGAGGCTCACGGTTAGTCCTCATTTTACAGATGAGGGAACCGAGGCACAAAGAAGGGAAGTGACTCGCCCCCGGTCACACAGCTGACGAGTGGCAGAGCCGGGATTCAAGCCCGTGACCTCTGACTCCCAAGCCCAAGCTCTTTCCACTGAGCCACGCCGCTTCTCTAGTAGAGTGACTTGCCCAACGTCACACACCAGGCAAGTGACGGCGCTGGAATTAGAACCCAGGTCCTCGGACCCCCCCGGCCCATCGCCCTTCCGCTAGGCCGTGCTGCTTCCCTCACATTAGGAATACGAAACTTGCATAAATCGGGCACCGTCGGACTAAGGATGCTACGTTACAGATGCAGACGACTGCTTTATCGAAGTCTTTCAATTAAGCGCTTTCAAAGGGTCCTGCTTTGAGCCAACACGGATAAAATCCTGACTTGCGGGAACTCCTAAGAAATCGGCACTGAGAAGTGGAGGACCCGCACCCTCTGAAATTTAGAGAAATGTCCTTCTTCTCACGCACCCCTATTTGAAGCCGAGATACGGATGTAAGGATAGCGGACGGTTAAAAACGGGCCTCGGAATGAAGCGCGCCACGTTACCTTAAATACGGAGTCGGTCCAGCGATTCCCTAATTGTGCGACTCTGTTGAGCGCTTTCAGAGTCTTTGCTGACAGTTACTAGTTGAGGTGGATGAGGTTCTGGACATACCCTTCCCGGGTTCAGTTTTCTCATTCTCAAGAGGAAATAGGAATGGTGACTTCCATCCCATTTAGACAGGAGGATGACGGTCTGAGGATTTCGGTGACCTGATTTTTGCGGTCCCTTGGAGACTCTGAGCTCTCTGCGGGCAGGGAGCGCATCTGCCCTTGCTGGTGTCTTGTATGTCGTACCATGGTCCGCACACAGTAAGCGCTCAATAAATACCATTCGTTATTTTGCATTCAAATCTCGAGGTCGCGGTAGAAGGCAATCACCGAGAGCCGCCCATCCTAAAAGAGAAGCGCCGCGGCTCCGCGGACAGAGCCCGGGCCTGGGAGTCAGAGGGCGTGGGTTCTGATCCCGGCTCCGCCGCTTGCCAGCCGTGTGACTTTGGGCCAGTCGCTTCACTTCCCTGTGCCTCAGTTACCTCGGTTTGTAAAACGGAGATTAAAAGCCGTGAGCTCCACGTGGGACAACCTGATCACCTCGTATCCCCCAGCGCTTAGAACGGTGCTTTGCACATAGTACGCGCCTAACAGATACCACCATTTATTTAATTATTTTTCTTTTACTCCGCTGACGAGGTGCACGGGTGGAGGAAAACCCCATAACCGTTTGGCTTACGAGCTCCTTCACCAAATCAGGAATACCGCCATTTACCGGCCCCAGTTGAAGCGTTTTCTGCAACGGAACTAAATCGAACGGCCGCCTGGAAGTTTACGATGATAACACTCGAGCTCGGAACGGGAAAAACGCTCTCTATTCAGGGCTACCTTCCGACTTTTCTAATGTCCACGGCCCTTTCGAGTCTAAAGACGGTTAGGTTTAATCCATTAGATACATCCCTTGGGTATTTAAAAAAGGCCCCCCTTGCAAACTAAACGTGAACCCGTTTTCTAGGGCACGTCTATTTCTGGCTAAGGAGCGGAAAATTTGGCTCGGGCTTCTCGGGCAGTTTGAAAGGTACCACACTAGTCTGTCGAAAACAGCTCCGCACGGGATTCTCCATCTCGCCAAATGGGAACGGGAGAGGAGCATTAGAGGTTATGAGAAGCAGCGTGGCTCGGTGGAAAGAGCCCGGGCTTGGGAGTCAGAGGCCGTGGGTTCCAATCCTGGCTCCACCCCTTGGCAGCTGAGTGACCGTGGGCAAGTCACTAACCTTCTCTGGGCCTCAGTGACCTCATCTGTAAAATGGGGATGAAGACTGTGAGCCTCCCGTGGGCCAACCTGATGACCCTGTATCTCCCCCAGCGCTCAGAACGGTGCTCTGCACATAGTTGGCGCTTAACAAATACCAACATTATTATGATGATAGTGGGCTTAAAGTCATTAGGGGCTCTGGTGGGAGGGGACGAAGCAAGGCCGGGATCGAACCAACCCCTGCCGTGGAGCTGAAATCTTGAACGTGACTCAGTCACGGGAGAGGCGGCACGGCCTAGGGGACAGAGCCCGGGCCCGGGGGTCAGAAAGGTCCGGGGTTCCGGTCCGGCCTCCGCCACTTGTCTGCTGTGTGACCTCGGGCAAGTCTCTCCGCTTCTCTGCCACTCAGTTACCTCATCTGTAAAACGGGGATCAGGCCTGCGAGCCCCACGTGGGACAGGGACCGTGTCCAACCGGATTATCTTGTATCTACCACAGCGCTTAGGACAACGCCTGGCACGTCGAAGGTGCTCAACCGATACCAGTTTTTATTATTAGAAACTCAGGTGCGGGTGGAGGAGGTCAATCGACCCTTTTCCTCTGATCACTCCCGTCACCAGTGCTAAAGGGGATGGGAGAGAGAGGAGCGAGGGATATCCCGTCCCCTCTAGGCCTAACTTTCCAGGGCCACCGCTACAAATCTGGATAAAATTCGGGAACGTTTCCGTCTGCTGGGTCTGGGCCGTCACCGAGCCGAACAGACGGTCAAGGACATTACTCTACGGACGTCCTGACCCCGCGAGATGCAAAAGCCGTCGAGTTACTTGCTATACGGTCCCCCGCTTCCGCTGTAATCGTAGGACTGCTGGGCCTGGTCATCGATGCTGTAACTTGTCTGGTAGAAATCCGTGCTGAAGTTGTCAAACCCTGACATTGCAAACGATCTGGGGAAGACGAGAAAGAGAGAAAGGGCCCGTCAGTGTACAACTCAGCCTCGGGAAGCCACTGCCCTCCTCCCGCTGGAACGACTCGACGTTGGTAGCCGCGTAGCGTAACGGAGAGGGCGCGGGCCTGGGAGTCAGAAGGTCATGGGTTCTAACTCCCGTTCCTCCACCACCTGTCCGCTGGGTGGCCACGGGCGAGTCGCTCTGCTTCTCGGGGCCTCGGTTCCCTCATCTGTAAATGGGGATCAAGACTGGGAGCCCCATGCGGGACAGGGACTGCGTCTAAGCTGATTCGCTGGTGTTTACCCCGGCGCTTGGAACGGCGTAATCACCACCATCATCATCTCAGTGGAAAGAGCCCGAGCTTGGGAGTCAGGGGTCACGGGTTTGAATCCCACCTCGGCCACTTGTCAGCTGTGTGACTGGGGGCGAGTCACTTCACTTCTCTGTGCCTCAGTTACCTCATCTGGAAAATGGGAATTAACTGTGACCCTCAGGTGGGAGAACCAGATGACTCTGGATCTCCCCCAGCGCTTAGAACAGTGCTCTGCACATAGTAAGCGCTTGACAAATACCAACATTATTATTATTATTATTATTCTACATTTTACTTGGGCTGTGAGCCCGATGCGGGACACGGGCCGGTTCCAACGTGATTAACTTGGACCTTTCCCCGCGCTCGGGACAAGTGTCTGACACATTCATTCATTCCATCCTATTTATTAAGTGCTTGTGGGCTCGGCACATAGTAAGCGCTTAACGAATGCCATCGTCATTACTATTACGTGTGCGGAGCTCTGTACTAAGCGCTTCGGAAAGCACGATTCAGCAATGAAGACTGACGATCTCTGTCCACCTCCTCCAAGAGGCCTTCCCGGACTGAGCTCCCCTTCTCCCTCTACTCCCTCTTCCCCTCTCCGCAGTTAAACCCTCTTTTCCCCCCCATCTCCCTCTGCTCCTCCCCCTCTCCCTTCCCCTCCCCTCGGCACCGTACTCGTCCGCTCCGCTGTATATATTTTCATCACCCTATTTATCTTGTTAATGAAACGTACATCGCCTCGCTTCTGTTTAGTCGCCACTGTTCTCACGAGACGTTCTACCCCTCGACTCTATTCATCGCCATCGTTCCCGTCCGTCCGTCTCCCCGGATCGGACCGTGAACCCGTCGAACGGCAGGGACCGTCTCTGTCTGTTGCCGACTTGTTCGTTCCAAGCGCTTGGTACAGTGCTCTGCACATAGTGAGCGCTCGATAAATACTACTGAATGAACGACTGACAAAAACGAGACAACTTAATCGCAATAAAGAGAATGAAGGGGATGGACACCTCATTAACAAAAATAAATAGGGTGATAAAAATATATGCAAATGAGTGCAGAGCACCGTCCTAAGCGCTTGCAAAGTGCAATTCTGCAATAGAGACAATCCCTGCCCAGCGACGGGCTCACAGTCTAATGGGAGGAGAGACAGGACAAAGACAAGACAACTTCATCGCGACAAATAGAATGAAGGGGATGGACAACCCATTAAGAAAATAAATAGGGCGATAAAAATATATGCAAATGAGTGCAGAGCACTGTCCTAAGCGCTTGGACAGTGCAATTCGGCAATAGAGAGAGACCGTCCCTGCCCAACGACGGGCTCACAGACTAATGGGGTAGACACGGGACAAAAACGAGACAACTTCATCGCGACAAATAGAATGAAGGGGATGGACCCCTCATTAACAAAATAAATAGGGCGATAAAAATATATGCAAATGAGTGCAGAGCACTGTCCTAAGCGCTTGGACAGTGCAATTCGGCAATAGAGAGAGACCGTCCCTGCCCAACATGGGCTTACAGTCTAATGGGGGGGAGACGGACGAACAAAAACAAGGCAATCACGATAAACAGAATAAAGGGGATGGACGCCTCATTAACAAACATAAATCGGGTGATAAAAATATATGCAAATGAGTGCAGAGCACTGTCCTAAGCGCTTGGAAAGTGCAATTCGGCAATAGATAGAGACAGTCCCCTGCCCAGCGACGGGCTCACAGTCTAATGGGGGGAGACAGACAGACAAAAACAAGACAATCACGATAAACAGAATGAAGGGGATGAAGACCTCATTCACAAAATGAATACAGCGATAATAATATAGACAAATGAGGGCAGAGCACTGTCCTAAGCGCTTGGGAAGTGCAATTCTGCAATAAGGAGAGAACATCCCTGCCCAGCGACGGGCTCACAGTCTAATGGGGGGGGGGGGGGAGACGCGGGACAAAAACGAGACAACTTAATCGCGACAAATAGAATGAAGGGGATGGACGCCTCATTAACAACAATAAAGAGGGTAATAAAAATATACGCAAATGAGTGCAGAGCACTGTCCTAAGCGCTTGAAAAGTGCAATTCTGCAATAAGGACCATCCCTGCCCAGCGACGGGCTCACAGTCTAATGCGGGGGGGAGACACAGGACAAAAACGAGACAACTTAATCGCGCTAAATAGAATGAAGGGGATGGACATCTCATTAACAAAAATAAATAGGGCAATAAAAATATGCAAATGAGGGCAGAGCACTGTCCTAAGCGCTTGGAAAGTGCAATTCTGCAATAAGGACCATCCCTGCCCAGCGACGGGCTCACAGTCTAATGGGGGGGGGGGGGAGACACAGGACAAAAACGAGACAACTTAATCGCGATAAACAGAATGAAGGGGATGGACACCTCATTAACTAAATAGGGTAATAAAACTAGATATAAATGAGCACGGTGGGGAGGGGAAGGAGTTTATTCTCCTCTTGTCCTCTCCCAAGCGCTCAGCACAGTGCTCTGCACACCGGAAGGGCTCAGGAAATCGGGATGAATGAATGGCGGAGCCAACGAATGAATGAATGGCACTCACCGGGCGCTGCGGCGGCCAGAAAATAGCCCCCCCCCCCCCGCCCCGGTGCAGCGGCAGACGCCCGTGACCGGTCCCGTTGCTACGTGTCACCGGGCCGAAGAACAGCTTCCGGGTCACGGCCGTTTGCGCAGCCGCAAACCCGGCCGGCTCCCCGCCTGGAGGACCGCTGGGGGAGGGCGGAGGGCTCGCCGGCTGTCTTGCACATGCGCAGACGCTCCTCGGCCAACCCGGCCGGCTCCAATCGTGCACATGCGCAGATACTCCTCGGCCGACCCGGCCGGCTCCGGTCGTGCACATGCGCAGTCGCTCCTCGGCCGACCCGGCCGGCTCCAATCGTGTACATGCGCAGTCGCTCCTCGGCCGACCCGGCCGGCTCCAATCGTGCACATGCGCAGACTCTCCTCGGCCGACCCGGCCGGTTCCGGTCGTGCACATGCGCAGTCCTCCTCGGCCGACCCGGCCGGCTCCGGTCGTGCACATGCGCAGTCCTCCTCGGCCGACCCGGCCGGCTCCGGTCGTGCACATGCGCAGTCGCTCCTCGGCCGACCCGGCCGGCTCCAATCGTGTACATGCGCAGTCGCTCCTCGGCCGACCCGGCCGGCTCCAATCGTGCACATGCGCAGACTCTCCTCGGCCGACCCGGCCGGTTCCGGTCTTGCACATGCGCAGTCCTCCTCGGCCGACCCGGCCGGCTCCGGTCGTGCACATGCGCAGACTCTCCTCGGCCCAGCCGGCCGGCTCCAATCGTGCACATGCGCAGATTCTCCTCGGCCAACTCGGCCGGCTCCAATCGTGCACATGCGCAGACTCTCCTCGGCCAACTCGGCCGGCTCCGGTCGCGCACATGCGCAGACGCCCCTCGGCCAACTCTGGTCGTGCACATGCGCAGACGCTCCTCGGCCAACTCGGGCAGCCCTGAAGGACGGGTGGCTGTGGCGCGCCGGCTGTCTTGCACATGCGCAGACGCTGCTGGCCCAACCCGACGGGCGCCAGTCGCGCACATGCGCAGACGCTCCTTGGCCGACGGGGCCGGCTCCAACCGTGCACATGCGCAGACACCCGGCGCCAGCGAGGCCGGCAGAGAACAGACGTTTTCTCGGGCATGCGCAAAGCCAAGTACTAATAATCCTGTCTTTGAGGCCTTTCCTATGCGCCAAGCCCTGTTCTAAACGCTGGGGTGGAGACAGGGTCACCAGGTCGTCCCACGTGGGGCTCCCAGTCTTCATCCCCATTTGACAGATGAGGGAACTGAGGCCCAGAGAAGTGGAGTGACTTCCCCAAGGTCCTCCAGCTGACATGTGCAGGAGGCGGGATTAGAACCCTGGACCTTATGACTCCCAGACTCCTGCTCTGACCATTTAGCCTCGCTAGAATGAAGGGAGAGAGAAGGGGCAAGGGGAAAGCAAAAGGGAGAAGGCAGAATGAAGTTTGGGCAGGTCACAAGTTTCTTGAATGTTTTACGTTTTTATTTTGTCAATTTTGTTTTACGATATCTGTTGAGAGTTCACCACGTGCCGGACACTTTTAAACACCGGGGTAGCTCTAAGATAATCAAGTTAGACGCAGTCTGTGTCCCACATGAAGCTCACTCAGTGGAAAGAGGCCAGGCTTGGGAGTCAGAGGTCATGGGTTCGAATCCCGGCTCTGCCACTTGTCAGCTGTGTGACTGTGGGCGAGTCACTTCACTTCTCTCTGCCTCAGTGACCTCATCTGGAAAACGGGGATGAAGACTGTGAGCCTCGCGTGGGACGACCTGATCACCCTGGATCTCCCCCGGCGCTTAGAACGGTGCTCTGCACCTAGTAAGCGCTTAACAGATACTAACATCATTATCATTACTGTCTTATTCCCCATTTTACAGATGACGTAACTGAGGCACAGAGAAGTGAAGTGATTTGCCCGACACGTGGCTCAGCTGGGATTGGAACCCAGATCCTCCTGACTCCCTGGCCCATCCTCTATCCACCAGGTAATAATAATATTGGTACTTAGTAAGTGCTTACTATGTGCCAAGCACCGTTCCAAGGCCTGGGCAGATACGAGGTAGTAAGGTTGGAAACGTTCCCTGTCCAACATGTGGCTCACAGTCTCGATCCTCATTTTGCAGATAACTGAGGCCCAGACAAGTGATGTGACTTTGGGCAACTCACTTCACTTCTCTGGGCCTCAGTTCCCTCATCGGTAAATGGGGATTACAATAATGATGGTGTTTGTTAAACACTTAATAATAACGATAATAATGTTGGTACTTGTTAAGCGCTTACTACGTGCAGAGCACTGTTCTGAGCACTGGGGTAGATACAGGGGAATGAGGTTGTCCCACGTGAGGCTCACAGTCTTCCTCCCCATTTTCCGGATGAGGGAACTGAGGCACAGAGAAGTGAAGTGACTCGCCCACAGTCACACAGCTGACAAGGGGCAGAGGCGGGATTTGAACCCGTGACCTCTGTCTCCCAAGCCCGGGCTCTTTCCACTGAGCCACGCTGCTTCTCTAATATGGTTCTCATTGTATTCTACATTTCTAGGGCAGGAAGCCCAAAATAAAATTAATTGTCTAGTGATATGAACTCTTTGTATTTAATGATATTTGTTAAGCACTTATTATGTGCGGAGCACTGTTCTAAGAGCTGGGGGACATACAGGGTCATCAGGTTGTCCCGCGTGAGGCTCACAGTCTTCCTCCCCATTTTACAGATGAGGCAACTGAGGCACAGAGAAGTGAAGTGACTTACCCACAGTCACAGAGCTGACAAGGGGCAGAGTCGGGATTCGAACCCATGACCTCTGACTCCCAGGCCCCGGCCTCTTTCCGCTGAGCCGCGCTGCTTCCCTTGAGCCCCATGTGGGACACCACCTGTGTACAACCTGATTATCTTCTATCCACCCCAGCGGTTAGTACAGTGCTCTGCACATAGTAAGTGCTTAACAAATACCATTAAATAAAAAGAGTTCGTGTAATTGGACAATTAAGAATTTGATTTGGGGCTTCCTGCCCTAGAAATGTAGAATACAATGAAAACCGTATCTTCCCAACTTTTTGTGATTCCTGAAAGATTCTAGGGACGATCTTGACCAAACTAGAGTGTTATTGTTCTCGTCTGTCCGTCTCCCCCGATTAGACCGTAAGCCCGTCGAAGGGCAGGGACTGTCTCTGTCTGTTACCGATTCGTCCATTCCAAGCGCTTGGTACAGTGCTCTGCACATAGTAAGCGCGCAATAGATACCATCGAACGAATGAACGCCACTTCAGTCTTGCCAAGGATCAGTCTCGGTCAGATAAATACGACCTGAAATCTTATTTTTCTCTCGAGTTTTGTTGTCTTTTGGGGCTAGTGACTGGAAAATGGAAATTCTCGGTAGGCGAGAAAGCTACAGTCGTGGATGCTGAACAGAGAAGGATTGAGAATTTCCTTCTGTCTTCCTGTTCATCTTGGATTTCTGCTCCTGGCGTAGGAAGGATCGGAGCAGATTTCAGTGATTAAGGGCTGAGGTCCCATTTTAAGAGAAACGATAGAATGCGTTCAAGAGAGCAGAGACAGCCTTGAAGATGGTCACTTGCCAGCAGCCAGTTGCACTTTGCCACTAGGGATATCAGGCAATGACCATTTTCTTTTATTTTCCCATATGGTAGTCTCATTTTAATAATAATAATAATAATAATGATAATAATGTTGGTATTTGTTAAGCACTTACTATGTGCCAGGCACCGTAATAACTGCTGGGGTAGATACAGGGTAATCAGGTCGTCCCACATGAGGCTCACGGTCTTAATTCCCGTTTTACAGATGAGGTAACCGAGGCACCGAGAAGTCAAGCGACTTGCCCGAAGTCGCACGGCCGGCGGGTGGCGGAGCCCGGATTAGAACCCACGACCTCGGACTCCTAAGCCCGCGCTCTCTCCACTGAGCCACGCTGCTTCTCTAGTCTCAGGCGTAGCGCAGTGGGATCGAAACGTCTCGGTGGCAAATTCTGATAGCAGTCGGCGCAACTGGAGAACCGCTGCAGATTGTGAATGACTTTGGATTCGGCGGAATAAGGAGATATAGCACAGAACTGCCGGTCTCCCTGGGCAACGACTGTCGGTCCCGTTTGGACTGTGAACCCGTCACTGGGCGGGGATTGTCTCTGCTGCCGAATTGTCCATTCCAAGCGCTTTGTACGGTGCTGTGCACGTAGTGAGCGCTCAATAGATACTATCGAACGAATAACCCGTGCCCAATCGGGAGATTACCGTCACACCAAATAAAAATGATAATAACGGCATTTAAGTGCTTACTCTGTGTCAAACTCTGTTCTGAGCGCTGGAGAGATACAAGGCGATCAGGTTGTCCCACGTGGGGCTCACAGGATTTATCCCCATTTTGCAGATGAGGGAACTGAGGCACAGAGAAGTGAAGTGACTTGCCCAAGTCACACAGCTGAGAAGGGGCAGGGCCGGGATTAGAATTCACGAATTCCGACTCCTAAGCCCAGGCTCTTTCCACCGAGCCGTGCCGCTCCTCTGCTTCCCAAATACTGAAAAACATATTGGCACGGGGCTCGGTCAGGCTGGTCTAGCGGATGACACCGAAATGCCGTCGTCGTCGCCTTGTGCCGTCGAGTCGTGTCCGACCCAGAGCGACGCCACGGACGCGTCTCTCCCAGAACGCTCCGCCACCGTCTGCAATGATTTTGGTGGTGTTTCCGTAGAGTTTGCTTGGTACAAATGGGGAAGCGGTTTACCATTGGCTCCTTCCGTGCGGTAAACCCGAATCTTCGCCCTCAGTTCTCTCCCGCGCCGCTGCTGCCCGGGATGAGTGAATTTTGACCTGTAGCCGATTGCTTTCCACTCGCTGGCCGCTGCCCGAGCTAGGAACGGAGTGGGGATGTCTCTGCTTGACTCTCCCTCCCGTAGCCGAGGCTGGGAGAGGACCGGAAGCTGTCCGGGTGCGACCCTGAGAGGAAGACATCAAAATATCACGGGGCAATTCTCCTTTTAATGTGCTAGAAAACAAGGCTCCTTCCTTCTGTGTTATTAAGTGCCATCGGTGAGCTCCTTGTGGGCAGGGAACATGTCCACCAACTCTGTGATATTGTACTCTTCTAAGCTCTGTGCTCTGAACACTGTAAGCTCGCAATAAATACCTCTGACTGGTTGACTTTTGATTTTTTTTAAAATGTGTGTCGGTTTGGGCCTTACCTCCGACTTCTGTTTTCCTCTGATTTCGCCACTTTTTCTTACTGCTCAGAGAGTCCAGATTTCCCAGTTCGGTTTCCTTTGTTTTTGTCTTGCTTCTCACCCGGGATATCTTCCGCCCCTCTTCCCTTCCTCCACCCCTCTACTAAAACCAGTTTACATCCGACTTCTGCCTTCATCTAACTTTGCCACTTTTTCTTACTGCTCAGATAGTCCAGATTTCCCATTTCGGTTTCCTCTGTTTTTGTCTTACTTCTCACCCGGGATATCTCCTGCCCCTCTTCCCTTCCCCCACCCCTCTAGTAAAACCAAATAATAAAATCCCTTTCCCATCCTTGTGAGGTTTCCAACTGCTTTCTTTCTTGTCCTTCCTTCCTTCCTTCCTTCCTTCCTTCCTTCCTTCCTTCCTTCCTTCCTTCCTTCCTTCCTTCCTTCCTTCCTTCCTTCCTTCCTTCCTTCCTTCCTTCCTTCCTTCCTTCCTTCCTTCCTTCCTTCCTTTCTTTCTTTCTTTCTCTCTCTCTCTTTCTTTTCTTTTCTTTCTTTTCTTTCTTTTCTTTCTTTTCTTTCTTTCTCTCTCTCTCTCTCTTTCTCCCTCTCCTCTCCTCTCCTCTCCTCTCCTCTCCTCTCCTCTCCTCTCCTCTCCTCTCCTCTCCTCTCCTCTCCTCTCCTCTCCTCTCCTCTCCTCTCCTCTCCTCTCCTCTCCTCTCCTCTCCTCTCCTCTCCTCTCCTCTCCTCTCCTCTCCTCTCCTCTCCTCTCCTCTCCTCTCCTCTCCTCTCCTCTCCTCTCCTCTTTCTTTCAGAAAAGTTCGACAAGGCCTTTAGGGCTTTTAAAAGCTCCACATCCCCTACCTTCCCCAGACAGCTCCCCTCACCACCTTATAAAAGTATTCCGCAAGATCCTGCTGGATTTAAAACTCGGTGACAGTCTCAGACGCCAATATACATTACAGGCCTCTCGGGAGGAATCGTGCGTCATGACCCTGCTAGATTTGTCAGGGCGAAATGACCTCAGTAATTAAAGAGCAGACTTACTCTGTTGAGTCAATCCTGACAGGATATGCGTTAGCCCTTCATGTCAGCAGTGTGAAATCTGGCACCGACTCTCTCTTCCTATACTCAGATGCGGGATCGTTGTTTACCTCCTATTCGTTTTTCCCGTTCGAAGCTGGACCGAGGTGGACCGAGGCTATTCTTACGCCGGAGGTCAATTCTCAGGGGGGAGAGTTGCGTGGAGTCGCTGGTATTTTGGGCATTTCCTTGGCTAAGGCCTGCCTGTGTTTCCTCTGAAAATCCTCCTCTTCCAGGGATTCATGATTTCAGTTGTTAAGATGATTTCCAGCAGTTAAAAATCCGGCATATTACCTATTAACTAAACAGTGCCTTGCTCATGAGCCATCGGAGAGTTTTACCTTTCCGGCTTCTTCGAGATGTTCCGGCTAAAGAGGCGATTCAACGTGGCTCAGTGGAAAGAGCCCGGGCTTCGGAGTCGGAGCTCATGAGTTCGGATCCCAGCTCTGCCACCTGTCAGCTGTGTGACTGTGGGCGAGTCACTTAACTTCTCTGTGCCTCAGTGACCTCATCTGTAAAATGAGGGTGAAGACCGTGAGCCCCACGTGGGACAACCTGATTCCCCTGTAGACACACCCCAGCGCTCAGAACAGTGCTCTGCACATAGTAAGCGCTTAACAAATACCAACATCATTATTATTATTCATTCTGACCTTTGAGGGACTTCTCCCAAGTGGGGACAAGGACCCTCGTGATCCTCTAGTTTCTGATCTCGCTGTGGGGCGGGCACGTGTCCGCCAACTCGGTTGCATTGTGCTCCCCCAAGTGCTTTGCCCAGTGCTTGCTACTAAGAGGCCTTCCGTCAGCCCTCGTTTCCTCTCCTCCCACCCCCTTCCCGCGTCGCCTCGATTCGCTCCCTCAAATGCCCCCCGCCCTCGGCCCTGCAGCGCTTTTGTGCGTATGGGTCATCTATTCATTCATATTAATGCCTGTCCCTCCTAGACTGGGAGCTCACGGTGGGCAGGGAACCTATCTACCACCTCTGTTATACTGTTATATTGCACTCTCCCGACCACTTAGTCCAGAGACATTAATATATATTAATGCACATAATCAGCATTCAGTAAATATGCAATCATTCTGCAAATAGTGAGCACTCAGTGAACACCATTGATGATGATAATCTCTTCATCTCGTCGTTCCCCCGGCGTTTCACTCAGATCATAGTAAGCACATAAAATACGGTGACGCATAAAGAAGAGTCCGAGACCATAAGAAATGCCCTTCTGGAGCCAGTCCGACCGGCACGTAGTTTAATAGTTTCTCTCCGGCAGCGACGACAGCAGACGGGGAGGAAGCGCGACGGTCGCCCTCGAAACCTCTTATGCGGTTAGGATCGATCCACGTAACGTCCCTAACTTTTCCCCTTTCATCCGTTAGATCTTTTTTAGACCGTGAACCCCGTGAGGAGCAAGGACCGAGTTTAGTTTTTTAGTTCAGTTTAGCACAGGTGAGTTTTGACTTGTAGCAGACGGGCTTCCCCTCGCTCGCCACTGCCCAAGCCAGGAACGGAAGGGGCAGGCCTCTGCTTGTCCGTCCCTCCCACAGTCGAGACTGGTAGAGGACTGGAGCCTCTCCGGGTGCGACCCCGCGAGGTGCTGCACACTGTAAGCGCTTAATAAATACAATTCCTATACACATCTCTCTCAGCCATGACTCTGAACAGCTCCTTCTTTAACCCGTTGACACTTTCTAACCGTACAAATCCCGGAGCGTAACGGATTCCATACGCTGCACGGGTGCCTTGGAAAAATCCTCCAATCCAGGGGTGCCCACCACGTTTTTTTTCCTCAGAGATTCTCCGAGCGATTAAGGTTTACCTTCTCTTTGGTAAAATGATGTCTTTTCATTCCTCCATTCCTTCAGTTGAGCTCTTACTGTGTGCTCCCTCTTACCGTGTACGAGCTCGTACTTGGGAGAGTACGATATCGCAGCAGACACATTCCTGCCCACAGCGAGGACTCACACCAGAGGGGGAGACGGACATTGATATAAATAAATAAATAAATGAATAAACGTCTTGCAATTAGGTTGGCCACTGACGGCCCTCCCGGATCCCAGGCGAGGAGACGTGCGATGACGTTACCCCCGTAATGCCGGGCGCGCGGCGTTGACGGGATTTGACGGGTGCCGTTTTGGGGAAGTATGAGGTTTTCTCGTAATCCTTCGAAGATTTGTCCCAGGACTGACTCTCAACCCCCAGCCTTGCTCCACGATTTTTATTTTCTCCTTCCGGTTAAGGGTGACGCGTGTCGAAGATTCTACAGAACTCGGTGGCGGGAGCCCTCTAGACTGCGAGCCCGCTGTGGGAGGGGAATGTGTCCGTTTATCATTACGCCGTACTCTCCGGAGGGCTCCGTTCAGCGCTCTCCACCCAGTGAGCGCTCAGAAAATCCAGTTGAATGAATGACTGAATAACGGAGGAATGTCAAAATGGATGAAGGCGCCTCGGAATCAGACGTGCCAGTTGGAAAACCAGACCGCGCAAGGCCGGGTGACGAGCCGCCTGCCACCTGGAACCGGCCCGACCTCGGTGGGTTTGACCCGGACGCGGTGAGGCTCGATCGTCGTTATTCCGGAGGCGGAAGCGTCGTTTACGTTTAGCCTGAAGCCGTCTGACATTCTGTGGGAGCTGGACTTTCCTTCCAGCCTCAGGCTCGGGGTTTCATTGGCGAGGCGAGATGGGTTTCTTTGTCGTGAACGAATCCAAGCTTCAGCTGAGTGTACTGTGGACTCCTTCAGGATCAAGAGGGGCGGAGAGAACTAGAGGCCCTCAGTGAGACGCATGAAAGGTTAGAAACAAGGTGATCAGAGTCAAAATGCAAAGCGTTTGGACTTTTAGCCCGAAGCAGGACCAGTCGGAGTTTCGGACAGTCCCCAACCCAATTAGTCTACATCTAACTGTGGCCATCTCACGTGACCGTCACCGGGCAAGGCTGGTCTCTCCCTGTTGCCGAATTGTCCATTCCGAGCGCTCAGTACAGTGCTCTGCACATAGTAAGCGCTCGATAAATGCTATGGAATGAAAGAGTGAACGATTATGCCTCTAAGAATAATAACTGCGGTATTCGTTCGACATTTACTATGGGCTCGGGAGTCAGAGGTCGTGAGTTCTAATCCCGGCTCTGCCACGTAACGATAATGATAATAATGTTGGTATTTGTTAAGCGCTTACTATGTGCCAAGCGCTGTTCTAAGCGCGGGGGGAGATACAAGGTGGTCAGGTTGTCCCATCTAGGGCTCACAGTCTTCATCCCCATTTTCCAGCTGAGGTAACTGAGGCCCAGAGAAGTGACGCGACTTGCCCAAGGTCACCCAGCTGACGGGTGGCAGAGGCGGGATTAGAACCCGTGACCGCCGACTCCCAAGCCCGGGCTCTTTCCACTCGGCCAAGCTGCTTCTTAATTCATTTCTTTATCAGCTATGTGAATCTGGGCAAGGCACTTCCCTTCTCTGTGCCTCAGTTACCTCACCTGTACCACGGGCGTGATGACTGTGAGCCCCACGGGGGCACCCTGATTACCTTGGATCTCCCCCAGCACTTAGAACAGCGCTTGGCACATAGTGAGCGCTTACCAGATACCACCGTTATTATTATCATTATCATGTGCCACGCACCGTATCAAGCGCTGGGGTGGATTCAAGCAAATCGGGTTGGACACGGTCCCTGTCCCACACGGGGCTCACCGTCTAAATCCTCATTTTACAGATGAGGGAACTGAGGCACAGAGAAGTGAAGTCATTTGCCCGAGGTCGCACAGCAGGGAAGTGGCGGAGCTGGGATCAGAATCAGGTCCTGGTGACTCCCAGGCCTTGCCCTATCCATTAGGCCACCGCTTCGATACGGATGAGCCATTTCTGAACGGCCGCTTCCGCCCCCCGTCTGCCACCTGTCAGCTCTGTGACCGTGGGCGGGTCGCTTCACTTCTCTGCGCCTCGGTCCCCTCATCTTTAAAAGGGGGATGAAGACCGTGAGCCTCACGTGGGACAACGTGATGGCCCTGTATCTCCCGCAGCGCTTAGAACGGTGCTCTGCACATAGTAAGCGCTTGAATGCCAGCATTATTATTATCAAATTTCCGATTTGCCGACGACTGCGTGGATTCGTTTTGCCATCTAGTGGCTGATCTGCAAGCACCGTGTTCCCCTCGCATCCGTGGCACCCGATATTTTCCCCTACAGTTCTAGAGGTAACGTGGCCCAGGGGAAGAAGCCCGGGCTCTTTCGGAAGACTTAGGGCTCTGAACCCGACGCTCCCACTTGCTCGCCGCGCGTGACCTTCGGCAACTCGCGACTTCTCTGTGCCTCCGTCTCCTCAACTCTCCTCCGGGGAGGGAGCCCCTCGTGAGACGGGGTCCGGGTTGAACGTGATTGGCCCCCCTCTACCCCGACGCTTACGAACAGTCCCTGCCATGTGGAAAGGGCTCGACGATTACCGTTAAGGAAAGGAAAAAGACGTTAGGGAGTGGTGGTGAATGGGCGAGGGCTAGCGACTTTGAGTTATAGTCAAACTGGATGACGTTGCCCTCCGATAATAATAATCGCGGTGGTATTTGTTAAGCGCTTACTATGTGCGGAGCACCATTCTAACTGGATGACACTGCCCTCTAATAATAACGATCGCGGCGGTATTTGTTAAGCGCTTACTACGTGCGGAGCACCGTTCTAAGCGCTGGGGGAGATACGGGGTCATCGGGTCGTCCCACGTGAGGCTCCCGGTCTTCATCCCCATTTTACGGATGAGGGAACTGTGGCGCAGGGAGGTGAAGTGACTTGCCCACGGTCACACGGCTGCCAAGCGGCGGAGCCGGAATTCGAACCCGTGACCTCGGAATCCCAAGCCCGGGCCCTTTCCACCGAGCCACGCTGCTTCTCTACCGGCCAGGAGCAGAGACGTCTTGCCAAAGAAGCTCAGGCTCACCTGTCGATGGTGACGCTGCGGGTGTTGTCGACGACGATGACGTCGAGAAGCGGCGTGGCCCAGTGGAAAGAACACGGGCCTGGGAGTCAGAGGACTTGGGTTCGAATCCCATCGCCGCCGCTCGTCTTTCTACGTGACCCCGGGCACGTCACTTCTCCGTGCCTCAATTCCGCCATCTGTAAAATGGGGATTTCCATACCCGTTCTACGAGTGAGCTCTGTGGGAGACAGGATTGTCCTTGTATGTACCTCAGAGCCTGATACGCCGCTTGGCCCAGAGTGAGTGTTTAACGGGTACCACGGTTATTATTACCATCAGCAATTTCGGTGATAATAATAATGTTGGCATTCGTTAAGCGCTTACTACGTGCAGAGCACTGTTCTAAGCGCCGGGGTAGACACGGGGTCATCGGGTCGTCCCACGTGGGGCTCACGGTCTTCATCCCCATTTTGCAGAGGAGGGAACTGAGGCCCAGAGAAGCGAAGTGACTCGCCCACAGTCACACAGCTGACAGGTGGCAGAGCCGGGATTCGAACTCATGACCTCTGACTCCAAAGCCCGTGCTCTTTCCACTGAGCCACGCTGCTTCTCCTACGATGACGGTGACGATTCATTCATTCAGTAGTATTTATCGAGCGCTTACTCTGTGCAGAGCACTGTACTAAGCGCTTGGAATATACAATTTGGCAACAGATAGAGACCATCCCCGCCCACTGACGGGCTCACGGTCTAGTCGGGGGGAGCCGGATGGACAGAAACAATAGCAAAGAATAGAATCAAGGGGATGTACATCTCATTAACAGAATAAACAGGGTAATAAAAATATATACAAATGAGCACGGTGCTGAGGGGAGGGGAAGGGAGAGGGGGAGGAGCAGAGGGAAAGAGGGGGAAAAGGGGGCTTAGCTGAGGGGAGGCGAAGGGGGAGCGGAGGGAGCAGCGGGAAAAGGGGAAGCTCCGTCCGGGAAGGCCTCTTGGAGGAGGTGAGCTCTAAGTAGGGCTTTGACGATGAAAATAATGATAATCGTCGATGCCAACGTGGGGAACGATTTGGACGATAATGCCAGTGATTATTATGATAATGACAACGAGGGCGATTTCAACTCCCTTCAGTGTGAAGGAGGCATCTCTTGATGCTGTATTCGGAATCCACTATCACGTCTTCCGCTTTCTCGACTCTCCGCGGTCGACTGCGATGACACCCCGCTAGGTCCTCCGGGAGAAGACGCGCTCTTTTCCCTTCTGAATGGTCCAGTAAATCTGTAGAACGTTTCCCTCGTGAAGTGAAGCTTATAAATATTAAACCACCTACTCCTGCAGACTTCCTGCGGGTGCAATTCACTTGCCCCGTTGCCCTGTGCGGTCTTACTGGGGGCTACGACCCGGCAGGCGACCGACGCCCTACGCAGAACGTACTGAAAACTGAGTGGGCAAGATCCTCGATCGATTGGCGTCAGAGGAGCGGATTTCTGCAGTCCGCCATCCCCGAGGGCTCGCCGTATTTAGCGCCCACATTTAAATGTAATTCTCGTAGGTTTTTTTTTTCCCGTGGGGCCGGTCTCTTCTTGGAGGGTTTTCCCGGGGGGGGGGGGGGGGGAGCAGATGTACAGGAAAGTCCTTGAGAATGTACCGGAAATTTAGACGAGAGTCGCGGTCCCCTTCCATATGGGTCACCGCCTGGAGGAGAAAGCCAGTCATCCCTTCCCAGATGACCGGTCAGGAATCCCGCCCGCCCGTGGAATTTGTTGGCTTGTTTGGAAAGAAGGATCCTTCTTTTGCAGAGTCGTTTGCCTTCGGGTCGAAGCTCATCTCCGTTGCCGTGTGGCCTAGTGGATAGACAACGGGCCTGGGAGTCGGAAGGCCCTGGATTCTTAACGTGACTCCACCGTCTGTCTGCTGTGAGACCTTGGACGAGTCACTTAACTCCTCTGTGCCTCAGTTTCCTCATCTGTAAAGTGGGGATTAAGACTGTGAGCCCCACACGGAAAAGGGACTGAGTCCAACCTGATTAACTTGTATCTACCCCAGCACATAGTACAGTGCCAGTCACCGAACAAATCCCACAGTTATTATTATCATCATTATCACGACAGAAACACCTCCGCCTTCGGGAGGCCTTCCATGATTAATTCAGAACACTCGGACACATCCAGCTAACGGCACAACGAACACCCTTTTAGCACTTTTTAATTTCGTTTTTTTCCCCCACTCGTATATGTATATCCAATAGATATTTAATAATAATGATAATAATAATAACGTTGGTATTTGTTAAGCGCTTACGGTGTGCAGAGCACTGTTCTAAGCGCTGGGGGAGATACGGGGTCATCAGGTCGTCCCACGTGAAGCTCACAGTTAATCCCCATTTTACAGACGAGGTAACTGGGGCACAGAGAAGTTAAGTGACTTGCCCACAGTCACAGAGCTGACAAGTGGCAGAGCCGGGATCATCCTGATGTTATTCGCACAAATTCCGTTCATAGCTTTGGTCTTCATCTTGCTCCCGCTTTTTGCTAGTAATCTTTGTGTGCCCCACCGCCCCGTTACAGACGGGACTGTGGACCGGGATTGTCTCTCTTAAGTGCTTAGCACGGTGCTCTGCACACAGTAAGCGCTCAATAAATGTGATTAAATTGAATTGTAAGTTCCGGGTGGGCAGTGATCATGCGTCTTGCTCCCCGCCTAGACTGTAAGCTCGCTGTGGGCCGGGAATGTGTCTACCAACGCTGCCATACTGTACTCTCCCAAGGGCTTAGTACGGTGCTCTGCACACGGTAAGCTCTCAATACAGTTGATTGATTGATTGATTGATTGAATGATCCCGTTGCACGCTTCCAAATGCTTAGTAGAGCGCTTCACACTCAGTGCGCACTCCGTAAATACCCAAAGAGGTCGATAGCCTTAGGATAAAGTGTCTTGTTTTTGTCCGTCTGTCTCCCCGGAGTAGACTTTGAGCCGTCAATGGGCAGGGACGGTCTCTATCTGTTGCCAAATTGCCCATTCCAAGCGCTCAGTACAGTGTTCTGCACGTAGCAAGTGCTCAATAAATACTAGTGAATGAATGAATAGTCTAGATACTTAGGAAAATCATAATGTGCCAGTGAAACTTGATGCGATGGATGAAGCGAAGGCCAAAGAGTGGATTCTTAAGTTCGGGGGAGGCATGTTGGCAGCAGGATTTTTGTCAGGATGTCAACCATTCCTGTTTCCCTTTCGGATGTGCGGCGGGAGACTCTCGCGAGCAGATCAAACGCGAGGTCCTTTCCCACGCCGAAGGGTCGAAGCCATCAAAAACCTCGTTCCGTCCTTAAGATGGTTTCCTTTCAACGGGAAGAAATTGGTAAGGTGGAGGGAAGCTCCTGATTTGGAAGAGGATCGATCAATCCTATTTACTGAGTGCTTACTGCGTGCAGAGCACTGTACTGAGCCCTTGGGAGAATTTGATATAACAGAGTTGGTAGACAGTTTCCCCGCCCACAGTGGGCCTACGGTCACATCTTCATCATTGCTAGTATTTATTGAGGACGTCCTATGTGCGGAACACAGTCCTAAGAGCTTGGGAGAGTACAGTATGACAGAGTCAGTAGCCCACAGTGAGTTTATAGTCTAGAATCACATGTGGAGCCCCAGTGATTTCCCCAGTGGTTTCAGTTACTGAAGATTTTACAGATCTGAGAAACCCACTGTCGCCCCTAGTAACCGTAATAATAATGGTGGTGTTCGTTAAGCGCTTATAATGTACCAAGCGCCGTAATAAGCGCCGAGGGGGATACGAGTGAATGAGGTTGGACGGAGTCCCCGTCTCATGTGGGGCTCACAGCCTCAATCTCCATTTGACAGTTGAGGTAACCGAGGCACAGAGAAGTGAGGTGACTTGTCCAAGATCATACAGCAGACAAGTGGTGGAGCCGGGATTCATTCATTCACTCATTCGATAGTATTTACTGAGCGCTTACTATGTGCAGAGCACTGTACCAAGCACTCGGAACGAACAAGTCGGCAACAGAGACGGTCCCTGCCGTTCGACGGGCTCGCGGTCTGATCGGGGGAGACGGACGGACGAGAACGATGGCGATGAATAGAGTCGAGGGGAAGAACGTCTCGTAAAGACAACGGCGACTAAACAGGATCGAGGCGATGTACATCTCATTAACAAAATAAAGAGGGTGACGAAAATATATACAGTCGAGCGGACGAGTACGGTGCCGAGGGGAATGGGAAGGGAGAGGGGGAGGAGCAGAGGGAGATGGGGGGAAAAGAGGGTGAAGCTGCGGAGAGGTGGAGGGGGGGGCGGCGGAGGGAGTAGAGGGAGAAGGGGAGCTCAGTCTGGGAAGGCCTCTCGGAGGAGCTGAGTTTTAAGTAGGGTTTCGAAGAGGGGAAGAGAATCGGTCTGGCGGAGGCGAGGAGGGAGGGCGCTCCGGGACCGCGGGAGGACGCGGCCCGGGGGTCGACGGCGGGACGGGCGAGACCGGGGGACGGCGAGGAGGCGGGCGGCGGAGGAGCGGAGCGTGCGGGGTGGGCGGTGGAAAGAGAGAAGGGAGGAGAGGTAGGAAGGGGCGAGGTGACGGAGAGCCTCGAAGCCTAGAGTGAGGAGTTTTCGTTTGGAGCGGAGGTCGACGGGCGACCACTGGAGGTGTTTAAGAAGGGGAGTGCCAGGCCCGGATCGTCTCTGCGGGAAGATGAGCCGGGCGGCGGAGTGAAGAATAGACCGGAGCGGGGCGAGAGAGGAGGAAGGGAGGTCGGAGAGAAGGCCGACGCGGTAGTCTAGCCGGGATATGACGAGAGCCCGTAGCGGTAAGGTAGCCGTCTGGGTGGAGAGGAAAGGGCGGATCTTGGGATTAGAACCCACGACCTTCTGACTCCCAGGCCCCGAGCTCCTAGGTCAGCCTTCATCAAGCCGCTCCTCCCTTCCTCTTGAAGGGGTCCTGAATCGGCCGCCGTTTGGGAAGAGACGCTGCCAAAGTTCCCTTCGAGTCTATGGGACAGCCCCGGAGTCTGGGTGGCCTTCAGTCCAAACGACCACATAAAATCACATTTTATCACCCCAAGATATTTGTTCGCTTTCCACAGAGTGCCGGATTCCCAGGCGTCAGGGATATAAGAGCCGCCGAGCTGGAATGGCCTAATGAGATGATTCTAAATTACAACGTGAAGCTCTCTTTATATGGAAACTCCAATTTAAGTACTAAGGAACAGCGATAAACAAACCCTGGGCCGAACACAGGACTCCTTTCATTACCGGGCATTTGACAATAGGTATTCAGTTTCTTTATACAAAGGGAAGGGTGGAACAAGAGGGCTACTATTATTTTATAAAGCGCAATTAGAACGATTGAAGCTTTAAATGAGAATCACTTTAGGTTTTAAATCCTTCGAGCCTATCCCTAAGTACTTTTCTCCCCGACCGTCTTTCACGAGGAATAGCGGAGTTCGGATGAACAACGGTGCCACGGGTTTCACGAGACCGTCTAACGAGGAGGGTCTAACGAGGGAGAACGGACAATTGCCCATCTCGAGAGAGTACAGACGTGCTCGCCGGGGTGGCCGACGTTGACTTTTTCCGATTCCCGTTCCTGCGGATCTAGCAAACCGCAAGAACAGCACGGTTCTGCCATGTCGGCACAAACCCTCTCACGCGGGGTCTGCCAGTCTGCCGTCTCCTGTTGTGTGTCGGTCGGCTGATATGCCGCCTGGCGTCAAGAGCTCAGAAGCGGAGGCTTCGTCGGATCACGGGAGAAGCTCGGAGGAGGTCGAGTCGGGGCCCTCGTGGAAGCCAACGGATGAGTTGGGCTACGAAGGGATGGCCCCGGGTGAGTCGGAGGGGAAAGGGGACGGGAAGACCAGGAAATAACAACCGAGCACTGAAACCCTGCCTGGTGAACAGAGGAAGATCCAAACAACACACTGACCCAGATTTCCCCCTCCATTCGCGCAGGAAAGCCGGGCTTCACATGCAGGGAAATCCTTTGTCTCCCCCGCGCGACACCTCGCAGGAGACACCTGGAGGGCTGCCAGATCTTCTGACCCAGGTGGTAAGTGCCGACATCATTTACTGGGGTGTTCTTGAAGCGCTTAGTGTGTGCTGAACACTGTTCTAATTACAGGAACGTCGACAGGAAAACGTCCAACTGTGATTATTGTTATGGTTGTCCACCCTCACGGAAGAGAACCCTAGTCCACCCAAACCACTTGACCCGCAAGGATTTAAGAGATGCACTTGGATTTGTGACCTCTGGGCATTTGCTATTCACTCTACCCTCGACCCCACAGCATTTAGGTACGTATCTTGGAATTTACAGTAAACTATAAATGACATTTATATTAATGTCCGCCTCCCCCTCCAGACTGTAAGCTCGCCAGGTCCGTTATACTGTACTCTCCCACAGTGCTCTGCGCAGAGTAAGCAGTCAATGAAATACCATTGATTAACTGATTGATTGGTGTCGTGGATCAAGAATTCATTGGAAATCGAAAATCCACTGGAAATCGAAACCCCTCATCTGGAATCCGGTCAGGATCACCGTCGTCCTCATCATCTTCAAGATCGTTATCATCCGCATCCTCACGTTCAAATACTTTTTCGAGTGTCAGACATCCCAACTCCTCGAGCGGTCGTACGGGATCGGTATCGACCGAGGTTATCTGAACCCCGGGCCCACGGTCCAGTCAAAACCCTCAAGGGTAGAACTCCCTTTTAGAGAGCCTGTGTGAGTCACTCTCAGAGAAGAGTGCTGTCTACAGAATCATCCGCCTCCATTTGGGTCGAGTTGGAGGGAGCAGGGTTACTGAAGCGATGACTTAGACCAAGAGTCTCCTCGTGTTCCACCCGAGGAGATCACAGAGCGAAGCGGGGTAGATTCTCTCAAAAATATCCGTGTCACCCTGAGAGTTCTCCATAAAGGGGAAACAGCATGGCCTAGTGGAAAGAGGCCTTGTGTGTACTCTGCCCACAGACAGTGCTCAATAAATACGATGGAATGAAAGAAAGAGCACAGGCCCGGGAGTCAAAGGACCTGCCTTCTAAACCTGTCTGCTGTGTGACCTTGGACAGGTCACTTAACTTCTCTGGGCCTCGGTTTCCTCAACTGTAAGTCGGGGATTCAATACCTGCTCTCCCTCCCGTAAAGACCGTGAAGGATTCAATACCTGCTCTCCCTCCCGTAAAGACTGTGAACTCCACATGGGGCAGGGTCTGCGTCTGACCTGATTAGCTTGTATCTGCTCCATTGCTTACAACAGTGCTTGAGAAATACCGTAATTATTCCTTATTATTATTAATATATTCCAGAACTAGGCTGCGGGCTGCGGCTACTAATCCGGGGCAAGCGGGTAATCACGTAAAGCTTTGAGCGTCTAGGATTTGGGTGACAGTTTCCCGGAAGATTTGGAGAGGTGGAATTAAAAAACAAACAGACTTTGGGATGGAGTCTATGAATAAATAATAATAACAATAATGATAAATCCTGTCGGTCCCACCTTCGCATCGTGGCTAAAATCAGCCCTTTGCTCTCCATCCAAACTGTTACCTCAATCCCTCATCCTGTCCCGCCTGGATTACTGCATCAGCTTCCTCGCTGTCCTCCCGGCCTCCTGTCCGTCCCCGCTCCAGTTCATATTTCCCTCTGCTGTCCGGGTCATTTTTCTATAAAACTGTTCCGGACGCGTCCCCCCCCTCTTCTCAAGAAACTCCAGTGGTCGCCCAGCCACCTCCGCACGAGGAGAAACGCCTCACCGTCGGCTTTAAAGCAGTCAAACCGCCTTGTCCCCTCCTACCTCACCCCGCTTCTCTCCTTCTACAACCCAGCCCGCACATTTGGCTCCTCTAGCGCTCTCCTTCTCACTGTGCCTCGGCCTCGCCCGTCTCACCTCCAACCCCCGGCCCACGTCCTTCCTCTGGCCTGGAACGCCCTCCCTCTTCAGATCTGACGGACAAATACTCTCCCTTCTTCAGAGAAGAAGCGGACGAGAGCTAGAAGAAGGAGAAGGGTAGAGGCGGGGACCAGGAGAGGAGGAGGCAGAAGTCACAGACCATTAGTATCAGCAGTCATCCACTTACTACGCGTCGAGCACTGTTCTAAGCGCTGCGGTGGGTAAAGCTTAATCCCACGTGGGGCTCCGGGTATTAATCTCCATTTTAGAGATGAGCTAACCGAGGTTCGGAGAAGTGAAGTGACTTGCCCAAGGTCGCACAGCAGACAAGTAGCGGAGCTGGGATCAGAACCCAGTCCTTCCGACTCCCGGGCCCCGTGCTCTATCCGTTAGGCCGAGCTGCTCTCCCAGCTGTTAAGCTGATCGAGTTTCTCTCTGAGTCTTCGAGTTTCCTTTCTCAACTATAGTTTTCATCGTTGGCTCTTAAAATGCTCGAGGCGGGGCTGGAGCCCGGGGGCAATTCAGATGGGAAAACAACCCAACGGAAACCCGCGAGGCTTCCAGCCAGAACTAAAGACCGTCTAATCCAGATTGTGGGAAGAACCGTTGGAAACTGAAACCAGCAGCATCACACGCGGCCGATCAGCCCTCCTCTCTGCCTAAAGGATAAAATCAAGTGATTAGAGGGAAGGTCGGCCCCACGGAAACCCGTTCTTCCCCACTCTCTTCATTCCTCAGCCCTCTTGGGGGGTGGAAAAGGGCACGGGAGACTTCATTTGTGCATTTCAAAGAAGCACATCGCGGCCTGATGTAGAACGGGACCAGACGGAGGTGGAAGCGGTACTTCTGCTCTCTGATGAAGAGCGAAGAAACTGCTGTAATTAACAACCTCATCAAGCCCCGGCTGACGCCGAAACTCTCGGGAAGAAGGCGGATTCCATCCGTGACTGGGAATAGCGGGAAACCGCTGAGAATCCCGTCTCAGGGTCCAGGCTTAAGGAAGACAAATCCTTCCCGGTTGAGTCGGAAGACGTGCAGCCCGATCAAACGGGGAGATGGAAAATCTGGCGTGCTCATGGTAGTCATTCATCCATTCGGGCGTACCTCTGGAGCGCTTGCCTGGGTGCAGAGCGCCGTACTAGGCGCTGGGGAGAGTACCACGCCGAACAGACACATTCCCCGCCCACGACAGTGATATGTGGAGGCGAAGCTCAACCTCCACACGGACAGAGTAAATCGGAGCAAGAGCGAGTCGAGTCAAGCGGAGGAAAAACCCAGCTATTGCAGAAATGAAAGTGTTTGGAAGGTGAAGCCGTGTAAGGTGAATCCCAGAGAGAAGGTGGTTATCGAGTGTGACTTCCTGTTTCCTGTTTATCCTGGGCCTACGCAGGAGTAGCGTGAACTAAGACTGCCCTCTTCTGATCACTGCTAATTCTGGGACTCCAAAATCCCCGAACAAATCTAACAGCAGATATTCTCGGCAGTTCCCTCTATTTTCTTTTTTTTTAAAGGTATCTCTTAAGCGCTTACAGGGTGCCAGGAACTGTATGAAGCCCTGGGGTTAAACACAAGTTAATCAGGCTGGACCCAGTAACTCTCCCACGTCGGGGTCACGGTCTTAATCCCCATCGTACGTTCATTCGTTGAGTTGTATTTATCGAGTGCTTACCGCGTGCCGAGCGCCGTACCGAGCGTTTGGAAAGTACAGTACGGCAATAAAGGGAGACGATCCCTGCCCACGGGGTGCTTACAGTCTGGGGGCGGGGGAGATAGACATCAGTATGAGTAAACAGGCATCAGTATAAATAAATTAAACGACAGATATTTACATGTGTGTGGGGGGGGGAAGAGCAGAGGGAGCGAGTCAGGGTGACCCAGAAGGCAATAGGAGATGAGGAAAAGCGGGGCTTAGGCTGGGAAGGCCTCTCGGAGGAGACGCGCCTTCAGACCTATAGATGAGGTACCTGAGGCACAGAGAAGTTAAGCGACTTGTCCGAGGTCACGCGGCAGCCAAGCGGCAGAGCCGGGATTTGAACCCCGGTCCCGCTGGCTCCCAGGCCCGTGCTCTATCCACTAGGACGGGCTGCTTCTCTAGGAAGCATCTTGAATTTCAAATGGGTAGAAGCTGTTAGCTCTGAAAAGAATCCAGATAAATTCGAGACAAACCTAAGGCGCAGCTGAATGGTGTGATGAGGATGACGTTGACGGTGAAGATGGCGTTCCCCATCGTAAACCTGTCAGCTGTGTGACTTTGGGCAAGTCACTTCACTTCTCTGTGCCTCAGTTCCCTCAGCTGTAAAATGGGGATGAAGACTGGGAGCCTCACGTGAGGCAACCTGATGACCCGGTATCTCCCCTAGCGCTTAGAACAGTGCTCTGCACATAGTGAGCGCTTAACAAATGCCAACATCATCATCATTATTATTATTAAACCCAAAGGCAATCGCTCAGTTCGTATTTACTGAACACTTACCGTAATCGGTTATTTTCCAAGATTCCTGCTGGACTTGTCCTCTGCGAGAGATGCCCTAGTTGGGATTTTCAATCCATGGTTTTTATTGAGCGCTTTCTGTGTGAGGAGCCCTGTGATCAATCTTTTTTTTTTAAATAAGTCCAGCCCTTATTTTGTGCCAAGCACTGGGGAAGGTTCATAAATTCATTCATTCATTCATTCATTCATTCATTCACATTTATTGAGCGCTTACTGTGTGCAGAGCACTGTACTAAGCGCTTGGAATGGACAATTCGGCAACAGATAGAGACGATCCCCGCCCACTGACGGGCTCACGGTCTAATCGGGGGAGACGGACGGACAAAAACAAGACAACTGAATCACGGTAAATAGAATCGAGGGGATGGACACCTCATTGACGACGTAATTAGGGTAATAAAAATATATACAAACGAGCACGGTGCTGAGGGGAGGGGAAGGGAGAGGGGGAGGAGCAGAGGGAAAGGGGGGAAAGGGGGCTTAGCTGAGGGGAGGTGAAGGGGGAGCGGAGGGAAAAGGGGAAGCTCAGTGTGGGAAGGCCCCTTGGAGGAGGTGAGCTCTCAGTAGGGCTTTGACGAGGGGAAGAGAGCTAGTTTGGCGGAGATGCGGTAATCAGGTTGAACACGGTCCGTGTCCCACATGGGGCTCACGATCTCTGAGCACGGTACTGAGCGCCTGGGAGAATAGAGAGTCCGCCTCTGGCCTGGAACTTCTTCCCTCTTCATATCTGACAGACGATCGCTCTCCCCACCTTCCCAGCCTTAAAAGCCCAACTCATCCAAAAGGCCTAAGGCCTCATTTCCGCCTCTCTCGCTCTCTTCAGCGTCTCCCTCGCGATCGGATTTGCACTCTTCACTGCCCCGTCCCTCGGTCCCACAGCACTCACGTACGTAGCCGTAGTGAATTTATTCTCCCTAATTGCTTCAGCCCCTTCTAGACTGTAAGCTCGCCGAGCGGAGAACGTGCCTGCCCACTCTGTTATTCTGTACTCTCTCCCAACTGCTCAGTACGGTGCTACGCGCACCGCGGGTGCTCAATAAATCCTCTCGATTTATCGACCGACTGGTACGGCGTGCTGAGCACGGTACTGAGCGCTTGGGAGAGTGCAGAGTGACAGAGCGGGGAGACACGTCTCCTGCCCACCGCAAGCTTGCAGTCTAGCGTCTTCTAATGCCAATTTAATTTTTCTGCCTCACTTTGAAGTAGTACTGGTCGTCATTCAGTCGGACAGTTGACCGATCAACCGCGTTTGCAGGTAGTAAGGTGTTGGAGTGTAAAGAACGGTCATTTTAGTAGCTTAGTATTGATTAAGGGGTAACGGTGATCGCCTCTACTCGTCACCTATGAGGACAGGACTTCCTCTCCCTCACCCAAGGAATCCTCTGTTGAGATCCCACCGCATAACTCGTGGACCGAGGCCAAGGCGTTTCTGCGGAAGGGTTCCGTCTAATCGCGGCTCCACCACTTGCCTCCTGTGTGAATTTAGGCAAGGCACTTCACTTCTCTGTGCCTCGGTTTCCTCATCCGTATCACGGGGACTAGCGCTGTGAGCCTCACGTGGGACAGGGTGTGTATCCAACGCGATTATGATATAACCACCCCGGCACTCAGGATGCCGCCTGTCACGGCGTGGCTCAGTGGAGAGAGCCGGGCTTGAGAGTCAGAGGTCATGGGTTCGAATCCCGGCTCCGCCACCGGTCAGCTGGGTGACCGTGGGCGAGTCACTTCGCTTCCCTGAGCCTCAGTTATCTCATCTGGAAAATGAGATGTACTAAGCACTTGGATCACTCAACCATCCATACTCCCTCTCCCAAATGATCACTCCCATCTCCATTTTAAAACGCGCAGGCGAGAACGTGCGACCGGGTTCCCAGATCGCCGCAAGGATTGTAACGGCAATCTCAAGGGGCCGGACCTGGACTCGGAGGACGATGGAGCTCGTAAGCAACGGCGGGGATTCTGCGAAAGGCGCTGGCCGGGTAGGTGAAATAACTATAATTTCTGTAGAGGTTTGAAAACCGCGGGGGTGAGCACGCGCTTCTCTCTGGCTCCCCCGCCATTCGGCCCAGTCGACCAGTTTCCCCAGAACGCCACAGGGATTGTAATTGGAAACTCGAGGTGTGGACCTCGGATGCCAACCTTTTGAAAGAGCTCGGGATCCAGCCTGATCTGCCCCCAGGAGCCCTAGGAGAACCGAACTGAACTGAAAGAACGGACCGTGAGCTCCGTGTGGGGCAGGGACTGTGTCCGACCCGATCATCTTGTAACTGCCCCGGTTCTTAATGACAATAACGGTAACTGTGGAATGTGTTGATAATAATAATCACGTCGGTATTTGTTAAGCGCTTACCATGTGCAGAGCGCCCTTCTAAGCGCCGGGGTAGACACGGGGCAATCAGGTCGTCCCACGTGAGGCTCACGGTCGATCCCCGTCTTACAGATGAGGTAACCGAGGCACCGAGGAGCGAAGCGACCGGCCCACAGTCACCCAGCTGACAGGTGGCAGAGCCGGGATTCGAACCCATGACCTCTCACTCCCAAGCCCGGGGCTCTTTCCACTGAGCTACGCTGCTTCTCCAAAAAAAGGGAGAAAGGGAGGCCGGGGGGAGATTCATCTCATCCCACCCCCATCTCCACGGAAACCGAACGTAGCTCACCCCCTTGACATTTCGGGAGCCCCTCCGGGGTCGCCGGGGGATGTGCCGGTAGCTCGGAGAGCGGTCCGGAAAGTGAACGCCCGGTTTGCTCGGCGGAGGTGCGCAGACGTACGTCATCCAGCGAAAGGGGGATTCTAATCCCCGCTCTACCGCCTGTCTGCTGCGTGACCTGGGGCAGGTCACTTCACTTCTCCGGACCTCAGTTACGTCCTCTGGAAAATGGGGATTGAGACCGTGAGCCCCAGGTGGGACAGGGACCGATTGGCTTTTATCCACCCCAGTGCTTAGCACAGTACCTGGCCTATAGTAAGAGCTCAGCGAATGCTATCGTTATGATTATCGTCGTTATCTCCCCTTGGAGAACGTGAACCGCGGACTCCGGTTCTTTATACCCGAGGTTCAAACGCTTCCCCCAGGTAGACCGAGATGCACGTTAATTCGCGGATAAAATATCCGCAGTGGAACTGCCCAGGAACTGGGCCCAAGATTTTTCAACGAACCATGCTTGTGGACATCCGAGCCCGTTTGGCTGGGGCTTTGCTTGTTCTCGAGACTCCGGTTTCGGCGCTTCCCCTCAAGAGAAAGGCCTCTGCCTCCACGGACCGCGGGGTTCTCCTGCTTGGCCGTTTACCCCTCTGCCCCTCAAGAAAGCGGTTGAATGGAACTCATCGGGACTTGGCAACGGCTTTCCGTCTCACGCCTGGAGATCAGAACCGAAATCGTCGTTCTTGTCGCTTCGTGACACTCCCCGGCTCGGTGCTCCTGGATGGTTTTCCCTTTTCTAACGTAGGATGGACTCAAAGGCCGAGCGCCGGTGTCGGCTCTGTTTTCCTGACAGCCTTTGACAGCCTTTGGGGCGTGGTGGGGTAAAAGAAGCGGGCGGGTCGTAGCTGATTCAGTCCCCCTCATCGTGGCAGACGTCTTCTGGGAGCCAGAGACAATCCGGGGCTGGGATTAGGCGATCACCGGGAGCACTCACAAATTCCAGACGGCGCCTTGCCGGTAATCCCGGCGCGGCTCAGTGGAAAAAGCCCGGGCTTGGGAGTCAGAGGTCATGGGTTCGACTCCCGGCTCTGCCACCCGTCAGCTGTGTGACCGTGGGCGAGTCACTTCACTTCTCTGGGCCTCGGTCACCTCATCTGTAAAATGGGGATGAAAGCTGTGAGCCTCGCGTGGGACAAACTGATTCCCCTGTGTCTACCCCAGCGCTTGGAACAGTGCTCTGCACAAATACCAGCATTATTATTATTATCAACTTCTCTGTGCCTCAGTTCCCTCATCTGTCAAATGGGGATGAAGACTGTGAGCCTCACGTGGGACCACCCGATGACCCTGTATCTCCCCCAGCGCTTAGAACGGTGCTCTGCACCTAGTAAGCGCTTAACAAATACCAAATACCAACCCTCACGGTGCCACACGGAGGACACCTCTTCTACAGAGCGATGGCAAAAAGTCACAACGCACTCCCGGAGCGAAGAGATGAAAACCGGGCACCCGCCTCACTCTCTGAGGCTCGTCTCCCGTTCCCAGCCTCCGACCTCCTTGCTCTGTAATAAAACAATCTAATCGAGCTCCATCTTTCTCCTCGCTTTTGATCTCTGAACCTGTCTCCAGCCCCGCTGTTGCCCACCTGCAAGCACCGCTGATAAGGCATATTTCTACCCACGCACATGACGTGTTTGGATTTAGTCGGGAACAATGCCTCCTGCAAAACAGTCGCTACGCCCGAAGCGGCGGCACTGAATCACCGCCAAGGCGGTCTGAAATATTTCGAGTAAGTCCGCCCCGTTCCTTCGCTTTTTTCTGTTAATTACTGCCGGAGGCCAGACACTTGCCGAGGAGACCCGGGGCCCTGAGGTTTCAAGCGACCTCAGGACTAGTTTCCCGGGCCCGATCTGATTCTCGGATAACAAACAGACTTCGAGTCCGGTATCTCAAGAGTTGCCAATCAGGTGAGATTGTGAGCAAGGAGGGATTATGAAATCTGTCTCTGAAAGAGTTGTTTCTGTTTGCACTTGTGCTTTTTCGCGTCTTTAGGTCAGAAAATCGATCGTTAAACCTCGCAAACGGCACCTCCGTCCTCATCCTTGCGGCAATACGCAGCCGGAAATGATCCGGCTAAATACAGGAACGATAATTTCTATTTTTCCGGCCTCTCCCTCTGAGGACCTTTAAGCCCATCCTAGACATTTTATTTATGCTCAACGGAGAGGTAGGTGGCAGGCGCTTTTATTTCTCTTTTACCGAGTAGAAACGGACCCGGGGAACCGAAGGGCCGGACTCTTTTCGTGGTATACTGTTAAATGCCGCCACGCGCCAGACGCTGCTCTAGATAGAAAGGGTACGTGTTAATCGGCGGGATAGACGCAATCGCGTGGGACACGACTCCCGTCCCACGAGGGGCTCGCAGTCGAAGTAGGAGGGAGTACAGGTGTTGAATCCCCGTTTCGCGCTTGGCCCGGAGAAGTAAAGTGATTTGCCCAGGGTTGCGCAGCAGGCAAGTGATGGAGCGGGGATTGGAGCCCAGTTCTGCTACGTCCCAGGCCCGCGCTTTATCCACCGGGCCACACACTTCACGGGGCGAACAAAGGAGAGTCAGAAATAGAGGGCAGCCTTCCTCAGGCCCCCAGGGTTGGGAGACGGAATTCCTGGAAAAGGCTCTCATCCGGCAACTCCCTGCCTTGCCCGGTCCAGGGAATCGATCGGTCAATCAATCGTATGTATCTACCTATCCACAGATACAGATACCCTGTATCTACCCCAGCGCTTAGAACGGTGCTCTGCACGTAGTAAGCGCTCAACAGATACCGACATTCTTAGTATTTGTTGAGCGCTCACTATGTGCAGAGCACTGGACTGAGTCCCCAGGAGAAGGCGATAGAGAAAATTAGCAGACCCATACCAGGATTTGCCCAAATTTGGGGCCAGAGGCTTTTGGACTCCCCCCTCCCCGCCCCTGCGCACAAGTCCCTGACGGGGCAGCCGAGGGTACCCTTCCCTCTGCCAATCTGTCCTCTGAGCTGCACCAAAGCTGCCCCGAGCCAGCCCACGCACTTCTCTCCTCTAAGGCCGAACTCCTCACCGCGCCTCTCGCCCACGTCCCGCCTCTCGTCTGCCCTCCCTCGCCGCATCCGGCGGACGGTGACTCTCTCCCCCCTCAAAGCCTTATTGAAGACACATCTCCTCCGAGAAGCCTTCCCTGAATCAGCCCTCCTTTCCTCTTCTCCCGCTGCCTTCGGCGTCACCCTGACTCGCTCCCTTTATTCTTCCGTGCCGCCCCCGCCGCGCGGCGCTTATGTCCCTACCGTAATTCGTTTATGTTAATGTCTCCTTCCCCGTCCCCAACCCCACGGCGCCTATGTCCCTATCCGTAATTTGTTTATTTCTACTAATGTCTGTCTCCCCCTCCTCCTCTAGACTGTAAGCTCATTATGGGCAGGAAATGGGCCTGCTATATTATAACGGTATATCATATACCTCGTACCTACCCCTGTGCTCGGTATGGCGCCTGGCACTTACTAAGCGCTTAAAAAAGGTAATACATCATATCGTATTATATCATTACAGTGTACTCTCCCCGGTCCTTAGTACAGCGCTCTGCGCACAGTAAACGCTCAATAAATATGACCGGCCGACTGAATGACTGGCGGGTCGCACCCCGTGGAGGCCTGGGATGAACCGTGGCCGAGACTGGGCAAGGACCCCGAAAGGGAGGAGACCAGGATGAGGCCATCCCCGTGGACTTTCTCTCCGCGACTCTTCCGAACGAGCTTCCAGTCCGTCTGTGTGGATGTGGCTGTCCGCGAGGAGAGGCCGGGATCCCGGGTCTGACCGGTTCACCGGCTCAGGCTGGGGCCAAGGGGAATTCCTGACCTCATCTTAGACCTGGCTTCGAGCGGGACCGAAGCTACCAGAAAACACTGGGACAACCATCCGCCTCCCCTGTAAGGATTTTTTTTTCTTAAATGGTGTTGGTTAAGCGCTCGCTCTGTGCTTTATCTACCCTGGGGTAGATAAAGGCTAATCAGATTGGACACCGCCCATGTTCTTCGTGGAGCTCACGGTCGTAACCCCCATTTTACGGATGAGGCAACTGAGGCGCAGAGAAGTGAAGGCACTTGCCCAAGATCTCACAGCAGTCGTGACGGACCTTAGGGCTCACTCCCGTGGGCTTCGGCCCCCGCGGCTCCCGGGCCTTGGCCCATTGGGCCGCCACCTACGGTCTCCCTAGTCTGTCATCCTGTTTTCACGTGACCGGATTTGCATGTGTGCAGAGTAGATTAAGGGCTGGAGCTGGGGGTTGAGCCTCTGAGTAATGGGGTATAAGATAGGAAAGACTGACAGATGCATGTGCAGGTATACATATATCAGTATAAATATATATATATATATTTAGAGAGAGAGAGAGAGAGAGACTGAAAGATCTCTGTGAGCAGGGAAATGTGCCTACCAACTTATAGCGTACTCTCCCGGGGCTTAGTACGGTGTTCTGCCTACAGTGAGTATGCAATATATGTAGAGAGAGACAGAAAGAGAGAGAGAGAGAGACAGAGATGATTAATAATAATAATGGCATTTGTTAAGCGCTCACTATGTGCAAAGCACTGTTCTAAGCGCCGGGGAGGATACAAGGTGATCAGGTTGGCCCCACGTGGGGCTCCCACTCTTCATCCCCACTTTTCAGAGGAGAGAACTGAGGCACCGAGAAGTGAAGTGACTTGCCCGAAGTCACACAGCTGGCAAGCAGCTGAACGGGGATTTGAACCCACGACCTCTGACTCCCCAGCCCGGGCTCTTTCCACTCAGCCGGGCTGCTTGAGGGACAGAGATAGGAGAGAGACCGGAAGGTCTTTGCGGGCGGGGAAACGTGTCTACCAACTCTGTCGTACTGTACGCCCCCGAAGGTACAGCGCTCTGTCCATAGTGAATTAGTGTGCAAAATATCTATCTATATCTATCTATATAAATATAGATAGGTAGGTAGATAGATAGATAGATGAAGAGAGAGAGAGAGAGATGATAGATGATAGATAGATGATAGATAGATATGTAGATAGAGAAAGATGGTAGATGATAGATGATAGATAGAGATGATGATAGATAGATGGATAGATAGATAGAGATAGATAGAGATAGAAAGATTAGATAGATGATAGATAGATAGATAGATAGATAGATAGATAGATAGATGGATAGACAGGCAGACAGATAGATAGATTAGAGAGAGAGAGAGAGAGAGGGAGAGAGATAGATTAGAGAGAGATATATATAGAGATAGATAGATGGATAGATTGATGGATAGATAAAAAGATGGATAGATGGATAGATAGATAGATAGACTAGAGAGAGATAGATATAGATAGATATAGATAGAGATAGATAGATGGATAGATGGATAGATAAAAAGATAGATTGATAGAGAGAGAGAGAGAGACAGAGAGAGAGAGAGAGAGATAGATAGATAGATAGATAGATAGATAGATAGATAGATAGATAGATATAGAAGGAGGAAGAGAGAGAGAGAGAAGAGAGAGACAAAAAAGAGTATTTATCTCCCGAGTACAAGGGGAACTTTCAGGAGCAGATCAGAACCCCAGAAAGCCCAGCAGTTCCTCCTAACGCAAGATGGCCCGGCCGCTGTCCTCATTACTTCATCCCGCCCTTCGGCCCTCCGGCTGCCGGGCCGGCCCGCTGGGGAGCAGGAAGGATTTCCACAATCCCCTTCACGTGGTTTTGTGGCCTCTCCTCGGGGCCCCCTGAGAAGCGCCTTTCAAGGAGTCCCCCAGGTGGGTAGCGGGCTTAGCCGCCGCCGTTTCCTCACCGCGAGGGTCTAGTCCGTGAGGTGCCGGGGGACGGAGGAAGCCGTGAGAGACGGAGCCGGGACGGACGTCGCCGTTCACCTCAAACGGGGGCGGTTTCATCCGAATTCTTTCTTTTAGGGGCTCCCGCCGTTACCCGGCCGTCTGCCTGCCGACCCCCCGCTCCACGGGAGAGGTTTCTTTCGGACGTAGAAGCGGATGGGAGGAAATGGATTCGCCGGCAAACGACCGCCCGTTCAGTCCGGCGGGTGGAGAGGCGTCTCTGGTGATGTCTTTCGAACCGGTCGGGTTCGAGCTTCCGTGGGTGCCCCTCGTCTTGGCGGGGCGGGATCTGGAGAATGACAATGTCGTGGGTGCCCCGTCTTCTCCCCGAAGGATTTTAGGAGCGAGGCGGTTGGGTCTAATGGAAAGGACACAGGCCTGGGAGTCCGAGGCCCCGGGTTCTAATCCCGGCGATGCCCTCTGTCTGCTGTGGGACCCCGAGCGAGTCACTTAACCTCTGTGTGCCTCCGTTCCCCGAACCGCAAAAGAGGGATCCAATACCTGTTTTCCCTCCTGTTTGGACCGTGACCTCCAGGAGGGACCTGATTATCCTGTATGTAATTTTACAGATGAGGGAACTGAGGCACAGAGAAGTGAAATGGCTCGCCCGAGGTCCCACGACAGACGAGTGCCGGAGTCGGGATTAGAACCCAGGACCTTCTGACTTCCAGGCCCGTGCTCCGTCCGCTAGGCCGTGCCGCTTCTCTGAGACAGTGCTCCGCGCACGGTGAGTGCTCAATAAATATGACTGACTTGACTATTATTGACCGACTGACTGACAGTCGCGGCGGCCCTTTCTCCTCCCCCGGGGGACGGAGGTACCCGGGCCGTCAGCCCTCGGCATCCTGCCGACCGCCGGGCCACCGATCCTCACCGTTTCCTGACGGATGCCGGAAATGGATTTCCACTTTCACCCCGACGGTCCTTTTCCGGCCGATTCCTCGTGCCGGTGCCGCTCCAGCCCCGCTCTCTGGCTGAACTCCCTCCCGCCGCTTGCGTGTCTGAGACAGATGAGGACGAGACAGTGAGTCTGGACTGCGGCTCGGCCCCCGGCAGCCAAAGACTAAACCATCTCCCATTAAACCCCGTATAATTAAATCCGCGGCGACAATCGGGGTTCTCCCCGGCTCGTTTCTCGGCCGCGAACCCTCCCGAATCCTCGGCCGCATTTTTTTCCCTCGAAATGGCCTCCCTCGGACAGCCCCTCTCCCGACAGAAAGTCTCCCCTCCTTCCCGCGTCGTCGAGAACCGTTTCCGGAGCCACCACGGCCTCCTGGTTTGCTCCGGGATCGGGAAGCGGCGTGGCTCGGGAGTCAGAGGTCCCGGGTTCGAATCCCAGCTCTGGCAGCTGCGTGACTGTGGGCAAGTCGCTTCACTTCTCTGGGCCTCAGTTCCCTCATCTGGAAAATGGGGATTAGGACCGCGAGCCTCACGAGGGACGACCCGATTCCCCTGCATCTCCCCCAGCGCTTAGAACAGTGCTCCGCACGTAGCGAGCGCTCAACAAATGCCGACATCATTGGTATCATTATTACGTCTGGATCCAGGCCGGTTAGCCGTCGGCTGGCTCGACCTCCTCTCTGAGGTGAAATTTCCTTCAAGTGGAGGATGGGGGCTCGTTTGCCCAAGAGGAGTCCGCAGCGAGTCCGCGACCTTGCGATTATCCCGGCTTCCTCACTGGCTTTCAGCCCTCACGTCCCCGAATCCATTTCCTCCGCGGCTTTGCCCGGAACCGCCCCTTCCCCTCCAGCTAAACGGCCACCGCCGAGGTCTGGGGGCCCCTCGGTTCCCGACTCGACTAGTGTTCCGACCTCCGTGCGAATCATTTTCCCGGGATCCATCCCTCTCTGCGCATCAGACCTCGACCATCGACCGCTTAATGTACATCAGCTCTTTCCCTTCTACTGATCCACTCTCTTCCACCAGGCCCCGGCTTGCGCTAACCGTTCTTTCCCAGCTAACACCCGATCGCCGCGTCTCATTTTCCTTCCCTCTCTCCTGGATCTCCCTCCCACTTCAAACCAACCGGCTCTCCCTATCACCTCCAGAAGGCACTCCCTGATTTGTCTTCTTCTCCCCGCTCGGATCCTCCCAACTACCGCTCCGGTACTTACGCGCTAACGGGGATTCTATTCATCGCCATCGTCCTCGTCCGTCCGTCTCCCCCGATCAGACCGTGAGCCCGTCAGAGGGCAGGGACCGTCTCTCTCTGTTGCCGACTTGTCCATTCCAAGCGCTCAGTACAGTGCTCCGCACATGGTAAGCGCTCAACAGATACTATTGAACGAATGAACGGATGAAGGGAGAATTCCTCACCCTCTCCACTCTCAAAGCCCTCCTAAAATCACGTGTCCTCAACTTCCCCGGCAAAGTCCTCGTTTCCCGTAGGCCCCCTCCCCTCGGCATCACCGGCGCACTCCGTTGTGTATCCCTTAAGCGCTTTCGTAACGATAACGTTGGTATCTGGTGAGCGCTCACTATGTGCCGAGCGCTGTTCCGAGCGCTGGGGTGGGATACGGGGCCAGCGGGTCGTCCACGGTCACACGGCTGCCAAGCGGCAGAGCTGGGATTCGAACCCATGGCCTCGGACTCCCAGGCCCGGGCTCTTTCCAGTGAACCGTATACCAGATACCACAGTTATCATCGTCGTCATCATTCAGCAAGGAGCCGTCCGGGTAGCTCCCGGCTCGTCCTCCCTACCGCGGGAGGGGTCGGTTGGGCGATGGTCGGACTAGGGTCCCGGTCCCCGCTTCGCCAACACCGGGCAACGCAACCTGGAAGCAGCGCGGCTCAGTGGAAAGAGCCCGGGCCTCGGAGTCGGGGGTCCCGGGTCCGGGTCCCGGCTCCGCCGCCTGTCAGCTGGGTGACCGTGGGCGAGTCACTTCACTTCTCTGGGCCTCGGTTCCCTCATCTGGAAAATGGGAATTGACCGTGAGCCTCGCGTGGGACGACCTGATTCCCCCGTATCTCCCCCGGCGCCGAGGACAGTGCCCTGCGCTATAGCGGGCGCTTCACGAATCCCAACGTTATTATTGTTGAGAGAAGCGGCGGAGCTCAGTGGCAAGAGCCCGGGCCTGGGAGTCGGAGGTCATGGGTTCCAATCCCAGCTCTGCCCCTTGGCAGCCGGGTGACTGTGGGCGAGGCACTTCGCTTCTCTGGGCCTCGGTTCCCTCCTCTGTAAAATGGGGATTCACCGTGAGTCTCACCTGGGACAACCCGATCACCCTGCGTCTACCCCAGCGCTTAGAACGGCGCTCTGCATATAGTGAGCGCTTAAATACCAACATTAGGAGAAGCGGCATGGCTCAGCGGAGAGGTCCCGGGCTGGGGAGTGCGAGGGCACGGGTTCGAATCCCCGCTCCGCCGCCCGTCAGCCGTGTGACCGTGGGCGAGTCGCTTCACTTCTCTGCGCCTCGGTCCCCCCATCTGTAAAATGGGGACGAAGACCGTGAGCCCCCACGTGGGATCACCCGATCACTTAGAATAGTGCTCGGCACACAGTAAGCGCTCAGCAGACGCCATCGTCGTCGTTATCGTTACATAGCGAGCCCTTAGCCGATACCGGCATCGTTCTCGTCGTCATCATTTGAAACACGCCCCCTTCCCTACCCCACGGCACTTAGGTTCAAATGTTCTATTGTAAATGATTTACTTACATTAACGTCCGTCTCACCCTGTAGGCTGCAGGGTCGTTATTGATGACTATTATTACTGATCGTTCGTATTATTTGAAATACACCCCCTTCCCCACCCCGCGGCGCTTGGGCCTAAATGATCTGTTACAAACGATTTACTCATATCAATGTCCGTCTCGCCCTATGGGCCGCGAGGTCGTTACGAGAAGGAAACGCGTCCGTCGAGTCTGTGGTGTCGTCCTCTCCCAAGTGCTCTGCACAGAGTAAGTACCCCCGACTGAGCGCTGACGATAATGATAATGTCGGTATTTGTTAAGCGCTTACTATCTGCAGAGCACCGTTCTCAGCGCCGGGGTAGAGACAGGGTGATCAGGTTGTCCCACGTGGGGTTTACGGTCTTCATCCCCATTTTCCAGATGAGGTCACTGAGGCCCAGAGAAGTGAAGTGACTCGCCCACGGTCACGCCGCTGACGAGCGGCAGAGCCGGCATCCGAACCCGTGACCTCTGACTCCCACGGTCGACGGCAGGAAGGTCACCGGCGCCTGGGCAGAAGTAGGGCGGGGAGCGTCCGAGTGCCGGGGACGGGGCGGGGGGGGGTGGGGTGGGGATCGACTCTTTTTTAGGTTTCTCCCCTCCGGGTCTTGGTTGGAAACGTGGAAATGAAGGTCAGGGAAAAAAGAAAAATCCGGCTCTACTGAAGAACTTGGCAAAAACAGAGTCTGACCATTGGGTGGCAGTGGAGACGTGTCAAAAGACGGGGGACCGGGGGAACCCGACCGGGGCGCGGACTTGGGGAAACCGGCATCGGGGACACAGCCGGTTCAGGTGTGGCTGGAAGAAACCGCGTTAAAGGGAGCTACCTCGTTGGGAGTTGGACAACGCCCCGATCCTTTAAAGAAACTCCACTCTTAGGAGTAGGAAAGACCATCAGCCTGGCGAGGCCATCCTGTTCCGTCGGATCCACCGCGCCCTGAGCGCCTGGGAAAGTACGGGAGGGCGACGGAGAGCGACGGCGCCCGCCCGCGGCGAGCCCGCGGTCCCACTCTGGCGTCCTTTGCTCCCCCTCCCCTCAGCCCGACGGCACTTACGGACGGATATGCGGTTTATTTATAGTCACGTCGGTCTCCCCCGCTTAGACCGTAAGCTCCCCGTGGGCGGGGAGCGCGCCTGTCAACTCTCTCATATCCTACTGTCTCGTCCGACGGTATCTAGCGAGCGCTCACTACGTGCCGAGCACCGTACCAAGCGCTTGAACGCTCGGCGCCATGCTCTGCACGCCGAAAGCGCTCGATTAATACGATCGATCGACGCCGCGGTCGCCTTTCGAAGGAGTGTTTGGGTTAGAGGTGTCGTGTCCCCCCCCCCCGGCCCCGAAAAAAGAAAAAAACCGAAATAAACAGAGAAGGCCCAGACTGCTCCCCTCCTAATTCCACGCTCAGGCGATCGGTCGACGAGAGTCTCGATGTCTTTCCTCAACGGGAACTCTCCCGTCCCTATTTTCGTAAGGAGGGTCTGAAATACCGTTCCACTCCCGTTTATTATTCATACCGGAATCGGGTATTCCTTTCGGGCGTGTGAGCGATAGAACACATTAACTTTGCAGGAAGGAAACGGATACGATTTACTGTAAGCGCTCAAGATGGACCGTTATCGACCGGCAAGCTATCGGAGATGGAGTCGGTTACGTGTACCACGTCGCCCCGAGAGAGGTTTCCTAAAAGTCTAACGAGGCACTCAGACCCGGGGTCCGGAGGTCAGAGAAGCGGTGCCCCGGCGGAGCGTCTCCGGAGCCGAGCCGGGGAGCCCCGGGCCGGAGGCCGCCGAGCGGCCGGTCGCCGGAGATGGGGGTGACCGGTCGCGACGATGGGGGCGGGCGTCCGGACAGAAAGGCGAGACGGTGCTAGGGCCGCGGCTCCCTTTGGGTTTCCGGGTCCCCGCCGGCCGGCCCGGCCGGGGCTCGCCCCCCGGGACGTCCGCGTCGGCTCCGTCCGTCGAGTGCCGAGGGCGATAGGGCACGGCGCCCTCCTCGCGACCGGGGGCGGGGAGGCCGAGGGGCGAGGAATCCGTCCGCCGGGAGCCCCGCCGGCTCGTCAGCCGGCCCTCGGAGAGGGCCGCTCAGGGCTCCCTGCGTGACGTGTAGACGCCCGGCTGGGGTCGGCGAGGCTGCTTAGGAGCACCGTCGGACTCGCCGCCGGCATCCGTCCGGGCCCTTCGGGAGAAATTCGGCCAGCGATAAAGATATCCCCGCGGCGGGGTTCGGGCGGGCGGCCGCCGGGGCCGATCTCTCCCCCCCGGGGGTCTTTCCGAAGGCGAAGAGGAGACGGAAGTGGAAATTCCCCGGGGATCCATCCGCTCGCCGCCGGGATCGATCGGGAGTTCCGACGGTAGGGCTTTAGCGCTCCCGGAGTCCGCGGGGGCTCCCGGGGGGCGGCGGCCGCCGCCCGACCCGGCGTCCCGGCGCCCTCCCCGTCGGCCCCCACGGCCCGTCGCCGAGTCGCCGATCGAAGCGGAGAGGTGCCTCTGGTCTCTCGAAGCCATATTCCTTTAAGATGATGTAATACTCATTTCCCTGGATGGTTTCTTCCCCGCACTGCTGAAACAACGGCATCCGAACTGCACTGGGATCCGTGGAACCACCCAGACCGGCGAGCGGCCGGAGCCACGGAGGCAGCCCAGACGGCCGGGCCGGGCCGGTAGCCCGGCTTCACCGGGCGGGGCGACGGACGCCGCGGCCCGACCCTCCCGGCCCCTCTCCGGAAAGGCGGGAACCTGGCCGCCCTTGCCGGCGGGTAGGACGACACCCCGGGGGCCCGCCGGAGCCCGTCCGTCCGCTGGGGCGTCTCTGCCAATCTTTCAAGTCTGCGCCTCCCCCTCGTTCTGAGGGATCTTCATTTTTCCATCTCGTGCGTCTGTGCGCGCGCGTGTCTGGCGGCGGGGGGCGTGAGGGGGCTTCGTCCGACGTCGTGTTTTTTCCGCCTTTCCTCGTTTCCCCCACCACCGTTAACTTTGCGGGGCGTGCTCCGACTCGCGATCCGGAGTGGATTTTTCTAAGGAGACAACTTCTGGCACTTGCCGGCGCGATTTCTGCTCGTCTCCCGGCTGGGATCCGCCGGGGACCGGGGCTCCATGGGGCTACGTATCCCGATGGCCGGGCAGATGGATTCTCTCTCACGGGACTCGGGTCTCAAACTGTCACCGAGGTAAGGCCGGAGGCACGCAGCCTCTCAGGGCTAGCGTTCGGGGTCGGGGACGGGGGAGGTGCGGGGGGGGGGGGGAGATGAAAAAAATCCCCTTCTTTTCAAAGTCGAACCACCAGGCTCCGCGGTGATAAATATTCACGCTTCCGTTGGTCGTCTCCGGGGAGAAGCGAACAGGCAGAAGCGGATTACCGTGCGAGATGCTGTGATTTCTGCCGAGGCACGGGTGAAATCGGTGCCGCCGGAGCTCATCTAAAGTAATCTGTACTTCTCTCTCTCTGTCGCTCTCTCTCGCTGTCTCCGTCTCTCCGTATCCCCTCCCGTCTCTCCCCCCCTCTCTCTCTCTCTCTCTCTCTCTGCGTCTCCCTGCCGGGCTGGGTTTGAGGAAACGATTTCTCTCTCCTCTCTCTCCAGACAGACCCGTGAATGACTGGTCTCGGCTCGACCTCGCAGTCCGGGCCGGACGGAAGATAGGATGTAGACGAGTCGATCGCATTTCCCCAAGTGATCGGACCCTGCCGGTCGGGGCTTAGGCCGCCCTCTCGGGATCGGCGATCCCCGCCCCCGGGGACGGTCCCGCTTTTTCGAAATCTCCCGTTCGCGGAACGCCGGCCGGAGAAGGAGGGGGAGGGCCCCCCCGGGGCCGAGGGGTCGCGATTTCCGTGCCGACGGCCGATGCGAGAGATCGGACCGAGCCCCGCTTGGATCGCGCCTCCTTCTTTCGAGGGACGATGGCTCTGAGCGGAAACTGCCGGACCTCTCTCCCCCCCAGGGACCTGGGGATCCTGCCCGGCTCCTTCCCCGACGTGGTGGAACTGAATGTGGGGGGCCAGGTTTACTTCACGCGGCATTCCACCCTGACCGGCGTCCCCCACTCCTTCCTCTGGAAGATGTTCTCTCCCAAGCGGGACCCGGCCAGCGACCTGGCCAAGGACTGCAAGGGAAGGTACTTCATCGACCGTGACGGGTTCCTGTTCCGTTACATCCTGGACTATCTCAGGGACAAGCAAGTGGTCCTGCCCGACCACTTCCCCGAGCGGGGGAGGCTGAAGAGGGAGGCGGAGTACTTCCAGCTGCCGGATCTAGTCAGGCTCTTGTCTCCGGAGGAGGTCGGGCAGAGCCCGGACGATTACTGCCACAGCGATTTCGAGGAGGGCTCCCAGGGCAGCGACACGCGGCCCTGCGCCCCGTCGGCCCTGCTCCCCGCGGACCGCAGGTGGGGCTTCGTCACCGTCGGCTACCGGGGGTCGTGCCTCGTGGGCCGAGAGAGTCAGGCCGACGCCAAGTTCCGGAGGGTCCCCAGGATCCTGGTCTGCGGGAGGATCGCCCTGGCCAAGGAGGTCTTCGGAGAAACTCTGAATGAGAGCAGAGACCCCGATCGAGCCCCGGAGAGGTACACCTCCAGGTTCTATCTCAAGTTCAAGCACCTGGAGAGGGCTTTCGACATGTTGTCCGAGTGCGGATTCCACATGGTGGCCTGTAATTCCTCCGTCACGGCCTCTCCGGTCAATCGGTACACCGACGACAGGGTCTGGTCCAGCTACACCGAATACGTCTTCTACCGTAAGTACGAGGGGGTCTCGCGCCCGGAGTCCTCTCGGAGCGCGTCTGCGGGAGGCGAGGCCACCGAGCCTCGCCGGGGATCTCGACGGCGCGGCCCGCGGCGAGATCTCCCCTCGAGTCGCCGGCCCCGGGGCCGCGACGTCCCTCGAGGGGTGGCTTCCCCTGACCGTTCGGGGCGCTCGCCGTCCGACCTGTGACCTCGCGCGCCGGCGGGCTGACGGCCGGCCGCCCGGGTGACCCGCGCGACCGCACGTGAGCCGTTTGGACGTCCCGGCCGGGGCGCCGTCCATCGCCGGGGCGACCGCGCCCTCCGGACCCCGGCCGTTTCTCCGCGGGGTCCGTCTCGGCGGGACCGGGCGGCGGGGAGGCGGCAGGCCGGGGGTCTCGGGTGGCGACCGAACCTTCGGCCGACGGACCGGTGCCCCGGACGAGGCGGGGGGGGGGGGGGGGGCCGACCTCGCACCCGTCGGCCGGGGCCCCGGTGCCCGGCGTGGTCTTGGCCGGGGGGCAGCGCGGACTACCAAAATCGCCCCTTCCTCCCCCGGGTGGGAAATCGGCTCTTCCAGGCTTTGCGGATCCGCCCCTCTGGCTCTGACACGTTTCCCGAGAAGACCCGCAGGGCGACGGTAGCCGGGAAACGCACCGCAGGTTTAATTACCCTCAGTCTTCCGCCGAGATTCCGCTCACGGAGGTGACGGATGCTCGAGAACGGCCAAGCCCGTCAAACCGTGACGTCGGGCGTCTCATCGCCGCTCCGTCCGGCGGCGGAGGAGGAGAGAAGCTCGGGGACGGCACCGGGTCCCTTCTCTACGAGGATCTCGGTGGAGGCTTGTCCCTGGGGCCCGGGGCGAGACCCGGGAACGTCGGGGCCCGGGCTCTTTACGAGATAGAAGCGGCAGGTCTCCCGAGGCGAACCGGTAAACGGAGCCGGTGCTCGCTCGGTCGGTGGTATTCATCGAGCGCTTACTACACGCGGACCACCGTGCCGGGCGCTCGGGAGAGTACGGTGCAACGGAGCTGGCGGCCGCGTTCCCCGCCCGCGACGAGCTTACGGTCTTTGCCTCGCCCCGCCCGCTTTTCACTGGGGGTTCCGCAAGGCTCAGGCATTTACTACGACCTCTACCCCCAGCGTCGTCCGCTCGATACTTCCGTATTTGCTAAACGGGCACTGGGTATCAGGTAAGGGGAGCGGCCTGGCGTCACGGCTAGAGCCCGGGCCCGGGGGTCAGAAGGTCACGGGTTCTAACCTCGGCCCCGCCACCCGCCTGCCGCGTGACCTGGGGCGAGTCGCTTCGCTTCTCTGGGCCTCGGTTACCTCATCTGTAAAACGGGGATCGAGACCGTGAGGCCCGTGCGGGACGGGGACCGCGTCCAACCCCATCTGCCTGCATCCACCCCGGCGCTTAGTACGGTGCCCGGCACGTAGTTAAGCGCTCAACAGACACCCCACAGTTCAGTTCGATCAAGCGCCGTTCCAAGTGCCGGGGACGATCCGAGATAATCGGGTCAGACACGGTCCCCGTCCCCCCCCCCGGGGCACGCGGTTTGAGCCGGGGGGAGAAAACGTACCGCATCCCCAAAGGACGAGGAAACCGAGGCCCCCGAAGTGAAGTGACCCGCCCAAGGTCACCCAGCAGGCAAGCGGCAGAGCCGGGACGAGTACTCCCGGGCCCGCGCTCCTTCCGCTAGACCGCACCGCCGCTCGATGGCGTCATGCGGGGAGACCGGGCTCCCTCGTGCGAGGCCGCCGCCGGATTCGGGAACCCGGAGAGAGTCCTGTGCTCTTCTTTCCGTTTCAGAGTCGGGGAAGGTGACCGAGGTGGCCTCTCTTAGCTAGGTCTCTGGCGCGCAGTGGGTCGTGACCCTGCTTGGGGAGGTCCGGGAAGGGGCCCCTCAGTGGGCAGGGATCGTCTCTATCCGTTGCCGAATTGTCCGTTCCGAGCGCTTAGTCCAGTGCTCTGCACATAGTAAGCGCTCCATGACTACCATGGAATGAACGGATGACTGAGAGGGCGGACCCCGGCCTCTTCCAGCCCCGGGTGGGGCGCGGAGGCTGACGGTGAGAACCCAGAGGCGCCGGCCGTGTGGGAAAAGCGGAATTCCGTATCCGAGCGGGGGACGCTCCGAGGCGTGAAGGCGACGCGCCGGGGCCGACGACCCCGGGCCGGGGGCTCCGTCGGCAACCCCGATCGGGTCATCCGCCGGGTTTCGCGGCCCGGGCCCGCCGGCGGGCGGCCGGCGGCCTCCCCCCCGGCGAAGGCGGGGTGACCGAAGGGAAGTCCGGCCTCAGCCGGCTCCCTTCGGGGCCGTTTCTTCGGCCTCCCGCCAACGTCGGCCGCTCTCCCAGTGGAAGCCCCCGCTGGAGCCGGACGGTCTGCGGACGCCCAGCCGAGATCTGGGGGCAGGGGGCCGGCCCGGGATGAGATGGCTGATTTTGATTACTTTCACGTTTCCCGCGGGAGAAGTCGGGACATCTCCAGGCGGGGTCCGGAGAGGAGGAACGCTGGGGGAAAGGCAGAGTCGGGGAAAAAAAGAATAACGAGCTAGATCTTTAACGAATTCGAAGAGACCGGCGACCAGAGGTCGCTCCGAAAGGGGTGCCGGGCCGCGTTCTGGGTCTGGCAAAGCCTCGTCCGTCTAAACGCGGGCACTCTCGACAGTCTCTTCTCTTACCGCTATAATTGCTTTCTCCTTTATTGGTTTGCGGAGATACGGTCGAGCAGCCGTTCGCGCTCGATCTCTCCGCGGACGAGCGAGCGCAGACAGAGGAACCCGGGACCGGGCAGCGAGGCCCCGGGACACGAGCCGCTCGTCCCCAGTGTCCGGGGCTCGGTTTAACCCTTCCTCCGTCTCCGGCCCGATAAAATCGACAGCCGGCTTTCCGGCGGTACGCCGCGGCTTCCGTGCAGCTGCTTGGCCGTAATTATTTAATTAGAAGCTGCCGACTGTGCCTATGTGAGCATTAATTCATCAAGCTGTTGCGCTCGGGTTAACGGACCAAATCCATTGGAGAAGCTCTAAAGGAACCAGTTCGCTGCACATCGGGAGGCTTCTCACCGTACGCGGGGCGCGGTTCCTCCCCGGGCGGACCGGAGCGGGCGGTGCTTCGCTCCCTCGGTCGTATTCGCCGGTCGCTCACCGTGTGCCGAACGCTGCGCTGAGCGCTTGGGAGAGTACGCTGTAACAGTGAACGGACGCCTCCCCGGCCCGCAACGAGCTTACGGTCTAGAGGAGCCGACAGTCCGGGGGAGAGCCCGAACGGAAGCTCTCTGTCCCCGACAGCCAAGAGCCCGGGCTGGGCAGGAAACGCGTCTGTTATGACGCTATATTGTAATAGTAATAGTGATAATAATAATAATGATGATGTTGGTATCTGTTAAGCGCTTACTACGTGCCGAGCACCGTTCTGAGCGCTGGGGGAGATCCAGGGTCATCAGGTCGTCCCATCAGGTGAGGCTCGCAGTCTTCATCCCCGTTTTACAGATGAGGTCACTGAGGCGCGGCGAAGCGACTCGCCCGCAGTCGCACGGCTAAGTGGCAGGGCTGGGATCCGAACCCATGACCTCTGGCTCCCAAGCCCGGGCTCTTTCCGCCGAGCCACGCTGCTTCTCTGTACCGTACTGTACTCTCTCGAGTGCTCGGTGCGGTGCCCTGCATAGAGTCAGCGCTCAATAAATACCACCGACTGACGTCGCGAGGTTCAGTGCTCTCCCCGAAGAGGAGGACGGACACGAGGGACGCTCGTCAGCGTGGCCGAGCCGAAAGGGCAGGGGTCGGGGAGGCGGGGGATCTGGGTGCAGTTCCGCCACCGGTGGGGTGGGTGTCCTTGGGCAAGTCCCTTGACCTCGCTGGACATTAAGTTCCTCATAATAATAATAATGATAATAATGTTGGTATTTGTTAAGCGCTCACTATGTGCCGAGCACCGTTCTAAGCGCTGGGGTAGACAGAGGGGAATCGGGTCGTCCCACGTGGGGCTCACAGTCTTAATCCCCATTTTACAGATGAGGGAACCGAGGCACAGAGAAGTTAAGCGACTCGCCCACAGTCACACAGCCGACAAGTGGCAGAGCTGGGATTCGAACTCATGAGCCCTGACTCCGAAGCCCGTGCTCATCTGTAAGACGAGAGATAACGCTACCCACCTCGCCCGGATGGCGTGCGGATAGGATGACGGTTGGGAAAACGCCTGGGAAAACCAGAAGTGGTCTTCAGATTCAAGGGGACAATATTATTATTCCCCGCTTTCTAAGGAAGGCAGCGCGTCTTCTACAGGAGATGGGATCGGTGCCCCTCTCCATCCATCTGTCGATCCATCAGTGGTATTTAGCGAGCGCTTACGGCGCGCAGAGCTCTGCAATAAGTGATTGGGAGCGTACGATACGGCGGAGTCGGTAGACGAGACGCACCCCCCGCCCACAAGGAGCCTATCCCGTTATCACCTTCTGGGCGCGACCGGTTCCTTCTCCCTCGGTTCCTCTTCGATAACGTTGGCGTCTGTTAAGCGCTTACGACGTGCAGAGCGCCGTTCTAAGCGCCGGGGTAGATACAGGGTAAGCAGGTTGTCCCGCGTGAGCCTCGCGGTCTTCATCCCCGTTTTACAGATGAGGTCACTGAGGCAGAGAGAAGTGAAGTGACTCGCCCACGGTCACACAGCTGACCGGCATTCGAACTCATGACCTCCGACTCCCCAGCCCGTTCCACTCGTTCCACTGAGCCACGCTCCCATCTCTCTCTCTCTCTCTCTCTCTCTCCCCGTCGATGCCTCGGTCTCCGTCTCTCCCTTTCATCTGCCGAATTGCAGGAATAACCGTGTCTCCCCGCAGTCCCCGTCGGGCAGGGGATGTGTCCGTTTACTGTGGTATCGTCCTCTCCCGAGCGCTTAGTACGGTGCTCCGCACACGGTAAGCGCTCAGTAAATAGGATCGGACGAATACTTTCCTCCTGGGGAGGAACGGGTCGCACATCGGGGGTCAGCCCCGGTCCCCTTAACGGATTAGGGAAGCCGCACGGCCCCAGGTTGGGGCGTGGACCTGGAAGTCTGAAAGAACTGGGTTCTAATTGCGGCTCCACCACTGCCCTCCTGTCCGGGCAGGTCACTTAACTGCTCTGTGCCTCAGTTACCCCATGTGCAAAATGGGGATCAAGACAGTGCGGCCCATGTGGGGCAGGGACCGTCTCCAACTTGATCAGTTTGTACTTGTCCAGCGCTCAGCACGGAGCCTGGCACGTAGCAAGGACTTCAGAGATTCCGGAAAAGAAAAGAAACAGGAGCTGAGGGGGCCGGTGGGAGCGCCGCGCCCTCCGCTTAACCCCCGTCGCCGTTCAGGCCCCAGCCCGTCATGGAGGGAAGAAGCTAGGTGGGCTCAGAAACAAATGAGTTCTGCATCCCTTTATTCCCTTTCTCTCCCTTTCACGTCCCCACAGACTGAAAGCTGAAGAGAGGCATCTCGGGAGAAAGATTCCCATTTCCTGACCCGGTCTCGATAAATCCTCTCGGGCCGCGAGAGCCGGGCGGGATGGGACCTGCGTCCAGCCCGGTCCTCTCCTTTCTACCCCCGACTCGACGGCCCAAGACGAGACCCCCGCACTTTAGTTCAGTGGTTGCCACATGGTAAGAGCTCACCCCATACCACGGGTATCGTTACGACCTGTACGGTGGACCTGTGTGGTTTGCGGCCAATCTCTTCGAATACGAGTGGGCAGCTAGCAGAAATCCCAAACCACGTCCCCCCTGGGGCCGCGTCACCCCAGTGTCGGTATATTTTCGCGTAGTAGACTGTGAATCACAGCTCTAGCGGCTGTGAGGCTCACTCAGAGCTCGGACTGGAAACTTCGGCTCCTTACGTGGGCAGCCGTGGTAAGAACGAAGAAAAACTCCTGAAGGATAGAATGGACGCCATTCTTTTTTTTTTTTTTTTTTAAGTGAAAATGATCTTCACGGCAGATTGGGGCTCTCTCAGGAGGAATGGCCGAAAATGGTCAGATCCTTTACTAAATGCACCTGATCTTTCCAGGAATTTCGGTTCCCCCACTGGGTGCCCAGAAAACGGGACCATCATGTTGAAAGGAAGGAAGGCAGGAAGGGCCCGGATGCCAGATGAGATTCGGGTGCGGCCGTTCTTAATAATAATAATGTTGGTATCTGTTGAGCACTTACTCTGTGCGGAGCGCTGTTCTAAGCGCTGGGGGAGATACAGGGGAATCAGGAGGTCCCACGTGAGGCTCACAGTCTTCATCCCCATTTGACAGATGAGGGAACTGAGGCCCAGAGGAGTTAAGTGACTCGCCCACGGTCACGCAGCCGACGAGTGGCAGAGCCGGGATCCGAACCCGTGACCTCGGACTCCCAGGCCCGGGCTCTTTCCACTGAACCGCGCTGCTGGAGTACTTGGGGAACCTCGGCGTGGGCTTCCCGCTGAGAAGAAAACGCAGGACGGCAATCTTCTCGGCTACGAGGCCCCCCGATGACAATCACTCTCCCCACCTTCGCGTCCTTATTCATTCATTCAATAGTATTTATTGAGCGCTTACTATGTGCAGAGCACTGTACTAAGCGCTTGGGATGAACAAGTCGGCAACAGATAGAGACGGTCCCTGCCGTTTGACGGGCTTACGGTCTGATCGGGGGAGACGGACAGACGAGAACGATGGCACTAAACAGCGTCGAGGGGAAGAACATCTCGTAAAAACCGATGGCAACTAAATAGAATCGAGGCAACTAAATAGAATAAAGGCCCGTCTCCCGCACGAGGCCCTCCCCGACTAAGCCCCCATTTCCTCTTCTCTCACTCCTTTCCGCGTCACCCTTGGATTGGATTGGAACCCTCTATTCACCCCGCTCTCAGCCCCACGGCACCTTTGTAACGTATCCGTAATTTATGCAGTGGAAAGAGCACGGGATTTGGGATTCGGGGTAGACACAGGGGAATCGGGTTGTCCCACGTGGGGCTCACGGTCCTCATCCCCAATTTGACAGATGAGGTAACTGAGGCCCGGAGAAGTTAAGTGACTCGCCCACAGTCACCCAGCCGTGAAAGCGTGCGAAGGATCAGATGAGGGGAGCCACCTCTTCCCGTGAAGAAGAAGGAAGCGCGGTGAGGGGGAAAAATCTATTCTGTCCATTCCTCACCCTTGCGGGGGGAGATGAATAAAGGGAGCGAGTCAGGGCGGTGCGGAAGGGAGCGGAAGACAAGGAAAAGAGGGCTTAGTCAGGGAAGGCCTTTTGGAGGGGATGTGTCTTCGATAAGGCTTTGATAGGGGAGTAACTGTCTGGCGGTTATGAGGAGGGAGGGTGTTCCGGGCCAGAGGCGGGACACGGACGAGACAGGCGAGATGGAGCTAGAGCGAGTGGGTTAGCGTTGGAGGTATTAAGTGTGTGGGCTGCCTCTCCCTCCAGACTGTGAGTTCCTTGTAGGCAGGGAATGGGTCTACCGTTGTATTTCTCTCTCCCAAGGTCTTAGTAAAGGATTCTGTACGCAGAAAACACTCCATAAATACCACCGATGCGTAGAGAGCGCCGTAGAATTAAAAGTCACGATCCCCGGCCTCCGTTTAAGCCAGAGCGACGTGCCGTGGCCTGTCGGAAAGCCGCCTCGGTAGCCGCTGTGGTCTTTGCTCGGCCTGTTATTTAGTTCTATTTCGGGTCAGTTCACCTCAAGGAACGTTCCAGACGGTCCTCAGTCGCAACCTTCGCCCCCGCCGGCCCGGCCCACGCGGGCAGGACCGAAACCGGAACCGCAGTTCCCGAATTCCCCGTGCTGGGATTTTCTTCTTTTTTTTTCTTTTAAATCTGGCCGGACCCGAGGCCAAGTTGACGTCGGCGCAACGCAGCGGACGGAAGTTATAGCATACCTCAAACGCTCAGTGTCCGCCCTCCCGCATCCCTCCCGCCAGGTTTTTATCTGAAGCCGTATCCGCTAAGCAGGTCAATTTATCCTTTTCGTGGGTCGGGGAAATGTCAGAGACCGAGAAGGCGAGGGAAGGTTGTATCGTTATCGAATAAGCGTCGCTGATGATCATGGACATCTATCGCTCTCCGCTCTCCGGTACCCAAGTCCGTCCCTGTCAGGGGGTTAGAAATTCGAGAGGAATTCTAACCCTTTCGGAACCGTTATCGCTGCTCTGCCCCGGCGTCCCGACTGACCGCGGGAGCTCCCAGCCGGGCCCATCCACTAGACGGTGACGGGAGGACGAGAGTGAATCGTAATAACGATACTCGATGATAATCACGGTATCTGTTAAGCGCTCCCCTCCGGGCCGGGCACCGTACTAAAAGCCGGACGGATCCAACCCGATCGGGTCGGACACGCTCCCTCATCCCGCGTGGGGCTCGCGGTCTCCGTCCCCACAGACGAGGTCACTGAGGCAAGGGGAGTTGAGTGGCCGGACCGAGGTCACGCGGCCAACGAGCGGCAGAGCCGGGATTAGAACTCATAACCGCCCGACGCCCAGGCCCGTGCCCTAGCCGCCACGCCACGGTGAACGTCAGGAGGGCGTCCTGGGCCGGAGAGACTCGCCTGCCACTTCTGCCAGGTTATCGCTTTGGGGAAGTCCCGGATTCCTCTCCTGACCCGTAGAAACCTCAGCGTCTGACCCGCTGATCTTTCGTAATAACAGTACCGACAATTGTATCCGTTAACCGCTTACTGCGTGCCAAGCACCGTTCTAAACCCTGGGGTAGACACAGTCTAATCACGTCGGACGCAGTCCCTCTCCCACGAGGGCTCCCGGTCTCATCCCCCTTTTAGCAGACGAGGTAACCGAGTCACGGAGAAGCGAAGCGGCTTGCCCGAGGTCCCGCAGATCAGACCCCACATCCCCTGCCCCCCGGGCCCCTGCTCTTTCCACTAGACCGTGCCGCTCTCGTCTACCCAAGTGCTTAGCACAGGGCCGGGGCGCACGGTGAGCGTGCAAAAAGCTAAAGAGTTCTGGTCAGTTCACGCCCCGCTGCTCGACTGCCACGATGCGGACCGTGAACCCGCGTCCCCCGACGAGAACTATCATTTAACTGACCCCGTGCCGTGAATTTTCCCCGCGTGAAGGATCGGAGGAGGGGAGCCCACCTCTTCCCGTGAAGAAGAAGGAAGCGCGGTGAGGGGAAAAACCCTATTTTGTCCATTCCTCACCCTCGATGAGGGATCCCTCCCGTCTCTCCCAGCCTACTAGATTCAGTCTGACGACTCCTCGCTTGACGAAGGCCGCAGCGGTATCTCTTTTAAGAGCAATACGGTCAAACGGTAATAAAACCCAGTTGAGCCGTTTATTTTAACTGGACCTGAACAAACGGAAAAATAGCCCGGAAAAAAAAAAATAAGGCTCAATGTTACCACGGCTCCTCTTCCCCAACCTCGTCGGTTCTTCGCGCCTCCCGGCCCCGCGGCACTCATGTGTGTCTATCATTTATCCGCATTGATGTCTGCCTCCCCCCCTCTAAGCTTTCGGCAGAGAGAGTCTGTTTATTGCCGTATTGTAATAACAGTAATAATCGTGGTATCCGTTAAGCGCTTACTACGTGCCAAGCGCCGTTCTAAGCGCTGCGGTAGATACGAGGTAAGCAGGTTGTCCCGCGTGGGGCTCACAGACCCACTCCCCATTTTCCAGACGAGGGAACGGAGGCAAAGAGAAGTCAAGGGACTCGCCCAACGTCACACGGCGGACAAGTGGCGGAGCCGGGATTAGAACTCCTGACCTCCGACTCCCAAGCCCGGGCTCTTCCATCTAGGCCACGCCGTACTCTCCCAGGCACTCGGCACAGTGCTCCGCACCGGTAAGGGCTCGATAAGTGCAATTAAATGGGAGAACGAACAGGATGAAGGTGTTCACAGCGACTTCTTCCTTGCTGAACCTTCTCAAGGGTTCCGGTATGGAACAGAACTGAAAACCGGGAGCGCAGTGGAAATTACGTATTCAGACATAAATTCGGGTCTAGCGGATAGAGCGCGGGCCTGGGAGTCAGAAGGACCCGGGTTCGAATCCCGTCTCGGCCGCCTGTCTGCCCTGTGTCCTTTGGCGAGCCGCTCAACCTCTCTGCGCCTCACTTCCTTCAGGTGGAAAACGGGGATTAAGGCCGTGAGCCCCATGTGAGACAGGGACTGTATCCAACCCGCTTGGCTCGCATCTACCCCAGCACTCAGCCCGCCGTCCGGCACGTAGTAAGCGCTTCACAGATACCGTCAGTATTTGGCTCAGTGGAAAGAGCCCGGGCTTTGGAGTCAGAGGTCTTGAGTTCGAATCCCGCCCTTGCCAGCTGTGTGACTGTGGGCAAGTCACTTCACTCCTCTGTGCCTCAGTTCCCTCATCTGGAAAATGGGGCTGGAGACGGGGAGCCCCACGTGGGACGACCCGATTCCCCTGTGTCCACCCCAGCGCTTAGAACAGTGCTCTGCACGTAGTAAGCGCTCAACAAATACCGACATTCTTATCGGTATTACCTTTAAAGGGACTACCTCTCCCGAAAGGCAGAGGAAACGGTATCTCTTGGACTCCCAAGTTCCCCGGAGACAGGATCTTTAAAAAGATCTATCTATCCTAGGGCTTAGAACGGTGCTCGGCACTTAGGGAAGCAGCGTGGCTCGGCGGAAAGAGCCCGGGCTTGGGAGTCAGAGGTCGTGAGTTCGAATCCCAGCTCTGCCACTTAGCTGTGTGACTTTGGGCAAGTCACTTCACGTCTCAGTGACCTCATCTGGAAAATGGGGACGAAGAGCGTGAGCCTCACGTGGGACAACCCGATGACCCCGTATCTACCTCAGCGCTTAGAACGGTGCTCTGCACACAGTAAGCGCTTAACAAATGCCAACGTTATTATTATTCGTAAGCGCTTCACAAATGCCGTTATTATCATCGCCCTTAAAGGGACCACCTCGCCCAGAACGCAAAGAAAATGCCATTTCTTGGCCTCCCAGATGGATCGCTACTACTGCCGTTAGGCTAATCAGTCAACTGCTCTGCGCCTCAGTCGCCTCATCGGCAAAGAGGGAATTAAAACCGTGAGCCCCACGTGGAACGTGGATTGGGTCCAACTTAATTATCTTGTATCTGTCCCGACGCTTAGTACAGTGCCTGACACGTAGTAAGTGTCTAACAAATATCACTTAGAGAAAAATGAAGCAGAACCAAACAAAAAAAAGACTGTAGCATTAGAATCACCTCCGACGAGTCTCAGCCGATGGCGAGAGAAAGTGGGCCAGTGTCGGGGGCGTCTTTTCCGTGACCGCGGAGAACGAGAGAGAGCAGGCACTCCATTCAGCCTTTCCCATTCCCAAACTTTCCCGGATTCCCTACTTCAGAGGAAGTAGGAGCTCAATAGCGGGGCCGCTTCGGGATCATTCGTTCATCCGTTTATTCAGTAGCATTTATTGGGTGCTTCCTATGCGCAGAGCACTGTACCAAACGCTTGGAATATACAATTCGGCCACAGATAGAGACGATCCCCGCCCAGTGACGGGCTCGCGGTCTGATCGGGGCAAAAAAATAATGCCGGCCTTCGTTAAGCGCTTCCTACGTGCAAAGAAACACCGTTCTAAGCGGTGGAGAGGATACGAGGCGATCGGGTTGTCCCACGTGGGGCTCGCAGTCTTCACCCCCGTTTTACAGGTGAGTTAACTGAGGCCCCGAGAAGTGAAGTGACTTGCCCAAAGTCACACAGCTGACAGGCGGCTGAGCCGGGATTAGAACCCACGACCTCTGCCTCAAGCCCGGGCTCTTTCCACTGAGCCACGCCGCTTCTCTGCACTGAGGACAGACAAGTGCTTCCGAGCACTTAGTACAGTGCTCCGCACATAGCGAGCGCTCAGTAAATACGACTGAATGAACGATAATCCAGGGAAAAAGCACTGAAAAACAAGCTGCTGGTCTACCCGCCGCTTGGCCCCTTTGAAAACGGTTTCAAGGAGGACTGACGCCGCATAGAAATAGAAGAGACCCGCAGGTTCCGTGCATCTGCCGGAGGGAATAAAGCCTAGGACCGCACGCTGCGAAGAACACTGTGAGTGAAGACCCCCCCCCCCCCCCCGAGAGCGTCTTCGGGCTGCCCCTTGGCTCGCCTCTGAAAAGCGTCGCTCTGGCACGTATGCGGCGTGTGGACGGAGGGGACGGGTGCCGCCATCGATGAAGATGTTGACCGTTTTGCCCAGTTTTATATTGGACGATCCACTTTGGAGAAGCAGAGTCGCTCGGTGGAAAGAGTACGGGCCCGGGAGTCAGAGGACCTGGGTTCCGATCCCACCTCTGCCACCCGCCTGCTGGGCCACCTCGGGCAGATGACTTTCTTTCTCTGTGCCTCAGTTACCCCGTCTGTTAAATGGGGCTCGAACACCTGTCCTCCCTCCTAGTCTGTGAAACCGAAGGGGGACAGGAACTACGTCCAGCGTGATTATCTTCAATCTACTCCCGTGTTTAGTACGGCATGTGGTACGTGGTGAGCGCTCATCGTTCTCATTCTTATTAATAGTATCACGATGATGATTTTGAGTCCGATCGTCATCATGTCGAGCCGGATCCGATACGGCGCCCGGTGCCGTCATGTCTCCTCCGTTTCTTTTAAACGCCACGCCTATTGAAGTTCGGCTTCCGCGGCTCGGAAGAGGCTCCCGTGCCCACGGGGGCCTTGAAGGGGAACGTCGAGGACTCGGTGGCAGAGCAGGATGTCAAGGGTCTGCCCCTGTACCACGCTCTGTGTTTGGTGGATTGCTGCAAAGCACCTCTCCCTGCATCTTCTTGACACCGGAACGTAGCAGCGTGGCCTAGTGGGTGGGGCTTGGGGGTCGGAATGTCACGGGTCCTAATCCGCTTATCCGCTGAGTGACCTCGGACAAGTCGCTGGGGGCGGGGCTGACACGACGATGCTATCGATGGCCGCTCACTTGTTTTCATGTCCGTCTCCCCCCTTCTAGACTGGGAGCCGGTTGTGGGCGGGGATTGTCTCTCTCTCTGTTGCCCAACTGTACTTTCCCGGCGCTTGGAACAGTGCTCTGCACACAGGAAGCGCTCAATAAATCTTACTGAATGGATGAACGAGCGTCACTTCTCCAGGCCTCGGTTCCCACCTCTGTAAAACGGGCGTCGAGACTGTGAGCCTCTCGTGGGACGGGGTCTGCGTCTCACCCGATTTGTTTGTATCCACCCCAGCGCACAGTACAGTACCTGTCACGTAGTAAGCGCTGAACGACGGCCATGATTATCGTTACTATCGTTATTATCACAACCCATTCATTCATGCTCGGCACACAGTAAGCGCTTAACAAATACCATAACGATTATTCATTTATCCATTCGTACAGTCGTATTCAGTAAGCCCTTGCTGAGCGCAGAGCGCTTGGGAGGGTACAGTAGAACAATAAACAGCGTGGCTCAGTGGAAAGAGTGCGGGCTTGGGAGTCCGAGGTCGTGGGTTCTAATCCCGGCTCCGCCGCCCGTCGGCTGTGTGACTCTGGGCAGGTCACTTAACTTCTCTGTGCCCCAGTTACCTCATCTGTAAACGGGGATTAAAACTGTGAGCCCCACGTGGGACCACCTGAATTCCTTGCCGTGCCATAGTAAGCGCTTAAATGCCATTATCATTACTATTATTATTATTAAACAGACCCATTCTCCGCTCACACGAGCTTACGGCCTAGAGGGGGAGGCAGACGTTAATATGAATGAACGACAGATACGTACGTAAGCGCCGGGGGGCTGGAAGCGGGGGATGAACGCCAGCGGCGGGAGCTGCGCCTGTGGTTCGGTGGTCAGTCCGAGGCGATACTTAGAGCTCTCCAGAGCTTAGAGCTTTCGGTCTTCGTCCGACCAGGATGCGACTGGGAGACCGGGCCGAGGATCGGCTCCATAAATCGGTGATGTCGATGGTTTTCCAGTGTTCCTCTGAATCTGCCAGCAGGGCGATTACCACTTTGCACGGGCCCAGCGATCAGAGGCCTGCATTTCCAAAGTGCTGAGATACAGGCCGAAACCCCGAAACGTATCTGAATGATCGTCTCGTTTCCTAACCCATTCTGAAGCCTCCTCCTAAGAGTCACCTTATTCAGTAAGCGGCAGTGAGCCGGGCCAGGGTCGATGAGCGGAGTGTTCCGTTCGCTTCCTCCTGGCTCTCGAGGTCACCCGTTCGAAGGCTGCCGGGACGACCTCGGCGCGCACGTGGCTTCGCCGGCGGCTCGGGATCCGGGCGCTTCTCCGGAGCTCGGGCGGGCTCTCGGGCGGGAGAGCGTGCTTTATTCCCCGACGTGCTAATTGGCTCCGAGAGCCCGGGGCCCGCCGAGCCCGGGCTTCCGGAGCCCTCGGTTCCCCAGCGGGCATTCAGCCTGCCCCGGGGATCTCAGCTCCCGGCGGCGCGGGTCCGCCCACTGACTGGCTGGACAAATGGCTGTGGATCGCACGCATTTCTGATCGACCCAAATGTAGGTGGCGGGTGAGCGTAGGTGACGCTTACGGAGCCGAGGAGGGGACGGCGTAGGATTACTTCAGAGAGCGTGGCTTAGTGGACGGAGCGTGGGTCTGGGAATCAGAATGTCCCGGCTTCCAATCCCAGCCTCACCACTTGTTTGCTGTGTGGCCTTGGGCGAGTCATTTAACCGTCCCTCAGTAACCACATCTGAAAATGGGGATCGAGACCGTGAGCCCCACGCGGGTCAGGGATCGCCTCCAACCCATTTGCTGGTATCCAACCCGGCGCTTAGTACGGTCCCCGGCACGTAGTAGGCGCTTAACAGATATCACAATCATTATTATTATTAGGACTGATTCGGGGTGACTTCTGATTGCCAACGGATGTCCGGTGGGGTCCCTCCCACAACGCTGTTTCTAGCTTCCCCAAGCCCTGGAGCTCCCCCAGATGGCGATGGCGTGATGATGGGGGTGGAAAGAGAGAGAGAGAGAGAGAGAGAGAGACAAAGAGACAGAGAGACAGAGAGAAACAGAGAGTGAGAGACAGAGAGAGCTGTTCCCAATGTAAAAATGGAAATAATAATGTTGGTATTTGTTAAGCGCTTACTATGCGCAGAGCACTGTTCTAAGCGCTGGGGGAGATACAGGGTCATCAGGTTGTCCCACGTGCGGCTCACGGTTAATCCCCATTTTACAGACGAGGGAACCGAGGCCCAGAGAAGCGAAGCGACTCGCCCGCAGGCACCCAGCTGCCAAGTGGCAGAGCCGGGCGTCGAACCCACGACCTCTGACTCCCAAGCCCAAGCTCTTTCCCCTGACCCAGGCAAGCTTCTCTATCTTCTCATTCACCTGAATGATGGATGTGTTGATTCCTATTGAACTTTCCCAAGCGCTCAGTACAGCGTTCTACACAGCGGAAGCTCAGTAAATATTACTGATGCGATGATGTGAAAACTCCTGGGGCCGAGAGGCCGTGCTCTGGCGGAAAGTTCTGTTTTCCCTCTAGGCTGTGAGCTTGTCGTGGGGAGGGATTGCCTCTCTTCATTGCCGTATTGTACTTTCCCGAGCATTTGGGAAGCGCTCAATAAATATGATTGAATGAATGAATGTTTTGGCTGATTTCGGTCCACAAAGCTCCATAACGAGCAGAATTTAGGGGGTGAGTTGCCCATGTGGGTTGAGAGGAGAAATGAAGATTTCCTCCGAAATAAATTCTCCCGATATACTCTCGCTCCGTCATGCCAAGGCCGACGCGTGAATTATTGACCATGTCATCTATCTTCATTTTTATCAGTCCTCAGGGCTGTCTAAAATAGTTATTTTTCCAGTGATTTGAGTGTGAAGTGGATAGGTGAGTGATGTTCCAAATCAATGTTCTAAAACAAATAGGAAATGTTTAAGATTGTTTTACAAAAATTTATCATCTTTCCCTTTTTTAATTCCAGGAGCATTATGTTATGGCATTTTTTGCTGGCTTAGCAACGGAGAACTAAATTAAACCATGTTATTGAATACGAGAAAAAAGAAATATGACCTCACCGTATCATTTTAAAGCCAAAAAAAACCAAAACAAAACACCATAAAATGTTCAGGAAAAGAAACCTGCCTGAAGTTCTTGGCTTCGCGGCTGAGGTTTTCCAAAATGATCATGTCCCCTGTGGGCAGGGAGTGTGCCTGTTGATATTGTTGTCGCGGACTCTCCCGAGTGCTCAGTACGGTGCTCTTCACACAGTAAGCGCTCAGTGGATATGACTGATGGATGTTAAGTGGTGTGGGAAGTTTTTTCCTGTGAAATGCTCAGTTATTTTGGACAGAAATTCTCCGTTTCATAATATACCCCGTAGTTTCCCATAAGGGCTGTAATATACAGTCCCCTAGATCGTAAACTTGTTGTGGGCAGGGAACGCGTCTACCAGCTCTGTTATACCGAACTCTCCCAGGCACTCCAAAAATGGGATTGATTAGGGCAGGTTTCCTGATTCCTTTCTTCTCTTCCCGACAAATGACACCATCCTGTTGTTCATGGCTGTCCTTCTTGCTTGCCCATTTGACTGTTTCATCCTGACATATTTATAATACCACTGCTCCATCTTCCTCCACCCCCATCCCTCTCATCTCCCTACTTGACTTTTCCTCTCTTTCTTTCCCTCCTCGGATTTTGAGCTCCTTGTGGGCAGGGAACTTGTGAGTGCTGTTTCAGCTTTCTCCCCAGATGTTTAGTACAGTGTTTTGCACATAGTAGGTGTTCCATAAATACCACTGCCTGATTGATTGACCGATCGATTCAAAGGTTACACTACACTGAGGAGAGTCTATCTATGAGTGTGAAAAGATCTACTGAGCAGGACTAGGGAAATGCGGTCTGATCAGAGCCTGGAGAAACGTAGGTATCGGGGCCTGGAAGAAATGAAAGGCGTCACTAGATATCTGTAAACGATCAGAATTTTAACAAAGAATGGATCCAAAATGTGGTTGAGAATGGGCATGCCAGGAAGAGAACTTCTAGAAAATCCAAACCACACGGACAAGTCTTAAATATTGAAATCCCTATCACCTTAGCTCCAGGTTGATCTGGGAAAACAAAGGCAGGGATATCATCTTGACTGGATTCTTCAAGGATTACTCTTCCTACATGGAAAAGCTTCTCCCAGGACGGGGCTAACGGAGTTCAGGGGCTAGAAACAATGAATTTGTTTGCCTATCTATTAACTGTTTACTATGTGGCAAGCGCTCTTCTAAGCCCTGGTGTAAATACCAATTTATCGGGTTGATCGCAGTCCCTGTCCCACCTGGGCCGCACAGTCTAAGTAGGAGGGAATGGGATTTTACAGTTGAGGAAACTGAGGCACAGAGAAGCGACTTACCCAAGGTCACACAGCAAGCAGTTGGCAGGATCAGGATCAGAACCCGGGTCCTCTGACTCTGAGACCCGTGCTCTTTCCACTAGGCCACTGTGCTTCTCAAGTGAGACAGAAAGACGGCCTGACCTAAGCTTTTTTTTTCAAAGACCCTGTCTCCGTGGAACTTGGGAGTCCAAGAAATACCATTTCCTTTGCCTTCTGGGGGGAGGTAGTCCCCGTAAGGGTAATAATAATGACCGTATCTGTGAAGCGCTTACTACGTGCCGGACAGCGTGCTGAGTGCTGGGGTAGATGCGAGCCAAGCAGGTTGGATACAGTCCCGGTCTCACATGGGGCTCACGGCCTTAATTCCCGTTTTCCACCTGAAGGAAGTGAGGCGCAGAGAGGTTGAGTGGCTCGCCAAAGGTCACACGGCAGGCGGGTGGCAGAGACGGGATTAGAACCCGGCTCCTTCTGACTCCCAGGCCCGTACTCTATCCGCTAGACCGTGCCATTTCCCTACGACCTGTTCTACTGCCTCTTCCTACTTCCCGTTCCCACTGCCTTCTAGTCTCTCAGTTCCAGCGTGGTTCAGTGGAAAGAGCCCGTTCTTGGGGGTCGGAGGTCATGGGTTCGACTCCCGGCTCTGCCACCTGTCAGCTGGGTGACTGTGGGCCAGTCACTTCACTTCTCTGGGCCTCAGTTACCTCATCTGTGAAATGGGGTTTAAGACTGAGAGCCTCACGTGGGACAACCTGATCACCCTGTAACTCCCCCAGCGCTTTGAACAGTGCTCTGCACATAGTAAGCGCTTAACAAATACCAACATTATCATTATTATCATTATTATTATTCCACCTCCAAGAGACCCCCGGGGACTCCAATTTATGGGAACAGAAACTGAAGGGCCGCGCATTCATTCATTCGTTCATTCATTCATTCATTCCATCGTTTATGTGCCAGGTGCTGTACTAAGCGCTGGGGAGTACTTGCTCTGTTTGGTTGTCTGTCTCCCCCTTCTAGACCGGGAGCCCGTTGTTGGATAGGGATCATCTCTACCCGTCGCCCAATCGTATTTGCCAAGCGCTTAGGACGGTGCTCTGCACCCAGTAAGCGCTCAATAAATACGACCGAATGAACGAATGGACGAGTGCCAAGCACTGTACTAAGCACCCGGGAGAGGCAGTCCAGACCACGCCCTTGGTCTTCTTCAGGCTCGTTAGTTCACAGCAACCTTCCGAAGTCATTAACGATCCTCATCCACGTGCCTTCTCGTGTATGTACCTCCAAAGCCAAATCATCGGACTGCAACCGCATCGGAGCTCATTAAGCGCTCCGACGCATAGTGAGCGCTTAACGGATGCCATTATTATTATCAGAGATTTTCTTTGATGCTCACAGCATGTTCAGTTGGGAGAGTTTCCATGTGGATTAAAAAAAGAGTCTCGTAGGGACTCTGCTCTCGCAAGCTCTCAGTGAATACAGCCGATGGATTGGCCGACGGATTCCCACACCAATTCCGGCCCCCTCGTCGCATCCTCAGAGCTGGTGGCACAGATTCGACGAGACTGAATCCACCACTCAGCTCCGCTCTGCTCAGCCGGTGATGAGAAAAGGTTCAGACGGGGCAACTGGAACTCCGACTTGACCGAGCGGAAAGAGTAGCCCGAGGCCGTCGGTACAGTTTATCAGCGTAGTTCAGTTCGCTCGGCGGTTTCCCGAGTCCGAGCGAGCCGATAAGCGCAGTTACGGGAGCCCCGGCTGCCTCTCCGGGTCTTCGATTTTCTCCTCGGTGAAACGAGGAGGAAATCTCCGTCCCTTTCGGGCGGTTACTGGGAGGAGGATGTGTCCTGTGGGCGTGAGAGAAAATGAGCTGAAGCTTGAGGGTCAGGGATAAGCTTTTCGGGATTGGAATTGGGACTTTTATCGATTAGACCGTAAGCCCGTCGAAGGGCAGGGACCGTCTCTATCTGTTACCGATTTGGCCATTCCAAGCGCTTAGTCCAGTGCTCTGCACATAGTGAGCGCTCAACAATACTTTTGAATGACTTTTGTAGGGCGTTTTACCCTTCTGCAATCACGGCCCCAGACTCGCCTCCTCTCGGAAGCCCTCCCCGATTATCCTGACGTAGCCTGCCATTCGTTTTGCAACTCTTTTAGCTCTCTCTGCCCGTCTCACCTTTCTCTGATCTGAAACTCGCCCAGCGCGGGGGCCGTGGCCAGTCTCCGTCATCTGCTCCGAGTGTCAAGCACACTGGACCGTGAAGCACCTTCTCGCTCTTCTTCATTCATTCATTCAATAGTGTTGATTGAGCGCTTACTATGTGCAGAGCACTGGACTAAGCGCTTGGAATTGACCCTCCCCTCCCTCGGGGACTCAGGGAGCTGGGTAGAATGTGCTCCAGAGCCGAGAGAAGTTGAGATGGAGACCGTTCCTTTCCACGGTTTCTACAGGATGGGGAAAGCAAGGTGGAAGCTAACGTATCTCTCTCTACATCACCACTATCCCTGCCCTGACTTCTCTGCCCCGGGACAATTTTCTCTGGATCTGAGGTGGGGCTGGAGTCTCCTAGACCGGCAGCTCATTGTGAGCAGGGAATGTATCTGTCTGTTGTTCTTAGTACAGTGCTCCGCACCCGGTACGCGCTTGATAAATGCGACCCAATCGAAGCAAGGTGGAAGACGGCCGCCCGTCGCAGAGCCCACCCTTGAGGTCGCCGAAGAATCGTTTGTACATCGGTCACGCTAGCTGTCGTCTGTTTTCTAAGAAGGAGCTAACTCTCCATACGTGCCGGCGGGGTTGAGATCGAAGCGTGGCTGACGGTCGATTTCACGCGCGTCTATGCGAAGGGGTGGTTTCTTGCCAGGCTGGTGTGTTCGCCGATGGCAGTGTGTGTTGCTGCTTTCGAATCTGCCCCTTGGCCTCGCGATCTGTCCCCTCTATCCAAGGACAGAGTGTCCTCTTTCAGTAACTGGGAGAGATGTCGGAGCCCTGAAAATAATAACGTTGGTATTTGTTAAGCGCTTACTATGTGCAGAGCACTGTTCTGAGCCCTGGGGGGAGATACGGGGTCATCAGGACGTCCCACGTGAGGCTCACGGTTAATCCCCATTTTACAGATGAGGTGACCGAGGCCCAGAGAAGTTAAGCGACTTGCTCACAATCACACAGCTGCCGAGGGGCAGGGCCGGGATTTGAACCCATGACCTCTGACTCCCCAGCCCGGGCTCTTTCTGAGCCACGCTGCTTCTCAAACCTGCAAAATGGCATCTGAAGACGGGCTGATCGTTTCCTGGACTGTGTGAGAGTATCACGGGGGAGCACTGGGGCTGGGGAGGTTTTACTGAGTACTTACCGTGCGCAGAGCCCCGTACAGAGCGCTCAGGAAAGTACGGTATCCTAGATTTGGTAGACTCGATCCTCGCCCCCAGGGAGCTTAGAGTCTACGGGAATTTCTAGGAAGGTTAAGGTCGCCATTGCAGGAGCTGGCTGAGAGCGTCTACTCAGAGCGTTGCCTCTTCGGATCGGCTCGGAACGCATTAGACGTCTCCCGATTGATCTGCTTCCTGGGGTGGAAAAGAAATCACGCAAAATAACCGAACAAAATACGATGGAAAGGAACTGGCAGACGAACCCGATCCTGTTTTTTCCTTTAACTGTTGTGTGGAGGTACGAATGCTGGCCAGATGTCAGAATGGAATATGTAAGCTGCAGCCAATAAATGGGTTTATTTGGGATCGTTTAGGCAACGGTTGTGCGGCTACCTGCATGGGCGCGTATTACACGTGCACGTACGTTACATTCCGGCTCGGCCACTTGTCAGCTGTGTGACTGTGGGCGAGTCACTTAACTTCTCGGTGCCTCCGTTACCTCTTCTGTAAAATGGGGATTAAGACTGTGACCCCCATATGGGAGAGAGACTGTGTGTAACCTGATTATCTCGTATAGACCACAGTTCTCGGAAGAGTGCTTGACACACAGTGAGCATTCAACCGATTCCCCTTTGTCTACCCCAGCGCTCAGAACAGTGCCCGGCACATAGTAAGCGCTTAACAAACACCAACATTATTATAAGGGGAGACAGCGAGAGGCGGAGGGGCGGGGAGCGAGGGAGGGAGAACCCGCACTCCGCTCCGTCCTTCAGGTTCAGAGAGGATGCTGGTGTCAGGAAGATTTACGCGAATGCAGCTGTATCCACCTTTTTAACAACAGCCTACAGGTCCTACTAGGTTCCCCCAATAATCATGTTGGTATCTGTTAAGCGCTTACTACGTGCAGAGCACTGTTTTAAGCGCTGGGGGAGATACAGGGTCATCGGGTCGTCCCACGTGAGGCTCACCCGATCCCCATTGTACAGGTGAGGTCACCGAGGCCCAGAGAAGTGAAGTGACTCGCCCACGGTCCCGCAGCTGACGAGTGGCAGAGGCGGGATCCGAACCCATGACCTCGGACTCCCAAGCCCGGGCTCTTTCCACTGAGCCACGCCGCCTCTTCCCCTACGCCAGCCGTTGCTTGTATGTGCTAAATCCGTATGCACATCAACAGCAGCCGAGTGAAGAAATTATATCGGATATCCTCTGCGCCGTGACTGTACTTTTTGAACACTTGATAGTCACCCCGCAGCACTTATATACCTGTCCACAATTTATTTTAATGTCCCCCGCTAGAGTATAAGCGCCCTGAGGGCAGGGAACACGTCTACCCACTCGGTTGCACTGTACTCTCTCAAAAGCGCTCAGCACCCGGCTCCGCACACAGTGAGCGCTCAGTGAATACTATCGATTGATCGGTACATGAGGGGACTGTGTTGGAGAGAGCAGTGTCCTCTGGGTTTGAAGACGAGCCCACCGATAGTGATTTTTATTGGAGGGCGTGGGTGTGGCTGGTAAATCAGTAATAATAATGTTGGCATTTGTTAAGCGCCTACTACGTGCAGAGCACCGTTCTAAGCGCTGGGGGAGATACGGGGTCATCCGGTTGTCCCACGTGGAGCTCACAGTCTACATCGCCATTTTACAGATGAGGTCGCTGAGGCACAGAGAACGTCTTCCAATTGCTCGCAGGTAAACATAGCACTCTGCTGACCTGAGATATTTAAGGCTCACAGTAACGTTGGTATTCGTTAAGCGCTTACTATGCGCAGAGCGCCGCTCTAAGCGCTGGGGTAGACACAGGGCGATCAGGTTGTCCCACGTGAGGCTCACGGTCTTCATCCCCATTTTACAGATGAGGTGACTGAGGCACCGAGAGGTGAAGTGGCTTGCCCAAAGTCACACAGCTGACAGGTGGCCGAGCAGGGATTCGAACCCATGCCCTCCGACTCCAAAGCCCGCGCTCTTTCCACTGACGGACGGGCCGACGTGTAAGCGTAGACTCCTCCGGCACTGGTTCGCAGCGGTCCGGCCTACAGACGCACACATCGCACGTTCACCCAGACACAAACGCACACACAGCTTCCAGGATAATCCCGTCCCCGGAGGCGCCTACGCCGAATTCACATTTTTCAAAACCGAATTTTCGAAGGTGCCGCAGATCTGATTATCACAGCAATTTCGGTGCATAAAGAGACGTCAAAGAAGAGACTTGATTGCGGTTCTTGGACTGGAGCGGCAAAAAAAAAAAAAAATCTTCTTTTTTTTTTTTTGCCTTGGGTTCCAAAGCCAAAAGCTTGAGTCAGCAGTTCCCGGTCCCCGTTGAGTATCGGGGGCTTGTGAAATAGATGTAACGCGTTTAGCGAAAAGTCTGCATTTGGGGAAAGGAGCTATTCTAGTAGGAAATCTTATTCTTGGGCGACTTGTTAAGACTAAGCACCTCCGCTCAGGAAGGTGTTTCGGCTGCAAGATTTCTGTGGGGGTCCGTGAACATCTATATCTACACAGACACCCCCACACGCCCGCACGTACGCAAATACCCACATACGTATATAGGCTTGTGCGATTAGACTGTAACCCCGTCAGTGGGCGGGGATTGGCTCCATCTGTTGCCGAACTGTCCGTTCCAAGCGCTTAGCACGGTGCTCTGCGCATAGGAAGCGCTCAGTAAACACTACTGAAAAATGCTATTGAATGTGAGGGTGTGACTATGTGTGTCTGTGTGTATGTGTAGATATACACACGTATAGCTAGAACTAGCCCAATCGATTATCATTCTTATTACTGAGCACTTACTCGTGGCCTAAAGCACTGTACTAAACGCTGGGGAGACTATAATAAAATAGAATCAGTAGATGCCTACAGATACCTACAAGAAACTTACTGTGTATATGCCCGTACGGATATATACAGATATCGGATACCTATGTAGTGAATTCCCTGGGGGGGGGGGGGGGGGCACGTCTACAAATGATCTTCTAGTTATAGCCAAATATAGATATATATAAATATATATATCTTCTCTCTCTCTCTCTATGATCTTCTAGATATATCTAAATATAGATATATATATATATAGCAGAAGGATATTAAATGGATTACTGTAGTACACACGAGTAGAGAAACCAGTGGACCTAAGTGGAAAAGACCCCGGGGCTGGGTGTCGGCAGAATCTGGTCCCAGTCCCCTGTCTGGCACTTACCTTATGTGTGGCCTTAGACAGGTCACTTAACTTTTCACGCCTCAGCTTCCTCATTTGTAAATGGAGATAAAATATCCGTTGCCTCTCCCTCTTAGTTGGCGAGTCCAGTGTCTGGCCAGTCTGATCTTCCTCGAAAACTTTTTTTAGAAGGCGGAGAGGCAGAGCGAGTTGTCGATGAATCTATGTGAGGAGAAAGGGCATTAAATACGATTTCTCTGGGCAGACGCGAAAAGTCGAACTTAAACTAGAGAGGTCGGTTGGGTCGGGGACTTAGTCTGGTCGAATAATAATAATAATTGGGGTATTTGTTCAGTGCTTTCTAGGTGCGGAGCGCTGTTCTAAGCACCGGGGTAGATACAGGGTCATCAGGTTGTCCCACGTGGGGCTCACGTTTTTTAATCCCCATTTTTACAGATGAGGTAACCGAGGCACAGAAGAGTTAAGTGACTTGCCCAAGGTCACACAGCAGACAAGTGGTGGAGTCGGGATTCGAACCCCTGACCTCTGACTCGCAAGCCCGGGCTCTTTCCACTGAGCCAAGCTGAAGATTTTCTATCTACCCTAGTGATCGGTACATAGCGAGTGCTTAATAAACCCCATCACTGTCAATATTATCATTGCTAGATGATAATAATGTCGGTATTCGTTAAGCGCTTACTATGTGCAGAGCACTGTTCTAAGCGCTGGAATAGATACAGGGTCATCAGGTCGTCCCACGTGAGGCTCACAGGTAATCCCTGTTTTAGAGATGAGGGAACTGAGGCCCAGAGAAGTGAAGTGACTCGTCCACAGTCACACAGCTGACACGTGGCAGAGCTGGGAGTCGAACCCACGACCTCTGACTCCCAAGCCCGGGCTCTTTCCACTGAGCCACGTTGCCTCATCGTGGTAATCAGGCCAGACACGGTCCCTATCCCACATCTCAAAGGTAGGGAAAACCTTCATTTCACAGACGAGGAAACGGTGGTTCGGAGAGGTGACGTGCCCAGCGCGTGTACTCACAACTGGTCGGTAACGGATCCGGGCGATTCATTCATTCGTAAGTATTATACTGAGCGTTTACCGTGTGCAGAGCACCGTACTAAGTGCTCGGGAGAGTACGATATAACAATAAACAGACACATTCCACGCCCACAGTGAGCTTACGGGTCTCCCGATTCTTTCCGCTGAGCCGCGCTACGTCCCTGATGTGAAACGAAATCCGTGTTTTGAATCTTTAAGAAGCTCCGGAGAAAATAATGATCGTCGGGCGGCAGGTGTGTGGCCCGCGAGGGGTGAAAGTGGCTCGGGCAGAATCTTGGTGCCGTGCGGTGGGCAAAGGCTAGACGGGAACTGCGGTTTGGGAGGAGCGATTGGCCTTGGATGCCCAGAGGAGCGTCTCCCCAGATTTCTAAGGCCGTTCTGCTGTGCCGGGCCGCCCCTCCAGCCGCTGGACCCGAACGTCACCATCCCAGGGGAGGCCGGGTGTCTCGAGAAACAGCCGACATCCCTCTCTCTTAAATTCTGGGAAAGGAACGGCTCTGACGGCTGACACCCCTCAGCGATCCGATGGCGAGTTGTCAGTCCGCCATCGGTAATTAGAACGTCCAGGCCGCGTTTGCCCAATCCTGAAGGGACCGCAGCGGTTGCCCATCCTCCTCCACATCAGACAGAAACTCCTCACCGTCGGCTTTACGGCACTCGATCCCCTTGCCCCCGAGTATCTCACCTCGCTACTCTCCTGCTGCACCCTTCGCTCCTCTAATGCCAACCTGCTCGCTCTACCTCCGTCTCGTCTATCTCTCCACTGACCCCCTCGCCCACATCCTGCCTCTGGCCTGGAACGCCCTCCCTCCTCAAATGCAAAGGACGATTACTCTCTCCCCCTTTAACGCCTTATTGAAGACACATCTCCTCCAAGAAGCCTTCCCTGACTTAGCCCTCCTTTCCTCTTCTAACAACAACAATAATGATAATGATGGGACTCGTTAAGCGCTTTCTATGTGCCAAGCACTGTTCGAAGCGCTGGGGGAGATACAGGGGAATGAGGTTGTCCCACATGGGGCTCACGCTTTTAATCCCCATTTTCCAGATGAGGGAACTGAGGCCCAGAGAAGTGAAGCGACTCGCCCAGGGTCGCACGGCAGACAGGTGGCGGAGCCGGGATTCGAACCCATGACCTCTGGCTCCCAAGCCCGGCCTCTTTCCACTGAGCCACGCCGCTTCTCCCACTCTCTTCTGCTTCACCCCGACTTGCTCCCTTTATTCATCCCCCCTCCCAGTCCCACAGCGCTTGGGTGCATATCTGTAATGTATTTATATTAGTGTCTGTCTCCCCTTCTAGACTATAAGCTTGTTGTGGGCAGGTAATGTGTCTGTTTATCTTTATACTGTACTTTTCCAAGCGCTTAGTACAGTGCTCTGCACACGGCAAACATCAATAAATTTGACTGAATGAATAATTCGGCGTCGTGTTTCAGCAAAATGTGCCCAGAAGGGATTTTTAGCATCTAGGACGTTCTCCGCTATCCCTTCTGGGTATTGTGAGCAGCTGCGGGCCCCGCCCAGCTCTGCCACTTGTCCGCCGTGTGACCTTGGGTAAGTCATTTCACCTCTATGCCTCAGTTATCTCGTCTGTAAAATGGGGATTAAGACTGTGAGCCCCACGTGGGGCAGGGACTGTGTCCAACCTGACTTGCTTGGGTCCACCCAGCGCTCAGTACAATGCCTTACACATAGTAAGTGCTTAACAAATACCAAAATCATTATTATTATTGTTATTTTTAGAGGAGTGGTCTGTGGAGTTGGCTGTCCCCATTGCACAAGAGCGGCTGGAGAGCTGATTTCCCTTGCTTTGGGGAGAAGAAGCAGGGCCTAGCGGAAAGAGTCCGGGCCGGTTCTAGACCCAACTCCGCCGCTCGTCTGCTGCGGTACCTTGGGCGAACCGCTTCACTTCTCTGTGCCTCAGTTACCCCATCTGCATAATGGGGAGTAAGACCGTGAGCCTCATGTGGGACAAGGACTCTATCCAACCCGATTAGCTTGTATTTTCGATTAGACTGTAAAAACGATTAGACCGTGAGCCGGTCTGTGGGCAGGGATTGTCTCGATCTGATGCTGAATTGTACATTTCAAGCATTTAGTACGGTGCTCTGCACGCAGTAAGCGCTCCATCAGTACTATTGAATGAATGAATGTTTACTGCGACATTTTGAACAGCGCCCGGCACGTCGTGAATACTCAACAGACACCATAAAAGGGAAAAAAATGACAGAGTTTGGGAACGAAAAGCAGAGCCCGTACGTCACATTAAAGCCCCCAAATCTGCCCTGACCCCTGAAGGGGCCTGTACGTCGCCTGTGCTTTCGGCGGGAGTTGGTGTTAACTGTCATTTTTTTCTTGTTTGCCACTTTATAGGAATCTTGCAGACTGGACAGATAATGACTCTAAAAAGGACCCGGTTTAGCACGTAAAGATTCAGCAAAAGGGCCCAGGTGTTGAATTGTGCTGACCGGTTTTATCCGGCTGCAGTAAATCCCTGTGTGTCCTGGCAGAGTTAGGCTTGGAGAATGGGAGGGGAAGACCGGGGAGGAATCAAAATCTCTAATTAGCACTCTCTTTTTAATCTCTGTGTATCTGCTTTGCACCTAGGATACGGGAAGGATTTTCTAGACAAAAGTCTCCCGGGATTAAAAAGCCATCGCACCCTTTTCAGTTGAAAAATTCTATTTTCAAGGCAATGGGAGATGATCCATTTCAGAGAACATAATCTTCCCCGATTGTATTTTTTCTCTCTACCGCAGCTTCTGCAATCCCAGACAGGTGAAGGCCAAACAGGTGGTGTATTAGCAGGCAAGTCTCACTAATGTGGGGGAAATGACTGATTTTTTGCTTTTTCGCCTGCCTAATGGTGCCAGATTCTAGTCAGGATAAGTGCCTGCGCCTCCCTCTTTGGGACAGTCCCAACCCATCGATCAGAAAGCTTACGCTCTGCGTATTTTCCCCACCTCCCTCCCTCACAACTCTTCACACGCGTGTCAGCTGTGTGACTGTGGGCAAGTCACTTAACTTCTCTGTGCCTCAGTGACCTCATCCGTAAAATTGGGATTAACCGTGAGCCTCACGTGGGACAACCCGATTACCCTGTATCTACCCCAGCGCTTAGAACGGTGCTCTGCACACAGTTAAGCGCTTAACAAATACCAATATTATTACTATTATTCTTCACGATCCAAAGCTCAGCCTGACGCCTTGAGGTTAATTTCTACTCTTCTGGGAGGTCGGAAGGGCTGACGCTATCCCCGCTCGTCACTTAGAGAAACAACATGGCATGGCCCTGGGAGTTAGACCACCTGGGTTCTAATCCTGCCTCTGCCCCTTGCTTGCTGTGTGACCTTGGGCAAGTCATACAACTTCTCTGTGCTTGGGTTACCTCGCCTTCAAATGGGGATTATATACCTATTCTCCTTTCTAATTAGACTGTGAAGACAATGTGGTACAAGAACTGAGTCCAAGCCAATAATCTTGTGTTGACTCCACTCTTAGTCATTCATTCATTCATTCATTCATTCATTCATTCATTCGCCTTTATCGAGTGCTTACTGTTTGCACAGCATTACACTAAGCCCTAGGGAGAGTACGCTACAACAATAAACGGACACATTCCCTTCCCCTAATAGGTTTACGGTTTAGAGGGAGGGATACAGATATTGATATGAAAATCATAAAAAAGATTACTGGTCCAATGCTTGGCACATTGTAAGCTCTTAACAGATAGGACAACTATTACTATTCGACTCCATTCGAATCTTTAATTTGCCATCTCTTTCTCGGGGGTAAGGGACGACCTGTCTTTCCCATGAGATTGTAAATCCATCTGAGTGCAGCGTCTGTATTTCCTACCTTTTTTGTCCTCTCTCAGAGGTTTAAACCCAGTGTTCAGCACACAGTAGGAGCCTGATAAATGCCGTAGGTGGATTGAATGACTCCAGGGCCTGGGTGACACTAGTTTATGCTATTATTATTTATGCATAACTAAGCTCAGGGTGGCAGGAGGCTAAGAATTCCGTTACCCGAACCCGTTATTGCCAAAGGAGTGAGGCTGGCTGTTTAGAGTGTGTACGATTTCAGTGTCCCGCGGAGAATATACCGGTAGGCTCCCCCCGGTAGAGAGGCTTCTCGCGTCCAGGACCGTGCATCATACACCGTGGTCTCTGCACTTGGCTTTGTACCCCTTTGTTACTCACCCCAGTCCCACGCTACTTACGTCAAGATTCTCATGCTCTATCTTTTCCCCGATGCACAGTCTATTTCGATGTCTGTCAATTTAGGCCGTAAACTCCTGTCGGCGAGGATTCGTTCATTCATTCGACAGTATTTATTGAGCGCTTACTGGGTGCAGAGCACTGTACTAAGCGCTTGGAACGGACAAATCGGTAACAGATACAGTCCCTGCCCTCCGACGGGCGCACGGTCCGTTGTACCGTACTTTTCCCGGCACTCGGTACAGAGATCTGCACGTCGGAATCATCACGGCAGTAATAACTGCGGTATTTGTTAAGCACTCACTATGTGCCAGGCACTGTACTAAGCGCCGGGGTGGACACGAACAAATCGGGTTGGCCGCGGTCCCCGTCCCACTTGGGGCTCGCAGTCTCCATGCCCATTATGCAGATGAGGTAACTGAGGCCCGGAGAAGCAAAATGACTTGCTCGAGGTCACAGAGCAGACAAGTGGCGAAACAGGGATTAGAACCTATGACCTTCTGACTCCCAGGCCTGTGCTCCATCCGTCAAGCCACGCTGCACCTAATAAACACCCCATAAATAATTTATGGATTTATGGATAGGGTAGGAGGGGAAGTGATTTCTGTCCCTTAGTCACAGGACACTCAGGGAGTATATATATGTTGCTTTACCCGTCAAATCGGGATGCAGTGGGGAGAGGGAGGAAACAGGTAGAGAGGGGATCAGGAGGAGCTTGTGAGGGGGGGAAGAGGATCGTGGAATAGATGTAGGATCATCACAGTTAAACCCTCCCGGCTGAAATTCTGACCTCCTAACTTCTCAGCTGAGTCGAGGTACCCAGAAGCCCTTCAGCTTTCTCTCTACCTGCTGTGGCTCCCGTGAAGCAGAGGAGACTCGCGCAAAAGACGCCGGAAGGGTGAGTGACGTGCTCCGGCGGGGGCACTGAGCCCGCTTTTCTGCTCTTTGCTAACGGAAACTAGACTCCATCAGAGATCGGGCTCTCGCGGACGAAAGCTAAGAGCTGCCCGTTGAGCGATAAATAAGTGATTGCCGAGGAATCTTTGGACCAATTTACCCGCGACAAGGAACTCCAATTAGGTTGCCTAGCCCTGTAGGAGCGCTGCCGGGAGACGGATTCAGTGTTCTCTCGGGATCTGCATTAAGAGACCGTCTAGATGAGGGATCATCTCATCTTGATACACCAGACTTGGCTTCTCTAACCTGGGCCCCGGGGGATGAGGGAGAGGCCCTCGGCGCGATCGAGCGCCCGCTGGCCGTTGAGGTCAGTGATTGGGAGCATGCTGGGTTTATAAGGGAGACGGTGTCGTCTGGAAATTCAAAATAGGTTTGGCGAAGGTGCTGGGAATGGCAGGAGCTGACCGGCTTCTTGTATCTACCCAGCTCTCCCTCAGAATTCATCCGTCCCTCTGTCCGTCCCTGCCCCATGACCGTGAGGTAGAGGTGAATTCTCAGACGGACTCCCCCTCTTTCTCTTCCAGTGCAGCCTCTGCTGCTGCCCAGGCTTCCCCCACCTGCTCCCTCTCGAAAGACATTGCAGCTCTGACCTCTTTAATGATAATGATGGTATTTGTTAAGCGCTTACTATGCGCCAAGCACTCTTCTGATGAAGCAGTCTGGCTTAGTTCACAGAGCACAGTCCCGGGAGTCAGAAGGATTTGGGTCCTAATCCCGGCTCTGCCACTCGTCCGCCGTGGGACCTTAGGGAAGTCACTTCACTTCTCTGTGCCTCGGTTACCTCGTCTGGATAATGGGGATGAAGACTGTGAGCCTTATGTGGGAGCTCACCTCCTCCGAGAGGCCTTCCCGGACTGATCTTCCCCTTTTCCCTCTGCTCCCTCTCTGTTCCCCCTTCACCTCCCCTCAGCTAAGCCCTCTTCCCCCCCCCCTTTCCCTCTGCTCCTCCCCTTCTCCCTTCCCCTCCCCTCAGCACCGTGCTCCTCTGTATATATTTTTATTCCCCTATTTATTTTGTTAATGAGGTGTACATCCCCTCGATTCTATTTATTGCGATCGTTGTCTCGTTTTTGTCCGTGTGTCTCCCCCGATTAGACTGTGAGCCCGTCAATGGGCGGGGATCGTCTCTATCCGTTGCCGAAGTGTACATTCCGAGCGCTTAGTACAGTGCTCTGCACATGGTAAGCGCTCGACAAATACTATCGAATGAATGACAGGGACTGTGTCCAGTGCGCATATCTCGTACCTACCCCAGAGTTTAGTACAGTGCCTGGCAGGAGGTAAGTACTTTACAAATACCGCAATTATTACGACTATTATCATTTGCACCGATCGACTAGGGCTAAAGCGAAATCGTAAAGAAGTAGCCGATTCCCCTCAGCTTGAGTCCTCACCTCTACCTCAGAGTCTCGGAGACCTGGCCTCACTTTACCCTGCTCAGAGAGTCTCCCCACCGTCCAGGCCGTTGCATCCCCCGGCCCGGCAGGAACGCGACTCTTCGTGGACTCAGGGTCAAAGAGAGTCAGGGTCGAGAAAGTGCGATTTAGTGCTACACAAACCACCGGTAGTATAATCTCTAATATAATACTATAATACTGCATGTTGTTTCAAGTCTCTGGGGCTGACCCGAGGCTTGTCCCTTATCGTCCCTGATGCCTCTAGACCGTTAGCCCGTTGCGGGAGGGGACTGTGTCCGTTTATTGTTGTTTTGTACCCTCCCAAGCGCTCAGGACCGTGCTCTGCACACAGTATGTGCTCCGTGAGTACGACCGACTGACTGACCGACCTGAGTCTTGTTGCCTTATTGTCGGGGGGGAGGCCCCGTCGCGTCATCCCAGTCCCGCCACATGGCCAGCGTCACAGTTCACGGCTCCCGGCGCGATACCGCCCAAGTGACCCGCTTCCCTCCGCTCGTCCCGGCCACTTGGTGTCCGACGATACTCCGTTCTGAAGATGGAGGACTGTGGCCCTGGTAGGATGGACACCCCCTACCTGTGCTTATCCACAAGTGGACTCGGGGCGGAGTTTGGGCCCACGGATCACAATTTCACTTACTGCCCTGAGCAAGCCTCTCGATCATAAAAACAGTAATTACGATACTGTGGCAGTAAGCACTTAGTTCATGCCAAGCACTGTGCTAAGTGCCGGGGTAATCCCCGTCCCTCATGGGTCCCGGTCTAAGAGGGGGGAGCAGAGGTTTTGAGAAGCAGCGTGGCCTAGCGGAAAGAGCGGGGGCTTGGGCATCAGAGGACGTGGGTTCTGATCCCAGCTCCGCCACTTGTCCGCTGTGTGACTTTGGGCAAGTCATTTAGCTTCTCTGTGCCTCAGTTACCACATCTGTAGAATGGGGATTAAGACTGAGAGCCCCACGTGATAACCCTGTATCTACCCCAGTGCTTAGAACAGTGCTTGGCACGTATTAAGCACTTATCAAATACCTTCATTATTATTACTGTTATTATTATTTTGAATCCCCATTTTACAGTTGAGGAAACGGAGGCACAGAGAAGTTGTGGTTTCATTCATTCATTCATTCGATAGTATTTGTTGAGCGCTTACTATGTGCAGAGCACTGTACTAAGTGCTTGGAATGTACAGATCGGTAACAGATAGAGACGGTCCCTGCCCTTTGACGGGCTTACGGTCTGATCGGGGGAGACGGACGGACAAGAACGGTAGCGATGAATAGAATCGAGGGGATGACCATCTCATTAAAACAATAGCAAATAAATAGAATTTATTTGCTACAGCAGGCTAACGGCAGAGCCGGGATTAGAACCCAGATCTCCTGCCTCCCGGTGCCACTCGCTTTCCTCTGGGCCACGTTGCTCCTCGGGGTTCTGATTTCCCAACCCGACCTCTACCGGTTGTCCACGTTGCCCGGGATTTTCAGCGACTCTTCGCCGTTCCTGCTTTCTGCTCCTCTGTGGCTTCATTTTGGTTTTCTCCCCTTAAGTGGATCTCCACAATTAGTGTTTCTATTCAGAGAGGCAAGTTATCTCCAGCACAATTCAGATCTGGCCCCCTGCCCGCTTCTGCAGCTCCTCCTTCACTCCTTCTCCTGTCGCGGAATTCCTGGGCCAACCGTCCACCTCCCTCTCAGCCCCCACTTCGTTTTCAGCAATGGCTGTTTGGTAGTCGCAGTAAACGGTCTAATTTGGTGACTGGAGAAAGCCCTTGGTCGAGTCGAGCGGAAGCGGGCAGAATCTCCTTGCGCCTCCGGGACTCTACCGCTGAATGCTCATCTCGTTGTTCCCCACATCTTGTATCCACCCCCACGCTTAGCGCAGCGCCTGGCACATAGTAAGCACTTGACCCACACCGTTGTCGTTAGTGACGTTATCTCACGCGCAAGTCCGAAGGGGTCCGTTTTCAGAACGATTCAGAGGAACACGTCTGTGTCCCGCGGGCAGCGCGCGGATGAAATTCATCCCCTGAGGAAATTCGGTGGGAAGAGGTCATCAAGCGTGATGGAAAAATCCATGGGCTGATAGAGGATGTTTTAGGGGTGCGTAGAGGAAAAGTTAAGGATGATGGGGAGTCTGTCCCTAATTGGGAGGATGCATATCCACTGTCTCTATCTGTTACCGATTTGTACATTCCAAGCGCTCTGCACATAGTAAGCGCTCAGGAAATACTATTGAATGAACGAATATCCAGGAGGGCGGTTTCTCCAATCGGCCAATCCCGGAGTTGATGAACCACCTTTCCCGTGCAGGTGTGGCCTTCCTCAAAAACCTCTGCTCTTATTTAGGACTGGCAAAGACACCTTTAATCCCCACCCTTATTACCTGCCGGTGTGGTAAAGTGACGCAGCGTGACTCCCCTTTAGGGTCAGAGGACGAGGGTTCGAGCCGACCCGACTCCAGTGATTCCGGGGCGGAGGAGGTGAATGGGAAGGTGGTGCAGTGCTCTCTGAGCGGCGGCTCTCGTCGCCGGGTTCTCGCGCGGCCTAGGCGAATCGATCCAACGCTTCCCGCCTAGGTCTGGCTGTGGCCGGGTCTGTCGATCGATCCGCTGTAGAGTGCCTCGGCGCGTTCCGGATCGGGGATACCAACGGGGACCCAGCTCACCCGCCCCCACCACCCCCCGAAGTTGGCCGAAGCCGGCCCCGCCGTGCCACTCGTCTGTGGACACGGGTCACGTCGCGAACGAGGGTACCGCTGCCCTAGCGAGCGTAAATGACTTGGCGTGTCGGCATAGGATCAGAATTCCAGTCGAACAGATGGTGCCGGGATTGAAACTTACGTTCATCAGAGGCAGGTGATCCAAACGGCGAACTTCTCTATTTTGAGCAGGTGGAACGTAAATAATTCTTCAACTGGGTCTCCCTCTCGTTTTGCTGGGTCTTTTCCCCATCGCTTCCAAACTACGGCTCACGCCCCTTGTGTCTCTGGAGCGAGAGTCCCTCTCCGCCAGGACGCATTCGGCCCGGCGGGTTCCGGGCGACACCCGGGGTCCGCCAGCGCCTCGGGGCGTTGCCTCGGGGAGCCGGGGCGGCAGAGCGGGGGAGGAGGCACGGGGGCAGAGGCTCCGTCGGGTGGTCCGATTTTGAACACACCCAGCCCGAGTCCAAAGTGGGGTCTCTGGTATCGGGGAACACGGAGTCGCTGCACCAGTAGGGATGGATCGGTGGTCCCTGGTAAATGGTCTCCGTTCTGGAGTTGGAACAGACTTCCACGTGATGTCTTCACGTAACGTCACAGGAGAGGTCGATGTATTTTTTTGAATGGTATGCGCTAAGCACTTGCTACGTGCCAGGCACTGTACTAAGTGCTGGGGTAGATACAGGATGATCAGGTTCGACAAAGTCCCTGCCCTGCATGGGGCTCGGGCTTAATCCCCATCTTACAGATGAGGTAACTGAGGCACCGAGAAGTGAAACGACTTGGCCAGGGTCACCCAGCAGACAAGGGGCGGAGCCAGGAGGAGGACCCAGGTCCTTCTGACTCCTGGAAACACGATGACATTGCCAAGTGTGGAATGGGGCGGCGGATTCTTTTCCCCCTTTTGGGCCGCGCTGACGGACGCTCCCACCCCGCACGTCCCACTCCAGAAAGCGCGGTTCCATTTTTTCTTCCCCTGACCTCCAGACCTTTGAAATTTCCTCAATGGAAGGAACTCCGGGGCCCGCCCCCAGATTCTTCCCATTACCGTGTTGTTAGATCCTGCCAGATCTTGTGCTTGGCTTCTTTCCCTCTTGGAGAATATCGCCACCGGCCCGAAGGAAACTCATCTCCCAAACACATCCTCCAACAGCTTTGATGCGATCCCGAAGCTCTGAAAGCACGTCGACGAGCAGGATTCCCCGGGTGGGACATAAACAACCGGAGAAGCAGATGGCAGGGACTGAAGGACGGAGATGGCTTCATGAGGAAGTTTGATACGTTATGAGGAGAAATAGATGGTGTCGATTCCTTCCCTGCGAACCCTAGCGCTCACTGCTTCTCCTTGACTTGTTTATATTTTACCCCGGAATAGCGCTCGACTGTAAGCCCGTCGATGGGCAGGGATTGTCTCCGTCTGTTGCTGAACTGTCCATTCCAAGCGCTTAGTACAGTGCCCTGCACATAGTGAGCGCTCGATAAATACTATCGAATGAATGAATCCGTGTCCACGGTGAAATCCAAAGGTTCCGCTGGCGAGTCCTCTGGAAACCGCTCCCTTCATCTTCCTCATCATCAACGTCGTCATCGCCCAGGTGAATCACACAGGTTGTAGAACCGACTTTGAATCCGCACCTCAGGAAGGGACGAAAGACGTTACCTCGTGAAGAGAAGGTGGTAAATAATAATGTTGGTATTTGTCAAGCGCTTACTATGTGCAGAGCACTGTTCTAAGCGCTGGGGTAGATACGGGGTCGTCGGGTCGTCCCACGTGAGGCTCACAGTTAACCCCCAGTTTACAGATGAGGTAACTGAGGCCCAGAGAAGTGAAGTGACTTGCCCACGGTCACACAGCTGACGAGGGACAGAGCCGGGATTCGAACCCATGACCTCTGACTCCCACGCCCGGGCTCTTTTCACTTAGCCACGTTTCGCAGGACAGACTCTCACGAGCTGGCTGTGAAGATCCGTAGAAAGCGGGATGGCCTAGTGGCGAGTCCACAGGGCAGGAAGTCAAGAGTCCTGTGTTCTAATCGGGGCTTCAGCACGGACCTGCTGTGTGATCTCGGGCAAGTCTCTATGCCTCAGTTTCCTCGTCTGTATCACGGGGACTACGTATCTATTCTCCCCTCCCTCTTACGTCGTTAACCCCACGAGAGACAGGAAATGCATCTCACCCGTTTGGCCCGTATCTCCCCCGCCACTTAGCACGGTTCTCGGCTCAGAGTGAACGCTTAACGGATTCCGCGATTACTAAAGTTGCGGTAGACAGTCCGAGGTCTGAGCCGGAAGACCGAGGAATGGAGTGGAAAGTTGTCAAGCCCTGGTTTCCCGGGCTTTCTCCACCCCGCGCCCTACAGATACGGAGGCGAGCCAGGCTTCCGGGACTCTTAAGATGGGCCTCGCCTCCTTTCGGCGGTCAGTCCCGGACAGTCGGGTGGCTACTTGTAGGACGGTCCAGCACCTGTGGTAGCAATGGCTCTGAGCCCTGCCCACCCGGGCCGCGAGTCCTCCGCCGAGGTGACCGGTGTGTCGATTTCTTTCTATTTAGGGTGCGTGCGCTCGGGGGGGGGGGGGTCCGTCGGCTGACCTCAAGACACCCTCTGTGGGCCGAGAGCTGGCGTAGGAATTTAGAGTCTGCGATGACTTGTCTTTTTAATTCTGTGCGAGGGAAACGCATCTTAATGCTGGGCTATTTTTACAATTAGAGAGCAAGGAGTAAGAAAAATAACCAGAAGCAGAAGCAGCGTCTCGCCTTTTCCTTCTAAATGTATCAACCCCAACTTTCAGCTTTCAGATCTGATTCTGGGGGGGGCGGAAACCATTCGTCGATTACGGTTCGCCGGGCGGGCTCTGTAGTCTTTTTCGGTTGTAAGGGGTGATGGCAAAGCCAAGTCCGACGGGAGCAGCGTGGCTCAGTGGAAAAGAGCCCGGGCTTCGGAGTCAGAGGTCGTGAGTTCGACTCCCGGCTCCGCCACTCGTCAGCCGTGTGACTGTGGGCGGGTCACTTCACTTCTCTGGGCCTCGGTTCCCTCATCGGTAAAATGGGGATTAACTGGGAGCCTCGCGTGGGACGACCCGACGACCCTGTATCTACCCCAGCGCTTAGAACGGTGCTCCGGCACGTAGTAAGCGCTTAGCGAATAGCAACATTATTATACAGAGGCTCCTTTAACGGCATCCCACCCCAAAAGGGGATCCCACCTTGCTCGGCCTCCGCCTTCCTTCCTTCCCTCCCACCCCACGTTTCCTACATTATTCCCGGAGCAGAATCCAGGAAGCTGCCAAAGCCCGGTTAGCAGCACGGCTTAGTGGAAATAATAAGAATAATGATGTTGGTGTTTGTTAAGCGCTTACTGTGTGCAGGGCACTGTTCTGAGCGCTGGAGGAGATACAGGGTACTCAGGTCATCCCTCGTGAGGCTCATAGTTAATCCCCATTTTCCAGATGAGGGAACTGAGGCCCGGAGAAGTGAAGTGACTCGCCCACAGTCACGCGGCTGACGAGTGGCAGAGGCGGGATTCGAACCCATGACTGCTCTGACTCCCGAGCCCGGGCTCTTTCCACTGAGCCACGCTGCTTCTCTAAAGAGCAGGGGCCCGGAAATCCGATGCCTTCCGCTCTAATACCGGCCCCGTCGCCCGTTTGCCGTGTCATCTTTGGCGACTCACTTGACCTCTCCGCGCCTCAGTTTCCTCAACTGTAAAATGGGGATTAAATACCTGTTCTCCCTCCTATTTTATAGTTGAGGCCCAGAGAAGCAAAGCGACTCTCCCAAGGTCACACAGACAGGCGGCGGAGCCGGGATTAAGACGTGGTTCTGACTCCCGGGCCTTTGCTCCCTCCGTCGGGCTCTCGTACCTCCGGCCGTGTGTAGCCCCAACGGTGATGAACCAGAAATGCCCCCGCAGAATGGGAAGCAGCTGGGGAAGGCTGAAGGATTTTTCGAGCATGTGCGTGGTCTGCCAGGTGGCCCCGAGGACTGCAGGCCTCCAGCTCACCCACCCGTGAGCTCTTGGACCCCTCCCGGCCCTCATCCTTTGCCGGGCTATGGGGTGACCCAACCCTCCTCCAGGAATAGCACAGCTGCGTTTCCCGGTGCCGAGCACCTGGCCGCCTTCCTTTCGGAATAGCGATTTCGCACCCGTGAACGTGCCGCTATCCCTGTCTAACCACCCACAAAATCCCTACCGGGCAAAGGGGATGGAAGGAAGATCCCCGTCTATCCTCCCCGTTACATCGGAAATGTCTCCCGGGCTGGGAACGGGGAGCTTTACTTCTCTGCGTTTTTCCCGGTGCTTCGCACTCAATAGAAGATACCGACTGATTAATCGCGGGGCAGTCTGAACGGTGAACATTGTCACACGTGCAACTGAGACTCGGAGAGGTTAAGCGATCTATCCAAGGTCGCACAGCGGGATGAGGGCTAAGCCCGGTCTGCCGTGCAGGTCTCTTATCATCCAGCTCCAGCGCTTTCCTCTGGACCTCGGGCGCTTAGTACAGTGCTTTGCACGCAGTAAACACTCGAAAAATACGAATGAATGAATAGGCCTCCCTGAGTCCTCTTGGTCAGGTGGAGTTGGGGTGACCTGCAGTGTGGCTCGGTGGAAAGAGCCCGGGCTTGGGAGTCAGAGGTCATGGGTTCGAATCCCAGTTTGTCAGCTGTGTGACTGTGGGCAAGTCACTTCACTTCTCTGGACCTCAGTTACCTTGTCTGTAAAATGGGGATGAAGACGGTGAGCCTCACGTGGGGCAACCTGATTACCCTGTATCTCCTCCAGCGCTTAGAACAGTGCTCTGCACACAGTAAGCGCTTAACAAACACCAACATTGTTATTAGCGAGGGCAACCAGCAGCCTCTGGAGTAGAAACAGAGCTCATTATATCCCCAGGAAAGTACACTAATCGATCGATTAGTGGTATATATTGAGTGCTTTCTGTGTGCGGGACACCGTACTAAGCACTTGGAAGAGCTTAATACTACGGCTGGGCAGGTCACTTCACTTCTCTGTGCCACAGTTACCTCATCTGTAAAATGGGGATTGAGACTGTGAGCCCCGCGTGGGACGGGGACTGTGTCCAGCCCGAATCGCTTGTATCCACCCCGGTGCTTAGTACGATGCCTGACACGTAGTAAGTGCTTAGCAGATATCATCGTCATAATTATTAGCCACCTGACTGGCGATTCCCAACATTCCGCTGGACCGAGGCTGCGCGAGTCGTTCTCGGAACATAATTTTCCTCCTCTAGACAGAGAGAGTTTCACCCCTGATGGGAAAAGATATCAAACGAAAAGGACACTGATCTGATATAGTGCAATTCTTCCTCCCCTTCCCCACGTTCTCCAGACACATTTCAGGCCCATGACAGAACAACACTTTTAGCAGCGTGGCCCGGTGGATAGAGCACGTGCCTGGGAGTCAGAAGGACCTGGGTTCTAATCTCAACTCTACCACTTGTCTGCTGGGTGACCTTGGGCAAGTCGCTTCGCTTCTCTATGCCTCAGTTACCTTGTCGGTAAAATGGGGATGAAGAATCTGAGCCCCATATGGGGCAGGAGCTGTGTTCAACGCGATTTGCTTATATCCACTCCCGCTGTCAATACAGTGCCCAGCACACAGTAAGCATGTAACAGATGCCACGGATGAATATTATTATCCTTACTAAATCACCACTCAGTTCCTGTTGAAGAGCCTCACCCTGCCTATGTCTTCCTGTTGATCCCCTCCTCTCGCCAGAGGTCTAGGAAGAGAGTGCCAATTTCTGGGTATAGCAGGACCCCCGACCTGGCAGCCAGCGGGCTCATTTCTCGATTCGGTTTGCGGGGTGCCCTTTATCGGGCATCTTCGTTCATTCAGGGAGCCAGAGAAACGTAGATATGAGAGAGCCAGAAAGGCGGGCACACCCAGAAACCCGCGGCAACTCTTCCACGATGGAGGCCGAGGCTGTGCGGAAGCAGGCCGGGCTTGATCTGGGATGACAGTATCGGTCCTTCCCGAGTCCTGGCCTATTCAGGTAGCGAGGCGGGGGGGGGGTGGGATGCATCTCCTGAGTCGGTCAATTATATTTATTGAGTGCTTACTGGGTGGAGACCACTGCACGGAGTGCTTGGGAGAGTACAATATAACAGTAGAACAGACTCATTCCCCGCCTACAACGAGCTTACGGTCTAGAGGGTGCAGAGACCCCCGTGGGCATTCGGGAACGTACCAGGTTTTAAGAGCGTTCCCCGGGGGTCAGAGCGAGCACACCGAGCCCATGACAGGTCGGTACTTAGCTTATTTATTCAGAAGCGGACAGGGTAAATGGTCACACGCCGATCTGCCGGGGGAGATTGCAGAGGTTCTGCAAAATGGCCGCAGGGAGAGACCCGGCACCAACAGATCCATGGCGAGTCTCGATAGCAAGGGGTAATGATGATGATGATGATGATGATGATGATATTTCTAGAGTGCCTTCTATGTGTCAAGCTCTCTTCTAAGTGTTGGGGTAGATACAAACTAATCGGGTTTGGCACCATCCCTGTCGCTCATCGGTCTCACTCTCTTAATCCCCATCTTACAGATGAGGTAACCGAGGCACAGAGAAGTGAAGTGACTCGCCCAAGCAGCAAGTGATGGAGCCGGGTTTAGAACCCAGGTCCTTCTGAGTTCCAGGCCCATGCTCCCATTCATTTATTCATTTAATAGTATTTATTGAGCGCCTACTATGTGCAGAGCCCTGTACTAAGTGCTTGGAATGGACAGTTCGGCAACAGTTACAGACAATCCCTGCCCACTGAAAGGCTCACAATCTAAATAGAATAGAATCAAGGGGATGGACACCTCATTAACAGAATACATAGGGTAATAAATAATATATACAAATGAGCACAGTGCTGAGGAGAGGGGAAGGGGGAAGAGCAGAGGGTGGGGAAGGAGGGGAGGCGAGGGAGAGGAGAGGGAAGGGGGGGGGCTCAGTCGGGAAGGCCTCTTGGGGGAGGTGAGCTCTCAGTAGGGCTTTGAAGAGGGGAAGAGAGTTAGTTTAGTCTTCCCACTAGGCCTCGCTGGTAAACAGCATATTTTTAGAAGCCGGGCTGGGTTGCTCTAAAAGGTGGCTAAAAGGTGAAGGTGGCCTTTACCTGCCATAGAGGAGGCTGATCGCCTTGGGAAGCATCATCCCGACCAAGTCCAGTATGATGGGTAACCCCCCTCTTCATTAGATAAATGGCCCCGAAGTTGGGCCGTTCTGTAGCTGGTGCGGGGACGCGGCCTTCCTCCCAGAAATATGCTGGTTCTGTTGGATCCTGCTTTGTACCACTGTACAGAATCTAGGGGGTCAAAGCCAGAACAACTAATCAAAGGCCTGCGTCTGGGCCCGGGGATCCTTCAGGCCGTCCTTTCCGTCCCATGCCTTCAGGCGTGATAATTTCTTCCACGATCCCTGCTACAAGAGACCGAAAAGGGATAAGCGCACAAGCGCTTCACTCCCTCCACTATTGGCCTTCCTTGCTCTCTCCCTTCCCAGGCCTGAGATGAGGAGCTGGATTTTGGCCCCAGATTTCCTTTAGTCTCCAACCCTAACTCCATATCCTCACTCCATCTCTCACTGAATACGATGAGTTTCCGCTCACCAGATCCGAAGGGAATAAAAAGTCAGTGACGGGAGAAAGCCGGGATGCGGGAATTCATTGTGCCATGTTCATAAATATCTGAAAGTTTGCCTAGCTATTTCTCAATGAGTGGATTAAGTAGCTATGAAATATTAAGTACCGTTCATGCTTTTACGTTTGAAATATTACCTTCAACCCTCCCCAAACCCTGCTTTCTCTGAAACGTGAAAAATTTCTTTTTTTAATACCTTGCCTCGTTTGACACACGCCGTGTCTCCGATACGATCTGGCAGGTATGATGCAGTTGCGTCTCCGAAGCCCCGGTGTCTCTCCCTTTCCTAATGCAGCACACTAAGGCTAACTTCAAACCCCAAGAAATTATCGGTACATTTTCTCTGGAGGGTGTCTACTGGCTGACCCCCAGAACGATGACTAACAGAATGTCCCGGAAGGCCCTTTTAAGTCTCCATTACTGAAGGAAAGGCGACCTAGGAGAAGAGAAGCGAGTGGAGAGCAGTGTACCGGGATCCGTTTTGGGGGGCTGTCTCTGGGCTGTTCTTCTCTCTTCTTTCTCTGTGAAGAAAAACTGGCCAACGAAGACGATAAGGGAGAAAGGATCAACTTCCTTGTGAGATGAGACTGAAAAATTAGGGCCCTTCGATCTGCAAAGAGACGGGTGAAAGGACACATACGTGAAATGTACAGAATCGTGAAGAGAGGGAGCAGGTGACTGTGGAATTATTGTTCGACAAATCTCACATCTCTAGCATTAGTGTGTCCACGCCTAATGGGACTGGACAAGCACAGACACCCTGAGGGTTGATGATGGTTGGCTCTAATCCATCATGGGGAAACACCTTCCCCCGATGGGTGGTAAGCCGGCCGAGTTCGCTCTCACACGGTTGAAAGTCAGACTTATCAGGAGGGTCAAGAGGGGGTTGGACAAGTTCCAAATGTCCATCCGTCCATCGTATTTATTGAGAACTTACTCTGTGCAGAGCACCGTGCTGAGCTCTTGGGAGAGTACAACAGAGTGCTCTGCACAGAGTAAGCGCCCAATAAATACGATTGAATGAATTAGCAGACACGTTCCCTGCCCATAACGAGCTTATAGTTTAGAGGGGGAGACAGACGTTGATATGAATAAATGATTAATTTATAATATATAATTTAAAGATATAATTTAAATGTCCATGATAGAGCATTAGGGTTAAAGTGTTTGAAACGTTAGCCGGCCAATCCCGAGCCCGAATGATAGCCGTCTGAGAGGGCTGTCGTCACGCAGCTCCTTCAACAATCTTTTGGGGTCACTAATGGAGACGGATCGCTGGGTTGAATGACCAGTGGGTGTCCATCAATCAATCAATTAATGGTATTTTTCGAGCAATTGTGTGCGGAGCTCCGTCCTAAGAGCTGGGAGAAGTACAGATAGCTAGGATCCCCGCGATCGAGCAGCTTTCAGTCTAGTTGGGGAGGCAAATCGATCAACCGATCACTTGTATTTATCGAGCACTTACTGTGAGCACCGTATTAAGCTCTAGGGAGAGTATAGAGAGTTGGTAGACATGTTCCCTGCCCACAGGGAGCTTCCAGTCTAGAGATATTAAAATATTTAATATGAGATACGACAACGAATTACAGAGAGGAGGACGCAGCAGAGTCTACGTATATGGCTACCTTCCTCGTGGTCTCTACTTTTACCCATTTAGAGTCTTGCAGCAGACCTGGAAGTTGGGAATGCAAGGAAACTCGAGGGTGACATTTAAAAAAGTAGTTTTCCCACGAACGTGTTCTCCAGAGGGATATCTCAGGGCTGTAGTCCCACCCTGAAGACCACCCCTTGACATATTTTCATCACCGGGGAAGACCCTATAGTTGGACCTCCGTGTGGGACAGGGACTGTGGCTAGTCTGATTATCTCGTATAATCCATAAGTGATCGATGAAGTGATCAATCACATCTGTTGAGCACTTACTCTGTTATTTATTGTAAGCTCAATGTGAGGAGGGAATGGGTCTTCCAACCGTGTTTTATTGTATGCTCCCGAAGGCCGGATGCAGTGTTCTGCACCCAGTCGGCCATTCATTCATGTCAATTGTATTTACTGAGAGTTTTACTGTGTGCAAAGCCCCGCACTAAGTGCTTGGGAGAGTACAATATGTAACAATAAACGCCACATTCTCTGCCCACAATGAGCTAAAAACCATTGTTTGAGAATTTACTCCGTGCAGAGCGTTGAACTAAGTACTTGGGAGAGTACAACAGAGTAGCTAGACGTAAACCCTGCCCACAAGGAGGTTACAGTCTAGAGGATCACAAACTCTGGAGCTCATCACACCGGCGGGGCCTGTTTGGGGGTTGAATTTCTTCCTCCCCGTGTTAGAAAGTCTCTGAGCTTCTTCTCAGGGGTTGTGGGGTGAGGGTAGGCTAGGGTAATAAATCACAAATCCTATTTCTCAGTACTTCACCCTCTTTCCAACCTCAGGACTCTGGCCAAGCCTCTCATTGGACGGTTATTTATTCTGCCCCGGTAGGAGACGTGCAATGACACACAGAGAACTTGGGAGCCAAAGCGAAGTCTCAGCCTGCCGAATGGGACACAGTTGGTGAATATCCATTTAGGCAGACATAATCGGCTCCAGTCGCACCCCCCCGGCTCCCATCTGTGTCGACCCAATTTTGGGTCCTGCGGGGAAGAGTGGCCGGTGTGACTCACCTACGGCTAGAAGCGATTACGTAGATGGCCGCAGCCCCTTCCCGACCGAACGGACAGTGCCAAAGGTGCCAAGACCGGGGGGAGAGTCAGATGGAAAGACCGAGCCGCCCGGGGAGCCCCTCGGCTTTCTCAGAAAATCCGCGGAGATCCCAGACTCTCTGAACCGGCCGCGGACGTGCCGCGTGGGAGGTGTTGGTGAGAACTGGAAGGACGAGGAGTGGAAAAATAAGAATCCTCTCCCCTTCGGAGGGCCTCTGAGAGCGGGGGGGCGGCCATCTTAGAACAAGAGACTCCAGGGGCCCGTTGGCATTTCAGACCTGAATTGTGCATTTCATCGGTTTGGCGCTTGAGCCGGAACTCGACGGGCATGGAAACGTAACCCTTTGGGTCCCCGGCAGTGGCTGCCTGAGCCAGGAGCATGCAGTGGGGGGATTTTCTCCTACAAAAGTCCATCTGGAACCTGAATTTACTTGGGACAGACTTAGCACTAAGCCTCACGCAGGCGCGATTAGCGATCTGTGAAGCAGAGTATCCTAGTGAATAGAGCGAGGTCTTGGGAGTCCAAGGACCTGAGTTCTAAATCCACCTCTGCTACTTGCCCTCTGTGTTATCTTGAGTAAGAAGCTTATCCTCATCTGCAAAATGAGCATTAAGATTGTGAGCCCTATGTGAAGCGGGACTACGTCCAACCCGATCATCTTGTATTTACCCCGGCGCTTAGTACAGTGAGTCTTGCCCGTAGTAAGCACGTAGCAAATACCATAAAAAATTGGAACCTCTGAGACTGCCCTACAAATCCTACTGTCAGCACCTCCTCCCGAGAGATGGAGGACTTGGGCTTTTCCCAATCAATTCCTGCCCCGACACCTTCACCTCTCCTCTCTCCCCTCCAGCTGTTCCCAATGTGCGGGGCCACTGGGGACCCTCAGGAATTCCATCACCCGAGGACACAGCTACCAGTTTGAAACGTGGCCGATTGAGTTTTCTTGACATTTTTCCCAATCATAGCGCTCTTTTTCCAGAATCCTACGGGGAATGTGGTCTGCGCCCCTTTAGTAATTCCACCTGTCCAGTTTTGTGCTGAACAATCCAGTTTTTGGCCACTCTCTCTCTGGTCTAGTCCCGTTATTCCTATTTGTAAAAAAAACTGTCTTTCTCCTGCTCCCACCATAACATTGTAAACTCCTTGACGGGAAGGAAAGCGTGCCTCGCTTCTAAAGATCTGTCCCAAGCATTAAGCACAAGACTTAGCACTCAGTAGTTGCTCAAGTAAAACCGCTGATTGATTGTTCCACCCTGGCACCCAACCTCTCTCCTCCTCCAGCTCTCGTCTCCAAGGTCCATGGTTCAGAAGGGTTCCACAGTGGGTCGGCACATTGTGTTCTACAAAACGTTATCCGGGTGAAAACCATCACGATAAGGCAATTCCGTGTCTTTTAATGACTGAGAATAACGCTGGTATTTGTTAAGCGCTTACTACGTGCAGAGCACTGTTCTAAGCGCCGGGGGAGATACAGGGTGATCGAGTTGTCCCACGTGAGGCTCCCAGTTAATCCCCATTTTACAGAGGAGGTAACTGAGGCCCAGTGAAGTGACTCGCCCACAGTCACACGGCTGACAAGCGGCGGAGCCGGGAGTCGAACCCATGACCTCTGACTCCCAAGCTCCGGCTCTTTCCCCTGAGCCACGCTGCTTCCAATGAAGGATCTTCTTGTCGTTTGAATTACTAGGACGCTCGCTCTTCCGAGCAGGGGGCGGCGCTGGGAAATAAGGGGGGTGGGATTCTCCGGAAGGCCCTGGGAGTGGGAATCCAGCCTGACCTCGGGAGCACGCACGCTTTCCTCTCTGTAAGCCCCTGCCATCTGAGAGGCTTAGGAGACTTCTCCCAGAAGCTTCCGTGGGATGTCATTGAGTTTGTGTTGTGCAATGCTTTTTTTTAAAACAGTATTTGCTAAGGTCTTCCTCTGCGCCACGCGCTCAGCTAAACACTGGGGTGGGTACAAGTTAGTTAGTTTGGATATAGTCCCTGTCCCACAAGGGGCTCACGGTTTTAATCCCCGTTTTACAGATGAAGTCACTGAGGCCCAGGGAAGTGAGGTGACGTGCCCAGGTCGCCCAGCAGACACGTGGCATAGCTGGGATTAGAACCCAGGCCCACAGTGAGCTTACGGTCTAGAGCTTCCCTGCCCGCAGTGAACTTACGGTGTAGAGGGGGAGAGCGACACTAGTGAAAATAAATAGAACTGGAATGATAAGCGGCGTGGCTCAGGGGAAAGAGCCCAGGCTTGGGAGTCGGAGGTCATGGGTTCGAATCCCGGCTCCGCCGCTTGTCAGCCGTGTGACTGTGGGCGAGTCGCTTCACTTCTCTGGGCCTCAGTCACCTCATCTGCCAAATGGGGATTAAAACCGTGAGCCCCACGTGGGACAACCTGATCGCCCCGTATCTCCTCCAGCGCTTGGAACAGTGCTCTGCACATAGTAAGCGCTTAACAGAAACCAACATCATCATTATTATTATTAGTGATAATAACTCTTAACGCATACCATTAAAAGCGTGTTTATTACTTCCAGGTGGACACGGGCAGGTCTGGTATCCGCGAGGCCACCTCTGATCCTTTGTTACGGAAGAACTGCGCAGGTGTTCTCCGAGGCCAGCCTCCTCCTAGCCTTTCGAGAGGAATGTTTTCAGCAATCACATGTAGCGGCGTGGCTCAGAGAAGCAGCGCGGCTCAGTGGCAAGAGCCCGGGCTTGGGAGTCAGAGGTCATGGGTCCGAATCCCGGCTCTGCCACTTGGCAGCTGTGTGACCGTGGGCGAGTCACTTCCCTTCTCTGGGCCTCAGCGACCGCATCTGGAAAATGGGGATGAAGACTGTGAGCCTCACGTGGGACGACCTCCTTCCCCTGTATCTCCCCCACCGCTTAGAACAGTGCTCTATTATGTACACGTATTATGTACACGGAGGGTTGTGTTCAGTTCTCGGGGAAGGGGTTGAAAGGCGGGGAGTCTCCTACCGAAGAGTATTTCCGCGAGCGAGGCGTCTTACGGTGTCTTCCTAGCGGGGCCTGCCCGCTTCAGGCAAAATATCCCACCCCCCCTTCTGTTCCGTTGCATATCATTCTGTCAAGTCGCATATGCCTGCCGTGGGCGGGACTGACAGCCAGAAGACCCACTGTCCAGTCTAGCCTGCTGGGTGACCCCGGGCAAGCCACTTAACGTCTTTCAGCCTCAGTTTCCTCATCTGTAGAATGGGGATAAGATCCCTGTTCTCCCTTCCTCTTAGAGGTTGAGCCCCGTGTGAGACGGGCCTGTGTCCGAACTGATCTTCTTGCACCATCTCTAGGGCTCAGGCAAGAGGTGGTTACGCACCATGCGCTTAATAAATGATATTATTATTCTTGTTATGATCATCACGTGGCTCGGTGGAAAGAGCCCCGGCTTGGGAGTCGGAGGTCATGGGTTCGAATCCCGGACCCGCCACTTGTCAGCTGTGTGATTGTGGGCGAGTCACTTCACTTCTCTGTGCCTCAGTGACCCCATCTGTAAAATGAGGATTAATTGTGAGCCTCACATGGGACGACCTGATGACCCTGTATCTCCCCCAGCGCTTAAAACAGTGGTCTGCACATAGTAAGCGCTTAACAAATACCAACATTAGTATTATTATTAAATGACTTGCCCAGGATCACACAGCAGAGAGACGACGGAGCTGAGATTAGAACGCAGATCCTCCCGCTCTCAGACCCACGCTTCATCCACTAGGCCAAGCTTCCTCCCTTGACGGTGAGGCGGGAGGCGGCCTCCTCACTCGCTCGCCCAAGGGCTTCTCCGGCATCAAGGCAGGTCTGGATTTGTCCTGCGTGAACGCCGCGCTCCCAGCCGGTACACGAATCTGTTACCAAACCGTTGCTAGGAGGAGGAACACAACCATTTGAAAGAAGGATCAGAGGTAACGCTCGTCATTTTCATGGAGCTTCCCAGAGGTCTGTACCCACTGAATGGAGAGAGACTTAAGGGGTTTTTTTCCCCCTCCATTGAGAAGGTAGTGCCTTTTATTACTTGTTAAGAGACTAGCTGTGCTAAGGTACTTGACCCCAAGAGATTAAGTGTCTCTAAAAGAAAAAAAAACACCACACAGAGCAAATTAAATGCTAATGAAATCTGAAAGCGTGTTTTGTACTCAGAATTTTAAAGAGAAACACCTTTCGGATAAAAGGCTCGGCGGTCCTTTGAACAAAGTCTATCGGATGCTATCTACTTAATAAACGACCAGCGAGTTGATGTCCACGTGGGGCAAGCTATTCATTGAGGCTGCTTAGCGTGATGCGTAGAGCAAAATTCAAATCTACAGTACCGATGTGGTTACCTCTGACTCCTGGGAGATCTGTGTGTCTGCGGTCCTAGACTGAATTCTCTCCCCGTGGAGGAAAAAAAAAAGAAGAATATGTTTAGGGAACCTTGTCATAGCATCCGCTATCTTGTCTGGGAAACAACTTCTCTTTTCGAAAATGTAAGATATCCACCCAAGTTTGGATTTTAATCTCTTCTCTTTGGCGAGTCCTGGATCTCCAAAGCATTTTATCAGCCAAGCTCCATGTCCTGGGGTCTCGCAGGAAAAAGGAATCAGATTCAACCCCGATCGCCCTAAGGATGGAGTGGTTTTCTGTAGGAACTTCCTCTCCCATGGATTATTTTGGGAAATTCTTCTAATCTCTCTGAGGCGCAGGGAGGAATTGGGATGATGCTGCCTATTTTCCACATGGAGATATTGCGGCACAGAGAGAGGCGCTACCCGTTAATGGCAAACTCCAGAAAATGAGCCGCCCCAGGCCCTGGGTCTGTGGTATCGGCCGAGCCGGGTGAGTGGGACCCTTCGCGATAACGATGACTTTAAGCACTTACTATGCACCAAACATTATGTTACGCACTGAGGTAGATACGAGATGATAACGATGGTATTCATTAAGCGCTTACTATGTGCCGAGCGCTGTTCTAAGTGCTGGGGGAGATACAAGGTAATCAGGTTGTCCCACGTGGGGCTCCCAGTTTTAATCCCCATTTCACAGATGCGGTAATTGAGACGCAGAGAAGTTAAGTGACTTGCCCAAAGTCACACAGCTCATAAGTGGCGGAGCCGGGATTAGAACCCACGTCCTCTGACTCCCAAGCCTGTGCTCTTTCCACTGAGCCACGCTGCTTCGCTAGATAGTCAGCCCCTTCTCTACCTGAGACACTATCTAAAAAGGAAAGAATCTCTCCCTGTAGATTGTAATGTCCTTGTGGGCAGGGCTCACATCTACCAACTCTTTCACGTTGTACTTCCTCAGGTGCTCAGTATAGCACTCTGCATAATAATGATAATAATTTTGGTATTATTTGGTATTTGTTAAGCGCTTACTATGTGCAGACCACTGTTCTAAGCGCTGGGGTAGATACAGGGTCATCAGGTCGTCCCACGTGAGGCTCACAGTTAATCCTCATTTTACAGATGAGGTCACTGAGGCACAGAGAAGTGAAGTGACTCGCCCACGGTCACCCAGCTGACAAGCGGCAGAGCCGGGAGTCGAACCCCTGACCTCTGACTCCCAAGCCCAGGTTCTCTCCACTGAGCCACACTGCATACAGTAAGCAATCATTAAACGCCGTGGAGCGATAGACAGCGGGTATCTTAGAGCCAGAGGCCAAAAGAAATGTGACTCGTCCCAGGTGACACAGGAGGCCACTGGCAGAACTGGGACTTGAACCCAGGTCTTCTGGCACCTCATTCCGTGTGCCTTCCACTAGGCCACATTGGGGATCTGGTGGAATGGAAACTGAATAGACGCTGAATCCTCTCAGCTGGATCTATGTCACACTAGGTCACGCCCAACAAATGCCTGTATGTGCCCTGTCCCCTGCTCACCTCAGTCCAGCTTCAATCCCAGGGTTTACAGTTCCCGAGGGTGAGGCCGCCTTCCCTAAAGGGCAGAGGTAGGGACTTTTTTAGGAAAGAGTGAGGATTCATCCAGTGGCAATCCCCTAAATCGGTCTTTGACTTCAATCCAAAGGGATTCTATCCCATTAATTGCGAACCATGTCAGAGCTCTTCATCACCTGTCTCCCTCTTACCTATCCACCCTCTTCTCCCACTTTACTCCAGATGTGCTTAGTCCTGGACTTGCCAACCTTCCGCTCTTCGATTTTCAATTGTATCTGTTGAGCGCTTACTGTTGGCAGAGCACTGTACTAACTGCTTAGGGGCGTACAAAGTAACAGTACACAGACGCGTTCCCTGCCCACAGTGAGCTTAGAGTCTTCTGGCCCATGCACGGAACCTCCTCTTTTACCAAGTGTGTATTTGGAAATTTGGATTAGCTCGATTCCCCTGTTAGACTGTAAGCTCCTTGAGGCTAGGGGCCATTATCATTTGCATTTATGGTATGTCCCTAAGTGCTTAGTACGGTGCTCCGTCCCCGGTAGACACTCAGTATAATAATGTTGGTATTCGTTAGCACTGTTCTAAGCGCCGGGGTAGATACAGGGTCGTCGGGTCGTCCCCACGTGAGGCTCACAGTTAATCCCCATTTTACAGATGAGGTCACTGAGGCACCGAGAAGTGAAGTGACTCGCCCACGGTCACACAGCTGACGAGGGACAGAGCCGGGAGTCGAACCCATGACCCCTGACTCCGAAGCCCGGGCTCTTTCCACTGAGCCACGCTGCTCAGTACAGTGCTCTGCATAAGGTTGGGCCCGATGTAGGGCTCTGTACACAGCAGTATCTCGATCAACGCTGCTGATTCTCATCGATCGATGGATGCTGATCAATTTAGTAGCTACGACTATGCTTCCTCCGACTTGCGCGCACACACAGAAACAAAGATAAATCTTAAAAGAGAGAGTTGCTTTGAACATCTTAGTAGAGAGGCTCAACTTTAATAGAGCAGGTCAATAGACATACACCTTTCTCTGGAGATCTCAGCAGGGTGGGTGCTGAATCCCTCGGGATTATCGATACGGTAGAACCCTGTTGGTTTTTTGCTGGTTTTCTTTTAATAAGAAAAGCAAGTAAGGCTAGAAACAACATGGAATGGAAAAATTACTTTCTGGAATATATATGAGCATATTGCAGGAGATAAATACGTAGGAGGATTTGCACGTGTGTGTACACCTCAGCTGGCCTTCCGGTTTGACGATGACATCGCTGGCAGCGGAATTGTGTCAGTCTTTGCCGGTGAAGTCGGTAGGACTGACCGATATGTGACTGACGGCACTGGGCAGAGGGCAAGCGTGGCTTAGTGGATGGGTCGCAGGCCTGGGATTCAGAGGAGCCGCGTTGTAATCCTGCCTCTGCCGCACGTCTGCTGTGCGACCTTAGGCGAGTCACTTCACTTCTCTGGGCCTCATTACCTCATCTGTAAAGTGTGGATTAAAACTGTGAGCCCCATGTGGGACGGGGACTGTGTCTGAGCCGTGTATCTACCCCAGCTCTTAGGACAGTGCTTGGCACACAGTAAGTGCTTAACTAGTACCGTAACAATCTCATTATCATTATTACGGTTCGCCTTCACCAGCAAGCAGCTCCTGGCAGGGAGGGATGCAGTGATGCTTTTTTTTTTTTAATGGCATTTAAGGTTTTACTGTGTGCTAAGCTCTGGGATAGATCCACGCTAATCAGATTGGCCCCAGTCCACGTCCCACGTGGGGTTCACAGCCTTAACCCCCATTTTACAGGTGAGACCACTGAGGCACAGATAAATTAAGTGACTTGCTCAAGGTCACAGAACTGATATTGGCGGGGCCGGGCTTGGAACCCTAGGCCTTCTGACTCCCAGGACCGTGCTTGATCCACTGAGTCAAGCGGCCGCTTCTTGCAAGCGTTTAGTACAGTGCGTTGCACCTAGAGGCCTCTCAATATATATATACCACTGCTATTTCTATTATTACTGTCGGATTTGTTACTCACGGCGCTCGGCTCCACATTCTGGAGCATTGCTACCTCGAATAGGTTGAACGAGACTGGACTAATCGATCGATCGACAGCGTATATTGAGTGTCTAGTGTTTGGAGAGCATTATATTAACGCTTGGGAGACTACAATAGAATTAGAATGCGTGATCCCTGCCCTCAAGAAGTTTACTAGAGGAAGAGAGGGAGTCTTACATTATTTACAGCTAGGACAGTAATAGAGGTTTGAAAAAGATGTGTACAAGTGTTATGGGAGATGTGAGGATTTAATCAGTGCTATTTATTCAGTGTTTACTCTGTGAAGAGCCCTGTACTCTGAGCCCTTTGGGGGTAAGGGGGGTGTTCAGTAGAGTAAGTGCTTAGGTGGGGTGGAAGGGCAGATGAGTCAGGTAGGAGCTATAAAGTGGGAAGCTTTTCGGGATTAATCAGGGAAGGCCTCCTGGAAGAAAAGTGCTTTCAGGAGGGCTTTGAAGATGGGGAGACCTATATCTGTTGGATACGAAGGGGTAGGGAGTTCCATTAAGAGAGGAGGATGTTATAATAATGACGATAATAATGGTGTTTGAGTGTTTTCTGTGTGCCAAGCACTCTACCAAGTGCTGGGGTAGATAACAAGATCACATGGGGCTCACAGTCTAAATAGGATGGAGTATAGGCACTGAATCCTCATCTTGCAGATGAGGGAACTGAGGCACAGAAAAATTAAGTGACTTGACCAAGGTCACACACTGGACAAGTGGCGGAAATGGGATTAGAACCCAGGTCCTCTGACTCTCAGTCTCGTGATCTTTCCACCAGGCCATGCCACGTCCCCATTTTAAAAGATTGTTCCAGGCAACATGACAAGTTTTACTTGCTTTAGTCTTCTAACCATCCAAGTGAGGAAAAGTGTTTTCTATCTCATCCACAGTTTACAGGTCTAAAGACTGATTTTGAAGGAACCTATGAACTCGGCCTCCGTAGGGGCTCCCTTTCATCTACGTGTACCTTATGAATATACCATAGAAGCAGCATGGTGTAGTGGATAGAGCGTGGGACTGGGAGCCAGAGAGTCATGGGTTCTAATCCTGCCTCCGCCACTTGTCCGCTGTGTGATCTTGGGCAATTCACTTCACTCCTCTGGGCCTCCATTACCTCATCTGTAAAATGGGAATCGAGACTGTGAGCACCCTGTGGGACAGGGACTGCGTCCAACCCTATTTACTTGTATCCACCCCAGCATTTAGTGCAGTGCCTGTCACTTAGTCTGTGCTTAACAAATGGACAGTTACTTTAGGGAAGCAGCACGGTCTAGCGGCTAGAGCACGGACCTGGGAGTCAGAAGGACCTGGGTTCTAATCTCAGTTCAGCCACTTGTCTGCTGTGTGGCCTTGGGCAAGTCAATTAACTTCTCTGTACCTCAGTTACCTCATATGTTAAATGGGATTAAGACTGTGAGCGCCATGTGGGACGGGGACTGTGTCCAACCTGATTAGCTTGGATCTACCCCAGTGTTTAGAACAGTGCTGGACGCATAGGACGCGCTTAACAAATACCATCACTATATGGGTGACACATTGAATTCAGGTCATCCTGAAGATACCCAGGGGAATCGAGGTGAACCTCGGACTCGGAAAAAAAGCAACCTTCCCAGACGCCTCTGCCGATTAATCTTTAGGTATTAGAGGAATGGATCGAGAGGTGAAATAGATCATGGGTTGAAGTGGCAGGTGGAAGAGTTAGGATGAGGTTTCCTGAAGGAGAGGAACAGGTCAGTGCACGATAAATAGGAAAAGGGAGTTTTGTTCCGCACGCAAAGGATCGTTTGGGGAAGCGTTAACTAGAGCCAGCGTCTTCAGGAAGGCAGGTATGGCTGAAACAGTGAATGCAGGTAGGCGTAGTGAAAGATGAGACAAATGAATATCGTAAGGTATTTTCGACTGCTGATATCCAGATCCAGCATCCCAAAAGAACCAACACAGTGTCAGGGACTCTGGGATTGAGTAATTTCCTGTACTCCCAAGGGAGAGCGAGGGTAGGGCAGAGGGAGGGGAAGGAGAGAAAGGAAAGGGGAAATTGGAAGAGGAAAGAGGGGAGGAGATGAGTGGATAAGTGGAGGAGAGGAGAGGGGAGGAAGAAGGGGAGAAGTGGAAGATGGGGAAGGGGAGAAGGGAAGTGGAGAAGTGGAGGAGAGGCGAGGGGAGGAGGGAAGGGGAGAAGTGCAGAGGGAATGAGGGGAGGCTTCACTCATTTCCATTTTAAAACTCTTCTTGAAGGCTTTCTACAAGCATTTCAGACACCTAATTAAGTGTCGTAAAGTGCTCTAATGGAAAGAATCACTGAGGAAAATGGCAGTGTCCCCTCTGCAGTGGGGAAACAATCCACCTTCCTTCCCCTTCCCTTCCTCCACGGGGCATGGTCCTTTGTGGGCAGGGAATAGGTCTCTCATATTGTACTTTCCCAACCGCTTAGTACAGTGTTCTGCATGCATTAAGCACTCAATAAATATGATCGAAAAACTGGTTCAAATTCGCGTCGGTACCCTCTGAGGAGGGGAGGGGCAGAATCAGGAGCGGGACAAGGTTTGGACCAGCAGGATGAAGGGAGATCAGCACATCCTCGAAATGGGGAAAGAGAGAGACCAGTCGGGAAGCAGATCAATTCTTCCCTCCACGGATGCTAAGGTGCCTGCCCCTCATTTGCTGAATACCTACAGCAGCTCTCTCGGATTAAACCCGAAGAGTCGCGCAGGCGATTCCAGCCCATTATTTCTCTTCCAGTAACGGCACCCTCAACCGCTACCTTTCGGTACTTTTCTTCTGTCAATCCTCCCCACCGGAGTTATTAATATCTTCATCGTTTCCCTTTAGTGCTTCTTTACTGACAGGCTTAGCTTTGTGAATAGGGGATCTTTTTTTGGAATTGCAAATGACTGGTTCTTCAGTACCCACTGTTTATTTGGCATTTCGCCCCCACTCTGAAACTCCACGTCAGTTCCCCTCAGCTCCTGGATCTAGCAGGTTGTACCATGGAAATCCTGCCGACCTGACAGAGACACAAAAGAGACACCTCATAACTTCAAGGCATTAAGTGCCCCGGTTACATTCAAATGTGACAACGAGCTTAAAGGGGAAAAGGAGACATTGTTTCGAAGGGAACCGCTGGCCTGTGAATTAGCTCAATTGTTTAAGTCATCCAAAACGACTCGAGAGGCAATATGGGCGGGAGAAAATACTGTCTCGCAATAATGGCCTCCCGCCGAGAGAGAAATGCAGAGGCAAACTCCGGCATTCATCAAAAAATAAATGTGACGGCAAATCCGAGTCGTTTCTTAACAGACGTACCGAGAATCTCTGTTTTCATGGCATTCGTTCAGTGCTTACTACGTGCCAGGCACTGTTCTGAGCTCAGGGGTGGGTACCGGCTAATCAGACTGTCCCACGTGAGGCTCACAGTCTTCCTCCCCATTTTACAGATTAAGTAACTGAGGCACCTAGAAAGTAAGTGACTTGCCCAAGGTCACACTGAAGATAAGTGGTGGAGCTGGGATTAGAATCCAGGTTCTCTGACTCCCAGGTCTATCCACTGGGCCACGCTGCTTCCCTTGGAGGTGTTCTGGATCCTTCATCGATCCAGAGATCGAGGAGGGGCCCTGGGAGCGGTCGGCACTAACGAAAAGACCACCAGGGTCAATTACGGACCTTTCTTTCTCCTGAGAGCCAGTTCCCACACGGCCATGAACGGAAAGCGATGACCCCGCAGCTGAAAGGAGATGCGTCGGAAGACAGAAAACTCAGAAAGATTTGGACGCAACCGCTTCGGGCAGCGCGCGTCTCTTCGAATCACCTTAGAGAGACGGGTTCGGAAGGTGAAGTTATGTCGCCTGAGGGTTTTACTGGCGTATCGGAGAACGTGTCTCATTACGACAAGCCGACCCCCAGGGACTGCTCTCCCAGAGCTTGGTTTGAGGATAAGACGAAACTGTTGGACAGAAAGTTCTTTCGGCATTTACAAACTTGAAAAAGCTCAATGTCTTTCTTTTATGCTATCGCTCTCCCCGAGGAAAACTTAGAATTCCGTCGGCCCCTTCTTTGGGATTAAAGCGGGGAAGGATTTGTCTTCTCGTCGGCAGACATTCGCAGACACCCGTAACCTAAATCCCCTCGGAATTTCATTTCCTCAGTCACTTTCAGATCCTTTTTTTCAAATGTACGATTCTCACCGGGAATTTGGTATCCGTACGCTTCATATGATCTTCTCGAAAAGGCCGGTTTTATTCATCTTGAATATCGTTCCTCTCTGAACTCTCCTGGTTCTATGAAATCACTGACAGTTTTTGGAAGGGCTACATTGATCTCACACACTGAGGGTAGATTTCATTTTAAGGATTGTGAATCAGGATCCCATTTAATAAAGTAGAAATCCCATTAAGGGCTGCAGAAGCCAAAAGGGCGTTCATCGAGGACCTAGTTGTTCTATGCTGGACTGGAAGTGGCAAACTGCAGACTTGCAGCACAAAAGCAACGGATTAAAGATACAGGGCAGCAAAAGAGTGAGGTTTGGCAGATGGGGAAATCAGTGTAAGGAAAGGATGGGAAATATAACTTCTACCCGTGTCATTTGGGATCCAGGGGATCGTTCATTCGTTTGTATTGATTGAGCACTTACTGTGTGCAGAGCACTGTATTAAGCGATTGGAAACTACAATTCGGCAACAGAAATGGCTATAAGACATTCTGCTCTAAGTTGCCCTTTTCAGGATTGGTTCTTCTATATGTTATGAGCTATGTGGGTGTGTATAGGTATTGTTGCATAATGATTATATGTCTGTTTCTTGTCTCTCCTTTTGAATGATAGTATGTATAGTGAGTGAAGCAGTGTGGCCTAGTGAATGGAGCACGGTCCTGGGAGGCAGAGGACCTGAGTTCTAATCCCATCTCCACCCCTTGTCTGCTGTGTGAACTTGGGCAAATCGCTTAACTTCTCTGTGCCTTATTTACCTCATCTGTAAAATGGGGATTGAGACTGTGAGTCATATGTGGGCCAGGGACTGGGTCCAACTCAATTATCTTGAATCTACCCCAGCACTTAGTACAGTGCCTGGCACGAAGTAAGGACTTAACAAATACCACAAGTATCATTATTATTATTATTATTAATGATTTTGTACATAAAATTCACATGTGCACTTTGCAGTGTGTTTAATCTTACTTTCTTGAACCCGCTGCCCCAGAGACAGTATGGCCGGTAGGGTTGAGAGAGGGCGAACAACACCGTGCAAACTCTTAGCCTTATTATCAGTTCCTCTGCTCCGGACCTTGCGACTTTTCCGGTGGGAGACTCCAGTATCATCCCTGTACTAGGAATTCTCTGAGGGAAGAGACCATGTCTACTCTTTTCACGGTACCCCTAACAGGGCATTCAATGTCCTGACCCCCTAAAGAGGCCACAGATGCACTTGCCGATGGTGACAGTGGGTGTCAATTTTTTTTATAATATAATGGTATTGTTAAACACTTTAAGTGCCAGCGACTGTACTAAGTGCTGGAGTAGATACCAAGTAATCGGGATGGACCCGGCCCCTAGCCCACGTGGGGCTCACTGTCTTAATCCCCATTTTTCAGATGAGGTGACTGAGGCAGAGAGAAGCTAAGTGAATTTCCAAAGGTCACAAGACAGACAGTGGCGAAACCGGAATTAAAACTCAGGTCCTCTGACTCCCAGGCCCACGCTCTTTCCCCAGCTTCTCCGTAGGCTCCAACCAGGCCCGGCTCCATTCCACAGCTCCTGGCCTGGCTGCTCCTGCAGTTCCATGGTGATAAGAATGATGTATTCTCTTCCCTTCTTCCCTTTCCCCCGCATCGAAGTCCCTTCCAGACTTCTCCGTGTCATAGATTTCTCTATTTCATTTATTACTCTGTCTTCTTAATGATGCATCTAGATCTATGATTCTATTTATTCTGTTAATGAGGTGCACATCCCCTTGGTTCTCTTTATTGCGATTAAGCTGTCTTGTTTTTGTCCATCTGTTTCCCCCGATTAGACTGTAAGCCCGTCAGTGGGCAGGGATTGTCTCTATCTGTTGCCGAACTGTACGTTCCAAGCGCTTAATATAGTGCTCTGCACATGATAAGTGCTCAATAAATACGATTGAATGAATGAATACACCCAACTGACCTTCTAAAGCTGCACACTCCCTGCCCACGCCCCTTTCTCCCAAATCCCTCCAGCTGCTTGCCCAAGGCCATTAGGCTCAGAGAACACAAGTGCTCGTGGCCCGGGATGTGCAGCAGAACCGAGGAAGGAGGGGAGGGTGGGAGAAAGACAGTGAAGGGGCTCATCCCTTGTGAATGAGCAAAACCAACCCTGCTCGGCATCCAAACGGGAGCGCTCTCCTCGCCACCGCCCTCCTCACCAGCTGGGCCCCAAGTTCCCAAGTTCATTCAGCTTCTCTTCCCTCCCGAAGGAGAAAACCGTACCGGACTGGGTTGTAAGTCATTTTCAAATGAAAGGAAATATTTTCAGTTCCATTGCCATATCAAACCAACAGGTGTAGGGAGGTAATTATCTGTTTAGAGAACTCGTACAGGTGTTGGAAATGCCTATTTACATTTGTTTTTCCAAGCTGGGGGAACATCAGCGTGTTTCGGTGTTATTACGTTAATCACGGGCAGATACATGGAATTCTTTCTCTCTCTTTTTTTAAAGGACAGCTAAACTAACACACCGCCCTAGCACTCCGCTGTTCTCACTGACAGTTTCATCTATCTACCCCATCCACCTTATTGCTCATTTCGGAAGGAGATTGATTATCTTGCTGCATCGATTTCCGTTGTCGCGGGTGCGGGGTTGGGGATACGAAGTGCAGAGAGGCAGAAAGGGGCTGGGGAGCAGCATGGGAAGGTGGGCCAGGGCCGAATTTGAATGGATGGATGTGGGAAACGGTAGTTACCGGAGGACTTTTGAAAACAGGAGGACTGGCAGTCTAAGTAGGAAGGGAGAATAGGCATTGAATTCCCATTTTACAGACGAGGAAACTGAGATCCAGAGGAGTTAAGTGGCTCGCCCTTAGCGGCAAGAGCACGGGCTTGGGAGTCAGAGGTTGTGGGTGCTAATCCCGACTCTGCCATTTATCAGCTGTATGACTTTGGGCAAGTCACTTAATTTCTCTGCGCCTCAGTAACCTCAACTGTAAAACGGGGATGAAGGCTGTGAGCCCCACGTGGGACAATGTGATTACCTTGTATCGACCCCAGCGCTTAGAACAGTGCTTGGCACGTAGTAAGCACTTAACAAAATACCATCATTATCAGCGCTTAGAACATTGCTTGGCACATAGGAAGCGCTTAACAAATAACATCATCATCATCCCACAGGTGGTGAAGCTGGGACTAAAACCCAGATCCCTTGGCTTCCAGGCCTTTGTTATTTCCACTTAGACCACTCTGCTTAGTACAGTGCTCTACACACAGTAAATAATGAATACCATTGAATGATGAATCTATTTTTCATTCCACTGCCCGGCTCATCTTCCTGCAGAAACGCCCTGGGCACGTCACTCCCCTTCTTAAAAACCTCCAGTGGTTGCCTATCGACCTCCGCTCCAAACAAAAACTCCTCACTCTAGGCTTCGAGGGTCTCCGTCACCTTGCCCCCTCCTAACTCTCCTCCCTTCTCTCTTTCTACCCCCCACCCCGCACTCTCCGCTCCTCTGCCGCCCACCTCCTCGCCGTCCCCCCCCAGCCCATGTCCTCCTGCTGTGCTGGAATGCCCTCCCTCACCTCCGCCAAACTCACTCTCTTCCCCTCTTCAAAGCCCTACTTAGAGCTCACCTCCTCCAAGAGGCCTTCCCAGACTGAGCTTCCCCTTTTCCCTCTGCCCCCTCTCTGCCCCCCCTTCACCTCCCCTCAGCTAAGCCCCTTTTTCCCCCCATTCCCTCTGCTCCTCCCCCTCTCTCTTCCCCTCCCCTCAGCACTGTGCTCGTCCGCTCATTTGTATATATTTTTATTACCCTATTTATTTTGTTAATGAGATGTACATCCCCTTGATTCTATTTATTGCTGTTGTTTTTATCTGTCTGTCTCCCCCGATTAGACTGTGCGCCCGTCAGTGGGCGGGGATTGTCTCTATCTCTTGCCGAATTGTACAGTCCAAGCACTTAGTACAGTGCTCTGCACATAGTAAGCGCTCAATAAATACTATTGAATGAATGAATGAATGAATTGAATGATGGAGCCCAAGGTAGAGTCTTCCTCCCGCACCTACTGGATCCTCCATTCGAATGTAAACTCTTGTGGGCAAGGAGCACATCTTCCACTTCTTCACTCCCTTCCTCCGGGCTCCAAACCCTGCATCCATAACTCTGTAGGCCCTCGTGATGCAGATACCGTCGATCTTCTAAATCCTTTCGGATGGGCTGAGAGTTACTTAGGCAGAGACTTCTAAGCAGGGAAAACATACAATGTTTAGTGGGAAAAACAAGCCAGAGATTAGGCTTCTGTCTCTTTCCATTTGGAAATTAAAAAGGAAAAATGAGATTCTGGCTCACGGAATGATAGCGGAGCTCTTGGTGAGACATTACCTGAGTGAATTATTTATAAACTGCAGCAAACTGTAAACTCGAAAAACTGTCATTACCGAGCCTTTGAGAACTCACCCTTCAGCCAGGTGGGGTGGGCAGGGAGGGAGGAGGGGGAAAGGAGAGGTCATGGGGTCATTTTTCTTCTACTCTTGGTGGGCTTGCTTCCAGTCCAAGAGGTGAGCTAGCACCAGGATTCTGGCCCTCACTCGCCTCCTGGAATCTTCACTGTTCAGACTGCAGTTCATCCTGTCAGGTCTTCAGTGCTTGATTCTCCTGGGTCAGTGTTCCAAATTCATTTACTAGTATTTATCGAGCGCTTACCGTGTGCAGAGCACTGTACTAAGCGCTTGGCGTGTACAGTTCGGTAACAGAAATAATCCCTGTCCATTGACGGGCTTACAGTCTAATCGGGAGAGGCAGAAGAACAGAAACAAGACAATTTAATCGCAATAAATAGAATGAAGATGGACACCTCATTAACAAAATAAATAGGGTAATAAAAATATATACAAATGAGCACAGTGCTGAGGGGAGGGGAAGGGAGAGGGAGGAGCAGAGGGAAAGGGGGGAAAGGGGACTTAGCTGTGGGGAGGTGAAGGGGGGGCAGAGAGGGAGCAGAGGGAAAAGGGGAAGCTCAATCTGGGAAGACCTCCTGGAGGAGGTGAGCTCTCAGTAGGGCTTTGAAGAGGGGAAGAGAGTTAGTTTGGCGGAGGTGAGGAGGGAGGGCGTTCCAAATCTCACCCTTCTCCTCCCTCTGCTCCCAGAATTCCCTTGTGCAGTCTGCCTAACCTCCTTCTAGACACTGTGTTCAGTACGGTGTTCCGCACACGGTATGTTCTCGGTAAATACAATTGAATGAATGAATGACAGCTTCTCTGATGACCGCCTGATAAATACAACGGATGGATCTATTGATTGTATTTCACCCTGAGAATACAGCAGGTGGTTTCTCATCCCTCCATTTTGAATTTGAAGGGATGGTATTTTCTGGGACATTAGGGAGAGACTCCCCGAACCCTAGGGAATGATTCACGGACCGGGGATAGAATCTGTCAATCAATCGGGAATAATTAAGCACTTACTGTGTGCAGAGCACTCTACTAAGCACTTGGGAGAGGACAAGAGAACATTATGACAGAGTTGGTGGATATGTTCCCTGCCCATAATGAGTTTATAGTCTAGAGAGGGAGACAGATGTTGATATAAATCAATAAATTATGAATATGTACATGAGTGGCATAGAGCCAAGGGAAGAGTGAATAAAGGGAGCAAATCCAAGTTCAAGGGGCTGACAGAAGGGAGTGGTAGAAGAGGAAATGAAGATTTCCTCAGGGAAGGCCTCTTGGAGGAGGTGTGCTTTTAAAAAGATTTTGAGAGTGGGGAGAACACTGGCCCGTGTTCCAAGCCAGAGGCCATGATGTTTGGCAAGAGGTCGGTTACGAGAGAGATGAGGTCGAGGTATAATGAGTAGGTTGGCTTTAAAGGAGTGAAGTGTGTGGGCTGGGCTGTAGTAGGAAAGGAGCAAGATAAGCTGGGAGGGGGCAAGGGGACTGACTGTTTTAAAACCGATGGAAAAGAGTCTCTATCTGATGAGGAGGTGGATGGGCAACCACTGGAGGTTCTTGAGGAGTGGGGAAACGTGACCTGAACATTTTTGGAGAAAAAATAATCTGGGGAGGAGAGTGAAGTGTCGACCGGAATGGAGAGAGACAGGAGGCGGGGAGGTCAGAAAGGAGGCTGGTAAAGTTACCGAGGAGGGATCCGATAAGTGCTTGGATTAACGTGATAGCAGTTTAGCTGGAGAGGAAAGGGTGGATTGTAGTCATGGGAAAATCAAAGAGGAGGACAGGTTTGGGTTGGGGAAGAAGAGGATTTCTGTTTGGGACACGTTAGGTTTGCGGGGTCGGTGAGACATCCAAATAGAGATGTCTTGAAGGCAGGAGAGAGCCCTCCCCAAGGGGGGCTATTAGATTCTCCCGGGGTTCATTGTGGAGTAATTCCCCGGAGCAACTTCTTTCCTTAAAGGCCCAGCCCCTATTCAGAAGACTGTGAGTTTTCACTCTGACTGTGGGGGGAGAGGGGTGGGAGGGGGACTCGAGGTGGGGCAAGAACTGGGAGGATGCAGACCTTAAAGAAATTGCAGGCCAGAAAAATCCCAATTTTTGGTCTCTTCGGCCCTGTTGGGAAACCCTCAGATCTTGCAGAGGCCCGGGATGAATGACCCTGGGAGACCACCTCATAAAGCCATGGGGGTCTTAACAAGCCCCTGGAAGTGCCCCTTGTGTTGGTGTGGGACGGGGGCGGTTGCACAGCCTGGAAGACAGGCCCGACCCCACAGTCAGGAGGGTGGAGTGTCCCGTGGGTAGTTCTGGGCTTGATTCCTCCAGTCTCAGCTGAAAGGAAGACCCAGAGAGGGAGGGGATCCTGAAAGAGACAGGAGCTCCAAAATACAGAGAGCAGTGGCCACCCTGACTGGCTAAGCATCCTCGAGAATTGGACCGGGGACCCGATCTTAGACACTCCAGTTGTCGGCTTTCTACGGGGACAGTCCGATTTTCCGTTGATTTCTTCCCTGCCTGCCACAGATAAGACTAACATTTTTACTTTAAGTGCCCAGCCTCCCTCCGACTCAGCTCCTGTCTCCGAGTCTGACGGCTCAGAAGCCGGGCCCGTGTCCGGGGGGATGTGGGAAAGGAATTCAAAAGCTATGAAGTAAGTGGAGATGTCAGAGGTCCCCCTGGAGAAGCGCTCTAGATTCAGGAAATTCAACGTATTTCCACAAGGTGAGGTTTATGACATCATCAATTACCCAGCAAGCTTGGTGAAACATACTTGAGAAAACAGAACATCTCATTTTCCCACCCAAACCCTTTCTTCCTCCTGACTTTCCCATCAGTGTAGACGACGCCACCACCCTCCCTATCTCACAAGCTCGTAATCTTGGCATTACGACTGACGCCTTCACTCCTTCGATCTGTATTTTCAGTCTCTCTCCAGTCTTGTTTCTTCTATGTTCATAACATCCCTAGAATCCACCCTGCCCTCATCCAAACTGCTATCACATTGGTCCAAGCAATGGGAGCCACTCCTTTCCATCCTGTAATTGGCCATTCTTATTCCAAGGCAGAGTACTGAAGGCAGGAAGCAACATGGCACGATAGAGTCAGCCTGGGGAGTCAGAAGGTCATGGGTTCTAAGCCCAGCTCCACCACTTGGCTGCTGGGTGCCCTTGGGCAAGTCACTTCGCTTATCCGTGCCTCAGTTACCTCATCTGTAAAATGGGGATTAAGACTGTGAGCCCCGCGCAGGACGGGGACTGTGTCCGACCCGACTTGCTTATATCCACCCCAGTGCTTAGTACAGTGCCTGGCACATTGTAAGCACTCAACAAATATTATTATAATTTATTATTATTAGAGGCTCCTTCCTCTGTCTCATCCCTGTCTGTCAGTGCTGTCAGAGGCGGAGACAGCTGAGGCAGCAGAAGAGGCCCTTGTGAGAAGAGGGCAGGAAATGGGAGCGCGGCTGGCTTTCTTCATCGCCTTCCCACTAGCCACCTTCTTGAAGCCCTGCTGGGTAATCCGCCTGCCTACCCGTCCTTCAAATCAGCCCTCTCCTCTGAACAGGTTTGTACCCTGTCCGGTCTCCATTCAGACCCTCCATCTTACAATAACTTCCTCAAAGTCCAACAAGGAGCCTCATCCGTGCCTCTGAATGCCGGCTCTCCTTAAATTGCACCTTTCAGGACACTGACGATTCTAATTTCCTTCAGAAATGTGACCGTTCCTCTGATAATACTGTATTCACATTAAAAGATTTCTTGAAATTCTTTAAGAGCATATTAAAATGCAAATCGTCCTTCCTATTAAAGATTTCTGGAAATTCTCTGACAACACATTTAAATGCAAATTGCGGAGACGTAGATGCTAAAATTAAAACCGGGAAATATAACGCCCCTCCGTGAGGCTGGTGATGCTTTTACCGGGGGAGAGGGATTCAGGAGAACTAGGTCTCTTACCTTCTAATCTAATCAAATGGCCAGTAACAAGGTTTGGATGAACACGAAAAAATTAAAAAACAAAAAATCAAGAACTCAATCCTTTACAGAGTCGCTCAAGTTAAATCCATCTGGGTTCATAGAAATGTGATAAATATCTCTAATTCTCCCAGTCTCTCTCTCTCTGAGGTTTTAGCAGGCCGAAGTCTTTCACGTGACGTCGACTTTCTGATTTTGCCAAGAACCACTTTTGAAACATGAAATCTACTTCCTCTCTTTCCTCTAATTCCTCCTCCTCTTCCTCTTCCACCCCCTCCTCCCCCTCCTCACCCCGCTCCTGCCTTCTTCCGCCCTCCTTCTTTTCCTCCTCCTCCCCCATCCTTCTTTTCCCTTCATTCTCTCCCATCTCCCCACCTTCTCCTTCTCCTCCACTTCCCTTTTCCCCCTTCTCCCTTTCCTCCCACTCCTTTCTTTTCCGTCTCCTCCTTCCTCTCCTCCTCATTCATTCATTCAATCATATCTATTGAGCGCTTACCATGTACAGAGCACTGTACTAAGTATTTGGGAGAGTACAATACAACAACGAGCTCCTCTTTCTCTACACCACCATTCCTTGGTGGTGGTAAACACCCGCCTCGGTACCGGCCCGGGAAACCCCATTTAACTGAGGCCTAAACTAACCCCTTTTCTAGATGAAGTCAAGGTCTCCCGGGAGTGGTGGATTAAGGAGTGGACATTCATCCGCTGTCTTCACAAGCCGTTTCCCCCTCTGCCCAGGACCTACACATCGTTGGTTATCTTTACGTCTAGGATTTTTATTTTAAGTCCCCAGCCCTCCTTACCTTGATTCATGTGGTCAACCCTGAATCAGTCCATCGATTATATTTATTTTATTGAATGCTAACTGTGCACTGGCTGCTGTACTAAGCGCTTGGGTGAGTACAGCATACTACTGTACTGTCATAGCAGACACATTCCCTGCCCCCAGAGAAGGTGTGAAAGACGCCCCTCAGTGTATCCGGAACGATGTACCAAAGGTCTCCTCCGGAGCAGCGATGGTGCCTCTTTTCTTCTAGACTTAGTAAACTCGTTGCGGGCAAAAGAACCTGTCTATTAACTCTGCTATATTGTACTCTCTCAAATGCTTAATTCAGTGCTTTGCTCACAGCAAGCAAGTCCCAAATCTTAAAACAGTGCCTAACACATAATTAGTGCTTAACCAATACCATAAAAGGGTAAGCACTCAATAAATGCCACTGATGCTGATACCTGTTCTAGTGTACTCTCCTGAGGGTTTAGTTCAGTGATCTGCACACAATAGGTGCTAGGTTTATACCTTTGATTGATAATGGCTCCGCTTAATTCTCACCAACTATAAAAATCTGACGTTTAAAAAGTAACCATTAGAGGTGGTTCTCTTAATTTCCTCATATGCGTTGTTCCTCGAGAGGAAGGATTGTGTCTTCCTTCAGTTTTATTCTCCCAAATGTTTAGGGTTTGCACTGAGTGTCTGCACGCACGTAGGCCATCGATAAATAATAATAATGGTATCTGTTAAGCACCTACTACGTAGCAGGCACTGTACTAAGCGGTGAGGTGGATATAAGCAAATCGATTTTGACACAGTCCCTTGTCCCACATGGGGCTCACAGCCTCAATCCCCATTTTACAGATGACGTAACTGAGGCCCAGAGAAGTGATTTGGCCGAGCCCACACAGAAGACGAGTGCAGAGCCGGGATTAGAACCCATGACCTTCTGAGTCCCAGGCCCGAGATCTATCCACTAACACCATGCTGCTTCTCTAAATAACACTGGTTGATTGACAGAACCTCAGTTATGTTATAGAGTTAGCAAAGGGGTAGCTAGAATTCTCTGAAGCCAACAGTAGTTTCCACCAACACTGGGAAGGAGTTTATTTAGGAACCCTCTTTCTAGGATTACACTGCCCAGACGTCCACTTCTATGCCCAGTCAATCAATCGGAGTTATTTATTGAGCACTTTTAAAAAAATGGTATCTATGTACCAGGAACTGTACTAAGTGCTGGGGTCGGTACAAGCTAATCAGGTAGGACAGTATCCCCATCCCACATGAGGCTCACGGTCTCAATCCCATTTTACAGATGAGAGAACTGAGGCATAGAGGAGTTCAGGGAGTTGCCCAAGATCACACAGCCAAAAAGTGTTGGAGACAATAATAGAACCCAGGCCCTTCTGATTCCCAGGCCCGTGTTCTTGCTGCTTCTCAACTTACTATGTGCAAAGCGCTATACTATGCACTTGGGAGAGTATAATACAACCGAGTTAGTGGACCTATTCCCTTGCCCAAAGAGCTTAGAGTCTAGAGAGGGAGATAAACATTGATAGCGATAATATATTATTTATAGATATGTACACAATTGCTGTGGGCCTAAGATTATGATCCCTGTAGGGATCTGCTCGGCAGAAAGATTTCCTTGGACTATATTTCTGCTTAGCTCTTGATTCCCTTAGCTCCCAGTATCACGTCTCTCGATACCTCGACACCGTCAGGGACGAGAGGAAATTCCATATTCCGGCCTAGCCCTTCTGACTTGCTGGAAAAATACCATTTTCTCTGTCCTTCCTGTAGCGCACTAATATGGTATTCTGTCCTTTTTTCAAAAGACAAGAGCCAGGGACAGGGATGTATCCTGGGATATATTCACAAAGCAAATGACAGGGTGTGAAACAGTGTTCTGTGTAATGTAGAGAATAGCTTTTCTGCAGGGATGATGCATATCTTAAGATGTTAGAGTCTTACCTCTGGAAAAATTCTGTTCATCTCAAGAGTCCAATATCTCACAGATAAGTTTTGTAGGCCCACAGGATGGGAAATCCCTTATGTAGGAAGCAAAATGTCTCTCTCCCTCCCTCTCTTCCTCCCTTTGTGTGTGTGTGTGTGTATTTGCACATACGTCTATATCCACACAAGCACACGTACACTAAGACAAAACGGAGGATGGAGTCATTTTCCAATAAATTGGGGCAGTGTAAGGAGCTCCTTGGGGGTCTGTCAGACTGAATGATCCAAATTGAGAGTCTACACAGCCTCACTTTACCAGATAATTGCTCGACCCTCCATTTCCCGTGGACTGTAAGACAGAGCTTAAGACATGAGACGTGAAGGCCATTATCCTAGAAGATCCTTAGGCTTGTTAAAAAAAAAATGAAACCGGTTGAACTACACAGCAGCTGAATTACCATCCCACAAAGCAATTTTTTTTAACAGGGAGAAAGACTGATTTTCAAGAAACTAGTAAAAGGGTGGCAGGGATAGTCTTATTTACACTAACAGTGGGTAGAGCATGGGCCTGGGAGTCAGAAGGACCTGGGTTCTAATCCCGGTGACTTAACTTTCTTGTCCCTCAGTTACCTCATCTTTAAAATGGGGATGACGACTGCGAACCGTCTGCAGATCAGGGACTGTGTCGGTTCTGACAACCTCGTATTTACTCGCGTGTTTAGCACAGCTCCTGGGATAGAGCAAGTGCTTAACAAATACGATTAAAAAAAAAAAAAAACACCTCCTGGTGAGAGTGTGAATGTGCTGAGGTTCTTCGCTGCTGTTTCTGGTGGTGGCGCACACAGTCAGTGTCATTCCCAAACAAAGCTGAGCGGTGCTGTAGAAAGACAGAACGTACCACAGTCTTTCAGAAACTGTCACTCGATATATTTTTGTTACTTGTAAAACAGATAAAGAGCAAAACAAATTGTGGTTCTTTTTATCCTGACTCATGTATTGACATGTACTGTCACTATCTCACCCTTCCACATCAGATGCCACCGAGTCGAGGAAAAAATTACTCGAAGTGCTAGACAGAATTTTGAATATGGGAAAGAAGGAGAGTCCGAGTTAATGGAACATCTGATCTCTCTCTATCCTCACCAAGCCTCCCCTTTATCCATCTTAGTTTCTCAAGAGCCTGTGATGGAGGTCTTCGGCTGAATCTCCAGGAGGCTCTCTGAAAGACCCAGCTCAGAGCCACCTAACGACTGTGGGTTTTGTTATACACTTACTAGATGGTAAACTTGGCTTGGGACTGTATTAAGTGCTGAGAGAGATGTAGGACAGTCTTATAAGACACAGGGAAGAAGAACAGGTGTTTATTCCCCCTTTAACAGCTGAGGAAACTGGGGCTTAGAGAAGTCAAGTGACTTCCCCAAAATCACACAGCAGGCCAGCGGTAGAGCCAGGATTAGAACCCCAGGCCTTCTGACTCCCAAAGCCCGTGATCTATCCGCTAGACCAAGAAATGGCTTCACAGGGGATCGAGTCACTCCCCACCCTGGCGTGGAGGCTGTTGGTAGGATGGTGTTGGAAAGGGAGGTCTATGTGAGAACCAGTACGGCTGCTCCTTCAGCGGTTGGAGCAGATGTAGGCTCCCGGCCTCTTGCCACACTCCCTAATAGTAATAATTGATAATAATAATAATATCTGTCATATTTAAGAGCTTACTAGGTGCCAGGCACCGCGCCAAATGCTGGAGTGGATACAAGCAAACCAGGTTGGACAGAAACCCCCTCCCACGTATGGGTTCACAGTCTTAATCCCCATTTTACAGATAATAACAATAATAATAATAATAATAATGTTGGTATTTGTTAAGCGCTTACTATGTGCAGAGCACTGTTCTAAGCGCTGGGGGATTTACAGGTTAATCCGACTGTCCCACGTGAGGGTCACAATTCATCCCCATTTTACAGATGAGGGAACTGAGGTACAGAGAAGTGAAGTGACTTGCCCACAGTCACACAGCTGACAAGTGGCAGAGCAGGGATTCGAACCCATGACCTCTGGCTCCCAAGCCCGAGCTCTTTCCACTGAGCCACGCTGCTTCGAAATGAGGGAACTGAGGCACAGAGAAGCGATGTGACTTGCCTGGGGTCACTCAGCAGACGTGTGGCAGAGGCGGGATTAGAAGCCGGGGCCTTCTGACTCCCAGGACGGGGCTCTACCTATTAGGTCATACTGTTTCTCCCTAAAAGAATGCAGGGTCTCCAGTCGTTAGGTCCTGCTGCGACCGTGGCCGGAGACAGCGCTTGACAAGCATCTTGGTCCCTAAATCCCCATTAATCCTAGGAGAAAGAGAAAGCCAACCTACTAGTATCGGTTGTAAAATGTCGATATTTGTTAAGTGCTTACTATGTGCCAAGCACTGTTCTAAGCGCCGGGATAGCTACAAGGTGATCAAGTGGTCCCACGTGGGGCTCACAGTCCTCCTCCCCATTTTACGGATGAGGGAACTGAGGCACAGAGAAGTGAAGTGGCTTGCCCAAGGTCACACGGCTGACAAAGGACGGAGCTAGGATTCGAACCCATGACCTCTGACTCCCAAGCCCATGCTCTTTCCACTGAGCCACGCTGCTTCTCCAGGGGGCTTCGGATGGCTGGGCCCAGATAGAGCCACCAGCGGCGTTCTGCCACCGTGAGAAAAATGCACTGCTCCATCCTGTCCCAGAGGTAGCCCGGCCTAGTGGTAACCGCACGGGACTGAGAGTCGGGAGACCTGGGTTCTACTCCCAGTTCTGCCGCTTGCTTGCTATGTAACCTCGGGCAGGTCTCTTATCTTCTCTGTGCCTCAGTTACCTCGCCTGTAAAATGGGGATAAGAGTGGGAGTCCCATATGGAACGGGGACCGTGTCCAACCTGATCAACTTGCATCTATCCCAGGCCTTAGAAGAGCGTTTGGCGCATAGTAAGCGCTTGGTAACCACCATAGTCATCTAACTTATCCGTGCCTCGCTTTCCTCAGCTGTTCCGTTAACTGGTCTCCCGCTAAGACTGGAAGCTCCATGTGCGACGGAAACCGGGGCTGAGATGATTGGTATAGTATTAACCCCAGTGCTTGGCGTATAGTAAGCACTTAACGGATAGCACGATTTTTTTTTTTTTTTTTAGTACGTTACCTTGCAGGTCCACCCAGTTTAACGTAACGGTGTTTAAGGTAGCGTTTTGTGGAAGCTAGTCTTAACTTAGAACGTTTCTTCAGGGGAACTCCTCACCCTCCAGCCCCTTGCTCCTGAGGCAGGACCCCGTTAACGCAGGTGCCGTTTCTGGGCAGAGGAAGAATGGCGGGGTGCTGTGTCTGCTGTGGAATCCAGTCACCACTTAAGTAGGGAGAGCTAAGGCTTATCAGTCAGAGCCTCTCGTAATCCTCACTCCCGCTACCAGTGAGCAGCGGCGGCGACGGCGGCCACCTCGTCCGTGAACGATACCGCCAGAAGGCCCGGATGGTTAGCGGGTTCTGGTTATTTGCAGGCTAGGCTGACGCATCTGGTCTGGTGTGCGCATCTGACTTTCGGATTTCTCAGCTGGGGGCCCGCGTCGGGTTCGGAAAGGAGGACGGGTGGTGCTTGGTAAGCGAAGCGAGGAGAACGAGCGCTTCCATCCCTGTGGGTTTGTGATGAACCCATATTTGCTGGCTTCGGAGTGTGGTTCCAAGGCCCACCTGCTCAGCTGGATCTTGGCCCGGGTATGTAGGAGTCTCCTCAGATGTTCACGAATGGGACATTGGAGTGGTTTCTTTTCTGGTGCTCGAGGCTCACCAACAGGTGCCCCTTTACGAACCCTTCCTGGTAATAAATAACCAGGCTGAGAGACGAAACGTTCGGGATTTATCGTCTGACCCCTACGCCGCTTCCTATTGCGAGCACGGGCCAGAGCGTCTGACACATCTCCTCCCCGGTGGACTCCCGAATTGGCTCATCGAGAGTTGCACAGTGGCCCCCTTCTTCCCTCCAGTGGAAAACTTAACCTGGCAGTTTCCCCGAGGGCCGGACTTCCAGGAACTGCCTGAAATGCCGCTCTACTCCGTCTTCGGCGAGATCCAACTCCAGAGCCGAGACACGGCGTGCCATGAAAATCACCCTGACTCCCCAAGTCCGACTCAGCACGGGCCTACAGGGATTGCTTATTGTCATCCTCACACCGGCCTATTAGCCTCTGGCTGCGGTCACTGAGCTGGAAAATATAGGTGGCTCAGTTTCCCCTGTGGCCCAGGGAGAGACATTCTTTTCTAGGTTGTACTCCTTAGATTTTCCCTTCTGGGCCACTTTGCTAAGCCAAGCAGCAAGGCTTAGTGGATAGAGCACGGGCCTGGGAATCAGAAAGAATGGGGTTCTCGGCCACTTGTCTGCTGCATGAGCTCGGGCAAGCCATTTCACTTCTCTGGGCCTCAGTTGCCTCATCTGCAAAATGGAGATTAAGACTGCGAGCCCCATGAGGGACAGGGACTGTGTCCAACCTGATTAACTTGTAACCACTCCAGTGCTTAGAACAATGCTCGGCACATAGTCAGCACTTAACGAGTACCGTAATTATTATTATTCATTCTTGGGAAGGTGTGAGCTGATTTCTCTTCACCTCAGAAGTTCTACTTTTCCACGATTCCACTGTCAATTGTGAACATAACCATTCCATTCGGGAAGCTTGGACTTCTGGGGGGCAGCCCGAAGACTGAGGGCCCAGGAAGCAAACCTAACCCACACTTGAGTGATGTGGGCCAAGTGTGTTCTCTCAGAAATTCTGCCTCACACCCAGCCAGCCTCACATAAGAGCAGAGTCATGGGTCTTGAGTGCTCTCTGTTATCGCGGTGGAAGATTTTTAGAAATACTTTTTAGTTTTGGGAAACCAAGTGGCTTCCCCTGAGCCGGCATCATAACCACTGAGGAGCAAGGTGATCTATGGGGGAGCTACGCGTCACTGTAATAACCGGGGTGCCGAGTCACGCGGATTCATGACTGGTGTGCCGATCTACGAAGGGAGAAAGGGTGGCTGACATTGTCTCGTTCACTGAGATCAACCGCAGATGCTCAGAGGACAGAGGAACACAAAGAGGGAGACACTGACACACACACACACACACGGGAAAACCCAGACATAGAGAGGCACAGAGAAATAAAGAGATGCCGTGAGAGAGACAGCTCCCAGAAAGACTGAGAGACATAGAGAATGTTTCTGAAAATTCAAAATCAGTGTCTTTCTCAGTCCCAGCGCCGTTGTCCTGCGTACTCCACTCCTCTTGGCCGAGCAGAGAGAGCTGCTCTCTCCACCCCTGTGAACCTCACAATGCCCCACCCCTGCTGCCCCAAACAGAGGGGAGGGAGACGAGGGGGGATGAGGAAGGGGAGGAAGAGTAAGAAGGAGAGTGGGAGGTGGGGGAGGAGAAACTGAGTCTGTCCTGACACAGTATTGTCCCACCCTCTCCCCCCTCTAGCTCCACCCGCTCCGTAGCTATGCCGGGGACTAATAAAGTTTAAAGGACTTAAATCAGTGGTTGAGTCGGCCAGGTGCTGTGGTAGTTTAGTTATTTTGGAGGATTTCACCAAATAACAGGGCAGCTGTTTATGAAGATGATAATTCTTCGGGGAACCTCCTCCAGCCCTTCTTCTGTTCTGGCTTTGGTCTTTCAGCTAACCTTCGTGGTCTAGAATTCTGGTGGGTAAAACATTGATTTTTATGAGAGAGTCAAGTATTATTCTGGGCTCACACATACAAGGCTGACCTCTCGCCTTACTTCTCTACCCAGGTGTTCTTGAAATTCTCTTAACATTTGGACTGAAGTCTGAGCCACATTCAGAGCTGTAAAGGCATTTATATTAAGGGGGAGCTTCATAACTCAGAGGATAAGGGCACTGGAATGACAGTTTCACCTCATTCAATCCCAATTTAAATGCTAGGAGCCTTTAATATTTTCATTTCTCTAGTCAGTTTTTAGGTAGTTAAGAAAGAGCCCATTCCTATTTTGTGTAGGGCATTGCATGATAATTTTGTTATGTTATTCGGTTATTATCTAGTTAAGCTAAATTGGCACTTTGAGTACCATAAACCATATACTCATCTCAATTAAAAGTGAAGTTACTCTGTGTAAATGAGCATGACTAAGTTATAGCTTGCTTTATTTTCATTGATATGAAAGTGAAAATAATGACAAGATAACCCCAATCCCCCCCCGATCATCATTGAGTCTATCAGCTAATGAAATTCTATCGATAACCAAGAATAATGATAATAATGGTATTTGTGACATGCTTACTATGTGCCAAGCACCGGTCTAAGCACCGGGGTAGATACGAGGTGATCAGGTTGTCCCACGTGGGGCTCACAGTCTTAATCCTCATTTTCCAGATGAGGTAACTGAGGCACAGAGAAGTTAAGTGACTTGCCCAAGTTCACACAGCAGACAAGTGGCGGAGCCGGGATTAGAACCCATGTCCTGACTCCTAAACTCGTACCCTTTCCACTAATCCATGCAAAAGAATCTACTGATGACTCAATGATACTTACCATCGGCTAGATCAGCCGCTCTCTCCTGGGTAACTGTTGCTCACAATATTACACTTTAAAATACTTGTTTACACTGGTTAGGAGCTTTATCTACACTGAGAAAGAAACTAAAAGTATTTTGGAAATATGATATGTCCTTTGAAACAAATCTCCACTAGAGCGAATTTAATATACTTGATCGTTAGATATGTTTTTTTTAATAATGTTGGTATCTGTTAAGCACTTACTATGTGCCAAGCACTGTTCTAAGCGCTGGGGGAGATACAGGGTAATCAGGTTGTCCCATGCGAGGCTCACAATTAATCCCCATTTTATAGATGAGGGAACTGAGGCACAGAGAAGTTAAGTGACTCGCCCACAGTCACACAGTTGACAAGTGGCAGAGCCGGGAGTCGAACTCATGACCTCTGACTCCGAAGCCCAGGCTCTTTTCCACTAAGCCACTTAATAAGTTAAGTGCTTACCGTGTTCCCAAGATGTGAAGTAGACGCAAGATAATCAAATTACTTATCAGATACTCACTTTGCTTGTCTAACGCCAACCTACTCACCGTACCTCGATCTCATATATCTCAGCGTCAACTCCCTCCCTTCATTGGGCTGACGACCACTCCACCACCTTCACGTCTCCTGCAGAGGGCTTTCCCCGACTAAGCCCCTCATCTTCCCTACTCCTCCTCCCTCCTGGGTCACCCTTGCACTTCGATTTGTACCCTTTATTCACCCCACCCTCAGCCCCACCACACTTACGTACATATCAGTAATTTTATTTACTGTAGCCTCCTTATCTCAGGGAACACGTCTACCAACTCTGTTATACTGTACTCTTCCAAATGCTTTGTACAGTGTCATACTGTACTCTCCCAAATGCTTTGTACAGTGCTCAGCACACAGTAAGCACTCCAGAAATACCACTGAGGGATTGAAATCAGACATAGGTGCTGCCCAGTATGGGGCTCACTTTATGAGGAGAGAGAGCAGGTAGCCTATCGCCATTTTACAGGTGAGAAAACTGAGCGTCGGTGAGGTCAACTGACTTTCTCAGGGATACGTAACAGGTCAGTGGCAGAGCTAAGATTAGAACCCAGAATAAGTGCACCGATCAATACGGTAGCAGTTTGGATGGAAGGGACGGAGTGGATTCTAGAGGGATTATGAAAGTAAAAGCCATGGGATTGGTGACAGACTGAAAACGCCGATTGAAGGTGTGAAATGAGTCGAGGAAAATACCAAGAGGGAGATGGTGGTGTTGTCTTCTGTGATGCAAAAGTAAGGAGGAGAAAAGGGCTTGGGTGAGAAAATGAGGGGTTCTGTTTTGTCACGTGTGTTTCACCAAGCATTCTGGGTAACGTGTTGATGTCATAAACCCCATCTTGTGTAGGTATGTTAAATCTGCCTGAACTTAGAGTGTTTCTCCGGGGGGAATCCCGACAGCTCCACTTAGTCCATAGCTTTTGAGTTCTCTTTCCAAACCAAGTTGGACACAGTTCCTGTCACACGTGGGGCTCGCACTCTCAACCTCCATTTTACAGATGAGGTGACAGGCACAGAGAAGTTAAGTGGGTTACACGGCAGACATGTGGCGGAGTCAGGATTAGAACCTAGGTCCTTCTGATTCCCAGGCCCATGCACTATCCATTAATCAGTACTGCTTCTGATGCTCTGAAGGCAGGAGAAAATGCAGGACGACAGAGAAGGTGAGAAGTATGGGTTGGAGAGAGAGATTTGGGAATCATTCACATAGACATGGGAGGGAATGAGTTCTCCAAGCGAGCAGGTGGAGATGGAGAATCGAAAAGTACCCAGAACTGAGTCTCGAAGGACTTGTTTTAGAGCAGTGCTCTGCACCCAGTAGGCTATCAATAAATGCTATTTATAATGATGATGATCATGGCTCTGTGAGATGTTGCAAGTCACTTCACTGTGCCTCAGTTTCCTCATCTGTAAAATAGGGATTAAGACTATGAGTCTTATGTGGGACAGGGACTGTGTCCAGCCCAATTACCTTGTGTCTACCCCAAAATTTAGTACTGTGCCTGACACAGAGTAAGGGTTTATATATATGTATCATTACTATTATTATCAGCAGCAGCAGCAGCTACTCCTAAGCATGAATGAACTCCCTGGGATGGACTACATTAGGATGAAATATGATTGAATGAATTAGAAGTTACTTCTTGTCATAAAGACATCAACTTCAGTTCCCCTTTCGGTGTCCATCCAACTGCTTAGGAAATCCGAAGAGATAATCTCTCATGGGATTAGCGCGGTTTGTAATCTTTAGAGTGGACAAGAACCATTCTGGAACGTATCACGTCAGGCTCTACTAGCCATCTATTACACGGAGAAGTCGAGTGTGTTATAAAATGAAACTGAGCGATAGATCTGGGTGACTCAAATTCTCCAGAAAATTCAATAAGTCTCTGCAGGATGCTGCTGAAATCTAAGAACCCCATCTGAAGAGCCCCTAACTAGCCAACTAGAGAATGATCTGCCTCTGGAGACTTCACTGAGCTCAGGGGGAACAAAATCAAAACTTGAATTTTTCAACAAGAGCAGCTGGATTCTCAGGAGACTCTGTAGCTAGTAAGGATCAGCCAAAGGAGTAACCATTTGATCATTCAATCATTTATTTAGTGCTTACTGTATGCAGGACACAGTACTAAGTGCTTGGGAGACTACAAACAACAATATAATTGACAAATTCCCTGCCCACAGTGATCTTACAGTCTAGCGGGGGACATTGATTAAGGCATTAATACAAATAAATACATTACGGATATGCGTATATAAACGCTGCGGGGCTGGAGGAGGGGATGGTGGAGAAAGGGGGCAAGTCAGGATAATGTAGAAGGGAGAAGAAAAAGGGAAATCAGGGCTTAGTCACACCCATAACCGTACCCACAAAATGTATGCCGTATCCTTCCTTCCTCCCTCCCTTCCTCCTTCTACCCATCTTGTTCCCCTCTCCATTCCGCTCATTCCAGCTTCCTTTCTCTGTTTTTCCCTTTCCCTTCCTCCATCTCGGGGTCACACCTGGAGAGTTTCCAGTCCTCTACCAGTCTCGGCTAGGGGAGGGAGAGTCAAGCAGAGGCCTTACCGTTCCATTCCCAGTTTGGGCGGTGGCTAGGGAGTGGAAGGCAATCTGCCACGAGTCAAAACTCACCCATACAGGGCAGCAGCGGCGTGGCAGGGAGTCGAGGGAGGAGAGTCGGGTTTACGGCGCGGAAGGCGACAACGGTAAACCACTTCCGTATTTTTATCAAAAAAACTCTATGGATCCCCACTACCAGAATGACTGCAGATGGAGAGCAGGGTGTTGTTCGGGGAGAGTTATGTCTGTGGTGTCGCTATGGGTCGGAAACAACTCAGAGGCGTAAAACAAGACCCTCCATCTGCTCCTCCTGGTTCTCCCACCCCCTCTCTCTTGCCCTTCCTTCCTTTTACCTCCATCTCTTTCTCTTTCCCTCCCCTTCTTTCCCTCTTCTTTCTCTTGTCTCTCCCTTCTCCCTCCCTTCTTCTGCCCCTCCTGGTCTCCCTCCCTTCTTCCCTCACTCTGTTCTTTCTCTCTTTCTCCCTCTTCCCCCTCTCTCCAAGCCAAGTTCATCCTCCCCTATTGCATCCTTGCTCTAGTCCAGCCAAGCGCTCACTTAGGAGTCTCTCCTTCCACACTCAACATCCCCATTGGAGGACCAGTAGAAGAGTGAGTTTCCCTTTCATCCCGGGCTAGTGAAATTGGCCCAGGTGGAACGTTCCTCTTCTCTGCTTGCGAGCATCATCATGGTTATCTGACCCACTTTATCCTCCTCTACCAGAATTCCCAGTGACTAGCCATGGTTTACATTTTGGGTTGTTACCGGAATCTCTTTGGAAAATCATCTAACCTGCTTCAAAATTGCTGCCTATAGAAAATCCCTATAAAATCCCCATCTAGTCTGAGATCTTTTGTCACCATTAAGACACAGGTGGGATCTGGGCTCTCTCCCAGTTTATCATTCTGTTTGCCCTGTGCATACGCAGTCATTTGGGACATGCCAGGGACCGGTTTTTCCACATCCAGAGCGTATTTGAGCCTTCCCTCATGCAGAGGAAGGCGGGCTGGCCTTGCTATTGGAAGCGCTCTCTGAGGAGGGGTGTCGGCTAAGAGTTTCTCCCAGCAGCAACTATGGGAAAAGCAGAGTGACATAGTGGCTAGAACATGGGCCTGGGAGTCAGAAGGACATGGGCTCTACTCCCAGCCCCGCCACTTGTCTGCTGGGTGACCTTGAACAAGTCATTTCACTTCTCTGTGACTCAGTTACCTCATCTGTAAAATGGGGATTAATGCCGGGATTCCTCTTTGGGACATGGACAGTGTCCCAACCTGAGTAGCGTCTACACCAGTGCTTAGTACAGTGCCTGGCACATAGTAGTAAGTGCTTAACAAATACCATTAAAAAAAAGCCATGGGAGCCTTACCCCATGAAGGATTGCTTTAGTAAGAGTGGAATTGGGCCAGAAAACTGAGAAGAAATGGAGATGTTGGCGTAGATGAGGGGCAGGACCTTCCGCATGGGGAAGGGTAACAGGGTTGCCGCAGTGGCTCTGGGATATAGTCATGCCAGGCTTTTGGCATGTTCCGACCCTTGAGGCAGGTTAACTGTGGAAAACCTTCCTGCCTGGATGGCTTCACCATGAAGGAATGGCCAAAACAAATCTCTGGATCCTCGACGGCTCTAAGCCTAAGGGCAAGGGGAAGTCTAGAATGGCTATGAAATCACCAGACTCCTACTTTGGTGCTACGACTTCTGGGCGAAAGAAGAGGCGGCAGCAGTAAGGTATCTAAAACAACATAAAAAAGGGAGCAGTGGTTGAAAGGATCGAGATGTTTATAATTCAGCGCAGACAGAATGATTAAAAAACACCCGCTCATATTTTCTTTTCCTACTTCCGTCTCCCTCCATCCTGACCCCTTTCGATTGAAAATCAACAGAAAGAAATGGAATCCACAGAACGAACCGCAGGAAATTGTGGAATACGAAAAGCTAATTATTTCTATCGATCACCTCGAGGCTCTTCTCTCTGCTGTATTATTTAGGATCCCTGTCGTGTAACTGACACCCCTGGGGTCTTACTGCCTGCTGTCAGAGAGGAGTGTGGTCAGCCAGATTTTAGCAACTCAGAGAGACCTGTCAAGAGTCTCACACCCAATCGGCAGGCAGAGCTGGCCGGAGCGAAGGCTCTTTCTGGTTCCCCTGAAAATGCCACTGTAGCTGAATGCCACAAAAGATTCAACAACCCCGACGGATACCTTAATTATTCATTCATTCAATCGTATCTATTGAGCGCTTACTATATGCAGAGCACTGTACTAAGCACTTGGGAGAGTAGGATATTACATAAACAGACCCATTCCCTGTCCACAACGAGCTCAGTCTAATTATTATCCAAAAACACCCCTCAGAGGCAGTGAGCTCCTAGCTTGGGTGCGTCACCATTTCGACTGGGCAGAGAATGCGTGAGCATCGTCACCAGCGGGCCGGACGCTCACGCCGAAGTCCGAGGCAACGGGAAACCGAAATTGTCGGGGCACTCTGTGGGGAGGAACCCGTGTTCCCCGGGCAGGAACCCCTGAATTAAATCTCCCTATGGGATAGGTGGCTGTTTCTCACTTTCCCAGACAGCAAACTATTCATGCCGCTTCCCCAGAGATGTCAGTCTATCAGACAACTAATTGGACTCTCATTAATAAACCGTTCTAATACATAGAAAATAGGGTGAACACTGCCAAATAGTTGGGAAACCCCTATTTTGTGGGGACGAAGCCATCGACTTGCAAAGACATCCCCCCGCCCCACAGAAAGAGGAACGCTATTTCTCTCTCTCTTGGTGGAAGAGACGCTCTTCTCTTGGGTCTCTTTCATTGACAGGACTCCACCAGCTGGATTTTGTATCCCTTTCAGGGCAGGGTTCCAGGATATCTGAAGCCTGGCTCTAAGGTGACATGCCGTGTCATTCACCGTGCTGAGGGAAGAACAGCAGAACGATAACTACCATATTCATCATGCTGAAAAATTGTTTGCCAGGCCACAGCTGCTAAACAGCCCTTTCCTATCTCACCAGCTCACTGCTGTGTATCTATTAGTCCGAGGAAAGAACTACAAGATACGGGACTAGATACAGGAGAAGATGAGCGTCGTAAATAGTGTAGACCCACTGGGATTCTTGTATCTTTGTTGTTGTGTATTTTTTTGCTCCCGTTACTAGTCTTTCTCTCCTTTTCATGCTTTGCCACCTCCGTTACCCGGTTTTTATTACCCTGGGCACACGCGCAAGCTACCAGAGGCACACTCTGCTTGCTGAAACAGGCGCTGCTGTGCAGTCTGGCTCTCATACAAGCAACTAAGATGGCCGCCCCCAGTAAGAACCTGGGGCATCTTGGACATCTCTGATTTGGGCTACCGCTCAGCGTGACACAGAGGATAAATTTTCGTGTTTGAGCAGGCAGAAGAGTGTAGAGACAGAGTTCCGGTCTGGTTGCCGGAAGATCCATTAGTTCTTAGCACAGTGCTCTGCACACAGTAAGTGCTCAATAAATGCCACTGATTGAGAGGGGACCTGGCCCTGGGTGCGTGGGCCGAAATGTCCTCAGGCACCTAATATATAACTTCCAGGTGGTCGGCAAATCAGCTGAGAGACCTCTCTTCGCCCCATCAAATGGTCCTTTCAGAAAAGTTTCATGTGGATCTCTTCCCACCTCCGGGGGAGGTCGGGGGAAACGGGCAATACTGATGATCACTGAGCGAGTTCCTCTGAGGATCCTGAGGAGCAGAAGAGAGGAAGTGGGGACAAGCGAAAGTGTGCCATGTGGGCAAGGCTGTTTAATGAAATTTAATTTTTAGTATTATGTGCCGGGGCTATTTCTTTTTTTAAAAGGAGATCTTTTGAAAATGCCATTTTGGTCTCTCATGCTGTCCTTTCTGCTTTAGCAGATTTGGTTCATTTTTAAGTCAGGCTGCGCAGAAGAATCCCTAAACTCTTCCCACGCTGATTCTTAAACAGAGAGAATTGCAGTGTCTGAAATCAAGCTTGGGCCACTCTGCCTGCAGCCTAGACCTGAGCTTGGGGAGGCAGGGAGGACTATTCTCTTACCGTGTTGCAGACGCTGTTCTAAACTCCGGAGAAGAAACAAGATAATTAGGTCGGATACAGTCCCTGTCTCACCCAGGGCTCACAGTCTTAATCCTCATTTTCCAGATGAGGCTAACCGAGGCTCAGAGAAGTTAAATGACTTATCCAAGGTCACGCAACAGACCAGTGGAGGAACCGGGTTTAGAAACCAGGTCTCCTGACTCCCAGGCCCCTGCTCTTTCTACTGGTCCATGCTGCTTCTCATTGGTCGGAAGATCATCATCTGATGGCGGTGGTGTTGAGGGTTGGGACGGGAACTCATTTGTCATTTCGACAGCTGTCCTCTGGGAATTGAGCGGGGTGCTGAAGCTCAGTGCAGAGACACAAATGCTGACACTTTGGGAGGTAAAGTGACAGGAAAAAAGAAACATGTTTTGATTCCTAAGAAAAGCTGTCACATACGTCTCTCTCAAGTGGTCTTTAAAGGAAGTTTTAATAACTGTACTTCCGCTAATCGTTTTACGTTGAAGAGTGGAGGTAGGGGAGGAAAGGGCGGTAATGATATTAGGAGGCGACCAAGATGAAAGAAAAGAGTAAAGCACCAACAATCAATAGGGCAATCCAATTGTGCAGTGCATAAAAGACATTTTAGGATATCGAGGGAGAAGAAGCAACGGCGTTCTGGGTCAGTATCTGTGGCACTGCGAAAAGATGGATTATTTGAGAGAGGGGGATGGGGAAGGAGAGGTCGGGGGAGACAAGGAGAAAATTGGGGGCGGGGTGGCAAAAAACAACCCGGAAGACTTTTGGAACCAAAGAGCCCTGAGCAGGCCAGAATGGCGGCTTTTTTGCTCTTACCAGGACTCACCTGATATATTCTCCACGGTTAATTTGCGACCTCTGGGATCCGGAGAAGTAACTGGTAGGCAGTTCGACTGGTGCTTCTGCTCGAATGAGCTTTAGCGAAACGGTCCAGATGGGTCTTGTACTGGTGACCCAGGAGAGGAGGGAGGGACCTGGATCGGAGATTTCTTGAACTTTCATCGGCGGGAGCAGCTGCTGAATTTTAGTGGTGCGGGAAAATGGAATCGGTCTTTTCGCTCCTGCTTGGAGCTCCTTCCCTTTTCAAATCAGCCAGGTCACGGTTCATCCCATCTTCAAGACCCTCCTGAAATTCCGCCTGTTCCAGGAGGCTTTCTCCAATTAAATATCTTCTCCCTGGGTCATCTCCCTACCCTAACAAAACTTATACAGGCACAGCCTCTCTGAAGCACTCTTGTCCATATTGACGTATGCGCTCAACTATTTAAGCACGTACTTATTCACCAACCTAGCCTTCCTTCCTTTTTCTCTTTCCATTCCTAAAAGACTGTGAGCCCCACGTAGGACGGGGATGTCGTTCAACCTGATCAACTCGTATCTACTTCAGTGCTTGGAACGGTGGTTGACATGTAGTAAGCACTTAACACATACATAATAAATGAAATAATATAAATTTTCCTTCCAACTGTAGAAAATTTGTCTCAATTTCCCCTGTTAAATGGTCAACCCCTTGAGGGCTGGGCATATGACTTTTACTCCCATCTTAATAATAATAACAGTAATTAAGCACTTACTATCTGCCACGCACCAAACTAAGCGATGGGGTAGATACAGCCCAATCAAATCGAACACGGTCCCTCATACATGTGGCTTGTGCAGTCTGAGACGGAGAACAGGAATTCAATCCCCATTTTAAAGATGAGGAAACTGAGACCCAGAGAAGTTAGGCGACTTGCTTAAGGTCACACAGCAGGCTAGTGGCAGAGCTGGGATTAGAACCCTGGTCCTCTGACTCCAGGCCTGTGCTTTTTCCACTAGACCATGCTGCCTCTCTTCCAAACACTCTGTAGCATGATCTGCACATAGTAAATGCTCAATCAGTGTGACTGATTGATCAACTGATTGACCAAAATATATTTTGAGTAAGCACGACAGTGTATTTCCCTAGAAAACAGTCAATAATTTGAACGATCGATCGATCACATTTTTTGAGTTCTTATTGTGTTCAGAGCACTGTAACAAGGGCTTGGGACAATCCGACGTTACCGAGTTGGTAGACACGTCTTCTGCCCACGAAGAACTTACAGCCTAGAAGGGGAATTTAAAATTTAGAATTGAAATCCTCTGCCCAGCTTTCCCGACAAATCACAACTGCATCTCCACAAGACCAAAGGAAGCATATGCCTGAGACAAAGCAGGGATGATGAACACAAGACAGGCATTCTGGATCATTCCAGGCCTCCGATTTTATTTTAAGCTTGAATTCACTCAATCATTCTTTCCAGTGTCCATTTCATTTTTGCTTCTGTGAACACAAGCCATGTCTTCCACTAGGAAAATGTCCAGGTAATTCAGGCCCAAAAATATACTCTGGCATCAAATCAGCCAGACCACAGCTCATCCCATCTTCAAAGCCCTCCTGAAAGTCCACAGGCTCCAGGTGGCTTTCCCCAATTAAATCTCTTCACACCAGTCATCTCCCTACTATTGCAGAACCTACACACTCCCAACGTAGCTCAATCCTCCCCACCCCCAGTTTCACTTCAAATACATATTTTTGACCTGAATCAACTGGACGGTTGACCTGATGGGAATCCTCGTGGAAGGCCCAAAATACGTAAAATCTTCAAAGGAGATGAGAGCGGAGAATATCTGAGAGTGATCCTCTAGGGTTTTCATTATAGGATTTTCATAAAGGAACTCCTTATCTTCCCAGCCAAATCTGGTCCTCCCTATGAGTTTCCCATTACTGTAGACAGCGCCACCATCCTTCCTATGTCACAAGCCCATAACCTTGGTGTTATCCCTGACTCCCTCCCTCTCATTCAACCACATAGTCAATCTATCACAAAATCTTGTCCATTCAACCTTCACCACATCGCTAAAATCCACCCTTTCCTCTCCATCCTAACTGCTGCCATACCAAGCACTTATCCTACCCCGCCTTGAATACTGTGTCAGCCACCTTGCTGACCTCCCTGCCTCCAGTCTCTACCCATTCCGGTCCATATCTCCCTCTGTGTCTGGATCATTTTTCTACAAAAGCATTCAGTCCTTGTTTCCCCACTCCTCGAGAAGCTCCACAGGTTACCCACCCACCGCCACATCAGACAGAAACTCTTTACCGTCGGCTTTAAAGCACTCGACCATCCTGCCCCCTCCTACCTCACCCTGCTGCTCTCCTACAACAACCCAACCTGCACACTTTGTCCCTCGAATGCCAACCTACTCACTGTACCTCCCGTTTGTCAATCTCACCGGCGGCCGCTCAGCTACATCCTGCCTCTGGCCTGGAATGCCCTCCCTCTTCATAGCCAACCAACGGTTATTCTCTCTGTCTTTAAAGCCTTATTGAAGGCACATCTCCATGAAGAGGCTTTCCCTAACTAAGCCTTCATTTCCTCTTCTCCCACTCCCTTCTGTATAGCCCTGATACGTTCTCTTTATTCATCCCACCCCACCAGCCCCAAAGCACTCATGTACATATCGGTCGTTTCTTTATATCGTAACAATAATAATTATAATAATAGTTTGGGTATTTGTGAAGCACTTACTATTTACCAGACACTGTGTTAACCACTGGGTGAATGAAGTAAATGAAGTTGGACACAGTACCTGTCCCAGGTGAGGGTCATCGTCTCAATCCACATTTTACAGATGAGGTAACCGAGGTGTAGAGAATGGACGTGACTCGCCCAAGGTCACACAGCAGACAAGTGGCAGAGCCTGGATTAGAACCCGTGACCACCTGACTCCCAGACCCGTGCTCTATCTACTATGCCATGCTGCTTTACAATGTCAATCACCCCCTCTAGACTGTAAGCTCAACGTGGTCAGGGAATATATCTGTAATATTGTTACACTGTACTCTCCCCAGCACTTAGTAGAGTGCTCTGCACAGAGTAGGTGTTCAATAAATATGATCGATTGATTGGGTGTAGAAACCCGCTTGGCAAGAAATGAGACCACCGAAAGAAAACAAATCAAGTAATATTTACTGGGTCCCTCTTTACCCCTCGATTGTATATGTGTGCATATACTAATAATGTTGGTATTTGTTAAGCGCTTACTATGTGCGGAGCACTGTTCTAAGTGCTGGGGGAGATACAGGGTAATCAGGTTGTCCCACGTGAGGCTCACAGTCTTACTCCCCATTTTACAGATGAGGGAACTGAGGCCCAGACAAGTTAAGTGACTCGCCCACAGTCACACAGCTGACAAGTGGTAGAGCCGGGAGTCGAACTCATGACCTCTGACTCCGAAGCCCAGGCTCTTTCCACTGAGCCACGCCGCTTCCCTATATGTGCCTATGTTTCAATACCCTAATGTATAATTGGAAATTTCATAAGGTGTTGGCAAGGACCATAGATGCACAGATGCATCAGGGAGTAAAAGAGGGAGAGAAAGAGACATAGAAAGAAGCAGAGGGAGATGAGATACATAGCTCTCCTGCGGGGTCAAAGGTGACGTCGTTAATGAAATTTTTACCCTTGGGTGCCGGTGTGGCGATGAATCCTGTGCATGACTGACAATTTCTTCCATATGATAATAATAAAAATGTTGGTATTTGTTAAGCGCCTACTATGTGCAGAACACTGTTCCAAGCGCTGGGGTAGATACATGGTAATCAGGTTGTCCCACATGAGGCTCACAGTCTTAATCCCCATTTTATAGATGAGGTAACTGTAGCACAGAGAAGTTAAGTGACTTGCCCACAGTCACACAGCTGGCAGAGCCGGGATTCGAACCCTGTGACCTCTGGCTCCCAGGCCCATGCTCTTTCCACTGAGACATACTGCTTGTCTATAATGTTGGTATTTGTTAAGCGCTTACTATGTGCAGAGCACTGTTCTAAGCCTGGGGGAAGGGATACAAAGTGATCAGGTTGTCCCACGTGGGGCTTACAGTCTTAATTCCCATGTTACAGATGAGGTAACTGAGGTCCAGAGAAGTGAAGTGACTTGCCCCAAGTCACACAGCTGACAAGTGGCAGAGCTGGCATTAGAACCCATGACCTCTGACTCCCAAGCCCGGGCTCTTTCCACTGAGCCACACTGCTTCTTTATCTAGATATCATCATATCATAGCATATCATATATCTCATTCATATGTGTGTATCTAGAATGCCCTTGCCGCATTATTGAATTTGCTAGTCCCCCATAAGCATGGGCCTGGAAGTCAGAAGGACCTGGATTCTAATCCCAACTCTGCCACTTATCTTCTGTGTGACCTTGGGCAAGTCGCTTAAATTATCTGTGCCTCAGTCACCTCATCTGTAAAATGGGGATGAAGACTGTGAGCCCTATGTGGGACAGAGACCATGTGTAACCTGATTATCTTGTATATACCACAGTTCTAGGAAGAGTGCTTGACACATAGTAAGCATTCAACAAATATCATTATTATTATGATTATGTTCCCTGTCCTCAAGGAGCTTCCAACCTAGAGGGGCAGCAGTGATTCTGGTCACTTTGTCATACCTCCCCGAGTGGCCTGAATTCCACCGGCAGTGAGACTGTCCGCCTCGGGATCGGGCGGGAGGGACACATCCCCAGGCGTTGGACCTCCCAACCCGGAAGAGGAGAGGTCGAGGAGAGGTCAGCCTCGTTTCTGTCCGTTTCGGAGGTGATTGGGCTGTCCACAATCTGTAGTCTGGGAGAGGAAGGACTCTTAGCTGGGTGTGTTGGAGCCTGCGGGGAAAGAGACGAGTGACTTTATTACTCACGATTAATTATGTTGGTATTTGTTAAGCGCTTACTACGTGCCGGAGCACTGTTCTAAGCGCTGGGGTAGATACGGGGTAATCAGGTCGTCCCACGTGAGGCTCACAGTTAATCCCCATTTTACAGATGAGGTAACTGAGGCACAGAGAAGTGAAGTGACTTGCCCACAGTCACGATGTGAACCTGTGTGGATTATGAGGGGTCGCGGGCTTTGTTATCGGAAGGTAATGGCTTTATCTTGCAGCTCGGGAACTTTTTCAGGTCCTGATGGAGAGAAGCGTAGCCGTCCCATCTTCTCTTATGATAGACCAGGGAAGCAGCATAGCCTAGAGGAAAGAGCCTGGGCCTGGGAGTCAGGGGATCTGGATTCTAATCTTTGCTCTGCCACTTGTCTGCTCTGTGAGCTGAGGCAAGTCACTTCATTTTTCTGGGCCTTATTTTCCTCAACTGTAAAGTGGGGAATAAATAATAATAATGTTGGTAATTGTTAAGCGCTTACTATGTGCAGAGCACTGGTCTAAGCGCTGGGGGAGATACAGGGTCATCAGGTTGTCCCACGTGAGGCTCACAGTTAATCCCCATTGTACAGATGAGGGAACTGAGGCACGGAGAAGTTAACTGACTTCTGACAAGTCACCCAACTGACAGGTGGCAGAGCCAGGATTCGAATCCTACTCCCGCCTAATTAGACTGTGAGTCCCATGAGGGACGAGGACTGTGTCCAACACAATTAGCTTGTCTCTACCTCAGTGTTTGATATGTAGCACTTAATAAGTACAATAATTACTATTAATTGCTATTATTTTACATGATTAGTTTATTTCTATTAATGTCTGTTTCCCCCTCTAGGCTGAAACCTCGTTGTGGGTAGAGAATGTGTCCGTTTATTGATATATTGTACTCTACCAAGTGCTTAGTACAGTGCTCTGCACACAGTAAGCACTCATTAAATGCGATCGATTGAACGACTGCGTGCTTGAATGAATTTTCAGGGAATGTCACCGTTTATTGGTGTGTTGTATTTCCTCAGGCACTTAGTACAGTGTTCTGCCCATTGTAAGTGCTCCATAAATACGATTGAAAGAATAAATGGATGAATATTAAGCAAGATCCCTCACGTCGCTTCTCACGCAGGTGTGGGAAATATAAAGAGGCAGCGTGGCTTAATGGAAACAGCCTGGGCTCGGGAGTCAGAAGTCATGCGTTCTAATCCTGGCTCCTCTGGTTGTCAGCTGTGTGACCTTGGGCAAGTCACTTCACTTCTTTGAGATTCATCTACCTCATCTGTAAAATGGGGATTAAGACTGAGAGCCCCACGTAGGACAACTCGATAGCCTTGTATCTACCTCAGCACTTAGAACAGTGCTTGGTACATAGAAAGCGCTTAACAAATGCCATCATTCTTCTTATTATTATGATGTGACTGGCTACTATGTCCTCTACCCTACCCCAGGGGTCCAGCTGTGGTCTCTTAAGGTCTGTGCCTTCTGTTTCTACAGGGATTCTTTCCCACTGTAGGACAACTACACACCTTCCTCTTCCATGAATAAATCTCCTAAAGGTAACAAAAATGACTGGCAAAGTTTCCGGTTGCCCCTAGGCTGATTTTCAAGCAGCACTGTAATGGTCAAAGCCGAGTTCCTCTGTTTCATGGGGTGCTTTGCTCCGGGAAAATTGAATGAATATTTAAGTCCTAAAGCTTGCATGTCAGAAGGGTGGCTGGGAATGTGTCTGTCTATTCTTATATTGTATTGTCCCAAATGTTTAGTGCATTGCTCTGCACACGGTAATCCCGGTTGAATGAATGGGTTTAGGGGGGCACAGGGCGAACCCCGAGCCATCATCTTCCACAGTGCAGTGGTTGCTAGTCAGTCAATCTGTCATATTTTTGAGGGCTAACTTTGTGCAGAGCACTGTGCTAAGAGCGGGGGGAGAGTACAGTATAATAACAAACAGATGCATTCCTTGCCCACAATGAGCTTAGAGTCCAGAGGGAGACACAGAGATTGATATAAATAAATTACAGCTATGTAAATAAATGCTGTGGGACTAGGATGGGGGATGAAGGGGGATGGCTAAGGGGGCCAAAGATGGCACTCCAAAAAGCTGGACTCTGAGAAGCACCTGGGCCACTTATGTTACACTGGAACATGGTCTCATTCGATCACATCCTATGGACACCAGTTTTGTGGAAATATGCTTGATTCCAGATGAATTCACCTGAACATAGTTGGTTTCTCCAGGGTTCCAGGACCCTCCCCTTCCCCCAGTGCCACTTTTCTCTAGCCATCTTATTCCCGTCCCAGGCCCATGGGAACTTGGGAGCGCTGTTCACTCTGTGGAACGTGGCAACAGAGCCCATGACGGAGCGAGGCCCGGTGCCTAAAATTAAAATGGTGGACATAAAGGGACCCAGTGAGGAACCCTTATCAGACAGGGGACAGAACAGCTGAGATCCAGTTTGTATGCTGTAAAACCAGGTTACTGCTCATAATAATACTAATGTCATTTGTTAAGTGCTTACTATGTGCCAGGCACTACACTGAATGCTGGGGAGGATAAAGCAAATCGGGTTAGACAAAGTCTCTGTCCCATGTGGGGCTCACGGTCTCAATCCCCATTTTACAGATGAGGTATCTGAGGCCCAGAGAAGTGAAGCGATTTGCCCAAGTCACACAGCGAACAAGTGGTGGAGCTGGTACTAGAACCCGTGACCTTCTGACTCCCGAGCCTGAGCGTTGTCCCCTGCACCATGCTTCTTTCTTTCATTCATTCATTCACTCGCATTTATTGAGCCCTTAATTGTGTGCAGAGCACTCTACTAAGCACTTGGGAAAGTCCAATACAACAGTCAACAGTGACATTCCCTGCCCACAATGAGCTCCCAGTCTAGAGTGACTAGCACAGGGAAGACCTGTTTACCCCACAAACAGTCCTTGAGCTTCCCAGTTTTGCCTGTGACCAACCCTCTTGGCCGACATTGATCCACGCATGCCGGCATTTGGGGTCATTGTGGACTTGAAGACGTTTCTTACAAAAATTTCCTGGGACTGGCTCCCAGCCACTCCGCCACTACATGCCCTTTCCCCACCTCAGGGGCACCGTTTTCCGGGTTTTCCGGGTACAAGGAACAGTATTTATTCTTCTCGTTCCCCATTTGGACACCATCATATCCCCTGCCTTTCGTTGTTTAAGTACTTACTATGTGCCAAGCACTGGACCGAGAGCTGGGGTAAATACAAGCTAATCAGATTGGATACGGTCCCTGTTCCCCATGGGACTCAAACTCTTAATCCCCACTTTACAGATGAGGTAACTGGAGCATGGAAAAATTAAGTGACTTCCCCAAGGTCACACAGTAGTTGTTAACTGCTTACTTTGCTGCAAGCACTGGACTAAGGTGCTGGGGCAGACACAAGCTGATCGGGTCGGATACGGTCCGTCCCCCATAGAGCTCACCCTCTCAGTCCCCATTTTACAGATGAGGTCACTGGGGCACAGAAAAGCTAAGCGACTTGCCCAAGGTCACACAGCAGACAAGTGGTGGAGTCTGGATTAGAACCCAGGTCTTCTGACTCCCAGTCCAGAGCTCTTCCCTTCTAGGAAGGTCAGTGGGTACTCTGGGCAGGGATTGTCTCTCCTTATTGCTGAATTGTACTTTCCAAGTGCTTAGAGTGCTCTGCACACAGTAAGCGCTCCATAAATACGATTGAATGAATTAATGAATAAGGCCGGGGGGCACACCCAGAACGAAGCCAGAGACGTGGATTATCGGAGCACTGTTTACCCCACAAACAGTCCTTAAGCTTCCCAGTTTTGTCCGCGAACGGCCCTCTTGGCTGGCAGCGGGCCACGCATGCCAGCATTTGGCATCGTTGGGAATCATTTCTTACAAGTTGAAAGCGGTTCACGTCTTCCTTGGCTGGTTCGCATCTCCTCCGCTCGGTTTCCAGTTAGAAAGGGTCAGACCACAAAGTAGCTAATGGGGTACCCAGGGCTCCGAGAGCATAAAGCAGATGCCAGTTCCTGACAGAAACTTCTCCCCCGTAACGGGAAGAGCCAGTGAGCTCACCTCATCTGACCCCACAAACAATCGCAGTCAGCCTAACGATCTGTAATTCTAATTCACCTGACACGCATCTTTTCTACTTCAGCTGTGCGGTTATGTAACTTAATTCTTTTATATTTTGATTAGGTGACCTTATTTTATTAGTTAAGATGTGTTAATTATTCTCATGACAGCGTGTTTTGAAAATGGCTGTGCATTATGTTAATCATTTCAAGATCGTGAATAACGTACAACACCTCAGTTTCTGAGCCATTCTTAATTTGTATCATTGGCGCCGATGTGTTTAAAACTCAGTTTCAAGCACTTGTCCTTAAGGGTGAAAAAGTAATATCCTTAGTAGTTAAAAATCTTCACCTTTATTTACCCTTGGATCTCGCTGTGAAGAATTTGGTGGTAGTTCCCTCAACTCTGCACATTTTGACGCTAATTTGTGAAGTAAAATATCCAATTTAATTTTCATTTTTGAAAATCTGAGTAAATCAATTGAGGTAATGATATTTCTTTCAGAAATTGAGGTTTATGCTGTTTTCAGGAGAAAAAAGTAACAAAGGAAGAGTTGATTCAATTTTGTCTATCTAATTAAAATCAATCTCAGGAGATTAATTTTTTAAAAAACTAAGCAGAATTCTTCCCTACTTAATATAGGCATACCCCAGATGATGATGATGTGATGATGGTCACGATGATGATACGTCAAGCACTGTGCTAAGCCCTGAAGCAGATATAGGTTAACAGATCAAACAACCCACCTGGGACTCCAAATCTAAGAAATTTAAGAATAATGTTGGTATCAGCTTCTGAGGACACATACGACCCAAAAATAAAGCCATTATGACTTGATACCTTACCCAAGATGCCACATATACAATCTGGGGTTACAGCTATTGTTCTTTGCCGACTTGACAATCCAGAGCATAATTGCAAGGTGCCAAAACAGATGACTGTTGGCCCCTTGTGGGCAGGGAATGTGACCGTTTATTGTTGTACTGTAATCATAGGCTGATGTAACTACTGTCATAAAATTACAAAAATGTCAACTCGATGTTGTTTCCAGTGACAATGTTTGGATCCAAAAGCTGGACAGTGAAAAAACAGGATAGAAAGAACTTCGATTCTTTTGAAATGTGGTGTTGGAGAAGGCTTTTGTGAATACCATGGAGTTGCCGAAAGAGAAACAAATGGATTTTAGAACAAATTAAACCAAAGTGGTCAAATGACTCGACTTAGATTAGCATATTTTGGACGTATTCGGGAGGACTAATTCTCTGGAGAAGACAATAATGCTAGGGAAAGTCTAGGGAAAATGTGGAAGAGGCAAACCAGCAGCTAGTTGAAGAGAGGCTATAGTAATGATAACGGAAGAACCATTAGAAATGTTGCAGATTATGGCAGAGGACAGGACGTTCTGGAGAAAGTTTACCACGGAGTCGCTATGAATTGGAAATGACTCGACAGCACTTAATGATATTCTCCCAAGCACTTAGTACAGTGTTCTGCACACAGTAAGTGCTCAATAAATATGATTGAATGAATAAATGAAGGTATATTCTCTCCAACCCCACTACCTAAAAATATGAGATTAAATAATCTTTCATCAATTTTAAGGAAAGCATATAATGATATTGACAATGATAATAACAACAATATTTGTTAAGTGCTTACTGTGTGTCAGGTACTATACTAAGCATTGGGATTTTACAGTATGAACACATTGGCTATCAGATTGGCAATATTTCCTATCCTGCATGGGTTTTACTATCTATTTTATCCCCATTTTACAGATAAGGACACTGAGGCCCAGAGAGGTTAAGTGACTGCCCAAAGTCACACAGTAATCACAGTGGAGCTGGCATTCCCAGGTCTCCTAACCCTCAGTTCGATGCTCTTTCCATTAACAGCCCCTTGCCTTCCCAGGTCCCCCTGCCTTCTCCTCCAGGACTATGAAAATCAGCTCACCTTAAAGATGTTGGTTCATCTGCGTCATCATCATCTTCACCCCCCCAGAATTTTAGATCATCCCTCACAAAAACTGGACTTTATATTGTCAGAGCCACACCTGAATGCCTTAATTTTGAACACAAAAATTCTCGAATGCCAAGGAGGATTCAAAAATGAACAGGTTAGAAAAAAAAAAGAGGAAAGAAAAACCAAATCCTCTGTTTAGCTAAGCAATCTACCCTCAAGTGGGCAGGGAAAGTGAGAAATAACTTGGGTTTCTGCCAAGCTCCTTCTGTCAGAGAGGGCCAATCTCCCTGAATTACCTTCTGGCCCTCAGACTCATCGGGAGGTTACATTATACTTTAGCTGTGTGGTAATTCCTGCTTTGTGAAGGCAAAATTGTTTCTCTGAGCTTGCCGGTGGGTTGGAGGGGAAACACATTTCCGTTGTTGTTGGGTCACAAAACTACTTCAATCAATGTCAGTTGGAGGTAGCGGAGCAAAGCAGAGGAGTAGGGGTGCCTGGGGGAGATGGAAGCGGTCTTTTCAAACCCTTACCAAGGCACCTTTGGCTGGCCACTTCCAGCATGTGCCCTTGTGGCTTAACCCTCTTGATTAGCAGAAGGAAGATAATTAAACTGACACGATGAAATTAGAGTGCCTGGGTTCAGATGTGAACCCAGAGGTGAAGGGGGTGGGAGGGGAATAATAATAATAATGGTATTTGTTAAGCACTTACTATGTGCCAGTCACCGTACTAAGCACTGGGGTGGATAAAAGCAAATCGAGTTGGTCAGAGTCCCTGTCTAGTGGGGGCCTCGCAGTCTCAATCCCCATTTAACAGGGAAGTGAGGCCCAGAAAAGTGAAGTGACTTATCCAAGGTCACCCAGCAGATAAGTGGTGAAGTAAGGATTAGAACCCATGACCTTCTGACTCAGGGCCGTGCTCTCTCCACTAAACCATGCTGATCTACAGGATGTTTGGAATTACCTGGAGGGCTAGTTAGTTACATCAGAAATGAGAAACATAACAAATGGTATTCAAGTGTATGAGAAAATGTATCTGACATTCCTACGGTTCCCAATACATCCAGATTTTCAAGGAATACAATATACGATTAGACTGTGAGCCCATCATTGGGCAGGGATTGTCTCTGTTGCCGTATTGTACACTCCAAGTGCTTAGTACAGTGCTCTGCACATAGTAAGTGCTCAATAAATACTATCGAATGAATGAATTTGGATCCTGGCCTAAGCCTGAATACATCATGGATATTAAGCGTGGCTGATGAGCTGAAATCGATTAGATTAAAAACTCTTGTAGACAGAGACACTCTCCCAAATGTACAGTGTTTCTGCTCAGTGTCACTTCTCAGTCCATACTATTGATTGACTGACTGATTGATTATATGACTGGGGAGGTGGGGATCGATAGACGCGTTGGTTTTTTAAGGATGTCTTTGAAGATGAGGAAGAATATGGTTTGGGGGATTTGAATGGGGAGTGGGGAAAAGTGGTGGGGAAAGACACAGGGAAAGGTTGGGACAGAGAGCAGAAAGTTGACAGAAAACAGCAATCAGCAGGCTAGCTTGAGTGGAGCAAGCAGCGTCAACTGAGATAGAGTGGAGGGGAGGGTAACCGATAACGGAGATTGCTGAGGGAGAGTCAGAAATCCAATGGTGAGGAATTTCAGTTTAAAGGAGAGAGAATGCAGTAGCCACTGAGGGTTTCTGAGGAAGAGGCCTGCATTCTGAACGACATTTGAGAAAGCTGATTCAAACTTACAAGTAAAAGAGACTGAAAAAGAGCAAGAGGAAATGAGGGAGGCAGTGGCGGTGATCCAACATGGAGGTGAAGAGGGCTTGAATCAGGGTGGTGTCTGTTAGCTTTTATTTTTATGGTAATTGTTAAGTGCTTACTATGTGCCAGAAACTACTAAGTTTTGGGACAGATGCAGGCTAATTAAACTGGACACAGTCCATGTCCCACATGGGGCTCACAGTCTTAATCTTCATTTTACAGATGAGGTAAATGAGGCCCAGAGAATTGAAGTGACTTGCTCAAGGTCATACGGGAGATAAGTGGCAGAGACAGGTTTAGAACCCAGGACCTTCTGACTCCCAGGCCCAAGCTCTATCCACGAAGGCATGAGGCTTCTCTCTGCTTGGAGTGAAAGGGACAGCCCTTGGAAATAGAATTGCCTCGAGATAGGTGATTGTCTTTTAGAGAGCTCTTCAGGGGTGTAGATAGTCTCTATTTTCCCTTTTTCTCTAGGTCGTGAACTTCTCCTAGGTGGGACCCGTGCCTCCTTCTGCCTCTGTAATTTTTCCCATGGCTGAGAGCGGTGCGATGACCCCTTGTCTGACTTCTGACAGCAGCTGAGCAAATGATGCCCCTTTGCAATATTTCTTTTTTTTTTTTAATGGGCATTTGCTACATACTTACTATGTGCTAAGTGCTGGAGTAGGTACCAGATTGCCAGGTTGGACACAGTCCCTGTCCCACACTAGGCTCACAGTCTAAATAAGAGATAGAAGAAGTATTTGATCCCTATTCTACAGATGTGGAAACAGAGGCATGGAGAAGTAAAGTGATTTGCCCAAGGTCGAGCGGCAGGCAAATGGGGGAGCCGGGATTAGAACCCTGATCCTCTGACTCTTAGTTCTGGAGGATTTTCATTAGGCCTTGCTGCCTCTCTGTTCTTTAGGCCTAGAACCCCCACCCAATCTCAGAATGCCAGGGGGCAAGTGTCACCCTTCCACTTGGGCATGATCTACGTGGTGGTGACCTGAATCTCCATCACCCATTTGCTAATGGTGGGATCAATAAATAAATCAAACAGTGATATTTATTGAGTGCTTATCGTGTGCAGAACATTGCACTAAGTGCTTGGGACAGTACAATACAACAGAGTTCATAGACGTAGTCTCTGCCCACAACGAACTTACAGCCTAGAAGATAAATAAGCATTAATTACCTTGCTCCAGTGAAGCTCAACTTGTATTTGGTGTTATACCTTCAGCATATTGCCTGGGTCTTCCCTTTGCATTCCCACTTGTTCTATCTGTGTATTCCAAATTGTATGGAGTGAGGTTTTTTCATTAGCAGTTTATAATTAAACCTTCATGTAGTTTGCTATGTATGACATTTCAATATTAAAATACTGCAGGGAGGGCAACTGTGTTTGGGTAATGGTCCAATTTGCTCTCCATAGCGTTCACTGAAGCAAAACTCTCGGCTAGTTTCATTTTTCTCCTGGAACCTTAAGAGAAAGACTCGTCTCAGGGTTGGGGCGGCAGCAAAATGTCACGCAGTTTTCCGGGGATGCCGAAAATGCCTCTAAATTCTCGCCACATTCCTTCCCTCTCCTGAACTGGTCCCATGGTCATGTGTTATTGGAGCGTACACCAAGAATAATAATAATAATCATAATAACTGTGGTATTTGTTAAATGCTTATTGTGTGCCAGGCACTGTACTAAGCACTGGGGTGGATACAGGTGAATTACTCTGGAGAAAATGGGAAAATGCACGCCCACCTTCCCTTCCAATTAATCAATCCATGAATCAATAGTATTTATTGAGCCCTAATGCACGTCAACCATGTCACTCAACACTTGGGAGAATACAATAAAGATAGTCCCCGCCTTCAGTCTGCTACACTGTAAGCTCCTTGTGGGCAAGGTTCATTCATTCATTCATTCATTCATTCATTCAATAGTATCTATTGAGCGCTTACTATGTGCAGAGCACTGTACTAAGCGCTTGGAATGAACAAGTCGATGACGAGGTTCAAGTCTACTGATTCTATTGAACTCCCCCAAATGCTTGATAGAGTGTTCCGCTCACAGTCCGTATTAAATAAATACTAGTGATGGATTGATTGGTTCGAGGAGCTTTCAGTGTAATCGTGGAGATGAAAGCAAAATTGTTGACAGATACAGTAGAAAGAGCAGGGAACGATAGACAGGGGAATAAATAAACACTTAAAGCACAGAACAGGTATATTGATATGCCCCCAAGTGCTAGAGGCGGCTGGGAAGATATGAATGCTGAAATAGCAGTCGGGAAGGTCTGAGCAGAAGAGAAGCAAATAAATCAGGGAAAACTTCCTGGAACAAGTGGGCTTTTAGGGGGGAGTACTGGGATCTGGCATCTTTGAAAGAAGGGGAGAGAATTCCAGGCAGAAGGGAGGGAGTGAATGAGACGTGAAAGAGGACAGAGGGAGGGACTAATGGGAAGATTTGCTTAGGAGGAGTGTTGGGACTGGGTTGGGCTCCAGTCGGTGATAAGGAAAAATAGATAAGAAATAGAAAACTGATGATGTAGAGCCTTGAAGCCAACGATCAGGAGTTTCACTTGGTCCTGAGGCAAATGGGTAGCCCTTGGAGGTTACCATTGGCCAAGTTGAAAATTCCACGTCCACCTGGGAGCCCAGTGACTATTCCAATCACTCTTAAAGCAGGTTTAATGGTGTGTGTATGGGTGAGACAGGAACTGCCCTAGTTTCAGGATCGCTGCATTCACCGATCAGGAATGACCGGCCATCCGTACTAAAGCCCCGACTGGTTCGACTTACTTAACAGTACACAGGCCTCATATTGGAATGAGCCCAGTCTATCTGTGGACTGGAGGGAATTATTGATTCCATGGACAGAGAGGATATTAGGGCACATGGAGGAGGTATAATAATGATGGTATTTATTAGGCGCTTACTATGTGCCAAGCGCCGTTCTTAAGTGCCGGCCACTGTTCTAAGTGCCGGAAATCACCTTTCCCCTCGCAGGTATCCTTAATGGGGATGTACCGGAGATGCTGGGACATTTTTACCTCATCATCACCAGTGCTGCACTGCCCAGCCCCGCTCAGATAAACTGAACTTGTTTAAGTTACTGAACTTGGCAACAGGGAATCCACCCTCTCCCAGAGTCCAACATTCACTAGCCTCCAGGCCAGTATATGACCAGGCAGAGGAAAAATCAATCCAGTTCAATAACACTCTCCCACTCGACGTCCTCTAGGGAGGCCCCAAACACATCTGTTGTTTGGAAGATCTGTTCTTGGGTTGGCATGTTGTACTTATACCGAGGGAAAAAGTGATAACTCGGATGCTGGCATTTATTCTTCTGTTGCCGTCGGATGAATTTAAAACGTAGAAAGTGAGCCTTGGCTAAAGCAGGGGTGAGAAATACACAGCCCCCAGACCAATCCCTCCTCTCACCCCTCATCTGGCCGGAAACCTCCCCGATTCACCTGACCAAACTGGGAGAGGTGAACATTAATGAAGTCATTCCACTTCTTTTTAATACAGTATTTGTTCAACACTATTTCCAGTCACTGTTTAAGCGCTGGGGTAGATGAGAGGAAATCACGTTGAACGCTGTCCGTGTCCCCCATGGGGCTCGCAGTCTTAATCCCCATTTTACACATGAGGTAACTGAGGCCCAGAGAAGTGATGTGATTTGCCCAAGGTCACACAGCAGACAGGTGGCCGAGCCGAGATTAGAACCCAGATCCTTCTGACTCTTAGAAGGAACCACTTGGGAAAATGCTCTCTTCCGATTAACTTCTTCTAGCTCCAGAGAGATGGAGAAAGCACTTTCTCTTCCTACTTCTTTAATCTAACCTCCTCAGCAGGGGCACCTTCCCTCAGGTCTAGGGGATGCTCAAATAGGTCATCTAGTCCAGCACTCTGCCTTAGGGCTGAGCATCCGCAAAGCAGTAGAGGCAGTGGGGCCCTTTCTTATTTTTAAAATCCAACAGAGGAAATTCCAATTCGCTCCTCAGCGACCCGTCCCGCTATCTAAGGGATGGCCAGGGGAATTCAAATGCAGTTGTCTTTGAAAAGTGCACTGAGTTTCCATACGTGCTGCTCAAACATGGGTATGCTGGATATCTCTTTACTGAAAAAAAAATGGTTCATTTACTCCTACGATTGTATTTAGAGAGCGCTTACTGTGTGCAGAGGACTGTACTAAATGCTTGGGAGAGTATAACAATAAAGAGACATTCCCCGCCCACGATAAGCTATCCGTTTGGAGGGGCAGATAGACATTAAGATAAATAAATTGCAGATACGTACATAAGTGCTAGGCCTCTCAGGGTCACACCTGGAGAGCTTCCAGGACTCTACCAGTCTTGGCTAAAGGTGGGAGGGTCGAGCAGAGGCCCGTCCATTCCATTCCTAGCTTGGACAGTGGCTAGCAAGTGGAAAGACATTCTGCTACAAGTCAAAACTCACCTGTGCCGGACAGCAGTGGCATGGAAGAGAGCTGAGAGTGGAGATTCAAGTTCACTGCGTGGACGGAGGCAGTGGTAAATCACTTCTGTATTTTTACCAAGAAAAGTCTATGGATATACAACCAGAATGACTGCAGGTAGAGGTGGGGTGTTCTGGGACAGACGTGTCCATGGAGTCGCTGTGGGTCAGAGACGACTCGACGGCATAAGACAAAGACAGGCATAAGTGTTGTGGGGCCGGGAGGGGGGATGAATAATAATGTTGGTATTTGTTAAGCACTCACTATGTGCAGAGCACTGTTCTAAGCGCTGGGGGAGATACGGGGTCATCGGGTCGTCCCACGTGAGGCTCACAGTTAATCCCCATTTTACAGTTGAGGTGACTGAGGCCCAGAGAAGTGAAGTGACTCGCCCACAGTCACACAGCTGACGAGTGGCAGCGCCGGGAGTCGAACACATGACCTCCGACTCCGAAGCCCGGGCCCTTTCCACTGAGCCACGCTAAATAAAGGGACCAAGTCCCAGAGGAGTGGGAGAAGAGGAAAGGAGGGCTTCCTCTTGGAGGAATGGGCCTTCATGAAGGCTTCGAAGTGGGGGAGAGGATTTGCCTGTTGGATATGAAGAGGGAGGGAAATCCAGGCCAGAGGCAGGATGCAGGCAAGAGGTTACAGATGAGATCGAGGTTCAGTGAGAAGGTTGGCATTAGAGGAGCGAAGCGTGTGGGCTGGGTTGTAATAGGAGAGTGGCGAGGTGAGGTAGGAGGGTTCGGTCTTCTCCCTCATCAATCAGTGCTATTTACTGAGTGCTCACCGTGTGCGGAGAACTGTACTAAGCGCTTGGGAGAGGACGATACGACAGATGAGAGGACATGTTCTCTGCCCGTAATGAGCTTACAAACCAGAGGGGGAGACAGACATTAATATGAATAAATGAGTAATTTATAATGTATAATTTAAAGATAAATATCTAAGGGCTGTGCGGTTGAGGGTGGGGAAAAAAATCAAATGCCCAAAGGTCACAGATCCAAAGGCACAGAAGTTGCTCCCCTGGCGAGCAGGGCCAGAGGGAAAATTCCTTCCACGGTGATGGGTGAGAGGGAGGTGGAGTGGGTGGACTAGTCTTCAGGCCACACTGGAGCGTCAATCAGTCAGTCATTCCTTTTCACTGAGCACTTACTGTGTACACAGCACTGTACTAAGCCCTTGGGAGAATGCTACAGAACAATAAACAGACACATTCCCTGCCCACAATGAGGTAACAGTCTAGGGTGTGTTAGAAGAACGTGATTGCAGCATCTATGACTTGTTTCTCCCCCGGATCCATGGTTCAGGTCTCTCAGCTCCGGGCAGCCCAGGAGATCAGAAAGGCACGAGGCTGAGACCAGTGGACAAGTGATTGAGGCTGGGAGTCCGGCAGAGCCAGAATGCCAGTCCTCTGCCTGCTTCCCCACCCCCCTCAGCCACATCCTTCTCCTCCTTCCTTCCTCGTCAGGACGCGGTTAATTTCCCCCAAATGCCTAATTGGGAACATCTCCTTTTGGAGGGCAATTGAACTGGACCCGGGTCCAGAGACCCGGACCGCCATTTGTCATTTATTCATGGAAGAGAAGTCGGTTGTAGCAGAGTGACACGGATGCTCGGTGCGGCTAATTTTGGCTGATTTGCCGATGAGTGACAATTCCCCTTCCAAACCGTAACGCTTGCTTCTCTCTAAAATATAGATGAAACACAGAACCTAATGTTATCAGCACATGCTCTAATGCTTTTTGGAATATGGAAAGTGATTTGATTTTGAATGGAATCCTGACTTTGAGGAATGGACAGAGTTCAGGGAGATGATGGATGGAATTTCAGGCTGCCTGATTACTGTTATTATTATAATTATATTTGTTAGGCACTTACTACGTGTCAAGCAGTGCTCTAAGCACTAGGGTAGATGCAAGTTAATCAGGAAGGACACAGTCGCTGTCCCACGTGGGGCTCGCGGTCTAAATAGGAGGGAGAACAGACACTGGATCCCCGTTTTACGGATGAGGAAGCTGAGATGCCGAGAAGTGAAGTGACCTACCCGAGATCACATAGTAGGCATTTGCCAGAGCCAAGATTAGAACCTGGATCCCTTGACTCCCAGGCCCGGGATGTTTCCGTCGGGCACCCTGTTCCTCATCTAGTAGAAAGTTCCGAGCACGCCCGGTGCTACAGGGGAAGCAGAGGGAAACAGCCTGGCCTAATACAGCGTGGCTCAGTGGAAAGAGCCTGGACTTGGGAGTCAGAGGTCATGGGTTCGAATCCCGGCTCTGCCACTTGGCAGCTGTGTGACTGTGGGCAAGTCACTTAACTCCTCTGTGCTTCAGTCATCTCACCTGTAAAATGGGGATTAACTGTGAGCCTCACGGGGGACGACCTGATTAACCTGTATCTACCCCAGTGCTTAGAACAGTGCTCTGCACATAGTAAGCGCTTAACAAATACCAACATTATTATTAACGGAGACAGCACAGGCCTCAGAATCACAAGGACCTGTGTTCTAATCCCAGCTCTGCCACCTGTCTGCTGTGTGACCTCGGGCAAGAGACTTCACTTCTCTGGGCCTCGGTTACCTCATCTGTAAAACGGGAACTGAGACTGTGAGCCCCACGTGGGACATGGACCGTGTCCAACCTGATTACCTTGTATCTACGAGAGCTCTTAGAACAGTGCCGGGAACGTAGTAAGCACTTAACAAATGCCATTAAAAAGAAAAAAGGACTACTCTAGGATCAGGATTTAACTTCCCTTTCCAGTCCTTGGTGTTGCTCATCAAGGAGCTTCTCTGCAAAACTCCGGAAGGGCATAAGCGAGTGGGTGACAGTTGTTTGATCGTTGGTTCATCACTCACTCATTCGGCACCTACTGGGGGGGCGAAGCATTGTACTAAGTGGTTGAATGGATACAGAAGACACACGACACATTATCTCTGCCCTCTAGGAGTTTATAATCTAATGGAGGAGAGAAAAATCGTTGACCAATAGGAATAAAAGTCAGGGAGATTCCCATGGTATTTCTGCCTGCGCAATGCCACTGCTTCATCCAGATGATGTGGACCTGGGCAGGAGAGGCTGCTCCCCCAGTTAACATCCCCCCTGGAGGGGACTTCTCCCCACCTGGGGAAGCAGCATGGCCTAGTGGATGGAGCCTGGACCCGGGTTCCAATCCCAGCTCCGCCCTCTGTCTGCTGTGTGACCATGGACAAGTCAGTTCACTTCTCTGTGCCTCACTTACTTCAGCTGTAAAATGGGGAATAGGACTGTGAGTCCCATGTGGTACAGGGACTGCGTCCAACCCAATTTGCTTGTTTCCGCACCAGGGCTTATTCCTAGCACATAGTAAGTGTTTGAAAATACCACATCATTATTATTATTATCATTATTATTGTTATCTATGTCCCTGATTTATGGCAGTGAAGCCTACTCTCTGCAGACATCTGCTATATAATGGAAACTTTCTATATATATCTGTATCTATCTATCTATATATATATATAATACGCATTTGCTATATATGGAAAGAGCACGGGCTTTGGAGTCAGAGGTCGTGAGTTCGAATCCCAGCTCTGCCACTTGTCAGCTGTGTGACTGTGGGCGAGTCACTTCACTTCTCTGTGCCTCAGTTCCCTCATCTGTAAAATGGGGATGAAGACTGTGAGCCCCACGTGGGACATCCTGATTCCACTGTGTCTACCCCAGCGCTTAGAACAGTGCTCGGCACATAGTAAGCGCTTAACAAATACCAACATTATTATTATTATATAATGTAGATATATAAATACACACACACACATATATATCTATTATATATGCATCTGCTATATAATGGATTTCCTAACTAGGTGGGCAGAACCGGTGACATCAGTTACCTCATTTTCAGAATTCCTGGTTGCACTGAGGGGCAGGGATAAGGATCATTCCCAAACCTGCATAGAGTTTTCCCTCCAGAAGGGATGACCAGTACCAGGCAATCCATAATCAATCATTTGCATTTATTAGGTACTTACTGAGTGCAGAACAATGAACTAAGCATTCGTTCATTCAATCATATTTATTAAGCGTTTACTGTGTGCAGAGCACTGTACTAAGCACCTGGGAAAGTATGATAGAGCAATAAGGAGTGACAATCCCCACACGCAATGAGCTCACAGTCTGGGGGGTGGGAGACAGACATCAACACAAATAAATGGACATCAATATAAATACATAAAATGACAGATTTATACAGAAGTGCTTGCGGCAGGGGAGGGGGGGGGGAAGAGCAAAGGGTGACACAGAAGGGAGTGGGAGATGAGGAAAAGGGGGACTTAATCCGGGAAGGCCTCTTGGAGGAGATGTGCCTTCAGTAAGGCTTTGAAGAGGGAGAGAGTCATTGTCCGATAGATTTGAGAAGGGAGGACTTTCCAGGCCAGAAGCGGAACGTGGGCCAGGGGTCGGCGGCGGGACAGGCGAGATAGAGGCACAGTGAGAAGGTTAGCAGCACCAGAGGAGCAGGACAGAAGCGAGGGAGGTGAGAGGGGGTAAGGTGACTGAGTACATTAAGTGCTGTGAGCTGAGACAGACAGTAATAGAAATAAATAAATTACAGATATGTATATAAGTTCTGCGGGGCTAGGAGGGGGGATGAATCCGGAAGCAGAACCGACTGAAGAGTAGGAGAGAAGATTCCGATAGGTACCCGGCTCCGGCCTCCCTGTTCAGCTGATAAATAGCCCGCTGATCCTCCCCGGCTAGTGGAATGCAGGTGTTATAGATGGCGTAGATTACTCGGTGACATTGAACTTTAATTTTTATTAGCCTGACTCACTCAAAGAGAACCTCTGCCCCACGGTAATCTACAGGATGTCCGTGCTCTGCAGTCTTGGAGGATTTATGATCGTGGGGCTGGGAAAGCGTAGAAATTAGATCGTCCTCCAGAGAGGGTTGTCTCCTCAGGTTAGTGTTAACGCACATGCCGTATTTACACACTAGATCCAGGGCCGTAAAAAGTAAATCCACAGTAGAGTGCTAAAGGATGCCTCTTGTTTAGAGCCGTTCCAGCCCCTAAAACTGGCACTGCAATCAATGAAAACATTTTATTGGCTCTCCTGGGCTTTTTTTACGGAAAATCCCGGAGCCCAAAGAGGCACCACGGCAACGCCAGGATCTGCGGGTGGATGGGAATCGGTCAGCTAAGAATATTAGAGAAGCAGCCCGGCCTAGTGGATAGAGCACGGGCCTGGGAGTCAGAAGGACCTGGGTTCTAAACCCTCCACTATTTTGCTTTGTGAAGTTGAGAAGGTCACTTTGCTTCTCCGGGCTTCATTGACCTCATCTGTAAAGGGGATTAAGACTGCGAGTCCTATGTGGGAGAGGGACTGTGTACAACTCAATTACCTTGTATCTACCCCAGAGCTTAGTACTGTGCTTGGCATCTAGTAAGGACTTAACAGATACCACAGTTATTATTGTTATATTTGAAGGAATGGGAGCATTCAGGAGTTTTGACAGTGAGTTGCAGGTAACGAGGAGGGGATGAGCTTTGAAAGACTGTCTCCAGTAGTTTTTGTTAGGAACAATCTGTCACCAATGTGCCATAAATAACTCTTTACCCCAATTCCATCAATCAGTGGTATTTACTCAGCACATACTGAGTGCAAAACACTGAACTAAGCACCTGGGACTGTATAGTCCATGTGATTATTTAGTATTCTGAAATGGAAATGGTGAGAGAGGGACTAGATTTAGCACTATATATAATCTCAAAACTCGTAAGTACATTAGATGCGCTATCAAATCTTGGCCCGAGCAGTTTAATACTCATTCCTTCTCCATCTGCGGCAACAGGATGCTTGAGGGAAGGGTAGGGTGGCTTCCCTCCTAGGTATCCTTTTGAGTTGTTAAATCATGAGAAGAATGATAAAACTGCGAATATTCGTGAAGAACTAACTACGTGCCACACACCCTGCTAAGCAGTGGGGTCGGGCTAAATTCCTTAACCGTCCCCTCCGCAACCTAACTCTCCTTAAAATAATCTATTATAGACTTCCTTTCCTCAAAATCACCCCAGTCCTCCTCTTGAACCTGCTTACGTTTTCTTCCGGCACAATTTCTTATGGCGCACATTCTGTCTGTGCACCATCTGCAGTGTACATTCATTGATCCATTCAGTCGTATTTATTGAGCGCTTACTATGGGCAGAGCACTGCACTAAGCGCTTGGGCACTGTACTAAGGCTTCATTTTGTTTGCAGTAATGGCGGCACATAGTTGTAGTCATAGTGATAATAGTATTTTTCGAGCGGTCAGGGAGGGCAACACCCTGTACCAAGCCCTCGGAAAAGTGCAACCGAAATGAAGGGCACGTTCTCTGTCCTAGAGGATGTTCTGTTTTGTTTATTTGGTGAAAACCCCCAGAGACTTCAACCGATGTCTCTTTGTCTCGGCGGCGTGGAATCTGCTGGAAGGCATTTCTACAGTCCGACAGGCCCGGGTCTTTCAGGATTCTGTAGATTTGTCCTGTCTCGGCATTCGTCTCTCCACACTGAAGGACCCTGATTTTTTTCAGTCCATCCTCTCACAGACTTGGCTCCAGCTCCCTGATCATCCGGATTGCCTTTCTCGCTACCTCCTTTCTTTTTCGTGGTATTTGTTCAGCATTTACTATGTGTCATACACTGTTCTAAGCGCTGGGGTAGGTACAGATCAGTACACTTCTCTGTGCCTCAGTTCCCTCATCTGTAAAACGGGGATTAAAAGTGTGTGAGCCCCACGTGGGACAACCCGATTACCCTGTCTACCCCAGCGTTTAGAACAGTGCTCTGCACATAGTAAGCTCTTAACAAATACCAACATTATTATTATTAAGGTGGGACACAGTCCCCGTCCCTCATGGGGCCCTCAGACTAGGTAGGAGGGAAAAGAGGTATCTCCATTTCACAGTTGAGGAGACTGAGGCACAGAGAAGTTAAAGCGACTTGCCCTAGGACACCTAGCAGGCAACCGACAGAGCCGGGATCGGGTCCTTTCTGACTCTCGGATCCACGGTCTCTCAATTAGGCCACGTGGCTTTTCTAAGTTCCACCGAACGAAGCTGCACGCAGTGTTCCGGGTGTGGGTGGATCAGAATTTCATGAAGGGGCGATTTGATGCCTTTGTTGCATTCCACGATGACAGGGGAAGGGAGGGATTTAGGGCTTGTCCCACCACCCCAAGCGGCAATCATCTCTATATCTTTGAAAGCTTTCTCCATGAGGTTGCTGATTTGCCATCTCCGTTTCTTTGGAAAACCAAATAAGATGAATTGTGATAGTAGGGACTTGGGTTAGACCTCAGAAAGAAGTATCTGGTAGGCCAATGTCATTTAGGCAGGGAAGTTGAGAAGACCTACCTAAGGAAGGGGATTTGTTAGGGAATCGCTAGAGAACCTTCCAAACCCTGGGAATCAATTCTCTGTGCCTTACATTCAATATTATTATAATTTTGATTACAATGATTATTATTATAATTACTAATATTTTCATATAGTCCATTACTGAACTAAGGGCTTTCCCCATGAACAGGCGCTGTGCTAAACTCAGGCTCCCACACGATAATATGATCAGTTTCCACACAATCGAAGTGGGAGGGAAAGTAGATATCTTAGCCCCGTTTTACAGAAGAAGCAGCGTGGCTCAGTGGAAAGAGCACGGGCTTTGGAGTCAGGGCTCGTGAGTTCGAATCCCAGCTCTGCCACTTGTCGGCTGTGTGACTGTGGGCGAGTCACTTAACTTCTCTGTGCCTCAGTCACCTCATCTGTAAAATGGGGATGAAGACTGTGAGCCCCACGTGGGACAACCTGATTCCCCTATGTCTACCCCAGCGCTTAGAACAGTGCTCGGCACGTAGTAAGCGCTTAACAAATACCAACATTATTATTATTATTAGATCTAGGTTAGTGAGTGCCACACACTCTACTAAGTCCTTGGATGGGTTCAATAATAATAATAATAATAATAATAGTACATGTTAAGTGTTTCCTATGTGCCAAGCACTGTTCTAACTGCTGGAGTGATAATATTAATAATGCTGGTATTTGATAAGCGCTTACTATGTGCCGAGCACCGTTCTAAGCGCTGGGGTAGATACAGGGTCATCGGGTCGTCCCACGTGAGGCTCACAGTTAATCCCCATTTTACCGACGAGGTAACTGAGGCCCAGAGAAGTGAAGCGACTTGCCCACAGTCACACAGCTGACAAGCGGCAGAGCCGGGATTCGAACTCACGACCTCCGACTCCCAAGCCCGGGCTCTTTCCACCGAGCCACGCTCCTTCAAGGTAATCGGGTCGGACCCAGTTCCCGTCCCATGTGGAGCTCACGGTCTCCATTGCCATTTTACAGATGAGGTAACCAAGGCACTGAGAAGTTAAATGACTTGCCCAAGGTCACCCAGTAGACAGGTGGCAGAGCCGGGATGAGAACCTAGACACAGAGAGGGGGAGAGATTTTCGCAGCGGGCCCGCGGCCAAACCGGGCCTCGATTCAGGTACGGCCCTGCGTTCCGTCCCCTGGCTCCGTGATTGGAAACTTCACTTGGTGCTTTCAAACTTTCCAAATCAACGGGCTCCTCCTTGCGTTGGATAGGCTTCTGGATGCCCATCGCTGACTCCATCTCCCCTGGCGTCCTGTCGGTCAGTCACTACGCCACAGAGCACTTAGAGGGCCGCGGTCAAGGAAGCCCGGAAGGACACAACGCGCGTGGCTCAGTGGAAAGAGCCCGGGCTTGGGAGTCAGAGATCGTGGGTTCTAACCCCGCTCCGCCGCTTGTCGGCTGTGTGACTTTGGGCAAGTCACTTAACTTCTCTGTGCCTCAGTTCCCTCATCTGTAAAACGGGAATTAAGACCGTGAGAAACACGTGGGACAACCTGATTCCCTTGCGTCTACCCCAGCGCTTAGAACGGTGCATGGCACATAGTCAGCGCTTAACAAATACCATCGTCGTCATTATCGTTATCTCCTCTGGACTGTAAATTCACCGAGGGCAGGGAACCCGTCTGCCGACTCCATTGTACCGTACTCTCCCAAGCGCTCACTACCGTGTCCTGTGTACTGGAGGCACTCGATAAATATCACTGACCGACGGATCGATTGATCGACTCCGGCCTCTGGGCACTTCCTCCGAGGATAAACCTTGTCACATGATGCCGACTCACCCATGGCTGCTGCTCGATTTAGTAATAATAATAATAACGTTAGTATTTGTTAAGCGCTTACTATGCGCAGAGCACCGTTCTAAGCGCTGGGGTAGACACAGGGGAATCAGGTTGGCCCACGTGAGGCACACAGTTAATCCCCATTTTACAGATGGGTCACTGCAGCACAGAGAAGTTAAGTGACTTGCCCACGGTCACACAGCTGACAAGTAGCAGAGGCGGGATTCAAAAACTCATGACCTCTGACTCCCAAGCCCGTGCTCTATCCACTGAGCCACGAAAAGACCGTCTTTTGGACTAATAAATCTTGGATTTCATTAGTTCCCGGGATAGAGCGATCTCCACGTACACAAAAATCATCGTCATTACCTAACTGGCTCAGATCGTGGTGACACGAGCTGAAAGGCAGCAAGCCTGTGATTACCCAGAAACGTAATGAATGAGAGATGTCAGTCTCAGACAGCCGTTACCCCCGAAATAAAATTTAACAAGAAGCAGGAGAGTCTGTCTGTCAGCATTAGAGGGAAGGACACTTTGAGATCTCTCAATTGAAGGTACTAAGTGAACGTCATTCAACCACTGCCTTTAAAGCCCTCAATCACTCTGTCCCCTTTTACCTCTCTTATTTCCTTCTGCAACCCAACACTGTCCCTTGGCGCCCCTCACACCAACCCACTCACCCTACCTTGATCTCATCTCTCTCGCCGCCGACCCCTCTCCTACCTCTTGCCTCCGCCCTGGCCTCCCCTGCGTATCGGACAGATGATTGCTCTCCTCCGCTTCAAAGATTTATTCAAGTCACCTCTCTTCCACGAGGCCTTCCCTGACTGAGCCTTTATAATTTCTCTACTCTCTCTCCCTTTGACGTTCCCCTTCCTCTTGGATCCCTTGCCCTTTAGTCAACCCTGCCCTCAGCACCACAGCATGGATGGGCATATCCATAATTTATTCGTTCAATAGTATTTATTGAGCGCTCACTATGTGCAGAGCACTGTACTGAGCGCTTGGAATGCACAGGTCGGCAACAGATAGAGACGGTCCCCGCCGTTTGACGGGCTTACGGTCCGCTATTAAATTTATTTCCATGTCCGTCCCCACCTCTCGGCTGTAAGCTCTTCCTAGGGAGGAACGCTGTCGGAAAGGAAGTGTCCCTTTCTTCTTACACTGTGCCGTCCCAGAGCTCTGCGCACAACTCTCTGCCATGCCGCTGCTGCCCAGCCCGGGTGAGTTTTGACTCGTAGCCGATGGCCTTCTCCTCGCTGGCCACTGGCCAAGCTACGAATGGAACTCTCCCTCCCGTGGCCGAGACTGGTAGAGGACTGGAAACCCTCCGGGTGCGACCCCGAGAGGGGACCTCGACACATAGAGAGTAGTTAATTCCTCAGTTATTATTAGTGGTATTATTATTTTCCACCCAGTGACTCGATCCTATGACCAAGGAGGGAAAAAAGGACCCGGAAAACAAGGTAATCAGCAACACCAATTACTAGGTGTGACTCATGATCCAATCAGGTCAAAATTCTGTTTCGGGCTGCTTGGAGGAATCACTTTATGGTTACCCTACTGGATTGCCATCCTCATGCTATTCATGCATTCATTCATTCATTCATTCATTCATTCATTCAATCGTATTTATTGCAGCGCGGCTTAATGGAAAGAGCCCGGGCTTGGGAGTCAGAGGTGGTGGGTTCTAATCCCGGCTCTGCCCCTTGTCTGCCGTGTGACCTCGGGGCAAGCCACTTTGCTTCTCTGTGCCTCGGTTACCTCACCTGGAAAATGGGGATTAAGACTGTGGGCCCCACCTGGGACAACCTGCTTCCCTTGCACCTACCCCAGCGCTTAGAACAGCGCTTGGCACTTAGTAAGCGCTTAACAAATACCATCATTATGAATTAGGATCACTGAGCACTTACTGGGTGCTGAGCGCTGTACTGAGTGCTTGGAAAATATAATTCGGCAACAAATAGATACAATCCCTGGTATGAGATGGACCACCTAATGCCCTTCATAACCCTTCGAAGAACCCATTATGGACCATTAGCTCGTGAAAATATTCAAAGCCCTCTCGACTCTGTGACTATATTTGTCCTACAGAGCTTCCTCTGATAATGAGCTCACTGAGGGCGGGGAATCTTTATTTTTATACTGTACTCTCCCAAGTGCTCAGTATGGTGCTCTGCCCACACTGAGCGTTCAACAGATGCAATCGAATGAATGAATGGTGGATTCCGCATACATTCTATCCACTGGATGAGAAAGTGTTTCCTCTATTGCTTTGCTTTTTTAAACCTTCCTCCTTCAAAGTTCAGTGGGTGCCCCTTTGCTTCACAGAGCGGTTTCTTGAGCCGTAATCCAAAGTTCACCTGTCCCCGCTCCGCAGAATTTTATCGACTTTAATCAGGTTCCCTCTCGGCTTGCCCCTTACCGGACTGGAGTTCCGGCCTTTTCGGTTTACCGTATTCACTTGCATTACTGCCTTCTACAGCAATTTTAAAGGAAGAAATAGATGAGCATTTTTGTAAGCCACCATAATGACACATATCAGGGTGAGAAGAGCAGCGTGGCTCAGTGGAAAGAGCACGGGCTTGGGAGTCAGAGGCCATGAGTTCGAATCCCGGCTCTGCCACTTGTCAGCTGCGTCCACTGTAGGCGAGTCACTTCGCTTCTCTGTGCCTCAGTTCCCTCATCTGTAAAATGGGGATTAACTGTGAGCCTCACGTGGGACAACCTGATTACCCTGTATCTCCCCCAGCGCTTAGAACAGTGCTCTGCACATAGTAAGTGCTTAACAAATACCAACATGAATTAATTGATTAATTAATTACTAAGTTCAAAATTTTGTCGATACCGGCGCGTAGAATTGTGCAAGCTATGGGAGGAAGAGGAGGAAGGAATGAAGCAGCAAGACCTAGTGGAAGGAGCGCAGGCCCGGGACCCAGATAACTTGGATTCTAGTTCTGGCTCTGGCGCATGTCTGCACTGTGGCCTCGGGCAAGTCACTTAATTTCTCTGTGCCTCAGTTCTTTCATCTGTAAAATGGAGATTATGGGGCCAGAGACTGTTCTAACCAAGTACATTGTAACCAGCCCAGTGCTTGGATAAGTGCTTGGCGCACAGTAAGCGTATCACAAATACTACTGCTATCGTTATTTAATAATAATGATTATTATTAAATGACAGAGTTATCGCGATTCTATTTTTCTGTTGTCTACAGCAATTTTTTTTTTCTTTTCTTGGTTTTTCTCCTGCTCCGTTTATGGCCGGATTGAATTCCCCCGCAATAGGCTCTCCTATGTTTTGGGGATGGGAAAATTATGTAAAAAAGAAGGAAAATTATGCAATAAATATGGTACCCTTCAATGGAAATGGCTCCCTACTCCTATGATCTTGATTGCCCGCTCAGCATCTTCCCTGCCTCTTGTTTGCCTTGGTGAATAGTCATTGTGAAATCAAATCAGAGGGGGGTCTGGGAGAATCAGCTTGTCTTGGCGACTCCTTCCGCCTACTTGCAGTGGGAAAATTATGAACATTTTTGTATCTCCCCGTCGCACGGGTCTGGGCATTCTCTTACTCCGGCAGAAACCGAAGGGGCCATATTGGACCGATGGACGACAGATGGTCCTCAAATCTCCACCAGTGAGCGGAGGGTTTGAGAGTGCCATTTCCAAGAAGCGTTTACTCAAGCGCTGCTTCTAGCTTCGATGCCCACGGCTGGGGAGCTTAGACCCCCACGTCCTCTCCCAAGAAAACTGGAGATCGTGGGATGCCAGCGGGTCCGCTTCTATCCCTCCGGGGGCTGAGCGCCACCGTTCGAAGATTAGGCAGAAGCATAAAGGAGGATGCGACCAGCCAAACTCTTGGGCTATAATTGTCTGAAACATTGTGACTTCACAAAGCGAACAGGTTGTGCAAGAATTAGGCAGTCCAGAAGCCAAGAAAAGCATCTGCATTTGCATTCTGTGGGTTAGTGAGCAATCTGTCACTTGCTGTGTTCTCTGGATAGCTAGCATATCCTTCACCCACCGCAAAGATGCTTATAAACCTCCTTTGCCCCTGGCCCCGATCGATCAGTCGCATTAATTGAGCACTTCACTAAGCACTCGGGAGAGTACTAAGCCAGCCACTGTACGAGAAATCGGGTTGGACCCAGTCCCTGCCCCACTTGGGGCTCACAGTCTCAATCCCCATTTTCCAGATGAGGTCACTGAGGCTCAGAGAAGTGATCTGCTCAAGATCACACAGGAGACAAGTGGCAGAGCCGGGATTAGAACCCCGGTCCCGCTGACTCCCAGGCCCGTGCTTTATCCGCTTCTCATTGCAGTAACGAGCTCAGTGGAAAAGAGCCTGGGCTTCGGAGTCAGAGGTGATGAGTTCGACTCCCGGCTCTGCCACTTGTCAGCTGTGTGACTTGGGCAAGTCACTTCACTTCTCTGGGCCTCAGTGACCTCATCTGGAAAATGGGGATTAACTGTGAGCCTCACGGGGGACAACCTGATTACCCTGAATCTCCCCCAGCGCTTAGAACGGTGCTCTGCACATCGTAAGCGCTTAACAAATACCAACATTATTATTATTATTATTATTATTATTATTAAAGGGTCACTTCATGAAAATTTCCACTTTGAGAGTGTTCTCACATTCCTGGTAGCTCTATCCTTCCAGCCCGCCAAAGCTGGGAGAGAACGAGGTAAGATGCTTCAGTTGCAGCTTCCCTTTTTTTTTTACCCAACACTCACAGGGACCCTTGTGTAAAACACTGAGCTTTGATGATTCATTTGGTACCGGTTCCGGTCAGGGAATTTTGATGAATAATTTAAATTCTCATCTGCATCATCACCCGCTCGAGTATATAAGACATCGATTGAACATGAGGGTCAAAGGTGGACTTTGTCCCCGGTTCCTAATCTGGAACATAAAGGAGATGTCTGACTTCATACAAAGGAAACATGTTTCTACTGGAAATTCAGGTAACCCTGCATTTTCTAGGAGCTATCGATTGGCTCGGCATTTATATTATTTTTACTGAAACCTGGGCATCAAGGCTCCATCCCACACCTGCATATCCCACTTGGCTCTCAGCTCTTGTGATAATCAGGAAACAGGCCTGGATTAAGGAGGGAGAAGTGTGAGGTTCGGGACTCCCAGGATTCTGGGATATCTTGGATAGTGGCTAGAGAACGGGCCTGGGAGTCAGGAGGCCATGGGTTCTAATCCTGCATCCGCCACTTGTCCGCTGAGTGACCTTGGGCATGTCGCTTCACTCCTCTGTGCCTCAGTTACCTCATCTGTAAAATGGGGAGCGAGACTGTGAGCCCCAAGTAGGGCAGGGGCTGTGTCCGACCCAATTTGCTTGTATCCGCTCCAGTGTTTAGTGCAGTCCCTGGCACATAATCACCGCTTAACAAATACTGTTATTATTATCGTTATTATTATCTGAAGTACAAATCCCAGGATGCCGGGGGAGCTAAACCGAGTCTGCCCTGAGCTTGCTCCAGTCTGTCAGAGGAAAACCAAGCATTTAAAGCGGGCACCTGAAGGATCATCCCAGAATAGGCTGACCAGTTGAGCCAATTCTATTCCCGATTCCGGATTCTAGGACATCCGCGCGCTTTCTTTATAAATTTGCGTGGTACTACTTACTGAAGTCCAGACCCGTCCCAAAGAAACTGCGTTATATGATCGGCCCAGGTGTCCTAAATTGCCGCCAGTGGAACTGTGTATCTGGGGAAGGGCAGACTTAAGGGCGGAGAGGAGGAGATGGCTTGAGCTGATGCCACCCGGAGATTTGCGTAGGTGGGAGTGAGGCACCTCTTGGCAAAGGATTCATGCGCTTGACCTTCTCTTAGCCCATCCCTCTCCGACAATAACAGTCCCTCCTTCTTGCCCTTGAGCTAGGCTAAGATAAAACCTCATGCAGTCCTTCCACACCGTGAGTTTGGATAGGTCGCTGTTGGGGAATTAGGGACGGTCATCCTGACTACGCGCGCCCATCCGATTAGAACGCGACGTGGGGCTGGAGGGAACAGCTTTGCCCACACGCGGTATCCGTCACAGGGTACGAACCACAGCGTCGGCTCTTTTTAAAGTGGAATCTGTCAGGAAGGTCACCCTGTGTTAGAGGAGAACTGAGCGTACCTGCTTTCCCCCTTTGAATGTGCGTCACATAAATGTGCAAGGCTGAATTCAGGAGACCGAGTGTGGCGGATGAAATACATCTGAAAACCTTCAGCCATTGTATGTCGGCTGAGCATTGTATTCAATCCATCTATCGAGCGCTTACTATGTGCAGAGCACTGAGCTAAGCGCTCGGGAGAGTACAGCATAACAGAGTTGGTAGACGTGTTCCCTCTCCACAACGAGCTTACAGACCAGAGGGTTTCGTGTTCAGGTTTCTGGACCGTAAGCTGGTCCTCTAGGCTGTAAGTGCGTTGTGGGCAGGGACAGTGTGTGTTCTATTATCGTGTGGTACTCTCCTAAGTGCTTAGTACAGTGACCTAAGCATTCAAAATACGATCGATTGATATTTCTGGAGGTTTCGTATCCATGTTTCGACCACGTGAAATGTGTGACATGGGGGCGGGAAGCTGAGGTCCTGCTCACTTTTACCAAGTTCTAAACATCCAGAATGATATTAATTATGGTATTTGTTAAGCGCTTACTATGTGCCAAGACTGTTCTAAGCCCTGGGGTAGATACAGGGTAATCAGGTTGTCCCACGTGGGGCTCACAGTCTTAATCCCCATTTTGCAGATGAGGTAACTGAGGCACCGAGAGGTTAAGTGGCTTGTCCAAGGTCACACTGCTGACAAATGGCGGAGTCGGGATTAGAATCCATACCCTTTGACCCCCAAGCCCGTGCTCTTTCCAGTGAGCCACGCTGCTTCCCAAGGGACTTCAGGGCTGGTTCAGGGTGAGGGAATTTCTACTTTGACCCAAGGGAGGGATGGCGGGATAAGCCACAGGCCTTAAAAACAAACTGAGAGGGGGCTTTTTTAATGGTATCTGTTACGTGCTTAATATGTACCTGACGCAGCACTAAGCGCTCGGGTTGATTACAAGGTAATCAATTCGGACACAATCCCTGTCCCCCATGGGGCTCAAAGTCTTAATCGCCATTTTACGGATGAAGTAACTGAGACACGGAGAAGTGACTTGCCCAGGGTCACCCGGCAGACTAGCGGTGGAGCCTTAATGTTATATAGTACTTTCCCAAGCGCTTAGTACGGGGCTCTGCCTACAGTAAGCACTCAATAAATATAATTGAATGAATAAATGAATGAATGAACCCAGGTCCTTCTGACTCCCAGGCCCGTGCTCTGTCCAGAGGCCACGAAAGAAATGTGGCCCGGCCAGGAGTCCCCGTCCTCAAAGTAATAACTGCCTTCCATCAAGCCCGCTCCCAGAGAGAGGCCTTGGCAACACCTCCGCATCCCAGAATGGGGAAATGGAGCCCCCCATCCTCCCCTCCGAGCCATACCACATTCCTGACTCAACCTCCCCTTTGGCAGAAGGAAGAATCAACTCTTTCTGCCTGGCAATTTGCCCTGGCAGGAGTCTGGTGGCAAAAGTACCACCAGATAAAGTACTAATTTCATCTCCTCTCATCATTTCATTCATTCAGTCGTATTGATTGAGCACTTACTGGCATTTATTGAGAACACTGTTCCAATCTCAGCCCTGCCACTTGCCTGCTGTGTGATCTTTCTATACCTTGAGCCCGTCTCCCTCATCACCAACCCCTCAGCTACATCCTCCCTGTGGTGTGGAAGTCCTACCCGCTCCATATCCCGCAGACATATTCCCTGCCCATAACGAGTCTAGAGGGGAAGACAGGCATTAATATAAATGAATAAATGACAGATGTGGACCTAAGTGCTGCGGGGCTGGGAGGGGGATGAATAAAGGGAGCAAGTCGGGGAGTGGGAGAAGAGGGAAGGAGGGCTTAGTCGGGGAAGGCCTCTTGGATGAGACGCGCGGTCAGTAAGGCTTCGAAGGGAGGGGGAATAACTGTCAGATTTGAGGAGGGAGAGCGTTCCAGGCCAGAGGCAGGAGGCGGGCGAGAGGTCGGCTGTGCGACAGGCGCGACGGAGGTACAGTGAGGTCCGCCTTAGAGGAGCAAAGTGTGCGGGCTGGGTCCCTAGCAACTGCACTTGGGACAGGAAGGATTCATGCCTCGCCCTGAGCCCTTCTGCCTGCCTCTTCTCCTCGCTTACTCCAAAAGCACAGCGGAGGAAGCAGCCCGAGTCCCCACCTCCACCCACCAACGCACCTTTGGAAATAGGCGCTAGAGACGGACCAGCTCATGGAAGGTTCTGGGCCCGGCTTCCCTGCGGGGGCTTTTCTGATGTAAAAAACTATTCAGGTGCCCCTTTCCTACCTCTAGTCTACCTAACCTGGGCAAGCCATCGTTAAAAAGGCCGCATAAAAGATTCCTGTGTTAAACCCCGGTCACTTACTCTCTTTCCACTCCTAGAGTGGGTGCTTACTTATCCACTGGGCTCAAATAAATCTCTAAGCCCAATATTGTTCCCCAAAGGTCAGTTTAACTTGCCCTATCTCCCGCCCGGTTTACCTCCCTAGTGAAGAGCAGACCTTGGTTCCTTCTGGATGTTTTCAGGCAGCCTCTGGGCTTCTATTTACTTCGGCTGCTTTCTCTGCAGGCTGGGAGTTCATTTAAAGTAATCCTCATCGGGCCGCTTGAGCTAAAATCAAGAAGCTAATGCACTCAGCGATTCTGTTCTCTCCGGCGGGGAGGAGGGGCTGGAAAGGCAAAAAAAATTCCCGTCCAGCACTCAGTGCTGAGAAGGAGACACAGACAACGTAAAGCTTTTCTCTTTTCAACAGCAAGCTCAGAATTATCCTTCTTGCATCTCATAAGAGTCCCGATCAAAGGGATTAGGTAGCTGCAGTTGGCATTTGGGTTCAAGGTTTGAGAGGCTTTGCCGCAGCCTCTTTGCAATGATGTCACTAGGAAAGGGATGCTATTCCCGAGGGCTTATCCTTCCACCGTGGGGGAATGTTGGAGTAAGGATGGAGTCGGGGGTGAGGAGGCCCTGGCTCTGTGGCTTATTGAGTTGGGTTCAAATAACCCGGGCTTGCAAATAAATCAAAGCGTTTACAGGCCCACACCCATTTTTACAAGGCTGCATTCCTTTTAGGATAACTGAAGTTGGAAATATGGCGTCATTTCTCTCCTGGAATGGTGAACTGTTGAGAATCTAGGAAGAGTATAGTCCCTTTCCCCCCGCACCCCAGAGGATTTGGAAGAAGGAACCTCTCTCCTGGTCCCCTTCCTTCTAAGCCTCCTTGGGAGGAGAATGAGTCCGACGAAAGACCTCTCTCCCCCGTGACCATGACCGTGGACTGGCATTCGCAAGAACGGAGTCTGGCGGGAAATCCCCTAATAATAATGATAATGATTTTTCATTATTAAGTACCATTATGAAGTATTATACTAAATTAGTATATCATATAACTAATAAAAATGGACCTACTACTTATCAATACTCTTTAATGTTAGGATAATATCAATAAGCATGAATATTCAATTAATAGCAATATGTAGTAGAATTACATAGAATACATTATAGGAAGTAAATTAAATTATTAGTCATACCAAGTATTATATTAAAATAACTTAAATATAAAATTTTCATATTAAACTAACCCTCATTAAGTATCAAGTATCGTTAAGTGTTAAGCGCTTACTAAGTGCCGGATACTGGATTAGCTGGGGTCGATACAAGCCGATCGGGTTGGATGCAATTTCTGTCCCACACGGGGCTCACAGTCTTAATCCCCATTTTGCAACTGAGGCACGGGGAATTTAAGGGACTTGCCCACGGTCACACGGCAGACCAGCGGTAGAGACAGGATTAGAACCCTGGCCCTTCGGAGTCCCAGGCGGGGCTCTAACCACCAGGCCGTTCTACTTCTCACTCCCGAGGGAGCCGAGGGACGGAAGCCCGGGTAGTAGAAACCCCAGGGAGGGCAAGGGGGAAAGAGTGAAAGGAGCTGGGTATAGCCAGAATCTGGGGGTCAAAGGGGGAAGAGGGAAGGGTGAGGGATGCCAAGAGCACCAGCGGGGAAGGTGTTTGGTCCAGGGAATGATCAGGTTTGAAGAAAGCTGTAGGGAAAGGTGAAGAAAACCGTGTCTGCCGCAGAGCTAACCAGCCAGCAGAGTTCAGAGAAGCTAATAGCGTATGTAAATTGATCCGCGCAGGGTCAGGAAGTGATCCCATTTTGCTAGAGCTGCATTTCATTGTTTTTTAAAATGGGATTTCTCAGGCCGCAGAGAGGGTGGTATACCACCCACCACGGTGCCTTTCTCCCAGGACGATGGGAATAGACGGCGGAGGGGGGACGGGGGAGGGAGATTCCGTCGTCTGTCTCTAACTGAAACGTTGGAGGTGGCCAAGTGAGAAGGAGTCAGGCCTGAGAGTCAGGGGCCCTGGGTTCTCATCTCAGCCCTGCCACTTGCCTGCTGTGTGACCTTTCTTATACCTCGAGCCCGTCTCCCTCATCGCCAACCCCTCAGCTACGTCCTCCCTGTGGTGTGGATGTCCTCCCTGCTCCATATCCCGCAGACTTTCACCCTCTTCACCTTCAAAGCCTTATTAAAATCACGCGTCTAAGAGGCCTCATTTCCGTACCCTACTCGAGCCCCTCTCTGTGTGGCCTGCGCACTTGGGTCTGCAACCCTCAAGCACCCCCCCCCCCGCCCCCATCCCCATAGCGCTTGTGCACTTCTGTGCAAAGCCTCGTGTCTGCTGTGTGACCTTGGGCCAGTCACTTAACTTCTCTGTGCCTCAGTTACCTCATCTGGAAAATGGGGATTGAGAATGGGAGCCCCACATGGGACAGGGGGCCGAGTCCAATCCGATTTGTTTGAATCTACCCCAGTGCTTTTTAAAGTGCCTGGCACATAGTAAGCGCTTAATAGATATTGTAATTGTTATTATTATTATTTCTATTATTATTATTACTATTCTCTACCACTTTCCCTGTCAGGCTCCCCAACTAGAATGCAAACTCCTTATGGGCAGAGAATGTTTCTATACATTACCACTTTCCTTGTTAGTCTCCCCGGCTAGATTGTAAGCTCCTCGTCAGCAGAGATTCATTCATTCATTCATTCCTTCGGTGGTATTTATTGAGTGCTTACTGTGCGCAGAGCACTGCGCTAAGCGCTTGGAAAGTACAATTCGGCAACAAAAAGAGACCATCCCTATCCAACAACGGGCGCACAGTCTAGAAATTGTATCTACACCCTATTTTGCAGTGCAGTGAAAATAGCTGCGGTACTTGTTAAACACTTACCGTGTGCCAAGCACTGTACTAAACTCTGGGGTAGAGATAATGCAGTCAGATTGGACACAGTGCTTGTCCCGCTTGACGCTCACAGTTTAAGGGTTTAGTCTTGATTCTATTTAGTTGCCATTGTCTTTACGAGACGTTCTTCCCCTCCACTCTATTTATCGCCGTCGTTCCCGTCCGTCCGTCTCCCCCGATCAGACCGTGAGCCCGTCGAACGGCAGGCACCGTCTCTATCTGTTGCCGCCTTGTTCATTCCAAGCGCCTGGTACAGTGCTCTGCACATAGTAAGCGCTCGATAAATACTATTGAATGAATGAATGAATAAGGGGAGAGGGAGAACTGATATTTTAGCTCCATTTTACAGATGAGGAAATTGAGGCAAGAGAAGTTAAGCAACTCACCCGAGATCACAGAAGTGGCAAAGACGGAATCAGGATCAAGTCTGTATTCTCCGAAGAGCTTAATCTAGTGCTCTGTACTCGGGAGACTGTCAATAACCATCATTGATTGAGGGTAAGCTCACAAAGGGGTGGAGTTTATGACTTTTATTTCTTCTGCATATCCCCCCAAGAGCCAAGGTACTGTGCATCACGTCGATACAGACACCGATATTAGTGTAATTACTAATATGAGCCTATCACTGAACCGACAGTAGTTATCGAGCACCAGTGTGCAGAGCACCGTTCTAAGCCCCGGGGAGGGTAGAAGACACGATCCCTGGCCTCGAAAAGGTCCCAGTCTTTTGGCATCCTACTTCAAAGTGGGGTGTCATGAGCACACTGGAAAAGTATCGCCATCCTGGGTCTGTTAAAGGTCGCTCTAAAGGGGGTAGAAGCAGCGTGGCTCAGGGGAAAGAGCCCGGGCTTGGGAGTCAGAGGTCATGGGTTCGACTCCCGGCGCTGCCACTTGGCAGCTGTGTGACTGTGGGCAGGTCACCTCACTTCTCCGTGCCTCAGTTCCCTCATCTGTCAAATGGGGATTAACTGTGAGCCTCACGTGGGACAACCCGATGACCCTGTATCCACCCCAGCGCTTAGAACAGTGTTCGGCACATAGTAAGCGCTTAACAAATACCAACATTATTGTTATTATTACTTACTTAGGAAGCAGCGTGGCCACGTGGATAGATCATGGACCCGGGAGTCGGAAGGACCTCAGTTCTAATCCCAGCTCTGCCACTTTGCCTGCTGCGTGACCTTGGGCAAGGCACTTCACCTTTCTGGGCCTCAGCTATCTCATCTGTAAAATGGGGATTAAGATTATGATCCCCATATGGGACGGGGACTGTGTCCAACCCGATCAGCTTCTTCCTACCCCAGTGCTTAGAACAGTTCCTGGCACGCAGTAAGCTTAACAGATACCACAGTTATTATTATTAGTACGGTAGGATCAACCCTTACTACCTTCTGGAGGGCGGAGAGGGACCAGGTGGGAAAGAATCAGAGAGGAAACCCAAATTGAGGTACCAAAGCCAGGATTTAGGAGTCAGAGCTCCCGGCTGCATTTTGATTCCGCCACTGATTTTGTCACCTGTTGCAGGCCGTGGTATATTCGGGATGCTCAATTAGCTGTCAAAGCAATCCCGTTTAAAGCATTAGAATTACCTTGAGACCGAGTGGAGCTGACTTTAGATAGGACACCCTATCTGCTTTCAAAATAAGCGGCAAAACAATCACATTGCCAGAGGGAGGAGTCAGGGTCTAATCTTTTGGAAGCCCACACAGATAATGATAATAATGGTATTTGTTAAGCGCTTACTAGATGCCAAGCACTGTTCTAAGCACTGGGGGGGGGGGATACGGGGTAATCAGATTGCCCCACGTGGGGCTCACATTTTTTAATCCCCATTTTTACAGATGAGGTAGCTGAGGCACAGAGGAGTTAAGTTAGAGTTAGAGAAGCAGCGTGGCTCAGTGGAAAGAGCCCGGGCTCGGGAGTCAGAGGGCATGAGTTCGAATCCCGGCTCTGCCACTTGTCAGCTGGGTGACTGTGGGCGAGTCACTTAACTTCTCTGGTCCTCAGTTACCTCATCTGGAAAATGGGGATTAACCGTGAGCCTCACGTGGGACAACCTGATTACCCTGTATCTACCCCAGCGCTTAGAACGGTGCTCGGCACATAGTAAGCGCTTAACAAATACCAACATTATTATTATTGTTATTAAGTGACTTGCCTAAGGTCACACAGTAGACAAGTGGCAAAGTTGGGATTAGAACCCAAGTCCTCTGACTCCCAAGCCCGTGCTCTTTCCACTGAGCCACGCTGGCGGAGGAATCATCTGAAAAGAGGCAAAAAGACCATGGATAAAGAGTGCACTGTCTCAGTAATGGTCCACAAATGATCTTCTAGACGGTAAGCTCCTTTTGGGCAGGGAACGTGTCTGCCAACTCTGTTGATATTGTACTTTCGCAAGCGCTTAGTCGATAGATATGATTCGTTGACTGATTCTGAAAATCCTCAACATTTAGTGGTGGTATTGACTAATGGCTTCCTTACTCTATGATGACACTGTTCCGACGGCCACGGGGTGAAAGAGAGAAGCAGCATGGCTCAGTGGAAAGAGCATGGGCTTTGGAGTCAGGGCTCATGAGTTCGAATCCCAGCTCTGCCACTTGTCAGCTGTGTGACTGTGGGCAAGTCACTTAACTTCTCTGTGCCTCAGTTCTCTCATCTGTAAAATGGGGATGAAGACTGTGAGCCCCACGTGGGACAACCTGATTCCCCTGTGTCTACCCCAGCGCTTAGAACAGTGTTCGGCACATAGTAAGCGCTTAACAAGTACCAACATTATTATAGTGACTCCAGATGTTCCCTAAGGTTCTGGTGGGAGGCACACATTTCCTGGACCTTGTCGTTGAAGGGATACTTCTCAGTTCCCTGACATCACAGTCGTCAGGGGAAAGAATTCCCATTTCACTGGGTGGGTGGGGATTGTAAGCTCCTTGAGGGCTCTCTTCCAAGCACTAGAACAGCGCTCTGCAGAGAGTAAACACTCGGTAGATACTATTCATCCATTGATAATAAGCAGGAGACTCTGAATGGAGAGATTAGGTTTCTAAACACTGTCACTGGGCCTGGGTCGGTTTCCGCGTCTGCACCTGCACATCTTGACTGCAAGCCACAGTCGCAGATTTCCCAACCTCAAGAGCACGTGGTAGGAAGGCTGGCAGTAAACAAGTTTCCCCTCTTGCTATTTATGCTCATTTTGCTCTGCCTCAATCTACGGACTTGGATGTAACAGAAATCACTGGGCAGAGTTTGACGCATACCGATGTCCATTAGCTCCTAGAAATCCAAGGAAAATAACGTTTGTGCTCCCAGAGGCTACATCCTGAACAGAAACCAAATGTCATTTTCTCGGGTGAGGCTCCCAAAACTACAGTGATCATTATTAATATGTAACTACACGGTCATTACATATGCGGGCTCTGTAGAATGCCCAATTAGAGTTCCGGTGACTCTATAATTTAGAGTCTGTAGGAGAGGTTGAAAATGCTCAAATATCCATGGACTGTAATTATATAGTAATTGCTATTCTTTGAGTAAAAGTAGCAACCAATAAAGTGAACACTGGCAAGTAATTGCTTTTTAATTATTTTGAGAAAGGAATCGTTCCAAAGAAGTAACTGCAGATAAACACGTGAGTCTCTCATTTGACAGGAGAAGACAGTTAGCAAGAATCCCACAGTATCGTCAGAAACCCTCCACTCTGAGCTTGGGTGCAGCGGAAGGAAGGATGGTGGGGGGTGAGGGGCGGGGTGTGTGTGTGTGTGTGTGTGTGTGTGTGTGTGCTTGCGTATGGATCCCACAAGGATTTATCTGGGACGGGCATGGGGTGGCCAAGTCCAAATTCAGATATTTGAATAAAAAAGTCACCACCCCGTCCTCTTCCTTATGATGGCGTCATCACGTTATTGCCGTTCTGTATGACCTCAATGTATTACACTGTATGTGCATCCTGTATGAAGTAATGACATCATACAGCTGGAGGAAGTGTGTTCGATGAGCGCTTCTCCCCCACTTTCCCTCTGGGGTCCCTGTTGACACGGGTGACGTTTACGACTCGAACAGAGGGAGGGCAGGTGCTTTCTTTCGTATCCTCAGCTGCGTCGACTCTGCTATTACCGCCGCAGCCCACCCGCAAGAGCCCCCCCCCGCCCTCTCTGACAGTGAGCCCCCAAGTCACCACCTCACTCTATTTCCCTCTGAAACCAGGCTTGGGGTTGGTCAGGGTAGTTCTGTCTTCCACCTCAGAATCAGTGAGTTTGGCCTCGTAGATGGAGAGCGGGCCTGGGAGTCAGAAGGACCTGGCATCGAATTCCAGCTCTGCCACTGATCTGCTGTGTGACCTCGGGCGAGTCACTTCACTTCTCCAGGCCTCAGTTCCCTCATCTGTAAAATGGGGGTTACCACTCCGAGCCCCATGTGGGACAGGGACTGTGTCCAACCCTCTTTGCTTGTATCTACCCCAGCGCTTAGTACAATGCCTGACACATCGTAAGCACTTAACAAGTACCACAATTATGAATTATTGCTATTAGTAGTATTATTATCCGTGTTGTATGAGAGGACTCTAAAAGCAAAAGACAGTTCCTGCCCTCTAGAGCCTTACAATTCAATGAGCCGTGTGGAGTCTCTCGGTTTCCATTTCACTGGTGCTTCAAACTGTTCACGTTAATGCTCGTCAGCAGCGATCTGTCCATCATTCCTACCGATGGGAGGCTCCAATCTGGAAGTGGGTCTGTGACTATTTTTAATCATCGCTTCATTGGTGTCATGATTTCTCTTTTCCTGCTTCCCCGTTCCTGAGGTTCTCATTCTAGAATTGCTCGGGAGACTTTCCTTGGAGAGATTCAAGGTTTTCTTCCCAAATTAGATCTTCCTGCTCTGAGGTATTTGCTCGAGATCGGGAAGGTGGAGTCGGAGACGGCATCGTGTCCACTGTAGGTTCTCTGAGCCCTACTGCAACTCGGCAAAGCTGTTTTTTTGTTGTTGTTTTTCCCACCGCTCTTGCTAATTAGATCAATAGGGAGTTTTCCCCCCAGGTTATTAAAACAGACAGTTGTAAACTAATTAAGGGAATGTTGGCTGGAAAATCTTTCCCTGACTTTTCCATGCCATCTGGTTTTCAGGTAAGATCACAGTGCCCTTCCTGCCTCCCTCCAGGTGGGAAAACCAATGAGGATCAATAACTCTTATTGGTTGCCAGAGGTGATTTCAGCCGTTTCTGAGTCCTGAAAAGCCTGGGGGAGGGGCTGCATGATAATCACATTGAGAGACTGGGTTTGTCGGTTTTCAGACAGACGGAGCTGTCTGCATTGAGTGGCGATCAATGGACAACCGTGTTGCGGATTAGAGACTGTGGAACCGGCTAAACAGATTAGGCTGTGTTGATCATCCTTTTTTCCCTTTTTGCTCCCTCCACAAGCAGTCACCCGGATATTTCCTTCCACTTAAGAGGCGGCTTCTTCCCAGGTGCAAACCCTCACCGAGTGTGCAGACGAAGATCAATCCAGTCAGAATCATTAGCGACCGACATTACTCTCCATTTCAGCCCCTGCCCATGGAATATATTTTACTTTTAATTTCAAGAGAGATTGCTGGTCTAGTTCCCTTTTCAGGCTGGTCTGTCAGATTAGGGCTTGAGCTGAATGGGAGTTAAATGTCCCATTGGCTTTAAGCGATGTTTATATTTTCTTCGAAAGATGTTAGTTGCTGAGGCCTAATGGAGGGGATGCCGGTGAGTAAGGGAGCCTTCCCGGGTCATTAGGCAACTCACCTTCCATCTTCGCTGCTTTATAAATCCAATTTACGTGGCCATAAATGGGGTCTGGCTGCTCCTCACTCTCCTAATCAGCCGCTAATGCCTCCGCTGGATTCCCCGGGTGACAAGCAGTCGCTCCCACACGCTTTTTGGATCATGAGGCGGATGCTGAACTGGAGCCGTTCAGCTCGGGATGTGGAAACGACCTCTTCAAGAACAAGCTCTGTATTTTCACCGGCGGGGATCTTCTAGGGCGGTGGCCATTCACTGGTTTCAAGAATTAAGCCACACACACACAAGATACACCTTGAAAGTCACATGACAAATGCCCTGTGGACATGTCTTTGCCCCCGAGGGGCCCGGGGGAGGTCAGGAGAGTGGACCTACAGATTCTCAGCGGGAAGGAAATTTATCATTCATTCATTCAGTGGTATATAGTGAGTGCTTACCATGTGCGGAGTACTGCTAGGGAGAGTACAATGCGACAATGAACAGACTTAGTCCCTGCCCACAACGAGTCAGCACTGTTGTGAAAAGTTATTAGCATGCGGGGCCACCGGACCTGGTAGAAGTGGCTAGAAGAAATAATGATGCCCTTTCAGGGGAAACTGGGTCACACTTGAGAATTGTGTAGCACAGCCAGCCAGACTCACCCGGGCGGCAAGCTAGGCCCTGGCTCATGATTAGGCAGTGGCCTAGTGACAGAGCTCAGGCCTGGGAGTCAGAGGACCTGGGTTCTAATCTCTGCTCTACTACTTGTCTGCTGTGTGACCTTGGACAAGTCACTTCACTTCTCTGTGCCTCAGTTCCCTCATCTGCAAAATGGGGTTACAATACCCGTGAGCCCCATGTGGGACCTGATGATCTTGTGTGTACCTCATCGTGTAGTACAGTGTTTGGCAGTTTAGGAAACTCTACAGTTACCGTTATTGTTAGGCACCTTAGGAAGCTGGACTAACTTTTCTGGTCCTTAAAATATGTGATGTGAATAATGATTACGGGGATAATGACGACGGCGATGATTATAATGGTAACATTTTTCTATTACTACTCCTACTTATTAAATGTTTACCCTCTGCAAAACCCATGCCACAAGCTAATTATCGAAGATACGATCTCTCTTCCACTCAGGGTTTGAAGTCTAAGGAGATGGGGAGAGCAGGTATTTTATCTCCATTTTACAGGTGACGAATGGAGGCCCAAAGAGGTTAAGTGTCTCGCCCAAGATTACACAGTCGGTGAGTGGAAGAGATGGGAGCATAACCTCGGTTTCCTGACTCCCAGCCCCATGGTCAACGGCATCAATCCCTCAAAGAGTTATAGCACCATTTGTAAGGGGCTGGATTTAATCCCAGAGAGGAACCTACTTTTTGGAAAGTTTTGGCCCATTTCCTGCCAATATGATTCAGATCATGGTTTCCAGCCTGCCAAACCTAGTGTCTGTGCCACTGGTGTTGTCCAGGAAGGCCTAAGAAATCAATTCAACTCAGGATCTACCCACCTGTGGCCTCTCAGTGCCACTCAGCCTCTCAGAAAAACCACATTCTCCTGGAGGGCCCATCCCCATCTGAGAGCAGCCTTTGGAGCTGCTTCTACCCAATGAACTGTGGCCACAACAGCTTTCTTATTAGCCCACGCAGGAGAGGGGTTTTTTTTCCTGGTTCAACCCCCATCTAAAGCAGCCTTCTGCAGCTAGATTGGTCGGTTCCAGGGTCCTTATGGAGACTATTAAGAAGGGTCTGGACCAGAGTAAGTTCCTTGGCCTCCTTCTCATTCTCCAGTCTGGAGCTGAAGATCTGGCAGCTGATCCTCAGGTAGGAAGAGGGGGCAGTCATCGTCCCTGCCTAATCTGGTATTTTTTGCCCCCGTGTGACTAAGAGAGCGACAGGCAAATCTTGAGAATTCAGGAAGCACCTTTTAGGTGTAGAACTGTTCGTTTCTACTGTTCATCACTTGGGCAGGCTGGCGATCAATCAGTGGCATTTACTGGGTGCTTACTATATGCAGAGCATGTTTGGGGGAGTATAATGCAATGTAACTGGGGGATAAGATCCCCGCCCACAAGGTGCTTACAGCTCAATGGTGTAGACAGATACTCAAATATAAATTGGGGAAGTGGCTAAGTATTATAATATGTTCATAAGTCCTCTGGACTGTAAGGTCATTGATTGCAAGGAGTGTGTCTACCAACTCTGTTACATTGTACTTTCCCAAGTACTTACTACAGTGTTTTACACACAGTAAGTGCTCAGGAAATTTGATTGACTGCCAACCCCCACTCAGACCCAAATAGAGACCCAAGCAGCATGGCTTAGTGGAAACACGGGCCTAGGAGTCAGAGGTCGAGGGTTCAAATCTCGGCTCCGCCGCTTGTCAGCTGTGTGACTTTGGGAAAGTTACTTCACTTCTCTGGGCCTCAGTTACCTCATCTGTTAAAATGGGGATTAAGACTGTGAGCCCCACATAGGTCAACCTGATTACCTTGTATCTACCCCACTGCTTGGAACAGTGCTTGGCACATAGTCAGCGCTTAACAAATATCATCGTTATTATGGGTGATGGAGAAGAGAGGGTGAATAAGTGAGGGAAAAGAGAGGATAGTCAGGGAAGGCTTCTTGGAGGAGATATTTTAGTAGGGATTTGAGAGGGGATGATGGCGGTCTGTAGGATATGATGGGGCAGGGATATCCGTGCTAGAGGGAAATGTGAGCAAGGGGTTATCAGATGAGACAAGGCACAGTGAGAATTTTCTGCTCAGAAACTTGGAATACATTGTCTTGGATAATTTCTGACATTTGTATTGATTTGTTCTCATTCTTCTGATGCTTACTGTTTGTCTTCAATGAGATAACTTTGGTGGAAAACCAGAAAACCACCCCAAACTTGCATACCCTTCTCATTCCTTTTGGTGTCCATGAGCTGGGAGAAGGTTGAGCAAAGAAAGGGAAAGTTAAGTCGGCTGACACTTTAGAGCATTTGAACTACAAGTCTAAGAATGTCGTGGTTGCTCAACTGAGCGTGTGCTAAGCAAGGGCTTAATTCACTGCTCTGCATACAGTGGGCACTCAGTAAATGCCATCGACTGGTAGATTGATGCTCTATCCTGAATGTGGATGTCCAAGCAGTAAAGTGAGCAAGACCACCCCCAGGGTGAGTGCAAGTTGGGCTAACCGGTTTAGCCATGACAGTCCTAATTGTGGAATTAGTAAATATTTTGAAACTTGCCCTGGACAGCTTACAAGTATCCGGGACCCTCCACGATGTGTGGCCAACCTATCTTCAGATATATTTCAAGAGGTGGACAGCGCCATCCGAGGGCGTCTCTGTGAGCCTAGCCTTTATTTCAGCCTTAAAAATTAATAGAAAAGCCAACCCAACCACACCGTCCTGTGCTGTGCTTCACTAAGACTTAAACACGAAACCCCATTTCACGGTTGGAAGCACCGTCCGAGGCTCTGGCGGGTGCGGGGACCGAGACGGGGCCGGGGGTCGGTGGAGGCTAAACGTGTCCCCTGAGGAGCCAGGATCATTGGCGGCAGACGCTGGGAGCCTGCAGTCTGCTCTTGTCCTGTCCTGCCGGGAGAATGTGAGGGATGGATCGTGGCCAGGTCAGTTACAGTCCCCGAAAAATCAGCCAGCACACTCTCTCTGCAGGGAAAATGCCTACCCGGAAAGGGCAGGAGGAGGTGAATCAGTCAATCGATCATTTCTTGAACACTTGGCGTAAGCAGAGCACGGTTCTGAGCGCTTGGGAGAGTACAACACAACAGCAAAACGGGCACATTCCTTGCCCACAACGAGCTTACAGTCTAGAGGGAAGGAGCAGCAATCAGTCAAGAAATAAATATACTTAGCCTTTACTATGTGCAGAGCACTGTATTAAGCACTAGGGAAGTACGATGCAGCAGAGTAGCTAGATGTGATCTGGGTGGATTCACGAGGTCCATGAAGGGCTTCCAGTCTACGTGGGGAGACGGGTCTTAAAAATAGATTAGGGAGAGGGGAAACGGTAGAGCGTAAGGTTATGAGTCTAAGAGCTGAGGGACTGGGGCGAGTGCCAGAATGGTTCAGGAAAGAAACTTTTTCTGGAGAAACCCATACCATTCCTAAGTCTGACAAGCTCTGAGAAGATTATTGAACTCTAATGAGGGATGGCAAATCATGGTAGAGTACTGGATTTTTTTAAAGAATTACCTAGGGGACTGTAGTCCTTTAAACCCGGGATCAGAATCCACATTTTGCAGCTCCGCAAATGCCATCCCTAAAGCCCAATAAGAGCTGATTTCCCATCATCCCTGTCTTCCACATCCCTGGCTCTGAACTTGCCTGGCCCTATAAACTCGTTACACTTAGGGAATATGTCTGTTAATTTTGCTGCAAAGTACTCTCCCTAGTGCTTAGTACAGTGCTCTGGACACGGTAAGCGCTCAATGAATGCCCCTGATTGATTAATTGATCTCTGGATGATGTGACCTAGAGAAGGGTGCCTGGTGAAAGAAATTAAAATAAATCAGCACTTTGTCTCACTTCCTTTTCCAGCAGCTAATAGCAAGGCTGAGTGAAGGTGTAAAAAAAATCTTACTAAGGAGGTAACCTTTGGACACTTGATAATCGCCCCAATCCTACAGCATTTATGCACATATCTTTAAATGATATATTAGAAATTTATTCATGTTAATGTCTGTCCCCTCCACTTCTGTTGTATTGTACTCTCCCAATCGCTTAGTAAGTGCTCTGCACTCTAAGTACTCGATAAATACGAGTGATTCTGAAGCCAAGAAGTAGTTCTGAATAGAGCTGTAGCTTTACAGTTTTCTTAACTTCCTGAACTCTTCATTATGGAAGGAGGTCTTTCAGTAGTATTTATTGAGTGCTATCTGTGAGCAGAGCACTGTACTAAGCTCTTGGAAAGTGCAATTCAGCAATAGAGACAATCCCTGCCCATATGGGGCTTACAGCCTAGAAAGGGGTAGGCAGCCTTTCTGAGTGTACAGTAGCCATGTCTATCTAGGAAAAGTTTAATCCCTCTAGGAGAGGTTTAACCACGGGGCCCTTCTGGGTCATAAGGCTTTATTGCCATTTCACAAGTTAGCCAGCTCACATCAGGAGGATTTAACACCCGGACCTGCCTCGATTCAGCCAGGGTCACGGTTTTCCACGCAGCTGGCGCTGATGGGACAGGAGAAGCACCAAGGCCTAGTGGATAGAGCCCGGGCCTGGGAGTCAGAAGTACCCGCGTTCTACTGCCGGCTTTGCTGCTTGTCTGCTGTATGACCTTGGTCGAGTCACTTAACTTCCGTATCTCTCAGTTAGCTCATCGGTAAAATGGGGCTTAAAGTTGCAAGCCCCATGTGGGACAGGGACTGTGTCCAACCTGATCAGCTTGCATCACGTCCCAGCACTTAGTACAGTGCCTGGCACAAAGTAAGTGCTTAACGAATACCATTCAAAAAAATTGCTCTAAGGTTTTGGTCATGTGCAGGTTTCCCGATTGGGCTGGGGGACTGTGATAGACAGCTGCAGCCTAGGGTCCTGGTGGCATCTCAACCCTCCTCTCATCTGTGTCCGATCTGAGGACTCCCGGGGCAGCCAAGGGAAGCAGGGTTGGGAAGGGAGAGAGGAATCAGGGAGGACTAGAAAAGCTCAGCAAGCCACCAGCCAAGCAGATGAGCTGACATCAGCATGCAATGACCCGATAAACTAGATCGAACTCTTAACTTTAATGCCCGCATGACTCAGGGCCTCCATTCCTGAGATTGTTTTGGGATAAAGGACCGACTCTCAATCCTCATTCTTCCAACATAACCCCATGAAACAGGAGTTGATTCCGCAACATCTGAAGCGGAGTTTACAGCAAACAGTAACACCCACAACAAACCCACAAATAACGGTTACTGACCCTTCAAAGGAATTCAATTAGAACCATCGACATAGAGACCTAGTGTAAATCTCAGCTCCTCTTTGTCCTCTCAGGGTGTCTGGTTCCAACTTAAGTTCCTGCAGGAGCTCCTCTCAGGAGGAGTGGCGCAAATCGCTGAATGATAATATTAATGTCTGCGGTCCTTCTTGCTAAATTTGAGAGCGCTGGCCGAAAATCTGTTTTACCGGTGAGATCTGAGCTTGCAGATCTACCTTAGGTTTATTATGAAGAACAAACGATAGTTTTCCCTACACTTCCAGGGGAAGGACGGCATTATTTATGCGGCTCACGTCCACCTGGCAAACATCCTATAACCTGAGATAAATCTCGATGTTCTGCAGGGCGCACTAGAGACCAGGTCAGCATGTTCTTCTCAGGTGAGGCCTCGTCTGACCAGATTAAAATTTGCTCTGTGCCAGATGGTGGCTAAGATTCCCCTTCTTAGGTTGCTACAGGGACCTAGAGGGGGCTTGTGCAGGAGTGGACAGTGGGCTAGAGTGTTTCCCCCTCCCCTCTAAAGCTCTGAGATATTTGGGGGGGCAGCCTCAAGGTCAAGAAGACTTCTGTCCCCCACTGTCATGGTAGATTTGCCCATCCCCCTCTAGGAGTCTGAGTTGGGCTAAAATGTCATGCAGCATTTAGAACTTAATGATAATGACGATTACGGTATTTGTTAAGCACTTACTATGTGCCAGGCACTGTACTAAACTTCTGGGATATATAGAAGCAGATTGGGGTGGATACAGTCCCTGTCCCACATGGGGTTCGCAGTCTCAATCCCCATTTTACAGATGAGGTAATTGAGGCCAGAGAAGTGAAGTGACTTGCCCAAGTGATGGAGCCAGGATTAGAACCCGTTAAGTTCAGGCTACCTAGCCCATGCTCTGGGGGAGATCTGATCGTTCTCTGCCTAAAGCTCTGAAGAGGAGAAGAGGCTGAGGATTCTCCCCTCCAGGTGGAATCAAAACTATTTGAAAAAAAGAAATTAATGGTCTCTGTTAAGCACTTACTATGTACCAGACACTGCTCTAAGTGTCGTGGTAGATGCATGCTGATCAGGTTGAATGCACTGTGGCCTAGAGAATAGAGCACGGGCCTGGGAGTGAGAAGGATCTGGGTTCTAATCCTGACTCTGCCACTTGTCTACTCTGTGACCTTGAGCCAGTCACTTCATTTTTCTGGGCCTCGGTTACCTCATCCGTAAAATGGGGACTAAGACTTTGTGCCCCATGTGGGATAGGGACTGTGTCCAACCTGATTGGCTTGTATCCACCCCAGCGCTTAAAACGGGGTCTGAAACATAGTAAGTAAGGACTTACCAAATACCGCAATTGCTATTACTATCTCATGAAGAGCTTACAGACTTAATCTTCATTTTTCAAATGCGGTAACTGAAGCAGAAAGAAGTTAAGTGACTGGCCCAAGGTCACACAGCGGACAGATGTCTGCTGTGAAAAGTGTCATATTCAATTTGTTTATTTTAGCTTGTTGCCCTTTCTCTCTCCCTCTTTCCCAATGTGCCTGCATCATTCCGCTGTTTCTGTCCTCTAGCCTGTGAGTTTCCTGTGTTTGAAGGATGGTATCTGAATCAATTCCTTGTATTCTCCCAAGGTTCAGTTGATAGTGATGATGACGATATGTATTAAGTGCTGATCTAGGATAGATACAAGATAAGCAGATCAGACACAGTCCCTGACCCTCACAGGACTCAGAGTCTGAGAGGGAGGGAGAATCGTATTCCCATTTTTCAGATGAGAAAACTGAAACACAGAGAAGTTGATTGACTTGCCCAAAGTCAAACTGCAGTCCAGTGACAGAGCTGCGTCTAAATTCTGGATCTCTTAACCTCCAGACCTACGCTCTTTCAATCAGGCCACCCCGTATATTATGAGCAGTGAATTAATGCTATCGATTGATTTATTACTAACTTATACACCTTTCTGTCTCTGCTATTTTTGTTTCTGATAAGACCCAGACCTCTAGTCTGTAAACTCATTGTGGACTGGGAACGTGCCTGTTACGTGCCTGTAATTGCTCAGTGTACACCACTGATTGATGTTATGACTGACTCAGTAACCATAGACACAAAAAACCAAAAGATATATCGGCATTTGACACATCTATTAGCAAGGATCTGTTTCCCAATTCCCATTATATTAATGAGGTCCCATGTAAGAAGGTCCCTCTACACATGGGTTCATCGTGGAGGGTGGAAGAGAAGCAGGACTCAGTGAGATGGTTCTCCAAAAATTCCCCTCCAAGCAATAGTCTCGCTTCACGCAGACAGAAAAGTGGGGCTGCGCTCAAGAAACTCAAGATACGCATTCAGGAACCTACCGTTAGAGCTTTGCAATCCAGATTTGAAGCATTATATTTTGTTATCCACCTGGGATAATTACTAATATCTATTCTTACCCTCCTTTAGCTAAAATACAGTTATTGATTCATGTCAACTGTCTCTCCCAATAGACTTGTGATACTTATCTACTTGTGAGAAATACCTGTAGCTCTCTTGTTCGTCTTCAACTAAACCGTAGTCGTCAAACTTCGTCCATTCCCTTCTCCTTAGATTGTAAACTCACTGAGAACAGGGTTCATGACTTTGATTTCTTTTTTTGAAGTCCCCAAGTGTCTAGTCTTAGACTGTGCATGCAGAAGAACTCCAATCTGTACTGTTGATACTGATCCTGTTACTGATACAAATTATACCAAAAGATACACAGCAGAAAAATCTCTCCTGCGCCAAGTAAGCAGAGGGTGCAGAATCTGGTTTTGAAGGGCAGATATCATGTCTCCTGAATTTGGGACTCTCCTAGCACTAGAACAGTGCTCTACACAGAGTTAGTACTCAAAAATGCCACTATTTGCTGGTATATTCCTTAAGCACTTATTCCAGCGCTCAACTCATAGTTGATACCAGTAACAATTTGACAGTAAAAAGATCCACCACAGTGGAAACGTACTCCAGATATGGAATTATGACAAAAGGACAAAGTATGGAAGACTGGTATAAGAATCGGTAAGCCTCCGATTTACTATGTAGCCTTGGATAAATTGCTAATCCACTCTATGCCTTCGTGTCTTGATCTGTAAAATGATGATAACATTATCCTCCACTGTCACAGAACCATTTGGGAGATTCATTTTCTGATGTTTGAAAGGAAGCTGGAGCTTCTGGAGAAGGATGTTTTAACAAAAAAAGCCCACAGAATGGATAGACTATCGTCCTGAATGATCAAGTTTAAAATTTGAGTTTCTTCACGAACAACGTACCGGCTGGGAGTTGGCAGTGAGGTTGGGAAGAAACCTGAATGTGGGGTAGCCATATGCTCTCCAGTTTGAGCTAAGTGGACTCCTGGAAAGATTGACATTACCCATGGCAATAATGATGATAATAATTGTGGTATCTGTTAAGCCCTTACTATGTGCCAAGCACTGTTTCAAGCACTGGGGTAGATACAAGCGGTTTGGGTTGGACGCAGTCCCTGTCCCACATGGGCTCAGAGTCTTAATCCTCATTTTACAGATGAGGTAACTGAGGCACCCAGGAAGGGAAGAGACTTGCCCAAGGTCACATAGAAGACAAGGGGCAGAGGTGGCATTAGAGCCCAGGTCCTTCTGACTCCCAGGCCCGTACTCTTTCCACTAGGCCACGCGGCTTCCCACACGACATAATTGGCACAGCTGGGATAGCCTTCTGTGCCCGCCGCCCTTTGGCAAGGTTAGACTGACAATCCGGAGGACGGGAAGGCCAGTGCAGAAGCAGCATCTGCTGGCAGGGCCTGTGCGGGCTCACATTCAAACGACGGAAACCGTAGATGGGGGAAACAGCTTCCCCTTCAGGAGGCTCCGGAAATCAATTCTCCTCATCAGGTACAGATTTAACCCTGTACCTTTTGCATAATGGTTTAGCTAGACAACTTATATACAAAGAATTTTAACCTAAAATCCCGAAACTAGATGAGCTACTATCGAGCAATTTATTAGAATTAACCCGTCTATGTTTCAAAATAGCGGGACGAATTTATAGTCGAAAGGAAAGAGAGTCCGCTTCGCCTGCCGCAAGAGCTTACCCTGGGATCGTCACCTAGGTACTAATCTAAAGATGTGGGCTAAATATAGGTTGACCCTATAGCTCGGTGAAGGTGCATGTTTATTTGCCAATTTTGGCCATTTCTGTTCCTTTCTTGGGAATTACAATAACAGTAATGATGATTATACTGTTCAAGCCCTTACTAGGTACCAGGCACTCGACTGAGTATGGGAGTAGATTTAATACAGTCAGACCAAACACAGACGGAGATGTTTCAATTCTCTTTAGGTTGTTACATAAGAAATCACCCCCCAAATTGAAACGGGTTCTTGCCGATTTTGCATTTGGCCGAGACCGTGCTCCGAATCGAACTTCCTGCGGGCAGAGCTTACTGTGTGCAGAGGACTGCACTGAGCACCTGGGAGAGCGCAGTAGAAGAATCTAACAGATACATTCCCTGCCCACATCGAACTTAGAGTCTAGAGAACCCTTACCTTTAAATTATTCACGTAGGCAGTTGATGCCCCAAAGTATAATGGAGGGAGGCCAACCAAGCATTACAGGACTATTAAACATGCTTCACAGCATTATGGATACATGATTACTTTGTCTTTGGTAGCTTTCTGCAGTATTCTGGTCTTAAACTAACACTTATCATGGAGGAGATGCAGGCATCCATGAAATGAAATTTCACTTTATTAATTAAATGTTTTCTATTAAGAGGTATCTGGTCTCCAGTGGATACTCCTTTCTATGACTGGAGCGGGAAAGGAGATCCACCTACCTACCACTGCACCGTCTGTTTTCACACGAACTCTTTGTCAGCAGAGTGTCTCGCTGAGTGTGTATGCAGCAGTAGGCACCCCCATACGGCTGTAGTGATTGAGGGGGCCACTGGGCAAAAGTGGCTGTTCCCTGAGAAGCGGTTTTGCAGAATGGAAAGAACATGGGCCCAGAAGTCAGAGGACCTGGGTTCTAATCCCAGCTCTGCCACCTGCCTACAGTGTGATCTTGGACGAGTCATTTAACTTCTCTGTGCCTTTGGCATCCTCATCTGCTAAATGGGAATTCAATACCTGTTCTCCCTCCTACAGATATGAGAGCCGCACGTAATGATAATAATTATAATGGTTTGTTAAGCACTGTGTACCAAGCTAAGCGCTGGGGTGGAGACAAGCAAATCGGCTTGGACACAGTCCCTGCCCCGTGTGGACTCACAGTCTCAGTCCCCATTTTACAGATGAGATAACTGAGGTCCAGAGAAGTGAAATGATTTGCCCAAGGTCACACAGCAGGCATGTGGCAGAGCTGGGATAAGAATCCTTATGGAATGGGCACTGTGTATGTTCTTACTAGCTTGTAACCACTCCAGCTTTTACGACAGTGCTTGTCATGTAGTAAGCGCTTAACAGATACTATCATTACGATTGTCATTATTGACTTGTTGATCCCTGGGGTCAGGTGGCTGCAGGGAATCTAATCATCTGACTGTCTCTCTGGCCTGCCCTACCCCCCCCCCCCCCCCAATGGTTTAGATCCCTAGTCTGCTTTGGGTACGGCTGGTAGCGATGATATAAACCGACCGAGGTACAGTTCCTGTCCCCCAAGATTGGAGAAAAAGGGTAGGCACTTTGAAAAGAGAAATCAATTATAAGCACTTTATGTACTGTATATTTTGCTAGTTATTTAATAAATGCTTTTGATAGAGGAGAAAGCTAAGCAGGAGGAGAAGAGGAAGAAAAGACGGTAAGCTGTTTGTGGGCAGGGAATGTGTCTGTTCCACTGTTATACTGTACTCTCCCAGGTGCTTCGTACAGTGCTCTGCACTCAGTGCCCAATAAATACAACTGACTGACTAATATAAAGAAGGGGAATAGAGGAGAGAGTAGCTTAAAAATATCAGGGTCAAAGGAAACAGACGGAATCAATGCCTGAGATGAGTCTGTGAAATTTATTCTCATAGGAGGCCGTGCAGTGCGGCGTAGTAGAAAGAGCATGGGAAGGAAGTAGGCCTGGGAGTCAGAAGGACCTGGGTTCTAATCCCAGCTCTGCCGCTTATATGCTGTGGGACCTTGGGCAAGTCACTTAACTTTCCTGTGCTTCGATTCCTTCATCTGTTCTCCCTCTTCCTTAGACTGTGAATCCCATGTGGGATTTTGTATCTTGTATCTACCCCAGCGCTTAGTACAGTGCTTAGTACACTGTGCTTAACAAATATCAAAATATCAGTTGGCTCAAAAAATACGCTTAATAGATTTATAGGTGAGTGGGCCGTACTTGGTCACTCAATCCATCAAGGGTGCACAGCACTGTACTAAGCACTTTGGAGAGTCTAACGCAATGCAGTTGGCTGATGTGATCCCTGCCTTCGGAGATTTTATGGTCTATGGTAAATAGAAGAAAATTAAGCGGTGTTAGATCGTACCTTCCCTACTATGAGAATGGAGGTTCTGTGGCCTCTTGGAGACGGAATATGAGCCTGGGTGGTGGGATTACTGATGCCTATCGCATGGTCACCCCCCGATCAACCAGTTTCAGTTAAACTCATTAGCGGGCAAGGTCCAGCAGTCAGGGAGATCAAAGCACAGGATGAGAATAGGCAGAAGATATTTTCAAGGTGGGCAGAAGTGGGGTTGTCAGGATACAGTGGGGAGGGAGTGAGAAACTAGGAGATGGGAAGAGCACCTTGGTTCAGCCCAAAGATGATGATGATGATGATAATTATGGTATTTGAGTGCTTACTATGTGCCAAGCACTAAGGTAGGTTGTACCACGTGGGACTCACAGTCTTAATCCCTTTTCCAGATGAGGTAACTGAGAAGTAAAGTGACTCGCCCAAGGTCGCACTGCAGACAAGTGGCAGAGGATGGAGACTGAAAAATCTCCATGGTCCTAGGAAGTCTGATAGAGGCTGATGATTTTCCTCCAGTCTCCATCCATCTCCCTGCACTGCCTTGCTCTTTCTAAGCACAGTCCTCAGCCCAAACTTTCCTCCTCCCTAAAAGTCCCTTCCCAACACCATTCCCTCTAGGGAGGACTGATATTCCCAGGCAGGATTAGACAATCTACGAGCCATAATAGCAGAGAAGCAGCTTGGCTCAGTGGAAAGAGCCTGGGCTTGGGAGTCGGAGGTCGTGGGTTCTAATCCCGGCTCTGACGTTTGCCAACTGTGTGACTTTGGGCAAGTCACTTACCTTCTCTGTGCCTCAGTTACCTCATCTGTAAAATGGGGATGAAGACTGTGAGCCCAGCGAGGGACAACCTGATCACCTTGTATCCCCCAGTGCTTAGAACAGCGCTTGGCACGTAGTAAGCGCTTAACAAATACCACCATTCATTTTATTTGTAGTACAAAGCTAGGCACTCAGTGGAGTCTCAGAAAATGATGTTGGCTGACAAACAGCCAGGTCAGAGTTGGGTATTAAGTAAAACATGGCAGCGATGAGTAGGGGTGGGGATGCGGGTCTGGGTTTCCCGGCAGCCCTTGTTTCCACTGCAGAGGTATCTAGCCGTGTCTTGACTGAGCAGATGGTTTTCCTCCTCAGGTAACGCCAAGATCTGAGCCAGAGCCATTCAGCACTGGATCCCAGCTTCCCCACTACTGCATCCACTGACTTATTTCCCACAGAGACAGGCACTGCCTCACCTTCACCCCTCTCCTTTCCCACGACCCAGGGTGTGGAGACCAATTACAGAAGCATCGGGGCCTAGTGAAAAGAACACGGACTTGGGAGTCTGAGGACCTGGGTTCTAATCCTGTTCTGCCAGTTGCTCACTGTGTGGGGTTGGGCAAGTCATCTCACTCCTCAGTGGAAAGAGCCTGGGCTTCCGAGTCAGAGGTCATGGGTTCGACTCCCGGCTCTGCCACGCGTCAGCTGTGTGACTGTGGGCGAGTCACTTCACTTCTCTGGTCCTCACTTACCTCATCTGTAAAATGGGGATTTACTGTGAGCCTCACGTGGGACAACCTGATTACCCTGTATCTCCCCCAGCGCTTAGAGCAGCGCTCTGCACAGAGTAAGCGCTTAACAAATACCAACGTTATTATTATTATTAAACAGGGATTGATGCTGGAGGCCCCATGTGACTATTTTCAACCCGATTTGCTTGTATCCACTCCAACGCTCAGTTCAGAGCAGGGCACACAGTAAGCACTTAACAAATACTTCCATTATTGTTTTTAAAATGGGAATTCAGTACACATGGGGAAGGACTGTTTCCGACCTGATTATCTTGCATCTACTCCCGTGTTTAGAACAGTACTTGACACATAGTAAGCTCATAATGAATACCATAAAACCCCCCACAATAAACAAGGTTAACCGATCCCAAAGGAAAAATCATTGTCTGACCTTGTTCAGCTTTCCTGGACTGCCCCCCGGGGCACTCAGGCTAGTTGGAATCATAATTTCCCGTGGGATTTCTTTGAGTCACAAGCTCCATGTTCAAATGAGTGTAGGTCTCTATGTAAATGACACAGGAAACTGACTGACTACAGAGCAGTATAATGGTATGGTGTCAGTGGGCAGTTCTTTCAGGATGTCATTAAGTGATTGAGGAAAACTATAACCCTGTCATTTGAGGTGGAGTAAACACTGGAAAGGTCTGTTAAGTAACACAGTGAGTTTAAAGAAGAATTGGTAATGGGAATCCACGGCTTGGTCCCTGATAGACAAGACGAGGTGGCCGAGAGATCGGCACAGTCACCCACAACCCTTCCAGCATGTTTGGAATAATAAAGGGAAGACACAGGTTTTGGGCCAGTAGGGTGAAAATCAATCAGTGGTATTTTTTAAGTGCTTACTGTGTGAATAAACTTGAATAGAGCTCGGGAAAGTACAATAAAACAGGGTTTATTGAGGGTGATCCCTGCGATTAGACCGTAAGCCCGTCAAACGGCAGGGACCGTCTCTATCTGTTGCCGACTCGTTCATCCCAAGCGCTTAGTACAGTGCTCTGCACATAGTAAGCGCTCAATAAATACTATTGAATGAATGAATGAATGAACTTACAGCCTACAGGGGAAGACAGAGTTTAAGTGCTTCCAAAAAGCAATGCTTAGTGGATAGAGCACAGGCCTGGGAGTCAGAAGGACCTGAGTTCTAATTCCGGCTCTGCCAACTGTTGCTGCGTGACCTCGAGCAAGTCATTTAAGTTCTCTCGGCTACCCTGTCTGTAAAGTGGGGCTTAAGACTCTGAGCCCCACGTGGGACGGGGACTATGTCCAACCTGATTAGTTTGTATCTACCCCAGCGTTTGGTACAGTGCCTGGCACATAGTAAGTGTTTAACAAATACCATAGAAAAGATAGATTGCAGTTTGGGGAACTGTAGAGTTCAAAGGAAAGCACCCTCCAGAGAGGGTGGTGAAAGGCAGACCCGAGCTCTGGTGGGGAGGAGGAGAGGAAAACCCAGCTCCCTTTTGCTGTGAGCTGGATGTCTTGAATGGACGTAAGTCTGTGGCCTGATGTAGGTTATTCATCCTTCATTGAAATACATCGGGGATAGAAAGGGAGGTTAGTGTGGGCTGATTCAATCATTTTAAACAGGTTTTCAGTGATAATACTTGTGGTATTTGTTGCTTCTAAGCGATCTCCCAAGCAGCTCAAACCCAGTCCACTTGGCCAGACAATTAGCACGGATTTCTCAGAGTCCGGTCTGTTAATCAATCCTGAACAGTCCTTCAGGAGCTGTAGGTCGCTTCCTCGAGCGCCTGTCTCAATATTCAGTGTTAGTTTTTCTGCATTTATGTTCTGAATTCAATTCTGTTTGTTTCTCTCTCCTGTTTGTGAGTGTGACTCAGACATGGCCACTGGAGTTCATATTACCTTCTACCGGTAAGAAGCTGAGAGGAGGGCTTAAATCCATACCTGCCTTAGGGATGCCCAGACTAGAGTAGTCTAGTAATCCTTTTAGGCATAGTTTGATGGATTGGAGCCCCAAATTCAGTCCCGAGGGAAGGCAGACTCTCCTTCAGATTTTAGCAATTGCCACACAGTTAGTTCGTTCAGGAGCTTAGTGGACTTGGAAGAAATCTGCCCAAATCTTGGCCTTTGGTTAATCTCTCTAGAGGGTTCAGAATGTGGAGAAAGGCCTAAAAAGTATAGAAGATCAGTCAAAATCCTCAGTGACTGGAGTAAGGGGAAACTAACTTCAATCACAGCGGGCAGGAGTTAGGGTAGACCAAAGCAAGGTTTAGGAGACTCTTATGGTGACTGGTGTTGAGAGGTTGGGAGATTTTCTTCACTGGAGGCAAGGAGACTGAGGAGATACTCTTGGAGTCACCTTTCCAGTTTGATGATTTCCTCAACGAAAAGCTATTTTTAGGAGAATCCCACCCTTCATACGTGGAACCCACCTCAGCATCTGAAGCAGTCACCCAAATATGTCTCTAAAAGCCCCTAAAATGAGAATGGGATGCTGGGAAGTGAGGGGATTTTGGTCTCCTAAAACAAATCCAGAATATTTCCCTGGAGAGCCTCAGAACACAATGCAAAGAATTGTGTGATTGATCTGCTTTATAATAATAATCATTATGGCATTCATTAAGCTCTATGTGTTCTGACTGTTCTAAGCAACTGAGGTAGATACAAGATAATCAGAATGGATACAGTCCCTTTCCCACATGGGGCTCACAGTCTCTAAGTAGGAAGGAGAATAGGTATTTCATTCCCATTTTACAGTTGAGGAAACTGAAGCTCGGAGAAGTTAAGTGACTTTCCCAAGGTCACGCAGCAGGCAACTGGCGGAGCCGGAATTAGAACCCAGGTCCTCTGACTCCCAGGCCTTCAGTCTTTTGCCTAGGCCATACCGTTTCCCACTGTTTCATTTAAGGATTGTCCTGGAGCTTGGACGGTAGTTGGCTTGAAGCGATAGGGAAATTTCCAGTCAGAATAATTTTTTTTGTTGGATTCACATTATGAAATTCCTTCTCGAAGGGAAAAGTTGAACTACAGTGTACAAGTTATGCATTTAAACAAGGCCTCGCCCCCATTTTGCTCTAAACTCTCCCCAACCCCTAGAGTTAAGAATCCAGTTTTAAACTGGTCCTACTTGTCTCGACAGAAGGCTATTTAGTCAATCCTTGTTCCCTCAGCCTCCTCTGCGGAGAAGACGCAAACTTTACTTTCCGCAGACAAACAGGAACGTTTCCACTTTCCCCGGTGTCTCTCAGATAAGTATAAAACAGGGCCAGATTCCTTGGTCGAATGTTACCTTGGGACCCTCTTAAATGATAAATGAGGATTTAGAAAATTGTCCACTGAGGCTGCAATCTGAGGCGTGATGGGCAAGTTGAAGAATTGAACTGCCAGCCTCCACCCCCAGACAGTTTAGATTTCTTTGCCATCAGAACTGGCACCTTGACCTTTCTCCTCACATTATGGTGAGTTATTCTCTCCTGACACATTCCCTTTGATATATTTCCATCTATCTGGTTAAAGGGATGGAGTGCTCGTTTTCCTGCATTTTCTCATGCCATTGAACTGCATCATGTGTTAATAAGCTTTTTACTGTGCTAAATTACTCTGTTTCTGTAGCTGATTTGAAGGCAAAAAGACCCTAGAGGGTGAAGAGGGGGAAAAAGGAAACATTCTCAAGTAATTAGAATGATTAGAACAGCTGAAAACACGGCTGTCCTAAAGCTGAAATGTTTTCTCGGGAGATTTTAACTATACAATGGTGTGTGTGGCACTAACGTGAATGTTTTCCAAGCAGACGAGAGCTGGAAAGCTTCCATTATAGAGCTGTAAGGGGCACGGGCTGGAAATTGGAAAAAGCATTAACATGACCAGCCTTAAGCTTAGTTTAATCAGCGCCGATTTCCTCCCAGCAATGGCGTCGGCCGTCCTGACCGTCTGGAGGCCGGGGCTTAGTGGCAAGCTCCTGGGACCGAAACGACGAGGTTGAGAAAGGACGTCCCGGAGAATATTTGGAGATCCGTTCCTTAAATGAGGAGGGGTGGGGCTGAGTAAGAAAGAGCACGAGCCTGGGAGTCAGGGGACATGGATTCTAATCTCGACTCTTCTAGCTGACTGCTGTGTGACCTTGGGCAAGGCACTTCACCGGGCCTTTGTTTCCTCATCTGTAAAACGGGGATTTCATACCTATTCTCCCTCCTAGTTAGACTGTGAGTCCCATATGAGACAGGGACTGAGTCCAATCAGATTAACTCCTATCTACCCCACCACTTCGAACAGTGTCTGATACATCATAAGCACTTTATAAATACTTGCATTCATTCAAATGTATTTGCTGAACGCTTACTCTGTTCAGAGCACTTTACTAAGCTCTTGAGGACAAGATAACAATGAACAGACACATTCCCTGCCCACAGAGAGCTTACAGTTTAGAGCGGGAGACAGACATTAATATAAAGTGCCGTGGGGCTGGAAGGGGGGATGAACAAAGGGAGTCGGGGAGGGTGACGCAGAAAGGAGTGGGAGAAGGGGAAAGGAGGGCTTGGTCTGGGATGGCCTCTTGGAGGAGATGTGGTTTCAGTAAGGCTTTGAAGCAGGGGAAAGTAATTGTCTCTCAGATTTGAGGAGCGAGGGAGTTCCAGATCAGAGACAAAATGTGGACCAGGGTTCAGCAGCGAGATAGACGAGACGGAGGTACGGTGAGAAGGTTAACATTAGAGGAGCGAAGTGCGCGGGCTGGGTCGTAGTAGTGAGGAGAGGCAGGAGGGGGAAGGGTGATTGAGTGCTTAGGAACTAATGGTGAGGAATTCTTGTTTCACGGGAGGTGGATAGGCAACCACTGGAGTTTCTTGAGGAGTGGGGAGACATGTCCTATAGAAAAATGATCAGGGCAGCAGAGGGAAGCATGGCCTGGAGTGGAGAGAGACAGGAGGGTGGGTGGTTAACCAGGAGGTTGGTGTCTAGACTTTAAACCCAGTGTGGACAGAGGTGGTCTCTCTTTATTGCTGAATTGTACTTTCCAAGCACTTAGTACAGTGCTCTGCACACAGTAAGCGCTCAATAGATACTACTGATTGAAAAGGCGGGATAGGATGAGCGATTGATGTCGTAGCAGTTTGGATGGAAAAGAAAGGGTGGCTTTTAGTGATACTGTGAAGCTGGAACTGGCAGGATTTAGCAGACACGGGGCAAAACCAAGTCTTCTTTCTCCCAGGCCCCTGCTCTTTCCACTAGGCCCTCTGGCTTCTCCCAGCTCCAGCTGGAGAGTCTGCCCCAGAAATCTCTCCTCCAGCAGAACGCAGTGGCCCCTTTCGCCCGGCAAGGGACAGACTGAGGGGAATAGAAATGAATGTGGGGGCGCAGTGTTGGGAAACCCCAACCAGCCCCCCACCCCTCTGTCTTATCTTCATTTGATCTACTCCCAACAGGAAGCCTGGAGGAATGATCAGAGAGCAGCAGAGGGGATCTGACGGGGAGGCGTTGGCTCATGACCCGGTCACATTAAAGGGACGAGGGCAAAGGACAGACTTGGGCAGTTATAGAAAGACAGGGCCTGTGGCCTAAAAAAATATAATCTGTTCCACTCAGGGCCGTGATGGACATCGTGCTCCCCGAAGCAACTGAGGCGATGACCCGTACTGTCGGGAGGCCAGCTTAGGTGACGTGACGGAGCCGTCCTTCAAAAAGAGCCTGTGAGCCTCGGTCCTGCCAAGATATCGGGCCTAAAATATTTGAGCCGAGGTACTGATTCTGGTGATGGTAGATTACGCCCTCGTCTTTGTCAGTTGCGTTCCCACGGCTCTCGGAGTCCTGGAAAGAACAAGAGAGTAGGCAGGTGGGTGTGCAACAGCCTGGGACACGCAGACGAGGATTTTGTGGCCAAAACCCATTTGTGGCCCAAGTACCAGAAGAATAATGCCGATGCGGTGCCGCAGCGACAGGAAACCGGAGGAGGCTGCCCACTTTGGCTGGCTATCTTCAGGCTTCCCGCTGAGCCTGTCATTCATTCGTTCAATCATCTGTTGAGTGCTTCCTGTGTGCGAAGCACTAGACTTAGCACTTGGGAGACTACAATATAGCAACAGACGTATTCCTGCCCACAGTGAGCTCACCGTCTAGAAGGGGAGAAAGACATTAATGTAAAAAAAGAGAAATTACAGATATATACGTATGTGCAGTGGGGATGGGAGGGAGGACTAATGAAGGAGCAAGTAAGAGTGGTGCAGAAGGGAGTGGGAGAGGAGGAGAGAAAGGCTTAGTCAGGGAAGGCTTCTTGAAGGTTTTGAAGTGCAGGAGGGCAATTATCTGTCCGATATGAGGAGGGAGGGTTTTCCGGACTAGAGGTAGGACGTGGGCGAGAGGTCGTAGGTGAGACGGATGAGGTCGAGGTATAAACCGTCAACCTTGCGGAACATCCCGGGTGGTTCTTTGGGCAGAAACCTTCTCCACTTGAGGAGAAGCAGGGACGCCCCTGCTTTTAGCTGTTCACCCCATTGTGAAGAGGAGTGGGTGGATTGGTGGGTGGTAGGGCAGAGTGGGAATGGGGCAGAGTGGGAATGATCACGTCCAGCGTCAAGGGACTCGGGAGCAGACTAGATGGAAGTAGTCTGGTGGGCAGAGGTTCAGGCAGGCTGGGGGCCAGGGCAGGTAGAAGAAAAGCAGGATCATCCACATCTGATAGCGGGGCAGTTTGTGGTGTTTGTTAAGCGCTCGCTATGTGCCAGGCACTGTCCTAAGCTCTGGGATGCATACAAGCAAATTGGGTAGGTCACAGTCCCTGTCCCACAAGGGCTCACAGTCTCAAACCCCAATGTACAGATGAGGTAACTGAGGCCCAGAAAAGTAAAATGACTTGCCCAGGGTCACACAGACAAGTGGAGGATCCGGGATTAGAACCCACACCCTCCCAGGGCCTTGCTCTATCTGCTCTGCAAGTGGCTCATGTGACTGGATAATCAACAGGAGGAGCCCGAAGCCAAGCTGGAGTCAGTAAAAGGCCAAGGCTCAGTCAGTCAGTTGCATTTATTAAGCACTTGCTGTGTGCAGAGCACTGTACTAAGCGGCAGGGAGAGGACAATACAACAATAAACGGACACATTCCCTGCCCACAGCGAGCTTAAAATCTAGAGCAGGAGACAGACATTTTTCTAAATGAATAAATTATAAATATGTACATAAGTGCCGTGGGAGAGAAGGCTCCAGAGACAACCTCCACCGTCTGGCCCAGGAGTAGCCACTGAAAGCTCTTTCTATGGCCCCAGCACAGTTCGCCTGCAGAAGGGGGTCCGTGAGGAGCTTTTTTTAACGGCATTTGTTAAATACTTACTAAGTGCCAGGCACTGTACTAAGCACTGGGTTAGATACACGCTTATTAGGTTGAACACAGTCCAAGATCCATGCGGGGCTCACAGTCTTAATGCCCATTTTCCAGATGAGGTAACTGAGGCTCAGAGAAGCTGAGTAACTTGCCCAAGGTCACATAACAGACAGGTTTCAGACTAAGGATTAGAACCCGGGTCCTCCGACTCCCAGGCCCGTGCTCTACTAATGTCCCTCCACACGGGCTTTGGCGGGGTTGGGGAGGTGTCTTGTGTGTATCAGTGCACGAATGTTACCTCATCTGGAAAATGGGGATTAACCGCGAGCCTCACGTGGGACAACCTGATGACCCCTGTATCTACCCCAGCGCTTAGAACGGTGCTCTGCACATAGTAAGCGCTTAACAAATACCAACATTATTATTATAAATGAATTTGAACTCGGTTTCATGATTCTGATAGGAAGTAGAGATGACAAAGGACTGAAAAACCGAACTGCCACTGCCCCGGGATAGTACGATGGGCTGGTGTTCTGCCAGAGTAGTAGATTCAGATTCCTTTAGAGCATAAGCGAGGTTAGGGAGGAGGAGGAGTAATATCGGACAGATAATTGCTCTCCCCCCCCTTCAGAGCCTTATTGAAGGACATCTCCTCCAAGAAGGCTTCCCCAATGAAGCCCTCCTCTCCTTCGCCCTCTCCCTTCTGTGCAGCTCTTACTTGCTCCTTCGTTCATCCTCCCTCCCATCCCTACAGCACCTATATCGGAGGTCGTGGGTTCGAATCCCAGCTCTGCCACTTGTCAGCTGGGTGACTGTGGGCAAGTCATTTAACTTCTCTGTGCCTGTTACCTCATCTGTAAGATGGGGATTATCTGTGAGCCTCACGTGGGACAGCCTGATTACCCTATATCTATCCCAGTGCTTAGAACAGTGCTCTGCACATAGTAAGCGCTTAACCAATGCCAACATTATTATATATCTGTAATTTATTTATCAATTTACTTATCCATATTAATGTCTGTCTTCCCACCGTAGACTATGAGCTCGCTGTGGGCGGGAACGTGACTGTTGCTATATTCTACTCTCCCAAGCGCTTAGTTCGGTGTTTCACTCAGGGTAAGCACTCCATAAATATTGAAGGAATGAATAGTAGCCCTCTGGAGTGTAAGCTCCTCTCTGGCAGGGAACGTGTCTACCAGCTCCGCTCTACTGAACTCTCCCAAGTGCTTAGTTGGATGCTCGGCACACGATAAGCGTTCGCTAAATACCAGCGATTGACTGATGGTAGAAATATCGGCGCTAATAATAACAGTAGCAATACTTAGATTCGAGTGCTCACCGAACACAGTGCATGGTACTAAACACTTGGGAGAGTGCAGAAATAAAAAATAAGGCATATTCCTTCCACACAAGGAACTTAGACTCTAATGGGGGAGACCGATATGAACGTCAGCAGGTAACGGAGCCAGAATAAATAGATTTTATTCTACGTAACTACCCAAGTGCTGAGGGTGGTTACGAAGAAGCGCTAGAGTTGAGTCGATACTGTTCAGTCAGCACAGAAAAATGACATCAGGCCCCAAGTCCACCTTGAAAAAAGTTCATTTGGAACGTGATCCGTTCCTCCTCAGAAGCACCGAGGGGGAAATCCAGCAATCAAAGCTCGATAGATCTTTCAATCCCCTTTTCATGTATATTTTCCCCATTATCTTGCCATCAGGAGAGGACGGAACCTCTATAGGTGCCTAAAGAAAGGATATAAGAAGGATAAATCCAGTGGATTGGCCAGAAAAACTCTGCAAAGAACAAGGCAAATAACGTTTAATCTCTTCCCTTCTGCAGCACTGTTTAACTATTGACTTTTTCTCTTCTGGCTGATTCTAGCCGACGTCCCACGGTGAATTGAGTGTGTGCTTTGGGCAGGGGGCACAGAGACTATTTCTGGCAGCTTTTCCATTGAGGCGGCCTAACCGCTTACTAACCAAAGCAGGTTAACTCCAAATGTCTTCCAGAAGTTCGTTATCGGGAGGGCTGCCTGCAGAGAAGCTTGCAAACTCTCAGAGCTTCTGGCTTCTCAGAGAGTCACGCGAGCCCCGGTCCAACTTTGGTAGTTGGTGTGGGAGTTGTGAAGGGTTTCTTCTTTTGCCGATTTCTGTTCTAAGGAGGTCAGACACAGTCCTTGTCCCACGTGGGCTTCACAGTCTAAAGGGGAGGAAGAAACGGGTATTGATTTTCCTGTCTGCCGGGTGAGGAGTAGGGAAGTGACTTACCCAGGGTCACACAGCAGGCGACTGGAATCCGGGCTCTTTCCCCAAGACTCCGAGGGCTTCTCCGTTTTATAAGGAAAGCAGAAAGCGGCCTTTATGATGCACTTCTTTAACGGTAACGTTGAAGTCGTAACTACGGGGCAGACGCTGTGCTGAGCGCTGGGGTAACGATAATAATAATGTTGGTGTTCGTTAAGCGCCTCCCATGTGCAGAGCACTGTTCTAAGCGCTGGGGGAGATACAGGGTCATCGGGTGAGGCTCACGGTCTTCATCCCCCCTTTCCCTCTGCTCCTCCCCCTCTCCCTTCCCCTCCCCTCAGCACCGTGCTCGTCCGCTCGACTGTATATATTTTCATCACCCTATTTGTTTTGTTAATGAAACGTACATCGCCTCGATTCTATTTAGTCGCCGTTGTTTTTACGAGATGTGCTTCCCCTCCGCTCTACTTATCGCCATCGTTCCCCTCTCCCCCGATTAGACCGTGCTCCCGTCAAAGGGCGCGGCCCGTCTCTATCTGTTGCCGACTTGTTCATTCCAAGCGCTTAGTACAGTGCTCTGCACGTAGTTAAGCGCTCGATAAATACTATTGAATGAGTGAATCTCCATTCTGCAGATGAGGAAACTGAGGCACAGAGAAGTAAAGTGACTTGCCCACAGTCACACAGCTGACAAGTGGCAGACATTCGAGCTGTGGTTTGGGCAGTGGTGAGGAACGCTCCCCCAGCCCCTCTGGGCCCAGTGGTTGGTATAAGAAGATGGCGGCAGGGAGAATTGGGTGCAGTCTGTTGTTGCCCAACAAGCAGAGATCTCGACGGGACCAGACGCGTCTGGGCCCTATCCGTTTTTGAAGGGGGCAGATTTTCTCTGCCTCTCCTCCGCTTGTCAAGCAAAATAAAGTTGGGGCACAGATAGCGTCATCCTCCCGCTTAGAAACGAGTAAGAGACATTTTTGAGCCTGTTTTCTCAACATCTTCCCTTGTCGGTACTTAACCTAATGACCTTGTATCTACCCAGCGCTTAACAGATACCGAAATCATCACTGAGAAGCAGCGTGGCTCAGTGGGAAGAGCCCGGGCTCGGGAGTCGGAGGTCACGGGTTCTAATCCCGGCTCTGCCCCTTGTCGGCCGTGTGACTGTGGGCAAGCCACTTCACTTCTCCGGGCCTCAGTTCCCTCATCTGGAAGATGGGGATTAACTGTGAGCTTCACGTGGGACAACCCGATGACCCTGTATCTCCCCCAGCGCTTAGAACGGTGCTCTGCACGTAGGAAGCGCTTAACCAATACCAACATTATTATTATCCTACATGGGGCTCACGGTCTTATAACAATAATAATTCCATTAAGCACTTGTGTGCTAGGCACCGTACTTAACGCTGGAATAGGTGCAAGCTAATCAGATTGGACACAGTTCGTGTCCCACATGGGGCTCACAGATTTAACCCCCATTTGACAGATGAGGTAACTGAGGCCCAGAGAAGTGAAGTGACTCGACCAGGGTCACACAGCAGACCAGTGGTGGAGTTTAGAGTAGAACCCAGGTCCTTCTAACCTGAGAAGCAGCGTGGCTCAGTGGAAAGAGCAGGAGCTCGGGAGGCAGAGGTCGTGGGTTCTAATCCCGACTCTGCCACTTAGCTGTGTGACTGTGGGCAAGACACTTAGCTTCTCTGGGCCTCGGTTCCCTCATCTGTAAAAGGGGGATGAAGACTGTGAGTCCCTCGTGGGACAACCTGACGACCGTGTATCTGCCCCAGTGCTTAAAACAGTGCTCGGCACACAGTGAGCGCTTGACAGATACCCCCATCGTCATCGTCAACCTCCCGGCCTCGTGCTCTATTCGCTAGATTAGAACCCAAGTCCTTCTAACCTGAGAAGCAGCTTGGCTGAATGGAAAAAGCCCGGGCTTGAGAGTTCAGAGGTCATGGGTTCTAATCCCCACTCCGCCACTTGTTAGCCGTGTGACGTTGGGCAAGTCACTTCACTTCTCCGGGCCTCAGTGACCTCATCTGTAAAATGGGGATTAAGGCTGGGAGCCCCACGTGGGACAACCTGATCACCTTGTATCTCCCCCTCCGCCAGCCGCCCCCCCCCCCCCGGCCCTAGCGCTTAGAACAGTGCTTGACACATAGTAAGCGCTTAGCAAATACTATCATTATGATGATGATGATGATGATTAGCCTGTAAGCCCGTCAGTGGGCGGGGATTGTCTCTACCTGTTGCCGAATTGTACATTCCAAGCGCTCAGTCCAGTGCTCTGCACATGGTAAGCGCTCAATAAATACTACTGAATGAATTGTATATTCCAAGCGCTTAGTCCAGTGCTCTGCACATCTTCTGAATATGTGGGTTTTTTCCTGCAAGGAGCTCTGCAGTGCCAGTGAGCAAAAGTGACAGTTCCCTTAGTTGCCCAAGGGCGATTTGTGGGCCAGCAACCTGCCGGTTTGGCTACTAGGGAAGCAGCGTGGCTCAGTGGAAAGAGCCCGGGCTTAGGAGTCAGAGGTCATGGGTTCAAATGCCGGCTCTGCCACGCGTCAGCTGGGTGACCGGGGGCGAGTCACTTCGCTTCTCTGGGCCTCAGTCCCCTCATCTGTCAAATGGGGATGAAGACTGTGAGCCTCACGTGGGACAACCCGATGACCCTGTATCTCCCCCAGTGCTTAGAGCAGTGCTCTGCACATAGTAAGCGCTTATAATAATAATGATGTTATTTGTTTAGCAACCAGCTGGTTTGGCTACTAGAGAAGCAGCGTGGCTCGGTGGAAGGAGCCCGGGCTTCGGAGTCAAAGGTCATGAGTTCGACTCCCGGCTCTGCCACCCGGCGGCTGGGTGACTGTGGGCGAGTCACTTCACTTCTCTGGGCCTCAGTTCCCTCCTCTGGAAAATGGGGATGAAGACGGTGAGCCTCACGTGGGACAACCCGATGACCCTGTATCTCCCCCAGCGCTTAGAACGGTGCTCTGCACAGAGGAAGCGCTTAACAAATACCGACATTATTATTATTGTTATTATTATTATTACTAAGTTTGAATTACTTGGGGAGAGAAGGGTGCTGGGGAGCACCGCTGCCACCTGGTGGCCACAGGTGGGAAGGCTCGGGAGGCGCAGCAGGGAGGGGGAAGCCGAGCTAATGCAATAAGAATTATTCATTCCATAGTATTTATTGAGCGCTTACTATGTGCAGAGCACTGTACTAAGCGCTTGGAATGGACAAATCGGTAACAGACAGTCCCTGCCCTTTGATGGGCTTAATAATAATAATAATATCGGCATGTTGAAGAAGACAGGGTGAGGAAACGAGCCCAGAGAGGTTAAGTGACTTGCCCAGAGTCACGCAGCTGAGAGGTGTGACTTCGTGTGAGGTGATGCGTGACTTTCCAAAGTCGCCGAGCCGGCCGGGCCGGCACTGGGACTAGAACCCAGATCTCCCGTCACCCAGTAATGTCCACCGAACTGGAAGGTCTGACTGGAAATGTAATGATAATGTTGGCGTCTGTTAAGCGCTTCCTATGTGCAGAGCACCGTTCTAAGCGCCGGGGGAGATCCAGGGTCATCGGGTGGTCCCACGGGAGGCTCCCAGGCTTCATCCCCATTTTCCAGATGAGGGAACTGAGGCCCAGAGAAGTGAAGTGACTCGCCCGCAGTCGCACAGCTGACAAGGGGCAGAGCTGGGGTGCGTTAAGCGCTCACTATGCGCCGAGCACTGTTGTATGGCGCCGGATGAGGCGAAGGCTCCTTTCCAACAACGGGTCGGAGGCGCTCTTCAGAGAGGGAGAAGAGAGATTCAGCGGGGTTCAGTGGAAAGAATCCCGGCTTGGGAGTCATTCCTTCATTCAGTAGTGTTTATTGAGTGCTTACTATGTGCAGAACACTGGGCTAAGCGCTTGGAATGGACAATTCGGCAACAGAATCAGAGTCGGAGGTCATGGGTTTGCATCCCAGCTCTGCCCCTTGTCAGCTGTGTGACTGTGGGGGAGTCACTTCACTTCTCTGGGCCTCAGTTCCCTCACCTGGAAAATGGCGATGGAGACTGGGAGCCTCACGTGGGACAACCCGATGACCCTGTATCTCCCCCAGCGCTTAGAACGGTGCTCTGCACACTGAGAAGCAACGTGGCTCAGTGGAAAGAGCCCGGGCTTGGGAGTCAGAGGTCATGGGTTCGAATCCGGCTCTGCCACTTGTCAGCCGTGTGACTGTGGGCGAGTCACTTCACTTCTCTGTGCCTCAGTGACCTCATCTGGAAAATGGGGATTAGGACTGTGAGCCTCACATGGGACAACCCGTTTCCCCTTTTCTACCCCGGCGCTTAGAACAGTGCTCGGCACATAGTAAGCGCTTAACAAATACCGACATCATTATTATAAGAAGTGCTTAACAAATACCAACGTTATTATTATTATATTTCCAGTCAGACCTTCCGGTTCGGTGGACATTACTTGGCGACGGGAGATCTGGGTTCTAGTCCCAGTGCCGGCCCGGCCGGCTCGGCGACATTGGAAAGTCACGCATCACCTCACACGGTCACACCTCTCGGCTGTGTGACTGCGGGCAAGTCACTTAACCTCTCTGGGCTCGTTTCCTCACCTTGTCTTCTTCTGTGGGGTCGGGCTGTCTCCTACCCACAGCGATGCCATGGACACATGTCTCCGGGAACACCCCACCCCTATCTGCGATCGTTCTGGCGGTGAATCCATAGTTCTTTTAGTAGAAATAAGAAGTGGTTTACCATTACCTCCTTCCGTGCAGTAAACTCGAGTCTCCGCCCTCGACTCTCTCCCGCGCCGCTGCCGCCCAGCACCGGGGACTTCTGACTTGTAACACACTGCCTTCCGCTCGCCAGCCACTGGCCGAGCTAGAAATGGAATGGCCAGGCCTCTGCTCGACTCTCCCTCCCGTAGTCGTGACTGGTAGAGGACTGAAACTCTCCAGGTATGACCCTGAGAGGGTTGTTTCCTCATCTGCCTTCTGTAAATATTTTTATTCTTTACTATTCCCCTTATCCATAATCTCTTTTAAAGTCTGTCTCCCCTAGTAGGCTGTGAACTCCTTGTGGAGAGGGATCCTGTCTACCATTCCTTCATTCCATCGTATTTACTGAGCACTTCCTGTGTGCAGAGCCTGTACTAAGCTCTTGGAAAGGATAATTCAGCAACAGATAAAGACAATCCCGGCCCAAAGTGGGCTCACGGTCTTTCGGTGGTATTGTACTAATCCCGGCTCCACCACCTATCAGCTGTGTGACTTTGGGCGAGTCACTTAACTTCTCTGTGCCTGTTACCTCATCTGTAAAGTGGGGATGAATAATGTTGGTATTTGCATCTGTAAAGGGGGGATGAATAACGCCGGTCTTCGTTAAGCGCTTACTATGTGCCGAGCACCGTTCTAAGCGCTGGGGGTAATCAGCTTGTCCCACGTGAGGCTCACAGTCTTAATCCCCATTTTACAGATGAGGTAACCGAGGCGCAGAGAAGTTAAAGACTGTGAGCCCCAGGTGGGACAACCTGATTTCCTTGTATCTACCCCAGAACTTAGAACAGTGCTTGGCGCGTAGTAACCGCTTAACAAACGCCGTCATTACTATTATTTACCAAGCTCTTAGTACGGTGCTCTGCACGCAGTAAACGCCCAGTAAATTCCATTGATCGATTGATCTGTCAAATGGGGAAAACAGTTCCCACCTCTCAGGGAAACAGTGAGGACAGGCAAGATGAATGAATGTGACAGTCATCAGACACGACTTTGTCTCCCCGAGCAGCTTAGATCAGAGGAGTCTATTCAAAGAGGAAGTCAGCGTGGCTCCGTGGAAAGAGCCCGGGCTTGGGAGTCAGAGGTCGTGGGTCCGACTCCCGGCTCCGCCACTCGTCAGCTGTGTGACTGTGGGCGAGTCACTTCACTTCTCTGCGCCTCGGTGACCTCATCTGTCAAATGGGGATTAACTATGAGCTTCACGTGGGACAACCTGCTGACCCTTAGAACAGTGCTCTGCACATAGTCGGCGCTTAACAAATACCAACATCATTATTATTATTATTAATTCTGCACAAAATGAAAAGTAAGACCAACTGAAGTATACAGCTCATTAATAGATTTCCCAATTGGCTTCCTCTTTGCTTCCTGAAACTGTCCCTTAGAGCAAAGTCCAAGAGGGCAGATTGCTTTCCAAACACAACTTCCCTGAGCCCCAAATACGGATCATCATTCAACAATATGACTCTATAGGGAGTGTCCCTAATTCTGCAGGGGGCTGATGGAATTCGTGTGGGGGGCATCTACTGTGTCGTTTCATTCTCCCCATTACCCACCCCCTTTCTCTATTTTCAATGGGAAGCAAAGAAGTGGAGGCGTCCAAGCCTGAGTTGGTGGGGGACGGCGGGAGAGCAGCACAAATTCCGTAATTCACGAAGCGTAAACATCAGCACGGGGTATTGCATTCTCAGGGAAAGGGTAGGAGGCCGAGTCGCGGTCATCACAGAGTTGAGGGAAGGATTGGGAGGGGAGTCGGAGATAACTTCCGACTCCTTCAGGGGTCGTAGATGTGGGCGTGGCTACGGTTCCTGGCTGGAATTCCTGGCACAGATGGGCAAAGGTTTTCTGACTTCCGGCCGTCATTTTTTCTCCTCGTATGTCCCAGTAAAACCGTGTTCCTCTGAGCATCGCCTTGATTCTGGAGAGTTGTCCGTATTCTGGGGCCTCATCTTTGGTGATTTACTCCCGTCGTTTGCCACTGAATGTGGTTCATTGCTCAGCTAGGTGAAAAGGCTCAAGAACCTGGAGGTAGCTAAGGTGATAAATCCTGTCTCATTGTCAAAGAGAAGGTTGAATTGCATATGAAAGTTAAAGCCAGATTCTGCCCGTCAATCACTGCCAAAAGCGATATCGGTCTCGATTCTGTGTCCTATCGTTTCTTCTACCCACGTATTCTTGGATAGTGTACTTTGCCTAGTGGGTGGGGCACACGCCTGGGAGTCAGAAGGACCTGGGTTCTAATCCCTCCGCTGCTACTTGTCTGCTGTGACCCTTGGGCAAGTCACTTAACTCCTCTTTGCCTTAGTTACCCCATCTGTAAAATGGGGATGAAGACTGCGAGCCCTGTGTGGGTCAGGGACTGTGTGCGACCCGATTACCTCGTATCTACGCCAGTTCTTAGAACGGTGCCTGGCACATAGTAAGCACTTAACAAATACCACAGTTATTATTATTATTATTATTAATGCCTAGGTGTTAGCATCCAGAGGCAATTCTGTGTTGCCAGTGAGCATCTTAGGTTGTGCCTAGGGCTTCCAAGATGTAAGCTGATATATAATGTTACTTCTCTCCGGACTCGTTCTCAGTGCGCGGCTCTGTATAGCGTTTGTGGAACGATTCGTAATCAACTGCACATCTTCTCATTTAGAGTCTCTAAAACATAATCATCACCATTCTGCAGTCCCTGGCTAACTGTCTCAAATAGTTTTGATAACGTTGCTACCTGCTGAGTTGAAAGAGTCTCCCATTGTATTGGAGGCGTATTCCGAGGAGCATAAATATAGGTGTGATACAAAGCCAGGCATTGCGGATGTAAGATGGTGAAGTTTCTCTGGTTCTGAAAATGCTTGTTACCTTTACATCTTTTGTTCTGGACCGGAGATATGAGATGCTTTCATATTGTGTAAGGGTTTTTATTATGTCCTCTCAGTGGAAAGGCCTGGGAGTCAGAGGTCATGGGTTCCAATCCCGGCTCCGCCGCTTGTCAGCCGTGCGACTTCGGGCATATCACTTCACTTCTCTGTGCCTCGGTTCCCTCGTCTGTAAAATGGGGATTGAGACCGTGAGCCCCACGTGGGACAACCTGATCACCTTGTCGCCCCCTCAGCGCTTAGAACAGTGCTTTGCACATAGTAAGCGCTTAACAAATACCATCATTATTATTAGTAGTAGGTACCATAGAGCACTCTGGGTGTGTTTGAGTTAAATTCCTAGTAGTAGCTTTTATTAAGCACTTGCTGTGTGCAGAGCACTGTACTAAGTGCTGGGAGAGAATACCCAGGTGGAAATTAGACAAGATTCCTATTCCTCGGTGGGGGTCACCATCTGAAAATATAAGTAGGGAGGAGAGACTGGAGTCCGTTAGTGCTATTTATTGAGCGCTTACCTTGTGCCGAGCTTGGTGTTAAGTGCTTGGGAGAGTACAATATAACAATATAGCAGATGTATTCCCTGCTCACAACGATCTTACAGTCTGGGGGGGGGGGCACAGACCTTGATATAAATAAATAAAATTCCAGCTATGTATAGGAGTGCTGTGGGGCTGCAGAGGGGATGAAAAAGGGGAGCAAATCATAAAGGGAGACAGACATAGGAACGATAAAGCTTTCAAACACAACACCGGCAAATTCACCAGATTAAAACAAAATCAGTAGGGTGCTGCGGCTAGGGGAGCAGAATTTCTGGTTCCTTGGTGTGCGAGAGTTCAGGGTACGCCCACAGCCTCAGCAGCCGCCAACCTTCCCGGGGTTTTGCGGAGGCCTCAGGCTCTGGGTGGTTTTCTCTTTCCCGCTAGGGTGGTGGAAGGCAGGATGGGGCAGAACGTCTGTTGGAGCAGAGAGGAGCTGGGACCGGCCCCCAGGGAGGCAGCGTGGCTGACTGTCAGGGAGAGGAGGCTGCCGAGAGCGGGCCGCAGCAGCTTTTATCCCCGGCCTGCTAGGCCGGGAGCCCTCTGGGAGCAGGAACCCTCTGTGGAGGGAGAGGAGGTGACAGTTACCGTGGATGCTTTTTTCGCCTGTCTCAGAGCGGGTCTGGATCCTGTCATTTGTAGGATTGTTTACATTTCCCTGGATTCCCTTCTTCCATCCTCAGCAGTGGCTTGCACCAGACTGGAGGGGAGGAGGTCCCTTCAGTGAACTCAGCTTCAGCTTCCCCGGGGGAAACACGCGGGTAGAAGAATGCCATGCTGGGATCTTTCGCTCAAGCCTAACGTGAGAGCTATTCTCCCTCTCCTTCAGGCACCCCATGCTAAGCAAAATCCCTGCGTAACTTTATGCCGGGCCATGTTCATGGCAGCCTAGACTCCATAGACTTAAACAGAAAACCGGACGGTGATTTTCCTAAACGAAGTCTACCAACGCTCACGAGCAAGTTTCCTCAACGTCACAGGGGCGGTTCCTTGTTTTGATTAACCCCTCCCACCCTGCGAGCTGGCCTCCTCTTTCTTTCGGGAGAGTCAGTAATGACTTGGAACGACTGCTCCTCCATCCCTCTCGCACTATGATTACAGCAAGATTGAGTCATTCCCGAGACCATTTCCTGTCCTTTGTCAAGTCGGTGATGGTAGGGCAATTCTTGCTGCATCGGTTTGGGGGATGATAACGGTAATCTGGCCACTGTGACCTTTTCAATATCTTTGTAATTGGGCTAGTGAGCTTCTCCCATTCACCCTTATTTATCACCAGGAAAGCCAGGAGGCATAGCCGGTCAAAACAGAGGGAAATGCAAAAGTCAAAGGTCGGGGAAGATGAATTGAAAGTTCATATCCCTTGCTTTATTTATTTTTAAATTGAGAGTAAACATGTTCCCACCTAAACAAGGGAGACTGAGCCCTGACCTAAAATGCTTCCGTTTCCCGTCGTCGAGTCCTCCCGAACGGTGGCAGACTACCCCTGAGCATCCTAGACCGTAATTCAGTCGGTCAATCAATCGGTCATACTTATTGAGCACTTACTGAGTGCAGAGCACTGTACTAAGCGCTCCGGAGGGCACACTATAACAGAGTTAGCAGACATGTTCCCTGCTTACAGTCTAGAGGGCTCCTACAGCCGTGAGGGGAGTTTACAGTCTAGAAGGAGCTCACCATCTACAGTTTACGATTCTCATGTGGAAGAGAGCTGAGCTAGGGAAGCTACTCTCAGGGACAAAATAAAGACAGGAATTCTGAGAATTCCCCCAAACTGTGGTAGTTTTTAACCATTCGCCAGTGGGGGAGGAATAGCGGGTTTTTCAGACCTTCAAATCTCTTCAAATCTGCCAGGACTTAGCTCTTCCCATCTTCAGAAAATCCACTTACCTCTGGCTGTCACACCACAAAAACTGACGTTGGGCTGAAGCTAAGGGGAACCGGGTTCAGTATGTCACCTTTTCAGACTGACCAACTGAAATCTAGGTTCCCTTGAAAACAGTTAAAATGAGAGTCTACCGATGATCTAAAGTCTGCCAGAGAGAAATAAAATCAGACACAAAAAAAGCAGATTTGTGAGAGTTGCAAAAAAGGAACTCCTGTGAGCTTCCCAAGTAGTAGATCTTCTCCGGCACCAGATTTTAGCATCCGTTCAAAAGGTGTTTGTATCAGGGATGGCTTTAAGGCTTACTCGTTGCGACAAAGATTCTTTCATTCAGGAAATTATCTGAATGAACATTGAGGCCGGGGCTGGGATTGAACATCTGTTTAAGTTTGGTTTTTTTGCTTTTTTTTCTGCTCATTCTTCTGGGATAATGAAGCCTGAGGTCCAGGAAGGTGTCTGTGGCCAAAATTTATGTTCCGAGTTTGTTTGGATCCGAACCTGGTTCAACCGCCGGAGAAACCTTGGTTTTAACTAGTGCCTCGTGGGGGCTTCACAAGGGGCTAGAGGGTCAGTCAGTATTTATTGAGCACCCACTGAGTCCAGTGCACTTGGGAAAGTAGAGCAGAATATGACATATGATAGCTGCCCAAGGTACTGTTTTTAAAGGTGTCCCGTCAGTTCCTCCCACCTCCAGTGCCCAGTCCAATAGGGGGGTAGACAGGGGTGGGGGAACAAATCTTTTTTCGGTTGCCTCAGTTCTAAAGCACAAGGTCGTCCCAAACATTTTCAGAAAGTTAATCCTCTTTAATCAGAACAATGGGTATTACCTCTCATTTGTATCACTTTTTTAATTTTTCCAGGGTGATTTCACACTAATCACCTCACTTTATCCCCCCCTGGGGGTAAAGTGAGAGACAGGTGTAATTATTCCCACTTTGTAGTGAGGAAACTGAGGCATAGAGAGGTTAATTTCCTCTTTTTTTTTGGTGTTCTCTGATCTATCTTTTCTCCACTTTGCATCCCTCCAACTATTATCACAGTACTTTTGGAGTCCCTTAGCACGTTAGCACCCACAACCTCCTGCTGTGCTTCTATACATATAGATTTACAATGCTGATAATAATTGTATTAAGCGCTGGGGTGGATACAGGCAAATTGGTTTGGACACCATCCCTCTCCCACATGGGACTCACACTCAATCCCCATTTTACAGGTAGGGTAACTGAAGCTCAGGGAAATGAAGCGACTTGTCCAAGGTCATACAGCAGACAAGTGTTGGAGCCTGGATTAGAACCCATGACCTCCTGACTCCCAGGCCCCTGCTCTATCCACTTTGCCATGATTTTTCCCCATGCCGCTATTTAAACCTTTCTTCCTCTTCTTGTATGCCCATCTCTCCTGACAGATTAGAAGCCAGGAGTAGTGTGTGCCCCATCTATTTCGCTCTCTCAAGTGCTTGGTTCGATGCTCTCTACCTAGTAGTCACTCGGTGCAAGCTATTGATTGATGGATTAAGTGACCTGCTCAAGGTCATTCAGCAAGGCAGTGGCAGATCTGGGCCAAGACTGCAAGTCACCCGCCTCCCACCCACAAATGCTTTCCAGGCAAATATTCTACCTCATGATGCTGAAATCCACATAAACACTTCTTTCCCTGAAAATGTGGTTAGAAACCACTTGAGCTTTGGTTCTAAAACAATTTCCAGTCCTTTAATATAGGGCAAAGAAAAGCATTTCACAGACCAAGCTTTTCGAGAGAGATATTTGCTTCAGTATTTACTACCCTAGAAAGCAAATAAAAGGGGACGGGGAAGTACATTCTCCTCACCCCAAAAAACCATCCAGGGCCATCTTGACTTTGATGTCCAAACTTGATTCTTTGCGATTGTCTTAATGAAATCTGAGTTAGAGAAGAATGGGGACAAAAAAAATCATATTGATTTTCCTTTCCCACCCAACCAGGAATTCTTCCCTGGGGTTAAATTTTACCCAGTGGAGAAGACTGTCAGAACCAGAGAAGGATCTCTGGGGTTTATGTGACAAATAATGTGAGCTATCACTCGGATTTAGCCCATGATAGAGGTTTGGCAAGTGCCTACTGCCAAAGTCCATAGATATCTGTGAAGGTTTTTGGGGAGGAGATGACACTGAAATGTAATTCGTAACAGAATGCTTTGTTTCCTTATGCTACTAATAATAATTGTGGCATTTAAGTGCTTCCTATGTGCCAGGCACTGTACTAAGTGCTGGGATGGATGCAAGCAAATTGGGTTGGACACAGACCTGGTCCCGCATGGGACTCACAGTCTTAATCCCCATTTTATAGATGAGGTAACTGAGGCCCAGAGAAGTATGACCTTGGGCAAGTCACTTCACAGCAGACAAGTGGCAGAGCCTGAATTCCCAATTTACAGATGAGAGAATTGAGGTTCAGAGAAGTTTAGTGACTTGGCCAAGATCACACAGCAGACGAGTGGAGGAGCCGGCACTAAAACCCAGGTCCTTCTAACTTCCAGGTCTGTGCTCTAGTCACTAAGCGACATTGCTTCTCATGATAGCATAATAAAAATCACTGTTTATCATTCCCTTGGGGAGCAGCACAACAAAATCCTTCTCTGGCCCCTGTCAATCAAAATGGCACAGTGAGGATGGTCACCTCAAAATTCCATTTGGTTCCGGGCCTGGGCAGATGCAGGTGTAATGTAACACCACCCACTATTATACCCTACATGTCACATGTTGAGTTTGGTGTGCCGAAGGAATTGAGAAGGCTTGAATTCTTTTCCTGGCCCAATAAAAGAGCTTGGAAACTCAGCTCGGTTAATTGAAAGCGAGGACAGAGGAAGGGTTTTAAGGAAATGAGAAAACAAAGCTTCAGACGATGCTGTGGCTCAGCTGAAAACGGGGAGACGGTTGCCACAGGTAGACCAGCGCGACGCACCGTAATCAAGGAAGGGGTGGATATTTTGGAGCAGAGGATGGTGAGACAATGAGCAAAAGTGAAAACGGGGCCAATAACTGCAAACATCAAGCAGGACAGACCTAGGAGATATGCAGTGCGGTTGGGATGAAGGCATCTTCATTCGTTGGTGCACCCACGGGTGAATTTCACCATCGGCGGTATCGTCTTCAAATATGAAAGACATCAGATGTTCGTGGCAGGTCCAGGTCTCTTGGATGTATAGAAAGTTGTACTCGGCAGCGGCTTTACAGCTGCTTGCTGAAGCTCGTGAAATTTGATGCCAAAGTCTGCCAGCCTTCCCAAAAGCCTTACCAGCTTTCTTGATTCTGCTGTTTACTTCTCTATCTAGCCATGCAGTTAGCTCGGTATGTTGGAAACCGTATTCCTCATCTTCATGGCTAAATCTTCTCCTCCCTTTCTTTCGACACCCATATTTGACCCACTGGCCAATCTTCTTAGTTCTTTCTCCACGGCATTTTCAATCTCTGCCTCCTTTCCATCCCCAGAAGACCACCCATGCCAGACCAGGTCCTTATCGCATCCAGCTCTGACTACCGGATCGGTTTTCTCGCTAACCTTCCTGCCTCCCGTCTCTCCCTCTCCGGTCCATATTTCACTCTGCTGCCCTGATCATTTTTCTGAAATATGAAATGTCACCTTGCACATCTCTCCCTACTCCCCAGTCCTTATGTACATAGAGTGCTAAGTGCTAAGAAAAAAACAAAAAAAAAAACCCCAGACAAGTGAGCAATTAAATAAGTACAATGATTAGAAAAATAAGCAAAAGGTAAGCAGATTTATAAAACAATAGCTCTGAGGGTGTTGATGGGGTGGCACGACCAGAACGACAGAGAAAATGGGTTGGAATCCAATGAGAGTCTTCCTGGAAAGTTGGGAGATGCCAGTCCTGATTTCTTCCATCCATGTGTAAATCCTGCTGCCCGCTTCCTGCCTTTTCTCTCTAAAGAAAACCAAAAAAAAAAATAAAAAAATGCAACCCTCCAGAATTTTGCCAACCTCAGGACTGTGCTAAGAAGCTTATTGATGGGGACAGCACCTTGCCTTGCCTCAAGGCAAGAAGAAGAAGGGTTAATTGACCGTGTAACTGCACTGGAAGAAGCAGATTCCATTTCCCACGAATTTTCTTCATCCTCTGGGCCAATTTGCAACAGCTTGTTTCTCAGCCCCACATTTGTTTAAATCTCCCTAACAGACTGATTCATTTTTTTTCTTTTTTCCCCATGCTGCTTTTTAACTCAGGAGAAACACGACTTTGCACGTGGCTGGGCATTCAGATACGTCCCCCTCTGGAGACAGTGATTGGCAGCTTCCCCTGTCGTGCAGATGTGGAATGAGGAAAGCTAATTTTCCAACCCCACTTTCTGGTTTCTATTACTCTGTCATTTCACACTGGCGCTCATTAAAGCCATCTCCTTGCCAGATGGAAATCTGCCTACTCACAGGGAGTCTATTTTCTGCCACTCATGGATCATGACAATGTCAGACAATATGTCAGTAAGCTCCCTTCGATATCCTTTCCGCCCTGCGTAGACTGGGGACGCTACGTAGAAGGCCCGACGTCGGTGGGCAGTGAGCAAAATGTAGTTTATGAGGAAGGCAAGAGGACAACCGGGCGATCCTTGAGACGAAGCTGCCCACAGATGTGAAGAGGTGGTTGACGCCTGCCACATGCGCGAATCACCCCAAGGCCACAGCTGCTCCTGGAGCGGTGAACGGGAACGGCTAATGACTCACGGGAGAGACGCTAACGTTTGGACGGGAACTCCCGGGAAGAGTAAATCATTCGCTTGAGTTGAGTGTCAATTACGGATGCGATGGAGAGATGACTCCTGGAGTCGTACCTGAACTCCTCCTGGCTCCTGAAGACGGCATGGGGAAAGGAGGCTTCAGATGCTGCCAGTAGTTGCTACAGAAGGATTAATCCACCTCGTCGGTGATGCCGACTTACTGAAAACTCAGGGAGAGGGGGTTTACAGGGATTCCGTCACTTCAGAAGTCATGCCGTGGCTTCCCGTGTGTTGACTCACAGTCAGAATCAAGGGAAAGGAACGGGACGTAGACGCACTTATCTTCCTAGCCACCCTGGATTGACAGCTCAATGGAAGAAGCCCGGGCTTGGGAGTCAGAGGTCATGGGTTCGACTCCTGGCTCCGCTGCTTGTCAGCTGTGTGACTGTGGGCAAGGCACTTCACTTCTCTGGGCCTCAGTTACCTCATCTGTAAAATGGGGATGAAGACTGTGAGCCTCACGTGGGACAACCTGATTCCCCTGTATCTCCCCCAGTGCTTAGAACAGTGCTCTGCACATAGTAAGCGCTTTACAAATGCCAACATTCTTAATCCCTGGCTTAGTGGAAAGAGCACGGGCCTGGGAATTAGAGGATGTGGGTTCTAATCCCAGCTCTGCTACATGTCTGCAGTGTGATCTTGGTCGAGTCACTTCACTTGTTTGTGCTTCAGTTACCTCGTCTGTAAATGGGGATCAAGACTGTGCACTCCATGTGGGATAAGGCCTGTGTCCAACCTGATTACCTTGTATCTAACCCAGTGTGTAGAACAATGCTTGGTACATAGTAAATGCTTAACAAATACCACAATTATTATTATTATCATTATTAATCACCACGCCCACCCACACTTTCTGCTCCCAACATCTTCATTTCCATCATATGGCCTTCACCTTCCCTTCCTTTAAATCGCTCTCTGAAATCTAACTTGGTATATATGTGAGTATGTATATGTGTGTATATATATATATTAGTAATCGTTAAGCACTTACTATATATGCCAGGCACTGTGATAACTGCAGGGATAGATACAAGAAAATGAGGTAGGACCCACTCCGTGTCCCACATGGGGCTCAATCTTAATCCCCATTTTACAGAACAGATAACTGAGACTCAGACACATTGAATGACTTGTCCAAGGTCACACAACAGAAAGGTTTTGGAGTGGGGATTAGAACCAAAGCTTCCTGATTCCCAGGCCCGTGATCTTTCCATTAGACCATGCTGCCTCTGTCCCAGACAGAGAAGAAAATGAAGGTGAAATGCAAACCCATCAATTGTTAGCAGGTCTACTAGAGGGGTGTGGAGAACAGAGTCGAGATCATTTGAAGAGAACTGAAGGTCACTGACGGTTTATTCACCACTGAAGATGACCGAGAGAAAGTAGTATTTCAGAATTCCACCCATCAATCAATAAATTAACGGCCATGCATTTAGTGAGGATATAGTGAGTGTAGAGCAATATACTAAACACTGGAGAGAATATGTCAGAAGCAACGTGTACAGCATCAGAAGCAAAACACACATTCCCCGCCTTCAAGAAGCTTACCACCTAAAACTTTGGTATCACTACTCCAAGGCTGAGGATCTTCAAAGGAAAACTACACTGCCTTGCTCAATCAATAATATTGATCGAGCACTTACAGTGTGCAAAGTAGTGTTCTAAGCTGTTGGGAAAGTACAAAACAACACTGCATATATTCCCTGCCCACAAGGAGCTTACACAATGAAGGGATTACAGAGAGTCAAAAGGACTGGGGCTTCTCCCCAGAACTACCCTCGTGTGGGTGTCTGGCCGACATCCGTTCGAAGATCGTATGACGTTCACCTCCCTTGTTCCTATAACAGATCTGATTCTTTGCTTTGTGAAGGCAGCTCCTCCCATCGCTCCTCTTTTTTCCTGTCCCCTTTCCCTCTGGGTCTCTCTTTCGCTTAGATCTGTAAAATTCAAGCAATTCGTATTCACCCTACCCGAAGCTCCATAGCACTTACGCACCAATCGGTAATTTAGTTTAATGTCTGCCTCCTCCTCTAGATTCTGGGCTGGGAATGTGTCTACCAACGCTGTTGTGTTATACCAAGTGCTTAGTACGGTAAGTGCTGGAAAAATACGATCAGTTGACTGATCAACACCTGCTCCCTCATGACTGTGTTCTGCCTTGGGGCCTTTTTCTGTTTCCACTGGCTTCAACCTGCTTCCACTAGCTATTTCCATCGGAGGGACTCACGTGAAGGCTGGGAGCTGTGTAGGAATAAGCAGGCTACAATGGGTTATAAGACACATCCATAAAAATAAAATCGTAGCTTTATCATGATCAAAGAAATCATTATCGATCAGCGGCATTTATAGAGTCCTCCTTTTGTACAGAGTGCTTGGAAGCGTGCAATGCGGTAATAGGGTTGGTAGAGGTAATCTCTGCCCTCAAGGAACTTACAGTCTACAAACATAAAAAGGAATTACAGATAAGGGAAAGATTACGCAATTGGCTCTCTGGCCCCCAAATTGTATCTCGTGAAGGGCCAGAGTGTGCCTTTCAGAAACAGAGAGGAAAAGATGTGTAGAATGCCTTCACTGGCATTCCTTCCGATTTGGAAGAGTTAAACTCAAAGGCAATTAATCATCAACGTCACGCTCAGACACTCTGAAGAACTGCCAACATCACTATCCTCTTAGCGGTTAGCCTGATGTCAGAGATACCGACATGTTTTGAACTTGGGGGCGGGGGATGACTTGGCAGCACAATTTACATTTGGGCAAGCTGGCTGACCTTTACAACAGAGGTTTCCAAGCTGTTCCTCCCAAGAGCCCCTCTAGGCCTCTGCCGAAATGTTCAAAGGGGGCTGTTGGATGTTTTCTTTTGAACCCTGGAGAGACCGTTCCCTCATCTTCACTCCAATTCCTGGTTATTGCCCCACATTGATGACAAACTCCTGCTCCTTTCTTGGTGTCTTTCCCTTCCGGGATCTCACTCAGTGAATCCTAAACTATCCCGTGAAGAAAATACATTGGTAGGACCCGGCTGAGCGAGAGAACTTTAAGGGAAGATGAGACATCTCTGAGTGTATCCATTTTGCCCTGAAGGGTCACTTTAGCACAGCCATGCAGATAGCCACGGTCCCATATTTCTAAGGCCGATAACCATTTCTCGTGGACAGCCTACGTGTCTACAGTGGAGCTGGCCCTGCTGGGCATGACACACTGCTCTCCTCCATTTTACAAATCGGGGCAGTGGGGTGGGGAATGTGTGAACACCAGGAGGATAATCAGGATCTGAGCTTATTCGAAAACTCCAAGGAACGTAAGTGGAATGAGGGAATGGGACTGAGTGGAAAGAGCAAAGGGATGAGAGTCAGGAGACCTAAGTTTTAGTCCTGGACTCCACCATTTGTCTGTTGCGTGCCCTTGAAGAAGTCACATCTTCTTTGGAACTCAGTTTCCTCATCTATAAAATAACCGTTCTCCCTCTCCGTCAGTCTTTCAGCCTCATGTGGGACGGGGACCGTGTCCAATCTGATCTTACCTCATCGATTTCTTACCACAGTCCCTTTCAGAGACTTTTCTCCTCTATGGTCAACTTACTCCCCGAACCTCAATCTCAACTATTTCACCACCGACTCCTTGACTACATCCTGTCTCTGGCCAGGAGCTCCCTCCCCATTCATATCCTGCAGACCTCAATTCTCCCCTCCTTCAAAGCCTCATTAAAACCACATATCCCACAGGAAATCTTCCCCAGCTAAGCCCTGCTCCCTTTCCCTTCTGTGTCACCTTGACCTTGGATTTGTACCTTTTAGGCTCTTGATATTCACCCCACCCTCATCCCCACAGCACTTATGAAAATATCCATAATTTATTTTAACGTGTCCTCCCCTGTAGACTGTAAGCTCCTTGTGGGCAGGAAGTATGTCCACTAACTCCATCATACTGTACTCTCCTAGCACCTAGCACAGTGCTCTGTACATGGTAAGCGTTCAATAAATACCCCTGATTGATTATCATATATCTATTCCAGCATTTATAAGAAAACTTGGCATTTATGAGGTGCTTAATTATCAACGCAGTGGTCTTAATTGAGCAGTTATCATCGTCGGTGATATTTATTGAGCACTTACTGTGTGCAGAGTGCTTGGCAATTAGAGTATTAGAATCAAAGCTACGGTGTTAGCATCCCAATCCCTCCCTCCCCCACCTCCGCTTTAGCCACTCCTCAGCAGCCTTGCCGAGGTGTAGCCACACCACAGACCGATCAATCAACCAATCGTATTTATTGAGTACTTACTATATACGGGGCACTGTATTAAGCGCTTGGGAGAGCGCAGTTTAACAGAGTTGGTAGACACATTGCCTGCAGCGGCGCTGAGCCCAAGCAGACATGGATAAAACAATCCTTTAAAAATAATTACAGTCCTTGTTAAGTACTTACCGTGTAGTGATATTTTATTACCACATACCCCCTGCCACACCAAGAGTAAGTACTTAACACAATCCATACCAATTAAGAAAGGAATGTCTCTTTTCGAGCAGAAGCTTCGTAAGGAATGAGAGACAAGGAGGCAAAGGAGAAAATAGTGCCGGGGTTGCAAACATTAAATGTGACAACACAACAAGGGACAGACTTTTTGCCAAGATGGTGTGTCCGCATTGACCATAGCCCACGCACGCTGTTTGGTGAACTTGACCATCACTGACAACTTTTTTGTCAGTGCGGAAACAGCGTGGCCTGGTGGATCAAGCACGGGCCTGGGAGTCAGAAGGTAATGGGTTCTAACCCCGGCTCTTCCATCTGTCTGCTGTGGGACCTTGAGCTAGTCACTTTACTTCTCTGTGTCTCAGTTACCTCACCTGTAAAATGGGGATTAAGACTGTGAGTCCGATAGGGGACAGGGATTGTGTTCAACCCGATTTGCTTGTATTCTCCCCCTCCTTCCCCATGCTTAGTACAATGCCTGGCACATAGTAAGCATGTAATATATACCACATTCATTATTATTATTATCGTTAACTTTTTTGGATATGAAGGACTCTGTGGAGTGGTTTCCATTCCAAGCCAAGATCACAGTCTAAGAGAAAGGGAGATGAAGAGGAAGAAACTGAAGCACAGAGAGGTGAAATGACTTGACCAAGGTCACACAATAGGTCACTATGAAGAGAATCTAGGAGTCCTGATATCCAATCCCAGCCCACCGAGCTACTCTTTTCTGAATCCAGTCTCTTCCTTCCCCACAACCCCATTCCCTTCACCCCTTTTCCAGGGGATTAAGTCCAAGGTAACTTGGCTGGGGCCAAGATGGGATGGGAAGGTGTTTGGGAGGTTGGTAGATTGGTGACATATGTTGTAGACAAATGCCACTCCTTGGGCAACTTTTAAGGATCTGTCTACCCCTTGGGCACAGTCTATTGTCTATTTACATCTTCTTGGAGATTTCCTGGCTCAAATTTTCTGTGGATATGGGCTCGATTTCAGGCTTTAAGCTGAACAGCTTTCCCTGATTTGGGCTTAGTGTGTGTGTGCCCCAAATCATATGTTTCAGTCACTTCTCAAATCTATTAAGAACCTTTAGGGTCAAACCTCAAACGGAATGTTACAAGCGAGGAAAATGGAAACATCTAAGCTCAAGAGCCGGAGTTCTACACTGAACAGGAGAAGCTAGGTTCCTGCTGCTCATTGTTTTGAAACCTCAGAGAAAAAGCAAACTTCTTTCCAAAATCTTTGACAAGAATGAGATGCAAACTAGATGGTAATTCCTTCCAACTTACTATTTCCTTTCAGCGATGCCAGCTTCCCTCCAGAGAATAATGTATATTGCTTTACTCTATCATTGTTACTCTAGAATAGCATGGGATAAGGTGTATTGTCAAGAGGATTTTTTTTGTTCAGCTGAATATACCTTTCGCGACCCAGGAAAAATCTCAACACTGGTGCAGGGAGAAGGTCAAGCAGAAATGAGAAATCTTGAGGAACCCTGGGCCACCAGCTCTTTCCTAAAACCTGCACTGGGATTAATGACATAATAATAATAGTAATATTAATAAAAATGATAATGATGATGATAATATTTGTTAAGTGCTAACTATGTGCCAAACACTGAACTAAGCACTAGGGAATACACAAGATTATCAGGTCAGACACATTCTGAAGCAGCATGGCTGAGTAGAATGAGCACGGGCTTGGGAGTCAGAGGATGAGGTTCTGATCCTGGCTCTGCCACTTATCAGTTGTTTGCCTTTGGACAAATCACTTAACTTCTCTGTGCCTCACTTACCTCATCTGTAAAATGGGGATTAAGACTGTGAGCCCCATGTGGGATGACCTGCTTACCCAGTATCTACTCCATTGCTTGGCACATAGTAAGTGCTAAACAAATACCCTAATTATTAGTATAGAAGCAGCATGGCTCAGTGGAAGGAGCATGTGCTTGGGAGTCAGAGGTCATGGGTTCTAATCCCAGTTCTGCCACTTGTCAGCTGTGTCACTTTGGGCAAATGACTTGACTTCTCTGTGCCTCAGTTATCTCATCTGTAAAAAGAGGATTAAGACTGTGAGCCCCACGTGGGACAACCTGATTACCTTGTATCTCCCCCAGTGCTTAGAACAGAGCTTGGCACATAGTAAGCGCTTAACAAAAACCATCATTATTATTATTATTATCATGTGGTTTCTAACCCTAGCTCTGTCATTTGTTTCCTATGTGACTTTGGGTAAGCTGCTTAACTTCTCTGTGCTCAGTTACTTCATCTGTAAAATGGTGATTAAGACTGTGAGCCCCTTGTGGGACAACCTGATTACCTAGTATTCACTCCATTGCTTGGCACATAGTGAGCACTAAACAAATATAATCATCATCATTATTATTATTATTAAATGGATCTCAAAGACTAAGATGGGGGTAGCTCAGATGAGGAAAGTGGACCCCAGAGCAGTTAAATGACACGCTCAAGTTCACACCACAAGCACACAGCAGAACTGGATTTTGAACCCTGGTCCCGGCTCCCCGGCCCATGGTTTTCCCACAGGGTCACACTGTTTCTCATCAGGTTTGGATCAGGTGCTCTTCTAGCCCTGGGTTTCTGGCCCTCTTTCCAGCCTCAGCAGTCCTCAGGGTCCAAGACTAACAACTCAATAGTATTTGTTGAGCACCTACTGGTCCTAGGAGCAGTGGCCTAAAGACTTTGGCGTGAACAGTAGATGTAACAATCCCTGTCCTTCAGGAGAATACCATTCCGAAGGTCTCCAAGGAGGATCTCCTTAGGACTAAATGTGGCCAAATAAATGCCTGAAAGATCTAGACGCTTAAATTCTCACCCAACGGAGCCGCGGAAAACTCCTCATGGACCAGTCTGGAGGAGGTGGCCCAGACTACCGCTGAGGGACTACCAGTGGTCTGGGCAGCTCTGCTCTGTCCTTACCCCATAACCACTATGTGCACTCTTGCTTGTTGAAGGGCATTGCAGCATCCTCAGCAATCAGGAGTTGGCCTACTTAGCCAGCCTCATGAATGAGCTATGACTGGTCTGCGTCTATCAGGAAAGTCTCGTGTGGGGCCATCTTTGGGGTTATCGCCACATCTGGGGGCGATCGGTGCCTCAATTGCCAGCATTACTAAGGTCACACCTCCTCCGAGAAGCCTTCCCTGATTAAGCTCTCTTCTCCCCGACTTGCTGTCCCATCTGTGTCATCTTTGCACCTCGATCTGTGTGGCCTTTGGATGGTCGATATTCTCCTCCTCCCAACCCCACAGCACTTTCGTATATATCTTTATATAGTCGAAATTACTTATTCATATTAATGTCCATCTCCCTCCCTAGACTGTAAGGTCATCATGGGCAGGGAACGTGTCTTTTAATTCTGTTGTACTCTCCCAAGTGCTCAGTACAGTGTTCTGCACATAGTAAACGCTCAATAAATACGATTGATTTGGCGGAGACGATGGTTATTACAATGCAGGTGTCAGTGATGGTGACAAGCTGGCTATTGTGGAATAGCTTCCTCAAGACCATCTAACATTTCCTACTCACTGCTCTCATCCTTTTTTTTTTTTTTAACAGTGACTGGCACATAGTAAGTGCTTAACAAATATCATTTAAAAAAAAAAAAAGATGAGAGTGAGCAAGAAATTTTAAATGTGACTGGAGAGGCTGCAGAACTGGGGCAGATAAGGAATAGTGGGAGATTTCAATTATCCTCCCATAGACTTGTTGAGCAACTCATCAGATAGAGAAATGGATAAATTGCTGTTTTCTGGAACAACTAGTTCTAAAATTTACAAGGAAAGAGAACACTCTGGATTTAATTTTGATTAATGGGCAGGACCCGGAGCAGGAAGTCTATGTGGGAGTGCCACTCGGCAATAATGATCAGAGCAAAATTCAATTTACATTTTCACCAGGAAAAGAAGGCCATAAAAATCAACCTGAGGATATTAAAATTTAAAAAAATGTATTATGATTCCGTGTGAACCATAATTAGGAAAAAGTTGAAAGGAGTTGCTAAACAGAAAACAAATAGCCTGCAAAGAAACCCTAAAAGTGGTTCAAAATCTAATTACCAGTATCACAACACATCGTGTTATCACATTAAAATGTATATCACGAAACAAACCTCCAGACAATCAGAATGAAACGTGGCATGGTTAAGTGACAGGTAAAACAGGTCATCATTAAAAAAAAAAAAGAACCAGCCTTTAAAATTAGAAAGCTCACTTGAATAAAGAGGGAGTGAGAAGAAGCAGATACAGACATGAAATCGCAACAGCCAAAGATGACCAGGGATTCCTTACAAGTTCTGTGAAAGTCGTAATAACATTGTGGCCTTATGTCCCTATAGACCTTAAGTCTGTTGTGGGTAGGGAAGGTGTCTACCATTTCTAGTGTATTGTTCTTCAGCAAGCGCTTAGTACAGTGTTCTGCACACAGTAAGTGCTCAATAAATGCCATTTATTGGTAGATTGGAAAGAACAAGGGCCTGGGAGTCAGAGAACCTGAGTTCTAATTCTGACTTCACCATGTACCTGCGGGGTGTCATTGGGAAAGTCACTTAACTTCTCTGTGCTTCAGTTGCCCCATCTGCAAAATGGGGATTCAATACCTGTTCTTCTGCCTAGTTGGACTGAGATTATCGTGTATATACCCTAGAACTTATTTCAGTGGTTGGCACTTGATAAGCACTTAACAAATATTATTATTATTATTATTGTTAATAATAATAAGTTACAACCACCGGTTGGCAAAAATAAAGTCTTAAGGGACAATTGGGATTAGGCTTCTAACACATGGAGTGAAATTCAAGAAAGTCTGTGGGTGTGGGGGGAAGCAAAGCATTCTAAGCTTTTGGATAGTTACAATTTTGTTCAAGTTACCAGGAAGGTCACAGATACAGTAATTGTTAAAGTTCACGGTTATCAAAACTTCAGGGCTGTGACACCAAATTCTGCTACCTAGGTTGTTCCCTATCCAATGAGGCACAGATAAAAAGGTAGACAACGGACTCATGATGGGAAAGCATAAAAGGAGTGTGGTTGACAATGGGGCATAAAGCCTCAAACGGAATGGAAACTATCTTTTTCTGGGGTGCCCAATCTTTCGTATGACTGTAAAACCAGGATCTGATATGGAGACACATACAACCCTGGAGCAGTTTCATCAGGTAGCCTATGAACCACATTCGGCAAAGCATGGCCTAGAGGATAGAGCACGGGCCTGGGAGTCAGAAGGACAAGGGTTCTAATCCCAGCTTTGCCACTTGTCTGCTGTGTGACTTTGGGCAAATCACTTAACTGCTCTGTGCCTCAGTTACCTCTTCTGTAAAATGGGGATTAAGTCTGCGACCCCCAAAGTCACACAGCTGATAAGTGGCAGAGCTGGGTTTAGAACCCACGACCTCTGACTCCCAAGCCTGTGCTCTTTCCACTAAGCCACCCTGCTTTCCACAGCACCTCTAGGAGTACTCACTGAACTCCTGTGGGGGAAGTTAAAAAAATGACACACTCAAAACAGAAAGAAATGATTTTAAGATACATTCACAACTGCCCATAGCACTTATGTATTAATTTAGATTCTCTCTTTAAATACTCATGTATTTACTTACCTTTTTTTCCATTCTCTTTTCCTACTTAACTGTGAATAACTTTGCCTACCCCATTAGACTGTCAGTTCCATGAAGGCAAGGGCTTTATGTTTTCCTTCTATTGTACTCACCTAGGCATTTAGTACATTATTCTGCTCTGCTCTCCTATTGCTTGATTGAAAGATTGGTTATTGATGATGCATAGTCTCAAAAAGAAAAATGTAGACCACTGTTGAAGTCAGGCCAGGCGGGCAGGCAGACATTTGGAGGTGGACTGCTCTTCTCAGGCAAAAAGCTATTTAAGGATTGAGATACTAAGAGGCAGAAAAAAAGAGTCGGAGCCTCTGTGGCATAAACCCATTAATGCAGCAAGGAATTAGCTTGACATGGAACCCTTAGCAAAGGGAGTGTTTCCATTCATCTGGAGAATGGCCCAGATGGATAGAACATGACTGTCTATGGTGTCATTTTCCACTGTGAAGGACTGCCACTCTCATCTCATTGTTCTTTAAATATTTGATTATGAGCCCATTGTAAATAGCTTTTGTAAGAGAGAATACAGAAAAAGAGAAATTGAAGCCTGCTATTGCACAAGTAGCCATACACGGGGAACAAAATGTAATGGGAACTCATTATGACAGGTCACTAAACAATTAAGTTCCATTGTAATGCTAACGAAGGGCTCTGAAGTACCTTGGCAGTAACCTTGAGAAGTGTGCTAAAGGTGGAGCATAAAAGTACGTCGGGGCTTGAAACGAAAGAAAACATCATGAAACATGAACATGGAAAACCATGGTTACTCAAAAATGGTGAGATCCCGAAAGGTCTACAAAATATCAAGCGTGGATACTAAACACAGTGTTTCAAAAACACCGTGTTGGGCAAGAGAAATACGCTTATCAGAAGCAGAAGCCGGCTGGTCAGTCCTTGGAGCCACTTGACCAACTTGGAGTTAAAGATACATTCACGATGGTCATTGAATTTGTGAGTCCTTTGGGTTCGCTGGCTAACTACCAGACTCCAATTCATGGTCATTTTTCTGCTCCCATCTAGAATAAGGACACGGACGGTGACCTTAGAAATTAGAGATCAGAGATTCTCATTTCTGTCCCTGGCCAACTAGTAGAATCTATAATAAAGTTTAGGTTCAGTAAACACTTAGACAAGCACAGTCTGATGGAGGAGAGACAACATGGATTCTGTAAGTGGAAATCATACTTCTCAAAGCTGCTGGAATTCTTTGAAAGGTCAGTAAGCATGTGGATAGAGGGGGACCAGTCGACGTAATATTTTTAGATTCTCTATATGCCTTTGACAAGGTTCCACACCAAAGGCTTTTGCAAAAATGCAATTATCATGGCATTGCCCAGAATGTTCTTTCAAGGATAGAAAATTGGCTAAAAATGGGGAGGAAAAGACAAGAAAATACAGTCGCTTTTCAGGATGGAAAAGTGTAAATGATGGAGATTCCTCTAAGATCAAGGTGAGAACCAGTTCTGTTTAACTTATGCAAACATGATCTGGAAGGGCAGGAGCCGTACCAAACTCTACCGGGAACCGGCATGCTAGGCTGGGGGAAATAAACTGCTGGAAAAATCTGTAAATGGGCAGAACAGTGGCAGATGAGATTCAACATAAGTAAGTTTAAGGTAATGATAGCATCTAAGGGACAATAATTCACATAACTATGTGATACTGGGCTCTGAGTTATTAATCACACCCAGGAAAGAATTCTCAGAGCCACTTTTGGTTGTTCCCTCAAGTTACTCAATATGTGGCAGCAATCAAAAAGGCCAAAATAAATCTGGGCATAAACAGAAGGGGGTAGAAAACAACCAATCAATCAATGAGTGTTATTTATTGAGTGCTTACTGTGCAGAGAGCAGTACTAAATGTTTGGGAAAGTACAATACAACAGACGTGGTAGATGTTGATCCCTGTGAAATGAGTTTACGGTCTACATGGAAAAACGAAACAAAAGGCCCAGCTTTGGAACTATATAAAACCTTCTATCATCACGGTAAAGCGAAAAGCAACAAAGATGATTAGGGAGAGAAACAGTGAGGCCTAATGGATAGAGCACAGGCCGGGGAGTCAGAAAGACCTGATTTCTAACCCCAGCTCTGCCATTTGCCTGCTCTGTGACCTTGGGCAAATCACTTCACTTCTCTGTCTCTCAGTTATCTCATTTGTAAAATGGGGATTAAGAGGGTGGGAATGATCATTCAATGGTATTCATTGAGCTCTTACTAGGTGCAGAACACTGTAATAAGCGTTTGGGAGAGGACAGTGCAACAATAGGTCCAACCTATATCCAACCTGATTATCTTGTATCTACTCCTGCACTTAGAACAGTGCCTGGTACATAGTAAGCATTTAACAAACACCGTAGAGAGAGAGAGATGGAGGGAGAAAGAGAGAGAGAGAGAGAGAGAGAACCTCTGTATGAGGCCAGACTGAAAAGATTAGGATAGTCTGGACAGGTATAGGTTGAGAGGGGATATGTATGCTTGAAATGAATATAGTCAGTAAAGATTTGTCCAGTGTTCATCAAACCCGATGCTCTACCGACAGACGAGCACCATTGAAATCACCAAGTAGAGCAGGTTGGTGGATCCCAATACGTGGGAAGACACCCTCTTACCCCACATAGAACACAAGAAGATGTATGACAGAATAGACCAGGAGATTCCAAAACTTTTTTTGGATAAATTTGTGGTTGAAAGGTAACTTCTCCGCACCCTAGTTTCCTCATCCATTAATAGGGGATCAAATACCTGTTTTCCCTCCCTCTTAAGATTGTGAGCTCCATATGGGACTGAGATAAATTATCCTGCTTCTACAATGGCGCATAGCACAGTGCTTGGCATATAAAAATCAATCAATGGAATTTATAATAATAATGATGGTATATGTTGAGTGCTTACTGTGCACCAAGCACTGTTCTAGGCGCTGGGGGAGATACAAGGTAATCAGATTGTCCCACGTGGGGCCACAGTCTTAATCCCCATTTTATAGATGAGGCAACTGAGGCACAGAGAAGTTAAGTGACTTGCCCAAAGTCGAACAGCTGACAAGTGGCAGAGCTGGGATTAGAACCCAGCACCTCTGAATCCCAAGCCCTTGTTCTTTCCACTGAGCCATGCTACTTTAGGCATTTATACATTTTTTAATGGTGTTTGGGACTGCACTTTACTAAACATGGGAGTAGATATAAGATAATCGGGTTGGAAAAGTCCCTCTTCCAAATGGGCCTCTCATTCTTCATCCCCATGAAACAGATGAGGGTAACTGAGACACAGGTAAGTGAAGTAACTTGCCTACGGTCACACAGCCAGCAAGTGTTGGATTAAAACCCAGGTCCTTTGACCCCCAGGCCAGTGTTCTTTCCATCCTGCTTCTCTTTATTGAGTGCTTATCGTGCAGAACACCGTACTAAGTGCTTGGGAGAGTGGAATGCAACAGAGTTGGTAGGAATGTTCCCTGCCCACAAGGAGCTTATAGTCTAGTGCTTAATAAATACTATGGTTAATGATAGGGGGAAAAGAGATGTAGCAAGGTCTACTGGAAAGGGCACAAGCACTGGGGAATGTCCATCAGAGGAAGGGGACATTGACCCCAACCCGCAGGGGCTGGGGGAGGCAAACGTATAAATATTTATTAATAGTGAAAATAGAATAAATAATTGAACGTATAGTTGAATGTTCTCACATTCAACTATCGTTCAATTATTCATCCTGTACATAAAGAAGTGCAGAGGGTGGGTATAAATACATTCAGAGTAGTGAAAGTGGCCGTGGGGTGGTACCATTCGGAGATTTGGGAATTAATCGGGGAAGGGTTGTTGGAAGGTGGGATTTCAGGAGGGCTCAGGTTTGAAGATGGGGAAACCCCTGTTCTGGCACATTTGCCATGGTGGAATCCCAGGCCAGGGGAACCGCGAGGTCTAGTGATAGAACACGGGCTGGGACTCCGAGGGACATGGATTCTAATCCCAGCTTTGCCCCCTATCTGCTGTTTAACTTTGGGCACGTCACTTCACTTCTCTGTGCCTCAGTTACCTCACATCTGTAAAATGGGGGTTAGGACTGTGAGGGCCCTGTGGGACACGGACTGTGTCCAACCAGGCTAGCCTGTATCTACCCAGCTCTTAGTAGAGTGCCTGGCACCGAGTAAGCGCTTAACAAATTTGAGTAAAAAAACAGCATATAGGTTGGGGTGATGACATGGTCACAGGTGAAGTCTATTTAGGTGGAGAGCTTTGTAGGAGCAAAGAGTGCAAGGTGGGGAAAAGAGGGTGAAAAGAGCCAATATCTAAGATACAGAGAGTTAGTGAATAATGTTAATAATGTTGGTATTTGTTAAGCGCTTACTATGTGCAGAGCACTGTTCTAAGCGCTGGGGTAGGCATAGGGGAATCAGGTTGTCCCACGTGGGGCTCACAGTCTTCATCCCCATTTTACAGATGAGGGAACTGAGGCCCAGAGAAGTGAAGTGACTCGCCCACAGTCACACAGCTGACAAGTGGCAGAGCTGGGATTCGAACTCATGACCTCTGACTCCAAAGCCCATGCTCTTTCCACTGAGCCACGCTGCTCCCCACGCTGCTCCCCACGGTGCTTCTAGTGAGGCACCATGAAGCCAATTTTGAGGAATTTTTGCTTCCTGAGAAGGGACATGGGAAGTAATTTGGCAAAGGACAATAGTTAAAAAAAAAAAATCCCTAAAGCAGCTTTGCAAGTAGTTTTCTAAAATCAGTAGGCCCACTGGAATACTATTTGGCTGTAGAACTTTGAATTTGTCTCACTGATTTTGCATATCTTTCCCATCCCTTTTTCATTACTTAATATTGTTAAAGTCATCCATCAAAAACAACTTAGAAAAGTTATCTTTAAAACACTTTTAGGATCAGTAGTCCCTTATTTTTCCTGACTTCCTTTCCAAAATGCCATCACTCGCAACCTCACGTCTACCTCTGAACAACTGACCCCCGTCCTCCCGTTTTAAAAAAAATGGTGAGTCTCCCAGGTGAGCCTCCACTGCAATTTTCCATTCTTACTTTGAGTATTTCTTCTTGAATATAAACCTCTGACTCTGGTTTCCCCCACTTCCTCCAGAAGTCTCACAAGAGGACCCTGATAAAAAGAGCTCTTGTGTTTCTGTTCTTCTAATGATTGCGGTATTCGTTAAGTGTAAACTCTATGCCAAGCACTGAGGTAGATAGAAGATAATTAGGTCAGATACGGTTCCTGTCTCACATGGAGCTCACAGTCTACAAAAAAGAGAGAATGGCTATCGAATCCCCATTTTACACATGAGGAAACTGAGGCTTAGTGAAGGCAAATGACTTGCCCAGGGTCAAACAGCCGGCAAGTGATGGAGCTGGGATAAGAGTTTACATCCTCCTACTCCCAGGCCCTTTTTGTTTCCACTAGGCCATACGGCTTCCTTTCTCTTTGCAGTTTTATATTGGACACAACTTCTCCGTGTGACTCCAGACCTTCATGGTAACTGAAACCCATGAGCAGAAGGATTTCAGAGTCTCAGTCTCAGAATCTGTAGACCCACCCAGATTTTCATGAAAACTGCTCACAGCAAGCAGGAAGACGAGGGAAAGAATATTCTGTTTTTTTTAGGATCAACATTTGATTTTATTTAGGCCTGCCCTGATTTCCTCTTAAGTCCAAGGCCTCTAGGCTCGTGCTTGTTAACATGGGCTTTATGGAAATGGACATCAAGATAGAGCCTGTGGTTTCCCATCAGTTATTGGTATTTACTGAATGCTTACTGAGTTCTGAGGGCAGTACTAAGTGCTGGTTGAGAAGCAGAGTAGCTTGGAGAAAGCAAAGGCCTGGGAGTCAGAAGAACCTGGGTTCTAATCCTGACTCTGCCAATTGCTTGTTGTGTGACCTTGAGCAAGTCACTTCATTTCTCTCTCAGTTTCCTCAGTTGTACAATGAAGATTCCTGTTCTCCTACCTAATTAGACTGTGAGCCCCATGAGAGACAGAGACTCTGTTTGATCTAATTAATTTGTACCTATCTCAGTGCATAGGACAGTGTTAGAAACGTTAGCAAGTACCATTGAAAAATGTGCTGGGATGAAAGGTAAATAAAGTATTTTCCCACAACTGACAGTCTAAGTAGGGGAAGACAGACACCCAGAAAAGCTAAACACATTCCATACAAACAACAGACAGGGGGAATATTTAAAATACCAGAAGCAATAATCAAGCCAGAGGTAGGAAACCAGTAAGCAGACTTTGTGGGGATGTCCTGGTGTGCTTTCTCTGCTTCCCCAGGGCTTTCCAGGATGAAGTATTTGTGTCTGAGGAGTCAGGGAGATATTCACTCCTTTGTTCATTCTGGGACCACCCCTCCTCCAAGGATTCCTTTCCCTTAATCAACATAACAGAGTTGGTAGACACACAACCCTCCACTCCACCACCTCTAGTCAGTTCCCCTGCATAATGTTCGCTTGGGCACTGATGTGCCCGTTATGGAGAGTCGATCTGTCATCCCTGCCTTCCTATCTAAGAAGTGGTTTTAGTGCCCGATGGGATTAAAATCTGTGCCCTGTCAGCCTGGTCAATATTTCATCAGGTGACCATCAGTGGATGCTGAGTGTAGCACAGGCAGAGTGCCTGGAATACTGAAACACTGTAGCATGAAGAGACGGGGATTGGGGACAGGGCAGGAGAATTCCAGCAAATGTATGGACATCGGGGATTTGGGGGCTGGAAATATGTTTATTTTGGGGGGGGGATCCTAAATCTCGATCCGGATATAGGGAATGATTCCCTTAGGTAGGTGCAGCTGGTATTGGCTTCACAGATATGATAGAATACAGCTTTGGACTTTTTTTGAATTGCTTCAGCAGCTGCCAAGGGCAAATGGAACCTGACAACTGGCATCCCATGCTTATTTCTCTGCCTCTCAAGGAAAGTGGTGATGTCACAACTTACCTAGCCGAGTTCCATAATAACATGCCAGGAATTATGAGAGGAAAGCAGTGGTGACTAGTGGAAAGAGCACAGGGGTAGGAGTCAGAGGACCCGGGTTCTAATCCTGGCTCGGCTTCTCTGGGTCTTGGTTGTGCATCTGAAAAATGGGGATTCAGTATCTGTTCCCCCCCGCTACTTAGACCGTAAGTCCCGTGTGGGATGGATTAATTTGTATCTACCCCAGTGCTTAAGACAGTGCTTGACACACAGTAGGCACTTAACAATATAATAATAATAATTTCTTCTGAGATGGACAGGGGCCCCAGACAGAGAAAATGCAGGAAACTATTCTCAATTCGCTCTCAGAATGGAGCATCGTAACTATCAATCCATCGATCGTATTTATTGAGCACTCAGTTTGTATAGAGCACTCTACTAAGTACTTGGAAGAGTATACTATAACAGAGTAGGTAGACACAAGTCCTGCACACAACAAGCTTACAGTCTGAAGGGAGTTATGCAAGTGAAAAGACCGTAAGGAATTGCGCTTAGTTCTTGGACTATAGGGAAATATCTCTTTCTGAGGAATCAGAATTGTTCTTAATTAGCCCAGCAGATTAGCTTGTTTGCCTAAAGGACAGCTAAAAGAAATCAGGCAAAGGGGTTACTGGGGTATTTCTTGATTGAGTACTGCTCCTGAAGGATGGTGCTCTGAAAACCAGGGTATGCATTGCACCAGATTTTGCAAATTGTATAAGTTGTTCCCTGGATAAAGCACGAATTAATCCTCTTCTCTTTTCTCTTGCTTCAAGAGTCGTAATTCTCTGTGATCCCTTCAGTCGAATTAGGTGTTCATCCACCACCTTTTGCCCAGATGGTGAATGAACACCTAATTCAGCTTCTGCTCATACATCGGATAACCTAGAGACAAGCTGACTTTCTGACTGGATAAAGGGCAGGAACAGTGCAGGTGACAAAAAGCAACAATTATTATTGCCCAGTGCCCTCCCAGGGTCTCTCCCTATCATCACATCGGCCCCACAGATGGGATCAGGGCTCCCGAGGATTAATATCAGCAATATCTTCACCCTCTTGGATGCATTTTCCAAGAGAAGCAGCATGGCCTAGTGGAAAGAGCTTGGACATGAGAGTCAGAGGACCTGGGTTCTAATCCCAACTCTACCAATTGGTCGCTGTGTAACCTTGGGCAAGTCACTTAACTTCTCTGTGCTTTAGTTCTCCCATTCTCTCTCCTACTTAGACTGTGAGCCCCAAGTGGGATAGGGACTCGCTAATTCACTTGTCTCTACTCCAGAGCTCAGAACAGTCTTTGACACACAGTAAGCATTTAGTAAATACCATGAAAAAAAATAAAAATCCCTGTTCTCCCTCCAATTTACTTTGTTCACCCCTTTGTAGGACAGGGACTTTGTCTGACCTGATTATCTTGTATCTGACCCAGTGCTCTGTACAGTGCTTGGCACATAGTTAATACTCTACAAATATAATAATAAGAAGAAGAATTAGAATGATAAGCCTGAGTCAGAAAATTAATGTTGATAATGACATGGTAAATAACAAAAAGCCAGAACTAGGACAAGAAGAAGAATGCCTTGGAAAGTCTCAGTGAAGATTACCATGGAATAAAAGGAGATTCAAAAGTAATAATGATGGTATTTGTTAAGAGCTTACTATGTGCCAAACACTGTTCTAAGCACTAAGATAGATCCAAGGTAATCAGGTCGTCCCACATGGGGCTTACAGTTTCAATCCCCATTTTACAGATGAGGTAACTGAGGCACAGAAAAGTGAAGTGACTTGCCCGTGGTCACACAGCAGACAAGTGGCGGAGCCAGGATTAGAACCCATGACCTTCTGACTCCCAGGTCCATGCTCTATCCACTACACCGTGCTACTTAATCCAGGCAAGCCTCCAAAAGGAAAGAGGATTAAAAATTTACCATTCAGGTTACCACAATATTAACACTTCCAAATAATAATAACAAAATTAAGAAAATGACAGTAATGATGATAATTATAATATGTCTTAAATACTTCCCGTGTGCCAAATATGTGCTAAGCGCCGGGGTAGATTCAAGTTAATCCGATCGGACACAGTCTCTATTCTAGGTAAGGCTCACAGTCTAAGAGGAATGGAGGTTAACTCCCATTTTACATATGAAGAAACTGAGACCCGGCAAGGTTAAACACCTTGCCCAAGGCCACAGCTGAAAAGAGAGGGGTTTGGGATGAGAACGTGTGTTTCTTCACTCCCGGTTCCGTGTGTCGCCTCCAAAAGGAAGACTGTATTTTCTAGAGGAGAGAATGCATCTCTGAGTTCATGAACTCCAGAGATCCTGTACTACAGATCCTGGACAAACTGAGAGCTTCAGAGCTGGAGATGAGGCATCCAGGAGTTGTTTCCTTTTTTCACCTGCAATGTTCCTGCCCTCTGTCCCTTTAGAAGGTCAGCTTGACCCTGGAATATCTGGTGTATGAGCAGAAGTGAGTGTGGAGGTGTGTGTGAAGGTCGAGGAGTGGGGGTGTTTGGGGGGTGGGTATGAGGAGGAAAATTGGATTTGTAATAATAATGTTGGTATTCGTTAAGCGCTTACTACGTGCCGAGCACCGTTCTAAGCGCTGGGGGAGATACAGGTAATCAGGTCGTCCCACGTGAGGCTCACAGTTAATCCCCGTTTTACAGATGAGGGAACTGAGGCACAGAGAAGTGAAGTGACTCGCCCACAGTCACACAGCTGACAAGTGGCAGAGCCGAGAGTCGAACCCGTGACCTCTGACTCCGAAGCCCGGGCTCTTTCCACTGAGCCACGCTGCTTCCCCGAGCGCTTGTACTTTGTACTCTCCCAAGCGCTCACTGCTGTGCTGTGCACACAGTAAGTGCTCAATAGATACAAATGATGATGATGATGATGATGATGGGTAGGAAGTGAGGGGAAGGAAGGAGAGTTTTGGCCATAGGAATCCCTAACAATCCACAGAAAGGCATCTCCCTCGCTTCCTCTTCACCCCCGATTCCTATTGGTCCAACCAACCTCAACTTACCCAAGATTTAGCCCAAGTTTTTTCCATGCCCTCAGGCTTTTAGATCTTCATCTGAGAGGCACTGCCAGCCAGTCAACTAGTTTAGAGCCAACTTCTCAAAAGCATTCTGATTCTCGCAGCAGATTCGTTCATTCATTCGTATTTATAGAGCGCTTACTGTGTGCAGAGCACTGTGCTAAGCGCTTGGAATGTACAATTCGGCAACAGATAGAGACGATCCCTACCCGACAACGGGCGATCGGTACCAGGATGGGGTAATGGTTAGAGCGTGGGTCTGGGAGTCGGAAGATCACGGGTTCTCAGCCCGGCTCTGCCTCTCGTCTGACCTTGGGGAAGTCACTTCACCTCTCTGGGCCTCAGTTACCTCATCTGTAAAATGGGGGCTGAGATGGTGAGCCAGATGTGGACAGGGACTGCGTTCAACCCGATTAGCTTGGATCCACCCCAGCGGACAGTATAGTGCCTGGCACCCAGTGAGCACTTAACAAATACCACAGTTCTTGTCATCATTATTATTATTACCGAAATTATTGTGTCTTGAGAGATGTGGAGAGCTCCTCCGCCCCATCTCCACTCCCAGAATGCTTAACCCCCACCCCTCGTCTCAACCGTTCTCAGGCCAACGGCGGGTGTAATTTGAGCCCAACAGTTTAAACGAACTCGAGGATGAAGAGAATTGCAGCCTCCTCCCTGTAGCTACCAGCCACCACTTCTCGATCTTTCTGATCATTTATGAGAGGGACAGCTGGATGCATTATTTAAGAGACGTGGGGGGAAGAGTGGGAAAGGGAGAGAGCGGGAGAGAAGAGGGAAGGAGAGAAAGGGAGAACCAGCTGTCCATCTTTTCACATATGGCAAAAGACCAGACAGTTTCACTCCCGGGTCAGTTATGTGAGAGAGGTTAATAGCCCCCTCCACATATTTTAGATTCCAGATGTGCACCAATCTGCATGAGAAAGGTTGAAAAAAAAAATTCTCTTCCGCCAGTAGCCTGGCTTTATTAGCTCGTTCTTATTGTAGCCGAAATCCGTTCTGGCTACGTCCATTTCCTCTAGACAGAGAGTGAGTCCCTTCTGATGCTCAGTTGTCGGACGGATGCTGCTGGCAGCATTCTGTGAAACAGGTGCCTTCTTGATTATCTGCCCCAGTGTGATGTATGTTGTTATTATGAAATGAGATGAACCATAACTTGTGCATCTGGACTACACGATAATGGGGAGGGTAAAATCCTGGCTTTCGGCAACACGGGGAACAAACCTGTCACTAACAAATGGAAATTTTCAGAACAGATCATTGATAGTAATTGAAAAGATGTCCTAAAAATAATTACATGTGAAATCCCTTTCCCTTTCTATATTTAAATGATAAATATTTGCCTGACCTTTACAGAATTTTTTTTCCTTTTTCTTCTGCGCTTATTACAATAAACTAATGTCCTTCAGTTATAATAAATTTGATTCAAAACAAGGAACTAGCCAACTGTGTCTCATGATGGGGAAACATCAATCATCACCTAAGAGACACTGCTTGTGGCTGGAACATTCACTGTCCAAGCTAAAATACTCCGTGCTTGACTTAGTTTTCCATTTATTAAATTGAAATGATATTTGAAATTCTCGAGTTGCCTCTTAGTTATCTAAATAATTTCCATTGTTGTCAGGCCGAAGAGCTGTAATGGGCACATCATTTACTAATGCAAACAGTTATCTTCGTTTGTAAAGCACTTACCATATCATTACCAGAAAATAAGTTTTGATATTTCATCCGGGCGATGTACAGTATAAATAAGTTTCCTGCTTTTTGGCGAAAAAGCTGCCACGTGCGTAGAATTCGATCAGAATTTGTTATTGCCGTTGTTGTTTTTAGGAATGTCACTTGCAATTCAAATTAGAGCAGTAGCTCCCATCCAGGTGCTCCAGTGAATGGACAAGTTTGGGGTCTTTTGGGCTTAGTGGTTTCTGACTCATAGCTAAAAATGTTATTCCAAAAAGGAAATGCTTCTTCATCCTGTAAGCCTACAGAACTGTCCTTCGTCATAGCTGACGCTACAGTGTCGAAGTCTTTCGCGTGCACAAAAAGCAGCGTTGCTTAGTGGGGACAGCATGGGCCTGGGAGTCAGCAGGTCCTGGGTTCTAATCCCAGCTCTGTCACTTGTCTGCTCTGTGACCTTGGGCAAGTCGCTTCACTTCTCTGCGTCTCAGTTACCGCGTCTGTAAAATGGGGCTAAGACCGAGAGCCCGATGTGGGACAAGGACTGTGTCCAACCTGATCAATTTGTATCTACCCCAACACTTAGTACGGTGCCTGGCCTATAGTAAGAAAGCGCTTAACAAATACCCCCACCCCAAAAAAAGATCTGGGGAATTGACAACAACTCCCGTATTGTTTGTACTACCCCTAAAAGACTGTAAACCCACTGTAAGCAGGGATCATATCTACCGACCATGTTATATGGTATTCTCCCCAGCGCTTAGTCCAGTGATCTGCCCCAGTAAGTATGCAATAAATATGGTTGAATGATTTTCAAGAAAGTTGGTATTTCACTGCAAGATCGAATTTCATCGAGCCCAGTTCTTTGTTGATCTAAGTCTGAGGTTGGTGAGAAGTGACTCTGTGGAAAGACCAAGGGCCTGGGAGTCAGAAGACCTGTGTTCTAATCCAGACTCCTCTACTTGCCTGCTGCATGACCATGGGCAAGGTATTTCACTTTTCTGAGCTTCATCTTTAAAATGGGGGTTAAATACCCGTTCTGCTTTGTCCTTAGACTGTGAAAGCTATGTGGGGCAGGGACTGTTTCTGATTCCATTGCCTTCATTTCAGTGCTTGGCAGACAGTAAGCACTTAAAAAATACCATAATTATTCTCAGTGAGGCAGGCAATGTTTAAGACACCATTCTGGGTGAGCAGCGTGACCAAAATTATGGATGCTTAAGACAGTCAGGGTATACCAAGTAACATTACAGTCTTATCTGGGAGTCAAAAGGCCCTGAGTTCTAATCCTGGCTCTGCCACTTATCTGCTGAGGGACCTTGGGCAAGTCGCTTCACTTCTCTCTGCCTCAGTTCCTCACTGAAAAATGGGAATTAAGACTGCGAGCCCTATTTGGTTCAGGGACTGTGTCCAACAAGGTTATCTTCTATTTTCCACAGTGCTTAGACCAGTACCTGGCAAATAGTAAGTGCTTAACAAAGACCACTATTATTATCATTATTATTATCGGCAGTCAAGAGACCAATATCCTGAGTTGCCTACTTACGCGGGACTTTTGTTTAGCTGTAGTGGAAGGGATATCTCTTATCAGGAGAACAAGTATCTGAGTTGGCTTTTCCACTGGCGGTATTGATTTGCACACAAAGCTTTCCACACCATCTTGCCTGGTCTCCCCGGGGCAGTAGCAATCATTGCAAAATTCAGACATTATTATAAATAAATAAATTATAGCTACGTGCATAAATACTGTGGGACTGAGAGGGGAAAATGAACAAAGGGAGCATGTCAGGGTGATGCAGAAAGGAGTGGGAGAAGAGGAAAGAGGGGCTTAATCAGGGAAGCCCTCTTGGAGGAGACGTGTCCTCAGTAGGAGTTTGAAGCGTGGGGAGAGTAATTTTCTGTCGGATTTGAGGAGGGAGGACTTCCAGGCCAGAAGCAGGATGTGAGCAAGGGGTTGAGAGTGACATAGGGAGAGCCAAATTAGCTAATTCCTTATCATCTTCTCTGCAATTTGACAGAGACCTGATACACTCTAACCCCACTGGGCAGATTTCAGCGACTGTCAGGCTGTGCCCCGCTTGCTCTGGCTTTGCGGAGTTCCCTGGGTGTGCTGTTCTGGCCCTGGGGATTTTGTTCCCAAGCAACTAGTTGCTGGGAAAATGGCATTTCAGAGCCTTTAAACAAGCCTGGCTAGGGATCTGCACCCAAGGGATGGTGGTTTCTAGGGATCGGGTTTAACACTTGGTGTTAGTGTGCTGCTTTTCTTCTCAAGTCCTTAAAAAAAACCTCCCTGCTGAATGATTGTTGGATATTTATAAGGATTAGACAAGAGATATCTGTGTTTTGCTGTGGGCAGGGAATGTGTCTACCAACTGTAACGTTGTACTGTCCCAAGCACTTAGTACAGTGTTTGGCACGCAGTCAGCGCTCAATAAATACACTTGATTGATTACCCCTAATGAAAGAGATTTAAAAACAAAGATTTTGGCATCAGTTAATCGATGATATTGCTCCTTAAGTGTTTATATTGGGTCAAGCACTGTACTAATTTCTGGGAAAATGCAAGGACAATAATTTAGACATGGTTCCTGACCTTCAAGGGCAATATGCACTAGATTAATCAACTAGTCCAGTGATGGTATTTATTGAGCTATTACTTACTGAACTAAATTCCTGGGACAGTAGAATACAATAGAGATGGTACAAATGATCCCTGCCTTCAAGAAGCTTGCAGTCTAGTGGGCAAGGACAATAATACAGATCCACTTTTTTCTCCCACTATACCCCAGCTTGCACTCTTCATTCCTCTCTATGTAATCTACTCCATGTGCCTAGTTCTCTTGCCTCTTCCTCATAACCTTCCTTCTGGCCAGAATTCCTCCCTTCCCATCGGGCATATTGCTTTCCCCCATCTTCAAAGCTTCAAAGTCCTTCTGAAATCACGTCTCCTCAAATGAGGCCCTTCCTGATTAACTTCTAATCTCCCCACCATATAGCCCCCACATGCCATTTCAGCATTTTCCACCTGAGCACAATACACTGACAATCCCCTCCTCCCTGGAACTTGTGTACACATTTTAATATTCTAGTACACCCTCTGCCTGTAATCTGTTTCAATGTCTCTTTCTCCTGCTATACTTCAAGATCTTTGAGGCTCTTTTAGGAAGTAGATCAGGTCTACTTATTCTGCCTAGCGAGAAACAGCACGGCCTAGTGTAGACAGCATATGGACCTGGGAGTCAGAGAGACCTGGGTTCTAATCACCGGTCTGCCTCTTGTCTGCTCTGTGACCTCGAGGATTCTACTCCACTTCCCTGTATCTCAGTTACCTAGTGTGAGAAAAGGGGATTAGGAATGTGAGCCTCCTCTGGGACCGGGACGGTGTTCAACCCAATTTGCTTGTATCCACCCTAGCGCTTAGTACAGTGTCTGGCCCACAGTCAGCGCTTAACAAATGCCATAATCATCATTACTGTTATTATTACTGTACTCTCACAAGTTCTTAATACAGTATACCGCACTCAATAAATGCTATTAATTGATTTAAAAAAATTAATACATTCTACCTACCTAATCACACCGTACCATCAGTCATCTTAACACTGTATTCTTGTTCAATTATGAATTCACTTGGGTCTGTCATGTGTATCTCTTCCCTCTTTCTTTTTATCAGTATACCATCTCCCCTGATGCAATGTAAGCTCCTTAAGGTCATCTGAGGCTTTTAGATTTTGCCCCAGCACCTTGAACAGAGTGATCTGTTCACAGGAAGTGCTCAGTACGTCCCGCTGATTGATTGATCAGTCGACCAATCTTAGACCCTGAGGCTGCTTAGCCCGAAAAGTGGGAAAGGGATCTAGTACTGGAAGATTGTCTCCGCCTGATGTCGTGAGTCCCCAGGTCATTATAGCGAGTATCTACGTTGTGAAGCATATTGAGAAGGGCCTTAGGAAGCTGATCTTCACTCTTATAAATGTCTACAGAAAACGAGAGGAAGAAGCAGATTTGCGGCTTTCCCGAACATCCAGGTCCCTCTTGGCTTTCCCAGCTGGCTGATTCCTTTCCCACCCGCGGAGTGACGGGCAGCACGGACAAGTTCCGACTTGTCTCGGAGGTTTAGCGTTCGCTGACGATATCTCGTTCAGAATACAGAAGAGGAACCTTTCGACTTCAACCTTCATTGACTTGTTCCAGTCCGAGCCTGCCGGCGGTTCTCCAGGTGAGATAAAAGAAACAGATGCTGGCGAGCGATGACTGGACCTAAATAGAACTGAAGATCTCACACCTGTGCCAGTTGGGCTCAGAGCCAATCTGCCCAGAAGAACAATCCTGGAAGCACCACTGGCATAGCGGATAGAGCTCGGGTCTGGGAGTCGGAAAATCATGGGTTCTAATCCCAGCTCCTCCAGTTGCCTGCTCTGTGACCTTGGGGACGTCACTTCACTTCTCTGTGTCTCGGTTCCCTCATCTGTAAAATGGAGATTGAGACTGTGAGCCCCATGTGGTACAGGAACTGTGCCCAACCCGCTTTGCTTGAATCCTTCCCCCCGGCCCCCCGCAGTGCTTTGTACAGTGCCTGGCACATAGTAAGCACTTAACAAATGCCATGATTATTATTATTATCATTATCATCACTATTATTAAGCAACATTAAACTCCAAAGTCGGACTCGTCATAGAGATCCTGGGCTTTCAGATGAGCCGCTTGTTGGCTTTACTGACTTTGCGTTGCCTCTCCACAACTTCGCACCCTGCCTCTTTTTAGAACATAAGAGAGTTGTCCTTTGGTCCTTGAAGAGGTAACTTGTCTACCAAATCTCTTATCTTGTACTCTCCCAAGCACTTAGTACAGTGCTCTGCACACAGTAAGCACTCAATAAGAACGATCGATCGAAACTGTCGTTGCCGATGATGAGACCATACATGAGTGTGAGCGTCTATCGGAGAGAATCTTTTGTGCCCTTTAATGTTGGGATTTGTTAAGCGCTTACTATGTGTGGAGCACTGTTCTAAGCGCTGGGGGAGATACAGGGTAATCAGGTCGTCCCACGTGAGGCTCACGGTTAATCCCCATTTTACAGATGAGGTCACTGAGGCCCAGAGAAGTGAAGTGACTCGCCCACAGTCACACAGCTGACAAGTGGCAGAGCCGGGAGTCGAACTCATGACCTCTGACTCCGAAGCCCAGGCTCTTTCCACTGAGCCACGCTGCACTTTGTGTACGAAGGGCCGGCCGGGTAACGTATCTGGCACTCTTGTCATTCCGGGGAGTTCTGCTTCGTCGTCATTAGTCAAAGGAGGAAGATAAAGTCTGTGGTGAACGGGTCTTGCACCTGATTCATTTCGCAGAAGTGGCGATGGCGTGCGCTGAACCATTCTCACTCGCTCATCTGATTTCTCCTGTCCTGCCGCACGCAGGGGATTGTTGGTAGGGAGAATAGGTGCAGGCTCTGATTTTTACAGTTGCTGGTACTACTGGGCCCTCATCCACTTGGTAAGGCAAAGTGGAGTGTGATAATCAAATTGGCTTAGTGACGATTGGAGGATAGGGGCACATTTAGTACATAGGACTGTCAAAAATGTGGATAACTGGGTCAGACCCCTGCCCCATCTAGTTGATATCCCGTCTCCCACAGTAACCCCAAAGGCTTCTTGGAAGAACCGTGTAATGGCTGCCCTCCTTGACGCCGTCCCCCTACTCAGGGATGGCCATACTTTTCTTTCTTTCATCTGAGAATTATTGCGAGCCTTTTGGAGAAGGCTCAGCACCGTCTAATCCCACGGTCACCCTGGAACAGTATCACATTGTGGGATGCTTTTCCTACAGTTCGCTTACCTTTATCTCTGGGAAGAGCCGTCTGGAGTTCTGTTAGGTCAGTGATTGGTTTGCTAGTCCTCCTTTCACCTGATCTGTCCCAAATCTGTCCCTAAGGGATGATCGAGAGTGGATGCGAGAGAAGGTTTCCTTGATGGTGATATTTGGATAAGTGACTTTAGAGCATTCTCTGAACTGCCACTTGCGAAAACTGAAGAGTGCCCCTTCTGAACTGTATTTTTCGGTACGTACATCTTCTGATATCAGCCTAAGAGGAGGACCAGACTGATAAGACATTGAGAGGAGGCTTAGAGGCCAAATCTTTTTTTAAAAGAGAGATGCGATTTAGTGGATGAAGATAGAAATGAGGAGGGACATCAGATGGAAGTCATTGACAAACCCAAACCTTCTGAAGATTGGAAAGTGTCAAGAATCAGTGAAGGATATATTTTGAGGTCGTTGCCTTGTCCCTGTGGCCCGGTCTGCACCGGCAAATGAAATAGGGAACTGGGACACTTATTCCGATCATTCAAGTGAAAATCATGCTTATCTCAGAAATATCAGGAAAATTGAGGCATAGGTGGAATTATATAGCTACAGTTATCTAGGTATTGGATGCAATCTTCCTCTTCACTTTACTGATAAGGAACTGACTTCAATGAGAGTAGACAGAAAATCAGGTCATGAATCTGTGAAAAACTTATAAACGTAGTCAGTTTTGCTGGAACACGGAGGGTGAGGTCTTGAAGAAATTTGCATCGCGGAAAAATCTCGTTATGATACTTTCATCTTTACTGAGTCCCTGCAAATGCATACAGTCACTTCTCCCTACACCAGATCTTCTCGTTCTAACTTGCGTGTCACATTATATCTAGACCGACCTGTGTTTTCATTCATCCAGTCATTTATTCATTAATGTTTATTGAACACATTTCATGCAAAGCACTATAATAAGCTCTGGGAAAAAAAAGAATACAAAATTAGAAAAAGAGTCCCAGCCCCCAAGAGGCTCACAGTTTGGGGATAAGGGAGTAGAGGAAGGTTGGCAATGGGCAATCTGAACCCTGAATCAATAAAAACAGAAAACATCATCAGAGATGTAGGCAACAATATATATAAGAATATCGGGAAGCCATTGGGAGAGAACTTTCCCTCAATTTTTTAATAAGATCTACCCAAAATGTGAAAATATAGATTGTTTCGGGGAAAACTGAGAAGCAGCATCGTCTAGTGGAAAAAGCACGGGCCTGGGCGTCAGAAGGATCTGGGTTCTAATCCTAGCTCCACCAGTTCTCTGCTGTGTGACCTTGGATGAGTGACTTAACTGCTCTGTGGCTCAGTTCCTTCATCTGTAAAATGGGGATTAAGACCGTGAGCCCCATGTGGGTCATGGACAGTGTCCAACTTGATTAACTTGTACCTTCCCTATGGTTAGTACATTGCCTGACACCGATAAGCCCTTAACAAATACCATTAACAAACAAACAAACAAAAAACTGGGGAAAAGTCAAATTGAATATCAACTGATTCTGTTTCAGCAGACGTCGAGAGGGGAGGCAACATAGCCTAGTGTAAAAAACCCAGGCCTGGGAATCCGAGGATCTCTGTTCTAATCCCAGCTCTGCCATGTGTCTGCTGGTGAACTTGGGCAAGTCAGCTAAGTTATCTGTGTCTCAGTTTCCTGTAAAATGTAAAATCTGTAAAATGGAGATTAAATCCTATTCCCTCCCATTTAGACTGTATGCCCCACGTGGGACAGGGGCTGTGACCAATCCGATTATCTTGTATCTTCCCCAGCTCTCAGTACGGTGCTTGGGACATAGTAAGTGCTTACCCGTGCCGATTCTTATGATTTTCCCCAAGTTTGGGACAATTGTATTCATTTATATATGTGTGTGTATGTGTATTGTATGTACATATATACAATACACATACACACAAATATGAATACCCACACATTTATATCTGCGACTCTCCGTGAGGCTTTGTCATTATTTCAGCCCGCAAAGAATCACGCATTCAGATTTTCTGATCATCACGGGGTCAGCATATAAAGTAATGACGTTCCCAGATTTTTGTGAAAAATAAAACATGTCACACTGAACGAACAATCCCACCAAGTGATGCTTACCCCTTCACGCCTCGCCTCAGTTGTCCCATCTGCTTCCAGGCACTATTTCCAAGTAAAGTCACCCAAGCACGTTTGAGTGTGGTTGCCACTCTTCACAAAGACAGGGTACTGATGAAAACCCGCAAAACCACCATCTTCTGCACAGACCATAGTAGGGCTAAGTATTCAGAAACGCTGACAACAAATATCAGCTGCCATACCCGATGAATTCTAAGTCACCTAAACCTTTTGACCAAAGAGCAGAAGAATGGTGTTTGCAATAGCTGTGTGTCTACCTTCAGATTCGAAGACAAATTTCAGAAGCCAAAGAATTTAAGCAGTGGTGCGGAGAAGCGGGCATGGTCAACTCCATCAGTACATTTAAGACATTTATTTGCCCAGAAGCAGATATTTCTCAAGCAAACAAATAAAATCATCATTATGAATCAAGCATTTGTGAGGGACAACCTTTGAATGATGGGTAATGTATCGCAGATTGGGTCATTCATTCATTCAAACGTATTTATTGAGCACTTACTGTGTGCAGAGCACTGTACTAAGCACTTGGGGAAGTACAGCACAACAATAGACAGTGACATTCCCTGCCCACAACAAGCTTACGGTCTAGAGGCGGGGAGACAGACATCAATGAAATAAATGAAATTAGAGATACGGACATAAGTGCTTGTGGGGCTGGGAGAGGGAAAGAGCGAGGAGAGCAGAGCAAGGTGACGCAGAAGGGAGTAATAATAATAATGATGGCATTTGTTAAGCGCTTACTATGTGCAAAGCACTGTTCTAAGCTCTGGGAAGGGTACAAGGTGATCAGGTTATCCCAAGTGGGGCTCACAGTCTTAATCCCCATTTTACAGATGAGGTAACTGAGGCACAGAGAAGTGAAGTGACTTGCCCAAAGTCACACAGCTGACAAGCGGCGGAGCCGGGATTCGAACCCATGACCTCTGACTCCCTCTTTCCACTGAGCCAAGCTGCTTCTCAGTAGAAGATGAGGAAACGTGGGGCTTAGTCTGGGAATGCCTTTGGAGCAGACGTGCCCTCCACAGGGCTCTGAACAGGGGGAGGGTAATCGTCGAACAGATTGGAGGAGGGAAGGAACTCCAGATCGGCGGCGGGACGCGGGCTAGGAGTCGGCAGCGAGATAGGTGAGACCGAGGAACAGTGAGAAGGTTAACGCTAAGGGACCGAGGTGGGAGGGCAGGGTTGTAGAAGGAGAGAAATGAGGTGAGTTAGGAGGGGGGAGGTGATGGAGTGCTTTAAAGCCAATGGGGAGGAGTTTTTGTTTGATATGGAGGTGGAAGGGCATCCGCTGGAGGGTTCTGAGAAGCAGGGTGACATGTCCTGAACGTTTCTGTAGAAAAATGATCCGGGCAGCAGAGCGAAGTATGGCCTGGAGTGGGGAGAGACAGGTGGCCGGGAGGTCAGCAAGGAGGCCGATGCGGTAATCCAGGCGGGAGAGGATGAGGGATTGTATCAACGTGATGGCAGTTGGGATGGAGAGGAAAGGGCGGATTTTAGCGACGACGTGAAGGCGGGACCGACGGGATTTGGAGACGGATTGAATACGTGGGTTGCGTGACAAAGAGGAGCCTGTTGATTATCCTGTAGTCGATTAGACTCTTGAGGGCAGAAAATGTGTGTTTTGCTTCTGTCGTGCATTCCTAACTTAGTTCAGAGTTCTGCTCCCGGCAGGTTTATAAATGCCGGGAGACAGTGTCAGAGTCGCCTCGGGATGCCCTTACTGCAGCCATTTAGGGTTAGTGATGAAAGAAATGTGATCAGGTGAAGGTGTTGAGAGTAAGAACGGTAGTGATCACAAGAATAATAGTAGCCGTAAAGCAGCATTAATATTAGCGGAAGGAGAAGTATTCATTCATTCGATCGTATTTATTGAACGCTTATGGGGTGCAGAGCACCGTACTAAGCGCTTGGAAAGTAGAGTTCGGCGACGGATAGAGCCATTCCCCACCCAACGATGGGTTCGCAGTCTAGAATCGGTAGTATTAACCATAGAAGTGGCGTGAATAACCGTAGAGAAGCAGCGTGGTTCAACGGCAAGATCCCGGGTTTGGGAGTCAGAGATGGTGGGTTCTGATCCCGACCCCGCCACTTATCAGCTGTGTGACTTTGGGCGAGTCACTTCACTTCCCTGGGCCTCAAGTTACCTCATCTGGAGAACGGGGATTAAAAGTCCCAAGTCTCTCACCCGATTACCTGGTATCTACCCAGCGGTTCGAACAGTGCATGGCACATAGTAAGCGCTTAGCAAATACCAAATTATTAGTAGTGATAGCAGAGGTCTTAGCATCAGTAGTAGCAGGAGGAGGAGCAGCATCAGTAGCAGTATTCACATAATATTACTAAGCAATTAATAGCTATTAATAGCAATTAATAAGCAGCCACTGCATAGACTGGACTAAGTACTTGGGTGGGTAAGTGTACAAGAAGTCTGCACCCTGCTAAAGGGCAACTGAGGCCGCTTGGCCACGTCAGAAGCGAACTCTGAATTGGAACTGTGGTCGTTCCCTGCCCGGATCGAACTGGACTGCCTAGTTTTCGCTACGCCCATCTCGACAACAACTCTTCTTTAGGGGCTCCAGGACATTTTAAATCCCGAAACCTGAAATTCTCAGCGAACGCCGAAGCCGTGCCCACGGCCCCGTCGCCCGCCCGGGAGCGAGCACCGAATCCAAACCGGGCTAGGAAAGTTCCCTGCCAGTCCCCGCTCAGACCAAGGCGGACTGCCAAGTTTTCACTCCACAAATTTTGAAAGAAAAACCGGATTCGGGGGAGTGTGGATTTGGGCCGTTCAGCCAGCCTCATGGCCACAAATATGTCAGGGATTCGCCAAATATTATTAGTAGTAGTAATAATAATAGTGTTGGTATGTGTTAAGCGCTTACTGTGTGCAGGGCACTGTTCTAAGCGCTGGGGTAGACACAGGGGAATCAGGTTGTCCCACGTGGGGCTCACAGTTAACCCCCATTTGACAGATGAGGTAACTGAGGCACAGAGAAGTGAAGTGACTTGCCCAGAGTCACACAGCTGACAGGTGGCAGAGCCGGGAGTCGAACCCATGACCTCCGACTCCGAAGCCCAGGCTCTTTCCACTGAGTAGTAGTAATCTTGCATTTGTTAAGCCCTGACTATGTGTCAAGCACTGTTCGAAGCCCTGGGGTAGATAGGAGTTGATCAGTTCTGACAGAATCCTTGTCAAGATGGAGCTCACACGCGGTGTGACAGTAGGAGGGAGAATTGGTATTGAATCCCCATTTTACAGATGAGGAAACGGAGGTCAGAGAAGGGAAGCGACTGGCCTAAGGTCCCACAGCAGGTCAGTGGAGGAGGCGGGATTAGAACCCAGGTCCTCTGACTTCCAGGTCCATGTTCTTTCCACTAGGCCAAGGTGATTCTTAAAGAGTAGGATCTCTATCGGAGAACCGCTTCAGCATTTTTCAGAGTGGTTTACAAAGGATTTTTGGGGGGTCCAGAGCATCCCTGCCACAGGATGGAGGAGGGTGGTGTTACACTCTCGTCTCCACCTCCTCGGGTTTGCCCTCTAGTAATAATAGGACATGTAGATAAGCAGCGTGGATCAGTGGAAAGATCCCGGGCTTGGGAGTCGGGGGTCATGGGTTCGAATCCCGGCTCTGCCACTTAGCTGTGTGACTGTGGGCCAGTCACTTCACTTCTCTGTGCCTCAGTTACCTCATCTGTAAACTGGGGATGAAGACTGTGAGCCTCACGTGGGGCAACCTGATTACCTTGTATCTCCCCCAGCGCTTAGAACAGTTCTCTGCACGTAGTAAGCGCTTTCCCCTGTGTCTCCCCCAGCGCTTAGGACAGTGCTCGGCACATAGTAAGCGCTTAACAAATGGCAACAATTATTATTAATCATTATTAAATACCAACATTATTATTATTATCAAGTGCTTATGAGGTTCAAAGCACCGTACTAAACACTGGGTTAGATACAAGGTGTTCAGGTTGGTCCCTGTCACTCTTTTCTAAGTGGTTGGGAACATACAATAGGAGCACAGTGCGAAAGGAACCGGCGTGGCCTAGTGGATAGAGCACAGGCCTGGGAGTCAGAAGGGCCTGGGTTCCGATTCCGGCTCTGCCCCTTGTCGCCTGTGTGACCTTAATAATAATAATAATAATGTTGGTATTTGTTAAGCGCTTACTATGTGCCGAGCACTGTTCTAAGCGCTGGGGTAAACACAGGGGAATCAGGTTGTCCCACGTGGGGCTCACACTTAATCCCCATTTTACAGATGAGGGAACTGAGGCACAGAGAAGTTAAGTGACTTGCCCACAGTCACACAGCTGACAAGTGGCAGAGCTGGGATTCGAACTCATGAGCCCTGACTCCAAAGCCCGTGCTCTTTCCACTGCGCCACGCTGCTTCTCTAACCTTGGCGACTCACTTCAGTACTCTGTGCCTCAGTTCCCTCATCTGTAAAATGGGGAGAAAGACTGTGAGTCCCACGTGGGACGGGGACTTTGTCCAACCCGATCAGCTTGTACGTATCCCGGCACCAGCGTGGCTCAGTGGAAAGAGCCCGGGCTTGGGAGTCAGAGGTCGTGGGTTCTAACCCCGGCTCCGCCACTTGTCTGCTATGTGACTTTGGGCAAGTCACTTCTCTGTGCCTCGCTTACCTCATCTGTAAAATGGGGGTTAAGACTGGGAGCCCCACGTGGGACAACCGGATAAACTTGTATCTACCCCAGCGCTTAGAACAGGGCTTGGCACAGAGTAAGTGCTTAACAAAGACCATCATCATTAATACCATAAAAAAGGCATTGTCTTTTCTAATGAGAAAGGCAGGACACAGATCGCATACAACACGTATGCATACACGTACATTAAGGTACAAGAATAAGAGCACAGATAGAGACGATTAAAACAAAACTAGACAAGTAAATGACTAAATCAATAGACAACAAATAAGCGGCGAGTTTATAGAAATGTCGGGGAGCGTCGAAGGGGTCAGTGGTATGACCTAACCAGGTGGTGGGAGGTCTCTATTCCTGCTTCTCCCCCCCCTCCACCCCTCCCCTCACTTTTAACTTCCTCCAGGATGCTGGAGACATTGTTTTTCAAGAAGCAGGTTGGAGCAGACAGGGAACCCTCAGAGGGGGATCCCCAGGACCTTTGCATAGCAGATTGATCCTTAGGTCATTCTCATTCAGAATATAGTCATTCAAATGGATGCCTGCTGTGTGTCCTTAGGCAAATCCCTTAACTTCTCTGTACCTCACTTTTCTCCTATGTAAAAAGAGGATTCAAAAACTTGTTTTCCCTAGTCGTTAGACTGTGAGCTCCATATGGAACAGGGACTGTGTCTGATCTGATTAACTTGTATCTTCCCCAATACTTAGAACAGTGCTTGATAAATACTAAGTGCTCAACAAATACCATAAAATAATGACAAAAAAAATCATCCTGACACGGTGGGGCTCCTTAGCTGATCTTTAATAATAATAATAATAATGATGTTGCTATTTGTTAAGCTCTTGCTATGTGCAGAGCACTGTTCTAAGCGCCGGGGTACATACGGGGTGATCAGGTTTTATTCTCCATTTTCCAGATGAGGTAACTGAGGCACAGAGAAGTTAAGTGACTTGCCCACAGTCACCCAGCTGACAAGTGGCAGATCCGGGATTCGAACCCATGACCTCTGACTCCGAAGCCCGTGCTCTTTCCACTGAGCCAATAATAATGCTATTTGTTTAGTGCTTACTACGTGCCAAGCACCGTTCTAAGCTCTGAGCACCGTTCTAAGCGCTTTAATGGGTTTCTAGCCAAAACACAGTGTAAATCCCCTTAAGAGAAGACCTCAGTGTAGCTTTTCTGCAAGAATGGAGGGAAAATAGAGGAGGGGCGAAAGGCTGTCAGACCAGTAATTGCACGTTAACCAGGGTGAAATGAGGGGAAATCATGCCGCTGAGGTACTGGGAGTTGATGTCGACAACTCTTGAGGCAGGCCAGTGAGGGAGAAATATTCCACGCAGATGGTCAGTGTGATCTGGAGTCGTCCGTGGTGGTTTGAGTTGACTCTGACAGCCCACCCCACCGCCCTGTTTGCTTACTTTTGGTTCCAAGATGCTCAATACCAAATATCGATAAATCTCCTGTATGCCTTCCTGCTGCCAGCAACAGTGCAACGGCCAATTACTTATGAGGCATTAGTCATTGTTTTTAAACTATACACTGGTAATTTGATTTAGACAGGGCATTTTCTCCTGATAAATCTAGCTAGATTACCAAGTCAGAATGTATTTATTAAAACACCAATTAGATCTTGCTCTCTCATCCATCACAAGGCCCTTTACTTCTCGGGGGGGATTCGGTGACATGTTCAAGGCTCTGCATTTGCGTGAATGACTGATTTAAATCAAGTTGTCATTTCAAGAGAGGTACCTTCTCTCTCCACCTTGAGGAAACTGATTTCTGTTCAGAGCCATTTTGGCCACCGTGAACTAGGAGGCGGCGGAGTGGGGAGGGTTTGTCGGGGGTGCCTGCCTCCTCCTGGTGATTCTCCTGGGTGCTGGGAGATCTCTGCTAGAACAGGTCGCAGAATCAGTGTAGCTGGGGGCCCAGGAGCCTGTGGACTGCATCGTCAGGAGTCTTTTCATTCATTCAATTGAATTTATTGAGCACTCACTGTGTGCAAAGCACCGTGCTAAGTACCTGGGAGCCGTTAAAGGCTTACATGTCCCAGGCGGTTGTTAAGCGCTGGGACGGATGCAAGCAGATCAAGTTGGACACGGTCCCTGTCCCACGTGGGACCCACAGTCTCAATCCCCACTTTACAGATGAGGGAATGGAGGCACCAAGAAGTGAATAATGTTGGTATTTGTTAAGCGCTTACTGTGTGCAGAGCACTGTTCTAAGTGCTGGGGTAGATACAGGGTCATCAGATTGTCCCACGTGAGGCTCACAGTTTTAATCCCCATTTTACAGATGAGGTCACTGGGGCCCAGAGAAGTGAAGTGACTTGCCCGCAGTCACACGGCTGACAAGGGGCGGAGCCGGGATTCGAACCCATAACCTCTGACTTCCAAGCCTGGGCTCTTTCCACCGAGCCGCGCCGCTTCTCAGGTGAAGTGATTTGCCCGAGGTCACACAGCAGGTAAATGGTGGAGCCAGGATTAGAACCCATGTCCTTCTGCCTCCCAGGCCCCGTGCTCTCTCCGCTGCACCATACCGCTTCTCTGCCTAGTCAAGAGCAAGTGGGGATTGAGAAGTACGGCAGAGAAGATGGTATCCCTAATGCAGTTCCAGAGGATACGGAGTTGGGCCAGCTGGCAAAAAAAGTTGGCAGGTGATGAGATTAAACAGAATTGCAAAGATCTCAGAAGATGGGGATAGAATTCCATGGCCTGCCTGGTTAGAACAATGATTTTTTTTTTAGAAGAGTTCAAAACCAGAACTGAACACAAGAGAACACAAGCAAAAGATTAGTAGTAAAAGGAAAACACCACTTGTAAGGCAAGACAGAGTAGAAAAAGACCTGGGGGCCGTAGTCAACCGCAAGCTAATATTAACCGACAATGTAGTGCTGTCATTGACATAATGGTCCTGCATTTTCATGGTAATTGTATAAGAATTGAGAAATCATTCTTCCTCTCATTAATGCTTTATGCTGTTACTACATTTTCAAAAAACAAGTGGGGAATTTGATGAAGATCCAGAGAAAGAAAATAAATGGAAGTATGGCATCCAGATAGGAACAACGATAATACAACTCTAGTAACGATTCTTATTGTTTCCTGGGTACAGAAGCACTCTTGTAACATCCGGGGCAGGTCAGTTCAGATAGAATCCCTGTCCCACTTGAGGTTTTCAGTCTGAGGTCACTGATTCAGGTTTCTAGGATCCCGGGCATCTGGGTCCAAAGTGATTCTCACAGAACATTTGCTTTTGCGTAACATTTATTTAAGCCACGTCCCCCGGAGCTCTCCCCCAAGAGGCCTTCCCTGACTAAGCCCTCATTTCCTCATTTCCCTCTCCCTTCTGCTTTGCCCTGACTCGGTGTCTTTATTCACCACCCACCCTCCCCCAGCCTCGCGTCACTTAGCTACATCTCCATTCTTTGTATTAACGGGTTTCCCTCTCTAGATTGTAAGCTCGGTGTGGGGAGGGAATGTTTCCATCGATAGTATTGTGTTGTACTCTCCCAAGAGCTTAGTACAGCCCCCGTACCCAGTAAGTGCTCGATAAATATGACCGGCTGGTAGGTTGATTTTGCACTTTTGAAAAATAGAACTTTCCCACCAGAGATGTGGCTAGCACCCTAGTAGATAACTTCTTGTCCTACGCTGTCGAGTCGTGTCCGACCCGTAGTGACGCGATGGACACATCTCTCCCAGAAAGCCCCGCTTACATCTGCAGTTGTTCTGGAAGGCTTTCCATAGAGTTTTCTTTGTAAAAATATAAAAGCGGTTTACCATTTGCCTCCTTCCGTGCAGTAAAGGAGTCTCCGCCCTCGACTCTCCCCCGCGCTCCTGCTGCCCGGCACGGCGGACTTTTGACCTGTAGCAGATGGCCTTCCACTCGCCAGCCACTGGCCAAGCTAGAAATGAAATGGATGGGCCTCTGCTTGACTCTCCCTCCTGTAGTCGAGACTGGTAGAGGACTGAAAACTCTCCAGGTGCGACCCTGAGAGAGAAGTAGGGACTACCCATTGGAAAAGGTCACTGAAACTGTAAATTTTACCCCAAACTGACCAATAAATGAGATGGATATGTCTTCAACTCTTGTGGAAGGAGGCCAAGGATGATATTCACTGTCTTGCAGTTGGTGATGCTTTCATCCATTGGAGGGCCAGCTTTTAGTGGTAAGCTTGAAGCGTGGTCTAGGGGAAAGAGTGTGAGCTTGTGAGGCAGAAGACCTGGGTTCTAATCCCGACTCTGCCACTTGTCTTCTGTGACCTTGGGAAAGTGGCTTAACTTATCTGGGCCTCAGCTACCTCATCTGTAAAATGGGGATTAAGACTGTGAACCCCATGTAGGACAGGGTCTGCATCCAACCTGATTAGCTTGTATCTACCCCAGTGCTTAGAACAGTGCCTTAAAAAATACCATTTAAAAAACCCGGAAAACAAAGCAAATTAGGGGTGAACCCTCCAACTGAATGCAAACGGTTCTCACCATACTAAGCTCTTGGCACAGTACGGCAGAATTAGCTTTACTAGTCTAGACTGTTAGCTCGTCGGGGGAGGGGATTGTCTGCTCATTCAATTAATCGTATTTATTGAGCGCTTACTGTGTGCGTAGCACTGTACTAAGTGCTTGGAAAGTACAATACAGCCATAAGGAGAGACAATGTTCTAACAGCTCTAACTTTTCTCACAACGTCCCTAAGATTAGGGGCCACTCATTAGGTAACGTTTTATTCCTTGTTCTCCCATCATTATTGTATTGTCGTCTCCCAAGTGCTTAGTACAGTGCTCTGCACGCATTAAGTGCTCAATAAATAAGATGGCCAATCAGCAGACGCGTTCCCTGCCTACAATGAGATTACAGTCTAGAGACTGTAAAACCGACCATAGTTGACCATGGCCAAAACTGGCCATAATCCGATGCTGTTCGAGTCAGTAACTAAAATCTTAAGGAAACCAACTGTTCGCTTTTCCCCTCCACCAAACACACCCCGGTTCCTTGAGCAACACCCTAAGGAATACTTTCCTTTTTCCCAAACGCTCACAGCATTCAAAACCATTCCAAGTGGACTCGCCCAAATGAGGTCACGGACTCTTGTCTGTAAAAGACTGTCGGAGAAACGACAGATCGTGAACCGCCGATGCCACGGATGACGGCGGCCCTGGAGCGAGGGGAAGGTGCTCCGTTCCACTTGCAGGCATCACCAAACAGTAGCTCTCGGCTCTGCTAATCTGTGAAATTGTTTTCCACTCGCCAGAATGCTGGAAGCTAATTGCTTTCTTCAATGAAACAAGACTATCCACTCATCTAAGCTTGTATTCACCGAGATTACTCACCTGTGACAGTTAGTTTCTCCCAGGAACTCTAGTAGAAATGTTTATTTCCAGCACAATAAACCACAGAGTGGAAATTGACTATTCAGTCTTTCCTCCTACCCCGCTTAATAGATAGGCTCCTTGGGTCGTTCCGGGCTCCCGTTGCAAACAGAAGGAGATATAGCTCGTTCCCAAGGGATATTTCCCTTCCGGTTTCATTGGTGGCTGCGTTTTTACGGTTGATATGAGGATTAATGACATAATTAACCATGTTCCCTGTCAGAAGAACCCATAGGTTGCATCAGATATACTCTTCATCCCATAAATGATGTAGAAGTTCACAACTCACAGAACAGCATTGCCTAAGTGAATTATAATAATCCTCTTAAAAAGCAGGAGGGAATGAGGATTAAGTCTCCTCAGCCGTGTATCGACTCATTTATTTACACCGAATTTTCGATCAGTTTTGATGTATTATTGCATGGGGTGCTCTTCTTGATATGTGACAAGAAGTCTAATGCCACAGGACAAATCTGAGCTTGTTCTGAAAGAATCACCCAGAGCAGAGTATTCCATTCCTGCTCAAGTGATTAGTTCATTGACTTCATCAAGACCCAAGCCATAAATCACCAGGCGGTGTGATTATCGGGTTGCTTTGTTTTCGCAAGGACCCAGAAAAAAATTTGTCCATCTGAGCTAAGCATGCTGACGTATCGTACCTACTGGTGAATCAAGTGCGCGAGATGTAAAGAAAGCTATAGGCCGAGCACCATAAATATCTCCCAAGAGGCAGGACTTTTAGGTGGTGAAGTAGCCCAGGGACACGATGGGAACTCTGTTGCACAAATCGTAGAAGGATAAATGGCGAAAGTGCTGGAGAACAGGACTGACACCACCAAACCAGAGGGAATGGTGAGAGGGGAGGGAAGGTGAGGATGGAGGAGCCCGGGGCGGTTCGGGAGAAAGTTTCTGACTCCAGTTTCCACAGTCCCAAGAACCTTTTATGCCGTCTCCTCTGACCCGTGTGCAGTGTTTTGATGGTTTTGTGCCATTTAAATGAAGTCATGCGTGATGCTAATGCACTTCCAAGATTAGTGCATCCTGGAGCACTTACATGTAAAGTTTAAAGGCCTGTCTGCTGTGTGTCTGTGTGTATTTATAGAGTTACTCAATCTAGGTGCCCAAGGGAAACCATTCTCTGTTTTATTTTAGGTTGACATCACGTAATCTATTGTTTACAAATGACTAAATAGTGGAAAGCGCACACATTTCTTCTCTTGTCTTCTTGACCATTTAGGGCCACTGGAAAAATGGACAATGCACAGTCTGATGGTTGCCCTCATTGGCAGCTGAGCTTAGGGAGAAGGACTGGGTTCATTATTTTTTCTTAACTTTTGCAAATTGATTTTGATTTGAATTTTCTTCCACGAGAACCCACGCTCTGTCCCAGATATCTGAGAAGGTCACTGTGAAGTACGTCTTCCCTAATGAAGTATAAGCTCCTTGGAGGCAGAGGTCATGTCGTGGGCATCTGCTGTACAGGGTATCGCACCCTGTGGGAACTCAATTAATGTGATTACCACTCCCACGTTGTTTTTAAACTTTGAAAAATAATGAGGTTTGGTGGATGAATGGGGAATAGGGTAGCATCATGGCCTAGCGGATAAAGCACAGTCCTGGAAGTCAGAAGGACTTGGATTCTAATCCCAGCTCTGCTTTTTGTCTGCTTTTTTGTCATCTTGGACAAGTCGCTTACTTCTCTGTGCCTCAGTTACCTCATCTGGAAAAGGGGATTAAGACCGTGAGCTCCCTGTGGGACGTAGACTGTGACCAAATCGATTGGCTTGTACCTATCCCAGAGCCCAGTACAACATCTGACACATAGTAATCACTAAATAAATACCATAAGGTCGTCCCACGTGTGCCTCACAGTCTTAATATCTGTTTTACAAATGAGGTAACTGAGGCACAGAGAGGTTAAGTGACTTGCCCAAGGTCACACAGCAGACAAATGGTTGAGCCGGGATTAGAACCCACTTCCTCTGACTCCCAGGCCCAGGCTCTTTCCACTAAGCCACTGCTTCCTGCTCCTCCTCTGCCCTACTAAGGGAGGAAAAGAAGGTATGCCCAACTGAGCCTAGGACACCCCTTATTCATTCATTTATTCATTCAATAGTATGTATTGAGCGCTTACTATGTGCAGAGCACTGTATTAAGCGCTTGGAATGTACAATTCGGCAACAGATAGAGACAAGGCCTGCTCACTGACGGGCTTACAGTCTAGTCGGGGGAGACGGACAGACAACAACAATAGCAATGAATAGAATCAAGGGGATGTACACCTCGTTAACAAAATAAATTGGGGGATGCAGTTGGAAAAATCACATTTAATAATAATAATGATAATAACAATAATAATAACCGTCTATTTGTTAAGCACATACTATGGGCTTGGAACTCCACTAAGCTCAGGGTAGATACAAGATAATCGGGTTGGACACAGTCCCTATCCCGCATAATCGGGTTGGTCAGTCCCTGTCCCAATCCCCATTTTACAGATGAGGTAAATGAGGCACAGAGAAGTGAAATGACTTGTCCAAGGTCAATCAGAAGACAAGTGGCAAGATACAGGACTAGAACTCAGGTTTTCTGACTCATAGGTTGATGCTTTTTTCCTAGGCCATGTTAGAGAGGAGTGCTCAATCAATCAATCAATCAATCAATCAATCAATGGCATTTATTGAATGCTTATGTGCAGAGAATTCTACTGTTTGGAAGAGTAGAAAACAATAGAATAAGCAGGCACATTCACTGTCCATAATGAGATTCCTGTCTAAGACATGTCCGTGTTTCCAGTCTTTTCCTTTAGGTGAACCCAGCTGGTTCTTAAATGACATGGACATGGGAAGGAGAAGGGATGATCGGATTAGAAGGACAAAGTCACTAAATCCTATTTTCTATCTGTGGATCTTAGTATAATATATTAGTATAATATTGATACTAATAACAACGATGATTATGGTATTTGTTAAATGTTGTCTATGTGCCATGCATCCTCCTAAACACTGGGGTAGATACAGTAGAATCAGATCAGACACAGGCCTTATATAATTATGGAGCCCACAGTCTAAGTAAGTGGTCGAGCAGATATTAAATCCCCCTTTTGCCGATGAAGCAACGGAGGCACAGAGAAGTTAGGTGACTGGCCCAAGGTCACACAGCAGGTGAGTCAGTGGCAGAGTTGGGATCTGAACGCAGGTCTGCTGGCCCCCAAGCCGTGCTCTCTCCACCACGCCACGCTGCTTCTCGCCCAAGGCCCGCTCTTCTCCCAGACTCTGGTTCAGAGGGACGAGTCCATTCATTCGTTCCTTCACTCAGTCGTATTTACTGTGTGCTTACTGTGCGTGTGAGTACAATTTGGCAACATCCCTGTCCCTTAGCTCCGCGCTAAAATGCCCCTTGTCTCTCTGTTGTAGTTTTGGCAGGGGCGGGGGTAGGTAGGAGGGGGCCAGGGGAGAGCTTATGGAGAAGGATGGGCCAATGTCTGAAACCTCTCTGTGATTTTCTCCATTCCTTGGGATGATTTAGCTTTCCAACACTCAGGCTGGGGTTGGAAATTAGACCTGTCACTTTAAAATATGCCTGTCCTCGCTCTGCCATCAGCAGGGGAGGGGCCTTGTCAGGAGCAGCGCAAAAGTAGGATCAGGACAGGGATGGGCATAATTTTCAGCTGACAGCTCTACTAAGAACCTTCCTGCTGGAGATTAAATCTTGGCCTTTGAAGAGCTGAATCCTGGCCTGGAGATTTCCATCTTCCTCAGTTTTCTCTTAATTACTGAGACTTCCTTCCATTCTCGGGGTCTCAAGGGAGCATCTGAAAATGGGGTTGATCCTGTAGACCGTAAGCTCCTTGTGGGGAGGGATGAAATCTACCGACTCCGCTGCGTTGTACTTTCCCGAGCGCTTAGTCCAGTTCTCCGCACACAATAAGTGCTCACTAAGTACCACTGGTTGATTGATTGCCTGGTCGATCCATATGCCAGGTCCAAGATGCTTCGACTGCAGGCCCGTCAAAGGGCAGGGACTGTCTCTATCTGTTACCGATTTATGCATCCCAAGCGCTTAGTACAGTGCTCTGCACATAGTAAGCGCTCAATAAAGACTTTTGAATGAAATGAATGGAGATAGTCTGGTTGGAAAGCGGGAAAATCAGTCAGTAAGTCAGTGATGTTTTCGAGAGCCTCTAGTGAATAGCCCTGGACTAAGCGGTTGAGAAAATACAGCTGTAACGAAGCGTATGGTACCTGAATTTGAGGAGCTTACAGGAGAACGGAGAAGACAGACAAAAGTAGCTTACAGATCATGAAAGAGGAGAAAGAGTAAGGATATAGGAAGGAGGAAAAATATATCGGGAGGAAACCGCTGATGAAAAAAGGTAATGTAGAAATGAACATATAAACATATAACGATGTATGTGTTCATACAAACTGAGGAAAGGATTAAAATACATATGGGCTAAAGGTTGTGTTGTCATGACTGGAATATTCTGAACCTGTCAGGGAAGGCTTTTTGGGGGAAATGGGATTTTAGGAGGTTTTAGAAGATGGGGAAAACTGTGATTTGATGGATTTGGTGGGTGGGGAGAGAGTTCCAGACTGCGGGAAAGGACTGAGTGAGGGATTGGCAGCTTCATGTTTTCCTATGAGAGCTCAGGGACAGATTTAAAGACTGAAAACACAGACATCCATTTCCTCCTGGTCCTGCTGGGGTAATCAATAGAAGAGACTCTATCCCTATGAACCGGGGAATGATGCAGTCTACGAATCTCCAGCCCCCACGAGAGGTTCCTTATTTATTCGTTATTATATTTATTTTGTTTTATGACATTTCAATCATATTTATTAAGCACTTACTGTGTGCACAGCATTGTACTAAGCACCTAAGGTATTTTTTTAAGTGCTTCCTATGGGCCAAACACCGTTCCAAGCGCTGGGGTAGATACAAGCTGATCAGGTCGGACACAGTCCCTCGCCTGCACGGGGCTCACAGTCTTAATCCCCAATTTACAGATCAGGTAACCGAGGCACAGAGAAATGAACTGACTCACCCAAGGTCACATAGCAGACAAGTGGGGGAGCTGGGATTAGAACCCGGGTCCTTCCGACTCCCAGGTTTGGGCTCTATCCATTAGGCCACGATATTTCTCTTCTTCTCTTGGTCAGTGCTGACCTGACTGACCTCCTATAGCACAGAAGCAGGAGATTTGGTAAAGGAAAGACTCCCCCATCCAGTTCACCCTTTTAAAAAATTCTGCCTCCAGGGATCACCGACTGATCAATCAATCAATCAATCAATCGTATTCACTGAGTGCTTACTGTGTGCACAATATTGTCCTAAGCGCTCGGGAGAGTACAATATAACAGCGTTGGTAAGCACGTTCCCTACCCACAAGCAATTTACAAGTATTCCAGGATAGTGGGCTAATCAATCAGTCATTAGTGGCATTGATTGAGGGCTTACTGTGTGCAGACCACTGGATTAAGTAAGCTTACTTAAATGGATAATAAATGGCCATAAAATTTCTACGAATCGGAAACGACGCGACGGCATTTGATGACGATGGAATTCCATTCCGTTCCATTCCGTTGAGTTTTCATTATCATCGATAGAGTTTTCTCTTCCACGGACTTCATTCATTCAGTCACTCGATCATATTTATTGAGCAAAGCACGTTACTAAGCACACTGGAGAATATAATATAGCAATGAGCGGGCACGTTCCCTGCCCACAGTGAGATTACAGTCTAGAGGAACGTGCCTGTTCATTGTTGTATTGTTTTCTCCCATAGTTCTAAGTGCTGGGGTGGCTACAAGGTATAATCAGGTTGCCCCAGGTGGGGCTCACAGTTTTAATCCCCATTTTACAGATGAGGTAATTGAGGCGTAGAGAAGTTAAGCAGCTTGCCCAAGGTCACACAGCAGACAAGTGGCAGAGCCGGGATTAGAACCCCTGTCCTCTGCCTCCGAAGCCTGTGCTCTTTCCACTAAGCCATGTGGAAACTGAGGCACCGTAAAGCCAAGTGATGGGACCAGGGTCACACCCAGGTCCTGTGACTCCCAGGCCTGTGCACAGATCCGCTTCAGCACTATTCCGTTTGAACCGATAATACTATTAATAATGATAATTACAGTAGTTTTTCAGCGCTTACTATGTGCCAAGCACTGTTCTAAGCACTGGGGTAGGTACAGGTTTATCCGGTTGGACACGGTCCTTGTTCCACATGGGGCTCGCACTCTTGATCGCCATTTTACAGATAGGTAACCGAGGCCCAGAAACGCAAAGTGACTTGGCCAAGGTCACAAAGCAGATGTGGCAAAGCAGGGATTAGAACCCAGGTCCTTCCGACTCTCAGGCCTGTGCGCCGTCCTCTAATAATAATAACGGTAGTTGTAATGTCATTAGTAACGTCGGTATTTGTTAAGGGCTTACTGTGGGCAGAGCACTGTTCTAAGCGCCGGGGTAGATACAGGGTCATCAGGTTGTCCCACGTGAGGCAACTGTTAATCCCCATTTTACAGATGAGGGAACTGAGGCCCAGAGAAGTGAAGTGACTCGCCCACAGTCACACGGCTGCCAAGTGGCAGAGGCGGGATTCGAACCCATGACCTCGGACCCCCAAGCCCGGGCCCTTTCCACTGAGCCACGCTGCCTCTCTGCTTCTCTAGTTGTAAAGCGCTTACTATTGCCAAGCACTGTTCTAAGCACCGGGGTAGATATAAATCAATCAGTCTGGACAAAGTCCCTGCCCCCCATGGGGCTCCCACTTTTAATCCCCATTTTACAGATGAAGTCACTGAGGCCCAGAGAAGTGAAGCGACTTGCCCACAGCCACACCGCAGACATGCGGCAGGGCTGGGATTAGAACCCAGGTCCTTCTGACTCTCGGGCCTGCGCTCCGTCCGGCCAGCCGTGCTGCCTCTCAGCGTGGTGCGTCCCCACTTCAGACCTCCGTTCCCGATCTGTTACCGATCTGTCCCTTCCGAGCGCTTAGTCCAGTGCTCTGCACATAGTAAGCGCTCAATAAACACTACCGAACGAACGAACGAACCTCCCGGTAGGCGGAGTGGCTGTGTATTTCCCTGTGAAATGGACAAGCCTCCCTCGAGGGGAGCGAGGCTGGGGATGTTGTGTCTTGGTTCTGTATTCGACTGCGGGACGCGGGTCTCATCAATTCCTTCCGCGGGGCCGGTCCAGCCGAGCCGCCTGGGGGACGTAACCCAGGCAGGGCAGACGTTCTCGGCCTGAGCCCAGTTAAATGAAGCAATCAGGGCATGGCTTACTTTAGAAATCTACATGTGAGCCGAGCAAAGGTTAAGAATTAATGAGATGAAAACTCCAACGGGGGCTGGGTCCGTTTCCTCAGGTGACTGTGAAGGCAGAAGTCGTTTAGTAGTCGTCCGAACGTTTCCAATTTTTGTATCTTTTTTTCCCCAGACAATCAAAGGAGAACTTTCCAAATTCATCCACCTATGAGGATATTAAGTGAATACAGAAGAATACGGAACACGGTTTTACCTTGTAACCTTAGCCCTGACATTTAAACTCAAGAGACAAATTGGGGCGGATGTTTTCGCTTAATACGTTTTAAGTAAACATTGACAGCACCGCCGCAATCCTCGGCCAATCTTCCTCTCTCTTGACATTCTCTTTCTCCCTTTCTTCTCTCCTCTCTCCCTCTTTCCTCCCTCCCTCCTTCCCTCCCTCCCTCCTTCTCTTTCTCACTAGGCGAGTCTCATTAAGGGAACATTACAATGAAACTCACACACCTCACATCCATTTCTCATTCACTACACGGAGGTAAATTGCCCTGGTCTCAGATTTACTATTCATTTTCGTTGATGCATGATTCAATGAATTCACTTAACTGGCGAATGCGTTTTTGACTGATAAATTTATAGTTAGGGGTAGGCTGGGGCTTTTGAATTCATTTTGCCAACACTGCCTTTGAGACTCACAGCACCGTTCTATTGCTGGTGGGTGTAAAACACTCTTTGACTGACCGGATTTGAAAGGAAATGTTCTTTGCCCAGAACAGTTAAAGAAGGCTTTCACTCAACATTCAATCACACCTTGCACCTCCGAGGCGGCATTTTGAGATATTTTCCTTTCACTGGGAGGAAAAAAAGGACAATTCTTTTTCTACATTCCTCTATAAGCCAAAGTGGTTACAAGGATATTTTAGATTCACCATGCAATATGTCTAGGTGTGTATAAGCATTCCTAGGTACAAATTATTACGCACACACACACACACACACTAATAGCACCTGATTAATGGTACTGATAGAATGTCATCATTCTCTTTGGCAAAAGGCGTTACCGGCCATGAGATCCGGTCTACGCGCCGCGTGTGTAGCTGTGAAGGTCTACGCGAGACCAACCCACCCTTTGGCTTTGCTTACACGTAGAGAAAGATCCTTGCCTCGACGTCGTATCTGCCTCTACTGAGTGTCTCTCTGTTTTCCAGCCCGTCTCTTGGCATCCGTCTGATCTTCGCAATGCTTTCACTTAAGGGAGCAGCTCTTTCTCCTACTATGGAATGTGCATAATGCAATCAGGAGTGTGGGTGGATATAAATATACATATATATATATCTATATCTATGCATACACACACATACACATATCTATAAAATTATATTTAAGTCTATTTTTGGTGCCAGGCACTGTACAGTGCACTGGGGTAGATGCAGGATAATCAGCGTGAACACAGTCCATGTCCGCATGAGGCTCACTATCTTTATCCCCGTTTTACGGATGCGTGAACGGAGGTGCAGAAAAGTTAAGCGAATTACCCAAGGTCACACAGCAAACGAGTGGCAGGGCTGGGATTAGAATCTACGTCCTCTGGACTCTCGGGGCTGTGCTCTCTCCGCTAAGCCACGCTGCTTCTCCTTTCAGTCACGCGTGCACCCAAAGATAAACTTTTCTACTACAAGAAGAATCTACGGATGGTGAAATACTTCACAGACATAGATGTATGCATGAGAAGCAGCGTGGCTCAAAGGGAAGAGCCCGGGCTTGGGAGTCAGAGGTCACGGGTTCGAATCCCGGCCCCGCCGCTTGCCAGTTGTGTGACTGTGGGCGAGTCACTCAACTTCTCGGTGCCTCGGTTGCCTCATCTGCGAAATGGGGATTAAGACGGCGAGCCTCCCGTGGGACAACCTGATTATCCTGTATCTACCCCAGCCCTTGGGACAGTGCTCTGCACCTAGTAAGCGCTTAACACATTCCAACATTATTATTATAATGTATGTACATGGAGTTAGATATAGGTATAGATGCAGATATGTACATATTGTTGTTGTTGTCTAATGCTGTCGAGTTGCGTTCAACCCACAGTGACGCCACAGACACCTCTCTCTCAGACTGCCCCACTTCCACCTGCCATCGTTCTGGTATCATAGATATGTAAATAGCTAGATAAAGATATTATCTCCGCCACTAGATCGTACGTCTTTGAGGGTAGTGACCGTACCTTTTACTATTTCCGTTGGAAAGTTTGTCTCTAGGTTCGAGTGTAAGGTCCTTTTGGGCGGGGAATGAACCATTTTGTTATTCTGTACTTTCCCAGTGCTCAGTAGAGTATCCTGCACTCCAGGGGACCTCAGTAAATGTTGTCCTGCAGGTGCTATTACTCCTGCCCCTTCTGAATATTCCCCAAATACCTTGCCTACTTATCAGTTAATCAGTGTATCAGTCGTATTCATTAAGTCCTTACTCTTAATGAGGACGCGACTGGTTTTTCCGGCTAAATTGATGGGTTGCCCTAAGCTCTCCATTGTCTCCCTGACCCACCGGGGCCAATGTTGACAGTGTTCATTCATTCATTCAACAGTATTTATCGAGCGCTTACTATGTGCAGAGCACTGTACTAAGCGCTTGGAATGGACAAGTCGGCAACAGATAGAGACGGTCCCTGCCGGTCGACGGGCTTACGGTCTGATCGGGGGAGACGGACGGACGGGAACGATGGCGATAAATAGAGTCAAGGGGACTGCCGTCCATGGCCACGTAATAGATTAACTCTGCCCCTAACAATCCTTGGTGTTTTTTAAGTGCTTACTGTGTGCAGAGCACTGTACTAAGCGCTTGGGCGAGTACACTACAACATAGTTGGTAGGCACATTCCCCGCCCACGGCAAGATTACGGTTTAGAGGGATTCTCCTCCTGGTAGTTACTTACTGCATGCCATTGCTCTTTCGGGTTAGAGGAAGATAATAATAATAATGATAACGTCGGTATTTGTTAAGCGCTTCCTATGTGCCGAGCACCGTTCTAAGCGCTGGGGGAGATACAGGGTAATCAGGTTGTCCCACGTGAGGCTCACGGTTAATCCCCATTGTACAGATGAGGTAACTGAGGCCCGGAGAAGTGAAGTGACTCGCCCACAGTCACACAGCTGACAAGCGGCAGAGCCGGGATTCCACCTCATGACCTCCGACTCCCAAGCCCGTGCTCTCTCCACTAAACCACGCTGCTCCTCTGTTACATCTGATCCTATTTATGTGGCCGAAAAGACTCACACTTAATCAAAAATCCACCCCTCAGCTGTTGGCTCTCACGGCCTGTATCCCGCCATCCGTAAAACATGCGCTCGAGTGGTTTTGCCCGCTAAATCGATGGGTTGCTCGGAGCTAGCCCTGCTCTCTCGCCGACCCACCCAAGCAGCGTGGCGGAGTGGATAGAGCACGGGCCTGGGAGTCAGAAGGTCACGGGTTCTAATGCCAGCTCCTCCGCATGTTTACTGTGTGACCCCGGGGAAGTCACTTCACTTCTCTGTCCCTCGATTACCTCGTCTGTAAAATAATAATGTTGGCATTTGTTAAGCGCTTACTATGTGCAGAGCACGTCGTAAGTGCTGGGGTAGATTCGGGGTAATCGGGTCGTCCCACGTGAGGCTCACAGTTAAGCCCCGTTTTCCAGATGAGGGAACTGAGGCACAGAGAAGCGAAGTGACTCGCCCACAGTCACGCAGCTGCCGAGCGGCAGAGCCGGGAGGCGAACTCGTGACCTCTGACTCGGAAGCCCAGGCTCTTTCCACCGAGCCAAGCTGCTTCCCAATGGGGAGGAAGAGAGCGAGCCCTGTGAGGGACAGGGACGGGGTCCAACTTGACTAACTTGTATCCGAGCACTTACAACAACGCTTGGCACATAGTAATTGTTTAGCAAGCACCATAATTGTTATAATTATTAATATGGACAGCGTTAAAGATGCCATCTGTGGCCACACAGTAAATCAGCCCTGTGTATTTTCCTGAGCATCGGGTACTTCACAGCCCTCAAGAATCCACGGTATTTATTGAGTGCTTACTGCGTGTGGAGAACCGTGATCCGCGCTTGGAGTACACGGGCCTGGGAGTCAGCAGGTAATCCCGTCTCCACCACTTTTCTGCCGTGTGACCTCGGACAAGTCACTTCACTTCTCTGGGCCTCAGTTTCCTCATCTGTAAAATGGGGATCGAGACCGAGAGCCTCACGTGGGACAGGGACTGCGTCCGACCAGATATCTGCCCCATATTATTACGAGAACGCAGTTCAGTAGAGTGGGTGGTCATGATCCCTGCCTACGAGGCGCTTGCAGTCTAGAAGGGGGGAGGGGGGGGTAAATTACCAATAGGGGAAATGGGAAATTACGAGGATACGCACATAAGCGCTGTGGGGTTGGAGTCGAGTGAGTATCGGAGGGCTTAGGTGGTAAAGGTATAAGTGCCTAGACAAAACAGAGGGCTTCTGACCCCTCGGCTGCCTTCAAAACTGTCGAAGATTCCCTTCCCCCAAAATCGCTACTCAACCTTGTTTCACAGTCGCGGTTGTCCTTTCTCCTCTTTAACTGCTCCTCTGTTTCCTCTCCTGGCTCTTCATCCACCTCCTACCTAGGGTCTTCTCTCCCTACTGAATGGAGGCCTTGATTCGAATTGACAGGAGACTGTTATCTTTGTTGTCAAGGACATTGAATTTGTCGTGTGGTAAATGCCTTTTGTTTTCGAAAGCTCAAATTATGAATGAATTCATTATGAATTTACTTATGAAAATTAAAAATTTCAAAACGCGTCTGCTGTGTGACCTTGGGCAAGTCGCTTAACTACTCTGGGCCTGTTTCCTCATCTGTAAAATGAGGATTAGCGCTCCCCGCCCCCCCCCCCCCACACACTGTGAACCTCACGTGTCAGCTGTGTGGCTGTGGGCAAGTCACTTAACTTCTCTGTGCCTCAGTTACTCCATCTGTAAAATGGGGATCAAGACTGTGAGCCCCACGTGGGAGAACCTGATGACCCTGTATCTACCCCAGCGCTTAGAACGGTGCTCTGCACATAGTAAGCGCTTAACCGATACCAACAAGATTATTACGTGGAACAGGGACTGTGTCCAACTCAATTTTCTTGTACAGTGCTTGGCACATAGTGAGCACTTGACAAATACCGTGGCGATGATAACGGTAATGACCCCCTGAACGTCTTGGTTCTACTCCTTCCCATCTGCCCTCGAGAATGGTTCTCAAACTAATAATTATATGTGTTAAGCGCTTACTGTGTGCCCAGCACTGTACTGAGCGCTAGGGTGGATACAAGAAAATCGAGTTGGACACATGGGGTTCAAGTCCGAGTCTCCATTTTACAGATGAGGTAATAATAATAACGTCTGTATTCGTTAAGCGCTTACTAGGTGCAGAGCACTGTTCTAAGCGCCGGGGTCGACACGGGGAAATCGGGCTGTCCCACGTGAGGCTCGCGGTCTTAATCCCCATTTTACAGATGAGGTAATCGAGGCCCAGAGAAGTGAAGTGACTTGCCCACAGTCGCACGGCTGCCAGGTGGCAGAGCCGGGATTCGAACCGCCGACCTCTGACTCCCAAGCCAGGGCTCTTTCCGGTAACTGAGGCACAGGGTTCAAGTGACTTGCCCAAGGCCCCACAGCAGACAAGAGGCAGAGCCGGGATTAGAAGCCATGTCCTTCTGACTCCCAGGCCCGCGTTCTATCCACTACGCAGTGCTGCTTCTCTCTTTCCCGGTCCTGGAACTTAACCTCTTTCATCACCTCAAAACATTGGCTCCCGCTCCCTGTGCCTCCTTTACTGCAGTCACAAAGCTCTCACTATGCGCTGGCTCCTCCTCCTCCTCCTCCTCCTCCTCTTTCTCTAAACATGCTCTCACCTGTCTTATGCCCAGCTAGCCTTCCGGACGTCCCTCCGCCCTCTCCAGCTATCGCTCCACGTACCTGCCCCCATCCCTGCCGAAATTCCCTCAAGCGATTCTTCGGACCCACTGCCTTCACTTCCTCTCCACCGACCTCTCTTCTAAGCCCACTGCAGTCGGGATTCCTTCCTCTTCCCGCAATCGGGATTCCTTCCTCTTCCATCTGACGGAGGCCACACCCACCGAGAACCCGGGTGATCTCCTCCTAGCCCGGTCTCAAGGAGGCTTGGGTGTCAGAGGTCACGGGTTCGCATCCCGGCTCTGCCGCCCCGTCAGCTGCGTGACTGTGGGCGAGTCACTTCACTTCTCTGGGCCTCAGTTCCCTCATCGGTAAAATGGGGATTAACTGTGAGCCTCACGTGGGACGACCTGATCACCCTGTATCTGCCCCAGCGCTTAGAACGGTGCTCTGCACGTAGTAAGCGCTCAACAGACACCAACATTATTATTATTATCATTCCTATGCCCTAGGCCTTTCTGACCCCTCGGCCGCCTTCAGAAGATTCCCTTCTCCTGAGATCGCTACTCAACCTTGTTTCACTGACGTGGTGGTCCTTTCTCCTCTTTAACTGCTCCTCTGTTTCCTCTCCTGGCTCTTCATCCACCTCCTATTCTCCATCTCCACGAGGCTCTCTGTTCGGGGCTCACTTCTCTTCTTGCTTTGCACTTATTCCCTGCAGGAGCTCAGCCACTTTCACGGCTTCGGTTGTCACCACATCGACCTCTCTAGCACCAACATCTTGCCCACGTTATAACATCTTATTTTCTCCTTCCTGGGATACGGTTATATCTTCCTAAAACCCAGTTCGGCACACGTGTCCCCCTGCCTCGCAAACCTCCAGCGGCTACCCACTGCCCTCGGCATCGAGTAAAGTCTCCAAACCATCGACTTCGAGTCCCTCCACCATTTCTCTCCCTCTTAAATGCTTGTTCTCTTTACTCGGTCCTGCCCAACTTACATTCTAAGTTCCACCCAAGTGAACCTTCTTCCTGCCTCCCAGTTTCATCTCCCCTCCTCCATTTAATGGAATTCACTAAGTACTTAGTATGTGACGGGAACTGTACTAAGTGCTGGGTCAGATACAAGCTATTTCATTTAGACACAGTCCCACCTGGGGCTCACGGTCTTAATCTGCACTTTCCGGTTGAGGATATTGATGCACAGAGAAGTTAACTGACTTGTCCGACGTCGCACGGCAAAGTGGCGGAGGGAGAATTAGAAGCCAGATCCTTCTCACTCTCAGGCTCGTGCTCTATCCACCGGGCCAAGCTGCTCCTCATGGACCTTTTGGCCTTACCCCCCTCCAGTCTACAACTCCCGTCCCCTTTCAATTCTTCCGGATCACAACTCCTGAAAGATTTCCTTCTGCTCGGGTCATATCGTCTGAAAGTCATTTCGACGCTCACGTGCTCATAGCTACCCGTACCTAACACCGACGACCATACTGATTTAAACGACTTTAGTATTTACACGATCATCTACTCACTTATCCATCTATCCGTTCTCTTGTCGTAACCAGTTGCATTTCCGTTATCCTTCCTAATTGCAAATGATTTTGAGTCTCTCTCCCCCATGAAATCACACGCTTCTTGAGGCAGAGATCCTGCATGTTGATTCCGTTGTATTGACTCGGCACCTACTGTGTGCGGAGCACGATGCTAAGTGATTGAAAAAGTAGAATTGAATCTAGAGGGTAAGGCACACACTAAAACAAATTAGAGATAGGAGGAAGAAATAGAGTAAAAAAATAGATAATTAAGTGTTCAGTGCACGTGATCAGTAGTCAATCAATACTACCGATGGACCGATCAGTGTTCTAGGTTTCGTATTTGTTTTCGTACCTATGACTTCAGCTGGTCCGGAGCCGCCTCCTCTCCCTTCGGAGTGGCCGAAGGAAGCTCTTTTCTCTCCCTGCGGGAGAAATGCACGGTTAGGTATTAAGGCACGGCCCGCTGATGGAAATGAAGAAGCGAAGACGGCTCACGGGAAGACAGTAATGAACTGGAATGCCTCGCTCTCGCATTGTGTCACTGTTTACAAACAATGTAATGACTTCTGATTGAAGAATTAAACTCCAGGCCCCTAGTTTCTGCAGTCAATCAAGCGAGCCTCAGCAGGTGCCCAGCAACAGAAGGTCTAACCTAATAAGCGCTCTAATACACCGGATAGGCACACATAAAAGCCTTCTGACAGATGCATCTTCGAAGCAACTTGGGCGGTTGAATGGTAACCTTTCATTAGAGAAACCATCAGTTACCGGGGGCTCCGCAGTCCTCTCTGACTCGACCCTCCCACCGAAGCTTTGGCCTACTGCGACGTCCATCTCTCCAGCAGGGGAAGAGGGAGGGTTCAAGCTCTTCTGTCGGCTATTTTCCCATTTCTCCTTCACATTTTCCTTAGGATGCTCTGCCTGATTTTCTCTTGATTGCGTTTCTTCTTCTCTCTCCTCTTTTACAGATGCCCTTTTACTTTTACCTTTCATTCCCAAACCATCTTTCCAGCTACATCTCTCCACACTGCTTGTTTTACCTGTATCCTTTTTACTCCATCTTACTCATCGGAGCAGCGTGGCTCAATGGAAGGAGCATGGGCTTGGGAGTTTTAGAGGTCATGGGTTCGAATGCAGACTCTGCCTCTTGTCAGCTGTGTGACTGTGGGCAAGTCACTTCGCTTCTCTGTGCCTCAGTTACCTCATCTGTAAAATGGGGATGAAGACTGTGAGCCTCAGTGGGGCAGCCTGCTTACCCTGTATCTACCCCAGCGCCTAGAGCAGTGCCGTGCACATAGTAAGCGCTTAACAAATACCAACGTTATCATTATTATTACCTCATCTGTCAGATGGAGACTCGGACCTGAACCCCATGTGTCCAACTCGATTTTCTTGTATCCACCCTAGCGCTTAGTACAGTGCTAGGCACACAGTAAGGGCTTAACAAATACCAACGTTATGATATTACCCTACATTATTTTCACACCTTTATCGTCCCCGTGCCGTTCTTCCTCCCTCTCTGGCATCATTCTCCGGGTCTAATAATATTCTAAGCAGTGATATTTTGAATACTTGTATTCGTTAAGCATTTACTCTTTGCCAAACTCTGAGGCAGGGGGAAAACAATCAATCTCTGTCCCACATGGTACTTCCAGTCTTAGGGGGAAGGAGAACAAGTATTTCATCCCCATTCCATAGATAGGAAAACTGAAGCAGAGATAATCAGTCAATCGATCCATGGTATTTATTGAGTGCTTACCGTGTGCAGAACACTGTACTAAGCACTTGGGAGAGTACAATGCAACAGAATTCGCATATATGTTCCCTGCCCACAGTGAGCTCACAGTCCAGAGATCAGTTAATAATAACAATAATGATATTAATTGTGATCCCCCTTTCCAATTTAACCATCCTCCTGCACGTTCAGTTCAGTCTCTTGAGAGTTTCTTTGGCTTTTATTTTGGGCACTCTAAAAGCAAACAGCCAAAGTCTTGAAACTTGATTAGAATTTGGGAAAAAGTTTGGAGTACAATGTTGCCAGGGGCACTGAAGACCAATATTTTGGCAGTATAGGCAGTTCAAGAGTAGAATGGATACTTGCCCAGTATGGTATTTATCTAGTTAAGGTAAAAAGAGTAATAATAACGAAAATAAAAATGGTATTTGCTAAGTGTGTTGACTTCACACGTTTCAAGTGCCGTTCCAGTCTCTGAGGTCACAGCGTGGCTCAGTGGAAAGAGCCCGGGCTTGGGAATCAGAGGTCATGGCTTCGAATCCCGGCTCTGCCGCTTGTCAGCTGTGTGACTGTGGGCAAGTCACTTAACTTCTCTGTGCCTCAGTTACCTCATCTGTAAAATGGGGATGAAGACTGTGACCCTCACGTGGGACAACCTGGTTTCCCTGTATCTACCCCAGCGCTTAGAACAGTGCTCTGCACATAGTAAGCGCTTAATAAATACCAACAGTATTATCATTAGAGTACAATCAGATCCGCCACAGTTCCTGCCCCCTCTTGGGCTCACAGTCTAAGGGGGAGTGAGAATGGCTATTTAATCTCCATTTTGCAGATGAGGAAACTGAGGAACAGAGCAGTTAAGTAGTGAGTCCTACTGTTTAGGTAAGCAGAAGTGTAGACCAATGATTCACTGATTCAATCGTATTTATTAAGTGCTTACTGTGTGCAGAGCACCGTACTAAGTGCTTGAGAGTACAGTATAATAATGAACAGACAGACGAGTTTACATGGGTGTGCCTGAAGTTTCAATCTGCGACAAGGTGCATTTGAGTTTACTCTTACTTTCATTTACAAGTGCTGAGTTTTTGTTCTTAGTATGGAAAACTATCACTTTTCCGTCATTCCAGTCTTGTCCCAAGAAAGCCGTTTTCAGTGGCCATTTGTCTAGGTTGAAAATAATGAAGGCAGCGTAGGGAGGCCTGGGGTAGGATGCCTAGTGTCGGCCTGTCAAGTTGTTCGAGTTGGAAATCCTGGTCGAGCAGCTGAGTAATTAATTATAGACTGATTGGCACAGCTGTACTTTGCAGGCAGCCTGCTTAATGCTTGAAACCTTTCTTTTTCATTAGCAGCTGAAGAGAAGCTGATGAAAATGAAGGGTATTTCCCGGGTCATTAAGTGGGAAAGGCCAGTTCATTTCCTTCATTTCTTTCTTTGAAATAACGGGGTTTCAGGTTTCCAGATGGGATGGTTGGGCTTTGCTCTCCTGTATTATTTCCTCCAGGATGATGCTGGGAGACATTACCCTAATAGCCTCAGTCCTTGATGGTATCTAGACGCAGAAGCCGGGAGGGTAGGGCGCCAGCCCTGGTCTCGGGGTGCACCCTGGAATGGCTAATAAAATCAGGAAAGGGACCAGTGGGATTATTTAATCGGGATGATGTAGCTGCATACATAATTGGCTCTCCAAATAGGAAAGAAATATGTAAGTGCTAAAGGAAGATTTGAGAACCGTATAAGGATCCTATCTTCATTTTGATTCAAAATATAATAATAATAATTGGGATATGCATTGAGTGCTTACTATGCGCCAGGCTTTGTACTAAGCCCTGGGGTGGATACAAGCAAATAGGGTTGGACACGGGCCCTGTCCCGTGTGAGGCTCACAGTCTCACTCCCCATTTTACAGACGAAGTAACAGAGGCCCAGTGAAGTGATTTGCACAGGGTCACACAGCAGACACGTGGCGGAGTTGGGGTAAGAGTCCCTGACCTTCTACTGCTTTCTGTAGAACTTTTATTTCCCAAACCCATTCGCATTTTGTTTCTGTCCTCACAACAACACTGTGAGGTAGAGAAAAGTGGGTAAGAGTAGTAGAACGCTCAAGTGCTTAGTACAGTGCTCAGCACACAGTAAGAGGTCAATAAATACTATTGATTGATGAAATGATTGATTCCCATTTTGCCGGTGAGGAAACCGAGGCACAGAAGGCGTCGACGAATCCCGGCTCTGCCGCTTGTCCGCTGTGTGACTGTGGGCAAGTCACTTCACTTCTCTGTGCCGCAGTGACCCATCTGTAAAATGGGGATTAACTGTGAGCCTCACGTGGGACCACCTGATGACCCTGTACCTACCCCAGCGCTTAGAACAGTGCTCTGCCCATACTAAGCACTTAACAAATGCCAACATCATTATTATTATCAATAACTTACCCAAAGGCCCAGAGCAGGCCAGTGGCGGGACTGGGCCGAGAACCCAGGTTCTCCGACTCTCAGGCCCATGATCTTCCAGCTACCCTAAGTCTGGTTAGGGGACCACCTGGGAAATGCCGGGGACTCACCTGGGCTGGTTAGGCTTGACACGGATCCAGCCAGAAGTCAGGGAACTCGGTACGGTCCTTGGGTGGTTTTATCCCTGTCTGTACCAGGTGAATAGTTCATCTTGAGAGTCTCGATCTTTTCTGACTTTGAGTCGACATTCAGCTTTCCTCCTGCTTGCACTGGACACGGGATGCGAATTGCCGCTCCTCGTCACTCATCTGGCGGGGTCGACTAGTTGGAATTCAATTCCATCGGTCAGTAGTATCCTGTGAGCACCTACCGTGAGCAGAAGCCCTCAACTAAGCACTCTGTTATCTTAAAAAGCCTCGATCCTGGCTCTTAAGGATCTGGTGTCAAAATGCTACATCATCATCTCCACCATCACCTACACAATATGTCACCGGAGTGACTCCTCCGTTCTCACCGATCTCTGATGTCATTGAGATCACACTGCCAGGAAGACGAGAAGCAACATGGCAAAGTGGATAGATCACGGACCTGGGAGTCAGAAGGTCATGGGTTCTAATTCCGGTTCCACCATTTGTCTGCTATGTGACCTTCGACAAGCCGCTTCGCTTCTCCGTGCCTCACTTTCCTCATACGTAAAATGGGGATCGAGATTGTGAGCCCCACGTGGGACAGGGACTGTGTTCACATCGATTTGCTTGTATCCACCCCACTGCTCCGTACAGTGCCTGGCACATAGTAAGCGCTTAACAGATACCATCGTTATTATTATTATAACGTTATGGCGAACCTGGCCACCCTAAGCGAGCCTTGCCTATTTACCCCAAAGCAGGGAATTCTCTTTCATTACCCCATAACCTCTCTTTCTGGGGTAAGACAGAAAGGAATGACAAGTGAAAAATTGGGATAGCGTCTGGTTCAACGCGGAACCAACTGAGGTAGGTGAAGATCGTTAGGAAGATTTGTTTAGGAGATCCCTTTCCCAGGATTTCCAACCTTCATCCTCAGCCCTCTGTCAGTCTCTAATTGCCTGGCATGGTTTTCGGTTTCGGATGATGTACAAGCCTCCTCCCTAACTAGGCTCTAGAAAACCCCAGCTTACACTGGATAAGGTGCAAGGTACTGACTAGATGAGCACTGATTAATAGTTTGCCCTTCAACGTGAAGTTGACGTTCCCCATGGTGAGCCTGCACCTATGCATGTGATTTTGAGAAATGACATTTGTCACTCATGCCCACCGGTTCCTCAAAACTTCACCTTTCCTGGATCCTTGCCATTCAGGTGAGAGTTTTTCGGACACCGGTGGTTAAGAGAAGGTAGGGCTACAGGTCATGGGCTTAAGTTATTTTGGCAGAAGTGGTGACGTTTTAGACGAAACCGTCCACACCCTCTTCCCACATCCCACTGTGAGATGGCCAGGAGGGAGAGTGGGTGTAGCCACTGATCCCCAGAGTAGAGTATCTTTAATCCCGCCACGAAAGCAGACACCTCTGTACCCTCATTCATTTAGTAAACTAACATCGAGGATTGTAGTCAGATTGGAGTGGTACGGGTTGGGAGGTACTTAAGAATAATCCTCTAAAGGCTTGGGGAGGTTGAGCCCTTAGGGGCTCTTCAAAGTTTTACTTAAAGCACATCTCCTCCAAGAGGCCTTCCCAGACTAAGACCTCATTTTATTCTCTGTCTCCCTTGAAGCTGGATTTAATCACCCTGCCCTCAGCCCCACAGCACTTACGTCCACATCCGTAATTTATTAGTTTATATTAATGTCATTATCCTGTTCTAGACCGTCAGTTCATTTTGAGCAGGGAACCCGTCTCCCGGCTCTGTTATATATTACTCTTCCAGCCGATCAGTACAGTGCTCTCCGCACGCGGTGAGAGCTCCGTAAATAATAATGATGTTGGCACTTGTTAAGCGCTTACGATCGATCGATCTGACTTCCGGAAAGCATGACTTCTGGTCAACCACCCCTCTGAAGCAACAGATCGATGTCTTTTGTTCTCTGAATAACTCAAATATGATATGTATGCAACTAGGAAATGTAAATCTGTTTTTCTTTATATGAAAGCAGTTTCCCACTCCTTTAAGATGGAGGTGTATTTCAGCCTTGTAAAAAACACTAGATGCATACCATAAAATATCCAGGCACCCATTCCTACAAATAACTTCATAATCCTGCTGGAATTATTTACATGTAATTCTCCCACAATTCACGGAGCTCCGGCGTCAGGCATTATTCAATCTCTGAAGCTTTGGCCCGTGGGTCTTTTCCGAGAAGAAAAGGGGGAAACATTTCAGGTTTGTGTTTCAGACAAATGGTTGCCTGCTTGTAACTGTTTACTGGGGGTGGGGTTTTTAATCTTTATTTAGCAGACCTGTGATAATCTACCCACGGATATTGAATATTCGTTAAGTGATATTAGCTAATATTATATCTTAATCAATGGGCTTTAAAAGGCCTCGCCTGAGTTAATCAAGTGCCCGCTTCAAACATGGCCCATAGCAGCTCCGTCGCGGACATCCTGCGTCAACACGACACGGTACAAAGTGAGAGAAAGGAGTCTACGGGAAAAGGCCCCGTGACTTTCTCATCTTTCCCTTTGTCATTTTCAACCGCCTCAGATAGGCTGGTACAGATGAGCCAAAAACACTTCCGTAAATATAATTATGGAGGTCTTAAGGAAAGTTCAGGCAATCAGATTGTTTAATCTACAGGAGACCCCACCATGCCGAGAAAGAGAATCTTGGGGCCAAAATGGCACAGGAGGATTTTGAGGCCGGTGACCGAAAGGGCAGTCTTTAATATCTCCTAGAATAAGTTTAATTTTTAATAATGGCTCTCTTCATCTGCCTTGCACTCGAGGAACATCATTACTGCCACTTGTTTCTCCCTTCCTTCTCTCCCCTGCCCCGTGACCACAGTATTCTTGGGGCCTGGCGGGATTAGGTTTTAATCTGCGTTCAGAGTAAAATGCAGACCGAGACTTGCTTGTTGACTCAGGTTTGAATCTGATCTGAGAGGTTGTCTCTCATTTCTGTAGGAATCCCGTGAAACTAGGGCACAGCACCTTTGATGTCAGAGAATGGTAGGTAGAAAAGCTTCACTCTTCATTTTTAACGATATTTAAGTGCTCACTGTGTGCCAGGTCCTGTGGTAAGCTCTAGGGTGGAAACAAGTTAATCAGGTTTTACCCAGTCGATGTCTCACGTGGGGCTCGTAGTCCCAGTCCCCATTTTACAGAAGCATAGAGGAAGCGAAGTGACTTGTCCAAGGTCACCCATCTCACAGGTGGCAGAGCCAGAATTCGAACCCAGGTCCACCTGACTCCCGGGCCTGTGCTCTATCCACTAGGCCATGCTGCCCCTCTGTGTTGGCAGCTCAGCGGCTTTCAGGGTCTGACGCCGGTTGATAGATCTGGACACTGAATCCTGCTGAGCAAATTTGACTAGTCTAAAAAACACACGCGCAGCTTCATGAGAGCTGCCTACTCGTATGGCCGGTGCTGTCAGAGTCGAGAGCTCCTCGTCTTCACTGTGACCTCTGGCAATGGCCTGTGGTTCTGCCATGAGAAGCAGCCCGGCTTTATGGATAGAGCATGGGCCCGGAAGTCAGGAGGAGCCGGGTTCTAAACCCGGCTCTGCTGCTTGTCCACTGTGTCACCTAGGGCAAATCACTTCACTTCTTTGGGCCTCAGTTTCCTCATCTGGAAAATGAGGTCGAGTGAGCACTATGTGGGACAGGGTACCACATTCACAGTGAATGGAATGTTCATTCATTCATTCAATGGTATTTATTGAGCGCTTCCTATGTGCAGAGCACTGGACTAAGCGCTTGGAATGGGCAATTTGGCAACGGACAGAGACAATCCCTGCCCGTTGACGGGCTTACAGTCTAATCTGTGTGACCTTGGGCGAGTCATTTCACTTCTCGGTGCCTCAGTTACCTCATCTGTAAAACGGGGATTAACTGTGAGCCTCCCGTGGGACAACCTGATTACCCTGAATCTACCCCAGCGCTTAGAACAGTGCTCTGCACATAGTAAGCGCTTAACAAATGCCAAGACTATTATTAAGCGGGGGAGACAGACAGACAAATCAAGACAACCTAATCACGACGAATAGAATCAAGGGCACGTACACCTCATCAACAAAATAAATAGGGTAATAAAAATATATACAAATAAATGAGCACAGTGCGGAGGGGAGGGGAAGGGAAGAGGGGGAGGAGCAGGTATGTCTAGGAAAGGATCGTCTTCATGGGTGCACTGTGGACAGAAAGCTGTCACTTGCTTGGAGATCATTTCGGCCATCTTTGTCCTTGCAGACAAAATCTTACCACGGTTAGTGTCATCTCTGCACATGAAGGATTCTAAGGGAAAGGAGTCATTTAGCGAGATGAAGAAAATGAACAATAGTACTTTTCATGGTGTTTGTTAAGCACTTACTAGGTGTCAAAAACATTGTTCTAAGCCCTGGCTTGGCACATAATAAGCACTTAACACATGCCATCATGATTCTAAAGCGTAGTGGTTAAGAGTTGAGTGAACTCGTACTGGAAAAGGTGGAAGACCAAGAGAAAGAGTGTCAGAAGGAACTGGGTTCCCAGTTAATCAGGCTGGACACAGTCTAAGTGCTGTAGTAAGCAAAATAATGATGTTGGTATTTGTTAAGCGCTTACTATGGGCAGAGCACTGTTCTAAGCGCTGGGGTAGACACAGGGGAATCGGGTTGTCCCACGTGGGGCTCACAGTCTTCATCCCCATTTTACAGATGAGGTCACCGAGGCACAGAGAAGTGAAGTGAGTCGCCCACAGTCACACCGTTGACACGTGGCAGAGCTGGGTTTCGAACTCATGACCTCTGACTCCAAAGCCCGTGCTCTTTCCACTGAGCCACGCTGCTTCTCTGTAAAACACCCCCACGCCTCAAGAGAGCCGCCTGATGGTATGACCATTGGTGTCAGGGTTGCAAGCGTTTTGTCTGCCCTATCCCTGTGCTCCCCCACCCCCCACAGTGGACTATGGTTGTACCACGAGAAGCAGCATGGCCTAATGGGTAGAGCACGGGCCTGGGAGTCGGAAGGACCTGGGTTTTAACCTGATTCTGCCACTCTCCAGCCCTCTCACCAGAGCCCGGGACGGTTGGTACGGGGTTCTGAAAGCGTAGCCTTAGGATCGCACACATACTTGTAGACGGCAAGCCCCTCGTGGGTGGGGAACGTTGGATTGTACTCTCCCTGATGGTCCGCACAGTTCCCTGCACAATAAGGACTCGCGAAATAATACTACTAATGGCATTTCTTAAGCACTTCCTCCGTGCCAGGCACTGGTCTAATTGCTGGGGTAGATAAAAGATAATTGGGTTGGACATTTGACTCCCAGGTCTGTGTTCTACCCATGACGGACTAGAGAAGGACCTGAGCATCGCTCCGGACGGGCAGCTTTCTCTGGAAGATTGGGATGTGCTGTGCCTCACTGTCTTTAGCCGCTTCCCGTCCCTCCCTACCCAAGTTCACGGTGGCAAGCACTTTTTCTTGCCGATTCCTAACCTGAGAAGGGAAGACTCTTCTTCAGACAGGCAGCCAAGATAGGAACACGCTGTGCCAGAAAAGAGGAAGGACGAGCGGGCTAGGGTTAGGGTGTGGGGGGGGCGCGCATTCAATAGTATTTATTGAACGCTTACTGTAGGCAGAGCACCGTAGTAAGTGGTTGGGAGAGTCCGATATAACAATAAGCAGACACATTCCTTGCTCGGAGCGAGCCTACGGTCTAGAGGGAGAGACAGACGTTAATATAAATAAATAAATTACAGGTATGTACGTAAGTGCTGTGGGCTGGGAGAGGAAGATGAATGAAGGGAGCAAGACAGGTTGACACAGAAGGGAGTGGGAGGAGAGGAAAGGAGGGCTTAGTCAAGCCATGGCTTTGTCCCATTTTTGTCACCGTGGTTTAAGTATTAAGGAGAGAAAGCAGAGTGGGTTAACGATGAGTGAGCTGTTACCGAAAAAAGTGGAAAGCCAACAGTGTCAGAGGGACCTGGGTTCTAATCCCGGCTCTGCCGCTTGTCAGCTGTGTGAATTTGGACAAGTCACTTCACTTCTCTGGGCCTCAGTTACCTCATCTGTAAAATGGGGATTAAGATTGAGAGCCCATATGGGACAGGGATTGCATCCAACCTAATGGTCTTGTATCCACTCTCCCCCAGCGCTTAGAACAGTGCTCGGCACATAGTAAGAGCTTAACAAATACCAACATCATTATTACTATTATTACCCTAGTGCTTAGTACAGTGCCTGGCACACAGTAAGTGTTAAACAAATACCATTTAAAAAAAGAAAAAAAAACTGTTCCTTAAGGTCTTAAATTTAGGATCCTAAATCATCTTTCCAAGATGGGAAAGTTGCAATCCCATCTGGAGGCAGAAAGTTTGACTTTGATGGCCTATTAACTCATTTCTTTTATGATTATACAATAACAAGCCCGAGGAGCGGCATGGTCTTTGTAGAAAGAGTGCAGGAGTGGGAGCCAGAAGAACCGAGTTCCAATCCCAGGTCCACCACTTGCTTGCTTTATGGGCAAGGCACATAATAATAATAATGGTATTGGTTAAGCACTTACTATGTGCCAAGCATTGGTCTAAGCACTGAGGTAGGTACAAGGTAATCAGGTTTTCCCACGTGGGGCTTACAGTCTTAATCCCCATTTTACAGATGAGGCAACTGAGGCACAGAGAAGTTAAAGGACCTGCCCAAGGTTACACAGCAGGCAAGGGGTGGAGCTGGGATTAGAACCCACCTCCCCTGACGCCCAAGCCAGTGCCATTTCCACTAAACCACGGTGCTTCGACTGTTCTGCATTTGTTTCCCCTAATCTGTGAAATGGGGCTTAAATAATCAACCCCGGCTGTGGGACAGGAACCGTGTCCAGTCAGCCTACCCTGTACCTACCCCAGCACTTTGAGCAGATTTTGGCATGGTATTTCACAAACACCATGCTTATCACTACTATTATTATTAGGGTTGGAGAAGGAACAGAGGGGAAAAAAAAAACTGGCAGAAGCCAGAAAATCTCTTTTGGGAAAAGATTTGAAGCATTCTATGTTTCTTCTCCACACCTTCTTTTCTAGCACATCATTTAGTTGTGCATAGCTCCCAGGAGGAGAGGACAGAGTCATAACTAAATCCATTTGTCTCACACAGAGAGCTTCACCGTGTCATTCAAGTCCCAAAGGAGATTTGGAGCTTGGATTATCTAGCTGAGGATGGGAGGGGCAGAGGGGTCCTTGTACTTACCTAGAGAAATCCACCGAAGAATTGCTTATTCTACCCCCTCACTTGACTAGGGTGAGACCCGGGGAGGGTTTTCAGGGGCCGGAATACTCTTTCATTGGAAGTGATTGATGATCTCAAATACTTCTGACAGTTCCCGGGCTCTCCATGGATTTCTTTCTGCTGGGGTAATTTTCTGTTTATGAAGTCCCCAGCTACTATGATAGTCCTTCTTTGGCTAGGGAACAGTAGGGAGCATCAGCTGAGACCAAGTACCGGCAGGTGGAAAATGTCAGCCAGAGCAGTGTATGGCGATTGGAAAATCGGGAGAATTTTTTTTTTCTTTCAGAAACTTGCACGGTCTGTGTCTGTTCAGTGCAGAACGTCTTTGCGAAGACTAGCAGAAATATAAAAATGTCAATTTAGCCATTATTGACTTTTCAGCTGGGATGCCGAGAAAGTCTAACGGCAGCCTCCCTAAATCAAATTTGGCTACTTCGCTCCCAGACTGGAAGGCTCCTCCGTCATTGACGGGGAAGCCATTTTCCCCAGCTGTTTCTGTAAATGATGGGCATTGAGTTTGCAGCCATTAGCAGGTGGAGAATGGGAAGGATGGGCAGATCGCTGTGCTGCCCGGTTTAAAAATGCATAAGCACTTTGTGAGTTTGCAAGTCATGTTTCGTTCCGCCGTTTAAATTTTTCATGGGGGAGAAATACTCTTTGGCGTTTCCTCTTTTAGCAACTCCACCGGTAAGCCTTTCATGAGGAAGGCAACGGTCAGAAGGAAGCCAGAGTAGAGTGGCCCTGTAAATCACCGATCCCGGAGACACACGGAAACCTGCCTGCATTGTGTCGAGCTTGCAATAACGATAATACTTGTTCATTCATTCATTCAATAGTATTTATTGAGCGCTTACTATGTGCAGAGCACTGTACTAAGCACTTGGGATGAACAAGTCGGCAACAGATAGAGACAGTGCTTACTACGTGCTAAGCACTGTTCTGTGCTCTGGGGTAGATCCAAAGCTATGAGGATGAACACAGTCCCTGTCCCACATGGGGCTCACATTCTTAATCTCCATTTTACAGATGAGGTAACTGAGGCCCAGAGAAGTGAACTGACTTGCCCAGGTTCACACAGCAGACAACTGGAGGAGCCGGGATTAGCATTCAGGTTCTTCCGACTCCCAGGCCCAGGCTCTATTCACTGGGCCACTCCTGAATATAATATGAATCCAAATAATATCAATATAATATTAATGCAAAGGCCAAGACTTTAGAAATTAAGGCAACATCTTTGTTCATCACAGTGCCTCGTCCCACGAAACTTCCAGGAAAAGAACGATGATATAAATGTCGGCCACCCTGATCAAATCCTGGAATTACCCACTAAGCTGGGTAATGGCCCGAGGCAGGGAGGGTGCCGTGACCTCTAATGAGTTTGAACTATTGACTTCCCGTCTACTCAGTATTCGTGTGAATCTCTAAATGGTTATCCAAGGTCCGAGAATGGCACATATTTACTCAGAGACAGATGTGAATGGGTTTGGATGTAGGTTTCTCAGATTTAGAAGTTTTGTTCCCTCTCTGAAGTCCAGTGGCGCTGCAGCTTTCTGTACTCCGGGGCTATTTTCTAAGCTTGGTTTAGCCAACCATAAAGCTGGGGAAACTTTCAATTTGCTGAGATTTGGAGAGGGTTAACACCTTAGGTGATTGATATCCACACAAAAGGCAAAGAGGGGTTGGAGCTGAGCTGACAGAGCCACACATTTAACAGCTTTCCTTCCACTTGAATAGTATTTTAATGCTACTATAGACAATTCTTCAGGGTCCCTGTAATACATCTGCAAGCATACTTAGATTGAGCTTTATAAATGGAGATGGAGTTTGGGATAGAGATATAGATGTAGCTTTATAGCTCTCTTTTAAGTAAATGAAACATTGTGTTGACAGGCCAGATGAATGGAAATACAAAAAAGGGAGTTGTCGGGGAAGGAGGGTCTATCAGAAATCTAAGTTTGCTTGAGATCGAGTTAAATGTTCTATTTGTAAAAGAAATAGTGCTTATTTGGTGATCTTATGCTCCTTTTTTAACCTAAGCTGCGGGAAAGCACTTCTGAATTGCAGAAAATCTGTGTAGGTCTGTTTTGCAAACACTTTGGGTCAGGATTTTCTTAGGGAATAAGAATAATTTCCAAAAAAACCCCACGAGTTCCTTTTCGGTACCACAAGGAACTGCACCGTTATGGATGATGATCCTGCTATTTGCCAAATCCTTTAAAGACTGGCAGACATAGGTTGGCATAGAGCGTCAACTCGATGCTATCCTGAGTTCTTTCAACATTGCTATATCCTGGACTACTGAAGAGGGGGTGGGAAAGGGGAATCAAGCAAGGAGGAAACACCCCTCTTTCCCACTGCCAGCCTAACTGGATTCCGGGGACTAACCCAAGGCCAGCCAGGGTAGGCTTTAGAGGGTGAAAAACTCAGAGATTTAATTTGGCACCATAATTCAAATCATCATTACTCTAAGTAATTCAGATGGAAATCCTGCAGATGGTGGGAAACACAGCAGAGACCAAAGCATCGCTGTTTTCTAATCCGAAGGTCTTATATGCCCCCAGAGAGCCGTCCTGCGGGAGTTGAAGACGATTCTACCGAGAGTGAGAGGCTAACAGTGTGCCAGTGGAGCTGATAAAGCTGATTCATTCCTTCATTCGATCATATTTATTGAGCACTTACTGTGTCCTGTTACATGCGGGATTTCCATGTGAACTCTAAGCATGAAATATTTCCAGTGTGCAAGGCCAAAGTGGTGATTTTTCTCCCTCTGTGCTGGGATTGATTCGGACAGCTGTACTGAAACTCTCCCAAGTTTTTTGTACAGTGTTTCACACACAGTAGGCATTCAGTAAATACCACTGATTGATTGAGAGGAGGAAGTTAGGGCAGCCAGGAAGGTGCCTAGTGGTGGGGATAGTGATTTAGGACCCGCATCAAGTAATAGAATATTGATAGTAATAGATATTAATCACTTTTGGTTTATGCGTTTGTGTTTGGAAAGCCAACTGGCTTCATTAATTAACCCCAACCCTACGTAATGATGATTTTAAGATATTTTGCTGACTTCAGGTTGGTCAGTGAGAAAGGCATGTAGTGGATGCTTTCGATTCAGCATTTCAGAGACTGTTAACCTTTGAATCAACTAGTCAGTGCTAATGCATTATCTCTCAAAATGAGTAGAATGATTCCACCAATAAGCAAATTCTCAGTAAATAATAAAGTCAGCCTCCTCACCCACCTCCTCTTCCGCAGTCTTGTTTGAATGCCTGCTCTGTATCGAGTCCCGTCGTGGAAATTACAAAAGCAGATCAAAGTATGGCCCTCCCCTCGAGGAGCGTTTATCTCAAAAGCATGCTTTGATTTGAACTTTCGGCTATCTAAAATAGGCTTTCACATGGAAATCCTGAGAAAGGCCAGTTCCTTCAGTTCAGCGGTAGCCTCCGATGGACAACTACTTCTAACCAGAGATTTTATGATTATTTTTTCAACCTGACGATTGTTCCCTCTCAGACTTCCCTCATCTCCAGATTCTGTATCTTTTTGTGGAAATTTCTATGAGGAGTAAATAAAACATATAGAGTTGCTGTAATCTGGATTTTTTTCCCCAAAAACCTGTAAAGCGTAATGACATTCTTATGAAATATTAAAATATGGAGGAGTGAAACGAGCTGCAAGAAAATCGAGGTGTTCCAATTTTCGTCCCAAGAAAAATATGAACCAGAGCAGCGGTAAAGTCTTAGAATATGCTGAATTCTAGATCTAGTTTAAATGGTAGGGAGGGGTCGAGAGAGATGGAAGGAGGTTGGGGAGGTACTTAGAACGAGGTGAAGTGATATTTTGAAGTGATAAGACTGGAAGCTGGATGTTTCCAAGTGACATTCAAACCCACTATTATCAACGGCGTTTTCTATCAGCCATTCACTCAGGAAACAGTACATAGTTTCAGTTTCCTAGTTTGGCCATATCTTCTTGTCTCTGGGCAGTTTTCCAGATGAATGCACTCAAATCCTTCATATACTGATGTTTGTGTCATTAAATGGCTGTTACAGAAGAATCACATTTCCCGTGTGGTAACTGAATGCAGTTAGTCTAGAGGCCGGTAGATTTCTGAATTTGGTAGAACAGGGTGAAAATGGGGATCCCATTCTAAACTCGGGGGGAAATTTCCCTTTCAGAGACCACGACAGTGAGAGTGGAGGAAAGGGCAAGGGGAGGACTATGGAATATCTCCAACACCTTATAGTGTAGATTGTAAACTCCTTGAGGGTGGAGATCATGTCTCTCAGCTCTATTGTATTGTACTCTCCCATGTGCTTTGTACAGTGCTCTGCACACAGTGAGGTCTCAGAAAACACCATGGACTGCTAGAATCGAGGATGTCGGGACCACAGATCTCGGAATATTTAAACTGAACGGGTATCGAGAGTGCTGCCGCCTGATATAGAGGCCCGCGTGTTTATTATGAGCAGAAGCTCGTGGAAGTCAGTCCACTGTCTCATTCCATAACGTTGGTTGATATTTCTCAGGTTCTCAGGACCAAATATAACCATTCAAAATTGATCTGGCCCAAGCAGCGTGGCCTAGCGGATAAAGTGTGGGCCTGAGAATCGGAAGGGCCTGGGTTCTAGTCCCAGCTCCATCACTTGTCCCGCTGTGGGACCCTGGTCAAATCACTAAACTCTTCTGTACCTCGGTTATCTCTTCTGTAAAATGGGTATTAGGACTAGATGACACCCAGGTGGGCTAAGGACTGAGTCCAATTTGTTTAGCTTGTTTCTATCCCAGCATTTAGTGCAGTGCCTGACACACAGTAAGCACTTAAGAAATACCGTTAAAAAAATAAAACAACAACAAAAAACCCCGTATTGTGGGTTCAGTCTACTCATAGGGTTGAATTCTATGTGGAAAGTCTGGTCAATCAAATTTGCCATAGCCACTTTCCCCATTCTTGTCAGATCCAGCCAGACACAAGTAGAGTGATCAGTCATTTCATTTTGTACTGGACAATCTGATTTAATACCAGACAATCTGAACTTCAGCCGGCCTGTCCCTATCTGGTTGTGACGCAGTACCGGAAGCTTTGATGTCATATTTTCAATTTCTGGTATTGGGTCTACTTCGGCCTTGGCTCACTAGCCTTGGGGAGGAACACAAAGACCCTGGTGTGAGTTGGAGATTCGGGAACTCCTCTAGACAAATAGCTCCAGAATCAAGCAAAATCATATAGTTCCAACCTATTACCCCATTTTGCCGCATTCCCAACATCACTGGTGACATTTCGTGTGTCTCTGTGTTTGGATCTCCTTACCCGCTCACTTACCCAGTCACGAGGTAAGTGGCACTCAATCACCTTGCCCCTTCTTACATCATCTCACTGCTCTCCTCCTACGACCCAGCTCACACACTTTGCTCCGCTAATGCCAACCTACTCACTGAACCACAGTCCCACCAATCTCTCCACTGACTTCTCACCCATATCCTGCCTCTAATCTGGAATGCTCTCCCTCTTCAGATCTGACAATTACTCTCCCCTCCTTAGAAGCATCAGTGAAGGCACATCTCCTCCAAGAGGCCTTCCCTCAATAAGCCCTCATTTCCTCTTCTCCCACTCGCTCCTGCATCATCCTAGCATTTGGATTTGTTCCATTTATTTACTCCTCCCTTAGCTCCACGGAATTTACGTACACATCCGTAATTCGTGTATTTATATTAATGTCTGTCTCCCTGCCTAGACTGAAAGTTCTCTTTTTATGGCATTTGTTAAGCATTTACTATGTGCCACACACTGTCCCGGCTCCGCCACTTTTCAGTTGTGTGCTTTTGGGCAGGTCACTAAACTTCTTCAAGCCTCCGTTACCTTATCTGTAAAATGGGGATTAAAACTGAGTCCCACGTGGGACAACCTCATTACCTGGTATCTATCCCGGCGCTTAGAACAGTGCTCGACTCATAGTCGGCACTTAACAAATACCATCATTATTATTACTAAGTGGTGACGTAGAGGCAAGTTAATCAGGTTGGATGCAGTCTCTGTCCCACACAGGGCTCGCTGTCTTAATCCCCATTTTACAAATGAGGAAACTGAGGCATAGAGAAGTTAAGAGATTTGCCCTGAGTCATGCAGCAGACAAGTGGCGGAGCTGGGATTAGAACTCAAGGCCTTCTGACTCCCAAGCCCTTGCTCTCTCTCCTAGGCCATGCTGCTTGGAAGGGAATGTGTCTATCACCTCTGTTGTATCGCATTCTCCTAAGTGCTTAGTATGGTGCTGTGCACACAGTAAGCGCTCAATAAATATGATTAGTTGATTGATTGATTGGCATCCATCCTTATGAATGGAAATAATAATAATAATAATGTTGGTATTTGTTAAGCGCTTACTCTGTGCAGAGCACTGTTCTAAGCGCTGGGGTAGACCCAGGGGAATCAGGTTGTCCCACGTGGGGCTCACAGTCTTAATCCCCATTTTACAGATGAGGTCACTGAGGCCCAGAGAAGTGAAGTGACTCGCCCACAGTCACACAGCTGACAAGGGGCAGAGCCGGGATTCGAGCTCACGACCTCTGACTCCAAAGCCCGTGCTCTTTCCACTGAGGGAAGCAGATCACTAAGTTATTATTTATCGTCACATTTTGTGGTCCAATCTCTGTCAGAATCTTTTTACCTCTTCCATCACCTTGGGGGAAGGAGTCAAGACCATTAGCAAAATGCTTGTGGCCACTTAACAGGAGCGGCCCATCCTTCCGTTTCTCCTCCGAGTCAGAGAAAAGCTTTTCTCCGCTGCCATTTTTCTCCATAACCGACTGGTTCCTAAGCAAGTTTCCTTGTGGTCTGGGAGATGTTTATTTCCAGGAGCCTGGGATAACTAGGCCATTACCGCTGCTGCGCTTTCTTTCGGTTTAATTGGAATGTTGCAATGAATTTACTAACGCTGTAACTGTGATGATTACACAGGCAAATTATGAACGGTTGTTTTGAAGAATGGTTCGAGGTAGAAAAGCCTTAAGATTCGTAATTTTCTTTTACTTACTCAGGTACAGGGTAAACTAAGCAAGGTTTTTTGGGATGTAAAGACATGTTTTCTAATAATAATGACAAGGCTGCTGCTGCTGCTGCTGCTGCTGATGATCACAATAATAATAATTACTTGTTAAGTGCTTCCTGTGTGCCGAGAATTATACTAAGCACTAGGGTCGACACAAAATAATCAGGTAGGATACAGTCCCTGTCCCACATGGGACTCACAGGCTAAGAATGAATATTTCCAAGGCCAATTACTTGGTAACGGTCTCCAGCAGTGGTGTAAACTTTAAGAGAACCTGAGCAATTCTTCAAACCTGATTGTAAATATCCCCGACTGAGGCCTAAAGCCTTCGGTCAAGCCCTAACTAAATCCACCCAAGATCATCTCTGTTACCAATTTGTCCATTCCAAGCGCGTAATGCAGGGCTCTGCACATAGTAAGCACTCAATAAATACTATTGAATGAATGAATCTCTGAAATGGCAAAATGTCTGACAGTTCCCACTCTTCAAATGAAATCATGCAAGAAGCTTCAAAAAAAAAAAAGTCCCAGCTCTTTCCCCCTCCACCAGAATTCATTACGCCCTTGGGACCGGTGCTGAATCTAGAAAATGTTTCTTGCGCTCATGCATTCATTCAATTGTATTTATTGAGCACTTGCTGTTTCCAGAGCACTGTATTTAAGAGCTTGGGAGAGTAGGACACAATAATAAACAGACACGTTGCCTGCCCACAATGAGCTTACAGTCTAGAGCAGGCAGAGACAGACGTATTTACTGTCTGAGAGGAGAGAAGCAGCTTGGCTCAGTGGAAAGAGCCTGGGCTTGGGAGTCAGAGGTCGTGGGTTCTAATCCCGGCTCTGACGCTTGCCAGCCCTGTGACTTTGGGCAAGTTACTTAACTTCTCTGGGCCTCAGTCACCTCATCGGTAAAATGGGGATTAAAACTGTGAGCCACCTTGTCTCCCCCAGCGCTTAGAACAGTGCTTTGCACACAGTAAGCGCTTAACAAATACCACCGTTACTATTTACTTAAATAAGTAAATTATGGATATTTACGTGAATGCTGTGGGGCTGGGAGGAGGAATGAATGAATGGAGTAGTTCAGGAAGACACACAACAGCGAGGGAGAAGAGGAAAGGAGGGCTTAATCAGGGAAGGCCTCTTGGAGGCCTCTTTTTACAAGAACGCTGGTGACGTCACCTACTTCGGGCCGGGCAGACAGGGCTTAACAAACATCATAATAATAACCACTGTAATAATAATTTACCGGAGCTCTAATACTATACTAAGCTCTTGGAAGAGTGAAATAAAAGCAAGATCTCACTAGTTCACTTCTCTGCCTGTCCCCGAGGCAGGTTTATCCAACTTTACCGTTCTGGGTGAATCAGGGAGCCGCAGAACAAAGCAAGGGAGAGAGAGAGAGAGAGAGAGAGCACACAAGGGGTTTAATGGGGTGACTGGTGTCATGCACAGGTCTTGCAGGCAGAGGATCTGGGTTCTAATCTTGGCTGCGCCACCTGTCTGCTCTGTGACCTTGGGCAAGTCACTCCCTAGACTGTAAGCTCATTGTGGGCAGGGAATGTGTCTGCTTATTGTTGTACTGTACTCTCCCAAGTGCTTAGTACAGTGCTCTGCACACAGGGACAGCTCAGTAAATAGCGAATGAACGAACGAACTTCTCTGTGCCTCAGTTACCTCATTTGCAAAATGGGGATTAAGACTGTAAGCCCCACGTGGGACAGCGACCGTGTCCGAACCGATTGGCACCCCGGTGCTTAGAGCAGTGCTTGACACATAGTAATGATAATAATAATGGTATCTGTTAAGCGCTTACTATGTGCCAAGCACTGTTCTGAGCTCTGGGTAGATACTAGGCAATCAGGTTGTCAGTCGCAGGGCTCACAGTCTTAATCCCCATTTGACAGATGAGGGAACTGAGGCACGGGGAAGTGAAGTAGCTTGCCCAAAGTCACACAGCAGACAAGCGGCAGAGCCGGGATTAGAACCCATGACCTCTGACTCCCAAGCCCGTACTCTTTCCACTATTCCACTAAGCCGTGCACTTCTCATAGTAAGAGCTTGACAAATAATAATAATGTTGGTGTTTGTTAAGCGGTCACTACGTGCAGACCACTGTTCTAAGCGCTGGGGTAGATACAGGGTAATCAGGTTGTCCCACGGGAGGCTCGCGGTTAATCCCCATTTTACAGATGAGGTCACTGAGGCACAGAGAAGTGAAGTGACTCGCCCACAGTCACCCAGCTGACAAGCGGCAGAGCCGGGAGTCGAACCCATGACCTCTGACTCCGAAGCCCGGGCTCTTTCCACTGAGCCACGCTGCTTCCCCACTTCCCCTGTAACTACCCCAGCGTCTTAGTACAGTGCTCCTAGCGAGCGCTTTACAAATATCATTAAAAATAGAAAATAACCTGGGGCCCACCCAAAAATGGGAGCAGGAACTTGGGCTGGCCACCAATCTGGTTGGCCACAAATCGGCCCTTCGTTGACTATCTGAGATGCAGACCCATCCTATTTATGGCGAAATAGCTTGGTCCATAGAGATTTATCATCAGCCCCAACAAGGCCTCGATTAATTCTTTCCCAAAGTAGTGTTTGTTCTTGAGGTATCACGGTTCTCCTAGGGTGGACGTCACGATGCAGCGTTTTTTTCCTTGGGATATACCCTGCTAACAGGGACGGGCTGCGTTCCTAGGGCAAGTAGGCCTTCACGACAAGTGATTGGGAATCAAAAGATCGCGGCTGTACCCCTTGACTGGCTCCACCGTTTCATTTAGAGAGCATCCGTTTCCTACACTGGCAGATCCATATGGGGAAATTAAAGATAATGGGATTTTTTACCCATCCTCTGCCAAAATACTTGCCAGGCTGGCTTTGCCTGTGGAAGGCAGAATTGGATCAAGTCTTCTGCAATGGTTTGGCCTTTCCTGTAATCTCACTGTGGGAATGGAACGTGTTTGCTAACTCTGTTGCGATGTACTCTCCCAAGCACTTAAATACAGGGCTCTGCACATAGTAAATAGTAAGTACCATTGATGATGATCTGGTACCAGTTCACTGAAGACGGGAAATGTGACTGTTTATTTTCATATTGCACTCTCCCAATCACTTAGTACAGTGCTCTGCACATGGTAAGCACTCAGTAAATATGATTGAATGAATTGAATGAATTTCAGAGCTGCAATCCTCTCCCCTGGGATTAAGACAAAGTGCACTTTCCCTAGTCCGGATAAGAGAGCAGTCCTGTTAAGAAGTCCTGCTATAGAGTCTAACGCTTCCGGCCTAGAACTCGGTGTTGATCGACTTCGGAACTGAACATGATCTGTGCTATTCCTTTGCATCTTTTATCTGAGGGTCATTGTTTCTACGTGGGGTGGGAGGGGGATATTTTTCTCCCCGAAAAAAGGCACGGATAAAAGAAAGTGAGTGTGTGTGTGTGCGTTTGTGAGCACATGGAGGAGTATATGTGGAAATTTTTGATGGTTAAGGCTGTGCCCACGTTTTGTCAATCAATCAAACATTGGTATGTATTGAGCGCTTACTATGAGCAGAATACTATTCAGACAGCTTGGGAGAGCACAGTACAGTGGAACTAGCAGACACGTTCCCTGCCCACAGTGAGCTTACGGTCTACAGGGGGGAAACAGCTATCTATGTGGGGTTGTGTCTAAGTGCCAACATTTGGAGGTTTTGAGGAAATTTGTTTGTAGGTGCCTCACCGCGGGTGTTTATGGGTGGTGCGGGGCAGGGAATCTGTCGGTTACTGTTATAGGTGTACTCTCCCAAGCACTTAGTACAGTGCTCTGCACACAGTAAGTGCTCAATAAATAGGAATGAATGAGATGATTGAGTGTCTGGGTGTATATGGGGTGTTTTAGGTGCCTTCTGTAAATGGGTGCGTGTGGGGGGAGGTGTGAGTGTGCGTTCTGTGCCCACACCCGTGAACCCACTGAGCACCCTTCTAAATTTTCCAGCGCTTAGTACGGTGCCTGGTACGCTTCTCGCTTAACAAGTACATCATCATCTTTTTCTTGCAGGGGAACCTTCGAGGTGGTCCTCCTCACACTGCCACTGCTGCTGCAAGAACATGAAAGGCGATAAAGGTGGGGAGAGCGGCACCTCATGCAACGAGCTCTCCACCTCCAGCTGCGACAGCCAGTCGGAAGCCAGCTCCCCGCAGGAGACGGTCATCTGCGGTCCCGTGACCCGCCAGTCCAACATTCAGACTCTGGACAGGCCCTCCAAGAAGGGTCCCGTGCAGCTGGTCCAGCAGTCCGAGATGCGGCGGAAAAGCGACCTCCTTCGGACTCTGACCACGGGCTCCCGGGAGTCCAACGTGAGCAAAAAAAAATCCGCCAAGGAAAAGCTGTCCATCGAGGAGGAGCTGGAGAAGTGCATCCAGGATTTTCTCAAGATCAAAATCCCCGACAGGTTCCCCGAGCGGAAGCACCCTTGGCAGTCGGAACTCTTACGGAAGTACCATCTATAGGAGCGGGGCGGGGTGGGATGGGGCGGGGGGCGGCGCTCGGCCGCCTTATTGCCGTGTCCAAATAAACGACCGCGATGGGGAGATGCATCTTTTAAAAGGAAAGGAACCATTTGGTAGGTCACGACAGTCCATCGGTATCGTACAGCCTGATTTGCCTAGCTCACTTTGACATTTCTAGCCACAGGGTAAATGTTTTTTTCCAGATGTGGAAGCACAATGAAAATGATTTCGTCCACAGGCGCTCATTCCACCGAGTACTTACTTACCCGTGGAAAGGCACAGTGACGAAAACCTACAGGACTGGTGCCCCGCCAGTCCAGCTTGGGGGGAGGGGGCTTCTTTTCCTAAGGGTCTGAGTCCACCTAGAGGGGAATTCCTGGAGAGCAGGGGGCTTCCAACTGCATGTCTCTGGATTATGCCTTTTTTTGTGTTTTTGATGTGTTGAAGGAGCTGGGTTGAGTCACATGACTCTAACACTCTCTGCCCCGTCGGGTTATTCAGACTGTAGAGAAACCGCCCAGGAGCGTCAAGCTTTGGGGATGGAAGGAACGACGAGGGGAGTCATCTCTTCCATCCCCCCGCCTCCAAGGCAGGTACACCCCCCCGAACCGGGCCCGGAGACGAATCTGCTCGCCGATCCGTGGGGTATAGCTAGGTTCCGTGAGCCCTCATTGTCTGACATGTATTTCTTATCCTCCTAAATTCCTCGGTCTCCGGTGCCAACCTTTTTCCTCCCGGTCCCTCCTCTGTGGGGAGAGAACCAGTGGTCACCCTACCCAATGTCTGAGTCTTTCTCATGGCTAAAGACCCTCGTCTGTCCATTTTCCCCTTCTCCAGTCCCTCCGGCCGACCTTCCTCCAAGGGCCGGTTCCCCATCCCTTTACTCGGCTGAGCCTCTCCAAACGCTCCCTAGCCTCGTTTAACTGAGGGGCCCAGGACTGGGTGGGGTGGACTTGGGGGGGTGGTCTACATGGATGGACTTCATGGTTCCCGTGTACCGCATCCCCTCCGTATACGAACCAACCCCTGCTGGCTTTACTAAAGCAGGACATTGCTGCTTCTGGTCCGCTTGGCCTGCTCCGTCCATGTGATTCCCCGCTTGCTCTAAGAACGATGACTCCCAAACCCAGGAATGCTATCTGCACCACCCTGGGACTGTGGAGGATGAGTCTTCTCACATTCTTGCTGCTTCTCCCTCTCATTTAGGCTCTTCAATGCATTTCGCGACAGGGGCGATCGTGGCGCAAACTCGGTCAGCAGTTAAGACTGGGGAACGCATTGTTTGCTTTAGAGATACACACACATTCACCCACACACATCCACTATGCTCCCTCTCAATTGCTCTTCCATTTTCCCCTTTTCTGGCCCCCGCTGAGGTTTGAACCACCCCCGATAGGAGAGGGGTGGGTGAGAGGGAGGGAGAGAGGTCCCAGAATCGAAGGGAGCCAAGTAGCAGGTATCGCCAAGACTCTGTGAGAGTCCCCGTTCACTAGGCCCTTCCAGGTCTGACTGACAAGCACATGTGGGTCAAAACCGACAGGCCAATGGAGATTCCTGCCCTCTTCCCATTCGGGCCCAATTTACAGAAAGCGTAAAGATAATGAGACACATTTTGGCCTCTGACTGGCAGAAAATGGAGTGCTGGAATGAAGAGGCATCCTACCAATCCGGCTACATATACGGAAACAGGAACCTCAACATTGGAAAGAATCTATATGCGACAAAAGGCCAACATTCTCACCCTCGCAGTGGGTGGAAGGCTCTGTGGGATCACAACCAACAAAGAGCTTCAAAGAACCCTAGTAGGGTTGTAAGAAAACAAATGTCCCTAAATTCTAAAGCCTACACAACCCGCTTCTTGGGGTGGCCATGACTTATTTTTGTGGCAAATAAGACCGTCGGGACCCCATCCTAAGCTTGTGCACTTTCTCCTTCCCTCTTGAAGACTCTGATATCAGAGAAGAAGAAGAGGGGGGAAACAAGGACTCCGGCCTTCTGGGATATCTGTAGTACAAGACCCAGAACGCTTGGGCATCTAAACTGAGCACGGACTTGATTGAACACGCTCTAGCTAGGAGCGGGAGGCCCAGCTATTTAAAGTGAATGACAACAATGTATGGTACAAGGTAGGCTGATCCGGTTGGCCTGGGAGAGACCCAATTCCAGGACACAGTCGTGGTATCTGCTAAGTGCTTACGTTGTTGCCAAGCACTGTAATCAGTGCTGGCGTAGACACAAGATCATCAGGTCCCACATGGGGCTCACAGTCCAAATAGGAAGGAGAACAGGTATTGAATCCCCATTTTGCAGATGAGGGAACTGAGGCACGGAGAAGTTAAGTGACTCACCCAAGGTCACACGGCAGGTAAGCGGCAGAGCCGGGATTAGAGCCCGGGTCTTCTGACTCTCAGGCCCGTGCTCTGTCCACTAGGCCACACTGCTTCTCAAGAGGACATTTGTCCCTCTTTTTCAAATATCGCAGGGTAGTCTCCAGGACTGCCCCAAATCGAAACACACGTTCGGTATACCATGCAGCCGCACACTCTCACTGGGCTTGGTCACCACGTCAGTTAAGAGGAGGCTGTTTTGGGTACGATGACTTTCGTTCGGTAGGAAACTGGGTCTGGAAATAGGAGCTGAAAAGCTAAATCGGGTAAGAGGGGTCATTAGACCGTGGAAAAAGAACGGTATCTGGAGAAGGTATTTTGCTCACCGGGAGTATAACCCTAGAAGCTAAAGAGAAACTGGAAATGGCTGCAGGCCAGATTGGAGCCAGGTTTATAGGTTACGTCTGACCTGGGTTAACTCTAACCCTAGTTCGTGTTGGCGGGAATGACAGGTTCACTGGCTGTCATTCTAAATCAGTTCCCTCCGATGCGAAAATGACCATTTAGGGTTAGGAGACACCTTCTGGGCAAAGCTATAGGGAAAAAAAAACCAATCGCTCCGCCCATCTTCACTTTAGAAACTGTGGCAAAGACTCAAAATTCAGTTCTTGAGCAGACTCTAATGTGACAGGAGGTTGCACTGAGAAAAGGAGGCTTTACTGAGCACAGAACACTGGGCTTTGGTTATCCCACGGTTCGAAGGGGGAGTTGCAGAGAGGAACTGAGCCCCTTCCAGCCGTTCAAGGAGAGATGAGGATTTTGCCAGCTCACTAATCAGTTACTCAAGAGAGAGGTCAGCACAGAGGTTTGCCCTGACTGCGTCGGGCCTCGGCGGCACACCGAGGATTTGCAAAATTTGGTTTTGTTGGGCCACAGCCTCGAAAACATCTTTGAAATGTCTTGCCTTATTAAAGGTAAGCTCACATGAAGACACACACACACCCCTGTCCTTTGTTTTTAAAGCTAGCACAACAGATGGTGAGATAGCATCCTTAATAATTGCGCTATTTGTTAAACGCTTACTATGTGCCAAGCACTGTACCAAGTGCTGGACTCTATACACTATGATCCTTGACCCATATGGGGCTCACAGTTCAAGAGGAAGGGAAAACACGTATTGAATCCCCATTTTACCGATGAGGATTCCCCCTCTAGACTGTAAGCTTGTTGTGGCGAAGGAACGAGTGTAACGACTCTATCGGATGGTCCTCTCCCAAGTGCGTAGAGCAGTGCTCTGCACACAGTAAAAGGTCAATAGATACCACTGATTAAATGATGAGGAAACTGAGGCCCAGAGAACTTAAGTGTCCTGTCCAAGGTCACACCGCAGGCAAGTAGTTGAGCCTGGATTAGGACCCGGGTCCAATGAATCCCAGGCCTGTGCTCTTTCTACTGGGCCCCTTTCTGGGGAGCGGGACTGAAGATAGGGACGTACGTATGTCACGGTCCAGAGGTCGCGGGCTTGAATCGTCTTTCTAGTAGCGGTGATGGTTCTCAGAGAGCCATCCACACTCTCTCATCCAGTCCCTTGGGCCAGCAACAGGGACTGTGGGTCAACTGTGCGAGTTTAGATGCACCATCTGTGGTCATGGGGCAGATGCAGTTGCCCTGACGTGCTGTTTTCGGCCATGCTGAGTGCAGAATCTGTACAGCCATTAGCTTCTAGTTTGCTTTTCTATCACTTACTGAAGAGCCTACTAAGAGGGCCCGCTTGACCACGAACAGAATTGGCCTCTGGAAGCTGTGGAAAGCAACAGGGGCTGAGGAAGGGGAAAGGGACACAAAATAAAAATCAGTCGAAGAGTCCGCACCTTTTATTTTCCTTTAAAGTTAGCATTTCGGCTTCACCTCTTCTTCTTGTGCTCCCAGGTACCTTCCTGTTTACAGGAATTTGGGGGAGTGGAGGGAGGTGTGGGAACATCCCCTGCCAATCAAAAGGCAGCTAATATAGGCAGCCCGATAGAAAAACCTATATCTGAGCTTCACTGTGCTTGGGATTGCCGAGTCAATGTTTGTGTTTTTTATTTCGCTCCCGATTCTTATTTCTCCTCTTCACACCTGGGTTCCCTTCCCATTTTTCTCCTTGCCCTAACTCTCCACTCTCCTTATCCAGTATGCGCTGCTACATCAGAATGCCTCTTGATCCCTTGACTTTATTCAGGTTTGTCAATGGTTTAACCCCATCGGTGCCAAGCCACGAAGACTCCTTTGGCTTATGACTGAATAGCGCTTTCGAGAAATAACAACTGCCCACTCTTTCCACCTCCCAGAGAGCAAATTAGGCTCCTTGTGGCCATTCAGAACTTAAGATATCTTTTTCCACTCCAGCCCAATCAGTGTCAGTGCCCTGAGAAAGTCTTGCCTTGGGTGAGAAAGTCAGCATTGTTTCATGGGAATGGTCAGGAAGCATTCTAAGATGACCCAGCTTCAAATGGCAACTTACAAAGAAAAATGTCCAGATCCAAGGGTGTTTTGTTTTTTGCAAATATGCCCGAGGTATACGCATTGAGGAAGGACCACTTCCTTCTTTTCCCTTCTCGGTATTGTCACCGTTTTTCAATCCTGATCATCCAGCCTTCCGATTTACTGATTTTTCTTTTACATCATCGATGGAACAGCCTACAGAAAGAGAGAATGAGTCCAGTTGATCTTTCTGCCAAGTTGGAATAGATTTAGACTTCATTTGCACAGGACTTTACAGTGATTAATATCTGCCGAAAAATTAGACCAAATGAAATGCACCGGAATGGGTTTGATTTATATTGCCTTCAGAGCCCTGTTTTGAGATGAAATGGTTATTGCTCTCCTCTATTGCTAGAAAGAAAAGATCCTTAAACTTTAATAATCACATCCATGTGATAGAGCAGGAGAGCTCATTTGTTTGAAGTGTCGCTTTTCTCGTCTGGCCTTGCTCCGTGGAATGGGAATTCTTCTCGGAGGGAGCTCTTGGAGGTGGAATCTTAGGGGTCACAAGGGTCAGGCTTCCCAAACTCCTTCCCACATTCATCCTCTACAGGCAACTTGGGGAAGTTGAAGGAGGGTTTCTCAGGCCCACCTCAATATAAAATTATCTGTTCTTTCTCCGCACTGGGGCGGTTTACCTAATGCAATAACACCCAAAACCCATCAGCCTGCCGGGTACTACCAGTAAAGGTGAATTGCAAGCTCAAATCCTCCCGGGTGAGCGAGGTTATCTAGTTACCCGGAGACTCTGAGCAGCCACGCCAGGTACTTTGGAACAAAACAATCTATCTGATTATCCCAATCTGGACTGAAATCTCCTGAGTATCTGCCACTCACTCCATCAAAGCATCTAGTCATTTCCAACTCTCTGCTTCTCATTTTAGTCCACTTGTCTTGCCTGACACTCCAGGGCTGGTCCCATGGGATGGGAGCTTTGGGAATCTCTGGCTGTCCTCCTGTACGGGGCTGGGCCAAGATAAGATAAAGGATTGGGGTTCCCTTACTGTCATCATGGCTTCACCTATTTAATTTCCTCTTGTAAAAAGAAGAGAGAAATGCTGTCCTTTCTGTGAATCAGTTTAACACAGGCCCCCCTGGGGCTTGCAGGAAGACTTATTAGCCCCATTCCACTACCACCTCCTTTATCTTTACAGTTTATGCTGGGAATTGACCTTTCATTAATTTACAATTAATTAATTTAAGCCTCATAGATAAATAGACTTTCAGGTCTTCTCGCTGCTAATGTTGGCAGGAGAAAATGGCATCTGGGTCCAAACCCATCCTGTTTGAAGTGACGTCTTCCCCTACAAAGAGGCTTCAGAAAATCCCTCTTCTCTTGTGTAGGGAGTTGTTGATTCCCGGAAATTACTCAAAGCCCCATTCCTGTTTCTCTCCTGGTGCTCGGCGAGATGATGCAGAAGTAATATGAGTAGCAGGGGTGCGGCAGTTTGGGCTGTCAGCATAATTAAAGGAGCACAAAAGCAAAAAATCTTTCTGACGGGAAAGACTTGAGGGGTCTTTTCATTTTGCATGACCACTTCAAGAAGGTTTCTCAGGCTAAATCGTTCTAGACAGGAAGATGCTCCCAGAAGGGAAGGGAAGGAGAAGGCAGTGGAGGAAAAAATAAAAAAAGGTCAGAAAAGCAGAAACGGTGATGCTGATTTCCCAGCTGATCTTCATTCAATCAGTGGCATTTACTGAGCACTTACTATGTTCAGAGCAGTCTACTAAGCGCTTGAGCACTTCAAGTACTATTGGACCATAGCTTGGTTGGGTCTTGAGCAATTAACCTATTTGGCCAAACTGCCTGGAGGAGGTGGGGTTATGACAAGGAGTTGGGTGTAATTGAGTCAGGTTGGATTAGAGGAATATAGCTAGAAGCATTCTCTCTTCCTCTGGTACCTTGTGATCATCACAACAGTAACACCTGAGTGTTTAACACATTCCCACACCATATCTTGGATCTCATTTACCTTCACAAATGACCCAATCGATGGGAAGGAGCAGAAAACATTCTCCCTGTTCCCTAGAAAGCTGAGAGCAGAAAGGTGATGGGCCTCAGCTGAGGTGACCCACTGTCTCATGGGTAGAGTCAGGGTTCCAAACTCCCCACCCGGTATTTACTAGATTCCACTGGCACACCTTCTATATGTTTGTTTGTTTGGGTTTTTTTCTCCTCTTAACATTCCCCTCAAAGGTGTACTTGCTTTATTTGTTCCTTCCTAACCTGTTCTGGATTCTGAGATACCAGGTGGGATCGGCTGAATTATAGCAACATGGTGTACTGGTGAAAAATTTTATTTTTCCTCACCCACCTCCCAGATAAACCAGTAGCTGCTATCCGAGTCTCGGATCTAGATCAGAATTCTAGCCTTTTATCTGTACTCCGCATCATGTCTTTGGGGAAGAGAACTGAGCCTGAAATTGGCACTGAAATCTTTCTCCATTGAAAAAATGAGGAGGCAATCGCTCGGCTTAAGAAGCCAATAGTGAACTTTGTCCTTTCTGGTTGGATTTGCACAGAAAAAAAAAAAAAAAACCTCACAGTAACCCAACCAGCTTTCTATACTATTGCCTCCTCTTGGCTTTCACTCCCTGTCTCACACTTTAATGGAAGAAAGGTCTCTCCCATTGCCTTCCTTCAGCGTTCCAGCATACTCAGTATAACCCATCCAGCCCCGGCCAAGAAAATGACATCTGAATAGTAAACACATAAAACCATTTACTGGCACTGAGCTATGGGAGAAACGAAGAGCACTCGATGAATCAGGTTGACGTTCTGAGGGGCTGGTCTCACAGTTCTTTTCCCAGTCCTGATCCATCAGGACTTGAAATCGAACAGAAGTGCAATTAGAGAAAAGCCTAAACAGTTCTGACCACCTGATCGTGGCCTCTTCAGACCAGGCTTTTCCAAAGAGCTCTATTGCAGAAAAGTCCCGTGCACAGGAAAGTGACTCTGTTTAAGGGTGGAAGAGAGGAATTTTTCAAAGGGTCCAAATGGATTTCTGTTAATAAATTTCTGTTTCCTTGGGAGGGACCCATCTCACGCCCTTGTCTGTCTCTAAGGTGAGACAGCGGTTCCATCTTGTTTCACAGAGCCGTTGAGCGCCAGTGTGCCGATCTTCACGTCTTGAGGACTTCTCGTAAATGATCAGGCTGTTGTAAATATATACAGAAGCACAAGGGCACCTTGTAAACAATTAATCTCCAATGCACACCGTATCAGATGCCCCAAATGTCCTTAAAGCCACACTTCTGCCAGTCCCTGTGCACTTTACTGGCTATGCACGAGGTTAGTGTGGAAGACACAGGTTCTATAGCAGCCTTATGCCAGTGGATTTCCTTGTTGAAGTGATGCATTCACACAGAAACCGATATTCTGGTACCCAAAGCCCCTCTCAGGTCCCTTCTCCTTCTGCTTGCCCCTGGGTGGATTTATTCTTCTTCCACTGACATCGGATTTATAGCCACCAAGAGGACATTTGTGGGGCATAGCCCATGGGTCCCTTAAAACTTCGGGGCTCATTATGTACAAAAGGAGTCGAATCTTCTAGGAAGGGGCAATCTGGAGATCGGCCAGCATGGCCTACTGAATGATTCCTAGCTGAGAGGGAGCAGAACAGTTTCGGTATCTTACTTCAAGTTCCAAGGGATCCATTCACCGTTTCCTTTAGTTATTAGTTTGCTGAAAGAAAAAGTAGAATTAGGTGTGGTGAGTTGTGGAGAAGAATGAAGCTAAGGAGAGCAGAAAGTCTGGCAAAAGAGGGACACTGAGTTGGAATCTCATCCCTAGAAAACCTTGGTTTACCTCTTTTGTGTGTGCGTGTGTGTGTGTGTGTGTGCGCGCGTGTGTGTTTATATATACATATAAATGACTCTGTTTTGCTTAAGGCCTTGTGTACATTCTGGTTACGAAGAAACTAAACGCTTTTATTGCACTATTCACTCCCTAAAGGAAAAAACTCAGCAATGCATAGAGTTCAGATCCCTACCATTTTCCAAAATTGTTGAAAGATGTTGGCCTATTTCCATAAGCTCCCATTTTAATGAACTGTAGATTTAAATGGGACTTGGTAAAATGAGTCACCTGGGATGATGAAAAATATGTTCCTGCCCTAGTAATGAATACCAACCACCTTGATTTCCTTAATCTATACTTTTAATTTAGTTCATCTTTATTTCTTTAATCTCATGCTTTGCCTGTAAAAAAACAAAACAGAAAAAAAAAAACCAACCACCAAGAATTTGCCTCCGTGGAAAGTAAGGATTTAGTAGGGGTTCAGCCGGTGTTCTTGGCTAGATTCTGTCCTCGACAATAAACCACAATTGGCAAGGGGGGGGGGGGGGGTCCTGAGAGACTCGACTAGATGTGCTACTTTATAAGAAATCCCATTTATTTCATTATTCTACCATGAGACCAAAAATGGAGTCGGATCCCAACCTATTTTGTATCAGCAGGAACCACCTTTACGACGTCATCGCAAAATTGCCACCGACGGTTTGGTTCCTTAGAACGATTGTGCTTCTTGTACAGCAGTCCTGATGCTTTAAATGTGATGTTTCCCCAGCAGACCCAGGATTCTGAGTTTTTCTTTTGGGTTATCCTACTAAGTTGCGGTCTCTTCGGGGCTTTGCTCATGTTCCATTTTCTGACCTCATTCGAGCACTTAATGACTGGGCCGAGGCCCGGTCAATCAGTTGCACACTAACGTATGCCAAGTGACACCCACTGAATTACCTCTTATACTTTCCAATGTGGTTCACTTGTACATAAGTGTCATGTCAAATTGTTTACAGGTTATTTTGTGCGTAATTGTGAAAGCCGTTTCACCTACAAATTTAAAGGAATCAGCTTTTCCTGGAAGGTGTTAAAAATGAATGTGCTTAGTACAGTATAGACATCACCGATTATGGACTCACTCAAATGCATGTCTCCATGTCGTCAGCCTCCAAAGGCGCGGTTATTCGACAATATTCTGCAGTCTGTGAATAGCAAATATACATAAACTACTGTGACTGACTAATAACTCAGTAACTGTTTCTACTGTGGTATGTAACGCTGTAGCTTTTAGCCTGCTGTATTTTCCTCTTCCCCATGTCAAACCCAAGAGGCCATGATTAAAGACACTACTCTTGATCGAGGCACATCTGCTCAAAGGATTTGTCCAGCTAATAGATGACCCGTCCATCTTTTGAACTCTATTGGCTCGGAGGGATAGAGCAATATACACATTCACTCGATTCCCATCTCCTGCCATTCTGTACTCGCTGCCCCTCCAAAGGAGAACCAGATTACTTGTTTAGAATCGCTAGCGGTTTGTGAAGAGGGTCATTGTCTATTCACATATCCTGTTTAGTTTGCTTAGTATGATAAACGATGCAGAAGCAGTGTCAGTATTGTGAAATCGTGTGGTTGAATCTTCAAAACGCATATGTGGATGTATTTTAAAGGACAAGCCACAAGCTGTCTCTTCTAACTGAAATAACTTCCAAAATATTTTGTGATTCCAGCAATCGATAGCTATTCGGGGGGTCTTACATTTGTAACGAAGCACCAATTGAAATAAATCATATGGCAATGTTCAGCAGTCAAACATATTTACAGTGGATCCGCTAGAACAGCACTACCGGCCTGAATCCCTGTTACCCTAGAATATTTGATGGAAGGTATTTACTGTTGGGTTACTCCTATTTGACTGCCGGGGTGGAAATGCAAAACTGACAATGGAGGACTATTAAGGAGGATATGGAAATGCAGCGGCCAACCATCAGTTCCCTGGTAGAGCAAGTAACAGCTTCCTATAACTGCTATCTAAGATAAATTGAACTCTGAACGGACATTCGTGTTGATGATATGGGATTGGTTTCCCACCACATTTCCCTCCAGAGGCATAAATGCTCCCCAACAAGAATTCTAAGACTCTAGGAACGGCTTGTCAGATCAGAAGAAATCATTTCTGCTATCGTGTTAACATTCTTGACCATCCTTCCAACTCTCCCATGTCCATGAATACGTGATTGGTCTCTTGGATGCATCTTAATGTAAAACAGACAAAAATTAGTAAAATGTGGATGAAGACAGAAGCTTTTCCACTTCGAGATTATGGTCCTCTACTGTCGAGATCAATCATTGGTATATTCTGAGTCTTGTTGTGAGCAGAGGATGTGTCTACCAACTCTGTTATACTCTCCTAAGCATTTAGTACAGTCCTGTGCACACATTAAGTGCTCAACAGATAAAATTGATTGAGCCCGTATTGTCTGCAGAGCACTATAGTAAGTGCTCAAGGGTGCTGTTGGGATAAATGAATATGCAGGGTTCCTGCAGAAAGTTAGAGAAATGTCCCCTCATTAGCCAGGCTGTCTTAGACCTGAATAGTCAGTTAGAAATTCAGCAGTTTGACCATCCGATGGATAGTGTAAAATATCTCTCCCAAAAGCATCAAGAAAAGATGGAAATCGGCAAATACAGATGATTCTCCTCTATTATAATCTTACAAAGTTGCCACTCCTTTCCCCATCTAAATCACAAGTCCATCAGCAATATCTTTACTGAATCAGATCCAAGTACTCTGCCTTTGACAGTGGCATCAGATTGCTTGGAGCAAAAATGGTATGATTCCCTTCATAGACATCCATCCTACTGGTTGGGATGGTGCAAATAGACTAACCTGTCTACCCAACTTTCTCTCTGATTATTTTTTGTGGTATTTGATGACCGTTTCCTATGTGTCAGGTGCTGTATTAAGCAATGAGTTAGAACAAGCTAATCAGGGATGGGACCTAGTCCCTGTCCCACATGCGACTCACAGACTTAATCCCCAATTTACAGATGAGGTAACTGAGCCACGGACAAGTTGCGACTTTCCCAAGGTCATTCAGCAGACCAGCGGTGGAGCCGGGATTAGAACCCAGGTTCTCTGATCCCCAGGCATGATGATGATAATCCATTTCGGAGCTCCTCTTCATTAATTTCTCTCTTCATTGAACTTCTCTAGAATTGTTACTGCGTTATTCTCAGCCCTTGATCTGGTCACATCAAAATGCAGCTCTTTTCTCTTCTCCTTTTGTTTTCCATGAGATGGTAGCCCATTAGGAATATGGTTTGGGGATGGGGAGGGAAAAAGAATGGAAGGAAAATAAAAGGCGTCGAAACTGGAAGCGCTTGGAAAAACCTCCTAATAAAGTTGAGCAAGTGCTTGCCACTCCTTGAACCCTAATCCCTGGTTCATTGACCAGGACCAGGACCAGAAGTGGAAGGATTAGAGAAGGCTGTTGAGGCTCATATATCTGAATGGAGAGCAGTTTGTCTGCTCCCTCCAAGAAGCCCTGTCATTTTCAAAGTAAGATCTTTCTCAAAACCTTCTCCAAAGGAAAGTGAATGAAGGAAAACAGCTTTTGGAACTGGAACAACAAATCTGTAAATTCATGGCAAGTCATATCTTGACTGTTACAGAATTCTCTCCCTCCAGACTTTCATTTCAGGATCTTCTAGTGCTTCCTACAAACACATATCTTTCTCTAGATCGATCAATCAATCATTTGCATTTACTGAACACTTATTTTGTGCAGAACATGGTATTAAGTGCTAGGGAGAGTGTAATTTAGTAGAATTAGTAGATACGTTCCCTGCCCGCAACGAGTTTACAGTCTAGAGAATGAGCTCCCCATTACTTTCCCATCACTGTAAACAGCACCACCATCCTCTCTGTCTCACAAGACAATAACCTTGGTGTAATCCTTGATTCATCTCTCTAATTCCACCCACATAGTCAATCTGTCACCAAACCCTGTCAGTTCAACCTTCACAGCATCATTAAAATCTGCCCTTTCCTCTCCGACCAAACTGTTACCACATTAATCCAAGCACTTATCCTGTCCTGCCTTGATTACTGCATCAGCCTCCTCACTGTCCTCCCTGCCTACTGCCTTTTCCCCACTCCAGCCCGTACTTCACTCCGCTGCCTTGATCATTTTTCAACAAAACTTTTCAGTCCACGTTTCCCCGTTCCTCAAGAACCACCAGTGGCTGTCCATTTACCACCGCATCAAAAGGAAACTCCTTACCCTGGCTTTAAAACACTCAATCACCTTTCCCCAACCTACCATATCTTGCTTCTTTCCTATGACTACTCAGCTGGTCTACTTCATTCCTCTAATGGCAACCCCCTCACTGAACCTTCTCCTCAGCTATCCCACCACTGTCCTCTCACTCAAGTCCTTGCTCTGGCCTAAAATGCCCTTCCTCTCATGTCTCCCTTCCTTCAAAGCCTTAGTCAAAGCGCATCTCCTCCAAGCTCCCGTCCCCACCTACACCCTCATTTCCTCTCCTCCCACTCCCTTCTGTTCCACTTTGGCACTTTTATTTTCCTCCTTTATTCATCCCTCCCTCAGCACCACAGATCTTATTTACATATCAATAATTTATTTATATTAATGTCTGTCTCCCCTTCTAGACTGTAAGCTCTGCGTGGACCGGGAAAGTGTCTACCAACTCTATTATATTGTAATTTCCCAAGGGCTTAGCCCAGTGCTCTGTCCACAGGAAGCGTTCAATAAATGAGGATTGATCTAGGACTAGATACAGTTAAGAGTTTGGAGCGCACAGTCAGGGGGCAGAGACCAGCATATGTCTCCAAAATAAGGCTCTCCGCTCTTCTGTTCTCCGGATGGGGACAACTCAGGAAGCGGCAAGTAGCTTCTGGATGGAATAAACCGGTCCAATTCTACAGGGATCACTGCTTCAAAAGAGCAGTGTTGAGTCCTAGGAAGCCCAAGAAGTCTTTTCCAGTCCTCCTCAGAGGACTACTCTTACTTTTTCTCTGAAATTTCATTGGTATTGTAAAACTGGTATTATGAAAGCACCAAAATGTAGTCTTGGAGATGAAACCAGTCAGAATTTTTCCCTTTTGGTGCACGTTCACTAATATTATTATTATTATATTTGTTAAGGGCTTACTGGATGTCAAACCCTATTCTAAACACTGGGGTAGGTGAGTTGATCAGGTTGGAAACAGTCCCTGTCTCTCATGGGGCGTACAGTCTAAGTAGAAGAGAGAACAGATATTTAATCCTCGTTTTACAGTTAAGGAGGAGTTAAGTGACACAGCAAATGATTGACAGAGCCGGAACTAGAACGCAGGTCTTCTGACTCCGAGGCCTGTGATCTTTCCACCAGGCTGCGCTGATTCTCACTAAAGTCCTTCACTTTCCCTCTGTAGTGTTAGAAAGAGTAAACCCCAGCATCAGCCTCTAAGAAGAAGAAATAAGTCACTCGATACATGATGTTGCTTCTTGTCTGCAGCCAGAGATGCTCTCCGTTCTTCTGCTGTCTGATGCTGATGTGAGCGTTTGAATCCAACACCTCTAAGCAGAAAACCCAGGGAATATCAGGAAGTACATTTCCTTCAACATTCAAAGTTCCTTTTATCCTCTCTATTGCACAGAAGCTCTCTTTCCTTATACGACTCCTCTCTCTCCGTTCCTCCCTCCTTGTCTCTTTCCCTTCTTCCTTGACTGCATCTGTCTCTCCCTCTTGCTCTCCAGCTCGGCTTGTCTTTCTTCCCTCCTCCTACTTTTCTTTCTCTCTGAGGCAGACCAGCCTCTGATTTCAGAAGAGAAACTGGGGACTCCCCCAATCTGAATCTTTGGGATTGACTGAATGCATCCACTGGCATCAATCTCACTGGGATTGGAAGCTGATGGAGTTTAAGGGACGAGGACTTGAAGGTTGGGTTGACAGAACAGGAGAGAGCTTTGAAATTCAATCTGGATCCAGAGGAGGCCGTCGATAGAAGGGGCCTTCCTGTTCTGATCGTAACAAGGAATCATATCATATCAAGGAATCTTGCTTGATTCTCTTCCAGCTAAGTCTATCTACAGAAATGACAGATAGATTCCCTATGAGAAACAGTGTGGCTCAGTGGAAAGAGCCCGGGCTTGGAAGTCAGAGGTCATGGGTTCTAATCCCGTCCCTGCCACTTGCCAGCTGTGCGACTTTGGGCAAGTCACTTAACTTCTCTGGGCCTCAGTTACCGCATCTGTAAAATGGGGATTAAGACTGTGAGCCCCACGTGGGACAACCTGATTACCTTGTATTTCACCCAGCACTTAGAACAATGCTTGGCACATAGTAAGCGCTTAACAAATGCCATCATTATTATTATTATTACCATCAAGGAGTTTACAGCATAGATGGGGAGACAAACAGTAATATAAATGCATTACAGATGAGTGCATAAGTGCTGTGGGGCTGACAAAACAATCCAAGTGCAAGGGTGATCCAGAAGGGAGAGGGAGTAGAGGAAATGAGAGGTTCCTAGGGGAAGGCCTTTTGCAGGAAATGCAATTTTAATTTTATGGTGGTCGTTTGTAGCACCTGCTGAGCTTTACTGACTCACTTCCCTTCCTACAGATTGTAACTATCTTCACCTAAACCATCCACTGTAAGTTTTAATCTCATTCTGACCTGAATCTACAATTTCAAAAAATAATAACAATAATATTTGGCAGGGTGGGAGACTGGAGTTGGGGGTGGGATTATTATCATCCCAAGAGTTGATCTGTTGGAAGCTTTGTCTCATGGCCAGAGCAATTCCTCCTGCCCATCACCTGGGAAACAGAACTCCACTGATCTGGAAACTGAAAAGCCGTCAACAAGGGGGATCTAGATCCATGGAGGTTCCCAGATGGAGCCAACAATTTAATGCCTCTATTTTCGTCTCCTCTATCTGACATTAATTAGTGTGAGAGGGTGGGATCGGGAGGGAAATGTGTTCAGAGTCAGGGCAGTGCTCAGAAACTGTCAGAGACTTCTCTCCTGCTGCGGCAAATGGTACCATGGTAATTACCTTGATCTAATCTTCAGGGAAAAGACAACTCAATAAGACTCCTTCGTTCATTCGTTCGGTCCAGTCGTATTTATTGAGTGCTTACTGTGTGCAGAGTACTGTTCTAAATGCTTCGACTCCTGTGAAGACTCTCAGGACAGGATAGCTTTGGTAGAGTCTGAGTTGGGAATCACCCAGGCCTTAGGGTGAGGAGAGGGTTCCACTGAGGAGGTTGCCATGTCTGAAATGTGTGGTCCAACCACCCACGGGTCCAGCCAGCAATGTCGTTCAGAGAAAACTCCACCTTGCTGACTTTCCCCCATCTTTATATCAGAGGCCTTTGGGCCAGTCCTTGCCTCCGATGGCTCTCTCTCCAGCCCTACTGGGAGGCGACAAGGGAATGCAGGCAATACAGCAGGTTAAAAATCGACAAAATAACTGCAGATCTATATTTAATGCAGATGTTTCCCATGTTTTGTAGTATTGTTTTATTGATAAATAAAAATCAACCAAAGACAAAAAAAAAAGTCTGGTATGTGCGTCTAACATGAACCTGACATTTTGAAGTGCATTTTCTCGCGGGGTGGAATGTCCAAGGTACTATATCCCCCTTTCCCCGACATGTTCTAAAATTCTTTTCCAGGTTTTTAACACGTGGTTCCAATTCTAGGAATCAAAACTATAATAAGGTCTCATAACCTCTGACAAGACCAAGGAATCAATAAAGTTGCTCATTTTTTTTTTCCTGAGTCTTTACTCACTAAGTCACCTGGGACTCCGAGGGACTTGGAGCTACTGGATATCCATGGAATCCCGGAATCCTAGGTGTAGAAGTAGTCTCAAGAGACATTCATCCCAGCCATCTGTTTTCCAGGAATGGGATGAAGGCAACCATGTCAGAACAGAACAGGAGAAGGTGGGTGGAGTGAGGGAGATGGATTTTGGGGGGAAATGAGAGGTTTTGGAGCAAGGGATCTGGGAGTAGAGATATATAAAGGGAAGGATTTGAGTGTGGGCTTTCTGTCTGGAAGGAAGTGAATAATGGAGGGGAAGATAGGATGGAAATTGGTTCAGGTGATAAAAGAGGAATGTAAGAAAGAAGACGTGTTGTGATTAGACTCAGAGGATCTGGTTTCTATTCCCAGCTCTATTGCCTGCTGTGTGACTCTGGGCAGTTTCCCCAAATGCAAAACAGGATTTAATACTTGTACATCCTACCGCTAAGACTGTGAACCTCAAGTGGGTAGGGATCGCGTCCTATCTGATTAACATATATCTACCCCAATGCTTAGAACAGTCCTTGACACATAGTAAGCACTTAACAAGTACCATTAAAAAAAAAGGACTGGAGTGGAAGGAAGGGAGCCATGTCAGTGCAAGGTAGGAAGAGAAAATTTTAGAATTGGATTCTCACTGTAGATGTTAAATGGTGCTATCTGATAGGCTTCTAGGTCCATTCCTTTATCCTCTTCTCCCACTACAAATCACCTATAATTCCTCTTCTACATAAGACAAATTTACAAATACAATAATATTTTGTAATCACAGTACAGACTCCTGCTTTCCCACAGGCCTTTGGGGAAATTGAGAAAAGGAAAGAGGATATCTTTCTCTTCTTCCAGTAGTCCTGAATGTAGAGACAGTGCTGGTAATGGTATTTGTTCAGTGCTTTCTATGTATCAAACACTGCAGTGAATGTAAAATAATTCCATCAGACACATGTCCCACATGGAACTCGCAAACTAAGCAGGAGGGTTGCAGATGAAGAAATAGGCCCAGAGAAGTTAAGTGATTCGCTCAAGGTCACATAGCAGGCAAGTGGCAGAGCCAGAACCCAGGTCCTTTACCTCCCCAGCCTGTGCTCTTTTCACTAGTCCGAGATTATGTGTCCCACGATGGGCTTTAATTATGGGGTTTTAACAGGCTTCACCTGAGGATCATCTGGAGATTTACCAGGGCAAGTCCCAGACCTAGGCTTAGAGGCACACTGTGAGGTTTTTCTCAGCCTGAATGTGTCAGAGCATTTTGTACCTCAGGGTCCTCAGCCTTCCACTCAGTTGTAGGGAGAGTCTCTCAGCCAGAGCCCCGTGAAATTACAGGTCATTCCGTGCTTCCTTGAAGCGGCGGGTTCTTGTTGTCACCCAGAATTAATGAAGGATCACTGAAAAGTCTTGACCTTTGGTTGAAAAATGGCCAACTTCCTTTGGGCTTTCAGAGCCTCTCTTGGGGGTGTGGTGATAAGTGGGATCGTGGGACGGGGCTATGTCTGATCTGATTGCACTGTATCAATCCTAGCCCCGAGAACAGTACTTGGCATAGAGTGAGTACGTACGTGTTCCTCTCCAGTCCTCTCCTCTACCCTGCCACTGTCTGACTCTCCCAATATTCCCAACAGTTTCTCAAGACGATGTCTCTAACCACCTCAAAAATCTACCCTCTCCATCTGTGCTTCTGACCCATCCCTTCTTACTTGATTAAAGCATTTACCCCCTCCTTTTTTCCCTCCTTGACTGCCATCTTCAACCATTCACTTTCCAGTGGTTTCTTCCCCACTGCTTTCAAACATGCATATATATCCCCATCCTAAAATAAACCCTCTCTTGACCCCATGGCTCCCTCTAATTATCAGCCCGTCTCCCACCTACCTTTACAGAAGAGGTGGGAGATGGACATTAACAAAAATATATTACAGATATATACACAAGTGCTGTGGGGTTGACAAAATTATTGAAGTGCGAAGGTGACACAGAAGAGAGAGGGAGAAGGGGAAATCAGGGCTTTGTCTGGGAAGGCCTCTTGAAAGAGATGTAATTTTAATAAGGCTTTTGAAGTTAGGGAGTGTGATGGTCTGTAGAATATGAAGGAGGAGGGAGTTCCAGGCCAGAGACAGGACATGGGCAAAGACTCAACAGTGAGATGGAGCTGTACTGAGTAAGTTGGCATCAGAAGACTGAAGCGTGTGCTGGGTTGTGTTAGGAAATCAGCTAGGTAAGGTGATAGAATTCTTGAAAGCCAGTAGTAATGAATTTGTCTGATGCAGAGGTGGATTGGCAACCCCTGGAGGTTCTGGAGGCGTAGGGAGTCATGGACTGAACAGTTCTGTATAAAATGATCCAGACAGCAGAGTGAAATATGGACTGGAGTAGGGAGGGACAGGAGGCAGGGAGAGAGATACAATAATCAAGGGAGGATAGGATAAGGGCTAGGAAAGAACGTGGAAGCAGTCTGGGTGGAGAAGAAAGGGAAAATTTTATCGATGTGAAGGTTTAGCCGAGAGGATTTGGCAGATTGAAGATGTGGGTTGATTGAGAGAGGTGAGTCAAGGATAAGGCCAACGTAAAGGGCTTTTTCTTCTATCTCTCTGACCGCTCCTTCTCAGTCTCTTGGGCAGGCAGCTCCTCTGTCTCCCAACCTCTGACGGTGGGGGTCCTCAAAGCTCAGCTCTGGATCCCCTTCTATATCTACACCCACTCCCTTGGAGAACTCATTCACTCCCATGGCTTTAACTACAATCTCTATGTGGATGATTCCCAAATCTACATCTCCAGCCTGACCTCTCTCCTTCTCTGCAGTCTTGTACTTCCTCCTGCCTTCAGGACATCTTCACTTGAATGCCAACAACTCAAACTAAACATGTCCAAAACAGAACTCATCTTCCCACCCAAACTCTGTCCTCCCTCTGTCTTTCCCAGCACTGTAGACAATACCACTATCCTCTCTGGCTCACAAGCCCATAACCTGGGCTTGGCCCTTGATTCAGCACTCTCATTCAACTCATATTTAATCTGTCACCAAAACCTGTCACTTCTACCTTCACAGTGTCATTAAAATCCACCCTTTCTTCTCCATCTAAACTGCAACTTTGCTGATCCAAGGAATTATCCTACCCCAACTTGATCACTGCATCTCCCTCTTTGCCGACCTCCCTGCCTCCGGTCTTTCCCCACTCCAGTCCATACTTCACACTGTTGCAAAGATCCTTTTATTCAATATAACATTCAGTCCACGTTCTTCACTTCTCAGAAACTTCCAGTGGTTTCCCATCCACCTCCGCATCAAACCGAAACTCCTTACCATCAGCTTGAACACACTCAATCATCTAGCCTCCTCCCACCTTACCTCACTGAGCTCCTACTACAGGCCAGCCTGGTCCCGATCTCATCTATCTCACTGATGCCCCTTCTGTCCTGGAATCCCTTCCCTTTCCAAATATACCAGATCACCCCTCGCTCCACTTTCAAAGCCTTATTAAAGCGACATCTCTTCCAAGAGGACTTCCCCGATTAAGCCCTCTTTTCCGGGCTCCTTCTCCCTTCTGCATGTACTTGGATCTGTGACCTTTGGACACTGGTGTTCACCCCAAAGCACTTATATGTTTAATTCCATCGACCCCTCTAGATTGTAAGCTTATGGTGAACAGGGCATATTTCTACCAAGTCTCTTGCACTGTACTCTTCCAAGCAATAATATAGCACTCTGCACACAGTAAGCAACCAGTACCATTGATTGGTTGATAACTAAACCCACAATTATAATTACAGTCCCTGTTCTCAAGGAGCTCATAATATAGTGGAGGGAGACAGATGCTAAACAAGTCAATCAGTGGTATCTATTGTCAGTCATTTTGATTTATTGAGTGCTTACCGTGTGCAGAGCACTGTACTAAGCCCTTGGGAGAATATAATATAACAATGTAACTGACACCGTCCCTGCTCACAGTGAGCTTAGAGTCTACTGGGAATTTACTGTGTGCAGAGCACTATATTAAGCACTTGAGAGAGTAAAATGCAACAGAACTGGTAGACATAATCCCTGCTACAAGGAGTTTAAAGTCTAGAGGAATTAGCAGGTATCAACAGAATTTAAAGATACGTACGTAGGTATTGGGGACCGGGTTGGGGGAGGCGAGTACTTATCGGACCTTCTGCTAACTGGTCTCATTCAGCCAGAGCTCCTCATAACCCTACTGGGCCAGTAGAGGGGAACAACCCCTTGACAGTGGAAGGACATTGTCCAGTGGTGTTAGAGTCTAGCAGTGCCAGGGGAAGTCCAGAGGCCACAGTTCAGTGGTGCCAAGGGGCACTCCCTTATTGTTAGGGGGGCAGTTTCACAGTGATGGTGTACTGCCCAATGATGTCAGCGGGCAGACTAGAGGAGTAGGGCTTGCTGGAGAGTCACCCCAAGGAATTCAGAGTTCAGGGATACCAGGGCACACTTTAGCAGTTCCACAGGGCAGTTCAGGAATGCAGATCTTACTACAGAATGACCCCGGCGAACTGAGAGCTCAGTGGTACCAGGGCACACCAGCAATGTCACAGGCTGCTGGCTGCAGAGTGACCCCAAGGAACTCAGAGTTCTTTAATACCAGGGCACACTCCAGCAATGCCAGGGGGCAGTCCAGAAATACAGGCCTTGCTTCAGAATGACCTCAGGGAACTCAGGGCCTATGCACACCTGGAAGGTATTGTAGTCCAGAACGTTTAAATCTTTCCCATTCAAACAACTGAACCACTTTATCTTCTAACCTGATTTTACACTGGAATGATTTCTAATCTGTGGATGCGACTCAGTCTCTTTAAAAGAGAGAAAGCCTAAATATTATAGTGATGTGCATACATTCCAGGATAGACATTCATACAGCAGATGAAAGAGAGTTTTAAAGAAAAATGTTTAGCCAATTTACCACCTGGAATAAAGGCTGTTCTACCACCACCCACTGGCCCTTTCTCAAGAACGCGATCTTACAGTCAATCGTATTTACTGAGTGCTTACTATGTGCAGAGCACTATACGAGGCACTTGGGAGAGTACAGGAGAATTAGCAATCCTATTCCCCGCCCATAACGAGTTTACAGTCTAGAGGACTATTAGAAGAATGTTACCATTAGCAGAAATGGTCGAATATTTTGAGGGTTGAACAATTCCTTGAAGGAACAATAACCAATTCCTCTTCCCCACCTCTATCTTCCCGGGTAGCATCAAAGGGTCAGCTACATCACGGCTTTAAAGACCAGCCACACTTTATCTTTGCTTATCTTCAATCCCCTTCTTTGTGATGCCATTTTTTAGCTGCTGCTACATATTGAAGGAATGATTTAATAGAACAGTTAACAAGATCCCAAGATCTCTCTCATGATGATCATTCAAACAATCAGTGACATTTAGTGAGCACTTACTTTGTGCAGAGCACTGTACTAAGTGCTTGGATGAGTACAGTAGTAAAAGTGGACCTGATCCCTATCCATAAAGAGTGCTGACTCTTCCAAGTCTATTATCCTATGGGTGTAATCTTCTGTATCACTTTTCTTTATGCACTTGCTAACACTGAAATTAGTCTGCCATATTTATTCATTCATTCATTCAATAGTATTTATTGAGTGCTTACTGTGTGCAGAGTACTGTACTAAGCGCTTGGAGTGTACAATAAACCCCGCTGTGGTTATACATATGTGTGTGTGTGTGTGTATATATATAAAATGGAACTTGTTTAGAATTTACTATCTGCTAAAACTGTTCTAAGCCCTGGGGTAGATACCAGTTAATCAGGTTGGACACAGACCTTGTCCCACCTCGGGCTCACATTCTTAATCCCCATTTTACAGATGAGGTTACTGAGGCCCAGAGGAGTTTAATGACTTGTACAAGGTCACAGAGCAGACATGTGGCAGAGCTGGGTTTTGCCTGGTGGTATGATCTTGGTAGTCACTAAAGTCCTCCATGCCTCATTTTCCTCATCTGTAAGATACAAAATACAAGAATAAGACCGGTTAATTGTACTGCTCCATCCCAAAACCTGACCATTTATCCAGACCCTTACTTTCCTCTCAGCCAGTTTCCTATCTATGAGAAAACATTTACTCCAGTACCATGTTTATTCAATTGTTTTAAAAATCCTTTGGTGTGGAGCCTTGTCAGTGACCTTTTGAAAATATAAATTTATTATAACTATTGGTTCCTTTCAATCTACATGCTTTTTGACATTTGCAAAGAACTCCAGCAGATTATCGAGGTACAATCTCCCTCACAGAATCATGGTGTCATTCCTATAATAGGTTATCTTTATAAGTGCTCACTGAGTATAAGCTTAATTATTATTATCCTAATTTTCTGGCTATGGAGTGAAATTTTATAATCTTTCATTCCCATGGTAACTAAATAGGAATCATATTGGTACTCTCATCAGGTGTTCCACAGCTTTGTCTCTGAGTTCCTTCAGTAGTCTCAGGTGGATGTCCCCTGATCCTAATTACATCCTACTTGGTTCTGGGTGAGCACTAAGGATTTAATCCAATTTTGGTTACCTTTCCCCCCTCTCTCATCTCTAAGTCTTCTCTTCCTTCTATTTCCCCTCTCTTCATTCTCTTTCCTCTCTTTGTTCTCTCCCAACTGTCCTCTCTCTTTTCTCTCTTTTCTCCCCTCCCCTCCCTCTTTTCTCCTCCCTCTTCTTCCTTTTCTCTCCACCTCTCTTAACTCCTCTTTCTTCCGACCACATCGGACCCTTTTGGATATTAACAGAAGTAAAAGCCATGGCTTCTCTGTCCTTATGGGGTAAGAGAAGGAATTGGGTGTAATTTGTCCTTTTCTTTTCGGGCAGAGAAAGAACCTCAGAGATGGTGCAAAGGAATGGAAACCGAATGATGAATTGCCTGGTGAGTATCTTTGTTTATTCTTTCTGAACTCATATTTGTGAGGATGACTCTGGGATTGCCACATTTAGGTTTGAAAATTCTACAGATACCAGCCGTTCTCCTTTTGCTTCTCTCCTCCTGGGTGTAGCACCAGGTGTCTACTTGGCCTGGAAGAGTCTCCTAAAGAGGACCACAAATTTCTCTCTCTCTCTCTCCTGGGGAAAACCCTCATCTGCATAGCCAAAGTGATCCAGCTGAACCTGATCAAGACACTTGTCTGCTGTGTGATCTTGGGCAAGTCACTTCACTTCGCCGTTCCTCTGTATCTCATCTGGAAAATAGGAATTAAGGCTGTGAGCCCCATGTGGGACAGGGACTGTGTCCAGCCTGATTTTTCTTGTATTCACCTCAGCAGTGAGTATGGTGTCTGTCACATAGTAAGTGTTTAACAAATGCCACAATTATCATTATTGTTAGTATTATCATTATTATTATTATTGAGAGGGCAGAGTGTTCGAATGGAGAGTGGAAGCAATGTCCAGGTTGGCATGGATTCACACTTCTATGGTAGGGTTTTGTTTGTTTATTTTTACATCATTCCCATCTTGCAGCTTTCTGCTGTCAGTCTCTAAAGACTTAGACAGGAAGAGGCACAGTTAACATGCCATAGGCGATCAATGATGATAAGACTAACATATTGGAATTCCATTATTCCTTTGTATGAGGACTTCCAAATGCCTTCCATTATCGCCTCATCCATCTTCCCAGATCCCCTTTGTAGTAGAAAACCCTCCCAAGGGCAGCACACAAACATATGGAAGCATCTGTAAATCATTTCAAATATATACAAGCTCCTTTCTTATCTTCCTGTGCTGCCAACCAACCAGTGCCTGGCAATAGAGATCGGTTATCTGCTTTTCTTTCTTCTGAACATCACAACAACCCACAGATGAACTGAGTGCCTTTTTCGAGTCTATCCCCCCCTCTACATTTGTCCATCCGTAGTCCATTCCCCTTCCCCGACTGTGGTTTCTGTATTCTGATGTCCACGTTCTTTTCGTAGGTCTTTTCTCAGGTCTTAACTCTTCACTGGAGCAATCCACTAGACTGCAAGCTCTTTGTGGGCAGAGAGTGCGTCTACCAACTCGGTTCATTCAACCGTATTTATGGAGTGCTTACTGTGTGCAGAACACTCTACCAAGTGCTTGGGAGAGTACAGTACAACAGTAAACAGACACACTCCCTGCCCACAATTGTACTGTGCTCTTCCAAGCACTTAGAACAATGCTTTGCACAGAGTAATCATTTAATGAATTGAGCAGTAGTTCCCGCTGGCCTCTACAATTATAGTGTGAAGCAGTAAAGGAAAATCGCCCTGCTAGCCACTTTCTTGAAGCATTTTGAATATTGAAGCAAGACAGCAGAGAGATCCATTACCATTTTTGTCATTCTCCAAGGACAAAACAGAAAATCATCATTAGCATTAGTACTTTTTGAGTGCCTACTGAATGCATTTAGCATTTGTACAACAGGAACAGGCCCCATGATCCCTGCCCTCCAGGGGGTTCCAATCTCATGGGACAAAAGATGGACAAAAGATGATTTACAAATAGCAGGAGCAGGAGGAAGGACAAAGATATAATCGGAAGTGATGCATATGCATGAGGATGAAATAGCTGAATATGGAACTGCATACATGAGAGACTAGGGGAAGGCAGATCTTCCATTTGAAGAAATCCATCTCCCCTCAATCCAGGGCTGACTACAGATGGTCGAGCCACGCTTAGAACAGTGCTTGGCACATAGTAAGCGCTTAAATACCGTCATTATTATCCTTCTCTCAACTTCCCCTAATGCACACTGGGAACAAATCACACAATCAATTAAAGATATTTATTGAGTTGTTACTGTGTGCATAGCACTTTACTGAGGACTTAGGAGAGTGCGGTATGACCGTGTCAGTAGATATGTTCGCTATGTCGCTGCCCACAGTGACCTTACAGTATCTAGGGGGAGACAGATATTAATATAAATGAATAATTTACAGATGTGCTGTGGGGCTGCAGGTGAGGTAAATAGCTCATTCATTCAGTTGTATTTAATTGAGCACTTACTGTGTGCAGAGCACTGTACTGAGCACTTGGAAAGTACAGTTCAGCAACAAAGAGGGACAATCCCTGCCCACAACAGGCTCACAGTCTAGAAGCGGGGAAACAGACAACAAAACAAGTAAACAACACTGATAGCATCGGTATAAGTAAATAGAATTAGAGAGATATACACATCAAAACAAGTAAACAACCATTAATATAAATAGAATTATAGATATGTACTTATATACACAAGTGTTGTAGGGCAGGAGGGATAGAGTAAAGGGAGTGAGTTGGGGCGATGGGGAGGGGGAGCTGAACCATTAATATAAATAAATAGAATTATAGATATGTACTTATATACACAAGTGTTGTAGGGCAGGGGGGATAGAGTAAAGGGAGTGAGTTGGGGCGATGGGGAAGGGGAGCTGAGGAAAAGGGGGGCTTAGTCTGGGAAGGTCTCCTGGAGGAGGTGAACCTTCAGTAGGGCTTGGAAGGGGAGAAGTGTGATTGTTAGCAAATGCCCAAGGGGTACGTATCCAAAGACATGAACAATATAAAATGTGGGAAAACAGCCTCTTCTATTCCACCTCCTTCCTCTCCCGTCCTTTTCTCCCTCCCTCCCCTTGCCCAGCTGAGGTCTTTGAGGGAAGCATTCCTTGTGCCTTCCTGCTTCCATGGAGACCAATGACTTCCTCTGTAAAGCAACCCAGAATGGCAGCACACAAATGACCAAACTGGTTAACTTTTGCAGATGCTGAAGGCAATTTATTTGCTGTCGATAAATGCCACGCACGTTGGAGGGGATTGTAACAGGATTGCAGACATGTTATCGATTCCTGGTGCAGGCTGTTTATCGGGGACAAGAAAACATCACTTGGTATCGACAAATCATCTGGAAATACTCAACAGTTCTACACTCCATCAGGTCAAGCAAAATACACAGCTAACTGACAGTTGGGAGAACGACTGTCTCCAGAGGGATAAAGATTCTGTCAGACATTTTTCTAGTTTTTTTCAAACATTTAGCTCATGCCTCTAGACTGTAAGTTCATGGTGGTTAGGGATTGTATCTGTTGTATTGCTATATCGCACTCTCCCAAGTGTTTAATACAGTGCTCTGCACACAATGAGCACTCAATAAATACAACTGACCGACTGAATGATCTTCATGGTGAGAAGGGGCTCAAACCCTATTTTCAGCTGTGGGGAGGGGCTTTAACTCTTTCTGACCCAGGGGCTTTGGAAGTTTTTCCTATTCCAATCATTTGATGTCCACTCCTCAAAAAAAGAAACTGTAGATGAATCAAGGAGGAGCAGGCAACATAAACATGTTTTTTCTAAGGAGGATCTCAGGGATGAAGCTGAAGGAATCAGTGTGTGAGGAGAGGGATGATTTCAAGCTTCAGGCTTCAGATAACAGAGACATTGGATGAGGGGCAGGAAACTGCTGGTCTTTGGCCGAGAAAGGCGGAACAAGATGGTATGACCTTAAATTGAAGCACATGGGATTTGGGGTAGACATTGAAAATTGTTTTCTAGCAGCCAGGATCAGGAGATACTGCTACTGTGAATGATGTACTTTCTGGGATGGGATGAGGGCCAACTTGCTTGGAAATGGGAGCGGGTCACTATTTTAACAGCTCTAGTGGTTTTCATGGGCCTGATTTTGGAGGTAAGGGGCTGAGGAGACATAAGATTGGAAAGTAGGAAAACCTTCTTAAAAAACTACATATCCCAAAAGGCAAAAGTCAATCAGTCCCAGAAGCTCTCCGTGGGAAACATTGATGAGGTAGAAAGGTGAGGCTTTTGTTCTCCTCCTCTTTCCCCCCATCCATCTCGCTTCTCCTCTCTTCTCTGCTCTCCTCTTTCGCTTCTCCCCTTTCCTCCCTTGCTTCTCCCCTCTCCCTCCTCTGGGAGTAAATATAAATTACAGTAAATGTAATTTGTAATTTTTCTGTACTATTCCCCTGCATTTACTTCAAGCACTTTGGAATTAAGCCACCTCATGAGTGCCAGTCATGATTCTTTGGGAATGCATTTTGACTCCATGCTTTCCTCTCAGGCTGATAAGTCAAGGATTCTGGTAGATTAGTTAACACTGGACTTCCTTTTGTGGATATTAACTATCTTATCTATAATGTATTTTGAGATCTGTCTCCCTTTGGAAACGGCAAGCTCCTTGTGGGCATGGATCTTGTCTACAAATTCTATTGTATTTTCCCAAGTGCTTAGTACATGCTCTGCTCACACATCTATCTCAGGGTCAAGGGGAAGAATTAAATCCATATTTGCTATGGGTGAGCACTGATGCAACTGAGGTGTCGAAAATGAAAAGAGGAAGGTTTCCTGGGGGAACTGAGATTTTAGGAGGTCTTTGAAGATGAGAAGAGCTGGTGGATTTAGAGGCAGGAGGGGAAGGATTTCTCAGCTGGAGGAAAGCAAACTGAAAGCCAGAAATAAAATAAGAAAGGACCGTTGCTGAAGTTAATGCGTCTTCGAGTCACCCATCTGTCTGCTCATCTGGAAAATGGCAGAAGGTGAGTGTTGCTGTTTACTGAAGAGATAGAATAAACACAGCTAATCTTTTTATGTCTGACTCCAGCCACCCCAAGGAGGCATCTCTCTGCCTCCACCAGATAGAAGAGGAATCCTACCCCTTCTATTTACCTCTATCTTTTCTACCCTATATTCACCCTACTTATAATTTGTGACAAAATAAAGATAAGACAGCACAGTAAATGAACAATAACAGATAAAGGGCCTCCGGCCTGTAACTCACTATGTACATCGATTTCAAAGGAAAAACTGACCTTGATGGTACTTTTCTAGCTGAAATAGTTTCATTCTGTTTTTCATCTCCACTTTAGGAAATCAGGCCTATTGAGAGGCTCACTGTTACAATGCAGTCTTTGCTTCTCCCCAAGAACGCAAGCGGGTAGAAGGATAGAGTATAAATGCGATTTGCGGCAACATTTCTGCCGTTCCGGGTTTTTATGTTCTTGCCTTCAGCTGAGTGTTGATGTTTTCTTATTAGCCTGACTTCATTTATTAAGTAACAGGATTCAACAAACCAAAACAGACGGAGGCAATTTCATCTAACACTGGCCAAACTCACAGAGGTTACGTTGCGGTTACAAGACCCAAGAGAAGTGAATTACCTTAATCCTGTGTAAAAAGGGCTCCCAGGCTAATTTTCCTACTCTACACTATAAGATCGTTATGGACGGGGATCGTGTCTGCTAATTATGTTGTACTGTACTCTCCCAAGCTCTCGGTGTTCCGCGTATAGTAAGTGCTCAATAAATACCAATGATGAATTGATTGATTAAATCAACCTTATACCCCACTTAAATGTTGGGCAGGCTCTTGTCCCCTTCTGTGTTCCAGAAGCCATGAACTCCAGCCTTATTCTCTCCCTCATCAGTATTATTGACTTGAGCACCTTCTACTGTAGAAAAACTCTTCTATTTCCAGTGGAAACAACATGACTCTGGGGATAGCTCTGTTGGCCTTGTGTACTTGATATAGCCCTGCACACATTTTCATCACTTTTGGCCCCTCACTTATGCAGAACACACTACTAGGTTCTTGGCATCATACCCTAGAACTGAAGGTGTGGCGCTTGTCCTCAGGAAGCTTACAATCTAATGGGAAAAAGAAGGATGCCAAAAAATCCATTTAATAGATAAAGTAAGAATAAACATAACATAAACAGTGAAAACCTAAAAAAGCAAGCATTAAAGCAGTAAGATAACAGATGAACATTTGGACCAACTCTGTTGCATTTTACTCTCCCAACCACAATATAGTGCTTTCTGCACATGGTGAGTGCTCAATAAATGTCACTGATTGATTGATAACCGCTATGTCAATTGATCCAATGGCATGATCTTCAAATTTCCATGATTGCCCCCTCAGTCTGATACTGTGAGAGCTGGTGAATACCAATTTTATGTTCACCATATCCATACACATCATAATTTTGTAGTCTCCATTTCCTGTAGATTTCCTGTTTACCCACTTATACTTTCCCATGCACTTCTTACAGTGTTCTGCAAAAAGTATGCACTTAATGAATGCCAACGATTGAAGGACCGGGGTTCTCAATCCAGCTCCACCACGTCTCTGCTGTGTGACCTTGGGCAAGTCACTTCACTTCTCTGGGCCTCAGTTACCTCATCTGCAAAATGGGGATTAACTGTGAGCCTCACGTGGGACAACCTGATTACCCTGTATCTCCCCCAGCGCTTAGAACGGTGCTCTGCCCATGGTAAGAGCTTAACAAATACCAACATTATTATTAACATTCTACTATTTCCCCTATCTTTAATCTGTGAGAAGCAGCATTTCATATCGGGTAAAGCACGGGCCTGGTAGAAAGTCACAGGTTCTAATGCCGCTCTGCCACTTGTTTGCTGTGCGACCTTGGACAAGTCACTTAACTTCTCTGTCCCTCGGTTGACTCATCTGTAAAATGGGGATTAAGACCGTGAGCACCATGTGGGACAGGGACTGTGTCCAACCCACTTTGCTTGTATTTACCCCAGTGCTTAGTACAGGTCCCTGGTTCATAATAACCGATAAACAAAAAACACAGTTATTATTATTTTTATTGTTAGTATCAACACCTTGAGGTCAACTATTCCTCTTAGAAACCAGCTTTCTAGTGCACAGTAAGTGCTTTGCAAACAGTAGGGGTTCAGTGAATACTATCGGTTATTTGATTTATTTCCTGACTGACGGTTTTGGTAGGAGTAGATGGAAGAATAGGGGAACACAGTAACATAATGCAGATTAGAGTCCCTTCTTATAGAAACTGGACTATGGGTGAATAGGGGTCCAAATAATTGATAGAATCTGGTGGAAACCTTGTTAGCAATTCATTATTATTTCAAAGCGAACCAGTCGAAACCATTTCAAATTCATTATTTACTAGAAACTGTCTTTTAGCAGTTGCCGAATGATCCCTAGTGAGCTGCTGGTGATTAGTGATATGTCAAATAAGTGATAGAGAAATGCTTGGGGCACTAGGAAAGTGTAATAGTTTACTTCGAGTTTTAACTTTAATTGGAAACAACCTTTATAAGACTTTTTGTCTTTCACGGCTTTCTTGAATTTCACCAGTTGAGATATTTTAATGACAGTCTCACCCACTGGATTGTAAGCTCCTTGAAGACAGGGACTTGTATACAAATCATGTTGTACTCTCCTAAGAGCCTAGTACAATATTCTGCTTACAGAAGGTGCTCAGTAAATCTGACTGGTTGAGAAGCCCTGTACAGAATCATTGTTTTTGAATCATCTTTTCCTTATACCCCTCATTTTCCATTGAAAGTATTGTTGACACAAAATGCTTTTGTATTTAGGGTCGCTACTATCCGATTTACCTCTTGAGAATGAGTTAAACGGATATTCGTCACCAGACTAACCAATATTATGTTAAATTTGTATATCTTTTTTTTTATTTTCTCTAAAGCACTTTCACGTGACTTATTGAATTTTTGACTTCACAACAACCCCTTGAGGTAGGTAGATATCACTAATCCCCAGAAAGCAGGCCACTGAATACATGAGACTAGAGTCCAGCTCCCCTGCCATGATCTCCTTACTCTTTTCACTAATCCAAGGACTCTCCCACTTCACCACACTGCTTTCCACTACCCTCGTCTCACCTCTCGTTCACCGGCACTGATCGTGGTGTTTTGTCTTATGCTGTCGAGTCATTTCCGACCCACAGCGACGCCACGGACACATCTCTCTCAGAAGCCCCCGCTCTCCATCCGCAATCGTTCTGGCAGTGTATCCATAGAGTTTTCCCGGTCAAAATACGGAAGTGGTTGGCCATTGCCTCCTTCCGGGCAGTAAACTAGAGTCTCTGCCCTTGACTCTCTCCCATGTCGCTGCTGCCCAGCAAAGGTGGGCTTTGACTTGTAGCGGATGGCCTTCCACTCGCTAGCCACTGCCCAAGCTAGGACTGGAATGGAGAGACACCAGTTCGACTCTCCCTCACATAGCCTGAGACTGGTAAAGTACTGGAAACTCTCCAGGTGCAACCCCGAATGGGGCATGGTGTTTTACAGCCTCCGAAATATTGCTTGACCGTGACGTCTGTAATGTAAGCGGTGGTGGAAAGTTAAAGCTTGTTATGATCTTAAGTGTTGTTTTAGTTCTCTGTTCTGAGAGTTCCAGCTGCTCCTTCATTCTCTAGATGAAGACCTGTGAAGGCAGTATGCATCAGGATCCAAGAACCACCAAAATGGGACTCTTAAAAAATAAAAGTTGTAAAGGGTTACTCTGGATAGGCTTACTTTTTCTAGACTGAACATTCCTTGGGGGTAGGAAATGTGTCTACCAACTCCGTCATATTTTACTCTTCCAAGTGCTTACGGCACACAACAAGCACTCAATAAATACTATTGATTGCTTGATGAATTGACTGGACGTGATGTCAGCCATAAATATTGAATTCATTCATTCATTCATTCAATAGTATTTATTGAGCGCTTACTATGTGCAGAGCACTGTACTAAGCGCTTGGGATGAACAAGTCGGCAACAGATAGAGACAGTCCCTGCCGTTTGACGGGCTTACGGTCTGATCTGGGGAGATGGACAGACGAGAACGATGGCGATAAATAGAGTCAAGGGGAAGAACATCTCGTAAAAACCGATGGCGACTAAATAGAATCGAGGCGATGTACAATTCATTAACAAAATAAATAGGGTAACGGAAATATATACAGTCGAGCGGACGAGTACGGTGCCGTGGGGAGGGGAAGGGAGAGGTGGAGGAGCAGAGGGAAAAGGGGAAAAAGAGGGTTTAGCTGCGGAGAGGTAAAGGGGGGGCGGCAGAGGGAGTAGAGGGAGAAGAGGAGCTCAGTCTGGGAACGCCTCTCGGAGGAGGTGAGTTTTAAGTAGGGTTTTGAAGAGGGGAAGAGAATCAGTCTGGCGGAGGTGAGGAGGGAGGGCGTTCCGGGACCGCGGGAGGACGCGACCCGGGGGTCGACGGCGGGACGGGCGAGACCGAGGGACGGTGAGGAGGTGGGCGGCGGAGGAGCGGAGCGTGCGGGGTGGGTGGTAGAAAAAGAGGAGGGAGGAGAGGTAGGAACGGGCGAGGTGATGGAGAGCCTCGAAGCCTAGAGTGAGGAGTTTTTGTTTGGAGCGGAGGTTGATAGGCAACCACTGGAGTTTAATCTTTACCCCCGATCCTCTCTTCTAGCTTACCCCTTCAACGAATCCAAATCATGTATCGCGGGTGGGGAAATAGTCCCTCCACTTCAAAATGAAAGATTTTCAGGTTCATTTTCCACTTAGATCTTACTGCCTTTCTCAGGACCATAGTAAATCTTGATGTAATTTTTATTGTCATGCCGAAAGAATATTTGCAGGATTATTAGTGGATAATATAGTGTAATAGTCTCTGTGATCTTTACTTCCGTGGTTTCTCCCGACTAAATCATTCCCAGAGGGCGACGCACCAGACAGTTCAAGAGAGAAGCAATGGGTTTTGGAGAGGGCAGATTGTTGTTCGTCCAGGAATTCCAGCCTGTCGCTATCATCGGGAAGCAGATGCAGTGTCTCGCCGAGGCAGGTTAAATGATGATATCATCTTACAGGTACTTTTCTGGCTGCTGGGCATAATATTTCTCCTATCTGTTTTTCCACAGCCTAAAATGAAATCCCCTAGGGGTACAAGCGATGTGTTGTCCATTGTGTGTATCAATGTAATCTCTTCCCTTTTAAGCACTCAATCACCTTGCCCCCTCCTACCTTAACTTGCTACTCTCCTACTGCATCTAAATACATACCAACCTACTCACCGTACCTCAGTCTCATCTACCTCTCCTCCAACTTCTCTCCCACATCCGATCTCCGGCCCGGAATGCCCTCCCTCTTCCTATCCCACAGACAATTACTCTACCCCGCTTGGAAGCCTTATTGAGGGCACATCTCCCGCAAGATATCTTCTCTGACTAAGCCCTCATTTCCTTTTCTTGTCTCTCTTTCTGCATTGCCCTGATTGTGAGTAGGGAATGTGTCTGCTTTATTATTTTGTACTCTCCAAGCACTTAGTACAGTGCTCGGCACATAATAAACACTCGGTATATACAACTGATTGGTTGATTTTGCTCCCTGATCAAACTGAAATCTCCGCACGGCTCTATATATTTTTTGCAGGAGTTACAATGAGTCCATCTTTGAATTCATTATTTCCCACTCCATTTTCACAAGGTCACTGGCCCCCATGACCTTGAAAACTCATCCTGCCAGCTACCCGATCAACAGTAGACATTCGAGTCTACATTATCTAGCTCCCAATATTGGTATATGTTTGTTTCTAGTTGTTGCTGCGGGAATCTTCAGGATCATCCAGTCCGCCCCCTGCTTCCGGCTGGACTTTCTCTACCGCATCTCAGGAAGCTGAGAGTCTACTGTCATCAAAATCACCTGCTGCACGATAACCTTCTCATCATCAATCCTCAGTGGTGTTCACTGAGTACTTACTGTATGTGTCCACTGTACTAACTGTTTGGGAGCATACCATTCCTGACCTGATTATCTTGCATTTTCCCCATTGCTTAGAACAGTGCTTGACATATAGTAAGTACTTAACAAATGCCACAGTTATTATTATTGTTGTCGATGAAATACAATAGGCACATTTTCTGACTACGACGAGCTTACGGTCTAGAGTCGGATAGAAGTAACCTGTATTTACTGAACCTGGAACCCTCCTTCTGCAATTTATTAATTTCCAATTTGAACGTGCTACAGCCCAGTGCACACGATTCCACCCATTGTGCTGCTCGTCAACACAAGCAGTTTCCAAGAGGAAAAGGATTCTGAGCAGAGATGTAATAGCTGCCAATCTTGCTTTCAATCCAGGAAAAGGGGTGCTGGGAGTTTTGGGGGGTACAGTTTATCTATGTTTGCATGGCAGGTAGAGCTTGGGGACACTGGAAAGTTCATGCTCGGTGAGGTTTCCTGTTGGCTGATTCCTGGTGGTCCAAGTTTGCACAGTTGCCATCTGATGCCAGCTGCTCAGAGAAGAAGCGTGGTCTAGTGGATAGAACATGGGTCTGGGAGTCAAAAGGACCTGGGTTCTAATCCCGGCTCCACCACTTGTCTGTTTGGGCAAGCCACTTCACTTCTCTGTGCCTCAGTTACCTCATCTGTAAAATGGGGATCGATACTATGAGCACCATGTGGAACTGGTACTGTGTTCGGCCTGATTAGCTTATATCTAACCCAGCACTTAGTACGGTACCTGGCACATAGCAAGTGCTTAACAAATACCACAATTATCATTATTATTGTTATTATTATGTCTGGGAGTGCCAAAATCCCTGCTCGCCCTATTGCAAACCCCCCGCTCAAACACTTCTGGGCTCTGGAGCCTGACTCCCCACCCTCTATATTTGCAGCAGAGTCAGATAGGGGTCGGACAATATTGGAGGGAAAAATCTGGGCTTCATTTGCTCCAAATAATTCTTTAAAAAGTGAGGATAGCCAAGTGAAAGGTCAAGGGAAGGACGTTTGAAAGGCCCGGAAACTGAAGTTCATCCTGATCATTTCTCTTGGGATGCTGGAACAGATTCAGCATGACAATTGGCATCACTTAAAACACTGAACCAAGAGATGCAGATAATACTGCATCAGGTTGGACACAGCACCTGTCCCAAATGGGGCTAACAGTCTCAATCACCATTTTACAGATGAGATAACTGAGGCACAGAGAAGTGAAATGGCTTGTCCAAGGTCACGCAGCAGACAAGTGGCAGACCCAGAGCTTACGGTCTAGAGACGAGTTTACGATCTAGAGAGTAGAGTCTACAGTGTAGAGTGGTCAGAGAAGGACCAGCTAAAAATCTGACTGCCTGGGATCAAGGTGGCCGAATGGCCATCCTGACCAAGATGGCACTGAGAAATCAAGGTGATCCGGATACCCAATTTGCCAGAACCCGAGACGGTCGTTGAGGCTGGCTGCCAATCTACCGGACCTCCATCCATCCCTGGCTGAATTTCCCAGATAGTCATTTCTGCAAAGAGAAGGGCTCAACTGCCTGTGTTCCACCCACACGCAGAAGGCCAGGTGGTATCATGGCCACTTGTTTTCACAATCATCTTGTATTCATACGAACTCTTTCATGGCCCAGAGGAGTAATATAAGCTGTTATCCCCACCTAGGCATTTTTAAAATAATGTTTACGTTATTGCATTTTTTAAGAATGGAGAAAATAACTGAAAAATTCATATTTTACTGTAATGGTCCCAGGGCTGGGCATGTCATCATAACAGACGAGATGAGGTTGGAGACCACTTCCTCTGTCTATATCTCCTTGCCAGCATCAAAGCAAAAGACTTCTTCCAGCAGCCCAATAGCAGTAGCCTGGATTAGTTGAAAGAGTCAGAGGCCTGGGACTCGGGGCACCTCTTTTCTAATCCTGGCTCTGCTATATGCCTGTTGTGTGATTTTGGATAAAATCCGTTATCTTCTCTATGCCTCAGCTTGTTCTTCTGGAAGCTGGTGATTAAGACTCTGAGCCCTATGTGGGACAGGGACTGTGTCCGACCCCATTACCTTTTATCTACCCCAGCGCTTAGTACAGTGCCTGGCCCTATTAAGTGTTTAAAAGATAACACAATTATTATTTTTATCAAAATGGGGAAACAATGTCCGTTCTCCCTCTTACATAGATTGTGAGTCCCATGTGCAGGGATTGTGTCCAACCTGATAAACTTGTATCAACCCCACCGCTTAGAGCAGGACTGGACACATAGTAAGTCCTCAACAAATGCCATGATAGCAATTATTATTAATTATTTATTCACCTTTCCATAATTTGCTATTACCAGTTCATCCTCCTGAGCTCACTATTTGTAATTAATTTGTTTTTGCCTATTGCTCCCACTAGATTTGAAGTTCTCTGAGCACCAAGTTCAGATTTTTCACCTTTATTGTATTCTTCCAGAAGCTTAATACAGTGCTCTGCTCCTATAGGTGTCCAGTAAGTGTGATTGACTGATGGACAATAAATGGAATTTGTCCGCGATTATTTTAGACTAAAAAAACTAGACTAAAGTAGATTTTAGAGGTCTCACATCTTAATAATTTGCAAATTGTGTTTGGAGGACCCCAAAGAGATAAGTGAAGCCCAGAGCAGAACGTGTAGCCCATAGAACCCTACAGCTAATTCTAGGTAGAGAAGAGCTCTCCATCATCTATTTTCTCCAGCACAGTATGAATGACCGTTCTTTTTTTGTATGCAGAATATCGATCGCTGCGGTGCAGAAACTCTTTCCCCTAAGCAGATGGTAGTAATATGAAGCTGTAAGATTCGTATTATCCCAGCAAAGTTTGCATTTGCCAGTCCCTGTCCAGACATTTCAGGAGCACAGCACAGCAGGGTGCCACAGCAGGTCCCAACAATGTCCCCATACATTTTTCAGAACCCCACGAGGACCTGATGGAATCACAGATAATAATAATGTTGGTATTTTTTAAGTGCTTACTATATGCAGAGCACTGTTCCAAGCACTGGGGTTGATACAGGGGTATCAGGTTGTCCCACGTGAGGCTCACAGTCTTAATCCCCATTTTCCAGATGAGGGAACAGAGGCCCAGAGAAGTGAAGTGACTTGCCCACAGTCACACAGCTGACAAGTGGCAGAGCCGGGATTCAAACCCATGACCTCTGACTTCCAAGCCTGGGCTCGTTCCACTGAGCCACGCCGCTTCTCTATCAATCCTGTTTCTGAATAGGCAGCTATGAGAGGAGTGGGGTGAGAGGAGCAGAGAGTCCTGTGTTTTGGTCTCAGCTCTACTGGGGAGTCTGCTGGGTGACCTTGGGCAGGTCATTTGCCTGCAAAGGGCTTCAATTTTCTCATCTGCAAAATGGGGTTAAGATACCTGCTCCCCTGAAGTTTTTTGGTATTGTTAAGTGCTTACATCATGCCAGTCACTATACTAAGAGCTGGGGTGGTTACAGCAATTCGCGTTGGACACGTTCTAATAACGTCAGACCCAATTCCTGTTCCACATGGGGCTCACAGTTTTAATCCTCCTTTTATAGATGAGGTTACCGAGGCACAGGGAAGTTCAGTGACTTGCCCAACAGCAGACATGTGGAAGAGCTGGAATTAGAACCCAGGTCCTCTGACTCCCAGACCTGTGCTCTTTCCCCGGGCCACGCTGTTACACCCCTTAGCAATTAGACCGTCTGACTCAGGGAGTGTGCCTTCTCCGACTATCTTGTACCCACCCTAGTGCCTAAAACAACGCTTGACATAAAGTAAATGCTTAATATGTACCATAATTCTAGAAAACGCGGAATTCATTTATTCAGAGAAGCAAGCTATTCTCTTCTGTTTTCCAGCTTCCCAATTTTCTGAATGCTTTAAGTTTGCTGGATTGTGTTAATAGTAATAATAGTGATATTATTTCTTAAGCACTTACTATGTGCCAAGCACTGTACTAAACACTGGAAGAGATATAAGATAATTGTGTCAGACAAAGAACCTGTTCCGCAAGAGGCTCGCAGTCAAAGTGGGAAGGAGAATGGGTGTTTTAATCCCCATTCCACAGGTGAGAAAACTGAAGCACAGAGAAGTTAGATGACTTGCCCAAGATCACACGGCATATGAGTGGCGGAACCGGTATTTGAACCTTGGTCCTGTGATCCCCAGACTCATGCTCTTACCAGTAGGCCATGCTGGATTACAGAATATTGAAGATGAACTTCTTTTAGGGCTTGGTCTTCCAATAGTTTTGCATGAGGACTCTGAATGGAAGACAAGGAAACCTTGAAGAGGTTTTTTTTGTTTTATTTTCTGCTGGAAACGAGCAAAACAGAGTTGGTGTCAACATTTCTTTTCCTTGTTTGAAAGAGCCTCAGAAGGCAGTCCAGCTAGACATTTGAACATCCGAACACTTGTCCTCGGGAAATGGCAGCCACTCCTGTTTTTCCATCCCTTGCGTTTTCAAAATGCTAATTTGTGGAACCGATAGCTGCCTTTGGAAGCTAAGCACCGATCCACAGCGATGTCTTATAGAGTAAACAAACTCCTGACTGTTTCTGGTTAACCCTCTTGGACAGAAATCAAACGTTGTGCCTCACCTCAAATTGTCTGGTGGCATTCAACTTCGATTAAGAAGCCAACCCAGTAGCCGTTTTAAGATTTAATCTGAGAACCGCGCGATAGAATGATCTCACAATTTTGGTAAAACAACAGAAAACCTGAAGATAACTGTTGATCCGACATATACCGCAGTCCACCAAGGGGCATCAGGGCCCAGAGGAGAAAATCTAGCCAGAAGGGCAAATCTGCGTTGTGTTTAGCAGCATCTCTTGGAAGTCTGTGCGCTGTCTGGGGATGTGTGACAGGCATCCGACACTGATCGGAGGTTTAGCGCGTTTCTGACCAGCCTAAAATTGATGTTCAGGTCTATTATGCAGATATGAAGGGGAGTGGAAAAGGAAACACAGTTGTTGAATTCAAAGAGTTGTCATTTTGTTTTGTGAAAAAGTCCACACCCTGGCCTAAATCTGGTTTTATTTGTCCTACAACTATTTCTTTTCTTCCCTGAGCCAAAAGCTAGAATCAGAGACACATACGTGGAGGTGCAACACGCACGTACACACGTACCCACGTACATGTACATACATCGAGGCCAAAAGCCACTCACTGCATATTATGCCATGGAAAACGAAGCCAATTCTCCCAAATACTTTACAGTATATTCATTCCATAAACCAGAAGAGCTTCTTCAGTTGCAATATCTCTTTCCACCAAACCAATAACTTCTGCTTCCCATGACTGATTCTGTCCCCTCTTGCCTAAAATGAAACTAGACGGATATTCGCTCTCCAGTGATCAAACTCATCTTGCCGGCTTATCATCTGCATCCAGACGTATTTAACTTACAATGCTGCTACTGGTATTTAAGTTGTGAAACTTGACTCATAAAGAACCCTGAGCCCATTTAGAAAGACAGGGTGACAAAAGAGCAGGCCTGGGTTGCCTGTCTAGCAGAGAGGCCTTTTTCCAAAGGGTAATTCATGTTGTGGCCTAACTGAGGACATGCCTGATTTATGGTTATTATGGTAACTGGGAGAAGCATCGTGGCCCGGAAGAAATCGCAGAGGCCCACAAGTCAGCAGACCTAGGTTCTAATCCCGGCTGAGCCATTCAGCTGCTGTGTGACCTTGAGTGGGTCACTTAGAGAAGCAGCGTGGCTCAGTGGAAAGAGCCCGGGCTTGGGAGTCAGAGGGCATGGGTTCGAATCCCGGCTCCGCCACTTGTCAGCTGACTGTGGGCAAGTCACTTCACTTCTCTGGGCCTCAGTGACCTCATCTGGAAAATGGGGATTAGAACTGTGAGCCCCACAGGGGACAACCTGATTTCCTTGTATCCCCTCCAGCGCTTAGAACGGTGCTCGGCACATAGTAAGCGCTTAACAAATACCAACATTATCATTATTAACTTCTCAGCACCTCGGTTTCCTTTTCTGGGAAATGGAGAGTAAATAACTGTTCTCCCATCCCCCTTGGATTGAGCCTTGTGTGGGACAGGGATTGTGTTGAATAGTAAGCACTTAAATATTCCTCCACGTCTGCTGGCTGATCTTGGGTATGTTACTTAACTTCTCTGTGCCTCCATTACTTCATCTATAAAATGGGGATTAAGACTGTGAGCCCCATCACGGGCATGGGCTCTGTTCAACCTCATAATCTTGTATATGCCCCAGTGCTTAGTACACTGTCTGGCACATAGTTGGCACTTAACAAGCACCACAATCATTATTAACAAATACCATTTAAAATAAAGTGGCACAGGGACTCTGTCCTACCAGATTATCTTATATCTCCTCCAGTGCTTAGTATTGTGCCTGATGCATAATGAGAGCTTAACAAACCCTTTTATCATTTTTATATTTCAGACCATAAGCGAGTGATTTATTTGAACAGCTAACGGATCCTAAAGAATCGTCAGAGCCTGTAAGTCAAAGTATAGAAGGATGAACCTTAGACTCCTCTTTTCCATAAGAAAGTGAGAAATAATGTGCCTTAGTGGTTAGAATACGGGTCTGGGGTTCAGAAGGACCTGGGTTCTAATTCCAGCTCTGCCACAGGTCTGCTGTGTGACATTAGGCAAATCACTAAACTTCTATGGGCCTCAGTTTCCTCGTCTGTAAAATGGGGATTAAGTTTTTAATTTTGGGATACTTGGACAGGGACTGTGTCAAACTGATTAACTTGTGTCTACCCCAGTGCTCAGATCAGTGCTCGGCACATAGTAAGAGGTTAAAAAGTACCATAATTATTCATTATTATCATCACTAATGTGTTGTGGACATAGGTGAAAAGTGACTGTGGAGCTCGTGAATCCAAAATATCCAGGCACTTCTCCCTCTATCCAGGAAACTAATTCTGAAAAAAGGCAGGCCCTTGATAAGATGAACCTAGTTTTCCATGATGGCTGCATCCCAGATCAAACTTCAGGCCATATACGTTGTGCACTGGTGTAAAGAAAATCCCATGCGATATGAGAGACAACCAAAATACTCTCTTCCCTTTATTCCAGGCTGCTAGGAAAAGAATAATACATTGTCAACCTTTGTATCCACCACTCGATACCATGGCTGAGCCAACATTTAAATCACTCAATCTGCTCCGCAATAGCATTACATGCTGATTCTGAGCTCCGATTCACAATAGGAAAAGCCAGTGATGTGAGGGGCTTAAATTCCTTCCCGGGAAGAAGTGAGAATGAGACAGAGAATTTCTAGATTTGGCATCGACTACTGGCGGCGTTCCCTTCCCATTCTAAAGATGATTAGCGCGGAACGCTCTAAGTATCATTCCGAGTGGGAGTTCCTTTTAGGAACTGCATTCTGGGATATTTCATCAGTTTGAAAAGTGACAAATTATCAATGGGCTCTGTGTTGCTCATGAAGTCTCCAGGCTAAACCTCACATGGAGTAACTCCACCATCATTCCACACTGCACGTTCCAAACATTTCCCAGCAGATTGATTCCCCATACTACCCACACCTGCCAGTGCACTGTTACAAGTTGGGTTTCGCTCGTAGCCTACAGTGATTTTCAGTCCTAACAGTCTTCTCTTGACCCGTCGCAATCAGCCCATATTTGCTCTATAAACACCAGTTTCTCTTTTATTTTTAGATTCTTCTAATATACACTGATAAATGTTCTCCTCCTAAGGGCTTGTCAAGAGTAGAGGTGATTGATACTCTGTTCCAAAGGAAGGAGAAAAATGTTCCCTATAATATCTGCCATTGTGACAGATTACATAAATAATGTTCTAAGGCTAATCTGAACTAAATGGATTTTATATTTAAAATGCCCTATACAACAGGCCAGGTATAAATCACAGTTTTTGAAATCCAAGTCATTAGAAAAACTGCCTTGACCTATAAAGTCTAGCAGATAAATACAGGAAGCAAACCTCCAGTAATCTGGCAAAGGGGATGTGAATGTGGGTACGTGTGTTTGTGTGTGTACGCATTTATTAGGAGACACACTGTTTATTCTATTTGGTCATAAATCACCGTGCGATGGTTGAAGACCTGACAAAGAGAAACCTAGGACTGACCTCACTTGCCAGTGGACTTTGGCTCGATAAAATCTGGCTTTCGGGGGTCAGTCAGTTGGTTTAAGTTTCACAACCTTTATCTCTCCCTCCAATGGGTTATTTGTGGCTTGTTGAATGCCTCCCGGCCCTTGATGTGCCAACCCATCAATCTATTAATGATATTTATTGAGTGCTGATTGTGTGCGGAGCAGCCTAATAAGGGCTTGGGAGAATAGTCGAATAGAGTTGGTAGATACAATCCTTGCCACAAGGAGCTGACAATCTTGAGGGAGTAGAAAGCAGTTTGACCTGAGGGTGAGGTTTTCGTAGAAAGAGAACACAGTTCCTGAATCCACCTAAGGAGAAGGCAGGAAGGCCCATTGCTGCCGAAAAAGAAAAGGAGGAGACAATATTGCCTGGTCTGCTCTAGCGTACGTTTGCATTACACCATTTGACAGGTTAAGGAATGTTCTTCAAACAACTCTGGTCTGGTTTGGTAGAACATAATCCAAAATTTGGCACAAATAGGTACCCTGTAAGAAGAAATGGTCCTGCTCATGGCAATCAAGGTGCGATACTGCTATCTGCCTCAGTTTGGTACTTTGGGTTTCTCCCGTTTTAGCTAACTTGAAGTAATTAGTAGTAGTATTACTTCATTCAATCTTATTTATTAAACACTTACTGTGGGCAGAGCACTGTACTAAATGCTTGGGAGAGTACACTACAACAACAAGCTGACACATTCCCTGACCACAGCAAGCTTAGTAAAATGATGATGAGTGGCAAGGATGTCAAATATCTTTGAGAAATTTGCCCCTGATTTAATTAACTCCCACTGAACTAATGGTTATTCAACACACGGTTCTTCAGGAGCAGAGGTGTAATAGAAGAAAAGAGTCTAATAATGATAATAAAAATGATGGTATTTGTTAAGCATTTAACAGTGTGCAAAGCACTGTTCTAAGCTCTGGGGGGATACAAGGTGATCAGGTTGTCCCACCTGGGGTTCCCAGTCTTCATCCCCATTTTACAGATGAGGTAACCGAGGCCCCACCTCCTCCTCCTCTTTCTCCTCTTCCTTTCCTCCTCCCCCATCTCCTCCTCTTTCTTCTCCTCCTCTTTCTTCTCCTCTTCCTGTTATCCCTGGATAATGTGGAAGGTGAGGTTGAATCACAGGATTCATGGCTTCATTGATTTTTTGAGGATCTGGGAATGATGCTAAGATATTCTGGGCCATCTGGGGTCAGAGTCTTCCTAGAATGGGAGGAAATAAAGCCTCCAAAGACAGGGGGAATGGAGACCTTTAGAAGAGAGACAGATTGTAAGCTCACTGTGGGCAGAGAATGCATTTACCAAGTCTGTTATATTGTACTCTCCCAAGACCTTAGTATAGTGCTCGGCACACAGTAATCACTCAATACGATTGATTGATTCAGATTCATCAATTACACAAGTATGAACCCTTTTATGAGAATCCCCACAGTACGACTTGGACTTGCATTTGCTCCATTTTCTCACCCTTTCCTCAGCCCACGGCTCTTATGTATATATCTATAATACATTTATATAAATGCCTGTCTCCCCCTCTAAACTGTAAGCTCGTTGTAGGCAGGCAATGTGTCTGCCAAGTCTGTTATACTGTACGCTCCCGAGTGCTTAGTACTACACTACACACACAGTGAATGCTCAAGAAATAAGATGGATTGATGGATTAATACTTGTTGCTTGGACACCGAAAGCCTGAAGAAATCCCACAATTATATCTTTCAACTACCAATCCCAGAAGTCCTACTGTAAATGTAGGACCGTGAGGAGCAGTGTTGCCTAACTGAAAGACCGTGGGTCTGGGAGTCAGAGGACTTGAGTTCTAAACATGGCTCTGTCACTTGAGTGCTGTGTGATCTTGGCAAGTCACTTCACTTCTGTGTGTCTCAGTTCCCTCATCCGCAAAATGAGGATTCAATACCTGTTCTCCCTCCTACTTAGACTGTGAGCCCCATAAGGGACCTGATTACCTTGCATCTGCCAAGGTCACACAGCAGACAAGTGGTAGAGCCGGGATTAGAACGCAAGTTCCTTCTGAATCCCAGGCCCGGGCTCTATCCACTAGGCCATGCTGCTTCTCTTGTAATGAAAGAGATAGAATTTTATGAATAAACAGATTCACTTACACCACTCTCTCCACATTTAAATCCCTCCTAAAATTCCACCTCCTCCAGCAAACTGTCTCCAATTAATTTCCCAGGGCCCTGAGTCATTCATTCAGTCATTCAATTCGTTCAATTGCATTTATTGAGCACTTTTACTGTGTGCGGAGCACTGAACTAAGTGCCTGGAAAGTACAATTCAGCAACTCCTTCAGCTACCTCTAACACCTACGAACTTGTTTACACCCCCCTTAATGTTTAAAAGCCAACTCAATTTATTGATTTAGACCATTCTAGTTGTAAATATGTTATGTATTTCTCTCCCATTAGTATGTAAGCTCTCTGTGGGCAGGAAATGTGTTACTTTGCTATTCTGTATCTCCCGAGTGCTTAATACAGTGTAAGGCATAAAGTGGAGACTCAATAAATATTAATACTATTAATAATACTACTACTGGACTCTAAGGTCACTGTGAGCAAGGAACGTGTCTCTTTATTGTTATATCATACTCTCCCGAGAACTTAAATACAGTGGTCTTCACACATTAAGTGCTCAAAAAATACGATTGAATGAATGAATACTAATTCTACTACGCAGAAGTAGAATTAGAAATATTACATCGGGTTGTGTCGATACAATGTTTCCATATCTAAAAGTTTCTTTTTGGGATAAAAAGATGGAAAATGACACTGTTATCATCATCATTATAATCCCCGTGATCAGTATTTATTGAGCACCCACTATGTTCTGCAGAGCACAGAATTAGGCCACTTGGGAGTGCATGATAAAACGAAATTATACAGTTGCTATCCTAAGGAGCTTACAGTTTAATGAACAAAAACAGTAATAATTATGGTACTTATTAAGCGCTTACTATGTGCCAAGTCCTCTTTTAAGCACCGGGGTAGGAACAAGTTAATCACACACAGTTCATGTCCCACATGGGGCTCACACTCTTAATCCCCATTTTACAGATGAAGCCTAAAGAAGTTAAGTGACTTGGCCATGGTCACAGAGCAGACGTGTCAGGATTAGAACCCAGGTCTTTCTGTCTTCCCGGCCTGCGCGCTCTCCACTAAACCACACTGCTTCTCTTCGTGAGGGCTTAAGACTCTGGACTGCAAACTTGCTGTGGCCAGAATGTCAGGATTGGAACCTAGGTCCTTCTGACTCCCAGACCTGTGCTCTATCCACTAAGCCACACGGCTTCTCTTCATGAGGGCTTATACTCAACTTTCCACAGTTCTTAGTGCAGCGTTCTGCCCACGGTAAGTGCTCAGTAAATACTACCGATCAGGTGATTATTCATTTATATTAACGTTTGTCTCCCCTCTAGACTGTAAGCTCGATGCAGGCAGGGAAGATGTCTGTTTATTTTTATATTATACCCTCCCAAGCACTTAGCACAGTGCTCTGCACGCAGTAAGTGCTCAATAAATAGGATTGAATGAAGAAAGCTTTTTTGGTGATCCACTCGGTACAAATGCTTCAGAATCGTCAGTTAACGATTACCTTTTAACTAGGGGGAAAAGAAGATCTGATTTCTCAAGTTAACCCAAATGGTTGGGAATTTAAGATGCTGTACAAACGTGGGTGCACTTGTCTGCTCCATATTTAAGTTATTTCTCTATTCATCCCAAACCTCATCAGAACAGATAATAAACCACTTCAGGAACAGATGTGCCACTTATTCATCTAGTTCTGTAATGATAATGAAGAAAATTTAATCTGGAGTGTCTATGGAAGATGATCTAAAAGACAGATTGATATGAATAATAAAGACTACATTGAAATTTAAAATCCCCATGAAAAGGCAATCATTAACTACTTGACAATGCCGCCTTTGATATAGTCCAACAGTGGATAAAAACAGCCACCTCTTGGGTGCTGGACTCCACATGGAACTACTGTTCCTACAGATGTAAATGTTTCAAATTGCTTTTACTTTAAAAGAGCATAAAAGATAAATTCTCTTACAGCTGGAAGCAACATCTGACATTGCAAAATGTTACAAATGTGTTGGAGTGACTGGAGATCGCCGGCACATTCAAGGTGAACTGAAAAACACGTGGAGTTTAACACTTCTGTGAGAAATAAGCAAATTGAGGCGACAAGTGAAAATGTGTGAAACTCTCTCCGGGGGGGATAATGATTAGCTTGAAATCTGCCATACTTTGAAAGTAACATGCCCATTATCTTTTTCGTTTCTCTCCCTCTATCTTTCACCTTCCCTCTGTTCCTGTGTGAGTGAGTGTGTGTGTGTGTGTGTTTTGAGAGTTAATGAAAATACTGGTGCTAGGAGATGGCTGAGGGCATTTGGAGAATGGAAACAATCATTTCAACACACGGATGACTAACTTTCGCATCTCTCTCAGACTGAGGTTGTAGGTTTCAGTTCCGGTTCAACTGTGACTTTGGTTTTACCCCCATTGGTCTCTGTGGCCTCATAGAAATAGTTTTAGAAAAGATTAACCAAAAGGAAGGCAGGGCAGAGTCATGGTTGAAGTTAAGAAAATTGTGGAGGCTGTAGGTAGGAGAATCTCTAATGGCTCTCTAAACTCCCCAATACCAAGACAAGGGCGGCTTCCCTATCGTTCAATCGCTCAATGGTATTTCTCGAGTGCTTACTATGTGCAGAGCACCGTATTAAGCTCTTGGGAGAGTACAACAGAATTAACAGACATACTCCCTGCCCATAACCAGCTTATAAATTAGAGGAGGAGACAGGTTATTAACAAGAATAAATGAGTAATTTATAAAACATAATTTAAAGCTACACCCGTAAGTGCTGTGGCGTTGGGGGTGGATGAATATCAAGTGTCCAGAGGTCACGGATTGAAGTGCATAGACGCTGCAGAAGGGAGAGCGAGCCAGGGAAAAGAGGACTTAATTGGGGAAAGCCTCTTGGAGAAGATGTGACTTTAGTAAAGCTTTGAAGGTGGAGAGAGTGGTGGTCTGATATATGTGGAAGGGGAGCGCGTCCAGGCTGGGGGCGAGGACATGGGGACGGGGTCATCGGCTAGGTAGACGAGATAGGGGCACAGATGAGAGAGGGGTGTGTACTAGAGGAGCAGAGTGTGTGGACTGGGATGTTTTAGAGAGCTACCCATGGAAGCTTGAATCAAAGCGGTTCAAATTTAGCCAAAGGAAACATTTCTTTACCCATTTGAAAGCTGAAAGTGGGTAGAATAAAAATATCGACAGATTGGAAGGGTTTGGCTGCATTTGCGGTGGACTAGAGACCAGTGATCAAAATGGGTCACTACACAAAATACCATGACATTGGCTGGGACATCTTTAACCCTGAAAGGCAACCATCACGAGGATCCTGGAACCACGGTTGGGAACACAATCCTGTACTCTATGGACCACAGTTTTATGCTCTTAAATTGTGAATTAATCAGTTTTCCATCTCTGTGATATGGTTCTTAATGAGCAACTAACTCCTCCATGTGACCCAAGAAAAAGGAGTGGAATATAAAGAGCCTTGACCTTTCTTTGATGTACCACTTGATCGCTCAATTAAAAGCCCTTGGGGAATAGATAATATTCTCTTTACAATAGTCAACATGAGGACTTTGAATATGCTGATTGGATCAGCGGGTGATTTAGCATAGGTTCACTGGTGATCCGGGTTGTCTGGGAATTCAGCATTTGGAAATGAGTTTGAAGGCCGCGACCTGAGTCTTGTCTTAACGCTGGCACAGATAACACTGGCTGGGTAGGTTAGGGGTTCTATAGGAAATATGGGAAGAAGTCATCTACCCCCTCAGATGTATCGTTATATCTTACTCTCCCAAGTGCTTAGTGCAGTGCTCTGTACGCTGTAAGTACTCAATTAAAAAAAGATCCATTGATTGATCGATTGAATTCTTCATCCCACTGTGGGGAACACAGTCTCATTTAGCTGGGGAAGCTGGATGAGGACAGCAGCTTCCCATATCATGATTAACCCACTAACACTGCCCCATTCTGAGTTCAGGACTCCTATAGAGAAGCAGTGTGGCCTAGTGGAAAGAGCGCGGCCCTGGGAGTCAGAAGGTCGTGAGTTCTAATCCTGGACCCATCACCCGTCTGCTGTGTGTCCTTCAGTAGCTCCCTTAACTTCTCTGTCCCTCATTTCCCTCGTCTGCAAAATGGGGATGGAATACTTTGTTCTCCTTCCTACTGAGAAGCGGCGTGGCTCAGTGGAAAGAGCACGGGCTTTGGAGTCAGAGGTCATGGGTTCGAATCCCGGCTCGGCCACTTGTCAGCTGTGTGACTTTGGGCAAGTCACTTCACTTCTCGGTGCCTCAGTTACCTCATCTGTAAAATGGGGATGAAGACCGTGAGCCCCACGTGGGACCACCTGATTCCCCTGTGTCTACCCCAGCGCTTAGAACGGTGCTCGGCACATAGTAAGCGCTTAAATACCAACATTATCATTATTATTACCTTGAATCTACCCCGCGTCTTAGTACAATCCTTGCCATATAGTAAACACTTAACAAAGACCACTTTGAGGCCCGTATGGGGCCCGCGTGAAGAATATACTATTGAGCCCCCGCAGCGGCTCAGTTCCCACTAACCATTCCCCGTAATGCCTCAGGGCCAGTTTTGAGAACAGAACAGTGCGGTTGGATTCTGAGAACTCCTGTCAATTCTCATAAATGTGTCACCCTTCATCCTCCTGCTCCCTTCCTGACTCTCAATCTATCAGTGAAACTCTCGAACTCCTTTTGTGTGCGCAGCACTAAACTAAGCATTTGAGAGACGCTTACGGGCACAGTCCCTGTCTTCAGGAGTTTTGCAATCTAGTCCCAACCTCATTCTAAAGTCTCTGGCAGAAAGGGGGGGGAAAAGAAGTGTGGCCTTGTGGATAGATCACAGGCCTGGAAGTCAGAAGAACCTAGGTTCAAATCCTAGCTCTGACACTTGTCTACCGCATGACCTTGGGCAAGTCACATAACTTCTCTGTGTCTCAGTTTCCTCATCTGTAAAATGGGGATTAAGATGTAAACCCCATTGGGGGACAGGGACTGTGTCTAAAATGATTAGTTTGTATCTACTGCCGTGCTTAGCTCAATGCCTGGCACATGGCAAGCACTTAACAAATATCATTTTGGGCCTGGGAGTCAGAACGACCTGGGTTCTAATCCCCACTCTGTCACTTGTCTGTTGTGTGACCTTAGGCAAGCTGCTTGACTTCTCTGTGCCTCTGTTCCCTCATCTGTAAAATGGGGATTAAGACTGGGAATCTCGTGTGGGACAGAGACGGTGTCTAACCTGATTAGCTTGCATGTACCCCAGTGCTTAGAACAGCACCTGGCACATAGTAAGCGCTTAACAAATACCATAAAAAAATGCACGGAACTTACTCGTCATTGCTCAGTCGGGATGGTGGCAGAAGAGGCTGCTGAGATGAAGCATTTGGGAAGCAGCGTGGCTCAGTGGAAAGAGCCCGGGCTTGGGAGTCGGAGTCGGAGGACACGAGTTTGAATGCCGGCTCTGCCACTTGTCACTTTTCAGCTGTGTGACTGTGGGCAAGTCACTTAACTTCTCTGGGCCTCAGTTACCTCATCTGTCAAATGGGGATGGAGACTGTGAGCCCCACATGGGACAACCTGATGACCCTGTAACTACCCCAGCGCTTAGAACAGTGCTCTGCACATAGTAAGCGCTTAACAAATACCAACATCATTATTATTGTTATGAAGAGGGCATCCAGGGGCCCCTTGGGTAGCCACCCATTTTTCCCTGTTGGAAATAGCATCCCGCTGAGCTCCGTAATGTCATGTTTCTTAAAGCGAAGGGCAAACGGGAAAGCGGCAGGCATGGAAGCTGCCAGCTCAAAGAAGGAATCTGCTTTACGAGTAACTGAAGTAACTCAGTCCTTCTCAGCTCAAAGGTCGTATCTCTTTGAAACCGTTGTGTCGGTGCAGGTTTATCACTGGGGGCCTTGTTCATAGCTCGGAGAGGGGTCAGTAGGACACCATCACCCCTACATAAAAAGCCAAAATCCCCTGAAAACTTCCCAAAGATGGGGAGAGCCCTCGATGCAACCTTTTTGATGCTATTCACTGTTCTGTCCTCTAGGTCGGCGCCTGCCGTGATGTATGTGATTTGAAAGGAGAGGCACCTTTTTTTTTTTTCAAAATTCCCACCTTTTCCCTAAGATTCAACAGAGCAAAGAGGCACAGGGGGTAGAAGAAGTAAGCTCGAAATAGACTAAGTCTGATTTAGTAACTTTGTGAGTGTAAAATAGCTTCGGAAAACCTGATGGACTTCCCCCGGAGAAGACAAGTCAGACTGAATTTCAGGATTTCGTCCATCAAACTGTCTTCCCCCATATTGGCTGAGAGTCCCGCTGCTCTGAGGCTGGATCCATTTGACACAACTGCCTGGAAGTCCCAGTCGGTCAATCAATCAATCCATCAATCCTGGACTGTATTAAGCACTTGGGAAAGTTGTCTTATGCTATCGAGTCGTGTCCGACCCAGAGCGATGCCATGGACACATCTCTCCCAGAATGCCCCATCTCCATCTGCAACTCTTCTGGCAGTGTATCCATCGAGTTTTCTTGGTAAAAATACAGAAATGGTTTTCCCAGTGCCTCCTTCCTCACAGTAAACCTGAGTCTCCACCCTCAACTCTCTCCTGTGCCGCTGCCGCTAACCCATGTGAGTTTTGACTTGTAGCAGCCGGCCTTCCACTCGCTAGCCACTGGCCAAGTTAGGCATGGAATGGATATGCCTCTGCTTGACTCTACCTCCTGTAAGCAAGACCGGTAGGTACTGGAAACTCTCTAGGTGCGACCCTAAGTAACGGAGACATGATCCTGACCCTCAAGAAACTTACGATCTAGAGATAGGTTAGCTCAGTGTGGTGAGGGAGGAGGGATAAATTGATTAACCAACGGCTCTCTGATTGCTTTCTGTTCGGAGTGAGTCTGAGTTCTTTCAGAAAGCTTTCAGAGAAGAAGCATAGCCTAGTGAAAAGAGCATGGACCTCGGGAATCAGAAGGACATGGGTTCATTCATTCATTCAGTAGTATTTATTGAGCGCTTACCAAGTGCAGAGCACTGTACTAAGCACTTGGAATGTGCAAATCGGTTACAGATAGAGACAGTCCCTGCCCTTTGACGGGCTCACAGTCTTAATCGGGCGAATGGATTCTAATGGGTTCTAATCTCCACTCTGTCATTTGCCTGTTGTGTGACTTTGGGCAAGTCACTTAATTACTCAGCCCCCCGGTTCCCTCATCTGTAAAATGGGTACTGAGATTGGGAGCCCCAGGTGAGACAGGGACTGTGTCTAACCTGATTTGCTTGTTTTGATCCAAGTGCTTAGTACAGTGTCCGGCACATGGAAATCACCTAACAGATACCTAGAAAGAGTCTCATCTCAGAAGAGAGAGTACAAAAAAATCACTTAACAGATACCTCGGAAAGATTCTCATCCCAGACGAGAGTACAAATAAAGAACACTTGTAATTCCCTCTTCCTCTTCCTCCTGTCAAAGCCACGTGCTCATTCACCTTTAATGCCAATGTGTGGGTCCCGGGATCATTCCTGGCAGCAAAGTTCATCTATTGGGACAATTCTCCCATGTTCCCGAGGCCAGCACGTCGGCTCAGTCCAACGACAAGGCAATCGATTATTTAATAGTCTAGTTATCCCCGTGAAACCCGCGCAGCAGTGCCGTAGGATGGGAAGATTGCGGGGACTGCCAAGATGCCACTGTTAGCTCTTTGGTTCATCATTCATCATCTGCTTTCCCAGACCGCGACTGTTGAATTGCCATCGATACCCGGGGTGGATTTGCTAAAAGGCTCTGGGAGCCGAAAAGTGGGAGCTGGAGCTTCTTTGCCTGAAGCACTCAGCAACAGGCAATTACCCTTGATGTCCTGTTTGGAATCAGGCATGAATTACACCTAAGGAAGCCGATGATGCGGCCCCTCTGGCTGACTGCCGGGAGTGTTTGGAGAATGTTCTTCAAGGACTGTGTGTGCAGGGATAACGTGGGCAGGGATTGTGAGTGCAGAGACTATGTGGTCAAGGACCGTGTGTGCAGGGATTGTGTGTGAAGGGATTTTGAGTGCCGGGACTCTCTGGGTAGGGATTGCGTGTTTAAGGATTTTAAGTCAAGGGTCCATGTGTGCAGGAACTGTGGGTCCAGGGTTGGTTTAGGGATTTTGAGTACGGAGACTATATGTGCAGGAACTGTGTGTCCAGGGTTTGTGTGTACAAGAACTGTGAGTACAGGGACTGAGTGAGCAGGAAATGTGTGTGTATGTAGGGACTGTGAGTTCAGGGACTGTGTGTGTGTGTAGGTACTGTGTGTGTAGGGAATGATTATATATTGTATAATGTATAATTGTATATATTGTATAAGGTATTATATACACATGCATATGTAATAATAATAATGGTGGTATTTGTTAAGCGTTTATTATGTGCAAAGCACTGTTCTAAGCACTGGGAGGATACAGGATGATCAGATTGTCCCACGTGGGGCTCACGGTTTTAATCCCCATTTTACAGATGAGGTATCTGAGGCACAGAGAAGTGAAGTGACTTGCCCACAGTCACACAGCTGACAAATGGCAGAGCCGGGAGTCGAACCCATGACCTCTGACTCCGAAGCCCAGGCTCTTTCCACTGAGCCACGCTGCTTCCCCATATAAGTATATGCATGTATATATATAATGTATAGTTAGAGAGAGAGAAAAGAAGCATAGTGTAACAAAATACGGGCCTGGGAGTCAGAAGGTCATGGGTTCTAATCCCAGCCCCGCCACTCGTCTGCTTTGTGACCTTGGGCAAGTCACTTCATTTCTCTGTGCCTCAGTTACCTCATCTGTAAAATGGTGATTGAGACTGTGAGTCCCACGTGGGACAGGGCCTGTATCCAACCTGATAGGCTGGTATCTACTTCAACGCTTAGAATGGTGCCTGGCACATAGTAAGTGCTTAACAATTACTATTTAAAAAAAAAGAGAACAATCAGAATGCTCAGGAGGGTGGGGCACCTTCTGAAGGATGGCAGGCCAAGGAAGTTAAAACTCCAGCCTGGAAAAATGCACATTGAGCAAGGAAAGGATCAGAGTCTATCTAAACCCACCCACCAGAAGGGTGGAATGACCAATGAAGATTGGAGGTTTAAAGCAAATCAAAGGAAGCTCTTTTCCTGCAAGGAGTTGGCAAATTTAAGGGATTTATTTCCAAGAAGGCTGTGTAGGCAGAAAGATCATCAGGTTCATTAGGGGATTGAGTGAATTCGTAAGTGAATAGGCCATCAGATGTTATTAGAGGGGAAGTTAAGGATCGTACATGGGTACTCTCCCAAGTGCTTGGTCCAGTGCTCAATAAGTGCTCAATAAATACCATTGATTCATAGTAATAATCACGATAATAATAACAATAGGACTTGGCAAGCTTTATTTATTTCCAAGTACTTTATAAAGTGCCGGGAGTCAGAAGCACCTGGCTTCTAATTCGAGCCCGACGTGGGCAGGGATTTTCTCTCTCTGTAGCTGAATTTAATTTTCTAAGCGCTTGTACAGTGCTCTGCACACAGTAAGCGCTCAGTGAATATGGTTGAATGAATGAATCAATCAGTAAGAAGTATTTACTGTTTACTGTGTTCAGAGCATTTTTCAAAGAGGTTGGGAGTATACAGTGTAAGAGTATAACAGACACATTCCTTGCCTACGATGAGCTTACAGTCTGGGGGATGAGCTTATAACTTAGAGAAGAAGCGTGTAGTCGAGAGGACGAGTTTATACTTGTCTGCTGGGTGACCTTAGGCAAGTCACTTATCTTCTCTGTGCCACAATTACCTCATTGGCAAAATGGGTATTAAGACTGTGAGCGCCACGTGGGACTTGGACTGTGTCCAACTTTATTAGCTTGTACCTACCCCAGAACTTAGTACGGTGCCTGACACATAGTATTTACCGTATACCGTGGAAAAGGAAGAATTAGGAATATGAGGAATTTACACTTGAAATGGTGAGCCCAGCAATCTCCAAGTCTCAATGGAGACTCCCATCAGAAACTTCTCCTTCCATAGATGTGGAATAAGTTGCTACCCTTTGCAATGGAGACTCCCATCAGAAACTTCTCCTTCCATAGATGTGGAATAAGTTGCTACCCTTTGGTACTTATCAAAAACCAGGGCATAAAATGGATGGAGGTTTCTGCCATGTGCCCTTAGGGACCACTACAAGCTAACGTGGATTCCCATAAATTCCGTAGCTATGAAATAAGTAGGGTATTTATTAAGCGCTTCCTAGGTGCCAAGCACTGGGGTAATAGATACGCTTGCAATCTGGTGATCTTGGGCAAATTGCTTAATTTCTCTGCCTCCGTTTGCTCATCTGTAAAATGGGGCCAAGATCCCTGTTCTCCCTCCGTCACTGTGAGCTGCACAGGGGACAAGGGACAGGCTGTGATCTGATATTCGTGTATCTACCCATTGCTTAGCCCACTGCTGCCCATAGGAAGTGTTTAATAAATGTCATCATCACCATCATCATCATTATTATACGAGATTTTCAAAGTGGAACTATCCCTGCCACATAAAGAACTCTCAATTTTAGAGGTAGAGAGAGCAGGTATCTTAACTTCCTTCCAACCTATGGAGTTTGAGCGACTTGCCCCAGGTCACACAGCAAATCAGTGGCCGAGCTGGGATTAGAATCTGGATCTCCTGACTCCCCGCCTCTAAACTGAAAGCTTGTTGTGGGCAGAGAATATTTCTGATTACTGTTGTATTCCCCCTTAATACAGTGCTCTACCCACAATAAGTGCTCAATTAATATGACTGACTGATTCCCCTGCCCTTTCCATCAGGTCTCGCTATTTCCTTCTTAACCGAGCGGACAGACTTTCTTCAGCGCGCCCTTCTTGGCATCCCCTTGGGTCGACTGAAGAATAGGAAGAATTTGCCAGATTCTCTATTTCAAACTTCACAAGGTATCCGGTGCCTTTAGGCTTAGGAGACATACAAATGAAAGGACTTATGAAAAAGAGCGGCAGATTTCCCTGCACAGTTGTCCTCAGGCTCCTGTACTTTGAGACTTCATGAAGGCAAGGGATAGCCCCGGCAGCCATTGGAATGACTCTATTTTTACATTTGGAGAAGGCTGGTGAGACAGGCCGACGCCATCTGTTGTGCCGGCAGCTGCCGTAACCCTGAATGTACAAGCCAACGTTCACCCGCAGCAGGAAGAAAATGCTCACGGTCCGGACACCTTCGAGGATGGCGGGCTTGGGTGGGTGGGCGAGGAGTAGGTGAAGACAGTCGGTCAATCTCACTTGTCGAGCGCTCACTGTGTGCACAGTGGGCCTGGTCATGTCATCCTCTCAATAGATTAATCAATCAATTGGTGGTATTTATTGAGCACTTACACTTTACTAAAGTAATAATAATAATGATAATTACAGTACTTATTAAGTACTTACTATGTGCCAAGCACTGTTCTAAGCACTGGGGTCTTGTCTCATGCCGTCGAGTCGTTCCCGATCCGTAGCAGCACCGCGGACGCATCTCTCCCGGAACACCCCAACTGAGAGCTCACCTCCTCCCAGAGGCCTTCCCAGACTGAGCTTCCCCTTTTCCCTCTGCTCCCTCTCTGCCCCCCCCCTTCACCTCCCCTCAGCTAAGCCCCCTTTTCCCCTCTTTTCCCTCTGCTCCTCCCCCTCTCCCTTCCCCTCCCCTCAGCACTGTGCTCATCCGCTCATTTGTCTATATTTTTATTACCCTATTCATTTTGCCAATGAGATGTACATCCCCTTGATTCTATTTACTGCTATTCTTTTTGTCCATCTGCCTCCCCCGATTAGACCGCAAGCCCGTCAGTGGGCGTGGATTGTCTCTATCTGTTGCCGAACTGTACGTGCCAAGCGCTTAGTACAGTGCTCTGCACAAGTAAGCACTCAATAAATACAGTTGAATGAATGAATGAACACCCCACTCTCCATCTGCAGTCATTCTGGTAGTGGATCCGTAGAGTTTTCTTGGTAAAAATATGGAAGTGGTTTACCACTGCCACCCAGTAAACCTGAGTCTCCACCCTTGACTCCCTCCCATGCCGTTGCTGCCCAGCCCACGTGAGTTTTGACTTGGAGCAGATGGCTGTCCACTCTCTAGCCACTGGCCAAGCTAGGAATGGAATGAGTATGGCTCCGCTCGACTCTCCCTCCCGTAGCCGAGACTGGTAGGGTACTGGAAACTCTCCAGGTGCCATCTTGAGAGGAGTGCCTCAGTTACCTCATCTGTAAAATGGGGATTAAGATTGCGAGCCTCAGGTGGGATATGGACTGTGGATAACCTGATTAATTTGTATCTAGCCTAGCGTTTAAAATAGAGCCCGAACCATAGTAAGTGATTAACAAATACCATAAAAAAATGTAATTTGCCCAAGCTCTAACTAGGTTATTCCCATGCAGTCGCTTGAGCATGCTCCAAGTCCGAATAAGGAACAATCCCCCTGCCCTTGGGTTTCTGGAAGGAGGATGGGCAGATCCATTCCTGAAATGTGGCGTGGCTCACTGGAAAGAGCCCGGGCTTGGGAGTCAGAGATCACGGGTTCGAATCCTGGCTCCGCCACTTGTCAGCTGTATGGCCGTGGGCAAGTCACTTAACTTCTCTGTGCCTCAGTTGCCTCATCTGTAAAATGGGATTAAGACTGTAAGCCCCACATGGGACAACTTGATTCCCCTGTGTCTACCCCAGCGCTTAGAACAGTGCTCTGCACGTAGTAAGCGCTTAACAAATACCAACACTATTATTATTATTATTGTTATTCGAAAAGTTAGTCCCCCTCCAATCCAGCAGGTTCTTGCCTATAGTACAGGGACTTCTTGTCTATAAAATGCTTTGAGCTTCTCCTACCACTCACCTGAATTTGACTAGCAACTTCCCTTTAATAGATGGGAAAACTCCTATCGTTCCATTTCTTCTGATACGCTCACCCGCTTTTCCTTCTTTCTCCTAACAGTAAATTATTTTAAAGTCTTCTCCCCCATTTGATTATGAGCTCCTTGAGGGTAGTGATCACCTTGCTAACTCTATTGCACTTTCCTAAGCATTTAGTACAGAGCTCTGCACTCAGCCTGGGCTTCGGAGTCAGAGGTCATGAGTTCGACTCCTGGCTCTGCCTGTCAGCTGTGTGACTGTGGGCAAGTCACTTCACTTCTCTGTGCCTCAGTTACCTCATCTGTAAAATGGGGATTAACTGTGAGCCTCACGTGGGACAACCTGATTACCCTGTATCTACCCCAGCGCTTAGAACAGGGCTCTGCACATAGTAAGCGCTTAACACATATCAACATTATCATTATTTAAAAAATACTACTGATTGATTAATTTCATTATTGATTATTATAGATTAATTCCATTCTCTTATTCCATTTATCTTCCCACTATGTCTATGAAGGGGGTAGGGGAAATTATTGCTATCCCTGTTTGATACAGGGGAGTTGGATCAGTTTGAAAATTGTGAATCAGTTGGGAAATAGCTTGGCCTAATAGAGCAAAGGCCCGGGAGTCAGAGGACCCGGGTTCTAGTCCTGACTTTGTCCTTGGTCTACTGTGTCAGTCACTTCTCTGTATCTCAGTTTCCTCATCTGTAAAGCGGGGATTAAGACTTACTCCCTCATACTTACACTGTGAGCTCCATGTGGGACGAAGACTGTGTCCAACCTGATTATTTTGTATCTACCCCAGCTCTTATTATAGTGCACGACACATCCTAAGCCCTTAACAGGGACCATAATTATTATTTAAGCTGTTTCTATTGACTGTGCCAAGAATTCACGGGAAACACCGCTGCATTTCCCTTGATAGGCGCATATCGACGTTTCTCGGAAAAACTGCAGCTTCCCTCTCCAGTTACTGTTTTCATATTTCCCCGTTTTAATTTGCTGATGGAACCGGTCGCACGAATGCTCAGAAGTCCGGGAATGACAGCTAATATTGTTATAAGATGCATTGTTTCTGGAAGTGTAGGAGTCAGGGTGATTTAATATTAGATGGAGACATTTCAGAAGAGGTGGACTCTGAGATTTCTGATGCCTGATACAGATTTTCCTGAAAGCTTTTGCAGGGGAAGGGATTTTTAAAGGTGCTGTCTTAGCGGGAATGAGAAGAGGCTGGTGGAAAAATAGTGAGAGAGCACTTGTCCACCGAAAGCGGGTGAGACGGCACTGTTCTTTAGTAGTGGGCAGTGAATGGATCTTGAGCTTCTGATATACTTTCCCAAACAGTGTAAAGCATTGCACTCAGTGGATGTTCGATAAATACCTTGATTTTTTTTATTAATATTTGTTAAACACTTACCGTGTGCCAGTCGCTGTACTGAGATTTGGGATCTTGTCTTATGCTGTCGAGTCGTTTCCGACCCGTAGCGTCACCAAGGACCCAACTCTCCCAGACTGCCCCGCTAAACATCTGCAATCATTCCCGTAGCGTATCCGTAGAGTTTTCTTGGTAAAAATATGGAAGTGGTTTACCATTGCCTCCTTCCGTGCAGTAATCTGGAGTCTCCACCCTCGACTCTCTCCCACGTCGCTGCTGCCCAGCGCGGGTGAGTTTTGACTTGTGGCAGATGGTCTTCCACTCACTAGTCACTGCCCAAGCTAGGAAGGGAATGGGTAGGCCTCTGCTTGACTCTCTCTCCGTAGCCCGTCCTCGTCGAGTCCTGGAAACTCTCCAGGTGCGTCTCTGACAGGGGGAAGATTTGGGGTAAATATAAGCGAATCGGGCCGCGCACAGTCCATGTCCCACATGAGGCTCACAGGCTTAATCCCCATTTAATTGATGAGGCGACTGAGGCGCAGGAAAGTTAAGCGACTTGCCCAGAGTCACACAGCAGACAAGTTGTCTGCACACACACTCAATCGCTCACAAACACGTATGTCTGTGCCTTTACTTCATCCAGTTAAATTTCAAGCTTTAAAAGTTCAGGTTTAAAGCACAACATTCCAGCACTTTGGCTATGACTCCTCAGCTAGCCCTGGGGGTAAAAAAATCCCTCCTTGGACAATCGGTTTCGGTCTGAATCCGGACTTCGATCCGGACAACAATTCCAAATTGGACTCTGTTTCCATTTGGCTCTCCTTCCTGTCTCCCTCCTGTTATTATTATTATTATTCTTTGCTAAGTGCTTACTATGTGCAAGGCACTATAAGAATCACTGGGGTAGGTACAAGCTGATCAGGTTACTCAGTCGTATTTATTGAGCGCTTACTATGTGCAGAGCATTCCACTAAACACTTGGGAGAGTCCAAAGCAACGGACCGCAACACGCATTCCCTGCCTATGATGAGCTTACAGTCCAAAGTGGAAGACAGGTTGGTGACTGACCCCTGACTTGCAGGCAATAAACAATTGAACATTCAGATTTACACTGACCGGATAGTTTTCCACAGCGGGTGCTAATAATAACTCCATTTTTCTTCACTCCTTGGTTAAGGGGTGCAGTCACTTGTGCCCAATTACGTCGAGCACAGTAGCCGTAGCCTCCGGCTTATTATAGGTAGGAAATGGCCGTTTTCGAATGCGAAAAGCTTAACATAATGTGAACGTGATTTCTCAAGTGTATGGTTCAGAAGCATTATTTTTCAAAAAAACAACATTATATTTTAGTTTCCCCATATAGAGCGGGGAATGTGGCTTCAGCTAAAGTTAAGAGGGCCAACTGAATCTGTTCTATTTCTGGAACATCTACTAAGTTGGCATGACCTAGGGCAAATCCCTTACCTGGCTCTATTTGACATTTAGAAAATGTATTTAATACTATGTCTGTCTTAGGACAGAGCTGACGGGGGATATGTTTGAGTAGATGTGGTGCTCAGAGAGCTCTCACAAAGTGTCAAGGGTCCGGCTGAAAGCTGGTGGAGGTCCAGGGTCATCTGACTGTGTATGTTCCTTATTCCACCCGGTTCTCATGTTCTAAAAAAGACAGAGAGAGTGTAATTAATCTGTATTTTATTGATGAAGAAACTGAGGCACAGAGAGGTTAAATTCTCTGTTATTATTATTATTGTATTTGTTAAGCACTTACTATGTGCCAGGCACTGTACTAAGCCCTAGAGTAGACCTAAGATAATTGGGTCAGGACAGGCCCTGTCCTCCATAAGGCCCGCAGTCTTCATCCCCATTTTACAGATGAGGTAAGTGAGACCCAGCAAATAATAATAATAATAATGTTGGTACGCGTTAAGCACTTACTATGCGCAGATCCCTGTTCTAAGCGCTGGGGTAGATACAGGGTAATCAGGTTGTCCCACGTGAGGCTCACAGTCTTAATCCCCATTTTACAGATGAGGGAACTGAGGCCCAGAGAAGCGAAGTGACTCGTCCACGGTCACACAGCTGACAAGTGGCAGATCTAGGATTCAAGCCCATGACCTCTGACTCCCAAGCCCGGGCCCTTTCCACTGAGCCCCACTGCTTGAGAAGTTAAATGACTTGCCCAAGGTCACACAGCAGACACGTGGCAGAGGCGGGATTAGAACCCAGGTCCTCTGACTTCCGGACCTCAGCTCTTTCCCTCAGGCCAAGCTGAACTTGGCTCTCCTGACTGTCGGCTCCTTGCTCTTTCCCCTAGGCCACGCTGGATCTATTAAGCGGTCATTCCTGATCAGTTCACGTTTGAGGTACGCTTTGAGATTTCTGGCTGCAGAGCAAGGCGATATGTCAGAAAGATGGTCTGCAGGTTCCTCCAGGTAATAATAATAATAATGTGGTATTTGGTAAGCGCTTACTATGTGCAGAGCACTGTTCTAAGCGCTGGGGTAGACACAGGGGAATCAGGTTGTCCCACGTGAGGCTCACAGTCTTAATCCCATTTTCCAGATGAGGTAACTGAGGCCCAGAGAAGTGAAGTGACTTGCCCACAGTCACACAGCTGACAAGTGGCAGAGCCGGGATTCGAACCCATGACCTCTGACTCCAAAGCCCAGGCTCTTTCCACTGAGCCATGCTGCTTCTGGTACTGGTGCCGGGGTGCGATGCCAGCTGAGTGATCTCAGCAAGGAATCATCAAGGGAGTTACCACATCGACCCTCCCCTCTGCCCCTCTGACAGCTCTCGGTTCTTGACTCGGTCTCTCTGAAGCTCCACCTTCCACAACCAGAAAGGGAGACTCTCTTGAGTGGAATGCTCTGTCTCCTAATGATGCCGCCTATGCTCTTCCCAACTTTTAAATGCCATTTTTCCACGCTGCGACGCAGCCCGAGCGTTTCTCGATCTCTCTTGGTTGACTAACAAGAATAATTGATCCCTCCGCTCAGTCCGACCCCGGAGGATCGTCTCATTTCTCGTTACTTTGCTAATTGAATATCAAGGTCTAAAATGGCATGCTGGGGTGATCTGACTTGCTTTAAACTCGTATGTCCCCTGGTCAACTGCCTTCCAGACAGAATGGGACCTGGTCTTGACTCTGCTTCTTAATTTTCTAAACTTTTTTTTGTTTTACTGGAGGCTAAGTGAGTTCCTCAGGCAGGGGGTTTATTTTTAACTTTTTTTTTTTAAATAGATTGAAAGTTGTTTTATTGTTTCAGACTGAGAATGTACAATACGTTGGCTACATTTATATTAGTTGCCATGGTTTCCCATACTTCAGAAATAGCCCAAGAAAGGAGAGGAATTGTTCTAAGCGTGTAGAGATGTTTTCCATTTCTTGTTTGTGCCCACGTAGTGTACCAATTCTGAACGTCTGCTCTTCTCGATCCCCATATGTGCCGCTTGCATTTAGTGGGAAAACCAGGTAGGACAGAGAGCTGATGATAGAGGCCTGGCAGCCGAAAGTTCAAAAGACATATGCTTCGTACTGCTCCGAATATCGAGAAGCAGCCACACGCCCTCCAGGTGAGGTTAGAAATCTCAGGGGAAGATATATCCCATCATTTCTTTCCCGGATAGCTCATCTGCAGCCCTACCCGGAGAACATTATGCTTGGTTGAATAACTCCTACTCAAAATATTTCAGCTTCCTTGGAGAAAGGAAAACACACATCACTCATGCTCAGAGACTGTGGATTCTGAAGTTAGAGGGGGAAAAGATCCCTCTAAGCCCTCTAGACTGTAAGCTCCTTGTGGGCAGGGAATGTGTCTATCGCTTCTTATTGATTCGATCATATCTATTAAGTGCTTACTGTGTGCAGAGCACTCTACTAAGTGCTTGGGAAGTACAATTCAGCAACAAATAGAGACAATCCCTGCCCAAAACAGGCTCACAATACTCTACCAAGCTCTCCGTAGAGCACACAGTGAGCACTTGATAACTACGATCGATTGACCGAAAAGAGTTCAATACCTGGGTTACAACTGGTAGGGACTATGGGATTGATTTACAGTAGATACATATATTAATGTCTGTCTCCCCCTCTACACTTTAAGCTCGTTGTGGGCGTGGGATGGGTCTGTATATGGTTATATTTTATTCTACCAAGTACTTAGTACAGTGCTTTGCACACAGGTAAGTGCCCAATATATACAATTGAATGAATGAATGAAAACATCCTTCTCCAAGATCAGTGATCCAGTAGATTTGATTTCAGGCCTATTAGTTTAGTAGATGAGTAGAGTCATTGACAAGGCCAGTAATCTAGTAGAGTTATCTAAGGGAGGTGGGGGAGAATAGATATTTAATCCCCATTTTTACAGATGTGGAAAACGAGGGAGAGGGAAATGAAGGGACCTGTCAGTGTCACGCAGCAAAGTGGCGGAAGCGAGCCTAGAACTAGGTCTCCTGACTTCCAGGCTCACGCGCTATCCCTTACACTGTTCTGCTCATTGATAAAAGTTCTTCTAAGAATGTGGAAACAGTCGGTCTAACAGACTACTGGAGTCTAATAGGTTAAGCGGTGAAGTGACTTGTCCAAGGTCACGGAGCAGACAAGGGGCAGATCTGGGCTTAGAACTCAGGTCCTCCTGACTCCCAGGGCTATGCCGTCTCCACTAAGCTTCGTATTTCCCATTTCCTCTTCGCATTCCCTAGCTGGGAGACCGGGCCCTCTTAGGGTGTGGAGACTGGGGCTTTCTGGGTGCCGTTCAAGGCAGGGTAGGAAAGAGGGGGATAGAGTGTCAGGCAGGGAGTGTTGAGGAGAAGAGATAGAGGCAGAATACGCCATTAAACCTCTGTGTCACTCCCCACCTGATCTCCAGGGTTGGGCAGGTTACCTGAGGGAGGCCTCTGAGAGAGTAGACAGGCAAAGTTGGGTGTTTAAAGTCGGTAGGTTGATGGATAAGAGAGATATGGAAAAGAGAGGTGCCAAAGGGGGGAAGTGAAATGACCACGAGAAGCTAATCGCTAGACTAATACAGACGGACCACTTTTATCCATTTTCATAGGTTTCCTAGAATCTTTAAACACACATACCTCTCCTTTGACAATCGTACTTAATCGGTAATCCCTTCTTCAGGATCACTACATCATTTAAATGTCTACACTTTATGGGCCTTAATTAGGGCGGCCGGATCAAGGGGAGTGAAGAGAGCCCATTATGCCCTGATGTGGGGGCGGTAGGGTGGCGTAGTGGAAAGAGCACGAGACCGTGAGTCTCCAGGTCTGGTTCTGCCAATGGGCTGCAATGTGACTTCGGGTTAGTTCGTTATGGGCAAGGATCATGTTTACCAATTCTGTTGCATTGTACTCTCCCAAGCGCTTAATAATGTTGGTATCTGTTAAGCGCTTACTATGTGCCGAGCACTGTTCTAAGCCCTGGGGTAGACACGGGGGAATCAGGTTGTCCCACGTGGGGGTCACAGTCAGCGTTCTGCACACGGTAAGAGCTCAATAAATACCGCTGATCGATGGACTGATTGCTCAACGGCTCCACGACTCGGTCCCCTCATCTGTAAATAATAATAATAATAATGTTGGCATTTGTTAAGCGCTTACTATGTGCAGAGCACCGTTCTAAGCGCTGGGGGAGAGATACAGGGTAATCAGGTTGTCCCACGTGAGGCTCACAGTCTTCATCCCCATTTTACAGATGAGGGAACTGAGGCACAGAGAAGTGAAGTGACTCGCCCACAGTCACACAGCTGACAAGTGGCAGAGCCGGGATTCGAACCTATGACCTATGACTCCCAAGCCCGGGGTCTTTCCACTAAGTGACACTGTAAAGAGGGGATAAGCGCTCTGCTCTCCCTTCCTCTTATAGAAACAGCGTGACTTAGTGGAAAAAGCACAGGCTTGGGAGTCAGAGGTCACGAGTTCTAACCTTGGCTCCGCCACTTGTTAGCTGTGTGACTTTGGGCAAGTCACTTACTTCTCTGTGCCTCAGTTACTCATTTGGAAAATGGGGTTTAAGGCTGTGAGCCCCATGTGGGATAACCTCATTACTTTGTATCTCACCCAGCGCTTAGAACAGTGCTTGGCACATAGTAAGCCCTTCACAAATACCAGCATTATTATTATTATCATTATTGGATAGCCTGTGTGGAACGGGGGCAATTTCTGATAGGATTGTCTTGTATCTACCCCAGAGCTTAAGGCATTGTTTTGACCCATATAAAGTGGTTAATCAGTGCCATGCTTGTTATCAGCTTTACTCTCCAACGTATTTGGGAGCCAGGTGGAAGTGATAATTAGCTTCCCTCTTTCCTTGGATCTAGTTGGGGTGTGGAAGTATAAGCCAAGATGTCGGCTCCCTTTTTTTTGGACTTCTGCTGCCAGGCCAAAGTTCTCTGGCCCTGTCCTCTAATTCTCAATCCCTGGCCTAACCCCAGAATTCAGAGTCCAGTGGGTGTTATCTACACACCCCCTAAAAGCAACAGAATTCCTTGAGGCACCAGCTGTTTTCTGACATTTGGTTTAACCCTGATCAGTGATGGAGGCTGCTTTGTTACCATTTAAAAGGAGATTTTTCCTCACTGCGGAAAAGTCCAGCACTAAAGGGATCTGAGAATGCACAGCCTTGATCACAGCACAAGGAACAGGTAAGTAGGGTGTGAAGCCCATTCCAAACCTCGTCTGTCTGCATTCCTCTCATAGATATTTCCCCGGCAAAATCTGACTGAAGCTTACTTGCCCTGGGCTTGGTCATTCTGGCTATCGATCACAGGACTTTTTTTTAAAAAAATGGTATTTAAATGCTTACTATGTTTCGGCAATGTACTAAACATTGGGGTATACATGAGCTAAGAGGTTGGATACAGTCCAGTCCTGCATGGGGTTCCCAGTCTTAATCCCCATGTTACAGATGAGGTAACTGTGGCCCAGAGAAGTGAAGTGACTTGCCTAAGGTCACACAGCAGGCAAATGGCAGAGCCAGGTTTAGGATCTAGGTCTTTCTAACGCCCAGTCCCAATTTCTATCCACTAGGCCATGCTGTTTCTGGGAGAAATAGTCTCCACTGGTTGGCATTGTGCTCTGTCTGTCTCTGAGCTGGACTAACATTATTGAGGAGGATCAGTGGGTAATATCTCTGTCTCGTGGCCAATTTGACCATTCTATCTCAAAGCTACCCAGAAAGGGCAGAGATGTTCCCCTCCATTGTGGATATTTTGTCAATGGTTCTAGCTGGCAGGTGGTGGACACTGGTACTGATTTCTGCCCAGAGGGCTCCCTTATAATAATAATGTTGGTATTTGTTAAGCGCTTACTATGCGCAGAGCACTGTTCTAAGCGCTGGGGTAGATACAGGGTCATCAGGTTGTCCCACGTGAGGCTCACAGTCTTCATCCCCATTTTCCAGATGAGGTCACTGAGGCACAGAGAAGTTAATTGACTTGCCCACAGTCACACAGCTGACAAGAGGTGGAATTCGAACCCGTGACCTCTGACTCCCAAGCCTGTGTGCTTTCCACTGAGCCACGCTGCTTCCCTTACGCCCCACCTCTGCCTCTTCCACACAGTCAAAGTCGTCTTGGGGTTGGCACTGACCGTAAAGTTGATTGTTTCCCGGACTCTGAAAGGGACAGATCAATCCCTTAATAGTCTTTATTGAAAGTCTCCTGGGTGAGCGGGAACTAAGCAATGTGGGTCCTGATCTCAGCTCTCTCGTTTGTCTGTTGTGGGACCTTGCGCAAGTTACCTTCACTTCTCTGGGCCTCAGTTCCCTTATCTGTAAAATGGGGATTAAGTCTGTGAGCTCTACGTGGGACAGAGACTATGTTCAGCCTAATTTTATTGCATCCTTCCCAGTGCCTAGTTCGGTGTCGTGCACACAGTAAGCTCTTAAATACTACCACAGTTATTATTATTATCATTCTGATAGAAAGAAGAAAGATGTACTTTTCCTGCCCAAAAGGAGTTGGCAATCAACATCACCTAATGTCAAGCCTTACTTCCATTTTGGCAGCCTCTTACCTCATTTTTTTTCCTTTTGCTCCCCTCCCTCTTGTTTCCCTGACCTTTATCTTTCTCCCTACCACCTTCCTTTTTCAGAAAGAGAAAAAAGACAAAAACAAAAGGGCAAGGAAAAGTGTGTCTGTCTCTGAATCTGTAGCCACCCTGTCTCCTTGAGATGCGGGAGAGGGTTATTGAAGCAAACTATCTGGAGAATTCAAGCCCCAGTCCAATTTTGCTTGAACTTGAGGAGACGGGAAAGTTCTGCTTTTGGCCAACTGCACCACTGGACAGGGACTCATCAGCCTAGGATTCCCTAAAGGTGCTGCAGGATGTGTAGCTATTGAGAATCACATCACTAACAGTGTGAGGGTCTGCAGCTCCTTCCAGAAAAGGCAAAGGGCAGCCATAAGGATAACCAGCCAGCTAGCTACTTGGTGGCCAAGTGAGGCCGAAACCAGAGAGCGAGCGGACCCAGAATCCTAAAAATGGTCCCTCCCAGCCCGGCTCCTTATTAAGATAGAAACTCCCAATCGTACCAAAGAGACAGACAAAAACAGGGAGGGATATCAAGATGCATGGACCAAAAGAAGGAAACACAGAACAAAGACGAAGGAAGCTACAAACAAAATGAAACACAGCCAGGGATGCAAATGACCAAAAGAGAAAGCAAATGACCCAAAGAGAAATGCAAATAGAGACAACAGATCAGTGGTATTTATGGAGCACTTGCTGTCTGAAGAGCAGTGGTATTGAGCACTTGGAAGGGTACCACAGAGCGGGTGAACACAAGCTTTTGCCTCAGATAATTTATAAAATAATGGAGGAGCTTACTAGTGACCCTAATGGAGGGCAAAACAGAGATTGAGGGAAAGACACTGAGAGGTAGTGACAGTCTGAGAGGGGCAGAAGAGAGAGAGGGCCAGAATCAGAGATCCGGGGGCAGGAATGGGCAGAGACCAAGAGATGGAATGAAGGAAGAACTGGGCAGGAGCACAGAGAGGGGAATCTAGGGAAACAGAGGCAGAAAGGGATTGGTGCAAGGTCAGGGGACTGACAGATAATGAAGCCCAGAGACATCTGGAGACAGGAAGAGGCAGAGGGAAACACAAAAGCTGGTCGAAGGAGAGGTTGAGCAACTGAAAGGAACAGAAAAGAGGCGGAGAGGATAGAGGCTGTGTCACTTTGGGAAGGAGAGAGAGTAGGTGAGCCCTGATCTAGGCACTGCAGCGCACAGGACTGCTGCAACCTACTGCTCCGATTGTAAACCACTGAGTTTGGGAACGGTCTAGTTGCCTGGCCCAGTCGACTGAGGCCAGACCTCAGGGAGGCTCCTTGTCAGCTAATCGTCAGTCGGTCGTCAGTGGATTACATTTATTGAATGCTTACTGTGTGCAGAGCATGGTATTAAGCACTTGGTAGAATACAATATAACAGATTCATTCCCTGACCACAACAAGATTTCAGTTTAGAGGCAAAAGGTTAATGACATTAGCCAGCTGGGCCATGCTAAAGCCTAATTAAGGGTCACAACTGCAACGGTATATATGCCAATTGATCATTTTTCAAATTTTTATGGCATTAAGCACTTACTATGTGTCAAACACTGTTCTAAGAGCTGGGGAAGGTAATAATAACAATTATGATATTTAAGTGCTTACTACGTGCCATTCACTGTATTAAGAACCAGGGTAGATACAAAAAAATTGGGTCGAACACAGCCCCTGTCCCACATGGGGCTCACAGTCTCAATCCCCATTTTACAGATGAGGTAACAGGCCCAGAGTAGTGAGGTGACTTGCCCAGCGTCACACAGCAGACAAGTGGCAGAGACAGGGTTAGAATCCATGACTTCTGACCTGCAGGCCCGTGCTCCATCTACTACGGCATGCCGCCTCTCAAGGTTCAAGTCAGTTAGGTCAGATTCAGTCCCTCTCCTGTATGTCTCAGTAGGAGGGAGAACAAGTACTGAATCCCCATTTTATAGTTGAGGAAACTGAGGCACAGAGCCATGAAGTGACTTGCCTAAGGTCACACAGCAAGCAATTAGCAGAGCCGGGCTTAGGACCCAGGTTCTTCTGACTCCCAGGCTCATGTTCTTTCCACTAGGCCAGGCCGCTTCTAATCGCATTTTCAAAATTGCTTCACTCCACAACGAAAGTGTCGGAGTAGGTTGGGAGTGACCTAGCAAATATCAGTCGTCATTGCTGTCAAAAGGCATTAGCACTGGTGAGCCGTAGTAGAGCTCAGAGCAGAAATATATTGTATATTTAACCTTCAGTATTATAGATGGTGCTCAATCGATCAATCAGTGGTATCGAGCATTTACTGTGTACAGAAAACTGTAGTGAAGTGTCCGGGAAAGCACAATACGAAGCAGTTGGTAGACCTGATTCCTGTTCTCCTGCTATAGAGTGTAAGCTCGTTGTGGTCAGGGAATGTGTCTGTTCACAGTTATATTGTATTCTCCCAAACACTTGGTACGGTGCTCCGCACACAGCGAGTGATCGATAAGTATGATTGATTAACTGTCCTTAAGGAGCTTATGGTCTAAGAGGGGAGGACAGACATTAAGTCACAGATATGGGAAACAGCGGAGTATAAGGATATATACACAAATGCTGTGGAGCTAGGGGTGAGGATCCAAGAGTCCAGGTGTATAGATGACGTGGAGGGAAGGTCAAAAACGGTGTGGAAATGTACTTCATTTGTCTTCTCTAACCCATTTTCTCATCCCATCATCCAATCAGCTCACTCCTATCCAATGCTCCACCCACTCCAGTCCCTCCTGTAGACCCCCTGCTTCCCCTGCATCACTGACAAAGTCACTCGTCGTCCTCACCATTGCCCGAAACCTGACTGATGCAGTAAAGGTGGGTATTGATTGGAGCTTGGATCCGCATGGTAGCATTTTGGATGGAGGGGAAAGGGTGGATTCTAGAGTGTTGTGAAGGTAGAAACGTTAGGGTGTGGTGGCAGGCTGAATATGTTCTCCTTTTGTTTTTCCTCTGCTTCCTAAACTGGGTCAAGGCCCTGACTGGAAATTCTAGGGACAGGAGTACCCAGCTGGGGCAGGAATGGGTGAAACTGACACAATGTCCTCTTGTGGTTCTCCTTTTATCTCTCTGGCTACTCCCTTAGTGTCTTTCACTGTCACCTCCTCTGACCGCACAGTCCCCTAACTGAAGTCCTTCAAGGTTCAGTTCTGGGGCCCCTTTCATTATCTATCTACACCCACTCCCCTGGACAACTCATCTGCTCCTCTGATTACCATCCGTAAGGCTCCCAATTACCATCCTATGAGGATGATTCTCAAAAAAACCTCTCCAGCCCCAACCTCTCTGTCTGCAGTCTCCTATTTCCTCCGGCCTTTAGGGCATCTCTATTCGAAAGTCGCGCTGACATTTCAAACTCGCTTTCTTAACCAAACCCTGTCTTTCCCCAGCCTTTCCCATCACAGTAGACAACAGTCCGATTCTCCCTTTCTCACATGATTGTTACGTCGGCATTATCCTCAAATCATTTCTCTTTCACCCTGCAGGTTCCGTCTGTCACCAAATCCTGTCAATTCTACCTTCACAACATCTTTAGAATCTGTCCCTCCTTCCCCATCCAAACCGCTACTACACTAGTCCAATCACTTATCGTATTCTGCTTTGACCCCTGCGTCGGTCTCTTCATTGACCTCCCTGCCTCCTCTCTCTCCCCTCTCCCTTCCATGCTTCACTCTGTTGCCTAGATCATTTTTATGAAAAGAATTCCATTCACACCTCCCCGGTCCTCAGATACCTCCAATTATTGCCCATCCATCTCCGTATCAATCAGAAACTCTTCGCCTTTGGCTGTAAAACACTTTATCAGCCCTCCCACTCCTGCCTCGCCTCGCTAATCTCCCATTACAATCCGGCCCACACGTTTCACTCCTCTAACTGCAACCTACTCACTGTACCTCCATCTCGTTTTTCTCCCTGAGAATCTTGCCCGCATCCTCCCTCTGACCCGGAACTCCCTCCCGCTTCACATCCAACAGTCCACCACTCTCCCCATCTTCAAAGCCCTCCTGAAATTGCATCTCCTCCAAGAGCTCTTCCCTGACTAACCCCTCCATTTCCCCCGTCTTATTCCCTCAAGTCCAGGAGGTCCTATGTATGCACGTGGTTGTGTCTAAAATGATTGTCCTTTGTTGAGCTGATGGCTCTGCTGAGTTCTTGGCCTGCTGCTGATTTTTATATTGCCAGCTGGTCTCTGATCTTCTCAGAGCTTCTGGATGGGGGAAATCAGCCTCTCAGCACACTGCTATCTTGCTTTGCCCTGTTACGATCGATCGATTTGAGCGGTTGAATTGACTGAGCAACAGAGCTTAGAACAGTGCTTGGCATATAGTAAGCGCTTAACAAATGCCATCATTATTATTATTGTTATTATTCCCTGAGTGAAAGGACTGTACAGCAGGAGCAATAGTAGTCATAGTAATAGTAATAATAACGGTATATGTTAAGCGCTTACTATGTGCCAAGCACTGTTCTAAACTCTGGGGTAGATACGAGGTAATCAGGTTATCCCATGGGGGGCTCACAGTCTTAGTCCCCATTTTCCAGAGGAGGTAACTGAGGCACAGACAAGTGAGGTGACTTGCTCAAAGTCACCCAGGTGATAAGTGGCGAGGCCGCGATTAGAACCCACGACCTCTGACTCCCAAGGCCGTGCCCTTTGCACTAAGCCACCCTACTTCTCCTCCTGCTTCTGTAGTAGTACAGTCCTCTAGACTGTAAACTCACCGTGGGCAGGGAATGTGTCTATTGTATGGTCATATTATACTCTCCCAAGCATGTAATACAGTGGTTTGCACTCAGTAAGTGCTCAATAAATGCGACTGACTAGAAGCAAGAATAGCAATAGGACCAGCAGCTGGAGGAGGAGGATCGGAAGAGGTTGCAACAGCAAAAAATCGTTGCATTTAGTAAGCACCCATTTAGATTGGTGCTCTATACTAGTCGCTTGCGAAGTACGGACGTGTTCATTGCCAACAGGAGCTTACACCTCAATTGAGAAGATAGACAAAAATATTCAGAAAGAGTGGGACCAGGAAGAGGAACAAGGACTTAGCTAGAAATACAAATCTGTCAGGATGAAATATCAGAATAAATAATTGAATATACAATGTATTATACATCAATCCTGCATTGTAATGCTTCCCTTTTAGTGCTTGTCTGCGATAGCTCTGTTGAATTTTAATGCCCGTATTACTTACAGGGCTCTCTCGCTTCGGGATAATAACGCTGCAGAGTTTTCTCCGACTTAAACCCCTTCTTTCCCTTCCTCAACCTTTTGAAATATTTTGACTGACTTGAATGGAGAGATTATAACTGATTTTAATTTAGCATGGATGATGGAAGATCTTCGATAACATAGACTGTGCCTGTGAGAACTTCTCCCTCCAAGTACTGTTTTTAACTATTCTGTCTTACCCTGTTATCTCGGAATGTTGAATTTGTACTGTATAATTGTTCTGGTCTGGGTGAGATTAGGCCCCATCTAATCTGTTTAAACTCTAATTATTTAGACCATAGTCGGTGCTAATAAATGTGATTATTATGGCAAGTACCTTGTGGGAGGGGAACTCTCAGAGGATGCTCAATAATACTACCGTATGGCCAACAGCAGATCTTTGATATATGGGAAAAATGTCTTTTTGTTGAATAGGAGAGGGAAGATAACACTTTGAAAATAGCACATGTGCACATTAAAAAAATCTAAAATATTGTATAAATATTTTGTGGAAGGGGAACTCTCCCTAGTGCTTAGTATAGTTTGTCTTGCACCTAGAGGGAGCTCAGTAAATACTACCATGTAGCTAACAACAGAGCGGTAATACCGGAGGGAGAGGCCTTTTTGCTGAATAGGAGGGAGAAGATAACTCTTCGAAAATAGCTCGTGTAAGCATTAAAAAATCTACTTACTATATGCAGAGCACTGTATTGACAAGTTAGGAGAGTATGTGGGGATTAACTGCGAGCCTCACGTGGGACAACCTGAATACTCTGTATCTACCCCAGCGCTTAGAACAGTGCTCTGCACATAGTAAGCGCTTAACAAATACCAACATTATTATAACAGAGTTGGTAGACATGTCCCCGGCCCACAATGAGCTCACGGTCCAGAGGGCTAGACAGGCGTTAATATAAATAAATACATTATGGATATGTGCGTAAGTGATGTGGGGTGAATAAAGGGTACAAAGGTACTCAGAAGGGAGTGGGAGAATGGAAAAATAGGGCCAGCTAACTCGGAGGAGGCCAACGTTTGAAGTTCTCTTGGAAGAGATTTGCTTTTAATAAGGCTTTGAAGGGAAAGAGAGTGACGGTCTGTCGGATATGAAGAGGAAGGGAGTTCCAGGCCGCAGATGGGATGCGGGCAAGGGGTGGCGGTGAGATAGACGAGATGGAGGTACAATAAGTAAGATGGCAATAGAGGAGAAAAGTTTCCAGGCTAGGTGGTGGTAGGAAAGCCGCAGGGTAAGATAGGAGGGGGCAAAGTGAGTGATTTTAAAGTAAGGTTTTTGATGCAGCTGTGGATGGGCAACTGGTGGAGGTTCTTGAGGAGTGGGGAAACATGGACTAAATGGTTTTGTAGGAATATGATCCGGGCAGCAGAGTGAAGAATGGACTGGAGTGCGGAGAGATAGGAAGCAAGGGAAGTCAGCAAGCAGATTGCAGTAGGGCGGGATAGGCTAAGTGCTTAAAGTGGAAGCAGTTTGGGTGGAGGAGAATTGGTGGATTTTATCAATAATAATAATAATGTTGGTATTTGTTAAGCGCTTACTGTGTGCAGAGCACTGTTCTAAGCGCTGGGGGAGATACGGTGTAATCAGGTTGTCCCACGTGAGGCTCACAGTTTTTTAATCACCATTTTACAGATGAGGTCACTGAGGCACAGAGAAGTGAAGTGACTTGTCCACAGTCACACAGCTGACAAGTGGCAGGGTCGGGATTCGAACCCATGACCTCTGACTCCCAAGCCCAGGCTCTTTCCACTGAGGCACGCTGCTTCTCTAAGTGTCTTTTAGAGACACTGTGAAGGTTGAGCAAACAGGATTTGGTGGCAGATTGAATATGTGGGTTGAAGGAGAGATGAGTTGAGGATAATGACAAGTTTACAGGCTTGTGAGGCAGGAGGATGGTGGTGCTGTCCACAGTGATGGGTACATCGCTATTTTCAAACATTTTTATAATTTTCAGTTGATTCGGTTGTAATTTTCCACAAAATATGGTAGAGTAGAATGAGCTTAAAAGGGAGATAATCCTCTGGGAATAGCAAAGCCAAAGAGGCGGGAAAGAGCTCTGCTCTGCGAGTCAGAAAGTCCCGAGTTCTAATCTCTATTCTGCCGATTGTCTGCTGTGTGAACTGAGGCAAATCACCTAACTTCTCTGTGTCTGTTACCTCATCTGTAAAATGGGAGTTAAGACTCTGAGCCCCGTGTGGGGCATGAACTGTGTTCAACCTGATTAACTTGTGTTTACCCCAGCTCGTGGTTCAGTGCCTGGTACTTAACAAATATCATTTAAAAAAAAAAAAGGTGCAATCTGAATGCATTTGCTGGGGAAAGTTCTGTCAAACCATCCCTGGGAGCAGGCATGAGCTCTGCCGGGAGAAGTGGCCCTGGGTATCAGAGCAGTGGTAGTAATGATAACAATAATAATCATAATGATATCTGTTTAGTGCTTACTATGTGCCAAGCACTGTAATAAGCTCTTAGATACAAGATCCTCGGGTCCTACATGGAGCTCGCAGTCCAACTAGGAGGGAGAAGAGGTATTAAATCCCTATTTTGCAGATGAGGGAACTGAGTCAGTCGATCGTATTTACCGAGCATTTACTCCGTGCAGAGCACTGTACCAAGTGCTTGGGGGAGTACAATATAACAGATATATTCCCTGCCCACCACGAGCTTACGGTCTAGAGGACAGAGAAGTGAAGTGACTTGCCCAGGGTCGCACACCAGACAGGTGAAGGAGCCGGTGTTAGAACCCAGGTCCTCTGACTCCCAAGCCCAAGTCTTTCCACTAAGCTATACGGCTTCTCGGGAGGATTTCTTGAGCAGCCACTTGGTGCAGCACACTCTGCTAGATACTCAGCTAGTACAGTGGAAATTCTGTGGCTCAATCCTCCCCTGCTCTGTTCCTAACCTCACCCTTTTTCCCAGGCATATATAAAGGAGCTGGAATACTCAAGTCCTCCTAGTCAATGTTCCTCCTTCTCTCTTGCCATAGTTCAGCCCGTTTCCCCCAGGCACCAACTCCTCCTCCGGTTAGGCAGCCTAGTGGATAGAGCACGGGCTTGAGAGTCGAAAGGACCTAGGTTCTAATCCCGGATCTACCACTTGTCCGCTGTGTGAACTTGATCACTTCACTTCTCTGTGCCTCAGTTACCTCATCTGTAAAATGGGGATTAAGACTGTGAGCCCCATGTGGGACAGGGACTGTGTCCAACTCGATTACCTCGTATCTATCCCAGGGCTTAGTACAGTGACCGGAACATAGTAAGCGCTTCATAAATACCGCATTTAGTATTATCAGAAATCCAAGTTTCATATGCGGCACCATTTTCTGGTTCCTAGCCACAGACGTGGCTGTGTGTGCTTCTGCGGGCATCGGCTCCAAGTGTGACCAGACAGAGCCTTTTTGCAGCAATTTGTACTCCAAGCAGATGGAGGGAAAAAAGCCATTTTTCAGCTCACTGACCCTCTGAGGTGAGCACCTCTGTCCTAATTAATAGCACACAGCCCACCATCAGCTGGTTCTGGAAGTCAGCGGAGAAGACGCTACAGAACGGGCTCATGGGAAATTTGTGTGTGGCATTTCATACTATCAGATCAAATAGTGTTTGGTGGGGAGGAAGGCTAAATATTAATACAGCACCTGTTTCAATTACTTTCAACTAGCAGAGGCTGACAGCGTGCCATGCACAGTGATATCCTGAGAAAGCAACCCCTGACAAGACTTGCGTACTTACCTTTCCGATCTTTCCTGAATTGGTCGTCATCGCTGCCTTAACTGGTACTCTGGGGTGGCCAGAATGTTAATGCCTGGCACGGTCTTTGGTAAACAGGGTCAGAGAAACAGGAAAACAGTGGTGACTCTTCGGCCAGCCTGGGTCTTTAACACGGTGCTTGATAAATGGACGGAATATATCCCGTGACCTGCATCCTCTTCCCCTGCTCACCTGAGCTAGTATGGAGAGCTGGTCTTTCCCACAGCATATTTCACTCCTTCTAAGCTTCTTGAGGCGAGTGAAAGCACATCCTATTTTGCTTTCACTCATCTAGGTGCTTAGAGAGCACTCGCTGCTCCAAAGGTGCTCGATAAATACTACGGAGGGTTTGATTGAAAATTTCAGAACCTGGTACCATTTTGGGACCCAGTAAATGTTTGAGAATATGACAGTCAGTCAATCAAATGGTGGCATTTACTGAGAGATTACTATGCGTAGGGAATCGTACTAAGTGCTTAGCAAACTACAGTGCAACAGAATTAACAGACACGTTCCCTCCCTCTAATAAGTCAGCCGATGAAGGGACCTGATAAAGTACGCATTAGGCATTTTCCTGAAGATCCAAATTTTCTGGATCCGGCTCCTTTAACTCTGGGAACCAGGCCCCACTAGAGGAAATATTTCTGACTAACTGTCCCAAGTCCAGGAGGAGTTTCAAGAAATAGTATTCAGCAGTTTACTCTGTGTAGAGCTCTCTTCTAGGCATTTTGGAGCTGGAGCTGAGCACCAGTGGATCAACCAGCTCAGGGCTTGCTTTGGTGGTCCCAGAATGGTTGGAGGAACTGGAGTCGGCACCCCATCTAGTCATCCATCATCAGGCTAAAGGATGGACCACCTAAGCCTCTAGACTGTAAGCTCCTTATGGGCAGGGAAACTGACTGCTAATTCTTTTGCATCGTAGGTACTTAGAACAGTGCTCTGCACACAGTAAGTGCTCAAGTAATACCAGAGATGGACTGACTGATCTAATATCCTAATCCTTGCCCCCTTTTCATCCTAAACCATTGATGGAACTACTCATCAATGAATGGATGCGAACTCCTTGGGCCTGCTGATATTTTTACCTACCCTAGTCCCCAAGGTCTGTTCTTTATCAAGGGAATCGGTCTAATCCAGCCTGAGGTTGTCCTACACATGCCAGAGCTGAATAACATTGCCCCAAATGGTCTGAATTACTGAGGAATGGTTTATTCGTTCAATTGTATTTATTGAGCACTTACTGTGTGCAGAGCACTGTTCTAAGCCCTTGGGGGAGTACAGTATAACAATGAACAGACACATTCCCTGTCCACAACCATGAGTCCCCCAACTATCAGTCCCAGCAGGGAACAAGTCCACCCACATCCGGTGTCATCTCATCCCAATCGAGAATCTCTGCGCTCACCATCAATGAGAACCTTGTGTGCTCTTTCTCAGAACACTGGTAAAGTAAGCCCTATAATAAAATCAGATCGTTTGGCTCGAGAATTGGAAATAATCGCGCTATTCTTGAATAGGGAATTGGGTCAAGTCTGATGGGTTTCACTACTGAGACCAGTCACTCTGCCGGTTAGATGAAACACCAGTGTTCTCATTATTAACAGGATTAAATTAGCCCCTGCTAAATCTTTCTTAGCTTCGGTTATAGTGATGATAATGGTATTTGCTAAGCGCTTACTATGTGCCGAGCACTGTTCTAAGCACTGGGGTAGATACAGGGCAGTCCGAGTGCCCCTCGTGGGGCTCACATTTTTCAGTCCCCATTTTTACAGATGAGGTAGCTGAGGCACAGACAAGTTAAGTGACTTGTTCAAGGTCACACACAGACAAGTGGCAGAGCTGGGTTTAGAACCCACGACGTCTGACTCCTAAGCCCGTGCTCTTTCCACTAAGCTATGTTGCTTCTCTGCTGCTTGCAATCTGTGCCCAGCGTTCTGCCTCTGTCCCCTGCTGCAGGCCTTTTTGTTTTCCTCTGGAGTCTTCAAAAACCTCCAGTGGATGCCTATTTTACCCCACCATGAACTCCTAAAAAAATTCTGGCTCTCTCTAGCTCTCTCTCCCCTTCTCCCTCTTTCTCCATGTCCTCCTCCCTTGGTTTCAAGGGACTCAATCAGCTCTCTCAACCTCTCACCCTCCAAACAGAGCCAGCAGCCACATTTGAAACCAGAGCATCTGCGTGACCTAGGCCAAAAGTCACCTCAACCTCAGTGACTCCTCCATTTTCTCATTTATAAAAAGGAGTATTTAAATTCCTGCCCTCCGTCCCCCTTAGACGGCAAGCCCCAAATGAGAAGCAGCGTGGCTCAGTGGAAAGAGCCCGGGCTTGGGAGTCAGAGTTCATGGGTTCGAATCCCGGCTCTGCCTCTTGTCAGCTGTGTGACTGTGGGCAAGTCACTTCACTTCTCTGGGCCTCAGTTCCCTCGTCTGTAAAATGGGGATTAAGACTGTGAGCCTCACGTGGCACAACCTGATTACCCTGTATCTATCCCAGCGCTTAGAACAGTGCTCTGCACATAGTAAGCACTTAACAAATACCAACATTATTATTATTAGACCCTGTGTCTCATCCGATATCTACTCTAGTGCTTCGCCCAGTGCTTGTCACTGTTATTGTGCAGCCTAGTTGGGAACTGTTCTTTTTCCTAATCACCAACCCTCCCAGCTGAAACACAAATCCCACATATTCCCCACAAACAAAGCGATGACTTTTAAGACATTAATGCATTTTAGCAAATGCACAATTAACTAATTAAACTACCAAATAAGTAATTATCCAATTAGGAGGAAGGGGAAGGAAATGCAGATCCAATTCCATTTTCTTAGGAAGAGTAATTAAATTGCTACATTGAGGAGACATGAATGATATTTAAACCTAGGAAGCAGAAGGAAAAGGCGAAGGAAATTATTTCACATGAGTGCAACAGAGAAAAATCTAAAGCAATGGGTTACCATGGCAGGCAGAAGTTGGGGAGAGAGGAAAGGGGGAGGGTGGGAGAGAGAAGGAGGGACTGTGTATATGTGGGTGAATGAAAGACAGGGAGAGAGGGACAGGGAGAAGAAACATGGAGAAAGATGGAGAAGGGGAGAGAGAGAGCCAGAGAGAGCCAGAATTTGTTTAGGAAGCCCTAATTAGAAGAAGCAGGAAGTAGGTCTTGCTGGGATACCTTCCTAATGGTCAGATCTATCAGACAATCGAACAGTCTCTCCAGGGGACTAATGAGAGCCCCAGGGAATCAGCAGCTAAAATTATCCGGAAAAAAATGGCCTCCAAGATTGCTTTTCTCCCTACCCTGGGGAACAGTGGAGAGACACGAACAATCTTGGCCATGGTCTTCTCTCTCCTATCCGAGAAGGCCGGAGTTTTTCTGGGTATGAGGGCCCAGTAGGCCAGTTTGTTTTGGTTCCTGGGACTCCAGTACTAGATCAAAAGTGACCTGAAACATCTGGTCAGTAACTCCTTCCCTTCAAACTAGAATGGGCTCAGGTTACAGAAGATCATGAGTCAGTGATCCAGACCAATGATTCAGTCAGCCCAATATCTTGAACGATGGTATCAAGGAATGCATGGAGGACAGTATTAATTGCAGTCTTTAAGTGCTTACTAAGTGCCTTGCCCTGTACTAAATATCAGGGTAGATACAAGATGATCAGTTCTCTCATGGGGCTCACAATATAAGTAAGAAGGAGAACAGGTATTGATTCCCCATTTTGCAGATGAAAGAACTAAGGCACAGAGAAGTCAAGTGACTTGCCCAAGGTCACCCAGAAGGCAAGAGACAGAGTCAGGATTAGATCCTATTCATTCATTCAATAGTATTTATTGAGCGCTTACTATGTGCAGAGCACTGTACTAAGCGCTTGGGATGAACAAGTCGGCAACAGATAGAGACAGTCCCTGCCGTTTGACGGGCTTACGGTCTAATCGGGGGAGACGGACAGACGAGAACAATGGCACTAAACAGCGTCAAGGGGAAGAACATCTCGTAAAAACCGATGGCGACTAAATAGAATCGAGGCGATGTACAATTCATTAACAAAATAAATAGGGTAACGAAAATATATACAGTCGAGCGGACGAGTACAGTGCTGTGGGGATGGGAAGGGAGAGGTGGAGGAGCAGAGGGAAAAGGGGAAAATGAGGCTTTAGCTGCGGAGAGGTAAAGGGGGGATGGCAGAGGGAGTAGAGGGGGAAGAGGAGCTCAGTCTGGGAAGGCCTCTCGGAGGAGGTGATTTTTAAGTAAGGTTTTGAAGAGGGAAAGAGAATCGGTTTGGCGGAGGTGAGGAGGGAGGGCGTTCCGGGACCGCGGGAGGACGCGACCCGGGGGTCGACGGCGGGACGGGCGAGACCGAGGGACGGCGAGGAGGCGGGCGGCGGAGGAGCGGAGCGTGCGGGGTGGGCGGTAGAAAGAGAGAAGGGAGGAGAGGTAGGAAGGGGCAAGGTGACGGAGAGCCTCGAAGCCTAGAGTGAGGAGTTTTTGTTTGGAGCGGAGGTCGACGGGCGACCACTGGAGTTGTTTAAGAAGGGGAGTGACATGCCCAGATCGTTTCTGCGGGAAGATGAGCCGGGCGGCGGAGTGAAGAATAGACCGGAGCGGGGCGAGAGAGGAGGAAGGGAGGTCGGAGAGAAGGCTGACACGGTAGTCTAGCCGGGATATAACGAGAGCCCGTAATAGTAAGGTAGCCGTCTGGGTGGAGAGGAAAGGGCGGATCTTGGCGATATTGTAGAGGTGAAACCGGCAGGTCTCGGTAACGGATAGGATGTGTCGGGTGAACGAGAGGGACGAGTCAAGGATGACACCGAGATTGCGGGCCTGCGGGACGGGAAGGATGGTCGTGCCATCCACGGTGACGGAGAAGTCTGGGAGCGGACCGGGCTTGGGAGGGAAGATGAGGAGCTCAGTCTCGCTCACGTTGAGTTTTAGGTGGCGGGCCGACATCCAGGTGGAGACGTCCCGGAGGCGGGAGGAGATGCGAGCCCGAAGGGAGGGGGAGAGGACGGGGGCGGAGATGTAGATCTGCGTGTCATCTGCGTAGAGACGGTAGTCAAAGCCGTGAGAGCGGATGAGTTCACCGAGGGAGTGAGTGTAAATGGAGAACAGAAGAGGGCCAAGAACTGACCCTTGAGGAACTCCAACAGTTAAAGGATGGGAGGGGGAGGAGGCTCCGGCGTAGGACACCGAGAATGATCGGCCAGAGAGGTAAGAGGATCCTAGTTCCTCTGACTCCTCCCGTATTGTTTCCACTAGGCCACTAGTGATTCCAAGACTGCTTTGACAGTCTACAGAATGATAATAGCTGAATATTTTCATTATTATCATTTTATTTGGGTATTAAGCACTAAGTGCCAAGCACTGATCTAAGCCCTGGGATAGACACAAGTGAGCCCATTGTTGGGTAGGGGTTGTCTCTGTTGCCGAATTGTACTTTCCAAGCCCTTAGTACAGTGCTCTGCACACAGTAAGTGCTCAATAAATACGACTGAATGAATACAGGGAAGCAGCATGGCTCAGTAGAAAGAACCCGGGCTTGGGAGTCAGAGGTGGCGGATTCTAATCCCAGCTCTGCCACTTGTCAGCTGTGTGACATTGGGCAAGTCACTTCACTTCTCTGTGCCTCGGTTACCTCAGCTGGAAAATGGGGATGAAGGCTGTGAGCCCCACAGTGGGACAACCTGATTACCTTGCATCTACCCAGTGCTTAGAACAGTGCTTGGAACATAGTAAGCGCTTAACAAATATCAAAATTATTATTATTTATTATTACAGGATAATTAGATAAAACACATTTCCCTGCTCCACAGAGGAGTCCAAATACTGTTAGGGTTAGGATTAGCACAAGGCTACAGGTAGGGGTAGGGTTTGGCTTTAGAGTTAAGGGTAGTTCGAGGTTTAGTGTTATGCTCAGGGTTAGGCGTAAGGTTAGGGCTAAGGTTAGAGTTAGGGCAAGTCACTTAACTTCTCGGTGCCTCGGTTACCTCATCTGTAAAATGGGGATTAAGACTGTGAGCCCCACGTGGGACAACCTGATTCCCCTGTGTCTCCCCCAGCACTTAGAACAGTGCTCGGCACATAGTAAGCGCTTAACAAATACCGACATTATTATTATTGTTTAGGGTTATGTTTATGATCAGTTTTAAGGTCAACGTTAGAACTGGGGTTAGGACTCGGGCTAAGTCCCCATTTTACACATGAGGCACAAAGTGACTTGCCCAAGATCACCGAGCAAGCATCGGAAAAGCTAGGATTAGAACCCAGGTCCTTTCTCAGACCTGGACCCTATCCATAAGCCTTGTCGTTCTTCCACTACACGTCTCTAATGTTCCCCTCTACACAGGTAACTCTTTTTCGGGATCCCCGTTATGGATGGATAGCTGAAGGGAGATGGAGTTCCCTGTAGGAGAAGGGGTCAAGCAAAGGGTCGGAGGAGGAAGGGATGGGAATGAGTTACAATAAAAAGATCAGTCTGGGGCTTTGTGGGTTATCTATGGAAATGTTTCAGCCTTCAGGCACGAACAACATAGCAACTAATAGAAGCATCTCTCATTTCTTTAATCGAAGCCTCCTCTGGAATAGTGGCGGAAGAATTATGACTCTGGGGTGATGGTGTGGAAAAGCCACATCAATTCTGGGGGGTGGTTATCTCTGTTATGACTTTTGGAGCATATGGGCCGTGCAGGGCTGAGAACCGAAAGCTTCGTTTTGCTTTTCAGGCAGGAGATTTTTGAATACCCTTCTTTCTAGGGAGGCCACTGGCGGACTGAAGAAGACCGGGACCTCGTTGTTAACTGGCCCTTCGATGGCCCCATTACTAGACCAACGGGATAGACTGGATGAAAAACAGGATAGTATGAAACAGGATGAGTGGTCACATAATTCCTCCCCACCAGCTCCTTTGAGGACTAGGGTCCCACCCATCCAGAGTCCAGATTAACAGGAAAAATGTGCTTCTTTGGGCTAGGAGCAGTAGTTGGTGAGTTTCTGGGTATTGTGGCCATTCTTCCGGCATTAAATAGAGCACAGGCCTGGGAGGCAAAAGGTTCTAATCCTGACTCTGCCACTTGTCTGCTGTGTGACCGTGGGCAAATCACGTCACTCCTCTACGCCTCCGTTACCTCATCTGTAAAATGGGGATTGAGACTGGGAGCCCCGTGTGGGACAGGGACTGCGTCCAACCTGATTTGCTTGTATTCACCCCAGTGCTTAGTACAGTGCCTGGCACGTAGTAAGCGCTTAACAAATACCATAATCGTTTTTATACTGGAGTCCCTTGTCCAGTATGGATACATTATGTAATGGTAGTAGTAGTAATGATATTATTGATAATATTAATCATAATAGGAATATTCTTTATTAAGAGCATATAGTAAGCAAAAACACTGGTGAAGCACTTGGGATTGGGAATCACAAGACCTAGTTTATAATCTCAGCTCTACCACTTGCCTGCTGGATGACCTTGGGCAAGTCACTTAACGCCTCTGGGCCTCAGTGTTCTCATCTGTTAAATGGCCATTCAGGAACTGTGAACCCTAAAGTGATCGAATCCAGCCTGATCATTCTACCTCTACGTCAGGGCTTAGTAGAGCGCTTGGCACGTAGTAATTGCTTAATCAATCGATAGCAGTTATTAACTGGTGTAGAGATCACTGGACTAAGCACTTAGAGAAAAATAAAGTTGGCAAACCTGATCCCCGCTCTCAAGAAGCTTCCAATCTAGTTGGGGACACAGACATTAAAATAAATCACAGGTACAGTATAACACATCATTATTATAATCAATGCTAATATCAATTGTTCAGTCAAGTTTTCCTGGGTCTTTCAAGGGCTCTCTCAGCTTTCCTTCCACACTGGCAATGTGATGATAATGATGTATTTTTTAAATGCTTATTATGGGCCGGGCAATCAGGCTATGGAAATGTTCCCGAAATGAACTGAAACTGTTCAACTCCAGGCATTCTTCTTCCCTCTGCTGCCCAATTGCACTCCTTGGTCAGTGATGCTGGAATCCTAAAATGGCTGGATCTGACCCACTAATGGCATTGTTTTTGGTTTTTTGGATAAAATAATGAGCAGAGAGGGCAGAGGGCAGGCGGTGAGCTCACAGAGCAAAGGAGCAAAACGTACAGGAGCTCAGGCAGAGGGAGAGAAAAGGAGGGTCGGACCGTGAGGCAAGAACCAGGTCGGAAGGGAAGTGGGGTCAAGGTCATTATAACGGGAAGAAACAGAGAGAGGAACAGCAAGAAGCAGTGGAGAGGGAGCAGGGAATGCGAAATGGAGAGACACTGAGGAATAGAGAATAGAAGAACTTGAAGGCAGAGCTAGTGGGGAAATTATTCATTCATTCATTTCACTCAGTCATCTTATCGAGTGTTTATTACATGCAGAGGACTGTCCTGAGCTCTTGGGGGGAGTAGAATGCAACAATAAACAGACACATTCCCCACCCACAGGAGCTTATAGTCTGGGGGGGAGACAGGCATTAATGTAAACAAATAAATTATTGGATACGTACGTAAGTTCTGTGGAGCTGGGAGGGGGAGCAAATCAGGGTGATGCAGAAGGGAGTGGGAGAAGTGGAAGGAGGGTTTAGTCAGGGAAGGCCTGTTGGAGGAGATGGGCCTTCAATAAGGCTCTGAAGGCGGGGAAAGGTAATTGTCAGATATGAGGAGGGAAGACAGGCAGATGGTAGACTGACCAAATGGGGAGGGGAATCCAAGTCAAGCAGAATGCAAAAAAGGCATAAAGAAGGAGGAAGGCTGGTTGACCAAATCTGGGTTTAGCCCGACCTCATCCACTGGTGCCAGACGTATCTGGAACGTACCAACTGGGCAGGAGCCAAAGGACTACTCACCCAGGAATCGGGAAACAGCCTGGGGACTCATATCGCCCCCAGCCCTTTTGAATGCTCTCACTCCACCTCCTGCCATTTCTGCCCATAGGCATATTTGCTTTCTTGGGAACACGGTGAGATCAGAGTCACTTTCTGGGACAACACTATGGCAACATCAGGAAAACACGGGATGCAGTGAGCTCCAAAATGAATTAATGGGGCTGTCGTCTGGAGACAGCCGTTCCCCGGCATCATGCTAAATAGGAGGCGTTTCTTATCTGTGGGTCTATTTCCCATTTATCTTGGGTCTGTATGGTTTCTTTCTCTGCTGTCATATTATGTCAGTAATGAATTTTCATTTTGGGACATAGTGCAACAGCCTCTACTTCGATAGTCAAACAAATGCCCTCCTTCTTTCGCCCATCTAGTAATTCGAAAGTGGTGCAGTAATTTCAGGCGGAGATGGAAATGATTCTTTGGAAGATTGTATTTTGTGCAGGGTAATTCGAAGTACATCACATTTATTTTCCTCGATGAGTAGCATGGTCAGTGGCAGCTCCTTGATGTTAGTACCTGCTAACCAGAAGACTCTATTTTGGATCTCAGAGCAAAGGGAAAGCCACTGATATCTGTAGCTGGGAGAGAGTGTTTTCTTCCTCCAGGAGTGTGAAATGTGAAAATTCTGCCATAGTGTGATGCCTTGATAAGACCGTTCTCGTCTGTACTCTTCCAAGAGCTTCGTACAACGCATACTGCCCGGAGGAATCAATCGATCAGAGTTATTTATTGAGTGCTTACTGTGTGCCGAGCACCGTACTAACCATTCGGGAAAGTACAATACACCAGAGTTGGTAGACACGTCCTCTGCCCACTCAGGCACTCAGTAAATATTGATTGTCAACCAAACCCTTCTTCTGGAAACATTATCCAACCTCAGCTTCGCTGACACTCTCCTCTCCTGATTCTCCTATCTCTCTGGCCGCTCATTCTCAGTCTCCTTCACTGTCTTCTGCTTTCCACACTCTACCCGTGGAGGTCCCTCAAGGTTCAGTCCTCTTCGATTCTCCAGTTACACCCACTCCCTTGGAGAACCTATTCACTCACATGGCTTCAACTACCGCCTCTATGGGGATGATCCCCAAATCTCCATCTCCAGCCCTGATATCTCTCTTTCTCTTTCTGCAGTCTCATATTTAGTCCTGCCTTCGGTACATCTCTCGTGGTTCAGTGGAAAGAGCCCGGGCTTGGGAGTCAGAGGTCGTGGGTTCGGATGCCTGCTCCGCCGCTTGTCAGCTGTGTGACTGTGGGCAAGTCACTTAACTTCTCTGTGCCTCAGTTACCTCATCTGTAAAATGGGGATTAAGACTGTGAGCCTCACGTGGGATAGCCCGATGACCCTGTATCTACCCCAGCGCTTAGAACAGTGCTCTGCACATAGTAAGCACTTAACAAATACCAACATTATCTCTACTTGGATGTCCTGCCATCACTTCAAATTTAACATGTCAAAAAGAAAAGTCCTTTATCATCCCCCCCAGACCCTCTCCTTCCCCTAACTTTGCTATCACTGTAGACAGAACCACCATTTGTCCCTTCTCACAAGCCCATAACTTTGGCATTATCCTTGAATCCTCTCTCTCATTCAACCCACATATTCAATCTATCATTAAGTTCTGTCAGTTCAACCTCCATACCATCCCTAAAAAGCAGCAAAACTGAGGAGCAGCGTGGCTCAGTGAAGAGAGTCCGCGCTTGGGAGTCAGAGGTCATGGGTTCTGATCCCGGCTCCGCCACTTGTCAGCTGTGTAACTCTGGACGAGTCACTTAACTTCTCTGTGTCTCATTTACCTCATCTGTAAAATGGGGATTAAGACTGTGAGCCTCGTGTGGGACAACCCGATTCCCTTGTATCTACCCCAGTGCTTAGAACAGTGCTCGGCACATGGTAAACACTTAACAAATACCAAGATTATTATTAAAACCCATCCTTTCCTCTCCATCTAAACTGGTATCATGTTAATCCAAGCACTTATCCTATCCCACCTTGATTACTGTCCATTCTCCTTTGCTAACTTCCCTGCTTACTGTCTCTTCCCACTCCAGTCCGTACTTCACTCTGCTGCCCAGATCATTTTTCTACAAAAACATTCCTTCCATGTTTCCTCATTCCTCAAGAACTTACAGTGGTTGCCCATCCAACTCCACATCAAACAGAAACTCCTTGTCGTCGGCTTTAAAGCGCTCAATCACTTTTCCCCCTCCTACCTCACTTCACTACTCTCCTACTACAACTCAGCCCACGTACTTTGCTCACCTAAAGCCAAACTACACCCTAAACCTCGATCTCATTCATTCATTTGTATTTAATGAGAACTGCCTTTTGCTCTCATACCTGAAAGGTGGAAAGCCTGACCTCTTACCTACGTCCGGTCTCTGGCCTGGAGTGCCCTCCCTCTTCATAGCCGACCATTACTCTCCCCTCCTTCAAAACCTTATTGAAGGCACATTTCCTCCAAGAGGCCTTCCCTCATTAAGCCCTCTTTTCCTTTTCTTTCACTCCATTCTGTATTGCCCTACCCTGCTCCCTTTATTCATCCCCCTCCCCCAGACCCACAGGACTTGGGTATATATCCATAATTTATTTAAATTAGTGTCTGCCTCAACCTCTTGACTTAAAGCTCGCTATGGACAGAGTGTGTCTGTTATACTGTTCTATTGTAGTCTCCCAAGTGCTAAGTACAGTGCTCTGCACACAGTAAGTGCTCAATAAATGATTGATTAATGATTAATTGATGACTGATTTCCCAGATCCCTTTGGGATATTTGGTCCAGATCAGGCAAGTCAGCAGTCAACTGGGTCCCAGGAAGGCCCAAGATGAAGTTTCAAGATGAAGAGGAGAAGTAGTGTGGCCTATTGGAAAGAGCATAGGCCTGGGAGTCAGACCTGGGTTCTAATTCCGCTCTTGCCACTTGTCTTCTATGTGAGACCTTGGGCAGGTCACTTAATTTCTCTGTGTCTCAAAACCCTCATCTGGAAAATGGGGATTAGTTATCGTGAGGCCCACGTGGGACATGGACTATGCCCAACCTGATAAACTTGTATCTGCTTGGGGCTCAGGACAGTCAGAAAGTAAGTGTCTAACAAATACCATTAAAAAAAATTGCAGACATTGATTATTTGGAAGACCTAAGACCCGCTAAGGTGACCGGAGATAGGGTTCATATCCTCTTCAGGGAATTGTATGAGTAGCCCCAGGGGTCCCTGATTGAACCAGTGCCCATGCCCATCTAGAGATCACTTTCAGAACAGCTTTCAGATCCATCCAGGCCACTCCTGGTAGGATCATACTCCCAAGTGACCTCGCTGGATGATCATCCAATAACATGGTCTGGCTGGAATAAGAAGACATTGCTCGGAGCCACTGGCCTTTCCCACTCCCCCATTGGTGGGCTTTGGTAGGAAAGGGGTAAAAGAGAGTTAAACGAAATCCCGTGAGATAATTTCACTGAGTGCATTTATTTCCCAAAGAGAAATTCCCTGAGATTGCACAGACAATTCGTTGAATTGAGTCTAAGTGGAAGAATTTCCATCAGGACAACATTTTCAGTGTTATTCGAAGATATTTTCCTCTGCCCTTTTTACTAGATTCCCAATACACCGACTTTTTACCGTGCTCGATAATGACATGAATCATACAGCTAATGGAACTGGCATTTTCTGACCAGTTGGAAGAATTAACCTTATGACTGGTAAATTTCAGGAAACGAAGGACCTGGGATACATTAGAGGTCCCTGAGGTATACAAATGAAAAGAAAGAATGAGTTTTGCTTTGAAAAAAATGAACATGTGGATTGCCTATTTCTGCGGACATCGTCTTCTGATTTCAGAACTGCTCTTTACCAAGCAGAAGGGTGAGTTCACTAACCAAGAAAAAAAGGGTTTTTTGTTTAAACTTAGGCTTTTAAATGGCTAAAACACTTAGCAAAACCCATCATCATCATCATTATCATCACCCATCAGTGAGAATAAAATGACCATTCATTGGTACATCGCAAGAGCTTAAGAAGTGCCGCAATTATTAATATTGTGATATGGCTGGGGAAGAGAAAATTAATCCGGGAAAGCCTTCTGGAGAAGGTAGGATTTCAGAGGGCTGTAGAATCTGGAAGAATCTATACTCTGGTGGATATTAAAGGAGAGAGAGATCAAGGCAAGATGCCAGCAGAGAAAGTGGTAAGAGTGAAGAGTGAGGTATTTATTGATCGCTTAGTCTATGCAGAGCACTATACTTGGGTCTTAGAAGAGTGCCATAGAATTGATAGATGTGATTCCTGAATGATCTAATGGGAGAGACAGATATAAGCATATTTACAACTGAAGCCGTGTGAGCCATTAAACTCCCCGAGAGAATAAAGTGAGCGAGAAGATTTGGGGACCTAGACCTATGTCCTAGGGACTTGAGCCCCAAAGGACCCACTCTCCTAGAATGAGATGTGGTGCAGGGAGTCAGCAGAGGAGTCTGAGAAAGAACTACCTGAGAAGGAGTGGAATCAGGAAGGAGAACCAGTAGAACCTTCCATGTCCATGAAACCAAAGTCAGATAGCAATTCTAGGAGAAGGGAAGGGTCAAAGGTACTGCTGGGCTTATCTGACAACCAGGGTGTTTCTGATGACATTGCCGATTCCCAACAGTGAGCCCCATGTAATAGATGTAATTCGTTCATACCTTCCACAAACTCACTGTTAGTTTGAGGGATACCATCCCTTGCGTAGACGATTTTTCTGAAAAATCACTGGCCCATATTTCCCTACTGCACAAAAACCTCCAGAGTTTGTCCATCTACCTCCACATCAAACAGAAAATTCTCACCTCCAGCTTAAAGGCGGTCAGCCCTCTCCCTCCTACCTAACCTTGCTCCTTTCCCACTACAGCTCAGCTCACAGACAGCTCCTGTAATACCCATCTGCTCACCGTGTCTTGAGCTCATCCCTCTTGGTGTCAACCCCTTGTTCATGCCCTCTATCTTGCCTGGAGTCTCCTCCTTCTTCCTATCTGACAGATCACCACTCTCCCCATCTTCAAAGCACTACTAAAATAAGATCTCCTCCAGGAGGTCATCTTTGACTAACCTCTCATCTCCCTACTCTATTCTCTTCTGAATCGTCTATGCCCTTAAGTCCATACCTCCTAAAATTTGATACTCATTCCGTATTCCCCGCCACAGCACATACATACATTTCTTTATAAACTGCTCTTTCCCCATCTGTAATTAATTTCAATACCTTTCTTCCCTACTTCATTGTAAGCTCTTATAGAGCAGGGATTGTGTCTAATACCAGCAAGGTTATACCCGCCCAGGTTCTTAATGCAAGGCTCTTATTAATAACAATGATAATAGTACTTGCTAAACGCTTACTATGTGCCACGCTCTGTTATAAGCATTGGGGTAGATACAAGTTAATCAGGATGGACACAGTGCCTGTCCCCCATGGACACTCTTAATTCCCATTTTACAAATGAAGTAACTGAGGGCCAGAGAAGTTAAGGTCACACAGCAGTCACGTGTCGGAGCTGAGATTAGAACCCAAATCCTCTGATTCCCAGCCATACGTTCCATCCACTAAGCAACACTACTTCTGATCGCAGTAAGAGCTTAAAAATTTTATTCTTCTATTTATTGATTGAATGATTCTTTTACATCTCTGCCAAACTGGGAACCATAAATGCAATCTGATTCCTGGGAACTACCAGAAGGTAAATAGCAGTACAATTCTCCCAGGATGGTAGACAATAAGGGATGTTTTAGCAGCTTTGGCTGCTGGAATCAGTCTGGGAAAATTGGACATGGGCTATCAGCCTGAGAAAATAATAGTCCTGTACTGACACTGGCCATGAAAGCCTTTGAGCATTCAATGAGAGGTAACTGATAATTCAGTGGAATGCATAACAGTAAAACTAATTAAACAGACCGGTAAATAATCACGCCGAGAAGTTCATTAAGCTACCTTGTTGAACGTTTAGGCTTCAAATTTTCAACTATTCTGAGAATATTGAATGATTCTGTCACTCTTAAAGTGGAAGCCATAATCTCACTCTGAGAAGGAAACTGAGTATTGATAAAATAATATTGAAATACTCAAATCCCTTTGGTATCAGACTTATCTGGGTTGACAATGCCTCTTGGAAGCTGAGTAGCTCTCCTAGTTTTCAGTGCACTTTCGGACAGTCCACATGGATTGCCATGATCTTACTGCATGTTTCCCAAAATTATCTTAATGTATTATATCATTTTTGCACAAGCTGCTTCGTGGTTAGCAATTACGAAGCACTTACTATGTGCCAAGCACTGTATGTAGGGGTGGGATGGATACAAGATGATCAGATTTGACAAAGTCTCCATGTCACAGGGAACTCACAGTCTGAGAGGGAGGACAATCAGGAATTATAGTCACAGATTCACAGATGTCAGCTGAGGTATAGAGAAGCTAAGTAACTTGTCCTAACGTCACACAGCAGGTAAATGGCAGAGCTGGGATCAGAACCCAGATCTCCTGACTCTTAGTTAAATGTTCCTCACAGACATTTACAGGTGAATTGGCCCATTTCAGATGAAATCCTCCCTGCTCCTTGTTTTAAATAGAGGCAGGGTTTCCCTTCATCCTGTGTGGGTGTGTGCTTGCACAGAATTAATAATCCTAGTACTTGTTAGGTGTTTACTATGGACCAAGCACTGTTCTAAGCACTGGGGTAGATACAAGTTAATTAGGTTGAACACAGTGCCTGTCCCCCATGGGGCTCACACTCTTAATCCCCATTTTACAGATAAGGTAAGTGAGGCCCAGAGAAGTTAAGCGACTTGCCCAAGGTCACACAGCAGTCAGGTGGCAGAGCAGGGATTAAAACGCAGGTTCTTCTGAATCCCGGGCCCTTGTTCTATTCACCAGTTTCAGCTTTGAAAATCCCACGGCTGTCGGTCAAGTCCGCAGGCCGGCAGTAAAGCCTCTTTCTTGCCACCATCACCAATCATCCGTAGAGTTTTGCTTAGCGCCCTTTTATATTGGATTTAATCAATCAACCCTCAATCAGTGGTATTTTATAGCACACACTGCATGCAGAACTCTTCTATAACTGTTTGGGAGAGTACTACAGAGATAAAAGCCCCAATCCCAGCCCTCAGTGCTTTTATAATTTAATGACAGACAAAATATGGCATTTACTGATAGAGGAAAAGAGATCTGTGAATAAATAAGTGATTAATAGAGTAGACATACCTGAGAAGAAATGCTATAGGTGGTTCTGAACATATAATGGACACTGCCCCAAACAGTGTGGAGAGGGAGAAGGAAGCAAAGAGAATCACTCTGTGATGCCCCTCCCTGAGGGAAATGTAACTTATATACATATCGATCATTTATCTGTATTTTATACTAATGTCTGTCTCCCCATCTAGACTCTAAGCTCATTGTAGTCCGGGAATGAGTGTGTTTATTGTTATATTGTACTCTCCTAACCTCTTAGTACAGTGCTTTGCATTCAGTAAACACTCGGTAAACATGAATGAATGAATGAATACTGAGCTGAACTCTCTTTCATTCATTCAATAGTATTTATTGAGCGCTTACTATGTGCAGAGCACTGTACTAAGCGCTTGGGATGAACAAGTCGGCAACAGATAGAGACGGTCCCTGCCGTTTGACGGGCTTACAGTCTAATCGGGGGAGACGGACAGACAAGAACGATGGCACTAAACAGCGTCAAGGGGAAGAACATCTCGTAAAAACCGATGGCGACTAAATAGAATCAAGGCGATGTACAATTCATTAACAAAATAAATAGGGTAACGAAAATATATACAGTTGAGCGGACGGGTACAGTGCTGTGGGGATGGGAAGGGAGAGGTGGAGGAGCAGAGGGAAAAGGGGAAAATGAGGCTTTAGCTGCGGAGAGGTAAAGGGGGGATGGCAGAGGGAGTAGAGGGGGAAGAGGAGCTCAGTCTGGGAAGGCCTCTCGGAGGAGGTGATTTTTAAGTAAGGTTTTGAAGAGGGAAAGAGAATCAGTTTGTCGGAGGTGAGGAGGGAGGGCGTTCCGGGACCGCGGGAGGACGCGACCCAGGGGTCGACGGCGGGATAGGCGAGACCGAGGGACGGCGAGGAGGCGGGCGGCAGAGGAGCGGAGCGTGCGGGGTGGGCGGTAGAAAGAGAGAAGGGAGGAGAGGTAGGAAGGGGCAAGGTGATGGAGAGCCTTGAAGCCTAGAGTGAGGAGTTTTTGTTTGGAGCGGAGGTCGATAGGCAACCACTCTTCCAGGGTGACTCTGGCATCCTTCCTTAGTATTTCCCTTTTGCCCCTCCCTTCTTCACCCCCACACTCCTGATCAGCCCCCAAAGAAGAAAGCAGTGTGGACCAGTGGAAGGAGCCCAGGCCTGGGAGTCAGAGGACCTGGGTTTTATTTCCGGTTCTGCCACTTGTCTGTCGTGTGAACCAAGGAGAGTCGATTAATTTCTAGGTGCCTAAGTGACCTCATCTGTAGCGTGGGGAGTAAGACTGTGATCCCCATGTGGGACAGGGACTGTGTCCCAAATCTGATTAGCTTGAATCTATCCCAGTGCTTAGGACAGTGTATGGCACATAGTAAGCCCTGGAAAGAAAGAAAGAGAGAGAGAGAGAGAGAGAGAGAAAGAAGGAAAGAAAGAAGGAAAGAAAGAAGGAAAGAAAGAAGGAAAGAAAGAAGGAAAGAAAGAAAGAAAGAAAGAAAGAAAGAAAGAAAGAAAGAAAGAAAGAAAGAAAGAGAAAAAGAAAGAAAGAAAGAAAGAGAAAAAGAAAGAAAGAAAGAAAGAACCAATCCTAGAGGATGGAGGAGGAAGTAGGCAGAGAAGCCGCTAGTGGAGGAAGGAGGCCCTCTGCCATCTTGAGGCAAGGGAAAGCAAACTGTGTGCTTCAGAGATCAGGGAACATGGAGAAAGGTCACACTGTGATTCTAAATGAATGTAGGGTACAGGAAGGCATTGGAAAAGAAGCAGCATGACTTAGTGGAAAGAGCTTGGATTTGGGAATCAGAGGCTGTGGGTTCTAATCCCGGCTCTGCCACTTGTCTGCTGTGTGACTTTGGACAAATTGCTCAACTTCTCTGTACCTCAGTTACCTCATCTGTAAAATGGGGAATGAAGACTTTGAGCCCCACGTGGGACAACCTGCTTAACTTGTATCTACCCCAGCACTTACAACAGTGCTTGGCAAATAGTAAGCGTTTAACAATTACCATAATAATAATAATGAAAAGGTCCTGTATTACGATTTTGATACACTGGAGGTTCAGAATCCAGCGCCTAGGACTCCAGAGGAGCAAGGATCTTGCCCTTGACGGGGAGAAAGGGCACCTTGCTTCTGAATGACTTAGAGGCGGTGAGACTGGAACCTGGGATGTCCTGAGAGAAGAGAGGAAAATACCAGAGGAAAATGAGCCCTGGGACACTGCTAGAAAAGTACAGAGAGTTCTGGGGTCAGAGGAAGTATTAGATTCAGGGAAACCACTTCGAATGGGAATCACTTTCATTGTTTCCAAGATAAGTCTTTAAACACTGTTGAGATCGCAAATCTCGGCGTCTGCCTGCGATAAGGGCTGGAGGGGAAGTACAGTTCCTGGGAGACAAGGGGTAAGATGGAGCCACGGGTGCAGATGGGATAGTTTTCTTCTCGCGCTTTCTGTAGCCAGCCTCAGGAGAGGAATCTTAGGTTAGTCCAAGATGTCGCCACCTTCGGGGAGACATCTGGGCTATAGATGAAGGGGAGTGGCAGAAATAGAGGTGCAGGGACTTGGGAGGCAACATTCCAGTACCACGGACTTGAATTAGAAGAACCGAAGGCCTGGAGCATTCTAGGACCCGGTGGAGGCTAAGTGGGGATGGGTTGTTCCTAAATGAGTAATACAGCCCAGCATGCTCACTTCTCTAACACCAACCTACTTACGGTACCTCCATTTCATCTACCTCACCGTTGACTCTTTGCCCACATCCAGCCTCTGGCTTCCCCTTCAATCTGACAGACCATCACTCTGCTCACCTTCGAAGCCTTATTAAAGGCATATCTCGTCCCAGAGGCCTTTCCCAACTGAGCCCTCATTTCCCCGGCTCTCTCTCTCTTTTCCACATCGACTTCACACCTGGATTTGCACCCTTTATTCACCGCACCCTCAGCTCCAGAGCACTTATGTCCTTACCCATAATTTATTTTCATGTTTGTCCCCTCCTAGAGGGTAAACTCCTTGAGGGCTAAGGAACATGTCTACCAACTCTGTTATATTGTACTCTCCCGCCAGCCTAGTAGAGTAGCAGCAGCGTGGCTCAGTGGAAAGAGCACGGGCTTTGGAGTCAGAGGTCATGGGTTCGAATCCCTGCTCGGCCACATGTCAGCTGTGTGACTTTGGGCGAGTCACTTAACTTCTCGGTGCCTCGGTTACCTCATCTGTAAAATGGGGATTAAGACTGTGAGCCCCACGTGGGACAACCTGATTCCCCTGTGTCTACCCCAGCGCTTAGAACGGTGCTCGGCACATAGTAAGCGCTTAACAAATATCGACATTATTATTATTATTATTATTATTAGAGTAGTCAGCACACATTAAGCACTCAATAAAAATGGTTGAGTATTGATCGACTGATTTAGGACTGAGAAATCCTGCTAACACTATAGAGTACATAAATGATGATAGTAGGTGGGAGAAGACAATTAGTCCGGGAAAAATTCCCTGGTGGAGGTGGGATTTCCAGTCTGATGGATTCGAAGTAAAAGGTAGTTCCAGGCAGGAGGAAAGACATGTGCAAGGGGTAGGTGGCAGGAAAAATTAGAAAGAGGCACATTGAGTAGACTACCTTAGGAGGAACAGAAAGCGTTAGGGGGAATGTAGGGAGAGAAATGAATGGAAAGTATGAGGGAGAGAGCTGCTTGAGGTCTCTTTGCCATCAGACTGTTGTCTTCTGAGCTGTCTCTTTCAAGTTGTTTCTCCCCCGTTTAGACTGTGAGCCTGTTGTTGGGCAGGGATTGTCTCTATCCGTTGCTGAATTGTACATTCAAAGTGCTTATTACAGTGCTCTGCACATAGTAAGCGCTCAATAAATACGAATGAATGTATTATGCATATATTATTTCATCTTTCCTATTATGTCTGTCACCAGAACCCTCTCAGCCTTGTTCTTAGATTAAGAAACCCTGAAGGGCTGAAGACTGGGGACCAGGACCGAGGTCTTATTATCACCAGCATATTTCTTTTCCCAGTATTTACTTCAGTGCTTTGCACACAGAAGGTGCTTAGAAAATGATGTCGATGCAATTCTCTCCATTGTTGATGAAAGACATGACAGAGCGTCAAGCAAAGCAAGGGACTTGAGAAACGGCACATGCCTGGGAGGCAGAAGGTCACGGGATCTACTTATGGCTCTTCCACTCGTCTGCTGTATGACCTTGGGCAAGTCACTTCACTTCTCTGGGCCTCAGTTACCTCATCTGCTAAATGGGGACTGAGACTGTGAGCCCCACGTGGGATAGGAACTGTGTCCAACCTGATTTTCTTGTATCAGCTCTAGAGCTTAGTACAGTGCCTGGCACATAGTAAGCGCTCAACAAATATCACTATTATTATTATTACTATTATTATTATCATTATTATTAGAGAAGCAGCGTGGCTCAGTGGAAAGAGCACGGACTTTGGAGTCAGAGATCATGGGTTCAAATCCCGGCTCGGCCGTTTGTCAGCTGTGTGACTTCGGGCAAGTCACTCAACTTCTCGGTGCCTCGGTTACCTCATCTGTAAAATGGGGATTAAGACTGTGAGCCCCACGTGGGACAACCGGATTCCCCTGTGTCTACCCCAGCGCTTAGAACAGCGCATGGCACATAGTAAGCGCTTAACAAATACCAACATTAATTATTCTTACTTCAGACCCCCCGATGTGAACTGTCTGCTATTTCATTTCCGCCTTTCTTCTTCATTAAGAAAGGTCTCATTTTCAACAGACTTCTGGATGACCAGAGAGTGGAATTTTTCCCATTTCCTTATGTGGAAGCTGAGGACCAGGGAGCAGGAAAACTGGGAATCCAGAGACAGCAGGCTTGGTGTGATTTTTGAGGCTTTTGCAAATGCTTTCTTCACTGCTTCTGAATTTAAGATGATGAAGTGGACCTGTCCTTAACTTCAAGATTATCTTTCAGGTTCCACCACGTGCCACCCATATCAACCAGACGGTATCATAACCCAGGCACCGAATGCCCCAGTGAGTTACGTCAACTTTCCCAACTCTCACTCCTTGATCATGCTTAACCAGACCTTTGAGGTCCTCCTAAAATCCTTCTTCCTCCTCTAGGAAACCTTCCCTGATCAACCCACCACCCTATCCTCACATCAACCCAACTGCCCTCAACAGCACTCCGATCATTATACCCATTCTCAGGACTTAATGAGAATGATAATAGAGAAGCAGCGTGGCTCAGTGGAAAGAGCAGGGGCTTAGGAGTCAGAGGTCATGGGTTCTAATCCCAGCTGTGTGACTTTGGGCAAGTCACTTAACTTCTCGGTCCCTCAGTTACCTCATCTGTAAAATGGGGAGTAAAACTGTGAGCCCCACGTGGGACAACCTGATTCCCCTGTATCTACCCTAGCGCTTAGAACAGTGCTCGGCACATAGTAGCCCTTAACAAATATCACCATGATTATTAATGTGCAATTCATATTCATGTGTGCCTTTATTTAGGCTGCTAGTCATCCTAACATGAGACCCCACCCTTCCCACTCACGCATTCTTCACCGGGAGGAGAAGGGAGGGAAATGGTAAGAGGTGAAACTCAGGATATATATGAGTTTTGACTTAGTGTTTTCATATTCTGACTGTCTTCCCTGGATTTGCATCTGTCCCACTTTCTTGCTTTTGTTGAATTCAGTGCAGGAAATAGCTTGAGCAAGGGAGAAAGGAAAAGGGATGTAGAATGGTCAGTGGTCAGCATCTAACTGGTCCCTTCCAGATTCTCCCTGTGCAAGTGCCCCCGGGAATAGGAAGAGGTGGGCATTCTCAGGCAGGACTTACTGGAAGAGGGAATGGTCTACATCACGGATAGGAGGGAGATGGAATAATCTAACACACTCGTGGCCATCAAGAGCATTTCTGTCTCCTTAGCAGGCTGTAGCTAAGGGCTAAAGAATTCTTCTGGGGGATGCCCTATTCCAATTTTTATTCCACTGGTGAGTATGATGCTCAATTCTGCCCGAGGAAATGCTGGGGTCTCTGCGATATGTAAAGCACAGGCTTACCTCTGTGACTCAGAAAGGATTATCTTGTCAACATTTGCAGTGAAAGGGGACTTTAAACACTGGGTGAACCAGTGCAGAGCATTGAAGCAGAAAGGCAGCGTAGTCTAGTGGAAAGAGCACCAGTCTAGGAATCTGTAATAATAATAATGTTGGTATTTGTTAAGCGCTTACTATGTGCAGAGCACTGTTCTAAGCGCTGGGGTACATACAGGGTAATCAGGTTGTCCCATGTGAGGCTCACAATCTTCATCCCCATTTTACAGATGAGGGAACTGAGGCACAGAGAAGTGAAGTGACTCGCCCACTGTCACACAGCCGACAAATGGCCGAGCCGGGAGTCGAACCCATGACCTCTGACTCTGAAGCCCGGGCTCTTTCCACTGAGCCACGATGAGGGGAGAGAGGTCATTTGAGGCCCAACTGTAAATGCCAGGAAGGCATTACAGTGGAGTTAATTTGTGCAAAATCCAGTCGAGGTTCTATTCGTATGCCAAGTTCCCTTCCTATACGTGGTTGCGTCATCCTGGTCTGTGCCGTGGAATCATTCTGTGGGGAACGAGGATTCGTGGGACTGAAAAAAAGGGAAGGTCAGCGACATTTCTCTGAGCAGATAGCCTTTCACGATTCTGTACTGAGCTTTCAACAAACAGGTCGGACCCTCCTGCCAGGGGAATATGAATATTAATCAGGCTTCAGCCTCTGGAGTTCATTCTTCTCACTACCCATGTGGGTCAGGTTCATTTCAACAGAATATTTGAGCGTGTAACCAGGCGACTCCCACTCAATGCTGATGAAACTCCAGTTGCTTCGGGTTGGTTTTCTGCCTTAACGATGCAACAAAATTGGGATGATGAGGCATCCTCCTATTTTGAAACCTGTTCTGGTGAACCCTACCACCAACTTTGAGGGTCATTTTACTTTTCAATGACGGTGAAGCATCAACATTTCTGTGAAAACCCAACCGGGTGCTGTCTCCAATTAAATCCACACTCCTGGCTGGAGAGGAGCACGGTCCCAACGGATTTCATTTCAGACTGAGGGAGAAGAAGGACGGGGAAACTGAATCTCTCCAGAAATGCTTAGTAAATGCAGGTGAACAGCCGCATTTATCAGCCCGATTTCCGATTTGATCGGGTTTTACGGCTGAACTGACCGAAGTCAGGGGAGATCAAGACACTTATCAGGGGAGACGCAAAGGACTCATCTTGGTTCTTGAATTCATAAATGCTTCCATCCCTTCAGCCTCTAGCCAGAACCACCAGACCATAGTACCATTTAACGTTTAATTTCAGGGAAGGCTGCAAAAAAACCCAGCCCAATCTGCTTGAGAGCTGGGAGGCATTTTGACTTGTTGGTGGAAAGCAAATGCATTTTTACATTTATTCTGAAAGCTGAGTATTTAGAAAGTGGAGCTACTTTGTCTTTGTTTTGCTCAATCATGCATTTAGGATGTGGATGGGAAAATCCTTCTGAAAATAGCAGGAAACAATCCCGGACAAGCAGGTTTACAGGCGGAAAGCAAGTTGCCTTGCTCATTCTTTTTTTAATATTGGAAAAAAAAATGGGTCTGCCAGGATAATCACTTGTTGATTGCACTTTTCAGTATTAAAGTCGTTCCTCGGGATTGAATGAGTTCTACTTTTATTTTCCCCATTTTCGTGAGCCTCTGAGCGGTTGCCGTTCAGATGAATTCTGGTCCTTTGTAATAGAAAGAAAGGGGGTCTAATGGAAAATCCAGTGAATAGGCGATTCATTCAATTCATTCGATCATATTTATTGTGTACTTCTTGTGCACAGAGCACTGTATTAAACTCTTGGGAGAGTACAATACAACAGACACATTCCCTGCCCACAGTGAGCTTACAGTCTAGAGCTGGGGAGACAGACTTTTAATGGAGCAAATGCTTTGGGGAATTAATAATGAAATCTGACCACAGTCACGTGAGGTGACCCATGCTGTACTGAGGCTCTGCCTCGGGGTCATCGCCTGGATATTCAGCTAGAAAGGAGTTGTGGAATCTGTTGGAAGAAACAGTGGCCCCCATATAGTTTCATGATTTTTTTGACCTGTCCCCATCCAAAGCTCAGGTCCCCTGAATGTTTACACACGGACGGTCCATTAACTTTTACCCAAAGGGAGACAAAATGGAATGTTTCCGTATGTTTAGTCTGTGAATGAGCATATTTTATTCCCCTAATTAAGATTCACAATCTACTGGCTAGCATGTGTCCATTTGCGTGAGCATCTGCAGATGGCCGGATCCCACAGCTTTGAGGATTCATCCATAGGTCTTCCTGCAATTTTTTTTTTAATGGTATCGGTTAAGAGCTTATTATGTGCCAGGCACCATTATAAGCACGGGGGAAGATAGAAGGTAATCAGGTTGGACACAGTCCCCGTCCCCCGTGGGGCTCACGGTCTTAATCCCCATTTTACAGATGAGGGACCTGGGGCACAGAAAAGTGAAGTGGCTTGCTCAAGGTCGCACAGCTGATAAGTGGCGGAGCCGAGATGAATACCCAGATCCTTCTTCCTCCCAGGCCCGTGGTCTATCCACTAGGCTTCTCTCTTGGTGTCATGAAACACTTTAGGTGAGGGCATTCCAAAGGATTCCCATATGATGGCATTAAGTTATTCTACGGGTGCAGGCAGCATAATGTAATGATGCCATTCAAAAGGGGAAGTACATTTTTCGCAGACAATGAGGAGGTCAAACATGAAGCCAGCCCTGGCCAATTCTTTTCTCCAGGATCTCTAACCAACTGGCTGCTGTTTTCGTGGTCACATGCCTTCGAGTCATGTCTGACCCATGGCGACTCCATGGACACATCTTTTCTAGAATGTCCCATCTTCATCTGAGTAGTTCTGACATGACCTTGCCCCCTCCTACCTGACCTCCTTTCTCTCTACTGCCCACCCCATACACTCTGCTCCTCTGCCGCTCACCTCCTCACTGTCTCCGGGTCACGTCTATCCCGCCGTCGACCTCTTGCCCACGTCCTCCCGCTGTCCTGGAATGGCCTCCCTCCTTACCTCCGCCAAACTCTCTTCCCCTCTTCAAAGCCCTACTGAGGGCTCACCTCCTCCAAGAGACCTTCCCAGACTGAGGTCCCCCTTTCCCTCTGCTCCCCCTCCCCCTGCTCCTCCCCGTTCTCCCTTCCCCTCCCGTCAGCACTATGCTCATTTGTACATATTATTTATTGCCCTATTTATTTTGTTGATGAGGGGTACATCCCCTTGATTCTATTTATCTAGATGATGTCTTGTTTCTGTTTCGTTCTGTTTGGCTCTGCTGTCCCTCTCCCCCGTTTAGACTGTGAGCCCGTCACTGGGCAGGGATTGTCTCTATCTGTTGCCGAATTGCACATTTCAAGCGCTTAGTACAGTGCTCTGCACATAGTAAGTGCTCAATAAATACAATTGAATGAATGAATCAGTGTTTATTGAGAGGTTCTGCTCGACTTTTTTATGGTGTATTTGCTAAGCACTTCCTATGAAGCAGCACGGTGTAATGGATAGAGCACGGGCCTGGGAGTCAGAAGGTCATGGGTTCTAATCTCGGCTCCACTACCTGTCTGCTGTGTGGACCTGGGCAAGTCACTTGACTTCTCTGGGCCTGAGTTACCCCGTCTGTAAAATGGAGATTAAGACTGTGAACGCTCTGTGGGACAGAGACTATGTCCAAACCAATTTGCTTATATCCACCTCAGTAACAGTGTCTGGCACATAGTAAACGCCTAAGAAATACCATAAGTTTTATTATTATGTGCCCCACTCTGTTAAACTCTGGGCTAGATATAACATGATTGGGTGGGATACAGTCCCTGTCCCAAGTGGGGCTCGCAATCTAAGTAAGAGGGAAGAAGATTTAATCCTCATTTAATATATAAGGTAACTGAGATGCAGATGAGTTAAGTGACTTGCCCAAGGTCACACAACAGATGGTCGAGCTGGTATTAGCACCTAGGTCTTCTGACTCCAGGCCTGGCCTTTTTTGACTAGGCCTTGCTGCTTCTCCAGGCCAAGCTGCTTCTCCACGCTGCTGGAAGGAAAGGTTTGGTGCATCTGACCTTCATTTCCCCCAAACTGGTTCCCTTGTTGCTATTCATTAAGAAGGGCTTTCTTCCCCGAGTCCAAAAGCTTCGGGTTTTATCCTTGTTTTTGTTTGTCGATTCTGAGCTGACTTTGATGCTATTTGATTTGATTGTCATCAACTGGGGTCTCCACCTGTTCAGTGATGGGTTCAGTCACGGCATACCCTTGGGCGCAACATCAAAGGGTAAGCGGTGGATCCTCACCTGCTGGGGTGTAGAAAATCAATTTTCATCTCTCCGGGATGGAACTGCTGCTCCTGAAAGTCACCCAATGGTCTAGACTCCTCCTCCTCCTCCTCGTCATTGAGGTCCTGTGAAGGAGATTCAGGAAGATGATGCGCAGAGTTAAAAGTGAACTTTTGTTCTGGAGTTTCACCCTCCAAGAGGATAAAACACTGAAAGAAGGTCAGATGAGAGAATGACGTAATATTATGAGAGTTGGTAAAATCGTACTCAGTAACTCATAGGAACTTTTTCAATACCCGGAATGAGAAACTTTCTTCCCTCATCTCATGGATCCCTCCTGAGGGTAATAGTGTATGGAAAGCTTGTTTTTAAAAAAAAGATCGCTCGAGAGAGCAATTATCAGTTTCTATTATGTTTCAAATTCATGTAGAATCAGCTTTAGAAATTAACCGTGTAGAGTCAGGCATTTGGGAGCTGTTTGGTTTTGATTTTTATGATTGACCAAACAACAGCCTCTATGGGAAAGTGTTTCTCTGGCGATGTTGCTTCCTGGCACTTGCGAATGACACCTATGACTAAATGAAAGCTCGATCATCACAACTCTCCGTGGGCCTGGTATTTGAATGAGATCTCAGTTACCTCCTGTAAATGTAAAATGGGGATTAAGACTGTGAGCTTCACGTGGGACCACCTGATGACCCTGTATCTCCCCCAGCGCTTAGAACAGTGCTCTGCACATAGTAAGCGCTTAACAAATACCAACATTATTATTATTATTATCTCAAACAGATCCTCTAAACTACGTAAAACAAAACCAAACCATCACCTCCCTGATCCTGCTCTGACACTTGCCTACTGGGTGACTGCGGGTAAGTTGCTCAACTTCTCGGTGCCTCAGTTTTCTCAACTGTAAAATGGAGATTCAGTACCCACCGAATCCTACTATTTAATCTGTGAGCTCCATGTGGTTCGGGACTGTGCCTGATCTGATTAACTTGTATCTACCCTAGCGCTTAGAACAGTGCTAGGCACATAGGAAGCGCTTAATAAATGTTATTATTATTATTTCATAGCTCAAACTTGAAGCATGCAAAGTAGAGGGAGATCCTTGAGAGAAGAGGGTAACAGATGCCAGTAAACAACTTTCTCTCCCAGGCTGATTCCTGGGAATCATGGTGAAGGTCTACGGTGGGCAAGGATTTGACAGAGTGATCTAGAGAATCAGAGAGAAAGAACTCATCTAAGGTTCCACATTTTCAACGCTTTTACTGCCAGGCATTTAGTGGGAAGCAGTGTGGCCTTGTGAAAAGAGCATGGGTCTGGGAGTCAGAGGATCTGGATCCTAATCCCGGCTCCATCACTCGTCCACCGTGTGACCTTTGGCAAGTCACTTCACCTATATGTGCCTCAGTTTCCTCATCTGCAAAATAAGGATGAAATCATAAGTCACTTCACTTCTCTGTACCTCAGTTCCCTCATCTGTACAATGGGGTTGAAGACTGTGAGCCTCATGTGGGACAACCTCATTCCCCTGTATTTACCCCAGTGCTTAGAACAGTGCTCTGCATGTAGTAAGCGCTTAACAAATACCAACATTATTATTATTATACCCCCTTCTATTTAGACTGCGAGCCCCATGAGTGACAAAGATGGTGCCCAACCTGAACATCTTGTGTCTACTTCGGCGCTCAGTATAGTACTTGGCACATAGTAAGCGTTTAACAAATGCCATAATTATTATTGAAAAGGGCCATGCATTTTCAATGCATTTTCATGACCTAAGGGCCATCCTTAGGTTGCTGGTTCGATTCCGGCTCGAAGGAGAGGAGTTATTTAGAAGAAGCAGCGTGGCGCAGTGGAAAGAGCACGGGCTTTGGAGTCAGGGCTCATGAGTTCGAATCCCAGCTCTGCCACTTGTCAGCTGTGTGACTGTGGGCAAGTCACTTAACTTCTCTGGGCCTCAGTTCCCTCATCTGTAAAATGGGGATGAAGACTGTGAGCCCCACGTAGGACGACCTGATTCCCCTGTGTCTACCCCAGCGCTTAGAACGGTGCTCTGCACATAGTAAGCGCTTAACAAATGCCAACATTATTATTTTCTTTTTTTTTTTTTTTTGTATAAGCTTAGAAAATGAAATGGATTGGTATGGCGAAAAGAGTCTGGGTCCAGATTTGGAAGGTCCAAACTCTGCTACTTTCATCTTGAATGACTTTGGGCCATTCACTTAGCCACTCGACCCATCAGTTTCCTCATCTTTTAACTGGGGATAATAATGCCTCATTACTACCCTCTTTAGGCCTGTCTTTTTCTATCTCGTGTGGATGAGGTGAGGACAGAAATGAAACTGATAATGTAAAGATGTTTTGGGAATAAAAGCATTATGTCAATCGATTTTATCTGAAGAGAGGGAAAAAAAAAAAAAACCCTTTTATACCCACAGGTGTGGTAATTAACACAAAAGTTTTTTTTTGTTCTTTTAAAAATAGTTTAACCAGAATTTTAAAATTAGGAGAATAAATTTGGTTAAATTAGGTCAAAATAAGGTAATACCACAATTTAGGGGTTAAAGAACTTAAAATTTGTGAAGCCTTTAACAGATATCATAAACAAAGGTTAGACACTTGGGAAAGTGTGTTGGCTTTTTCACGCTACTACTTTCAAACCATTTAATTCATGAGACTGTAAGATCATTATGAGTAGGGGACATGTCTGCTAATTCTGTAGCACTATACTCTCCCAAGTGCTCAGTACAGTGCTCTGCACTCAGCGCTCAATCAATACCATCGATTGACTGATTGCTGAGAATGATAATGTTGGAGTCTTTCATCAAGAATGAGGGAAGACCTTTGGTTCTGAGCAAGAATCTGCATCAGGGAATCGCTTACAGTGACAGTAGTTTGTGCAACATTCATTCATTCATTCGGTCGTATTTATTAAGCGTTTACTCTGTGCAGAGCACTGTACTAAGCGCTTGGAAAGTAGAATCACCACTCAGGCCCTTGTCACTCATGTCCTGATTGGAGAACAGACCGCATCAAGTAAGTAGAGAAGTAAGGATATAGCACCACGCGAAGTTGATGCTAGATTTTTTTTACGGTACGGGACCTTTATCGCTTCCTCTAGACTGTGAGGTCATTATGGGCAGAAACCCTATCTGCTAATTCTACTGTATTGTTCTCTACCAAGCACTTAGTAAAATGCCCTGCATGTAGTAAGTGCTCCATAAATATCATTGATTGATTGATTTTTCAGCCAACACGACCGTAGCGATGTGGCGATGTCTTGCCGTAACCTCATAACCCAGCAGGTTGTTGCCTCGGAAACCACTGCGATCTTTGCCGTCTACATCAGCCAGAAATTTTTCAGGATCTCGGCTGGCCCTGTCCAACCTCCCAGAAGGCGTCTTTAAGAAACCCGTGGATTCCACCAATTATTCACAGGCCGGCAAACTGCTTATATCCATAAAGTCAATTATAATCACACTGAAGGAATGAACATGAAAATGACACGCCACAAAGATTGCATTCTTGTGTGAAGCTCTACATTAAGGAAAACTTGTACTGAAGTACTCACCCGTTCCAGTAATGCAGGCCTGGGCACTGGCACATGAACGCATTCCCACAAGCGGTCTCTTCCCATAAAGCAGCATGCTGAGCCCAAACAGGCTCACGTTGTCAGATTAGCATTTTCTAATTCCCTAATAGCATTCCTGTCTAAATGTGGTGTGAAAACACCCAGTATGACAGAATTAGGTGTACATAGAATATTCCTCTGCAATAACACTGCCTTTTTGAACTCAATCTACCCCAGCCCCAATGTAAAATGTGCTGGAACACTGAGACGGTATGATTAACTGATTAATTTAGAATGATCACATTGTTCTCGGTTATCTGCCACGGTTTTTCTATGGTATTTGTTAGGCGTTTACTCTGCGTAAAGCACTGTTCTAAGCACCGAGGTAGAGGCAGGTTTATCGGGTTGGATACAGTCCTCGTCCCGCATGGGGCTCACAGTCTAAGCAGGAGAGAAGAGGTTTTAGTTCCCACTTTATAATTCAGGAAACTGAGGCACAGAGCAGTGAAATGACTTGCTCAAGTCACACAGCAAGCGAGTGATAAAGCCAGGATTAGAACCCAGTTTTTTCTGACTCCCAGGCCCCTGCTCTTTCCACTAGGCCATGCCGCTCACCGTGGGCAGGGAATATGTTCGTTTATTGTAATATTGTACTCTACCAAGCCCTTAATACAGCGCTCTGTGCACGGCACGGTCTCAGTAAATATGGTTGCATGAATGAATGCTTCTGATAACAATGGCTGTGATAGTGTCCTAGTCAACCAGGCCATGCCATTGAGTAAACAGTGTTATTTGGGGGGGAAGAGCAAGATGAGATGGGAATGGGGGAAAGAAGAGGTGATGTTTCATCAAAGCTTGGGAAAATGGAATTCCATCCCCCCTCACTGTCTTATGCCGTCGAGTTGTCTTTGACCCATAGCGACACCATGGACACATCTCTCCCAGAACGCCCCACCTCCACCTGCAGTCGTTCTAGTAGGGGATCCGTAGAGCTTTCTTGGTAAAACACGGAAGTGCTTTACCGGTGCCTCCTTCCGCTCAGTAAACTCGAGTCTCCGCCCTCGACTCTCTCCCATGCCGCTGCCGCCCAGTACAGGTGAGTTCTGACTTGTAGCAGATTGCCTGCCACCAGCTAGCCACTGCCCAAGCTAGGAATGGGTAGGCCTCTCCATGACTCTCCCTCCTATCGTCAAGACTGGTAGGGAAACTCTCCAGGAGCGACCCTGAGAGGGAAATCGCCTCTGAATATGACCCCCAAATGAGATTATGATTCATTTCCTTTAGAATTCGATTTTAAACCTCTCTGCAGGGTGCGTGTTTGTAGTCACATGCTGCTTCTATTTATGCCTTTTCTCTTATTTCAGCTTCAGAGAGGGTCACTTTAAATGGTAATAATAATTAAGGTATTTAAGTGCTTACTAAGTGCCAAGCACTGTTCTAAGTGCTGGGGTAGATAAAAGGTAATCAGGTTGTCCCTCGTGGGGCTCACAGTCTTAATCCCCATTTTCCAGATGAGGTAACTGAGGCCCAGAGAAGTGAAGTGACTTGCCCAAGGTCACACAGCAGACAAGTGGCCGAGCAGGGATCAGAACCCACATCCTCTGACTCCCAAGCCCGGGCTTTTGCCACTAGGCCGTGATGCTTCTCTGCTGCTTCGCTTTAGCAAACGGTACTCTTCTATTGCCCTGGCTTTTGAGCAGAACACGTCGAGCGACTCTACAGTTATGTAGTCTTCTACAGAACTCACGTTCCTCTCATTCTTGATTGCCTCTGTTGGAAGTGGTAAAGGTCTTTTTAGCACTGCAATTGGGAATATTCTCTTTCCTCCTTTTATATTTCCCGGAAAATTTTAAATTGCACCGTAAGCTATCGATTTACCTCATTTTCCTTGGAAATGGTCTCTAGTTCAGCTCTCTAGTCACTCTCTGCGTTTTTATGCTTTTATAATGCAGTAAGATGGCCTTTTACTGGGGTGTTGCCTTGGTGGACTTTTATTTTTATCGTGTGAGGAGAAAGGCTCTCTCCCCTTATTCAGACGTGATGCTGCCTTCGTTCCCCTTTTGTGCAGTTTGGAATTTAATAAAAGGGCCCATCTGATAAACACAAGTAAACAAAGATGCGTTCACCACATGATCCCCCGAAATGCTACCGAGAGGGAGAAATACAAATGTTTGGGATTGGCGGATTAGTCACGAATGGGAGGAAAACGAAACCCATTAAACACCCTAAAATCTATCGAGGGAATAATAGCTGCATTCAGGGCATCTTGGCACAGACTAGAGTCGTAAAAAGAGCCTGAAGATTATCAGAGGAATAGGATGGTTTATTGAGATAGTGGGGTAGAGGCTTCAGGCCTTAGCAGTGGGTCTGCAGAGACGGATGCAGAGCTCTTGTAATGAGAAGCAGAGGCTACAGGAGCAAATTGCGAGGAGGGTCTGATTTTATTCTTCCAGATCAGCTCGAGATGTTTTTTCACTTTTAGGATGCAGTCAAAAGCAGGGAAGGGTAAGTTAACTTTGGGGTATGAATCGTCCAGGTAATTTGCTCAAATAGAGCTGGATTCAAGACCCCTGTCTACGTCGTAAGTGCCGATGCTGGAATTTTACAGGACCGTAAGCTCGTCGAGGGCGGGGAACGAGTCTACCAATTCTATTATATAATAATAATAATGATGTTGGTATTTGTTAAGCGCTTACTATGTGCCGAGCACTGTTCTAAGCACTGGGGTAGACATAGGGGAATCAGGTTGTCCCACGGGGGGCTCACAGTCTTAATCCCCATTTTACAGATGAGGGAACTGAGGCACAGAGAAGTTAAGTGACTCGCCCACAGTCACACAGCCGACAAGTGGCAGAGCTGGGATTCGAACTCATGAGCCCTGACTCCAAAGCCCGTGCTCTTTCCACTGAGCCACGCTGCTTCTCAATGTTGGTATTTGTTAAGCGCTTACTATGTGCAGAGCACCGTTCTAAGCGCTGGGGTAGACACAGGGGAATCAGGTTGTCCCACGTGGGGCTCACAGTCTTAATCCCCATTTTACAGATGAGGGAACCGAGGCACAGAGAAGTTAAGTGACTCGCCCACAGTCACACAGCCGACAAGTGGCATAGCTGGGATTCGAACTCATGAGCCCTGACTCCAAAGCCCGTGCTCTTTCCACTGCGCCACGCTGCTTCTCTGTTAAGTACAGTGGTCTGCACCCGGTAAGCACTCAATAAATATGATTGACTGTAATTCAGGGTCCATGAGATTAGCTGTGGTGACCTAAGGGCCTTGATTTGGATTTGAGCACTTCATAGAGCAGGGGTGGACAAAATATTGCCCACCAATATAGGCTCTGACCTTCGTTTGTCTACGGTGGCTCCTACCTGGCAGCAAAGTCCCAAAATACCACACTCCAGGAACAGGAGGCCGACAGGTAGGTGCTTCTGCTGACTGGATCACAGCATCACTCACAGCTAAGTACTGACATTCTGTTTCATCCATTTGGCCATAAAAGCTTCCTTCACATGGCCTGCACTGTACCTCTACCCGTGCAGAGCATTTTTTTAATGATATTTGTTAATCGCTTACTCTTTTCCAGGCACTGTATTAAGAGCTCGGGTAGGTACAAGATAATCAGGTTGGACACAGTCCCTGTCCCACATAGGATTCGCTGTCTCAATCCCCACTTTAGAGATGAGGTAACTGAGGCCGAGAGAAGTTATATGACTTACCCAAGGTCACGCAGCAGACAAGCGGCAGAGCTGGAATTAGAACCCAGGTCCTCTGAGTCCCCCTTGTTGCACCCTGGACCCCAGCAGAAACTTGACTGGCAGGGGTGAGGGAAAGTGAAGGACAGAGCTCAGTCCATTAGCACTACCATCAGTTCTTCTAGATTCTTGATCTTCATTTCTAGTCCCATCCATTTTTTTTTAAATGGGAGATTCCATCATCACCCTTATAACATGTCTCATTTATGAAATTGGAATGAAAATGTGTGGGAAGTTGCGTTGGATAGGTACCTGGTAGCTAGCTAGGCTCTTCTCATCATTGGCGAGGCCAATCTTTGGCAGATGTTCAATATTTCATTGCATGTCAGAAATAATGGAACTGCAGATTGGGTGATGACAGCGTGAATCGGTCTGAATTTCTGAGGAAGAAGAGGCGGTTGCTTTCCTAACCAGTTTCAGTTAGAGCAGCAACCTCATTGTACCTGTGGACCACCAGCCTGGTTCATGTTGTGGCTGGGAAGAGTCTGTCGGCCCTGCTTTACTGTGCTCTCCCAAGCATTTCTACAATGCTCCACACATTGTATTAATAACGATAATAACTGTGGTATTTGTTAAGCACTTATGTGCCAGGCACCATACTAAGCGCTGGCGTAAATAAAAGATAATCAGGTTAGAGTAACTTAATCCCCCTTTTGCACACAAGGAAACCAAGGCACAGAGAAGTTAAGTGACTTGCCCAAGGTCAAACAGCAGACAAATGGCGGAGCTGGGATCTGAATCCAGGTCCTCTGACTCCCAGACCCATGTTCCTTCCACTAGGCCACAATGCTGCTTCCCTGAAAGCGCTCAGTAAATATCCTTGATTGCTTGACTGGTAGATATTTTCCACCCACCCACCCTAGAGTGCTCGGAGGAAAAGGACCAGACAAAGACAGTGGAAATCTCGCCCCTTGGCCTGGACTGCCCCAAATGTTATGGATTAGAAAGGCCAGAGATGGCTCTTCATCTGCCATATTCCCTCTCCAGACTTCCTAGACTCAAGTGCTTTCCTAACCAAAAAAAATGTTTTGCTCTCATACTTGAATCTGACATCCTGCAAGGTTTGAGCGCTTGTCTCCTCCAAACAAGAAGACGAGCCCAGAAGTTATAAGCCACGCTTGGGTTCCTTGGTAAAGGGAACTTGTATTTGAAGTGCACCCTTGGTAAATGTAGTATTTAGTAAATGCTAACTCAACACTATTGCCATTGTTCTCGTCTGCCCGTCTCCCCCGATTAGACTGTAAGCCCTTCAAACAGCAGGAACTATCTCTATCTGTTGCTGACTTGTCCATTCCAAGCGCTTAGTACAGTGCTCTGCACATAGTAAGCGCTCAATAAATACTATTGAATGAATGAATGAACACTAAGCACTTGGCTAAAATCTGAGGGAGGTATGAGATTATGAGATCGGACAAAGTCCCCAGCCCACAGAGGGGTTTATGATGCAAGAGACAGGAGCTGTAGATGTCTTATCTCCACTTTACAATTGAGAAAACTGAGGGATGGAGAGGTTAAGTAACTTGTCCGAGGTCACACAGCAGATCAGTGGCAGATCCTGGACTAGAACTTAGTTCTTCTTGACTCTCAGTCCTGAGCTTTTTCCATTAAGCATCTCTGCCTCCGAGCGCTTGGTCTGAATGTCTCCAGTGTGCTTGTCTATCCTGCCCAAGAATCCTAGATCCACGATTCCCCACCATTTCTAGGACTGTAGTGCTAAGCAACACTTCGCAGAGGTGATCCCACTGTGGGAAAGCATGAGTCCTTGTCTCTTCCAGGAATACACGGACACATGGATCTTTATGCTGGTTACATCCTTTTGTCAGACACACTGGCTGATCAGAATAAACACTTTCCCTAATGACCCCTGTAGGATTAAAGTACTGACTTTATGTGGGGCAGTCCACCACTCTGCTATTCTGTGTAGATTCCAATGGGAAAGAATTTCTTCTTGTCTGCCTCGATGAGTCTCCTGTGATGTTGGCTTTCGAACTGGGATGTGAGGCTGTGTGTGTGTGTGTGTGTGTGTGTGTGTCCAAGCATGCCTGGGCAGTTTGCAGGGTTCAGATTAGAAGGGCATTGCATTTTAATACTATGCTAATAAGAACATCTGGGTATTCACACCAGAATGGAGCAGCTGGTATGGTTAAAACAGCCCCCAGCATATCTAAATACTCTGTAAATACAGAGCTAATATCTCCAGAGATCAATGTCTCATTAATAAGTTATAAAATCAGGATCAGAGGCATGTAGATGTAAAATCGGTCTGAATACATTGTCCGGTCCTCCTTTCCACGCTCAGATTCCAAGGTCCTCCAGTGGGGATCAGATTTTCACTTCCCCACTAGTTTCCTGATTAAACTGTGAGTTCTGACAGGCAGTTGAGAGGGCTGTCTTTCTGTACTGATTGAATGGAAGACTTCAGTGTTGAATTTTTACTACTTTTCCATATTCTCTGGCTACCATCATCATTGGAAATGATCTACCGGCAAAGAATACCCAAAATTAAAAGTGAAGTGAAAGGACTTAGGGAGGTGAATTTCATCGATAAAAGACAAGTTGGAAGTCAGGAAGGATGACTGAACACAGAAATACCACACCCCTGGCAGGTTGGCACTTAAAGGATTTCAAGATGTCACCATCCAGTCTCCTTTAAGAGGATGAGAAGAAACTACCTGATGGGGGACAGAAAACCGGAAAGCAATTACAAAATTCACAATATGGGTTTTAATGCCATACTGAACTCTAGAAGCAGTAGACCCTAATGGAAATAGCACGGGATCTGCACATCTGTGGGCCGGTTTGGGGGAAAGGGGCATTGGGGGTGATTTCCCAGCAGAAGCACTGCTCATCGAACAGCTGCTACTGCTCACTGCCCATCCAATCCACCATAACCGCTCAACTGGATGAACGTGTCCCAGAGTGGAGTGTGGACGGAAAGAGGAGAGGTGTGAATATCCAGGATGCCGGCAGGAGACTGAAATTGATGGCACAGAAGGGAAAATGGCAGCCAGAGGGACTTGGGTTGTGATGAGAAGGCTGCAGTGAGACGCTAGCTGGCATTCAGGAGGGCCGTGTGCCGGGAGGGTCTATGTCTACTTCAGTGTTTTGGCGAGCCATGCCCAGATTGGGATCTGCAGAGCCAGAGCCTCTGGCCAGGGAAGATGTGGCCTGGAGTACCTCTAATGCCACTGTGGCTCAAGCTTTAAAGATTTGTTTGAGAGGGCTGATTTCCTGCGCGGCTAAATCCCCTACCTTGTCAAAGAAGCAAATAGACCAACTTGAAAAACAGCAAGGCCTAGTGCATAGAGCAACCGGCCTAGGAGTCTGAAAAAACTGCGTTCCAGTCTCAGCTCGGCCACTTGTCTGCAGTGTGACCTTGGGCAAATCATTTCATTTCTCTGGGTCTGTTACCTCAAATGTAAAATGGAGATTAAGACTGTGAGCCCCATGTGGGACAAAGACTGCAAATAGCCTGATTAGCTCGTATCTATCCCAGTGCTTAAAACAGGGCTTGGAACATAGCAAGCACTTAACAAATACCATTATTATTATAATTATGTCACTTAACTTCTCAGTTACCTCATTTATAAAATGGAGATTGACTGTGAGCCCCATGTGGAACAAGGACTGCGTCCAAGCTGATTAGCTTGTATCCACCCCAGCACTTAGAACAGTGCTTGATACATAGTAAGCCTCTAACAAATACCTTTATTATTATTATTACTATTATGTCACTTAACTTCTCAGTTACCTCATCTACAAAACGGAGATTAAGACTGTGAGCCCCTAGTGGGACATGGATGATGTCCACCCTGATTACCTTGTATCTCCCCCAGCGCTTAGAACAGTGTCTGGCAAAGAGGAAGCGTTTGACAAATGCCATTAAGAAAAAACAAACCACCAAAAAACCTTGCTAAGAGTACATGGAGCAAAACCTATGATTGTCTGGAAAATATACCCACAAACCTCATTTCTTACCTACACAATCCAATGCCTCAGCCTAATGAAAGGGAGATGTGCGGGCATCCGTTCTCTCCGCAGTGACTCCAAGTCAGCTAAGGGTCGCCTATCAGAGTCCTAAATCCCTGGATTTGGGGCCTACTCCTGGAAGCCATTCGATTTGTTCAGGATTCCCGGCACCTGGTGAGGCTGGTGGCACTAAGAGTCTCTCTCTCCTTCCTCACAGCCTTCTGGACAGTAGGGCACCAGTCCCAGGTCTCCATGGGGCAGCAGTGAGGGAGGCTCAAACTCCCCGAAAGGCTCTTTGTCAATCAGGTGAGCTTGTCAGTGACATCATCCTCAGGGTGAAGGGCACTGAAGGGATAGTAGTGAAGAGTTCTAAGGTCACCAACCCTGGGCGCACAGTGCCATCCCAGCAAACATCAAATGGCGAGCATTCGATTTGCCCAGGGAGCGTGTGTGTCTGTTTTGTCCTAGGAACTTTCAGAAGAAAGGTTCCCCCCCCCCTCAAAAAAAAAAAACCATTACATATCCACATATCCTCAAAATACAGCATGGTATTTTTTACCATTACCACCTTAATTAACCCCATTCCTTGACCTCATCTTGGACAATGAGTCCATAAAATTGTAGTATTACAAATGCATAAGGGAAATGGAGAAATTTCCATTCAGAATAGTGGCCTGTCAGAAGATGGTTTGTAAGTGGAAATCAATAAATAATCAAGAAGCAAAAACAGTCTCTAAAAAAGCCATCATTAAAATGAGGTAAATGACACATGAAATGCCTTCCTTCCCCTTTCTCTTATTTCATCACTTTCTTCTCACCCACTTTTTCTTGTTTTCCCCTAACTCATTTATCCTCTTGTACTATTTTCAATAACTTCCCCTATACAGCCTATTAAAGGAACAGAAGCAATCCTGTTAAAGATAGAAGCAGCTTGGCCTAGTGGATAGTACATGGGTCTCGGAATCAGAGAGCTGGGTTTTAATCCTGGCTCTGCCACTTTCCCGTTGTGTGCCTTTGGGCAAAACATTTAACTTCTCTCTGCCTCGGTGTCCTCATCTCCCTCCCCTTTAAACTGTGGGAGGGGGATTGTATCTAACTTTATTATCGTGAATCTACTCCAGAGCTTAATACGTTCAGTGGTATTTATTGAGCCCTTACTATGTGCAGAACACTGTGCTAAGCACTTGGAATGTACAATTTGGCAACAGATAGAGACAATCCCTGCCCCAAAGACGGGCTCACGGTCTAAATGGGGGAGACGGACAGCAAAGCAAAACAGAACAAAACACAAACAAGACAACATCATCAAGATGAATAGAATCAAGGAGATAAACACCTCATTAACAAAATAAATAGGGTAATAAATAATATACAAATGAGCAAATGAGCTGAGGGGAAGGGGGAAGAGCAGAGGGTGAAGGGGAGGGGTAGGGAGAGGGAGCAGATGGAAGGGGGAAGCTCAGTCTGGGAATGTCTCCTAGAGGAGGTGAGCTCTCAGTAGGGCAATACAGTGTTATGCACGTAGTAAGCGCTTAAGTATTATCATTATTATTATCACTATTAATAATAAAAAAGTCCCCCATCTTTGATTATATCATCCCACTAATTGCTTTTATCACTTAGGAGTGTATTGGTTCATTTATGTCATTAATTCATGTTTGATTAGTTTTGCTGTTACTCCAACATCTGTGTTTTCCCTCTTATTTCTATTAATATGCTCTCTGGCCTGCTTGTCTCTCCCATTAGATGTAAGGCTCTAGAGGTCAGGGACCATGCCTTTTGTTGTAATTTTCAGTCGCCCAGTAGCAATACTAACTGTATTTATCGAGCTCCTTCTGTGTGCACAACACTGTTCTAAGCACTAGGAAAGAAGTACAGGGATGAGACTGTCTCAGACCCTCAAGGGGCTCACAATATGCTTACGTATCCTTTAGTCTAAAAACAACCCCTCCCTTATTACCCCATCTCCCTCTTACCATTCTTCTCCAAACTTTTTGAGGGTTGTCTTTACCCATAGTCTTCAATTCTCTCCTTGATCCCCTCAAATCTGGCTTGCAATACCCCCCCCCCCCCATTGGAGAGAAACAGCCCTCTCTAAGGTAACCAATGACCTTCTCAACAGATGGAATGGTCTCTACTCTATCCTAATCCTCCTATCCCTTTTAGCTGCCTTTTACTCTGTAGACCATCCCCTTCTCGTGGAAACTTTATCCGACCTTGGCTTCATTGACTTTGTCCTTTCTTGATTCCACTTTTATCTTTCTGACCGCTCCTTCTCCTCTTTTGCAGGCTCCACCTCTGCCTCAACTCTTTGACAGCTGGGGTTCCTCAAGCTCAGATCTTGATCCCCTTCTATTCTCCATCTACACCCACTCCCTTGGAGAACCCATTTGGTCCCGTGACTCCAATTACCATCTCTATGAGGATGATTTGTGAATCTACACCTCCAGCCCTGACCTGTCTTCTTCTCTGCAGTCTCATATTTCCTCCTGACTTCAGGATATCTCTCTCTGGATATTCCCCTGACATCTCAAACCAAACATTTCAAAAACAGAATTCCTAATCTTCTCACCAAACCCTATCCTCTCCATCTCTTTCCTATCACTGTAGACAATACCACCATCCTCCCTGTCTCACCAGCCTGTAACCTTCATGTTGACCTTGACTCATCTCTCTGGTTCAAGTCTCATAATCAATCTGTCACCAAATCTCAACATTTCTACTTTCAGAACATTGCTAAAATCCACCCTTTCTCTTCCACCCAAACTGGTACTATGCTAATCCAAGAATTTATCCTAGCCTGCCTTGACTACTGCATCTGCCTCCTTGCTGTCCTTCCTACCTCCTATCTCTCTCCCAACTTCAGTCCATATTTTACTCTGCTATACAGATCATTTTTCTAAAAAAAAACACATTGGGCCCATATATCCCCCCACTGGATAACCTCCAGTGGTTTCCCCCATCCACCTCCTTTCCGTCGGCATTCAAGCACTTAATCTGCTCGCCCCCTCTTCCCTTACCTCATTGATCTCTTACTACAGCCCAGCCTGCTCACTTCACTCCTCTAGCGTCAACTTACTTACTGTGCTCCAATCTCGTCTACCTCGTTAACGACCCTTTCCTGTGTCCTCCCTCTAATTTGGAACTCCCTACCCCTCCTCATACACCAGACCACCACTCTCCCCACTTCAAAGCCTGGTTAAGGTCACGTCTCCTCCAGGAGGCCTTTCCCAATGTAGCTCTCTTTTCCCTGGACCCTCTCCCTTCTTCACTGTCTACACACTAGGCTCTGAATCTTTTGGGCATTTGTAATCGCCCCACCCACAATCCTACTGCACTGATGTACATATCAGTAAAGTATCTGTTATGAATAATTTATTTATATTAATGTCTATCTCCCACGCTAGATTGCGAGCTTGTTGTAGGCAGGGAATGTGCCTGCCAACTCTACTGTATTATATTATCCCAAGCACCTTTCCAGTGCTCTGCACACAGCACTCAAGAATTACCACTGATGATGATGAGGGTGATGACGGTAAGCAGGGGAGAGAGATGGCAACAGACACAAAAGAAAATATGAAAATATAAAAGACAGTACACTAAAACATAAAAGACAAGAACAGTGATTAATGCGAATAGCGGAATACTGCGTCGTGGGAAGGGGAGTAATTTTTCAGGCTCACAGATGTCCCAGCTGAAGCACCAGCCAGGGTATCCCTAATGTTCTCCTAGTTGTGAAGTCCTCATGAAGTCAGGATGGAGCAGAGGCTGGTGGGAATCCTGAAGGCATGGTGGTTGGGCAAGATTTTCTCCCAGCAACCTCAGACAAAAGGAAGAGATTTGAGAAACATCCTCTTGCTTGTGTTTGAGTCGGGCTGGAGCTGGGGCACTGGCCACTGAGGGCTGTGGGCTTTGGGCTGCGCAACCATGGGATTGCCCCGTAGACCTCCACCTCTAACCTCTAGACACTGTGCTCTGGGAGCATGTGCCCGCTCCACTCAACCCCAGAGATTAACTCAGGGTGGGGGACATTCAACCATCCAGTAAAGAGCTCTGGAAGTTCATCCAGGTCAAGAAAGCAGACCCAGACCACTTCAACTTGAACTGCGTTCAAGGGGGAAATCTGTCCTGCCAAGTGGTGAGGCTGGGGAAATGTTAAGCGATTTGTTTGTTTGTTTGTTTGTTTGGCAATCCCTTCCCTGTGGGTTTACTTTGGAGGATGATTAATTGAAGTTCCAAGGGTAATTTGTAGCCTAATATCCTTGTGCAGAAATGTAAATGCCATATTAAACTGAACCGGCGGCAGGGAGAAAGGAAGGCTTCTTATGTAAACGCAGAGATATATGAACTATGAAAATGAACGCTGCCTAAGATTGCCTCGTTTGGCTTCCCAGCTTCAGAGCTGCCATTTCCCCACGGATAACTTGAGCTAATCTACTAATTAGGAGGACATTGCTTGGAAATCCGGGAGGTAATTTCCCCTCACAAAGAAAACTATGTTTAAAATGACATTAACTCCCGTGGGTTTGCAATGTGGTGTGAAGATGTGGCAAGCCCCTGGCAAAAAGTGATGTCTACCCTCAGAAGAATCAAGGGGCATTTGAATCGGAGTTGGCCCAAGGGGAGCCCGAGAGAGGAGGAAGCTAATGATGAAAATCGCCTCGTCCCTCAGACCAGCTCAGTATCAGCTGTATTCCTAGCTTGCTGACAGGAAGGTATGGACCATAGAGAAGAAGGGAGGTCATGCCCTTCCCTCTCTACCATCAGTCGATCCATCAGTGGCATTTATTGAGCAATGTGCGCAGAGCACTGTACTGAGCACTTGAGAGAGCGCAATAGAGTACGTAGACAGGATCCCTGACCTCAAGAAGTACCAAACCACTCTTCGGTTTCTCAGCTGAGGAGGAAAATGAACTGACCAGCCCCATTAGACTATAAGCCCCTCCTGGGCAGAGATCATAATTTTTGATGCTTTGGTATATCTGCAAGTGCTTAGTAGAGTTCCTGAGCACAGGACATGTGTTCATCCCAGTCACCGGTCCCCGCTTTCCAATCTGCCATATTTCTTCCCTGAACCCATATCGTGTAAGGCTGTAATTTCCTCAAGGCCAGAGATTGTGCCTGCATCCTGTCTGTACAGTATTGCTGAGGAAGATGTTACAAAGGAGCGACAATCTAAAGAGTTTTGTAATGGAGGTACCAGTTGCAATCGATCAATGATATTTACTGAGTGCTTACTACGTGCAGAGCACTGCGCTACGTGTTTGGGAGCTCAACCCCAGAGATTAATACGATACAATAAAGCTGGTAGGCTTGTTCCGTACCCATGAGGTGATTGCGGTTGCTGATAGAGAATATGTCTACCAACTCTGTTTTACTGTACTCTCTCAAACACATAATACAGTGTTCTGCACAAAGTAAGCGCTCCAAAAATACCATTGATTGATTAATAGGGAAAGTGTGGGGAAACAAAAAAAAATAAGATGAGAGGGGTTGATATCCTGAAGCACAAACAGAACGATGCCGAGGAGACAAGGGTTAGCACAAGCTTAGCCCAGAAAGAGCCCTCCCCAACTTTTCCTGAGTCAAGACGGATGGACGAAGAGGTTAAAAGCTTTCCTGCCTAACCCTGGTCAAACAACATGTATTTAATCAGCTCACCTGAGGGAGGTGGATCCTGGATAAGAGGTTGCTTAGAGCAGATCCTTCTCAGGAAATACTTTTTTCACGCTCTGAAGAGATATGGGATAATCAAACATGTCTTTTTCTTTTGATAGCTCGTTCTGGACAGGGTACAAATCTGCCAATTCTGTTGGGCTGTACTCCCCCAAAAGCTTAGTACGGTGCTCTGCAGGCAGTAAGCCCCATTGATGGATTACACTGTGTCCATCTAAACTGAGTTAGACCTTCACATAAACAATAATAATGACCGTGGCATCGGTTAAGTACTTACTATGTACCAAGCATCGTACTAAGTGTTTGGGTCAATAGAAGATAATCAGATCCCATGCGAGGCTCACAGTCTAAATAGGAGGGATAGCAGGTATTGAATCCCCATTCTGTAGGTAAGGGAACTGACTTCTAGAACCGTGAAATGATTTGCCCCAGGTCAAGTGGAGGAGCTAAGATTGGAACCCAAGTCCTCTGATTCCCAAGCCCGTGCTCTCTCCACTAGGCCACGTTGCTTCCCTGCTGCTTTTCGTGCTGCTTCTGGGCAAGTCCCAGATGTTTCCAGAGTAGGGAATCTGCTCCCTCTTCGGCACCCCTCCTGGGGGGAAAAAAATCCTCTCAGTAAACCCAAGGGAAGAGATTGGCAAACCAACAAACAAATTGCTTAAGTTTCCCCAGCCTCACCAGTTGGCAGGACAGATTTCCCCCTTACACATAGCTCAGGTTGAAAGGGGGCCGAGCCTGCCTTTCTGGCCTAGACCAGCTTCCTGTGCTTATTTACTAGGTGGTTGAATGTCCCCCACCCCCGAATTCATCTCTGGGGTAGCCTGGAGCAGGCATATGCTCCCAGCCCACAGAGGTTGGAGGTAGAGGTCAATGGGGCAAACCCAGGGTGGCACAGCCCACAAACCACAGCCCTCAGCATGCCCTGCCCCACCTCTAGACTGTATGCTCCTTATAGGCAGGAAATGTGTCTGTTTATTGTTATATTGTATTCTCCCAAATGCTTAGTACAGTGCTCTGCACACAGTAAGTGCTCAATAAATTGACCCTGGCATGACTCAAACACCAGTAGGAAGATGATTCTCAAACTCTCCCCCCTTGCCCAAGATTGCTGGGAGGAAAGCTCCTCCCAACCATCATGCCAACAGGACTCCAGTTCCAGGATAGGGGAACAACATGAACAAACGTTCAAAGACAAAAGAGAGAAATCTAGTTAAGAGATAAATTTGGGAGGAGTGAAGAGCATACGCTGGGGAGTAATGGATGAGGAGAGCTATTTTCTACACTGGGCAAAGTCTTAAAGTTAGGCTAACCAGTTGCTTCAGACTCCTACCAATGAAATTCTGGAATCCTAGCACCCAGAATCTGGCTTGCCAAGGTCATCCTCAAAGTGAGGAGACAGCACACACTTTTTCATTCCTGGCAAGAGACCCAGAGGGCAAGTTAAGCAAACAGGTGGCGTCAGTGTCCAAGCCTGGGGAGGGGCGGGAGAATGATTTTCCTGATGCTCTTCGACAGAGCGAACGCAGAAGCAGGACAGATTGTGGTCATTTTGCCAGAGGCCTGACAGACTGCAAAAGGCCACGTCAAGGAGCATGTTTTTCTCTTCCATCCCTGCCTCCCTGTTGACAAAGGAAAATGTTTTTTCAGTGTGTATGGGGGCCCTAGGGGAAGTGGGGAAGGAAGTGGGCAATTCCACAAATGGCTCATGGTCAGGGAAATGGAAACCAAGCGATTTGATGAGCATGGCACCAGCAGGCTCCAGGCCAAAGACAAGGTTGGAAGATTCTACCTCGGGAATGCCACACCTTCAGAGATCTAAGGGAGAAGGTGCGTTATAGTTCAGGAAGGAAATCAAACTGCCATTCCAAGGATGGCCCTTGGAGTAAACTGCAAAAGAAATCCATTAACTTATGTAACGACCTTAACGGCCACTGTACCGAGCGCCTGGAAATACAGCAGAATTAGCAGTCACGTTCCCTACCTATAACAAGCTTACAGGAAAAATAATCGCCAAAGCCACTTAGAGGACCCTAAATTCCAGTTGTTGTTTTTTTCTTCCAAGGTAAAGGATGATTTTTAGCGCTTATGCAAATGTGATCCTGAGAGTTCACCCCTTAAATCGTAACTTCCGCCCCAAGGCTTTGTTCAGAATGGAGATATCTGGTGAGTTTCTAACATTTATGTGAATAGTAACTGTGGCATTTCGGTCGATGGCACTTACTGAGTACTCACTGAACATTATATTGACAGGGTTGGTAGAAATATTCCCTCCCCACAAAGAGCTTGCTGTCTAGAGTGGGGAGACAAACACTAAAATAAAGTTTGGAAAAATCATACTGGCCAAGCTTGACACTAAGCACAGTTGTAGAAACAAAGCAATCAGATATAGTTTCTGTCTCATATAGGCTCACAATCCGAAAGGAGAAGGAGAGCAGATATATAATCCCCATTTTGGAGAGGAGGAAACCAAGATACAGAGAAGTTAAGTAGCTAGCTCAAGGTCACGTAGCAAGTAAGGGACAGACCCCAGGTTTCCTGACACCCAGATGAAAGGTCTTTCCATTAGGCTATGCCGCTTCAAGATGTTTTTCTTTTCAGGAGGGACCGTAAAATTAAATAGGTGATCTTCTGACTCCTTGGGATAGCTTGAGATGGATCAGTGTGCTCTCCACAGAGAATGGAGAGAGGTATGGAGGGATCCGGTTAATTTTTCCTCTCTCTCTGTCTTTGACCTGAAAGGGAGAACAAGAGGGGATGGGAGAGGAAAAGGGTGGGGGGAGATGGAGAGGGAAAAGAGGAGGGAGAGAGGAAGAGAGAGGAGGAGGGGAAAGAAAGGGAAGAAGGGGGAAGAAGGGAGACGGCCCTTGAAAGGCCGATTTTGCCGTCAAACCCTGAAGAGTCGCATCGGAAAAACAGTCTCTTCAACTGCAGGCCAGATAGCATTCCGATGCAAGTTGCCACTCTCAAGTGCTCTGAGGGAATCATAAAGGTCACGGTGTTTTGGATGTTTTTTGAGGGTTCTCTTCCCTCAGAAATTCCCTGTTCCCTCAAGGAAGCCCGAGTGGGGTTGTTGGGGTTTTTAATGGGGGCGGTCCGTCCATCCCATTCCAAAATCCAGACTATTTCTCCTTCCAGATTCATAAATGCAACTTGATTCCCCCTAACAGGATGGTGAAATAGCTTTAGAAATACCATTCAGTGCCTCTGATTCTCTTCGCTCTACAGTTCAGCGTTGGTGCCAGCCAGCTATGTACATTTGAATTGTTGATAAGCTGTCAGTCTGGACACAGAGTGGTTTTTTTTTTGAGACTGGAAACTTCGACCAGATCTCCACCCCGAAGCCCTTTTACATGGCTACACGGCATTAGCAAAATAACACTCATCGCCCGCAGGTTTGGATCAGAAGCCATTCCCATAAAAGCGTTTTTCTTCAGAGTAAAATAACATTGCCGAAATCTGCCTGTAGGCAATAATAAAGGTTAAATATCTTTACACATACAGCATTTGTGCTACAGCTAAGGCAGGGAATGGAACGCAACGCGATGACAGTTTCCTTAGTTTGGACAGTTGCCTCAGTTTCTACGATGGATCTCTTCCACCAAGGCAGCTATTTCTGGCCTTGAGAAATTCCTGTTAATGCCATTTCGCTCTGACACCCTCTACATCCCCACGAACACTCACTGTGCTCGGTGGTGGCAGGTTTTAGGGCGCAGCATAGAGTTAAAATAACCGTGTTCAAGTTATCATACAATTAAGGTAATTATATTAACGTGGACGGAAGATGTGGGCAGGAAGGGAGAACGAACGTCTTACCCGTTTCTTGTTCAATTACTGTTCTTTTTTTTTCCCTGAAAGATGAAATGATAGGGTTGTTTTTTTCTTGAACTAGAATAGTTTAGTGGAAGGGATAAAACAAACCAGGACAATACTCTATATGGTGCTAAGTGTTTATTAAACTGCCTCTGTTTGATGTATCTGCCTATTAAACAGCTGCAGCTTGACACAATTTACTGTTAGATTTTTTTTGCCTCTCATGCTCTTTTAACTACCGGGTATTTGTAGGTGTATTTTGGCTTCTCTTCACCTCATCGACTATAAATTTTTGGGAGAGCAGGGTTCAGCTTTTATCCTTGTTCAGAATTTTCCCCAGGTCCTTAGGTTAGTAATTGCAATCAGCCGTGACTGTTTTTGTTTTGTTTTTCTTTATTAGTGATATGTGCTAAGTGCTTCCTATGTCCCAGGCACTGTACTGAGCACTGGGTTTAGATAAGAGATAAGCAGGTTTGGATCCAGTCTCTGTCTCACATGGGGAGCACGGTCTCAGTCCCCATTTTACAGATGAGGTAACTGAAGCACCGAGACGTTAAGTGACTTGTCCAAGGTCACGCAGTAGACAAGAGCCCAGGTCCTCTGACTCCCAGGTCCAAATTCTTTCTCCTAGGGCACGCTGCTTCTCCGTACTATTGACGGGGATGATGATTCTGAAGGTGATGATTTGGAGGGGGAGGTGATTGTGTGTGTCTTTGTGTCTTTGTGTGTGTGTCCACACTTATATATATTCAACACATGGATCAAAGTCAAAATCTCCAAAGATGGCATTAATTCCAAAGGCAGCAGATCAAATAGACATTTAAGAGAGGCTATTGTTCCAAAGAAAACCCCCGAAAAACATTCTAATCAGAAAGCAAGCAGCTTCTGAAAATCAACAGGCTTGTGATCTGGACTGTGCAGAAAGGACCCACTTCCCGAACACAGGAGGGCTGTCTGTTGCTCCAAATGAGAACGGCAATTTGTCCGGTGTCTGAGGAGGGAATCGGCGCATCCGGAACCGCCGCGAACTCCGAAAGCTCATGGCAAGAACTTCATTCAACCATATTTATCGAGTGCTTATCGAGTGCAAAACACCGTACTAACCGCTGACCTCCGGCAGGACACTGGCAAGGCAGGAGCAGTTGAGACAGGCGCTAAGCCGGGGGGGAGTATCCCAAGTGGCCACAGTTGTAACTAACACAGATTCCTCCAGCTTCTTTAATAATAATAATAATAATAATGGGATCTGTTAAGGGCTTACTACGCGCCAAGCACTGTTCTAAGCCCCGGGGTAGATACAAGGTAATCAGGTTGTCCCGCGTAAGGCTCACAGTCTTAATCTCCATTTTACAGCTGAGGTAACAGGCACAGTGAAATGACTTGCCCAAGGCCACACAGCAGAGAAGTGGCAGAGCCAGGATTAGAACCCACAACCTCTGCGTCCCGAGCCCGAGCTCCTTCCATTAAGCCACGCTCCTTCTGGAGCTCAGTTCTGTAAATGCGTTGGCTGTAGCTCAGCAAGGCTCAGCCGCAAATCTCTGGGGTGACGGTGCCCTCTCCCTCGGTTGTGGATCCCGAGAACGACGCTGGCAACACACAGACACACACGGCTTAAGAAATTTCAGGAAAACTGCTTAAAAATAGTCAATATTTTTCTGCTTATTTCCAGATGGGCTCGGTCTCCAGGGAGATATTTTCCTCCGTATGATGTCTCCTATGGATTATTTTTCAGCTTTCATTTTTCAGAATTTCACACCACTGAATAGTTTGTTGGGTACCTGGAGAAAGAGAAATCAATATGTATTTTACGGAGGGCGGCAGACCTGTAGGAGATGACCTGACTATCCAAGAACAGGGGTTGTGCCCACCATCCACTGAGATGACGGAGAGATGCTCCTTGCGCCGGCACACCGCCCCGGGGGCAGCCGGTGGCCAGACACCCTTGGAAACGATGGATCCTGCGGGGTAGGAGGTCTCCAGAGTGGCCATTTCGAGGTCGTGGTGACTCTTCAGCGTGGCTCAGTGGAAAGAGCCCGGGCTTTGGAGTCAGGGCTCATGAGTTCGAATCCCAGCTCTGCCACTTGTCAGCTGTGTGACTGTGGGCAAGTCACTTAACTTCTCTGTGCCTCAGTTCCCTCGTCTGTAAAATGGGGATGAAGACTGTGAGCCCCACGTGGGACAACCTGATTCCTCTGTGTCTACCCCAGCGCTTAGAACAGTGCTCGGCACATAGTAAGCGCTTAACAAATACCAACATTATTATTATTATTATTAATCCCTGTGCCTCCATATTGTCTGCTCTGAGACCTTGAGCAAATCACTTCACTCTCTGAGACTCAGTCACCTCATCTGTCAAATGGGGATTGAGATTGTGATCCTCACATGGGACAAGGGATTGTGTCCGACGTGATTTGGCAGTATCCACCCCAGCTCTTAGCACAGTGCAGCGTGGCTCAGTGGAAAGCCCGGCTTGGGAGTCAGAGGTCATGAGTTCGAATTCCGACTCCGCCACTTGTCAGCTGTGTGACTGTGGGCAGGTCACTTCACTTCTCTGTGCCTCAGTTACCTCATCTGTAAAATGGAGATTGAAACTGTGAGTCCCACGTGGGACAACCTGATCACCCTGTATCTCCCCCAGTGCTTAGAACAGTGCTCTGCACATAGTAAGCGCTTAACAGATACCCGCATCATTATTATTACAGTGACCAGCATATAGTAAGTGCTTAACAAATACCATAATCATTCTTATACAAGCAGCGTGGCTTAGCGCATAGAGCATGAGCCTGGGAGTCAGAAGGTCGTGGGTTCTAATTCAGGCTCTGCCATATATCTTCTGTGTGACCTTGAGGAAGTCACTTCACTTCTCTGGGCCTCAGTTACCTCATCTGTAAAATGGGGATTAAGAGTACGAGCCCTATGTGGGACAGGAACAGTCAAGTGTCCAACTTGACTACCTGTAATCTACCCCAGCACTTAGAACAGTGCTTGGCACATATTAAGCACTTAGCAAATACCATTATTTTCTTAAATGAGTTGACAAACAGGGTAATGATGAGCAGTTCAACATTGAAATTAAATTCTCCACCACCGGACAACCAGAGACGCAAGTGTTGTTTGTGAAGTCCTTCAAGGAGACGGGGGAAGCCCCTCTCACCCTCAAGCCATGGTGGACTAGGAGTCAGAGCTATTCCAAATTTTCAACGTTGAAAGAAGACCCACTCCGGTTACATTATTATTATTATGGCATTTGTGTGAAGCACTGGGGAAGATGCAAGGTGATTAGGTTGTCCCACCTGGGGCTCCCAGTCTTAGTCCCCATTTTACAGACGAGGTCACCGAGGCCCAGAGAAGTGAAGTGACTTGCCCAAAGTCACCCAGCTGACAAGCGGCTGAACCGGGATTTCAACCCACGGCCTCTGACTCCCAAGCCCGTGTTCTTGCCACTGAGCCACGCTGCTTCTTCATCTACCCTCTGTTCCAACAGAGAAGTGGGATTCGGTGGACAGGGACCGGGTCTGACTTTATTGACTCTTGTCTCCCCCAGTTCTTGGCATGTACTAACCATTAACAGATACCATAATTCTTATTATAATGATTACAGATGTTGTTAGCATTGTGTTGGAGCGGATGGGAGAAGTATTCCAGCAGTGGGAAGCAATGTGACCTATTAGGGAGATCACAGGCCTGGGATTCACTGGACCTCGGTTCTAATCCCAGCTCTGCCACTTGCCTGTTAAGGGACCATGGGCAAGTTGCAAAACGTCTCTGTGCCTCGGTTTCCTCATCTGTAAAATGGGGATACAATATCCGGTCTCCCTTTTATTCAGAGTGTGAGCCCCATGTGTGACAGAAATTATGTCCAACCTGATTAACTTGTATGTAGCCTTAGAGCAGTGCTCTGTACATAATAAGTGCTCGATATAGCCCAGGTGGATTGATTGATGTACCCCAGCACTTAGAACAGTGCTTGGCACTTGGTAAACACTTAAAAAAAATTATGCTATCATTTTCATTCTTGTTATTATAAGCTTCAACTTAGCCCAGTTTCTAGGTTAGCGATTTTAGGCTCCAAGAGTGATCCTGTGACCCCCTGAGCTTGATCTGAAAATTAAAATTTTACCCCTACATTTTTCACAAAGCTTGGTACGTAGTGTTTCATAAATACCATTCCTACTAATAAATACGATTATGCCTAGTGATTGAAAAGTAGCCCAGTCTTGGAAAGTGAAAAGAGGACATAGAAATGGGAGTCAGAGAATCTGAGCTCTACTCCTGGCTCTGCCACTTGCCTGTTGTGTGACCTTGAGCAAGTCACATAACTTCTCTGGGTCTCATGTTCCAAGTCTGTAAAATGTAGATTAAAAACCTGCCGTCCCCCCTATTTAGACTGGGAGCTCCATGTGGGACAGGGACTGTGTCCTATTTGACTAACTAGTACATACCCCGGCACAAAGCGCGGTGCATGAGACACAGTGAACGCTAAACAAATATGAGAGTTGTTATTACCATTGGCAACCCAATAACCATCCACATATACATTCTCCACCTTTCCCATTTCAAATTGGTCATGGCCCACTTTGGCAATATGTGGTCCAGAATGTACTTGGGTTGAGGGCCAGAATTCAGTGATTTTTCCCACTTTCCCTTCCTCGTTCCCCTTTGCCTCCAAATAAAGGTGCTGATGGATCATTTTGGAGATGCTGCATTGAAGAATAATAGTGTAGTACTTAAAACTATCCCTCGGCTTTGGGAAGCAAATATCGTTGTCCCCCATTTAAATGTTCATATCAGACTCCAACCTGATCCTCTTTGTCCAAAGCTTGATGAGTTGTGAAAAAGCATTTATTTGATTGCGTTCGTATCTAAGGCCCTAGAGTCTAGACTGCATAGACTGAAAGGAGGGGAAGCTAATGAAAACTTTGAGAAGGATTGGATGTTTATCTTCGTATTTATTCAAAAGTCTGCTGTACACACATGGAGGCGAAAATCTTCTCGAAAGTAGCAAGCCAACCCTCTAATCCTAAAGTAGAATTGATAACTGCTTCTTGGAAGTTTCATCAAATCAAGATTTATGAATGGAGCCACCAGTCTTTAATGCTTCGAGCTACACTGGGAACCCTTTAATGTCAGAGCAGATTTTTACGTTTCTTTGTCGTTTTTCATTACGTCTTCAGGATTCCCAAAGGATGCTCATCCAGGAAAGTGGGTTTCCAATCCAATAGTAATTGAACTCAGTATCGATTCTTCGTACATTCACCTTCAAGACACTGTAGGTAAACACAGGGGCTGCTCTCAATGATGGGAATTAATATGAATTACCCAACAAATGGGACAGTACAACACACCGATCTGTTAAGGGGATGAGCTGGGAAATGTTACGGATGAAGAAAATGATATGTGGAAAGAGAGGAATGGGTTTTAAAAAGCGACTCGACAGATCTTCGTGTCTTATTCAAAGACACACGTGCATCTCTGAGGATTTGGAGTTTATCCATTATTAAGGCAGGTTTACATTGTGTAAAAAATGTAGGTAATAGAGGATTGTATTGGGGGGTGCAATATGGGATTTCCATGGTCATGTTGGATCGCCCATCTAACTGCAGGGTACAAAATCTGGCATCTTTAGTAACGTTGATATTTGTTAAGCGCTTACTATGTGCAGAGCACTGTTCTAAGCGCTGAGGGAGATAGAGGGTAATCGGGTGGTCCCACGTGAGGCTCACAGTTAATCCCCATTTTACAGATGAAGTAACTGAGGCACAGAGAAGTTAAGTGACTTGCCTAGTCACCCAGCTGACAAGTGGCAGAGCCGGGAGTCGAACTCATGACCTCTGACTCCGAAGCCCAGGCTCTTTTCCGCTGAGCCACGCTGTACTCCGGCCAAACAACTGGATTTTCCCTTTAAATGCTCTGCTATTAGTGCTTTTTCTGCAGTAGCAAAACAGTCCTGAATTTTAATGCTGGTATTTCTCGTTGTGCTTTCTTACTTCACGAGAAATAATGCTCCGGTCTTGCTGCTCCTGTAAAGTTTACCCTGGCTCAAACCTTACTTTCGGTCTCTACCCCGCCTGCTCATCCTTTGAATTACTCTGATGGACGTAGAGCTATTGCCAAGCCAATTCAACAGCTATTCGTTTTCTGTTTGGCAATATATATTGCAGTGTATCTCTAGTGTGGTAGCCCAAGGTGTCTGTTTGCTGAAAAGGGTGTGAAAGATAGCATCTTAAAAATTAAATATTTTCATAAGTACACATAAAAATCCAATTCATAATCTTGTATTATCGGTTTATATTTACACTGCTATTTGAACACGCAACTATATTTAGTGTGTTTTTTCCTCCCATTTTTAATAGATTTACATTGTGTTAGCCAATTTGGGGGAAACACTTTATTTCCGTTGGGAAATTATGTTTTATTTAATGCTCTTTCACTGAGCACTATTTTCATAAACCCAGTTAAGGGCACCATCATTTTTAGCTTGCTGATTTGGGGCTTAGTTATGCCAAATATTATATCACCAGATCTAAAACTAGTCCAGCACCAACCAGAGGTATCCAAACCACAGATGGTACTCTCTTTGCCCCCCCCCCATCTCACAAACCATGCAGCTTCCATATAGGACCAGGAAAGAATAATCCATCACCACTATCGGGAAAACAAATTGGCCTGGAACACCTTCCCTCCTCAAACCCTATTGACAATGACTGTCCCCTCCTTCAGAATCTTACTGAAGGCACATCTCTTCCAAGACGCCTTCCCTGAGGCCCCCATTCCTCTTCCTTCAATCTCTTCTGCATAGCCCTGACTTGTTCCTTTATTCATCCCTCCTCCCAGCCCCACGGCACTTATGTACATATCTGTAATTTACTTATTTATATTAATGTCTGTCTCCCGCCTAGACTGTAAGCTCACTGAGGGTAGGGAATGTATCTGTTTATTGTCATACTGTAGTCTCCCAAGTGCTTAGTGCAGTGCTCTGCCCTCACTAAGCGTTCGATAAATATGACTGAATGAATGAAATTGTGCACACATCCCAGTGACAATCAATCAGTGATAATTATTGAGCACTTACCGTGTGCAGAGCACCGTACTAAACATTTGAGAGACCACAACACAACAGAGAAGCAGCGTGGCTCAGTGGAAAAGAGCCTGGGCTTCAAAGTCAGAGGTCATGAGTTTGACTCCCGGCTCTGCCACTCGTCAGCTGTGTGACTGGGGGCAAGTCACTTCACTTCTCCGTGCCTCAGTTACCTCATCTGTAAAATGGGGATTAACTGTGAACCTCACGTGGGACAACCTGATTACCCTGTATCTACCCCAGCGCTTAGAACAGTGCTCTGCACGTAGTAAGTGCTTCACAAATACCAACGTTATCATTATTAACAGAGCCAGTAGGCATGTTCCCTGCCCACAACAAGGGAAACATGAGAAGCAAGGTGGCCTAGTGGATAGAACATGGAGTTGGGGATCGGAAAGACCTGGGTTCTACCAGTGGCTCTGCCACTTGTCTCCTGTATGACTTTGGGCAAGTCGCTTAACTTCTCTGTGCCTCAAGTACCTCTTCTATAAATGGGGATTAAGACTTTGATCCCTATGTGGGACATGGACCGTGTCCAGCTTGATTAGCTTGGATCTACACCGGCGTTCAGTTCAGTGCCTGGCATTTCGTATGCGCTTAACAAATACCTATATATGAGAGTCTTCTCTAGCCCTCTGTAAACTCCCTCCTCACCTAGAAGGGAATCTGAGTCCTGGTAGCCTTCTGGAACAAATTGAGCACGTGAATAAATCTGCACATGTACGGGAAGATCATGGTGCCATCAGATCGGCCTCCTAAAGCTGCTGGGGTTTCAGAACTCACTGGGCAGTCCAAATCGGTCTCACCTGCCAACTTGGAGCTAGACTTCCTTCTGGGCTCAGACGGGCTTGAGTCGAGCTCAAGTGAGTTAATTCCACCCTGCCAGCTCTTCCAGGAATTTAGAAGAATTGAGCATGTTTTGCTGTTTGCAGATAAAAAACCTTTTACAGGAAATGTTGGAATTGTATACACTTTCCTCAAATCCTAATGTCACGGAATTCATAAAAAGAATCTAAAACTGCTCTTTTCCAAGAATTTCGAGTTCCAAGAAGAGGTTTCACAAGGCACTTCTCCTGGCAACATAGAAATAATGCATAGGGCAGGAACATTCTGGGTGTTTGTTAGAAGGACAAGGCGCAAGGTAAATTCAAACCCAGTCAATTAACCACCCTTTCTGAGGTCATTGAGAAGGAGGAGATGGGTCAGTTTTGTTCGTATACCCTGGGTTTCTTGCCTCCTAGTTTTCAGAGGAAAAATTTTGGCTGGCGTTAAAGTGTGCAGTTTTGAGAGACCTGGCTATGTGAGAGCTCAGATAACAGCAAATGACTCCATCTCTTCCTCTCAAAGGGGAGAATAGGGTTGAATTATGCCAGGATTATTGACAAGGATGGACTGTTAATATACAAACTAAACTCAACAGCTTGGCAGACCCTCACAAAGAAAACACAAAAAGAGACACTGGAGTATAAAAGATATTGAATTTGAGACCGGGCAAATAATCTACTTAGCAAATGGAAGGAAACTTTGTCACTTTTGATGACCGGTTTTCTTCCCTTTACTCCACTCTATCTTCCTAAGGAACAGTCTACGGACGCTGCTTTTGCATATCTCATCGGACATCAATACTTTAATTAAAGCAGTCCTCTGACGCACAGAATACCTATCGTGGTGGGCATCAATTTGTTAATTAAAAGTCTTGGAGGAGAGACACCTCGGATACAGACAATATCGGGCGGATCTTTTAAAGCGGAAGACAAAGTACCATGAGTACACCAATCCCTGTTTTGGGTGTCGCCCTGGGACACAGAGTGAATGGAAAATAATCCCTGTTCTAATTTAGGAAGTTCCGGTAATCTATCAAGCAGATTTATGTGGGTTTTGAGTTTTTGACTCTACCTTCATGAGCCTGAACTTCAGCCACAGGAAGAAGGCATTTCAGTGCTTCTCTATCCATTAAACAATCTTGTTTATTGTGCTCTTATCAAGTGCTGGGTACTGAACTAAGGTCTTGGGAGAGCACCACAGTAACAAGACATGCATGTCTTGCCCTCTAGGAGATTGTTATTTAATGGAGTATTAGTTTCTCTCAGTTTCTGCGAAAAAGGCCACGTTGTTATAGTACCTTGACCGAGAAGACGAAAGAGACCTTTGCTAATCCAGGCATTCAGAAGGAACCAAGTAGATGGAGAATCTAGAGGAATCCAAAAGGGAACTCTGCCCAAGTGTTTAAAATCCATATCAAACTCTGACTGTTGGCCAACACTAATATTTTAAGTTGTGATACAGTTGTAAAGAATGCAAAAAAAAATTCAGAGATTTAAATCCACAAACTAAGATTTAAACCATAGGACCCAATATGTATCACCAACAGCCCCACCACACGTCACTTTCTTATTGTCCATAAACAATCGATCATATTTATTCAGCAGTTACTCCCTGTCATCTTAATGAGATGATAGAGCCACCAACCAGGTGAAACCTGTTCCCAAGAGAGCAGAGAAGAAACACCTCACTCAGCCTGCAGAGGAGACGAAGGGGAGAGAGAATGAATAAATTCTGGGGCCTCCGTTTACGAGGAACCAGCCCTTCTGATTGCAAAAGATGGTGAATCACGTCCCAAAAGATGGTGAATCAGGTCCCTTTCTGGGAAATATAATTTCTCATTCCCCTTCTCAGTAGTTTCCTTGCCAACTTTCAAGAGGAACTCTGATTATATATTTAGATATCACACAACACTCACCACCGACGTCTGGCTGTGATGCAGCCTAGTCTAACAGGGAGCGAGAAGAAAATTGTTTGCACAGAGTGCAAGCAGGAGGAAGAACAGCGGTAAAGCAGGAAAGACGACCAGAACATCGGGTTGAAATAGCTGACGGGATCATTGAACGTACAGATGGAAATATACACCGATATCCAAAACTTGAAAGAATACATATGATGATGATGATGATAGCATTTGTTCATTCATTCTAAGCTCTAAGCTCTAGGAAAGTACAATTTAGCAATACAGAAAGACAATCCCTGCCCACACCAGGCTCACAGTCTAGAAGTTTATTCATTCATTCTTTCCAATAGTATTTATTGAGTGCTTACAATGGGCAGAGCACTGTACTAAGCGCTTGGAATGTACAATTCGGCAACAGATAGAGACAATCCCTGCCCAGTGACAGGCTTACAGTCTAATCGGGGGAGAGAGACGGACATAAACAAGACAACATAATCATGATAAATAGAATCGTGGGGATGGACACCTCATTAACAAAATAAATAGGGTAATAAAAACATATACAAATGAGCACAGTGCTGAGGGGAGGGGAAGGTAGAGGGGGAGGAGCAGAGGGAAAGGGGGCTTAGCCGAGGGGAGGTGAAGGGGAGGAACCAGAAGCCAGAGGGGGAACAGAGAGGGAGCAGAGGAAAAAGGGGAAACTCAGTCTGGGAAGGTCTCTTGGAAGAGGTGAGCCCTCAGTAGGGCTTTGAAGAGGGGAAGAGAGTTAGTTTGACGGAGGTGAGGAGGGAGGCCATTTCAGGACAGAGGGAGGACGTGGGCCTGGGGTCGACGGCGGGATAGGCGAGAACGGGGGACGGTGAGGAGGTGAGCGGCAGAGGAGTGGAGAGTGTGGTGTGGACAGTAGAAAGAGAGAAGGGAGGTGAGGTAGGAGGGGGCAAGGTGATGGAGAGCCTTGAAGCCTAGAGTGAGAAGTTTTTATTTCATGTGGAGGTTGATGGGCAACCACTGGAGGTTTTTAAGGAGGGGAGTGACACGCCCAGAGCGTTTCTGCAGGAAGATGATCCGGGCAGCAGAATGAAGAAGAGACTGGCGTGGGAAGAGACAGGAGGAAGGGAGATCAGAGAGAAGGCTGACACACTAATCCAGCCGGGATATTATGAGAGCCCGTACCGGTAAGATAGCCGTTTGGATGGAGAGGAAAGGGCGGATCTTGGCGATATTGTAAAGGTGAGACTGGCAGGCATTTGTGACGGATTGGATGTGTGGGGTGAATGAGAGAGCTGAGTCAAGGACGACACCAAGGTGGCGGGCTTGAGGGACGGGACAGATGGTCGTGCCATCCACGGTGACAAGAAAGTCAGGAAAGGACAGGGTTTGGGAAGGAAGATGAGGAGCTCAGTTTTGGACATGTTGAGTTTTAGGTGACTGGCAGATATCCGGGTGGAGACGTCCCGGAGGCAGGAGGAGAAATGATCCTGAAGGAAGGGGAAGAGGACAGGAGCGGAGATGTAGATCTGTGTGTCATCTGCATAGAGATGATAGTTGAAGCCGTGGGAGAGAATGAGTTCACCGAGGGAGTGAGCGTAGATGGAGAACAGAAGAGGGCCAAGAACCGACCGTTGAGGAACCCCTACATTTAGAGGATGGGAGGGGGAGGAGGAGCCCGTGAAGGAGACCGAGAATGAACAGCCAGAAAGATGAGGAGAACCAGGAGTTGACAGAGTCCGTGACACCAAGGTGAGATAAGGTGTGGAGGAGAAGGGGATGATCGCGCTTACTCCGTGCCAGGCACTGTTCCAAATGGTGGGGTATATACAAGGTAATCAGGTTGTCCCGCATGGGGCTCACAGACTTAATCTCCATTTTACAGATGAGGTAACAGGCACAGAGAAGTGAAGAGCCTTGCCCAAAGTCACACAGCCAATAAGTGGCAGAGCCTGGATTAGAACCCACCATGTGCCTGAGTACTGAGGATAAGGGTAATTCACACAAGAGCTAAGGGTGGGGGTGGGACTGCTGATACTGTAGAGTTGGGAATTGATTGAGGAAGACTTCCTGGAGGAGGCCAGGTATTATCTGGGATAACCCTTTCCAGGTTTAGGAAGGGAAGAGCATGGGGCTTGGGAGTCAGAGAACCTCGGTTCTAACCCCAGTTCAATCACTTGCCTGCTACGCGACGTTGAGTAAGTAATAACTGTGTTATTTGTGAAGCGCTTACTATGTGCCAAGCACTGGACTAAGCACTGGGGTGGATACAAGCAAATAGAGTTGGAAACAGTCCCTGTTCCACATTAGTCTCACAGTCTCAATAATCACTTCAGAGTGTCTCAGTTTCCTCATCTGAAAATGGGGATTCAATGCCAGAGAAGCAGCACGGCGAAGTGTTTAGTGCATGGGACTGGGAGCCAGACGGTCATGGGCTCTGCCACTCATCTGCTGTGTGGCCTTGGGCAAGTCATTTCACTTCTTTGTGCCTCAGTTAATTCATCTGTAAAATAAGGATTGAGACTGAGTTCTATGAGGGATAGGGACTGTGTCCAGCCGGATTTGCTTGTATCCAACTCAGCATTTAATTCAGTGCCTAGCACATCGTAAGCACGTAACAAATATCTCAGTTATTATTACTATTACCTGTTCTCTTTCCTTTTTGGATTATGAGCTCTGTGTGGGACCACGACTGTGTCTGGCGGGATTATTCTGTATCTTATATCTCAATACAGTGCTCGGCACATAGTAAGTGTTTTACAAATACCACCATTATCATTAATATTAGGGTTTAATGGAAGTCAATCCTTAATGGGAAAAATAATCATTTCAAACACAGGGGAAACACATAGAATGCACCAAGCTTCACCTTCCTTGAGGGAAATTCAAATGAGAAATTCATACCAATATCTGTGGAAAGAGCACTGGCCTGGAAGTTAGAGGACCTGGTTCTAGTCCTGGCTCCGCCACTTACCTCTTGTGTGACTTTAGTCAATTCACTTCACTCCTCTATGCCTCAGTTACTTCATCTGTAAAATGGAATTAAGACTGTGAGCCCATGAGGGACATAAACTGTGTCCAACCTGATTAACTTTAACCCCAGCTCTCAATAGAGTATCTGGCAATAACGAGTGTTTAACAAATATCATAAAAAAAGAAAAATAAAAAGGTCTTCGCTTTGGTAGTGCAGTGTAGAGTCTAGGGAGTGCTAAAACTGTGTGCTCCTTGTGGCAGAGAATGTGTTCCTTGTCACATTGTACTCTCCCAAATGCTTAGTATAGTGCTTTGCACAAAGTAAGCGCTCAATAAATATGATTGAAGGAATGAATGAATGATAAGATATTGAAGTGACTGGGCTTTGGACCTAGAAAATGACTGGATGCAGAATGGTTTCTTAGGCTGTTTTTACCCTGGAAAAGTTTACACATCAGTAGGTTTTTAAAATGATCATCTCATCAATCAACCACACTGACTGGGCACCTAATACGAGCAGAACGCTATACCAGGTGGTTAGGGAACATAGAAAACAAGAGAAAAATATCAGAAAGCCAAGATATTTTGTGGAAGTTTTGACAATAATGTTTTTATAATGTGATGTCAGGCATAACCTTAAGCTGTGCCTACGAAGGCAGAGTCAAATGGAGGGTTGAGACACTGTTTTTGAATAATTCATATCAAAAATCAAAGCACTTCTGCCTCAAAATTCTGGATGATTGAGGTGGAAGTGCCTTTCAACTTTAATTAGCAGTGCAATTTTCTCCACTATCTAATTTCTAAGGGCAACCTTTCCCTGACGAAATAACAATCGCAGCCTCCTGGAAATCACGTTACCCAATGAAAGACCATCCGATAAACACCAATGAATGGAATGCCCAATATTAGTAGAAGTAGAAAGAACACTTACTGAGTGCCTATGGTGATCTAAGCACTGGGGAAGTAAAGGAGGAAAAATGACATATATGTATATATATACTTGCCGAGATTCGTTGAGTGTTTACTGTGCACTGAGCACTGAGCACTCGGGTGAGTAAAATGCAACAGAGTTTGCAGACATGTTCCTTGCCCACAAGGAACTTCCATTCTAAAGAGGTGAATGCTGAAAAAATTGAACATGGGTGAGGATTTAGACATGATTCCCGCCCCCCGAAGGACCTATAATCTAAGTAGTGGATGTGGATACCTAAGGCAACCGTGAAAATGCAAAACCAATCTAAAAGACAAGGAGAGTTTCTGAGCACCTGGTCCAGGGCTGTGTACATAATAAGCGCTCAGTAAATACCAATGATTAATAGTGACAAGCACTGCAGGAGCAATAGGGTTCCGGAGAAGTTGAGTTTCAGACTCCTCATGTCTCTGAATCCACCGTTCACAGTGGACACGGTCACCGTCTCCGCAACAGCCTTTCAGCTTTCTCAAGTGAGAAGCCACATTGCCTATGGAAAGCAACGTGGTCTAAGTGGAAAAAGCACAGGCCTGGGAGTCAGAGGACCAGTGTTCTATTCCCAGCCCTGCAGCTTGTTTGCTGTGTGGCCTTAGGCAAGTCACATAACTTCTCTGGTCCTCAGTTACCACATCTGGAAAATGGGGATTAAAACTGTGAGCCCCACGTGGGGCAGGGACTGTGTTCAACCTGATTAGCTTGTATCCATTCCAGTGCTTAGTATGTAGTATGCACTTAATAAATACAATTGTAAAAAAATGTTAGTAGAGGCCTGCTGCTGCTGGTGCTTAGGATCTCCTAGCACCAGCACCAGGCGGATCAGAAGCGGGCGCCAGAATAGAGAGGCTCCAGACCCATTACCTGCCCTTAGGAAGCCGAGTTCATCCCTAGACTAGGGAAAGATCAGAAAAGGACAGAGGGTTTCAAGAATCATCCTACTCTGGACCCCCATCAACTACCTGTGGGGAGCCTCCGCCTCCTGACTTTAGGGCGAACATTATTAATAATAAAATTTGCAGAATGTGTTAAGCACTTACTATTTTCCAGGCACTGTACTAACTGCTGGCATAGATACAAGATCATGGGTTTAGACAGAGTTCTTGTCCCACATGGGGCTCACAGCCTTAATCCCTATTTTACAAAGAGGAAACTGAGGCACAGAGAAGTGTGACATGCCCAAGGTCACACAGCAGGCAAAAGGCAGAGCCAGGATTAGGAACCAGGTCCTCTGGCTCCCAGGAGGGTTCTCTTGCCACTAGGCCGCGTTGCTGGGGATCTTTGTCGGTCTCCATCCATTCTAAGGCCAGGGACAATCCCTGAAATTGACAGTTCTTGGCCCATCGCCTGTGGGAGAACCCCAGCGATGGTGGCCGTGCTGCGTCGCTCTCTCGGGCCCTGGAATGGCTCATCTACAGCCCCTCAGCTCCGATAACCTACTTCCCCATTTGCTCAAATGGACACGTGCGGCCACACTCTCGTCCCTCGGCCAGACAACCTTTTCAGAAGCCACTCCAGGAAAGCCTGCCCCCGCCGAGTCACCTTTCACGCCGCCGCCCTGTGGGGAAGAATAGAAACCGGCCGACTATCGAGTCGTTCTGTTTCACACGCTGCAACTCCGGGTCAGGAGAGCAATTGCTTCTCTGTGTTAACCTTTCAAAAGGGGACGAAATCTTGTTCTCCTTAAATCCAAATGGTCCCAGACAATGAGAAGGGGAACTGAGCGGCGGCCTCCCACCCCACGACGATTCGAGGCCCGTAATGCCAGGACCATCGCTGCCTTCCAGGCTCAACAATACAGAGACACTTGTCCTGATTTCTACCAGCTGGGTCTCAGTGGCGACGGAATGTGTCCGGGAGATTTGGCCCCGGCTACCGCTGCTGCTTTCTTTCCGGGGAAAGCAAAACAGAAATCTTAAAACACCGTCACCATTATCTTCGGTATTTACTGGGGGAAACGGCCTTTCTTAGTAGATAGAGCACTGGCCTGGAAGTCAGAGGACTCGGGTTCTTATCCTTCTTATCCGCGCTCCAGCACTTGTTTGCTGTGTGATCTTGGGCAATCATTTCACTTCTCTGTGCCTCAGTTACCTCGTCTGTAAAATGGGAATTAAGGCCGGGAGCCCCATGTGGGACAGGGACTCTGTCCAACCTGATTAGCTTGTATCTACCCCAGTGCGTAGAACAGGGCTTGATACAGAGTAAGCGCTTAACAAATGGCATCATTATTATTACTGAGTGGCTACTGTGTACCTTTCCTGACTAGTAAGCCCATCAAAGGGCAGGGACGGTCTCTGTCTGTTACCGATTTGTCCATTCCAAGCGCTTAGTACAGTGCTCTGCATATAGTAAGCACCCAATAAATACTGTTGAATGAATGAATGAATATCTCATCACCTCTCCCTGTTTTGTTAATGAAATGTACATGGCCTTGATTCTATTTAGTTGCCATTGTTTTTACGAGATGTCCTTCCCCTTGACTCTGTTTATCGCCATCGTTCTCGTCTGTCCGTCTCCCCCGATTAGACCGTAAGCCCGTCAAAGGGCAGGGACTGTATCTGTTGCCGACTTGTTCATTCCAAGCGCTTAGTACAGTGCTCTGCACATAGTAAGCGCTCAATAAATACTATTGAATGAAGGAATGAATGTTTCGTCTTCACATTGTCTAACTTAGACACTTCAGTCTGTACCTACTAAGTTCTTAGGTACTCAGCCCTCCAACACACAACTTCCCCTTGACTTCATTTTGTTGCCCGTCTCAGCAGCTAATTTATTAGCTCCTAAAGGGCAGGGTCCCCCTCAGGGTCTCACCTGGGAGGGTTTCCAGTAATCCACCAGCCTCCGCTACGGGAGAGAGAGTCAAGCAGAGGCCTACCCATTCCATTCCTAGCCTGGACAGTGGCTAGCGAGTGGCAGGCCATCTGCTACAAGTCAAAACTCACCCATGCTGCGCAGCGGCGGCACGGGAGAGAGTCGAGGGCGGAGACTCGAGTTTACTGCGCGGAAGGCGGCAGTGGTTAACCACTTCTGTATTTTTACCAAGAAGTCTCTATGGATCCACTACCAGAACGATTGCAGACGGAGAGCGGAGCATTCAGGGAGAGAAGTGTCCGGGGTGTCGCTATGGGTCGGAAACGACGGCGTAAGACGACGAAGGGCGGAATTGTGTCTTCCAAATCTATTGTATTCTCCCTAGCATTTAGTTTATTCATTCAATAGCATTTATTGAGTGCTTACTGTGTGCAGAGCACTGAACTGAGCGCTTGGAATGGACAAATCGGTAACAGTTTAGTGCTCTGCACACAGCAAACAGTATATCCCACTGATCGATCACTGTACTATGCTACACTACATTAGCCCTAGGGACTTAGCCTATATGTAAGAAGAAGATTATACTGTCCCTGCTCTCAATCAATCGATCAATCAATAGTATTGAGCTCTTGCAGAGTCCTGTACTATGCACTTTGGAGCACAGAGTTGGTAGACTCGAGTTCTACCCTCAAGGAGTCCTAAAGGTGCTTACAATCTAATAGAGCCTTTTATGTTTGCATCTATATAGGCCAAGTGAATAATTCAGGAATTACTTGGTGAAATCCCTAAGACGGCCTGTCTTGTTACTTTGGTTCTGAGATAACTGCGGCTGAAGAAACAGATTATCTGAGTAACTACTGAGCAACCACTGCTATTACTCTGATCCCAGTTAGATTCCATGGAGACACTGGGGCGATTCCACAACGATGATGGCTTTCTGGTAAAATAGAAACAGGTTTCGCTTTCAGTCCGCATAGGCCTCACTCTAAATGGTATTGGGCATTCTGCTCCCCGAACAACATGGATGAAATAGATCCTCCGCTGTAATTAAAAATGGGTTCAGAGTGAAAGCACCAATTCTAGAAACGTAACTGATAATGGTAGAGTTCATATAATGACATGGTAAATGGTCTAAATATGTGAGAGAGAAAGGCTTGATTGTCAGATTACTCCAAAATGACCCTCCTATGACAACAGAGAGGGACCCTGGGAAGATTGGAGGGGGGTGACAGGAGAGGACGAAGGGGAAACGATCCTTTCTTTTCTACCATTGCGCCTCGGCTCACGCTCTCCACTTCTGCCAAGAAAACCCCATGTTCTTGATTCTCCTGCCTCGAACTCCTTGCTCGCACCTTCTTCTATTTTTGGCACCCTTCCCGTCCCCCGTCAACTTCTTCAAATCCACAGCACTCTTCCTCTTCTCCCACTCCCTTCTGCATCACCCTAACTTGCTCCCTTGGTTCTTCCCGGCTCCCAGCTTCACAGCACTTATATACACATCTGTGATTTACTGATTTTTGCTGATGTCTGTCTCCTCCCCGTCTAGACTGTAAGCTTGTTGTGGGCAGGGAATGTGTCCGTTTATTGTTGTGCGGTGCTCTCCCAAGCGCTTAGTACGGTCGTCTGCACACAGTAAGCTCACAATAAATACAGTTGAAGGAATGAGTGAACAACACTCCCATCTGTTACTGATTTTTTTCAGGACATTTCCTCCACATCCATTAATTCAGACATTTATTGAATGCTTACTGTGTGCTGAGCACTGTACTAAGCACTTGGGGGAATACGATGCAATCTTAGACACATTCCCTGCCCACGGTGAGTTTACATCCACCACCTCAGGTCTTGCCTTCAGTCACCTCAGCACCCCTGTGTCTTTATCTAATAATCATGGTTCTTGTTAAGCATTCACTATGTGCCAGGCACTGTACTAAGCTCTGGGGCAAATACAAGATAATCAGATTCGACACAGTGCCTGTCCCCCACAGGGCTCTCCTTCTAAATAGGAGAGAGTAGGTTGTCATTCCCATTTTACAGATGAGGAAACCGAGTCACAGAGAAGTAAAGTCACTTGCCCAAGATTACACAGCAAGTCAGTGGGGAAAGCCGTGTGTTCTAGTGGAAAGAGCACAGGCCTGAGAAGCAGAGGATCTGAGTTTTAATCCTACTTCTGCCACTTGTCTGCTGTGTGATATGTGACTTTAGGCAAGTCACTTCACTTCTCTGTGCCTCAGTTACCTCATCTATACAATGGGGATTAAGACGTGAGCAACATGTGGGACAGAGAATGTGTCCAATCTGATGATCTTACATGTACCCCAGTACTTAGTACAGTGCCTGGCACATAGCAAGTGTTAAACCAATATCACAAAAAAATGGGCAGTGCTGAGATTAAAACCCAGGTCCTCTAACCTCCAGGCTTGTCCCTTTTCCACTAGGCCATGCTGCTTCCCGTCTGTTTCTTTATTTTTTATTTTGTTTTTGTTGTTTTTTTATCTGCTGTGTTTTTCATTTATAACTACACTCAATCTATTGCATTTTCACCTTCTTGCCTCTCTTACTAGATTGTGAGCATCTCAAAGGTAAAATCCTCCCAGAACTTTGCACTGTGCTTTCTACATGGCAAGTAATAATAATAATGTTGGTATTTGTTAAGCGCTTACTATGTGCAGAGCACCGTTCTAAGCGCTGGAGTAGATACAGGGTAATCAGGTTGTCCCACGTGAGACTCACAGTTAATCCCCATTTTACAGATGAGGTAACTGAGGCCCAGAGAAGTGAAGTGACTCGCCCACAGTCACACAGCTGACAAGCGGCAGAGCCGGGAGTCGAACCCATGACCTCTGACTCCGAAGCCCGGGCTCTTTCCACTGAGCCACGCTGCTTCTCAACTTCTTAGTTAATGCCAATATTGGTAATAATAGTGATTTAAGCAATGTTTTCTTTCCCCATCTGACATGCATTAGTCCTGTGGTGCTGTGAGGAGCTCATTTCTTGGACAGTGATTTTTTTTTTTATAGTATTTTTTACACGCTTACTATAAGCACGGCGACTGTACTGACTGCTGGGGTAGATATAAGTTAATCAGGTTGGACAGTCCATATCCCATGTGGGGTTCCCAGTTGTAATCCCCAGAAGAGGTAACTGAGGCCCAGAGAAGTTAAGTGATTTCATTCATTCATTCAATAGTATTTATTGAGCACTCACTATGTGCAGAGCACTGTACTAAGCGCTTGGAACGAACAAGGCGGCAACAGATAGAGACGGTCCCTGCCGTTTGACGGGCTTACGGTCTGATCGGGGGAGACGGGCAGACGGGAACGATGGCGATAAATAGAGTCGAGGGGAAGAACGTCTCGTAAAGACAGTGGCGACTAAATAGAATCAGGATTTGCCCAAGATCACACAGAAGACAAGTGGCAGAAGGGGGATTAGAACCCAGGTCCTTCTGACTCCCAGGCCTGTGCTCTGTCTACTTGGCCAAGCTGCTTCTCTGTCAACATTTCTTTAGTCCTCAAAGAGATATAGCTAGTCAGTCAGTCAGTGGTATTTATTGAGCACTTCTTCCACTGTACTGTCAATGGAGTTGGTAGATACAAGCCTTGCACTTAGAGAGTTTACAATCTAGTCGATAAGTGAAAGATTATGCGCCCCCCAGTTTATTCTAACCGTTAAAGCACTGACATGTTGGCTAACCATTTCATCGTGATATGTTTGTCATGTCATAGTAATAATAATTTTGGTATTTGTTAAGCGCTTACTATGTGCAGAGCACTGTTCTAAGCGCTGGGGGAGATACAGCGCTTGAGAAGCAGCGTGGCTCAGTAGAAAGAGCATGGGCTTTGGAGTCAGAGGGCATGAGTTTGAATCCCAGCTCTGCCACTTGTCAGCTGTGTGACTTCACTTCACTTCTCTGTGCCTCAGTTCCCTCATCTGTAAAATGGGGATGAAGACTGTGAGCCCCACGTGGGACAACCTGATTCCCCTGTGTCTCCCCCAGCACTTAGAACAGTGTTCTGCACACAGTGAGCGCTTAACAAATACCAACATTATTATCATTATTATTACAGGGTAATCAGGTTGTCCCACGTGAGGCCCACAGTTAATCCCCAATTTACAGATGAGGGAACTGAAGCACAGAGAAGTGAAGCGACTTGCCCACAGTCACACAGCTGACAAGTGGCAGAGCTGGGATTCGAACTCATGACCTCTGACTCCCAAGCCCGGGCTCTTGCCACTTGGGACATGTAGAGTCGGGAGGTGGTGGGAAGAGGAGAAAAAGAAAGAGAGAATTGAGGCGACAAAGGAGAAGGGGGAGAAGAGAGAGAGAGGCAGACAGACAGATAAGGAGAAGCAGAGGGAGCGAGATGGGAGGAAGAGGGACAGGGACAGAGATTGCAAAGAGACAAACCACCTACGGGATTTTACACTGTTATTTTGCAAGGATCAGTCTTGGGTCTGGGGCTACTTAACCTTTTCATCAATGAGTCAGATGATGGAATAGAGACCATGGTTCATTAGGTTTGCAGATGGGACCAGGCTAGGAGGGAGATTAAAGGACAGGATTAAAATTCAAATAACCTTGACAACCTGGAGAAGTGGTAAGAGACATTTAGGATGAAATTCGATTGAGCCGACTGGAGTGCAGTACCTCTAGGGTGGGAAAGTAACTTGCAAATTCCAAAGTGGAAAAAAAAATGACGGTGTAAAAGTTCACCAGAAAAGGATCTGAGGATCATAGCGGGCCACATACTTAACCAGAAAATAATGCTATTTAAAAATGTCAGCCTATTATTATTAAGAAGAAGAAGAAGAAGAAGAGCGTGTGTTAAGTGCTTATTAAGTTCCAGGCACTGTACTTAAGTGCTGGGGTAGATACAAGCTAAACTGGTCAGACACAGTTCCTGTCCCACCGAGGGCTCACAGTCTTCAAACCCATTTTACAGATGAGGTAACTGAGGCACAGAGGATAATATTGTGGTTTTTTTTAAACACCTACTATGTGCCAGACATTATGATGGTGGATACAAGCAAATCATGTAGGACAAAGTCTCTGTCCAATGTGCAGCAAACAGTCTCAGAAAAGTGAAGTGCCTTGCCCGAGGTCACACAGCAGACAAGTGGCGGAGCTGGGATTAGAACCCGGGTCCTCTGACACCTGAACCCGAACTCTGTTCCAGTAGGCCACGCTGCCGAGTTGCATAGTAGGAGTACAACTTTGGGAGCCCCTCCCTACCCAGGTCTGATCACAGGTCATCACGGTGGTTCCGTGAAATCAGTGTGGGGGAATGCTTTCCGGGGCTATGCCGTCCGTGATGGAAGTTTCTGACTACCTAGGTTGTCTTTTGTGGTGTTTCAGCTCTGCAGAAATCCTGTAAAAGAGGTAGCCATTGAGGATGGGTGAAGATGGCGGCTACCACGGCAGTTCCGTATTGGTCTGCGGTACTTTGTCATGACAATGGTACTGAGCTGTGGTCCCTGTGACCGGATTTCGCATGCAAAATTCTCACGTGCATATTATAATGTGCCACATATTCGCCTACCCACTCACGTCTTCCATTCCGTGCCCTGGCTGGGCTGTAACCGTCAGAGACGGAGTGAATTCATTCGATTGTATTTTTTGAATGCCTCCTGGGTGCGGGGCACTGTACTAAGCGCTTGTGTGACATAGTTCATCACGTCGAGTCCGGGAGCAGGAGGCCAGGGAAAGGGAGCGCTGTAGGAGAACTACCGCAGTGAATACACTATCTACTCTTTATTTTATTTTTTTAATGATTTTGCTAAGCGCTGACCGTGTGCCAGACACCGTACTAAATGCTGGGTTGGGCACAGATTAATCAGTTTGGACACAGTCCTTGTCCCACATCAGGCTCACAGTCTTCATCCCCATTTTACAGACGAGGCAAATGAGGCACAGAGAAATTAAGGGACTTGCCTAAAGTCACACAGCAGACAAGTGGCAGAGTAGGATTAGGATCCAGGTCCTTCTAACTCCCAGGCCCGTGATCTATCCACTGTACCATGCTACTTCCATTTGTCTGGACTGGTTTACGCAAGCGGCAGAAGGGTAGCTGTTTTAGAAACCTATGCTGATCTCTCAGGTAGTTTTCTTTTTATATGTTAAGGATTATGAGATTAGAAAATTCCTCATGCCAGACACCGGTGTGCCCCAAACTTCCTCATCAGGCCGGGACTTGTACCTTCCCCTTCTTATTGGTCGGGTTTATTTTCCTAAGGTTTCATTTACAACAGGCTAACTTGGAGTCTCTCTACTTCCCTGGCTCTACCTTCACTTCCTTTCTGGGGCTACTTAAACAGTCCTTGGAAGCTGACATATATAGGTAGCCGCTTTGAGGTAGGAATATAGGTTATTTTAAAATAAGAAACGCACTGAACTACATCAAGTACAAAGGTCTCTGAAATATACTCCGTCCTACCAAGAACCTCAATTCCTGTATGTGTTTTGGCTTGAAAGCAATGGCGGGAGTAGGGCATTTTCTTCTGAAGGCCTGCTTCTTTATGTCTATGTCATGACAGCGTGGCTCAGTGGAAAGAGGCCGGGCTTGGGAGTCAGAGGTCATGGGTTCGACTCCCGGCTCTGCCCCTTGTCAGCTGGGTGACTGTGGGCAAGTCACTTCACTTCTCTGGGCCTCAGTGACCTCATCTATAAAATGGGGATTAACTGTGAGCCCCACGTGGGACAACTTGATGACCCTGTATCTCCCCCAGCGCTTAGAACAGTGCTCTGCACATAGTAAGTGCTTAACAAATGCCAACATTATTATTATTATTACAAAGTGTGGGAAGAAATGATTGGGGGTTTGCAGGTAGCCCTGGACATTAAGTCCATCAATCAGTTGTATTTATTGAGCGCTTACCATGTACAGCACACTGTACTAGTTGGTAGACACATTTACTGTCCACAACAAGCTTACGGTCTAGAGGGAGGGCACCCAAATCTGAGGGTATCCCAGGTGCCTCCATCTATCAGAAATGCCCTTCGGGCAATTCAGCCATTTTCCTACAGGTTGGGCGGGGAAGAAGCAGGGCTAATTAATTCTGAGATCACCTGACTATTCCAAAGACTCAGGACGCAAATACACTTTTGTCCCAAGGTGCCAAAGACCCAATTAGTAGGTTTGAAGCAGTGTGCTTACTTAACCGTTCTTTGCCAAGTTTGTATGTGATTGTAAAGTTCTTCATGAACCTTTGGGGATGGGGACGAAGTGAATGTTATTAAGCAAGCTTTCCTTAGCAGAGGATTCGGCTCCCAGGAAAAATTCAAATTCTTCTAAGTATCCATGTCAAGGATAAAATTCCAAACCTGTCGACTCAATAGGCTAAGGACATCCCTCAGTGACTTAGAAAGACCGATTCGGGGGCTCCACTGTGTTGAAGTCTGAGCTCTGGGTGTATATACCCAAGCGGGTATGTAGATTATAATGAATCATGTATCAAAATCATGGCTGTGGATTGAAAATTGCTTTGAAGATTAAGATCATGTTCAAGCTCCCACTTAGAAAACAATATATATATATATATATATATATATATATATATATATATATATGTGTGTATACATGTATAAACATAAATACATATATATATCATTATTTGTTTGCTTGTTCTTATCGTATCTGTTGAGAGCTTACTGTTTGCCAGGCACTGAAGTCCTGAACCTACCTCAGATCCTGCCTTGATGCCTGCAGTAGCCTCCTTGCTAAGGTGCCTTCCCCTGTCTCTTCCCCCTCCAATTCTTCCTTCACTCAGCTGCCCGGATCATTTTTTCTAAAAGAAAAATTCAGTCCGAGTCTCTCCACTCCTCAAGAACCTCCGGTGGTTGCCCATCAACCTCCATATCAAACGGAAATTCCTTGCCATCAACTTTAAGGCACTCGATCAGCTCATCTGCCTCATACTATACCTCACTGATTTCCTGCTACGACCCGGCCCGCACACTTTGTTCCTCTGACAAAAAACGATTCATTCTCTCTCCGTCTCATCTATTTCACCAATGACCCCCCCACCCAAGTCCTCCCTCTGACCTGGAACTCCCTCCCTCTTCCTATCTAACAGTCCACCGCTCTCTCCGCCTCCGAAGCCCTATTAAAAATCACAGCTCGAAGAGGCCTTCCCCAATTAAACCCTCATTTCCCCTACTCCCTTTACTTTCTGCGTTGCCTATTCACTTGGATCTATACCTTTAAATTACTTTATATTCACTGCACCCTCAGCCCCACAGCACTACGTACATATCCATGAATTATTTTAATGCGCGTCTCCCTCTCCAGGCCGCATGCTCCTTATGAGTATGGAATGTGCTTACCGACTCTACGGTATTGTTCTCCCCCAAGTTCTTAGTACAGTGTTCTGCACACAGTAAGCACTCAGTAAATACTACTGATCGATTAATGTTCCATCTCACTTCCACGGCAGTTCCAACGGTGACAACGACGTTCAAGATTTAACAACAAATGGCAGTTCGGATCACAGACGATTTGGTCCCGGAGCATAGTCAAGCCATTCTAGACTGATGAATCCCCATTTTACACTCGAGGAAACGGGGGGACTGGGAAGTTACATGACCTGCTCAAGTTCACAGAACGGGCAAGTGGCGGATTCGGGTTTAGAACCCAGGTTGTCTGATTCCCTAATCTTTCCACTTGTTGTCTTATGCTGTCGAGTCATCCCCGCCCCATAGCGACACCATGGATGCATCTCTCCTAGAACGTCCCACTTGTTTTCCCGGTTCTACCTCTGCCTCCCATTCCCTATCTGGGGATGTATTTTGGGTCCTCTTCTCAATTTTTATTCAAACCCTTAGGGATCTCATCCACTCCCACAGTTTTCACAACCACTTCTATAAGGATGATTTTCAAGTTTACCTTGCTAGCCCCTACCTCTCACCTCCCCTGCAGTCTCACAGTTCCATTCGCCCTAAGTACATCTCTTCATGGTTTTCCCAGCAACCACTAGAAGTTGTAGGAAAAAACATTTACTGTGTGAAAAGCAGGGGACTAAGTGCTTGGGAAAAAATACCCAGATGAGCTTTAGACACAGGGTTTGGTTCCCCCGAGAGGATCACAATCTAAGAATAAGTGTTGGAGTGGGAACTGGCAGCAGACACGTAAGGAAAGATGCAACCCTGAAAACCAAAAACAGCGTGAAGAAGCAGCGTGGCCTAGTGGAAAGAGCTCAGGCCTGGGCGTCAGAAGACCTGGGTTCTAACCACCGCTTTGCCAACTGTTTACTGTGTGATCTTGGGCAAGTCATTTAACTTTCCTGTGCCTCGGTCGCTCGATCATATTTACTGAACGCTTGCAGTGTGCAGAGCACTGGACAATTTAACAGAATAACAGACACAGTCCCTGCCCACAATTCAATTTCCTCAACTGTAAAATGGGGATTTAATACCTGTTCTCCCTCTTACTTATACTGCGAGCCCCAATGTGGAACAGGGACTGTGTCCCACCTAATTATGCTGCACCTACCCCAGTGCTTATAACAGTGTTTTCCACAGAGTAAGCGCTTAAAAAAATCAATTAAAAACTTCCTCCTCTACCCCTGGTTTAATAAGAGGAGGGGCCATAGACCCCTACATTAACCTACTAGGGTATATCGGGGAGAGAGAGGACAATTGAAATCAGTTCCTTTCCAGCTTGGTACATATAATCATTACCCATAACAGACAAGAGACAGGAGCCTGAATTTTCCACCATCGCATTCTCCGGGGCCTCGGGAATCATCCTCCATCCTCCCACCCCTAACTTCTCTATCTCCATTTGGAGAACAGACTGTAGGCAGCAACGTACTTGCAATTTGGAGCAAATATTCCCAAACCCACAGTGCAGCTACCATCACAAAATGTAGAAGCATCGAAAGGACCTGGGGATTCATCAACCCTTAGCCTCAGTTGAGATCCTTCTCAGATAACCAGGGGTTTTATCTCAACAACAGATAATTATAATGTCGTTGCCTAATGGCCCAATTGTTCTAACGTGTAATGACCAGATTAATCAGAGAAACTGGAGCTCTCCTAAGGAGATCCCTGAGAATTTTCATAAGCACACGCCAAGAATAAAACCCCACAGTGAACTAATAATACAAAGCTCTCGTCCTAGTAAAGCTGGTTCCTCGGTGGTGGAATCAATTAAACTCTTTGAAGTGAGCGGTCTTATTTCTTGTGGATTTCAGTAGTTTTTAGTACATTCATTCGATCGTATTTATTGAGCGCTTAATGGGTGCAGAGCACTGTATTAAGCTCTTGGAAAGTACAGGTCAGCAATAAAGAGAGACAATCCCACCGACAATAGGTTTAGTGCACGTTGATGAGTATAACCCCACCCATGGGCTTTCCTCAAGGAAGTGATCATAATAATAATAATGTTGGTATTTGTTAAGCGCTTACTATGTGCAGAGCACTGTTCTAAGCGCTGGGGTAGACAAAGGGGAATCAGGTTGTCCCACGTGGGGCTCACAGTCTTAATCCCCATTTAACAGATGAGGTAACTGAGGCCCAGAGAAGTGAAGTGACTCGCCCACAGTCACACAGCTGACAAGTGGTGGAGCCGGGATTCGAGCCCATGCCCTCTGATTCCCAAGCCCGGTCTCTTTCCACGGAGCCACGAGTACTGCTATACCCCTGCTAGCACTCTCAGTTATTCCATCAAAGTACAGTGGTAAGCCAAAAGTGTTAACCAAAATATAGTTTCTCATAGGAAAAATATAAAGGGCATTAATGCATTCTCAAGAACTAAAGAACTGACGAAAGCACTATATTTTAAAACACTGATTAAAACACAATTGATACAGTTACAGAATAATTAAACAGCTATGTAAATATGCACCAATATTTTGAATTATAAATTTGGCGTACATGTATGTAAACACAGTACTTAATTTTTCAAGCTTTTTTTTTAAGGAAAAGGCACCCTGTGCTAGCAACTCTAACGGAAAGAGTACAGTCCTGAGAGTCAGAGGACTTGGGTTCTAGTTCTGCCTTCACCACTGGTTTGCTGTATAACCTTGGGAAAATTGCTTAACTTCTCTGTGCCACAGTTACCTAATCTGTACAATGGGGATTAAAGCTCTGAGCCAAATGTGGGACACGGACTGTGTCTAACCAGATTATCTCGAATCTTCTCCAGCGTTTAGTTCAGTGCCTGGCACATAGTAAGTGCTTAACGAATTCCATAAAACAAAACCAGACAAAAAAACACTAGAAATCTGCAGTTACCTATGCTAAATATATGTTAGTGTAAATTGAAATGGACTTTAATCACTCTCTCAAATCAGCCAGAATACTTCAAATGGGAGTATTTAAGACAAAGAAAGCTTTGAAAGTGTTATCTGAAAGTGAGAGAGTGCTATAAGCAAATACTGATTTTAAAGCCCAGCATTTACTGAGCATCTGCTGTGTGCAGAGCACTGTGCTAAGAATTTAGGAGAGTACAATGGTGTTATCACGAAAGAACCTAAATAAACGCATTATGATCGGAGTGGCTGTAATTGCTTCTATCTCACCACCAGTGACCACCAAGTCACCATCTCTGCCTTGGTCACGCACCCCCCAAAGCTGTGCTTTAGAGAATAATAATGATATCTATACACTAATAATAGTAACGGTATTTGTTAAGGGCTTACTATGTGCCAGGCACTCTACTGAGCGCTGGAATCGGGACCAGCTGTAGGGAGAAGCCAAGTCCTTGTGTTCGCGTTCCCTGCAACGCTTGCATGTACCACGCCAGCGGGAAAGAGGACCTCACTCTACCTGTGGTTCTGGGCAGGCGGTGGGTGAGACTCCTTGCTTTGTGGATGAGTTACTAGGAACTATTAAGCATGGTCGGGCAAGCTGGCAGAGCCATCTCAGAAAAAGAGCATTCCTTCCTCTTCAATATTGACCGCCAAAAGCCCTTTGAAAGGTCCAGCAGGCCTCCAGATTAATCCAGTTAGGCAGTGATCAGGTGCAGTTTCCCAGTGCAGAATTACACACTTGCAATCTTCACCTCCATCCCCCTTTCAAATGCTCGGAATCTAGGAGCATTAAAGAGAAGGGTGAAAAATGCCTTAAATTACCTGAAACCAAGAGACACAGTCAGAGGATATTGAGTAATTGGAAATCATTACTTAAGGTCTTCAGCATCTATAAAGCCAGGTTATGGCTGGCCAGGTTGGTTAGCGCAGAGTTAGCATTTGACTTACAAATCTTTCACAGGAGAAAAAGCACATAAAGGTGGAAGTAATGGCAGTTATTGAGCACTCGCATTCATTCATTCATTCGATCGTATTAATTGAGCGCTTACTGGGTGCAGGGCACTGTACTAAGCGCTTGGGAAAGTACATTGCAACAATATACAGTGACATTCCCTGCCCACAACAAGCTTACCATGTCAGCTGTGTGACTGTGGGCAAGTCACTTCACTTCTCTGTGCCTCAGTTCCCTCATCTGTAAAATGGGGGTGAAGACTGGAGCCTCACGTGGGACAACCTCATTCCCCTGTATCTACCCCAGTGCTTAGAACAGTGCTCTGCACGTAGTAAACGCTTAACAAATACCAACATTATTATTATTATTATTAGAAGGCGATTTGAGCTCAGCACTGTGCTGAGCACTGGGGTGAATACAAAAGAAATCCACAAAGATGTGGACTCTCTCCTAAAGGGACTCACAATCAAGGTAGGGGAAAACAAACACTTAGGACTGAAAAATGAATTACAGGCAAATGCAAAGACAAATAAATACAGCGTGGCTTAGTGGCAAGAGCCCGGACCTGGAGGTCAAAGGGCGTTGGTTCTACTTGTCTGCTGTGTGACCATGGGCAAATCACGTAACGTCTCTGGACCTCAGTTACCTCATCTGTAAAAATGGGGATTAAAAAATGTGAGCCCCACGTGGGACAATCTGGTTACTCTGTATCTAGCCCAATGCTTAGAACAGTGCTCAGCACATAGTAAGCGCTTAACAAATACCATAATTATTATTATTATTATTAAATGACTGGCGGAAGGGAGAGATCTTGTCTGCTGACTCTATTGTCCTCTGCCAACCACTTAGTACCATGTCCTGCACACAGAAGGCAACCAATAAATACTATTTCTTGGTAGAAGAATAACCTAAAAAGATTAGAGCTCTTCAGTCTAAAAAAATGAAGACTAAGTAGTGGATATGATATATACATATATATATATATACATATATACACACACACACACATATTGCACATAGTAAGTCCTTAACAAATGTCTTCATTATTGTTATTATATATAAAACCTTGAAGGATATGGTCTAGGCAAAAGCAGAAATGTTGTCGACCAAATCCCACACCACCTCTAGGTCCCCCAGTAAAGTTTGAAGCAGACAGGTTCAACATGAACAAGAGAAAAGCCTTTCTTACACGTAAAGAGGTAGGCATGTAAAATTTGTTCCCACAGGAAGTTGCACTTTCAGAAAATATCAGTGGACTCCAGAAACGTCTAGATTAATACATAGACAAGATGCTTATGGGGGTTGCTAGAGGGGAAATTAGGAATCTTGAATGACCCATCGTAGTAACCAGGAGCGTGGACATCCAGGAAGGTTAATCATCACATTCTTCATCCAAAGATCTTGTTGCTATTCTGTCAAAAGACAGAATCCTGGACTAGATGGACCATTTCCTAACTAGTGATGACACTGCTCTCTATCTTAGCGCTGCAAAATAGCTTGTTTGGTTAATCCTACTTAAGGATCATTGCTTTTGAAGTCCCAAATAGTGGGAGAGGGGCTTTATTGGCATATGCTTGAGAGCCTGTGGGGAGCACAGCCATTTTGATTACTCAAGTAATGGGTTTGGCAAGGGAAGGGTGATGGTGAAATTGGGATTGTTCATTCTTGAAAGAAGGTGACTAAGGAGGTGGCTGAACTGAAGTGCTTTAACTAGTTTTGGTTCCTAATACCAGGAAACCTGACGATTTATTGGTACTCACCAGCCGGATAAGGACTAGGACATTTGGGTGTAAATTGAGGGAGTCGTAAAACAAGAAATTGGAAGAGGTGACTTTTGTGGGAAGTTAAATAGGCCTTGAGGAAAGAGGAAATGATCTTTGTAGCCAAATGGAATGGGATTAGGGACTCGACAACTCAAGGAGCATTTAGGTTCATTGGAAGGGAGATTAAGAAATTAAAAATGATTGTGCTGTTAATCTTTGTCCTATCATTCTGCCTTTGGACAGTCATAAAAAACATTCAGAGCCAGGAAATTAATGACAATGCAAATTCGGATGATAATCCTAATAGGTCCTTTTTAGTGAGAAGTAATTTGAAGGAGAAGAGGAATAAGGCTGAGAAGAGGCTTCGAATCGCAGATAACCACAAATCTGCTTAAACAGACTGGCTGAAAACTTGTCTTGGTGCATCTTTGCTGCAACTTAGAAGCTCTCACCAGAACCTGGAGGGTTTGCTTTCAAATAAATATATATCAGCAAATTAATCTGAGGGTCTATTACTTTGCTGTGATGGTTGGGTCATTTTGACACCCTTGAAAGGAAATCTGTAAACTCAGACATTAACAAACAGGAAAATCGATTTGATTAATGTGGGATTTGGGTTCATTTTATTTAGGGTAAAGAAATTACTCATGAAATATGGGCTTTTGAGATTTATTAATCTTTTCATCCTCTGGGCAGAAGGAGTTAGAATTCTCCATTAGCCAGTGAGAAGGACTGTGAGGGAGAGCCTGTTTCAGGCCCTGGGGTGGGCCTTTGTTTCAGGGTTGGTGATAAAACGTGTTCAAGATGAAGATTTCTGATGTAGTTTTCTCCCTGTCGGGACCTGCAGCGAAAAATTTGATTCGCGTGAAACTTGATTGGGTTCGCTGTGCATTTATTCCAAAATTCAGAGTATTCTGCTGCTCTATCTCTAAGTGGATCTGTTACAGGGTCCAAAGGACAACTCTTCTTTTTTTTCTAGACAATTCTCTGGTCCCAAAAAGTAAACTTGGGGAAGGCATCATCATGGGGAGCAGCGTGGCCTTGTGTTTAAAGCCCGGGCCTGGGAGACAGAAGGACCTGGGTTCTATTCCTGGCTCCACCGCATGTCTGCTGTGTGATCTTGGGCAAATATCATTTTACTTCTCTGTGCCTCAGTTACCTCAGCGGTAAAATGGGGATTAAGACTGTGATCCCTATGTGAGGCATGAGCTGTGTCCAACCTGATTACCTTGTATCTATCCCAAAGCTTAGAAAAATGCCTGGCACTTAGTAAATATTTAACAAATACCACTTGCTGAAAAAAATGCTCTAATCCTGACTCTGCCTCTTGCATGTTTTTGAAACTTGGCCAAGTCACTTGAATTCTCTGTGCCTCTGCTTCCACATCTGTAAAATGGGGATTCAATACTTGCTTTCCCTCCTACTTAGACTCTGAGCCCCATGTGTTACAGGGACTGTGTGTGACCCGATTATCTTGTATCTACCCCAGCGCTCAGAGAAGTGTTTGATACAGAGTAAGGCCTTAGCAAAGATAATAATAAATCCTACCGACTCTATGAGCCCTATCTGTGTGGGACAAGGACTGTGCCTGACTTGTACAAATAATCTCTGCCCGTTCGTTGCTCTGCTGGTTCAATGCGACAATCAGAGCCTGGGTCGGTTTCACATCTTTATTCTGCAGAATGGTCAGGCTTTCCCCACTTCTGGATCATAGCAAGACCCGGAGTAGCATTTTATTTCGGCTTTTATACACACAAGAAAGTAAGTTGTTCGGTTGGTCCTGTGATTCAGCAGCGGAGAAGTGAGTACACAGAGTAACCCCAAATTTCACCAGCTTGCTTGGGCAACAACAGGCTTAGTACTCCTCAATAGGAAGATGTCTTTCCGGGAAAAGGGGCTGCAGGGATCGGGGAAGGGGCCTAATAATAATAATAATGTTGGTATTTGTTAAGCGCTTAGCACTGTTCTAAGCGCTGGGGTGGGTACAGGGAAATGAGGTTGTCCCACGTGAGGCTCACAGTCTTCATCCCCATTTTACAGATGAGGGAACTGAGGCACAGAGAAGTGACTTGCCCACAGTCACACAGCTGACAAGTGGCAGAGCCGGGAGTCGAACCCATGACCTCTGAGGCTCTTTCCACTGAGCCACACTGCTTCTCCTCCCTAGTCCCCATCCCTAGTGGCTTAGGGATGGGGCCTAGGGGATCAGGGGTTCTGGGAGCGGGCGAGTTCCTCTTTAGAGAAAGGGAAGGCAAGAAGGAGTTGCTTGTGCTAAAACAGATTCTAACAATTACCTTGTATCTGCCTAAACTTTTTTTATAGAGCTTGGCACAAAGTGAACGCTTAACAAATACCACAATTATTACTATCATTATTAATGAACTCTTGGATCACTTCACAATTCACATTTAAGGACATAATAGAAGGATTAATGAAGGGTTCCAAGACTATCTCAGGGAGAAATCAACTTCCATATAGGGGTAGGAGAAAATAGTGAAGAAGAGTCACGCTGCAAACATCGTAGCTCAGTGGAAAGAGCCCGGGCTTGGGAGTCAGAGGTCATGCGTTCGAATTTTGGCTCTGCCACACGTCAGCTGTGTGACTGTGGGCAAGTCACTTCACTTCTCTGTGCCTCAGTCATCTGTAAAATGGGGATGAAGACTGTGAGCCCCACGTGGGACAACCTGATTCCCCTATGTCTACCCCAGCGCTTAGAACGGTGCTCTGCACATAGTAAGCGCTTAACAAATACCAACGTTATAAATACAGGCTGAGAGATTAAAGCTTTCAACCTCTCGAAGAATGTGGGCTAGGCAAATTTTGAACTGCTTTTCACCAAGCTCTGCCACATCGAGAGGAAGGACACCTGTGGAGGTCTAAAGGAATCGGGTTGAGAATAAGCCAAACGAAACACTTTTTCACCCACTGAACTGTAAGCGTATGGACTTTGTTTCCGCAGTGTAAGTCAATCCGTTAAAAAAATGACCATATTATTAAAAGTGTTTTGGATGAGAAGTCTGTCGTGAGTTAAAAAAGGGATTTTTTTTTTCTGTCAGATGCAGAAATCGGCCTGGATGAAAGTTTATTCTGATCCAATCTGTGGCATCCCTTAGAGTCTAATGTCACTCCGCGGCATAACACGCCATGCTCGGAGAGCAGGAGCTCAGAAGTCCTTGTCTCCTATCTTGTCTTACTCAGGGCTGTTTGATCATTTGGTGGAAGCAGTCGTATTTATTGAGTGCCTGCTATACGCTGAGCACTGTACTAAGAGCAATATTGAACACAAAATGAGATGCTGTGGGGTGACTGTTGCCCAAAGGATTTACAGTCTTGCTGGGGGAAGACAGGTACTTAAAATCAATCAATCAATCAATCAATCAATCAATCAATCGATGGCATTTATTGAGAGATTACTGTGTGCAGAGCACCGTACTAAGCACTTGGGAGACTACAACAGAATCGGTAGTCACATTCCCCGCCCACACTCATTCATTCATTCAATAGTATTTATTGAACGCCTACTATGTGCAGAGCACTGTATTCAGCGCTTGGAAAGTTAGTCTAGAGGGAAGAGAGAAATAAATTAAACACAGGGTTCAGAAAATAGGAAAACTCAGAAAAGAGAATCCATAGCAAGGGGAAGGGGATGATAAATGAACAAACGGCCTGTTCTTGAAGGGGACAGCTTGGTGATCTGACCCATTCTTTTTCTTAGTTTCAATGAAGTTCTTCTGTGTAATGGCCCCAATCTACTAATTACAGTTCCATTGTCTCCTGCCCTTAGAAGAGACCTCTCCCCCCTGCGGGTGTGTCAACATTTAAGGTTTTCACTTGGAGCCTTTTGGTCTGGCTCACCAGGGGTTACTGGAAGCAATACTGCCAAAGGGCAATAAATATAACACACTGTTTCAGGGAGGTGCAAACCGCACACTTCAGGCACTTTGAAGTGAAGTAACTCTGAGCTAAGTTGCTTTTGAAGATGGCTCAGTGGAAAGAGCCCGGGCTTAGGAGGCGTGGGTCATGGGTTCGAATCCCGGCTCTGCCACTTGTCGGATGTGTGGGCAAGTCACTTCACTTCTCTGTGCCTCAGTTACCTCATCTGTAAAATGGGGGTGAAGCCTGTGAGCCCCAAGTGGGACAACCTGATGGCCTTATATCTAACCTAGCTCCTCGAACTGTACCTGGCGCATAGTAAGCGCTGAACAAATCCCATCATTATCATTATTATTGTTAGAGATGAGTTCTAGACCGTGAGCCCGTCGTTGGGTAGGAATCGTCTCCATCCGTTGCCGTATTGTACTTTCCAAGCGCTTAGTACAGTGCTCTGCACACAGTAAGTGCTCAATAAATACGATTGAATGAATGAAGGAGTTTGCGGTTTAGAGACAAGCTTATAATCAAGAGCTCTTACTCTGGGACAGGCACTGTACTAAACCCTAGGATAGATTCAAGCTAATCAGGTCGTACCCAATCAACGTCCCATATGAGGCTCACACTCATTCCCTACTTTACAGGTGAGGTAACTGAAGCCCAGAGAAGTTAAGTGACTTGCCTAAGGTCACCCAGCAGACAAGTGGTGGAGCTGGAATTAGGTCAGTAAGCATAGTATAAAGGCTGGGGGGGAAATGCCTGCCATTGTTGCTGGCTCTGCCCCTGGGTTGAGAGCTTAAATAGTGTCAGAGATCTCATCACCCCTTGGTTGAGAGCTTAACAGAAGCAGGATTCTTTATTATTAATGTGCTTTTTTTCTGTATGTTAATAAATGCTTTCTTTCTGTGATACTGAATATCGTGGATTATTCCATCGGTAAAGCTGAGTCACGAACCCCCTCGTCCCTAATTGACTCTATTGGGACATAACAGTGCCAAACAGCAATGAGCCCTGAAAAAAAAATTAATAATGGTACTTGTTAAGTGATTACTATGTGCCAAGGCCAGTTCTAAGCTCTGGGATGGATACAGGTTAATCAGGTCGAGAAGCAGCGTGGAGCAGTGGAAAGAGCACGGGCTTTGGAGTCAGGGCTCGTGAGTTCGAATCACAGCTCTGCCACTTGTCAGCTGTGTGACTGTGGGCGAGTCACTTCACTTCTCTATGCCTCAGTTCCCTCATCTGTAAAATGGTGATTAAGACTGTGAGCCCCACGTGGGACAACCTGATTCCCCTGTGTCTACCCCAGCGCTTAGAACAGTGCTCTGCACATAGTAAGCGCTTAACAAATACCAACATTATTATTATTATTGTTATTACAGTCCCCGTCCCACATGGGACTCACACTCTTAATCCCCGTTTTACCTATTTTACCCAGATAAGGTAACTGAGGCTCAGAGAAGTGAAGTGACTTGCTCAAGGTCACACAACAGAGCTGGGATTAGAACCCAGGTCCTTCTGTCTCCCAGACCTGTGCTCTATCCACTAAGTCACGCTGCTCTATGGAGCTTTTCCCTCATCCTCAGTGGGCTCTAGGAGTAAGTAGGAATTGGAACCAGACTTTGGGGAAGGCTAAAATTCCCAGAATTATCTCCCACCCTAGGGAAGACTAAGTCCTCCCCATTGATTACTTTGGAGTGAGGTCAGCGGGATTGGGGTTCAAGTGAAAATTTGACTCAGTGGGCAGGTCGTGGCTTAAAGGGATCTGGTGCCCAGCATACATCCCCGCAGCTTTGGACTTTGTCACACTGAGGGTGGCTCTGTAAGCAATTACCAGCCCTAATCTAGACCAGCCACTCACAGGTGTCTAGGATTTTTAATTGGTTTCCAGCCCAGGATCCTCCACACAGAGAAGCGATTCCTGTCGGAATGAGGAAACTGTGGTGTCAAAACCTGGCCCGGGAAAGGAATATAGACGATCTCCTCGGGACGACTTGATACTTTCTTCTCAAATACCCAGTGTGGAAAAGAGAAAGAAACCCAGGATGGAAAGAGGCCCAGGAAAGGTAATTCTAAGAACACCTACACTCCTCCAATAATAGACTGCAGCTCCGAGGCAGAGGGAGATTGAGGGAAGAGGAGAGGGAGGAAAAAGGGACTTTGATAATAAGCTTTCCTGGGATTGGGCTGGAAAGGCAGAGTCTTCTATGGCTCAGATTCAGATGATTTCCCACCCACTATGTTTCTCGCTCACCCACTCTGCCCTAATTCTTTGTCAGAAATTCTGAAAAATAGCTGGCTAATATGGCTAATATGGGTAAGCCGCTTGATTGTAAACTGTGTGGGACAGGGATCGGTCTGCCAATTCTATTGTTTTGAATTATCCCAACCGCTTCTGCACTGAGTAAGCACGCGATAAATATCAAACGATAACCCCAAACTGTCCACCAGGTTATGACAGTAAGCCAGAACATCAGATTAATACTGTGGCCATTTCAGCCAGTGGGTCTTATACATAAAACTTTTAGGTGTAGTTTGCCATGCGGTGTAACCTATTCGCTTGTTACTCTGTGCCTCAGTGGAAACAGGACTGAAGACAGTGTCAGGGATGTGCTAGTGGTTTACAGGTTCTCAGTCTCAAAGGCTCAAGTTCATGTCCGGTCTGCTGTTTTCGATGGGACACTATCATCTCTTTTGTTTTACGCATGCATCCGGCCTACTGTGGATAGACAGCGGGGTAAAGAATTGGGATTAGGAGGAGAAGCACGCTGCTTCTCCACCGTGGCCTTGTTGAAAGAGCACGGGCCTGGGAGACAGAGAACCTGAGTTCTGATCCTGGTTCTGCCACTTGTCTGCTGCGTGACTTGGGGCAAGTCACTTCACTTCTCTGAGCCTCAGTTATTCAACTGTAAAATGGGGATTAAGGTTGTAAGCCCTACGTGGGACATGGACAGGTCCAACCTGATGATCTTATATCTACCCCAGTGCTTGGAACATAATAAATGCTTAACGAATACTTTTTAAAAAAAGTTACGTGTGATTTAGTGGCTGGTGGCTCGTGGAATCTAACATCCCTCTATTTTCGCAAGACCTGGCAACAGGACACAGTTGCTGGTTTGGAGTACAATCCGGTTTCTCCTCACATCAGAAATGGGTAGGGTACCGTCAAGAAAATATTCCCCATCTGTGCACCGACCATGCTGCTTCTCAGAGGTCTTAGGGGAGATGGCAAGAAAGCCTGGTGGAACATCAGAGAGGTTTGCATCTGACTGGAAGAGGTTCCTGTATTGACAAAACCCTTGGGCTCGTTCCCACGGACAAATTGTTAAATCTCCAGATCAGCAGCCGATCCTGCCCTGGCCCCGCTGTGGAAGACAGATGGAAACAAGCAAAGCAACCTGGATTTGGAAATTGGTTTTTCTCTGTTTGAAACGATAATGGCTAGTTGGCTGAAGGGAAATCCCATCCCGAAGGGCCCGGTGGAGGCTGGGGACACGGCCCGGCCGGAAAGAGACGGATCGATCGCCGGCAGGATGACAGAAGGGGCTGGGATCCAGGAACCCAACATCCCCGATGGGCCGGGCCAGGCCCCACTCGCTGAAAACGAGAGCAAGCATGCCGTTTCTATCTGGAAATGACGCTGCTTAGATTAATCCGCTAACTCCTGTAGGTACAGCGATAGCTTGTTAATGAGTTATTGATTTTTTAAATTAAAACTTTACTGGTATCATATTTTCAATCTAAATGAATGGCTCATTAAACTAATTAATAGCATAACGATAACTAGAATGGTTAGAAATTGCAATTAATCTTGGTCACAGAGTTCTCTTGCTGCAGAGCAGAGGTGTAGAGCAAGACTCTAAAAGTTTGAAAACCGTGTTTGGGATGAGAGTATTCAGAAGTCCCTGCTTTGAACGGAAACTTAATTCTGCATGGAAATCAGCTGCCTTTGAGGGAAACCGTAAAAGTCATGCTCAGATTGAGGCACTCATTGGGATTGGGAATGCGATCATCCAAAGCGGCTTCTGATTTTATGGAGATGGCAAGTGACTTTGAGATGATTCCCAGTTGAACTCCTCCTGGAACTCCTGGAATACTGGTTAGGCGCAGAGACCTCCGAAGTCTCCCGAGGTACCAGTGGGAGAGCTCGATCGGTCTAGCGTCGCCGGGATTCAGACGGGCCACCGGTCGAGTAGGTAAGTGGTGGTTTTCAACCTTAAACAGTCTGGCGAACTCTTCGGGGTTGAGAATTAGCACTGCCATATGGTGGGTGGAGGCCGTATACTAGAAAGGTCTAGGGAAGTTCATAAATCAAGAGAAGCAGCATGACCTAGTGGAGAGAGCATTGACCTGGGTTCCAATCCTGACTCTGCCAATCCTTGCTATGTGACTTGGGCAAGTCGCTTAACTTTTCTGTGCCTCAGTTTCCTCAATTGTAAAATGAGGATTAAATCCTACTTCCTCCTACTCAAATTGTGAGCCCCATGTGGGACAGGGTCTGTGTCCACCCTGATTAACTTGTGTTTACTCCAGTGCTTAGAACAGTGATTGACACACAGTCAGATTTTAACAGACACCATAAATAAAAGAGAACTGGGCAAGGCAGAAATCCAGTTTCGAGAGCTAATCCGAAAGACTGCCACTCTTCCACCCCTTCAAGCCCCTATTAAAATCACAATTCCTCCAAGACGTCTCCCTAGATTAAGCCCTGTCTTAAGCTCTCCCTTCTGCATTACCTATACATTTGGGTCTGTTTCCCTTAAGCACTTTGCTCTTCTCCCTTCCTTTTGCCCTTCAGCATTTGTGTACAGATCCATTTGTAATTTATTTTTATATCTGTTCCCCCCTTAACTTTTGTAAGCTCTTTGGGGGCAGGAAATCTGTACCTACTCTTTTGTGTTGGATGCTTCCAAGCACTTACTACAGTGCTCGGCATAGAGTAAAATGCCCAGTAAAGACCAATGACTGATTGTTTTATGAGCTCCCCTACTCTTGCTATTATTCAGCATGGTGCTGGATAGTTGGGTTATGCATTAAAGAAGGCTTTACCTTCAGAGAGCTAACAGTTTATTGAGAGACAGACTGAAATCTTGAAAATAGAATGAGTGGCAGGACAGTGTATCTAAGAGGCTGAACTGTTTTGGAAATTGGAGGTGTTCAGTAGAGGATGCTCTACGGAGAAAATGGACCTGAACCTTTGAAATTTGGAAAAGGGATCGGGACTGGTGGAGCCAGATGTTGAAATAGGCATAATTACTCAGTATTTCCACTTCCCGCAAGATAGCTCTCAGCTGGGAGCAACAGAACATCTCCCTCAGGTTTGCCACCTTCCAGAACCCCGGTAACGGTATGGAAAAGAAACATCGGTGTGGAAGAGAAACACCGGGGGTACTGCTGGCTCTTGGATCGAGCATAAACCCAGAGTGTTGATGTGTAGAGAAGTGGGGTGGCCTAATGGAAAGAGCATGGAGCTGGGAGCCAGAGGATAATAATGATGTTGGTATCTGTTAAGCGCTTACTATGTGCAGAGCACTGTTCTAAGCGCTGGGGTAGATACAGGGTCATCAGGTTGTCCCACGTGAGGCTCCCAGTTAATCCCCATTTTACAGTGAGGTAACTGAGGCACAGAGAAATTAAGTGACTTGCCCTCAGTCCCACAGCTGACAAACGGCAGAGCTGGGATTCGAATCCATGACCTCTGACTCCCAAACCCGGGCTCTTTCCACTGAGCCACGCTGCTTCTCCTCTCTGGGTTCTAATCCCGATCTGCCATTGTACTCGCTGTGTGACCTTGGACGAGTCACTTAACTTCTCGGTGCCTCAGTTCCCTCAGGTGTAAACTGGAGATGAAATACCTGGTCTCTCTCCTACTTAGACTGTGAACACCATGTTTGACACTCGTATCTACTCCAGTGCTACGTACAGTGGTCGGCTAATAGTAAATGCTTAACAAATAGTAAACTAGTAAATAGTGACTTCAAGCAAGTCACAACCTCTCCGTGCTTCGGTCCTTCTGTCCTCCCACTTTCTTGGACTGTGAGCCCCATGTAGAACAGAGACTGTGTCCGGCCAAATTAATCTGTATCTAGCCCAGCGGCTAGAACAATGTTTGACGCATAGTAAGCTCTTACCAAATGCCATAAAAAACATCACAATTACTGATTATTGTTATTATTGATGGATGGTCAGTTGTCTCACAAGGGAGAACAGTAGCCAGAGCTACTGGTTGCGATCTTTTGAAATGGGACCTGTAATTGCTATCGAAACCAAAGCTACCCAGAAGTACATCCAAATTTCGGATGGAAATCCTAAAATATTGTCATGTAGGTGGCCCAACATAATGGTTGCTCGGTTACTAAGAAGAATGAGGAACATTTTAATAACGAGTGAACCATAACCTCATTCGAGGTAACCTGACTGTGGACTTCTGAGAGAGAGGTCACAGCAGCTTAGTATGTAGCATTCAGGAAAAGGGGGAGGGACCATGTTAGCTGCTTATTTCGCACTCCAGCAGTCAGAGGATAAATGGAAGTCCGAACCCCTGAAGGCGGAAGGGTAGGCAGAGCTGGGACCTCGCGTGGACTTTCCTCATCTCCCACTCCCTTCTGTGTCACCCTGACTTGCTCCTTTGCTCTTCCCCTACGCCCTGCCCCACAGCACTAATGTGCATATCTGTAATTTTATTTATTTGTGTTGATGTCTGTCTCCCCTCCTCGAGATTGTAAGCTCACTGTGGGCAGGGAATGTCACTGTCTATTGCTGGGCTGTACTTTCCCAAGTGCTCAGACAGTGCTCTGCACACGAGAAGCGCTCAATACGTACAATCGAATGAATGAAGGAGTTCTGGGGTCTCCCAAGCCACTTGACAGCCTAGGTTAGCTGCATCCCTCCAGACTAACTTGGGATGAGATGAGACCTCAAGAACCTTTCGAAACCCGAGACTCCTGATTGAGAGAGTGAGGAGTACAAAGACTCCGTCTCCAAGAAATTGCTCATCATTTTTGTGGCTGGTTGATTTTTTTTTGTTCTCTATCGTGGTTTTGTTTCAACTTGCATAGTTCTTCGTGACTTTTTACCCTCTTTAAGATGATGAGCCTGAGAGGGACGGGGACCTTGATCATTTCTATTTTATTTCCTTTGTAATTTCCCGAGGGTGCGAGTGTGTTTGTGTATGTGTGTGTGTGTACCTTGTCTTTTCACTAAATGAATTAGGATATATAAAGAACATTGCCAAGTGATATTTTTGTTTTCTCCCACTGAAATAAAAATCAACCAATCAATTGTATTTGAGAGCTTATTATGTGCAGGGCATTGTACTAAGCTCTTGGGAGAGTACAATGCAGCAAAATTAGCAGACACATTCCCTGCCCATAACAAAAATAACCCAAATCCCCAAACAGTGGGTATATTGACTTCGGGAACCATGCTGGTTTGTTATTTTAAGTCATTCTGGCTGATAGGAACTTTATCTAGTTCCTAAATAGCTCTGCTCCTGACTATCTTCTCTCAGCTTTCTCTAGAGACACTGATTAGAAACTTCTTGTGGACTAACGTCTTCACCTGTCACTCACCTCTTTGGCTCCTTGTCTGGACACCCCGACAGACTGTACTGGTTGCTTTTGTTTAAATGAGCTCTCTCTCAGCTGTTGTCCACCCATATTGTAACATCTGCTTAAAATCCAGGAGGATCTATTTGAAAGGCCTAACTGAAAGGAAGCCTAATTGAAAGAGCACAGGCCTGGGAGGCAGAAGACTTGGGTTCTAATCCTGGCTCTGATACTTCCCTGTTGAGTGACCTTGGGCAGGTCACATAACCTCTCCTGGATTCAGCTTTTCTCATGTCCAAAAATGGGAATTCAATATCTGTTCTCCCTCTTACTTACTTGCATTGTGAGCCCCACGTGACATAGGAATTGTGTCTGACCTGATTATCTGCCCCAGCACTTAGTAGCATGCTCTGTCCACAGTAAGTGCTTGAATGTCTCAATTATTAATTAGTTGAATCATTTAGGATGCCCTTGAATTGATATACAATTTTATTTTCAGTGCTAAAGATTTGTCCTCATTGCAGCAGGAAAAGGAGTATTACTTTCGCTACAGTTGGGGAAAATAAGGCTCAGTGACGATCAGTGACTTGCCTTAAGTCACGCAGTAAACTGGGGCAGGACTGGAAATTAAAACTTGACTCCAAGGACCACTCGGGGTTCTTTCCAATCAGTCAACATATCACTGATATTTAATGAGTGCTGTTTAGGGGGAGCACTCTGGAAGAGATAAGGGATTCAATCTGTGGTCCTCAAGGAGCTTACAACCTGGTGGAGGAAATAGACACTGGACTACTTACAGCTAGAAGGAGAAAAAGAGTGGAACGATGGGTGAGTGATTAAATAGCCAAGTAACTAAATTGGTCTGGACAGAATGTGCGGCTTCTGACCGAACGCATGAGTGCTGAGGCAGTGGTTTGGAAGACTGGAATTTGGGAGACAAAAATAATTGAGGAAACACTCCTGAAGGAGCACCTGGGATTTCAGGAGGGCTTTGAAGCTCCAGAGAGCCGTGGTCTGGCTGATTTGAAATGGGAGGGGGAACCAGGAGGTGGGAGTGGCATGAGCAAGGGGCCAAAGGCCTGGGCAAGTCTGCATTGGATGAAAAAAGGCCTATCCTGCAATTCCCTACCCCCATATCCATGTGCTTTGCAAAAGCACCATCAGCTCAGCCCCTAGGGCCTTCCTCCCCCCAATGGGGAGAGGCGAGAGGCAACATGGGATCAGGCTAGAACCTTATGGTGTCCGCGGGGCCGACTGGGGATAGACCATGCCACCGGGAGCTCCTATACATCACCCTAATACGACTGGAGAATCCGCCGAATTGCCAGCTTCTACCCAAGAGCTTTAGAATCTGTGTGCTGCGTCCCTCAGCCTCCTACCAGCCTGACTGGATTCTGGTGAAGCCCCTGAAATGATAACTGTGGGACTTGTTAGGCGCTTGCTGTGTGTCAAGCCCTGTACTAAGCGCTGGGATAGATTCAAGACAAGTCCAACACGTGGCTCACAGTCTCAGTAGGAGGGAGAAGAAGGATTTAATCCCCATTTTGGAGATGAGGGAACTGAGGCTCAGAAAAGCGAAGTGAACTGCCCAAGGTCGCACAGCAGGGAAGTGGACGAGGCAGAGAGCGAGCCCAGGTCTTCTGCCTCCCAAGCCTGCGCACTTTCGATTTGGCCACGCTGATTCTCAGACCTATGGATCCTGTCGGATTCTAGGCAGACCCTTAGGGTACAAGGTTGCGAGGGGGGCGGTGTCTTAGCCAAGCACTGGGGATACCGGAAATGAAAGTCTCTGCCCATCCGATATCTGATACCAGCTCCATTCAATCATTCAATCATGTTTATTGAGCTTCTACTATGTGCAAAACATTGTACTAAGCTCTAGCCCTCTCTTAGCCCACACCACATGGCACAAAGGGTGAGATTTTCCCCAGAGGGTCGGCGGGGGGAAATGTGGTCTTTGTTAAATACTTGGTGCCTAGCACTGTGGTAAGCACTTGGGTAGATATAATCAGATTGGAGACAGATCCTGTCCTTTTTGGCTCGTAATTGATCAGGGAGGAGGAAACAGGCTTTAAATCCTCATTTTACAAAGGGGGCAACTGAAGCCCAGAGACGTTAAGGGACTTACTCAAGGTCGCACACTAGGCAAGTGGAAATTCAGTAGTTAGAACTCAGGTGTCCCGCCTCCCTAGCCTATTCCATTTAGCCACACTGCTTCTCAAAAACCTCTAGCCTTTTTGGAGTCAGACAGGGAGGCCTCGATAAAGCTTGAATGAGACCAAATATCATCGTCCCCCCTCCGAGGATCGTAACCACATCCCCTGGATATTCTGCTTTCATTCAGGCCGTTCGCACCATTCCTGCTCCGGCCCCAATCCATTGTCACTTTCCCAAGCTCCCAGAGGCCTTTGCTCTCCATGGCAATTACAGGCAATTACACCGTTCCTCCCCCACGGAGGCAGAGAAGCGGCACCATCAATAACTGGGTTTGGGACCGAAGAGGTCACCACTCAGTCACCATGTCACCATCTCCACGTTCTCCAGGCCTGAAAGAGAAGCTTGTCTCTCCTGCTTCCTGGTGCCCTGAAATTTGGAAAATTGACACTTAGCATGCTGATGGGTTTACCCAGAAAGGCTTCTTTCATACGCACAATACATAGTTAAAAGGAAAGTGTCTCAGCTCATGAAATTTCTAAGTGGCATGTTAAATTGCAAGTATTCCAACTCTCCGTAAATAATTGTTTAGGACGGAAAATGCAGGCCGGCATTGATTCGGGAGCTCGGGCTTTTTAAGTACAGTATGAAAAAGCAGAAGGGAATCAAAGCCAATTGCAGAGCATTACACAGAAGGAAAAATAGTGGCTTGCCTCGTCATTATAGAGCATTTGGAAAAAATTGAAAAGGCATTTTCTAAGCGGAGGTAGAGTATTCAGAGCAAAAATAATTCACTAAAAGAAGCAAATTTCTTGAAGCGAGCATCTAATTTGCCATGAAGAATGGACCCCCATGGAAGCTGTTGTCCTGCCTGCTTTAAGTTGTGCTGTCAGTTCAAGCACTCTCACAGTGGTGCTCAATCCACCGAAGCTGGTGCTTCAGGCACAACTTCCCAAACTGCTCTCAGTGACTTTCCTAAACGGGCAATAAACAACAGAAGCTGCTCTCTGCTGGGTGAGCGTCTTTCAAAGAACAGGGAGAAAACCCACCCGGCATGAGGTTGGGTGACAGTATGGGAGATAGAAGCAATGCCCTTAGTGGATAAACCACGGTCCTGGGAGTCAGAAGGACCTGGGTTCTAATCGTTCCTCTGCCACTTGTCTGCTGTGTGACCTTGGGCAAGTCACTTCACTTATCTGTGCCTCGGCTACGTCAGCTGTAAGTGGGGATTAATACCATGAGACTCGTGTGGAACAGGGATAGTGGCTTAGTACAGGGCCTGGCCTCTAAGTGCTGATCAAATGCCCCTATATCAAGGAGCGCCGTGGCCTAGAGGATAGAGCACGGGCCCGGGAGTCAGAAGGACTTGCGTTCTAGTCCCGGCTCTTCTTGGTTGCGTGGCCTTGGGCACATCACTTAACTTCTCTGTGACTTAGTTAACTGTAAAATGGGGATTACAACTGTGAGCCCCATGTGGGACACGGACTGTGTCCAGTCCTATCATCTTAAGTCTACCCCACTGCTTAATGTAGTGTCTGGTACATAATAAGCGTGGCTCAGTGGAAAGAGCCCGGGCTTTGGAGTCAGAGGTCATGGGTTCGAATCCCGGCTCCGCCACTTGTCAGCTGTGTGCCTGTGGGCAAGTCACTTCACTTCTCTGTGCCTCAGTTACCTCATCTGTAAAATGGGGATTTAGACTGTGAGCCCCATGTGGGACAACCTGATTCCCTTGTGCCTACCCCAGTACTTAGAAGTGTGCTCTGCACATAGTAAGCGCTTAACAAATACCAACATTATTAATCAGCGCTTAACAAATACCATAAAAAAAACCCCATGGAAGACAATCACTCAATCAGTGGTATTTATTGAGCAGAATGTGAGTGTTCAGAGCTCTGTTGTAAGCTCTTGGGAGAGTTGGTTGACACGTTCCCTGCCCACAGTGAGCTTACAGTCTAGAAGGGGAAAAGACAAACCCAAAAGGACATTCCTTGTGGAGTTAGTTATTCCCACTCCCTCCTGCCCCCACCAAGTCCCTTTCCCCTCACCTTGCTCAATTGTCCGCTGCCAACCTCACACACCAATTCTCCTTTTTGGATTGGTTTGCGATCGTGGAGCCGGGAATTCCATCACAGCTTAATTTCAATAAACGTGAGCCCTCCTCTAGACTCTGAGCTCTCTGTGGGCTGGGACCATGTCTATCAACTCTGTTGTACTGTACTCTCCCAAGTGCTTAATACAGTGAGATGATCAGTGAGCATTCAGTAAATACCACTGATGATGATGATGATAATGAAGTCTAATAATGAACAAATCATCTACCATATAGCAGGGGATATAATTTAACCCATCGTATAAATCCACTCCCTTTCCCTCCTATCCCAATCAATCTACCAATGGTTTCTATTAAGCACTTACTCTTTGCAGAGCAGCATCGCTTAGCACCAGAGCTAAGTAATTGGGAAATACAGAATACTAGATTTGGTAGATGTGATCCCTCCGCACAAAGAGCTCACGGTCTCCTATTAGTAGACATGATATTGGCTCTCGAGGAGCTTACAATCTTTGTTATTATTATTAATCATTATTAGTTTAATTTTTTAAGCCCTTACAGAGTGTCAAGCACTGTATCTACCCCAGCACTTTGAACAGTGCTTGGTATCGGGTAAGTGTTTAATAAGTACCATAATTATTATTTCTGTCAACCACCGCTCCCTACTAGCGCTAATGGAAATAAACTTGTCTCTGACGGACCTGCTTAAACACAATGCAGGGTCTGTGAAGTTTTCTTCAACACTTCTCTGTGGATGAATGTATTTGGAGTTAGGGAGGGACCTAGCCGGCATTAGAATGATTCCCCAGTTCCTGCAGTGGAGGATGGACAATATGAGGCCCTCATATGACTTTTTAAGTAAAAAGTCGACTTCTAGTCATCAGATGACTAGGATCTTGTTGGGAATTTTTGCTTAGGGTTCTGGCTCTGAAAAGTTATAGTAGCTTTGATTATCTACTTGGCAAGGTGCACTATACTATTGCTTAGAAAATACAGAAGAACCAAGTGGCATGTTCTCTGTCCACAAGGAGCTCACCCTCTAATGGGGAAGACAAACAAGTTTACAGCTAGGGTGGCCAAAATACACGAAGCATGTGGACATATGTATTTACTACTTACTCTAAACTTAAAAATAAACCTCTGCAAACCATTTTCCCACAATCAATCCTCTCTCCAGAGAAAAGGAGTTCAGATTACCACTCCTCAGTGGAGACTGCTAAGGGAGACAACTAGGGTGTCTAGTTGTCTAGGTTTTGTAACACTGTACTTGTGAGCCTCACATGGGACCACCTGATTTCCCTGTATCTCCCCCAGCGCTTAGAACGGTGCTCTGCACATAGTAAGCACTTAACAAATACCAACAATATTATTATTATTATTAGGGGACACAGACCCTGGGTCCAGGCCCAGAGATTCTGGGTCTCCTCTCTATTATTGGGTCTAGATGTTTTCTGATGCTCGATCAATGTTAAGTGACTTTTAGATTTGTGTGTGATGTTTAAGAGCTTACTATGTGCCTGGCACTGTACTAAGCACTAGGGTAGATACAAACTAATCAGATTGGACATGGCTCTTGTCCGTATGGGGCTTACAGGCTTAATCCCCATTTCACAGATGAGGTAATTGAGACACAGAGAAGTGAAGTGACTTGCCCAAGGTTACACGACAGGCAGTTGCAAGAACCAGGATTAGATCCCAGATTCTTCTGACTCCCAGGCCCACGTTTTATCCATTAGGCAACACTGTATCTCCAGTTTCTAATTGCTTGAGTGCAATTGTGAAAAGCATGGGAAAAATGAGGGGGAATTTTGAGGTCAGGCAGCGGAAGTTTTTTCCCCTCCCATACATCCATCAGCATACTGTATTCTCTATTCTCTTCCACAATCATCACCATCATCATCATTATCATCAATTACATCATCATCATTACCAACTTCACAATTTCAGAACTGAGCTATCTTGAAGCTCTGCTGAGGCATGTCGGTCCTACCTAATTTGTTCAAGTTTTTGGATCCTGGCTTCTCTTCAGTAGAAGAAGGCAGTTGGGATAAACTAGTCCAAAGAGAATAATTGCAAAGAAGTCTCCAAGCACATCACTGGTGAGTGTCCTTAACAGAGTTTGAATCCGGTCAAGTGGTAAAAGTCTTGTAGGAACACATAACAGACAAATGGGAGCATCCGAATTCTTTGAAAATGACTGAGCCAGGGATTCATGACGGCTAGAACGACCAGGTGAATTAAGTAAAAAGTCAACATCTGGGCACCATTCCAAGTGTTGCAGGCTGTTTCTGTTCCTCTCAGCATTCTTGAGTGCAGGTGAGTGTGAGCGTGTGTATGAATCGTGGGTGTGAGCGAGTGAGTGTGGTCATGGGCAAAGTAGCTAATTTCGAGTTAATGCTTGAAAGCCAGGTCAGGGGATGTGAATAAGGGGTACCTGTGGTTGGAAGATTCTCTTCCTCTACTTCATTTCACCTCATTGGCTAAAGGACCCTTTGTTCGTTCCAAGGCCTAAGCAAATAAGGATCCAGGCACAGTCCAGAGTTGCCCACCTGGGCCTGCTACTGGGTCCCTGGTACAACCAGGCATGTGGAAGATGAAGGGGATTGTGAGGAAAAATTCCCCATTCTGGGACAGCTGTAAATCAAATCCCAGATTGCTTTAGGGCTAACGCTAAGCCAGGACTGAGCATGCTCCAATTTGGATATGGAAGTCCATGCTTTTAAAATAAGCAAGAGCAGCTGGGCATCTATACAAGGAAAGCTGATAAGCTTACCTACAACAGTCACGCTTCTGGGCTCATGGACTATTTTTTTCTAAATGGCCCAAGATGAACCTTCACCGTCATCAAAGCCTTCAAAAATCTGGAACCGTCTTGGCTCTAGCCAAGTGAATGATCTGCAATTATGGGGCTGTTAAATCCCACTGACCCTCATTGTGAAAACAAATATTCTATGCGCTAGATTTGCAGTTGTGACACCCTGATTTATCCCCTCTCGGGTGTTGTGACAATATCTGTCTTTTTACTGAGCAAGTTAATTGCCTTAATACAATGATGATGATGGTTGCAACGGTGGGGAGATGAAGAGCCTGTCACTTTCTGTGACTCCATATGAAAATGAATTGAGTTAAAATGTTTCTGGGTTCAGTCAACCTCGTTGAAAATTCCCCCTTAAAAGTCCCATTACTTAAACACGTTGCCATTGTTAATGTCATTATGTCCTTTTCAGAAAAGCTGTTGCTCCTAATTTGAAACAAGTGCTTCCTCTAGGGCTAATTAAGCTGATGAATGACACTTTCAAGGAACACACAGTTAAAAAGCTCAAGATGGAGCAAAGCCAAAGACCCTCTATATGATGATTGAATTGGTGCCCAAGAAAGTGACATGGCTCCCACGCCATGAGATTCTTAGTGGATGGAGTGAGGGGTAATATCTCATTACACTTCTAATGAATGTGGGACCCAGTGAAACGTTCCTAATTTCAAGAAGATCACATATCTTTATCTTCATTCCGAGCCATGTCCATATCCAGGGTCAAAAATGCTGTCCACCTTACCCGAAACACTCTCCTACTCATTGTTTCGTTCATTGTCCTCGACGATGGAGCCTCTCGTTCTTTTGGCTACATTCCCTGACTGACTCCATCTTCCTCGAGAGGCATGAGTTGAGAATCCCAAAGTTTAAAGACGTCTTCTGAGCTACGAGGAAGGTTGGATGGCTGATTTTTGTCCTCTCGCCAGAGGGTATGAGGAGAAATTCTCACCGGTGAGAGTTAGGAGGAGGAGACAGAAAAGTTGGGGGCAGAAAGGACAGAGGTTCTAGGATGGCTAGGGTGCGGGACCTCCCGCTGGGTTCGTGGCATCAGATTGCATCATGTGACCTGCAGATGTTAATCAATCGATCGATTAATCAATCAATGGTATATATTGAGCACTTGCTGTGTGTAGAGCACTGTTCTAAGCGCTTGGGAGAGCACAATGTAACAGGGTTGGTAGAACGTTCCTTGCCCACAGTCATAAGGGAGGCAGCACATGGCTGGATCGTAGTTCGACCCCTTCCACTAGGAATTGGTAGATTTGTTAAGAGGCCCAGACTCAGTCTTAATCCAAACAAATGCCTCTTATGCAAATTGCACCTCCGTCGCAGCCCCTCTATACCGGTGCGTGAACCATTTAATGTCTCTAATGTTTCCCCTTTATAGCCCTAACCTCCCGTTCCCAATTTAGCTTCTGGAAAGAAAGCTTGAATCCAGTTTAACAACTCTATTCATTTCACAGAAGCTCAGGTAATGCCACAGGATAGACACCCGTGAGCTTTAGCACACAACTGTGTTCCAAAAACTGATAATTGTTTGGAAAACAACTCTCCACCGCATCGGTCAGGGGCTCCGGGTCTTCATTTGCAAAAGCCTCGGAACCCGGGACAGATTCTAAAGTGCTCGTTCTCCAGCTGTTGCCACGGGAGCTGGAAAATGCCTTCTGACCTCTTGCTGGGGCTTGTGGCTGGCAGTCTTATCCTGAATCCATAGACGGGCAATATTGAACAATCTCAGCTGGAGTCTTACTAGTTCCCCGAGCCTCCAGTGGATTCCTCATGGTCCATTACATCCTTAAATCACCCACATTTAGATTTGCATATCAAGCCTTTCGGCAACCCAGCGAGCCCCCCGGGGGAATAAACCAAGGATAAAGGAGTGTCACTTTACGGTTTTTCTCCATAATAAACCCCCCACCTATTATTAGATCAACACGGCATCAAGTGAGTGATCATATTTCAAATACACACCGATTTACATAATGTCTCAAAAACCGTATTTCCATAATTCGCCGTGCACTTCCTTATTTACTGCTGCTGTTGGCGGCAGAGGCCCCAGCCTCTCTGCGTGCTGAAGAAATTAACAAGTGCAGAGAAGACAAATAAAATACAGGAGGAATGAAGAAAGTCAGCCGCTGAATTCCTTAATGGGAAGAGCTCTGCCCGCCCGAAGCAGCTGTCTGCCTCGGGCTGCCGGCACGCCGCCAGCTTCCTAATTCGGCACGCCCGGTAAGTCGTTTCAATCCTGAACATTTTCAATTTATTTGCCTATTCAGGACAGCCGCCAGATCTCAGAGAAGCCCCATCTGATAGTTCTCTTCTTTTCAGTAAACTCCTCCAGGAGGCTGGGATTGAGGGACGACTGTTTCAGCCACTTCGGAACACGTGGTTGACGATACCTTAGAGCCTGACAGAGTGAGTGAGTGGATCGAATGTGTGTAGTCCAACATTTATTCAGAGCCTCCTGGAGGGTTGTTTTTGGTTTTTTTTCTTGGTGGGGGTGGGCATTTGGGGACTTGTGTCTTGCTGCTGTTTCCCTGAGTTACGGCTAGGCCCTCTGAGTGTTGGCAGCTGCCGTCAGAGAAATAGCCCTGATTTCCCCAGACTCCCGCTGAACTCCAGAGGGCTAATGCCCCTGCCAGATGCCGGCCTCTGGGCACTGTCTTCTCCTGCCTCAGCAACATGGATTTGGGCAGATGTTATCGAAGAGGGTGTCGAGGGGTGGAGGAAGAGCCCCACCCCCACCCCAATCCTACCCCTAAGGCTTGCTGGGGAACTCTAATCTAACGGGGACTGGTGACTGTGGGTGAAATGTATCACCACCTGTCATGGTACCAATTCTAATCTCACCAACTCTGTGGTCTCACTCTGCAACGACAACCTTCTCACCTGCTTTCTCTCCTCACAAACGTTTCCTGTCCCCCAACTAGATCTTTAATCTCTAGACTCCTTCCACTCATTCCAGACCATCAGGTCCCAAGTGGACTCCCTACCCAATGCACAAATCCACCCCCTCATTCCCTCACCAAACTCAAATCCCTCACTCCCTTGACCTGTTGTCAGTCTCCCACCACCGGCCCCCAGCCCTGGATCACTCCTTAGTTTGTTTCTTCCTCTCCTGAGCTTGTGTTTGGGAGTGCTCTTGGTGGAAATTCAGTGAACAGGCTGACTGATCCCTGCAACCTCTTGTTTGCTACCACTCTACCCCCTCTTCCACTCAGCAACATAACTGATCCTCCCTCATAGACTCCTTTGCCCACTGAGTCCTGATACGTTCCCAGGTATTTACCCACCTCCTGATACCCTCATGTCCCCATTTCCTGCGTTATGACCTTGACAACTACTGTGTTGTTCACATGAAAACAATAATGATGATAATACTAATAGTTGTGGTATTTATTAAACACCCATCACATGGTACTGTTTTCAGCTCTAGGGTAGATACAAGCAAATTGGGTTGGATAAAGTCCCTGTCCTACATGGGGCTCACAGTCTCAATCCCCATTTTACAGATGAGGTCACTGAGGCACAGATAACCTAAGTGACTTACTCAAGATCCCACAGCAGACAAGTAGAGAGGCTGGGATTAGAATCTAGATCCTTCTGATTCCCAGACCCTTATTCTATCCACTAGGCCGGCTGCTTCTCTATCAGACCGTCAGGTCTGAGCTCTCCAAAGTCTCCCCAGCTCCCTCACAGATCCATATCCCCTCAATCAATCAATCAATCAATCAGTGATATTTATTGAGTGTTTACTATTTGCAGAACACAGTACTAAATTGTTGGGGGTTTATAATAAAATAGAGGTGGTATACGCATTCCTTGCCCATTACCGGCTAACACTCGAAGAGAGGGAAACAGACATTAATATCGATGAATAATTCACTCATTCTCAGTGATATTTCCAGCAGAGGTCTCCCTCTTGTTTTTATAAATCTATCCCCTCTACCTATACCGCTGATCCTTTCCCTTTTTAACTTTCTAAGAAAACCCTTGTGCCCCTCTTCTTCTCTCTCTGTCTGTCACTTTCAACCAGTCGATCTCCGATCTCTCTTTCCATTCATTCAATAGTATTTATTGAGCGCTTACTATGTGCCGAGCACTGTATTCATTCATTCAATAGTATTTATTGAGCGCTTACTATGTGCAGAGCACTGTACTAAGCGCTTGGGATGAACAAGTCGGCAACAGATAGAGACAGTCCCTGCCGTTTGACGGGCTTACGGTCTAATCGGGGGAGACGGACAGACGAGAACGATGGCAATAAATAGAGTCAAGGGGAAGAACATCTCGTAAAAACCGATGGCAACTAAATAGAATCAAGGCGATGTACAATTCATTAACAAAATAAATAGGGTAACGAAAATATATACAGTTGAGCGGACGAGTACAGTTCTGTGGGGATGGGAAGGGAGAGGTGGAGGAGCAGAGGGAAAAGGGGAAAATGAGGCTTTAGCTGCGGAGAGGTAAAGGGGGGATGGCAGAGGGAGTAGAGGGGGAAGAGGAGCTCAGTCTGGGAAGGCCTCTTGGAGGAGGTGAGTTTTAAGTAAGGTTTTGAAGAGGGAAAGAGAATCAGTTTGGCGGAGGTGAGGAGGGAGGGCGTTCCAGGACCGCGGGAGGACGCGACCCAGGGGTCGACGGCGGGATAGGCGAGACCGAGGGACGGCGAGGAGGTGGGCGGCAGAGGAGCGGAGCGTGAGGGGTGGGTGGTAGAAAGAGAAAAGGGAGGAGAGGTAGGAAGGGGCAAGGTGATGGAAAGCCTTGAAGCCTAGAGTGAGGAGTTTTTGTTTGGAGCGGAGGTTGACAGGCAACCACTGGAGTTGTTTAAGAAGGGGAGTGACATGCCCAGATCGTCTCTGCAGGAAGATGAGCCGGGCAGCGGAGTGAAGAATAGACCGGAGCGGGGCGAGAGAGGAGGAAGGGAGGTCAGAGAGAAGGCCGACACGGTAGTCTAGCCGGGATATAACGAGAGCCCGTAATAGTAAGGTAGCCATTTGGGTGGAGAGGAAAGGGCGGATCACTGTACTAAGCGCTTGGAATGTACAAATCGGTAACAGGTAGAGACAGTCCCTGCCCTTTGACGGGCTTACGGTCTTGCCACTCAGCCTTCAAACAACCCCTTGTCTCTCCATCTCTTTAAAAAACAACCACCTCTGGATTCCATTGTATCATCCAACTATTGCCCCAACCCCCTCTTCCAAATCCCGCCTAACTCCTTCAACAAGTTTTATTCACCCACTCCCTTCACTTTCTCTATTCTAACCTTCTTAACCCTCTGCAGTGGCTTTCTTCACTCCTCTCCTTGGTCACCATTGTACCTCCTTCTTGTCAGATCAAGTGGACTCTATCCTAAGCTTCTTCAGACCTTTAGGAAGTCTTCATTCTCTTCTGGTGGATATAACATCTAACCATTCTCTTCTGGTTCTTTTCTTACCCCTCTCGCCGATCCTTCCCGGTCTCTATCATCTGCTATTCCTCCGTCTTCCATATTTAAAGGTATCCCTCCAGGCTCTATTCTAGGTCCCCTTCTTTACTCACTGTACACTCTCTCCCCTGGCTATCACCTTTCAACGTGTGACTCCCAAATCTCAGTCTCTATCAATCGATCAATCAGTCAGTGGTATTAATAGAGCATTTACTATGTGCAGAGCACTATCCTAAGCACTTAGGAGAGTACAGTACAACAGAGTTAGCTATGTTACTTGCCCATAATGACCTTGGTGTTTTGAGGGAGAGACAGGGCAGTGTAGAGCAGGTAATTGGCAGAGCTGGGACTAGAACCTTGATCCTCTGATTCCCAGGCCCACAATTCTTTCTCCGGGGTCCTGAGACACTCCTTTCCGTAAGAAGATTCTCCTAGACATATCCCTGAACTTAGAGATAAGCCCAAAGGAGCAGGGAGGAAGCTCGTGGTAGAATCAAGAGGACCCCAAAACCTCAGCTTCGCTTCCCTCGCCTCCAGGATGGGGCCTGGTAAACTTCTACTTCCTGGGGGAGAGTTCTCCAGCTCTCGTATTATCTGAAGGGAGGACAGTCACTTCCAGGTTTGTAACACCTCCACCCCATGCCCCCAGCCCCGAAGCCTGTAAGCTCCCTGTGGTCAGGAACCATACCTACCCCATCCATTATAGTATATTTTCCCAAGTGCTTAGTTATTCTTAGGTTCTTTCTCTGTGACTCACGAAAGTAGCTAAATAGTTGCAGTAGTTATATTGTCTTCATGATCACGCACTGGTTATTGATTCAATCCTGTCAATTTGTACAGGGCTTACTGTTCTGGACTACTCTTAATCAGTGGTATTGAGCGCTTACTATGTGAGGAGCATTTTACTGAGCACTTGGGAAAGTACAGTGCAATAAAATTAGCAGACACGTTCCTTCTCCTCAGAAATCTCACTTTTCTTTCCACCTCCAGGATCTCTCTCCCTAAATGCCCTCCTGGCGCATCAATCTCAATATATCCCAGAATGAACTCCTGTTCCTTCCCCAGCCCTCTCCTCCACTTAACTTTCCCATCACAGATAACAACATCACCATCTTCCCCATCTCCCAAGCCTACAACCTTGGCATTATTCTTAATTCTTCCCACACTCAACGCCCATATTCAGTCTGCCAAAACCTGTTGATCCTTCCTCCACAACATTTCCAGAATCTGTCCCTTTCTTTCCAACCTACAAAAGGCCACAGTGCCAGTCTAGGCACTTGTCAGATCCTGACTCAACTGTTGCCTCAACCTCCTCACTGATCTCCCTGCCTACAGTCTCTCCATCTCCAGTGTATATTCATCCTGCTGTCCAGACATCTTTTTTCCTGAAACATCACTCCTCAAAATCTCCGCAGTTGAAAAATTCCTCCACATCCAAGAAAAGCTCCTGATCTTTGACTTTAAGTCTTTCGGTGGACTCGTCACATTTGTGCGGATCTTCCCACTCTTTAATGCAGACCTTCCCACTCTTTACAAACTTCCGACGGTTGTCTGCTCCTGTCTGCATCAAGCAAGAACTCCTGATTCCTGACTGTAAGGCATCAATCAGCTGTCTCCCCTCAACCAATCTACTCCTATCTACTCCTTCTGCCTCATTCTTGTCTCTCTTGAAACTAACTTATTCTTCATGCTCTTTTTTTCCCCTGGAACTCCCTCCCACCTCACATCAAGCGGGCCAGTGCTCTCCCCATCTTCAAAGTCCTTCTGAAAGCCCATCTACAGGAAGCCTGTCCCGATTCATAATCTCCCATCTCCTCATTTTGTATTGCCACTCGACTGCCACTGTAGCACTTCCGGGACATCGATGCACTTGGCTACTCACTCGGGCCTTCCCTTTCCCACCCCTCAGTTTATTTGCTTTATTTTAGTGCCTGTCCCCCTCCACCTGCCTCCCACTTAGATTGTAAGCTTCCTGGTGCAGGAAATGTTCCTACCAACTCTATTGTACTCTTCTATATGCTTCCTAGAATGGTGTGCACAAAGTAAGCACTCAGTAAACACTACTGAAGTCACTCAGCTTTCTACTACCTACTTACCTTCCCCAACTATACTCCAGGTCACGCTAATCATCCCTCTCAAGCTAATAACTGGTATTTCTTAAGCCCTTACTACATGCCAAGCACCGTACTAGGCGCTAGGGTAGATATAAAATAATCAGATTCTACTCAGGTGTCACAGTCTGAGTAGGAGGGATAATAAACAGCGTGGCTCAGTGGAAAGAGCATGGGCTTGGGAGTCAGAGGTCATGAGTTCGAATCCCGGCTCTGCCCCTTGTCAGCTGTGTGACTCTGGGCAAGTCACTTCACTTCTCTGGGCCTCAGTTACCTCATCGGTAAAATGGGGATTAACTGTGAGCCTCACGTGGGACAACCTGATTACCCTGTATCTACCCCAGCGCTTAGAACAGTGCTTGGCACATAGTAAGCGCTTAACAAATACCAACATTATTATTATTATTACTAATAATGGTATTTGTTAAGCACTTACTATGTGCCAAGCACTGTTCTAAGCTCTGGGGTAGATACAAGGTAATCAGGTTGTCTGACATGGGGCTCACTGTCTTAATCTCCACTTTACAGATGAGTTAACTGAGGCACAGAGAAGTTAAGGTGTCGATTCCCGTTTTGCAGTTGAGGGAACTGAGTCATACAGAAGATAAGTGACTTGCCCATGATCACACATCAGAAAAGAGGCAGATCCAGGATTGGAACCCAGAACCATTAGACAACACTGCTTCTCACTGTACCTCGTTTTCATCTCTCCTTCCATTAGCAACTTGTTCATGCCCTCTTCAGTGTCTGGAGCTCCCTTTCTCTTCAAATCCAATTGACCAAAGCAATTCCCATCTTCAAACCCCTTTTGAAATTACATGTCCTCCAGGAGATCTTCCCTGATTAATTTCTACTCTTAAAACTAGGAACTCATGGGCCGCTGGGCAGCTTTGCTGCCTGCTGCCAAACTAATTTAAGATGGAAGTCCCAATCCCAACAAAAGTCATTTGAACACTTAAAATGCCGGGAAGGCTGAGGCGGTTTCAAACCAGGGACTCTCAACTGGTCCAGTCAGTAACCTGAGGTCCATTCCTTCTAGGTGCAGTTTCTTCCTCTCCATAATACGTTTGTTTTGGACTGTTGAATTTGTAGTCTATCGATACTCTTAATTCACTGTTCTATGTGTCTGTCTCCCCACACTTAAATGGTAAATCCCATCCGGAAGAGCAACTCTGCTGGCTGGGGATACGTGTTAGTGAGTGTAGATTCTTTCCAAAGCCGCTTTGTAGCAGACAGACAAACTGATGCTGGGCCTGAGCCCAAAAGAAGTAGGAAAAAATAAGGGGATAGAGATGATTTTTTTTTTCTTTAATGGTATTTAATTACTTACTTTGTGCCAGGCACTGTTCAAAGCCCTGGGGTAATACAAGCTAATCAGTTTGGACACAGTCCCTGTCCCACATGGGGCTCACAATCTTAATCCTCAATTTATTGATGAGGTACTGAGACACAGAGAAGTTAAGTGACTTGCCTAAAGTGCCACAGCAGATAAGTGGCAGAGCAGAGATTAGAACCTCGGTCCTGCCGATGTGCAGATCCATGCTCTCTCCACTAGACCAGGATTAATTTAATATTTATTAATAATTAATATTAGAAGTCTTCTCTGGGCAAATTCACTATCTCAAAATCTCTATTCAATTTTACCTGTGCAGGCACAGCTTCTTCCTCACCGACACTTTAAGTCGTCCAACAGCTTTTGAAGTGTTTTCATTTCCTTAGGGAAATTGGGATCCTTCAGTACAGGGACCACGTCTCCAACTAAGCATCGACAGCAAGCTCTGCGCTTAGTAGGCTCTCCGAAAATACCCCACCGATAAATATGTCATATATCACCTAAGGGAGTTTCACAGACACCCTGCTTCTCTTTGAGGCGCTGTTTCGTTATCTTTGAAATGGGGCAGGTAATTCTTCTTACTTCACAGGGATGCTGAGAGACTAAATGAGGTAATCTATGAAAAGCAGCATAGTGAGAAGTAGTGGCTTAGTGAGAAGGAGGGTGGCTTAGCTAGAAGCAGCATGGGAGTCAGAAGGACTGGGGTTCTAATCCCGGCTCAGCCTCATGTCGGCTGTGTGACCTTGGGCGAGCTACTTTACTTCTCTGGGTCTCAGTTACCTCATCTGTAAAATGAGGATGAGTGTGAACCCCATGTGGGACAGGAACGGTGTCCAACCTGATTAACTTGTGCCTAACCCAGTGATTGGAACAGTGCTTGGCACATAGTAAACACTTCACGAGCCCCTTAATTTATTTTTACTTAAAGCTCTTAGGAAAGATTAAAGCATTGCATAACTGTATTCTTTCCACATATTCTCCTTAAATACCAAAAGTTTCTGAATTTTCTCAGGATGTCACAGAGATGTCTTTGCTCCCCTCTAGTTCTTCTTTTCCTACATCCCCCCAGCTAGAGAGCTGTCTTCCTTATTTTATTTTATGGTATTCATTCATTCATTCAATCATCTTTATTGAGAGCTTACTGTGAGCAGAGCACTGTGATAAGCGCTTGGAATGTACAATTCAGCAACAGAGAGAGACAATCCCTGCCTAACAACGGGTTCAGAGCCTAAAAGGGAAAGTGCTTACTAGTCGCCAGGCACTGTACTAAGCACTGGGGTAGATACAAGGTAGGTTGGACACAGTCCATGTCCCAAAGGGGGGGGGGGGGTCACGGTTTTCAACCCCATTTTACAGATGAGGCTACCGAGGCACAAAGAAGTGAAGTCACTCGCCCAAGGTCCCACGGCCAACAAGTGGTGGAGCTGGGATTAGAACCCACGTCCTTCTGACTCCCCGCCCTGTGTTCTATCAAGTAGGCCAGTTATCTTTCCTGGGAACTGTCATTCTGTTACCAGAAAAGCAGTCTAAGGAGCTGTTAGCCCCCTGCCCTTCTTCTCCAATTCTTCCCTGGTGATCCTGAGTGGCAGAAGAAACCTTCCTCACAGGATATTAATAGTCTTCCCAAAGGATAAGTTTAAACGTCTATAAAAATGTATCCACTTTGAGCTTGAAATTTGAGGTCAGGTTTGACGCTTCTGATTCAGTGAAATCCCAGGTGATCATCTCACATTTCTGGCTTTGACAAGACTGCTTAGCTTGCTTGGGGTTTGTTCTGTCTCTGCGGGTCCCCTATGTTAAATTCTCTTCCATTAAAAAAAAAAAATGGGGGCGGGAGATGTGGAGGTGGGGCAGGATGAGTCTGGACTTACCTAGAAAAAACCCACGTGTCAGAGAAGTTTTGGATAATGGCTTTTAATGTGAATCCGTGCTAATTTTAGACCGGCCACTCCAGAGTGTAATGAGATCTGTCAAACGCCAGCCATTTCATTGTGCCCACAATAGGAATAGACATTCACATTATCTGGAATACTGCAGAGAGATATTGCTATTATAGGGAAAAGAGGGGAGGTGACAGGAGGGCAGCATCCTTGCTGAGCTGGGGGCACATTTCATTTTAATGTGATTAGTGACCATTTGGTTCTTTCATCAACACGGTATCTCACATGCCGACAAGATTTACTCCTGGACCGGGAACTGGGAGTTGACATTTGTTTCTTCCTTGTTCACACCCTCCCTCCTGCTGGATCTCCCTCCCCCTCCGTAACCCACAGACACCACTCTCCCCATCTTTACTGCCCCGTTAAAATCATCTCTCCTCCAGGAAGTTTCCCCCAACTCCTCATCTCGTTACCCTATTCTCCCTCCCTTCTGCGTTGTCTATGGACTTGGGTCTGAACCCCCTAAATATTCAGGTACTCACCCCCTCCACCACCCTCACAGAACTTATGCACACATCCTTATACCTGTTGCTTCTATCTATAATTATTTATTGGACAGTCTGCCTCCTGCAGTAGATCTGTGATCTCCTTGAGGGCAGGGATCATGTCTTACCTATTCTACTGTAATCTCCCAAATTCTCATATAGCGAAGGTTCAATAGATACCATTAACTGGTTGGTTTGCGGACCTGAAATCAACAGGTTTATGGAGAGGGAAAGTCGGCCTGGGAGTCGGAAGGACCTGGGTTCTAATCCCAGCTCCACCGCTTGTCTGCTGTGTGACCTTGGGCTAGTCATTTCACTTCCTCTGTGCCTCAGTTTCTTCATGTGTAAAATGGAGATTAAAGACTGTGAGGGACTGAGGGACTGAGTTCGAATCGATGATCCTGTATCTACCCCACAGCATAGTAAATGCTTAACAGATACCATAACAAAAAGCTTTAGAGAAGGAAGCGCAGGGGCAGAATCTTGATTCTTTAGGTTGGTTAGGCTGTGAGTCCTGTGTGGCACGGGGATTGTGTCAGACCTGATGAATGCTTGGCACAGAGTAAGCACTTAAGGAAATATTACAATTCTTACGTGTGCCGGTTCTCAGAAAGCCCAAAGTAGGGGCCGTGGATATGGCTGTGGGAAGAAGGGCTCGGCCTGAAGCCGAGCCGGAGTTCCCACCTCCTGAATGCATCTGGCTGACTGACAGCTGCGGGTGGAATTTGTGCCTCTGTGGGTTAATCACAGGAAGGACCGCTAACCCAGGGACAACTGATTCCCCTCAATGTTTTTATTCAGAGCCAAGTGTCTTCTCTCCCTCGCTGGCTTGCTCTGGGTTTTGGGATTTTTTTTTTTTTTTTGAATGTTACATTTTGATCTGGCTTTCTTTCTGTCTTTTTGTGCTCGATAAGCGTGTTTGGAGCATATTGCTTGGGCTTCTGCCTTTGAAAGACTCCATTTGTTGTTTTCTCTCCCGGCCACTTCCATCTCTGTTCTTGGCTTCAAGTTCCCCGCTACTCCCTTCCTTCTGTTTTTCCCCTCCAGTGATTCCCACCAATAATTAGGAAGCTGACTTGCTGAAAGAGTAGCAGGTGATGGTTAAGACAAAGTTGGAGTCATGACCAGGGGTTACCTAAAGACTCCACACCCGATCCAAACAACAGATGGGCTAATTTTAACACGGTGATGGCTTTTTCAAATATAGCTAGACATGCCTATTACTGTCTTCTGTGATAACACTATTGCATTTTAATGCTCTCAATTCTAGAGAAGAATGCAAAGTTTTCCTTGCCTTAAGCACTATTTGAAGTATTTTGATTGATCTGAATGGTGATTATAGCCCATTTCAATTTAGCATTCATAATGGCAGATCTAGTTAGCATAGATAATGGAAGAGCTCTACTGTTTTAACATAAAGTGCCGTTTTGCTGAATAAGATGGGACAGACAACACTTTGAAACTGAAGTGCTATATTTACCTATACATACCCCAAAAAATGGATTTTAAAACCTCTCATTAGTAGTTGCAATACTTAGTGGGGGCCGTTTCTGCTGCCTGGAAGGTGAAGAATGGGGAAGTGACATATTTCCTTCCCATAAAGAGCTTGTGCTCTAACAGGGCAGACAAACCAGAAATATTTAAAGTTAGAATGGTCGAAATCGAACTAAGCAGACAACTGTGTTATGGAATCATTCATTCAATCAATCCATAATATTTATTGAGTGTTCAAGGTGTAAATAATTCCATAAGCGGTAGAGTTGACACTATTTGAGCATGTGACTATATTTACTGTGTTCATTATAGTGTAATACGCTAATATGTTTTTTGGACATTTTTGTCTCCCTTGGGAATATATTCATACATTTAAATTTTTTTCCCGAGGGTAGCTATACTTCCGAGGCCCATGAGCCTGGACTGAGTCCACAAATTATGCTAAAGTAAAATAGTGTGAAGATGCTTAAGGTCACAAGGACTATTTTCCCCAAATGGACTGATGTCATTTTGGCTCAGCGTGGCTTTGGAGATATAGTATGGGTTGAACCATTGAAATAGCATGGTCTAGTGCAAATAGCTTATGCCTAGAAGTCAGAACACCTGGATTCTAATTGCTGCTCTGCCACTTGCTTGCTGTGTGACCTCGGGTTAATCACTTCTCTGTGCCTTAGTTTCCTCATTTCTAAAGTGAGGATCAAATACCTTTCCTCCCTCCCCCTCAGACTTTGAGTCCATTCGATTGTCATGTCTCTGTGGTCAGGGATCACATTAAATTTACGGTATTCTCCCAAGCATTTAGTACAGTGGCTTGTATGCTGTAAGTGTCCGGCGAGTCTTCCCCCCTACTAGACTGTGAGCCCATTGTGGGCCGGCATTATCTCTACTTGTTGCTGAATTGTACTTTCTCAGCGCTTAGTACAGTGCTCTGCACACAGTAAGTGCTCAATAAATACAATTGAATGAATGAATAAGTCTGATTGATTGATATGACAGATTATATCTGATCTGAATAGTCTGCATCAGCGCCATGTTTTCCACATAGTAAAGACCCTAAATACCACAGTTGTTATTATTTGAACAATTGGCAGATTTGAAAAGTTTGGCAGTGTGAGTCAGCCTCACTGGGAATCAGTCAATCAATGGTATTTATTTGCTGCTTAGTGTGTGCAGAGCAGTGTTGCTTGGGAGATTACGATACAATAGATATGATCCTTATCCACAAGGAGCTCAAGATCTAGGGGGGCAGATAGACGTTAAAATGAGTTACAGATAAGGGAAGTGGCAGAGTGAAAAGATAGCAGTCTATCAGTGGTATCTTTTGAGTGCCTGCTGTGTGAAGAGCACTGTACTGAGCACTTGGGAGGTATAAGTACGTACATAAGTACATATTTGAGGGGTCAGTGGGGTGAATATTTATGTGGTCAATGGGGTGAGTATCAAAGCGCTTAATAATAATGTTGGTATCTGTTAAGCGCTTACTATGTGCAGAGCACTGTTCTAAGCGCTGGGGGTAGACACAGGGGAATCAGGTTGCCCCACGTGGGGCTCACAGTCTTCATCCCCATTTTACAGATGAGGTAACTGAGGCACAGAGAAGTTAGCTGACTTGCCCACAGTCACACAGCTGACAAGTGGCAGAGCGGGGATTCGAACCCCCTTGACCTCTGACTCCAAAGCCCGGGCTCTTTCCACTGAGCCACGCTGCTTCTAGGAGAACGCAGAGGGGGGATGAATAGAGTCGCGGAAAGAGGTTAATCAGGAAGGCTCCTTGGAGGAGATGTGATGTTAGTAGGCCTTTGAAGTTGGTGAGAGTGATTGTCAGATATGAAGGTGAAGGGTGGTGCAGAAGAAGACCGTGGAGATGGCCCAAGAGAGAGAAGTTCAGATGCCCACCATCAAAGTACGGACGGTAGCAACAAGTCTTTCTCTCTGTCTCAACAACCCAGAGACCTGGCCAGGAGACCCGGCAAGGGCTAGTTCAAGACCCTGCTTATCAAGGAGGAGGCTGCAGGGGCTGATAGTCTGTATGAAGAGAGGTGAGAATCAGCCTTACTGAGGACTTGGATTATTCAGTTTGTCATTTTAGGGGACCGACATTAAGGGACCCCAAGAATTATGTTGCTGTGACTATCCTGGCTTGGTTACCCTATCAGTCTCTCTGCTGACTTCCCTACCTCCGATCCCCCACCACTCCAGTCCATACTTCACCCTACTGCCTAGATGATTTTTCTACAGAAATGTTCAGGTCATGTTTCCCCACTCTTCAAGAACCTCCAGTGGTTGATCTTCCAATGCCATATCAAACAGAAGCTCCTTACCATCAGCTTTAAAGCAGTCAATCACCTTGGCCCCTCCCACCTCACCTTGCTACTGTGCTACTACGACCCAACCCCACAATACTTGGCTCTTATAGCACTGATCTTCTCAGTGTACCTCAATCTTTTCTATCTCACTGCCGACCTCTTATCCACATCCTGCCTCTGGCCTGGAACGCCCTCCCTTTTCATATCCCGCAGACAGTTACTCTCCCCCCACTTCAAAGCCTTATGAAGGTACATCTCCTCCAAGAGGCCTTCCATTCATTCAATTCAATAGTATCTATTGAGCGCTTACTATGTGCAGAGCACTGTTCTAAGCGCTTGGAATGAACAGGTCGGCAACAGATAGAGACAGTCCCTGCCGTTTGACGGGCGCACGGTCTAATCGGACTGACTTCCCTGACTGAACCCTCCTTTCCTTTTCTTCCACTCCGTTCTCCATCATCTTGACTTGCTCCCTTTACTCAACCCCCTCTCCCAGCCCCACAACACTTTTGTACGTAACTGTAAGTTAGTTTATTCACATTAATGTCTGTCTCCTCCTCTGGACTTTAAGCTCCCTGTAGGCGGGGAATGTGTCTGTTATATTGTTATAGTTTATTCATCCTAGCGCTCAGCACGGTGATCCGCACAAATTAGCGCTTAATAAATACGACTGACCGATTTATGAACAAAGATGGTATAATCGTGTGAGGTCCAGAAAGAAGCAGCGGCAGTGGGGTCCAGGAACACCGTCCATCGGCACGGAAGCAGTACGGCTCCCCTGGGCAAAATGTGAGAAGAAAGGACAACGGGAGGATACTTAAACAGCTGTAGTGTTCAGTTACTTATTCTGACATTTCATCCCTGCATACTCACCCATCTTACCATTTTTATTCCTGCCTCCACTATTTTAAGTCGTTTTTGTCTACGTCTCCCCCATTATTCATTCGTTCAACTTTTCAGTCGTATCTAGTGCTTACTATGTGCAGAGCACTATAGTAAGCTCTCGGGAGAATACAATACAGCAATAAACCGACACATTCTCTGCCCACGTCAAGCTTGCAGTCTAAGAAGGGGAGACGGACATTAATATAACTAAATTACAGACAAACTCCTTTTGGGCAGGAAATGTTTGTGTTATTCATGGCACTCTGCTCTTAGGAAATGCTCAATAAATACCAATGATTGGACAGCAGACTGAAAGCGGGCAATGCGTGAGCTAGAAGAGCAGCATAGACGGTATGAAGAACGACCGGAGTACAGTTTCCAACAAAAACAGGCAGCGTGGTTTAGCACGCAGCAGTTGGGAGAACAATGGCGCTTGGGGAAAAAGCTTTATAAAGGGTGGGATGCAAAATGGTAGGCTTGAAAACAGAGACAGATCCCGTCAGGGACAAATGTGTTGATGCACAGAGGAGCTATCTTTAAGGGCAAATAGAGTGCCAGGATGTATTGATCACACGTTCATCTGTTCAGCCCCAATTTCACACTTGGCTAGGATCTTACCATCAGTCACAACAGATTAGATAGAGAGATAGATAGACATAATAGTAGCGGTTAGATAGATATCACAGTAGCAGTGGCATTTACCAAATTCATTTCTTCATTCATTTCACTGTATTTATTGAGCACTTACTGTGGGCAAAGCACTGTACTAAGCACTTGGGAGAGTACATTACAACAATAAACAGACACATTCCCTGCCCCCAAGGAGCTTACAGTCCAGAGGGGGAGACCGACATTAATGATACAAATAAATAAATCACGGATGCCCCCTGGATGCAGTGCCCTGTACGCAGGGATGAAGAGTCACATTCGCTGCCCACAGAGAGCTTACATTCTAATGGGAGGAACCGACAGAAAAATATATTTACAAATAGAGTAATCACAGTGGCACAATTGATTATACATATTCACAAATGCTGTAGATGGGATGAAGTACATATACACTAGAGATGGGATATTGAACAACTTGAGGTGTTGGGATTTCACTGGCTAGCTGGAGAAAGGAATCTCCGAGGACCTTGATCATATGGAGAACTGCACTCTGTCATTCATTTGTTTGTTCAGTCGTATTTACTGAGTGCTCTCTGGGTGCAGAGCACTGTAATAAGCGCCTGGGAAATTACAATGCAACAATAAACAGACACGTTCCCTGCCCTTAACGAGCTCACGGTCTAGAGAGGGAAAATCTGTGATGTAGAAAGAGAAGGGAAGGAGGTCCAGATTGGAGGATCAACACGAGCGAATGGATTAAAACCAAAAAAAATGGTGGCATTTGTTAAGCGCTTACTATGTGGAAAGCACTGTTCAAAGCGCTGGGGGATACAAGGTGATCAGGTTGTCCTACGTGGGGCTCACAGTTTCAATCCCCATTTTACAGATGAGGTAACTGAGGCACAGAGGAGTTAAGTGACTTGCCCAAAGTCACACAGCTGGCAAGCGGCAGAGGCTGGATTAGAACCCATGACCTCTGACTCCCGAGCCTGGGAATCAAGGATGACAGCAAGGTAGTGGGCTTTTGAAACAGAGAGATAGCAATATCTGATGGAAATGAGAGAACTAGGAGGAAAGGGGGGTAATGCTGCATTTAAGGTGTCAGCTAGATAGTAAAGTGGAGGTGTCCTGGAGGCAAGAGGTGTGTCTAGACTGTAAGCTCATTGTGGGCAGGGAATGTGTTTATTGTTGCGTTGTACTCACCCAAGCGCTTAGTACAATGCTCTGCAAGTGGTTAGCGCTCAGTCAATGTGATTGAAGGAAGGAAGGAAGGAATGTGGGATTATATGCGATTTCTCAGATCAAGATTAGAGAGGTCAAATTGAGAAACCTCTGGACAGGGGAGGTAGCTGAAGTCCTGTGAGCGGACAAGCTTTCAGAGACAGTGGGGAGTGAGAAGAGTCAAAGACTTGAGAGTTAGGGAATAAGAAGCAGAGCCAGCAGACCAAAGTGAAAAGTGAAGTCTAGTGGAAAGAGCATGGGCCTGGGAGACAGAGGACCTGGCTTCTAATCACGGCTCCGCCGCTCGACTGCTGTGTGTCTTTGGACAACTCACTTAACTTTGCTAATGCCTTAGTTACCTCGTCTGAAAATGAGGATCACGACTATGAGTCCCACATGGGACAGGGACTGTGTCCAACCTGATTATGTTGTTCCTACCCCGGCCCTTATGTAGTGCCCGGCACAGAGTAAACACTTAACAAATATTAAAAATTAAAAAAAAAAAATGGAGGGGAACCATGTTAATGCTGGCTCAGCAAAACATACCCGATAAAGATTTTGTGCCATAGAAAGTGGTCCTTAGGGTCCAAAAAAGCTGAGAGATCAGGAAGGTTTAGGACAGATTTTCACTCTTTGGCTTTAGGTATTAATAATGATGGTATTTGTTAAGCGCTTACTACGTGCAAAGCACTGTTCTAGGCGCTGGGGGGTACAAGGTGATTAGGTTGTCCCAAGAAATTATTAGTCAACTGCACCTTCAAGAGTGTAGTTTTGGCAGCATGAAATCAATGAAAAGCTGACAGTGGTGGGTCAAGAAAAAGATTAGTGGAAAGTTGAAAGTAGCGGTGTATATAATGCACAGTGTTATTTTAACTATAGTTGCATTACATTATTAAAATGCCAAAGATATAAATCCTAGAAGGGAAAGTTTTACATCATTTTCTATTACTCCAATATTTCATACACTTGCAATACTACCTTTTTTAGGGTCTGTGTTAAGCGTTTACTATGTGCCAAGAATTGTTCTAAGCAATGGGGTAGAGACAAGTTAATCGGGCTGGTCTGTCTCACAAGGAACTCACAGTCTAAGCAGGAGAGAGAACGGGCATTAAATCCCCATTATGCCAGAGGACCCTGAAGTACCGAAAAGCAAAGTGACTTTTCCAAGTTTACACAGCAAAGTGCATAGCTGGGATTAGAACCCAGGTCCTCTGGTTCTCATGCCTGTGCAAAATATCCACGAGGCCACACTTCTTCAACCTCTCTCTTCCAGAGAGACTTATGTCCTAGATCGTCCTTAAGAAGGAGCAGATTTTTTTTTCATTTTGTAAATGAAATTTGTTAAGCACTTACTAGGTGCCACACTGCACTAAACACTGGGGTTGATACAAGCTAATCATGTTGGACACAGTCCACGTCCCACATGGAGCTCACAGTCCAAGTTTCCATTTTACAAATGAGGTAACTGAGGCCCGGAGAGGCTGAGTGGCTTGCCCGAGGTCACACAGCAGACAAGTGGCAGAGCAGGGATTAGAACCCAGGTCCATCAGCCACTAGGCCATGCTGTTTTTTTTCCACTTAACTCAGAGGTTTATACCTTGATTTCTTCATGCCTTCACCAGCACGCAGATGAAAATCCTTAACAGGGGAAGTATGGCAAAGCTGGAGCTGTTCACTCATTTATTCATTCATTCAATTGTATTTATTGAGCGCTTACTGTGTGCAGAGCACTGAACTAAGCGATTGGGAGAGTGCAATATAACAATAAACAGACACGGAGGTGTTGAAATTGGTAAAGGACCGGTACAGGATCACCGCGAGCAACGTGGAGTCGACGAGTAAAACGAACGTCGGCATTAGACCGCCGCTGAGCGAAACAGCCAGATAGTGGAGGTGGCGGATTATCAGCGGAATACAGAAAGAAATAGGGAGTAAATTCTCATTGTGTTAGGGCAGCTGCTCCTCAGAGAGGAAGATGAATTTTGACCGGACCGAAGATTGAGGTGGAATTGGACCGGAGACTTGAAAATCAGAGGGATGTGTCTCAGGACCTGCTGAATTGAGAGCATCATTGTTTGCCTGTATCTTTCCTAGGAACAAAAGGTGCAGAATCTGGGAGAGTAAATGCTTCCAGGGACGCATTCACACTTCTACTTCGCTGCCTCATTCTCCTATTAACCCCCTCTGTTGGGTATGAATCCCCATCTGATTCCCAAATGCTAATTTGGAGACTGGGAAGAAGCTGAGGAAATGTGATTCCTATCTGCAATGCATTTCTCCCCCAACAAGATTGGAGTGTTGAGTTTTGAAACACTATCGAAACAATTGTTCCATTCCGCCTGATTTCTGGCCACACACACTATTTAGGGATCCTCAGTGAGAAGCAGCGTGGCGTAGTGGATAGAGCATGGGTCCGGGAGTCAGAAGGTCTTGGGTTCTAATTCCGGCTCCCCTCCTCGTCGGCTCTGTGACCTTGGGAATGTCACTTCCCTTCCCTGGGCTTTAATAATAATGTTGGTATTTGTTAAGCGCTTATTTTGTGCAGAGCACTGTTCTAAGCGCTGGGGTAGATACAGGGTCATCAGGTTGTCCCACGTGAGGCTCACAGTTAATCCCCATTTGACAGATGAGGTCACTGAGGCACAGAGAAATTTAGTGACTCGCCCACTGTCACACAGCTGACAAGTGGCAGATCCGGGAATCGAACCCACGACCTCTGACTCCAAAGCCCAGGCTCTTTCCACTGAGCTCATCTGTAAAATGGGGGATTGGGATTGCGAGCCCCATGTGGTACAGGGACTTTTTCCAACCCGACTTGCTTCTCTCAACCCCAATGCTTATTTCAGTGTCTGGCACATAGTAAGCACTTAACAAATACCATCATTCTTATTATCATTATCCTAGAGGGTGGCTTTAGCTCTTGATGATGGGTTTAGCTCATTAAGCCAGCAGGCTCGACCACCCGGGTTACGCCGTGTCTCGTTCGGGAACGTTTCAGGTGCGTTGCGAGCGTTCTCCGTGGGCTGTGTGAAGTTGTTTAGGTGGCAGGAAACCTATTGCTTTTTTTTTTTTCTCCTGTTTACTTTGCTGCTTCAAGTTAGCAATAAAGTTGAATTATGGTGAATGCCTTGATAGCATTTTCCAAAGGAGAGATAAAAAGAAACATTATTAACGGGAAAGCATTTCAAGTGGAAAATATCGTTTGTCAGTAGGTTAGAGTCCAATGTCCGTAAGGCACTGACGGGGGAGATTTGATCCTTCCCAGGTAGATGAAGAGCAGCTTGGCTGAGCGAATAGAGCACGGGCCTGGGAGACAGATGGACCTGGGTAGTGATCCTGGCTCGGCCACGGATCTGCTGTGTTACCCTGGGCAAGTCACTTTGCTTCTCTGTGCCTCAATTCCCTCATCTGTTAAAAGGGGATTAAGAGTGTGAGCCCTATATGAGACAGAGACTGTGTCCAACCTGACCGATTTGCATCTACCCCAGTGTTTAGAACAGTGCTCACGGTAAGTGCTTAACAAGTACCATAATTCTTCTTTTTCTTCTGGAAGGAAGGCACGATGGGCCTGGCCAGAGAAGCCCCTCTGCTCTTCACCCATAATGGCCTCATGGTGATTATCCCCTCGAATCACCAAGCTAGGGGACGGTGGCCTCAGCAGCTGTCTGGCGGCTGAGAGGAAGGAATATAAGATGGCAGGGTCTGGGCAGATCGCATTGGCAAACTGTTACACCTTCCCTTCGTGCAACACTGCCCAGCAAACCGCCATCTTTTTGATACTCTCTATACGTGGATCTGGGCTGAGGGAACAATTCCAGATGAGCTGACCTTCTCCAAGGTGATCACCATGTGGGGCTAACGGATCAACATTGAATCATTTTCGAGGGCATCACTCGGCTGCAAGAGCCAAGATGGCCACTACCTCTTCGGGGGCTATCACAGACAAGGGGTGAATCAGGCTCGACGCGAATCTTTCCAATACAGATGTCCCCAGATATGTTGCTCCTCTCCTTTGCATGGAATATAAATCCAGTTTGATAACATCTTCTGAATTTCTTTCTCCAAATTATAGCACTTTCCCTGGTCTAGAAGGTTTCTCAACTCAAACCTAACAAGGAACAAGTCCCTTACTATAAATAAATATATGTATATAGTATACATATATTTAATGGTATTTAAGTGTTTACTATGTGTCAGGCACCGCTCGAAGAGCTGGGGTGATTACGAGGTAATCAGGTTGAACGCAGTCCATGTCCCACATGGGGCTCATAGTCTTAATCATCATTTTACAGATAGGTAACTGAGGCACAGAGAAGTGAAGAGATTTGCCCAAGGTCACACAGCAGGCAAGTGACAGATATTCTGAGATGATGCTGCATTTTATTTTATTTCCCCAATGAAAGAGATATCAAAGATGTCCCCAAAGACATCTCTTTCCCATCACAGATTTTCTCCCTCCAAAATATTTCTACATTTTGCATGCAAATCTAATTAGCAAATTAAATGATCGTTATTAATCCTGTGTTCTACTGTTTCTGAAACGGTTTTTTTAAACACCTGGATTTGCATCATTTTTTAATCTTCTAAGTTCTCTTGCATATTCATTTATTTTTGACTTTGAAGACATATTGAAATTTAATTAATATCCGCAACATGCTCAGGGTGGAGTTTGTACCCTGCTTTTTCAAGGAAATGGATTGATGAGTCTGTTCCACCTTTAACTATATTAGCCACCTCCATCTTTTTTGCTAATTAAGTAAAATGATACTTTAGTTGTTCATAAAATTAGGTTGTTATGGCACAATCTGAATTTATCATTATTGTTCGGAGCATCTGCCACATGTAAAATTATGCTAATAAAATGGACAGTAGGTGTTTTTCAAGTTTAAACTCTAAATACATTGGAAAAGTCAATTAGCATGGAGTATTGGATCTGAGTCCTCCGTGAATGTGCCGATTTTCTTTCTCCTTACTGATGCCGGTTTTGCAGAGGGGACTTAAACACTGATGACTATAGGGTCGTATGCTGTCGACCCGTGGCGATGCCACGGACACATCTCTCCCAGAACGCCCCGCCTCCATCTGCAATCGTTCTCATAGTGGATCCATGGAGTTTTCCTGGTAAAAATACGGAAGTGGTTGACTATTACCTTCTTCGGTCAACCTGAGTCTCCGCCCTCAACTCTCTCCAATGCAGCTGCTGCCCAGGATAGGTGAGTTTTGACTTGTAGCCGCTTGCCCTCCACTCGCTAGCCACTGGCCAAGCTAGAAATGGAATGGGTAGGCCTCTGCTTGACTCTCCCTCCCCTAGCCGAGACTGGGAGAAGACTGGAAACTCCAGGTGTGTAGGGTAGCACGGCTATTTTAACTGCAGCTCTGCAGTCATTAGAAGTTTATAACGCTGCCGGAGAGATCTGGAAGGCTCGTCATAGCGGACAGGGAACGTGTCTAGCAAGTGTTATATCGTACTCCCCTAAAGTGCTTTAGTATAGCGCTCTGCAAACAGTAAATGCTCAATAAATATGATAGATTGAATGATTTACCGTCACAGATGATTATTGGATGGAGAAGCCCACAGTCGTAATCTTTAGTTGAAAGGGACGACCGCTCCAGAAAAAAGCCTACTTCTAGAAGTTACCCTGCATTAGCAAGACTCTTTAATTTGGGGGCTGAGAAAAATCTTAATAATAATAACAGAGATCTTAATTATAATAATATTTTCAATGGTGGCCTTCGTTAAGCACTTAATTTGTGCCAAGCGCTGTATTAGGCGCTGGAGTCGACACAGTATATGTCGATTGGACATAGTCCTTGTCTCACATGGAGTTCAGGTCATAGTCTTAGTAGGAGCCAGACAGTTATCTAACCCTCCTTTTACAGATGAGGAAATCAAGATCCAGAGAAGTTAAGTGACTTGGCCGAGATTACCCAGCATGGCAGATGGCAGAACTGGGATTTAGAACCCCAGTTCTCTGACACCAAAGACCATGCTCTTTCCGCTAGGGCACACAGGTTTTTATTACAGTAGAAATAATAATAGTAATAATAATTCCCTCCCAAAATAATAGCCCCACGATCATTGCCCAGGTCAGCGGTTTCAGACTTTTAACTGTCTTCTCAACACGCTCCTCTACCCATCTTCCTGTCCCTCCCATCTCTTACGCTAAATGACCTGACCATGTACTTTATCAGTAAAATTTAAAACGTTAGGTGTGGTTTCCCTAAACCTTCTTCTGCTCCTCTACAGTCCCTTTCCTCCCTTCAGCTTCCCCAGACTTCCTAGCAGTATCTCAAGAAATCTCCCTCCTTCTCTCAAAATCCTCTTCCTCTAACCTGTGCTTCTGACCATCCTGTCGCCTCTCATCAACATAATTGCCCCCTCTCTGACCTCCATATTCAACCAGTCACTTTCCAACAGCTCCTTCCCCATTGCTTTCAAGCGTATCCATCTATCCCCTATCCTTAAAAAAAAACCTCCCTCCTCCCTTGATTCCATGGGACCCTCCAGTTATCATCTCATCTCCCTTCTACCATTACTCTCCAAACTCTCTAAGCAAGTTACCTACGCTCGCTACTTCCATTTTCTCTCCTCCAACTTCTGGCTTCCGCACTTCTGGCTGCACAAAAAGTTCCCTCTTCAGAGAAACAAGTGACCTCCCTCTTGCAAAATCCAATGGCCACTACACCATCTTAATCTGCCTGTTTTTTGTCTTCTGCCTTCAACACTGGAAATGCCATCAACACTCCTTTCCCATGGAAAGATTATCTACCCCTGCCATCACCCATACTGCCCTCGCCTTATTCTCTTCCTAACCCTCTGCCTGCTACTTCTCAATCACTTTTGCAGGCTCCTCCTCTGCCTCCCACCCATTAACTGTGGGGGTCCCTCAAGGTTCAATTCTGGGTGCCTTCTCCTCTCCATCTACGCCCACTCCCTTGGAGAACCCATTCACTCTCACGACTTAAACTACCATCTTTATGTGCATAATTCCCAAATCTACATCTCCTACACAGGCCTCTCTCCTTCGTAGTCACATAATTCCTCTTGCCTCCAGGACATCTATACTTGGGTGTCATATTAATTCCTCAAGCCTAACGTGTCCAAAACAGAACTCCCCATCTTCTCACCCAAATCATATCCATCCCCTGACCTTCCTATCCCTATAGGCGGCACCATATCCTCCCTGTCTCACAAGCCCGTAACACCGACCTTTTCCGTGATTCATCTCTCTCATTCAACCTACACATTCAATCTGTCACAAAGTCCTGTCGGTTCTACCTTCCCAACATCAGCATGGCATAGTGGATATAGAGTAAGGACCTGGGAGTCAGAAAGTCATGGGTTTTAATCCTAGATCCACCGTTTGTTGTGTGGCCTTGGGCAAGTCACTTCTCTGTGCTTCAGTTCCCTCAACTGGAAAATGGGGATGAAGACTATGAGTCCCATGCGGGATAGGGACTGTGTCCAAACCTATGTAGTACAATGCCTGACACATGGTAAGCACTTGAAAAATACCACTATTATTATTATTATTATTTTTTTCTACAATCTGACCTTCTGGCATTCTATCTGACCTCCCTGCATCCCCACCCTCCCCTCTCCATTCCATACCGAATTCGCCAGCCTGGGTCATTTTTCGGAAAAACTATTTAGTCTGTATCTCCCCATTCCTCCAAAATCCTCCAGTGGTTTCCCATCCACCTCCACCTTACAGCGTGGCTCAGTGGAAAGAGCCCGGGCTTGGGACTCAGAGGTCATGGGTTCCAATCCCAACTCTGCCACTTGTCAGCTGTGTGACTGTGGGCAAGTCACTCAACTTTTCTGTGCCTCATTTACCTCATCTGTAAAACGGGGATTTATTTTGAGCCTCACGTGGGACAACCTGATTACCCTGTATCTACCCCAGCGCTTAGAACAGTGCTCTGCACATAGTAAGCGCTTAAAAAATACCAACATTATTATTATTATTGTTATTAAACAGAAATTTCTCGCCATCAGCTTCACCGCACTCGATCACCTCTCTCCCTCCTACCTAAACTTACTGATGTCTTCCTATAACCTAATCTGCATACTCTGCTCCTCTAACACCAACTTACTCTCTGTTCCTAATCTCATCTAATTTGCCACCTTCTCCTTGCATACATTTTTTCTCAGCCCTCTAGACTGTAAGCTCATTGTGGGTAGGGAATATGTCTGTTTATTGTTATACTGTATTTTCCCAAGTGCTTCGTACTGTGCTTTGCACAGTGTAGGTGCTCAATAAATATGATGGATTGATTGAAACTCCCTCCCCCTCTCCATCCCCTTTCAAATTCCAACAGTCCACCACTTTCACCACCTTCAAAACCATCTTAAAATCACATCTCCTCCGAGAAGTCTTCCCAGGCTAAGCCCTTCCTTTCTTCTCTCCGCCCTCCCCTACTTGTTGACCGCGAACCTGGTTGTGTACCCCTTAAGCTCCTTGACACTCACCTCGACCCCACAATACTTTAGCAAATATTCTTATATTCAGCTATTTCCCCTATTCTTAACCTATTTTAATGTCTGCTGCCCCCCTTCCGCTTTAGGTTGTGGTCTCCTTGAGAGCACGGATCGTGCGTACCAATTAATAATAATAATGTTGGTATTTGTTAAGCGCATACTATGTGCCGAGCACTGTTCTAAGCGCTGGGGTAGATACTGGGTCATCAGGTTGTCCCACGGGAGGCTCACAGTTAATCCCCATTTTACAGATGAGGGAACTGAGGCACAGAGAAGTTGTGACTCGCCCATAGTCACACAGCTGACAAGTGGCAGAGGCGGAATTGGAACTCATGACCTCTGACTCCCAAACCCTTGCTCTTTCCACTGAGCCACGCTCCTTCTCTATTACAATAATAGAGAATTATGTTGTATTATACTTTTCCAACCCCTTAGCACGCACGGTTCTCTGCGCACAGTAAGTGCTCAATAAATATCGTTGATTGATAACTGTGGTATTCATTAAGCTCTTACTATGTGCCAAGCACTTTACAAAGTACTGGTTTAAAGACAAGATAATAAGGTTGGACACAGTCCCTGTTCTACTTGGGGCTCTCAGTCTAAGGCAAGGGGGAATAGGTATTTCCACCTAGTTTTAAAGATGAGAATATTGAGGCCCAGGGAAGTTAAGTGACTTCCCCAAAGTCACACAGTAAGCAAGTGGTAGAGCCAAGATTAGAACCCAGTTCCCCTGCTACCCAGTTCCATGCTCTTTCCATTAGACCACACTGCTTCGATTCAACGGTTCTGTGTCTGACTGGTTAATCTTGTATCTTCCCCAGTGTTTAGTACAGTTTTTGACACATAGTAAGAGCTTAATAAATGTCACCGTTATTATTAGTATGATCAGTATTCGGAAGGGAACATCACTTTCCTATGAATCCCATCAGCCACACCCACATACATACACCAGCATAATCTTGCTGTCAGTAGGGTTATCTCCAAAGCAGCTCAATACACTCTGCTTAAACGACATCATATTTTATGCATTTTTACTGGATGTCTCAAGAACCCAAAATCACCTATGATTTTTCTACTGAATCATAGCTATTATTTGAACTTTGGAAAATAAAAAAGTAGTAACTCTCCCGCTAAAGGACTATATCCATTGCTAGGAGAAGAAATATAAATAATAAATAATTGGCAATAACACCGATTTTGTCTTCCAAGTCTCTAGCCACTAAGTGGTGATAAATCAGACCATCTCATATTTATCTGAACACACATATATAATAAATGACATCCAGATTTATTTGAGGGAGTTATGATTTATAGGGCATCTACAAACCATCACGAGGAATCGATCAAGCACCACGATGGGTTGAATCTTTCTCCTTTGTTGGGGAAAAGAGTTTGGAACAATGGGGCTCCGGCAGTCTCTGTTCACTCAGCTGAACTATCATGTGGATTCTACTAGGATGCTGTCAGAGAATTAGGGAACATTCTTCCAACAACATGAGCCTGTTTAGAATAGAGCAGGATGTCATGTTGGAAAGAAAAATGTGTAACTGTCTTGGACACTCATGACTCTGCAAGTCATTTCTTAACACAATATTGTGCAACAGAACAACCCCGGGTTATGGGAGAACAAGGTGAAGCAAATGCCACCCCCCCCTTTGCCTCTCCGCAGCTAAACCCTCTTTTTCCCCTTTTCCCTCCGCTCCTCCACCTCTCCCTTCCCATCCCCACGGCACCGTACTCGTCCGCTCGACTGTATATATTTCCGTTACCCTATTTATTTTGTTAATGAATTGTACATCGCCTCGATCCTATTTAGTCGCCATCGGTTTTTACGAGACGTTCTTCCCCTCGACTCTATCCATCGCCATCGTTCCCGTCCGTCCGTCTCCCCCGATCAGACCGTGAGCCCGTCGAACGGCAGGGACCGTCTCTATCTGTTGCCGACTTGTTCGTCCCAAGCGCTTAGTACAGTGCTCTGCACGTAGTAAGCGCTCGATAAATACTATTGAATGAATGAATGAAAATGTGGCCTATGGGAAAGAGCACAGGCCTGGGATTCGGAGGACCTGGGTTCAAATGGTGACTCTGTGCCTGCTCTGTGACCTTGGACAAGTCACTTAACTTCTTTATGACCTCCGATTCCTCTTCTGTGAAATGAGCACTCAATACCTGTTCTCCCACCTACCTAGACTGAGCCCTGTGTCTGACCTGATCGTTTTGCATTTTACCCCGGTGCCTAGTACAGTGCTTGGCACACAGTAAGTGTTAAACAAGTACCACAGTGAAATGAAGATGCGTTCTGAAAACGGGGAGAATGGTGGTCTTTCAGGGAAGGAGTTCCAGGAAGGAGGGAGAATGTGAGAATAATAATGATAATCATGATAATAACTATGGTATTTGAGCGCTTACCGTGTGTCAGGCACTGGGGTGTATACAAGCTCATCGGGTTGGACACAGCCCCCGTCCCACGTGGGGCTCACAGATTCGATCCCCATTTACAGATGAGGTAACTGAGGCACAGAGAAGTTAAGTGACTTGTGGAGAGGTGAGAGCAAGATACATCACTCGGTATTCGGTACCGTACTTGGCCCGTACTCAGATAGAGTATTAACAATATCCAGACCCAGAATAACAAGAGGGAGTAGTACGATTTGGAAAAATTCCTCACCAGTAAAGGAGTTGATCAATCTTTTCAGTGTTTCCCAATTGTTTTCCACATTATTAAGTTGTAGCTAACTGGAAATGAAGAAAATGGCTTTTCCCTCCAACACCTCTTTGTTGACTTTTTAGTCTATAGTGTGATGGAAACAGAGGACAAACCTAAAGGTACTTTCTGGCTCATCTGCGATCATTAAATCCCTTATGAGGAAGATTCAGATCAGGCATTATGGAATTCGGAGTGGGGAGAATGATGAGCAATGGAAAGGGGAATTTGCAGAAATCTAGGGAGACCACCGGGCTTAGGACAAGGGTTGATCTTGGATCAGTTTGGGGACCCAAAGTATGCGGATGATTTCTTCCCCATCTTTTCTCCTTAATCCTTTTTACTGCCCTAGATGTTCCGAAGATCAGCTCCTCATTTGAAATCCTCTCCTCTTGCTTTCTTCTCTTTGCTCCAAGAGGACTGAAGCTGGTAGTCAGGTCTACTTTATCACAGATGAGGTAAGTGAGGCACAGAGAGGGATAACGAGCACGGGCTTTGGAGTCAGAGGTCATGGGTTCGAATCCCGGCTCGGTCACTTGGCAGCTGTGTGACTTTGGGCAAGTCACTTCACTTCTCGGTGCCTCAGTTACCTCATCTGTAAAATGGGGATGCAGACTGTGAGCCCCACGTGGGACAACCTGATTCCCCCGTGTCTACCCCAGCGCCTAGGACGGTGCTCGGCACATAGTAAGCGCTTAACAAATACCAACATCATTATAATAATATTAGTAATTCTGATGACAATTATGGTATTGGTTAAGCATTTACTGTGTGCCGGGCACTCTACTAAGCTCTGTACCTAAGCGCTGGGGTGGATACAAGCAAATTGGTTGGACACAGCCCCTGTCCCTCATAGGGCTCACAGTCTTAATCCCCATTTTAACTGAGGCACAGAGAAGTGAAGTTACTTGTCCAAGGCCACACAATAGACAAGTAGCAAAGCCACGATCAGAACCCCTGACCTTCTGACTGCCAGACTTGTCTAGGGTGACTCAGCAGGCAAGTGGCAGAGACAGGATTAGAACTCAGGTCCTCTGATTTCCAGGTCCATGCACTTCACACTAGACCATGCTGCTTCTGCTTAAAATCAATCGTATTTTGACAGGACTCAAAAATTATGGCTGTTCCCCTCTCACAGCTCCCTATCCTGGTCTGGTCTTTTCTCGGTCTGTCTAGAACCCTAAGAAGGATCATTAATAAGCTTCCCTTCCTCACAAGAGAATAGGTTAGTTCTAATGACTGCTTAAGCACAAGAATGGAGATATTATTTGAACATTTTCTAATAGAAGATTCCTTTATGACTCAACTGCGTTCATGCCAACTACGAGAGACTAGGGATTGGTCTATGTGTTTCTAGGGCAGAGTTGAATTAACTAATAATGTTGGTATTTGTTAAGCGCTTACTACGTGCAGAGCACTGTTCTAAGCGCTGGGGTAGATAGAGGGGAATGAGGTTATCCCACGTGAGGCTCCCAGTCTTCATCCCCATTTTACAGATGAGGGAACTGAGGCACAGAGAAGTGAAGTGACTCGCCCACAGTCACACAGCTGACAAGGGGCAGAGTCGGGATTCAAACCCATGACCTCTGACTCCCAAGCCCAGGCTCTTTCCACTGAGCCTCGCTGCTTCCCTTCAATGACCATGCGTCACTGAGTGAGCTCATCTGATTGCCCGGCTAACGGCTCTGTTGCCTTTCGGTCCGCAGGCTTAGCCACACTGTCTCCATTACCCAAGATTTAAGGCTAGGTTGACAGACCCCGGCTCCTTATCGAATTAATTAATTAATGTTGGTATTTGTTAAGCGCTTACTACGTGCCGAGCACTGTTCTAAGCGCTGGGGTAGACACAGGGGAATCAGGTTGTCCCACGTGGGGCTCACGGTCTTCATCCCCATTTTGCAGATGAGGTCACTGAGGCACAGAGAAGTGATGAAGTGACTTGCCCACAGTTGACAAGTGGCAGAGCTGGGATTCGAACCCGTGACCCCTGACCCCAAAGCCCGTCCTCTTTCCACTGAGCCGTGCCGCTCCTCAACCATGGGCTTCAGACTCCACTGATACGGTTTCGTAACACCCTCTTCTCCCTTTCCCTAGGAAGGAGTGTGACCTAGTAGAAAGACCACAGGCTTGGGAGACAGGAGACCTGGGTTCCAATCCCAGCTCTCCACCTGCCCGCTGTGTGACGTAGGGCAAAGACTCTCAATCTATCTCGGTCTCGGTTTCCTCATCTGTACAATGGGGAATTTGACGCATGTTTTCGTTTGTTCTCAGATGGTTAACTCATGTGGGACAGAGATTGTATCCCTCCTGATTTTCTCATCAATAGCCTCACGGTCTAGTATTTCCTCTACGTAGACTCCGCCTCCCCCCGGAGACCGTGAGCTGGGTTGGTGCCTGCCGACTCTCTGATACTGTGCTTTTCCAGGTGATTAGTCAGATGCTCTGCACACAGCAAACGCTCAATAAATACTATCAATCGACTGTTTGGCACCTAGCGGTCAGTGCGGTGTTTTGCACATAGTAAGAGTTTAACAAATACTACGGTTATTATTAATTCTTAGGCTCGGCTGCACCTCTGTGATAGTTCCATCATCCTGGCAACCTGGGTCTCGGTTCTATAGGCGGCTGCGACATTCCTGCCAGGCTCACTCTCTGCCTTGGTCCGGGGACTGGGTACATCTCGCACTGTGGATTTGGGTCCGGGAATGTCTCCCTGCTGGGCACCAGAGCCATAATAATACTAATAATAACAATGACGATGGTATTTTCTAAGTGCTCATTATGTGCCAAAGACTGTTTTAAGTGCTGAGGTAGATATAAGGTAAACAAGGTCATCTAGCAGATGAGATAACTGAGGCACAGAGAAGTTGAGTGATTTTCCCAAGGTGACACAGCAGAAAAATGGCGGAGCGGGTAATGGCATGACGTAGTGGATTGAGCAAGGGCCTGGGAGTCGGAAGGTCGTGGGTTCTAATCCCTCTCTGCCACTTTTCGGCCGTGTGACCTTGGACGAGTCACTTCACCTCTCTGAGCCTCATTTACTACATCTGTGAAATGGGGATTGAGACTGTGAGTCCCATGTGGGACAGGGACAGTGTCCAACCCGTTTTACTTGTGTCCACTCCAGCCCTTAGTACAGCGTCTGGCACACTGTAAGCGCTTAATACTTATTGTTATTATTATTGATAACCCGCATCCTAAGACTTCTGGGCCCGTGGCCTTTTCACTAGGTTGCTTCTGTACTTCTTGGTCAGGGAGATTGTCCACGATGCAGTTCTGCTTACTTCACTCCACTGGGCTCTGAAAATGTCCTGAAGCCCTCTGCAACAACGGCAGGGTGAGAGGATAGGGCCGAGGGCTCAAATAGGACAAAACATCTACCCGCCGGGAGGAGCCCTGAGGATGGGATTCTCGAGCTGAGTTCTGAGCGGAGGGCTGCTTCCAAAAAACATCGGCCCCGTCTGGAGAGACCAAAGTCGCCTAACAATACGTGGGTACTTAAAGTTACATTTTCTCCACGCAGATTGGAATGAAAGTCTACTTTTCCACTAGAAAATCCTTTTGGAAAATGACCCTTCAGCACCTACAGGCAGCCAGAATCCGGCCACAGGATCGGGACTGGCTGTAGCACTTCATTAGGAGATCCTGTCTGGATAAAAACACTTCGGCCTGGACGGGTCCAAGGATCGATCCACTGGACTCATCTCTTCTCAGTGGGAATGAACAGAGGGAGTCATTATTTCTATTTCTCCCTGGCACGAACCGAAGGCAAATCCCAGCCAGACGCCGTCTCTTAGACCATGTCAGCAGGTTTTACAGCCATTAAACCCTCCTCTTCCTGCTAGTTCACCGGCTGGCAACTCAGCAAGGCCGTTTCTGAATTCCACCGATGCCTCCGACAGAGTAGGAGCTATAGAAATTCTTTCTCCTGAGTTCAAAGTTTGGTTTCCCCAGAATTCCCAGCCGGCTTGTGGCCTAGGCGGGGGCAAATGATTCCCAGAGAAGATGGTCACTCTTACCGGACACTTCCATCGCCTTGACCTACATCACCACACCACCACCTTGTCACCAGGCCAGCGGTGTAACAAGATGGTGTCAAATGCACCATGCTGCAGAACTCTGCCAATTTGGCACAATTATAAATGATTTTGGGGGGAGAACTTGGAACTTCTTATTCCAGAGTCTATGTGGTCCCCTCCCTGGTTTATATAATGGTAATAATTATGGTATTTGTTAAGCCAGTTACTGTTCTAAATGCTGGGCTAGATACAAGCAATTTGGGTTGAACATGCAGATATTTTCTGGCCACCTCCTCCAACTCCTCAGTAATCCCCAGTCGTTGTCTATTTCTCACTGCATTAAGTAGGAACTCCTGACCACCGGATTCAAAACACTGTCAGCTCTCTTTTCTCAACTTATTCTTGTTCCTCTTCCGCTCACAGATTTTGCCCTTCTCAAGCTAACCCACTCACTGAGCCTTTCTCTTGTCTCTCGCGGTGCTGTCCTCTTGCTCGTGTCCTCTCTCCTGTCTGGAATTCCCTGCCAACCTTTTTAATGGCATTTGTTAAGTGCTTACTATGTGCCAGGCACTGTACCTACAGACATTGAATATTCTTCACATCCAGCAGTCTGCTGCTCTCTCCATCTTAAAAGCCCTTTTGAAATCACACCTCCTCCAGGAGGTCTTCCCTGAATAATCTCCCCGGTCCCCAGTTATACCCCGTCCTCATTGTCCCCACAGCACTCTCCAGTCACCTAAGCACTTGGGTACTACCTTCCCTTCCCTGTCCCCCTTAACTCTTATGTACATATTTTTAAATTTTGAAGCTTCCCCCTACCTTACAGAGAAGCACGGTGGCTTAGTGGAAAGAGAATGGGCTTGGGAGTCAGAGGTCTTGGCTTCTAATCTCAGCTCCGCCACTTATCTGTGGGACTTTGGGCAAGTCACTTAACTTCTCTGTGTCTCAGTTCCCTCATCTGTAAAATGGGGATTAGGACTGTGAGCCCCACGTGGGACAACCTGATTACCTTGTATCTCCCCCCAGTGTGTAGAACAGTGTGTGGAACATAGTAAACGCTTAACAAATACCATCATTATTATTATTATTTTGTCAGTGTCTGTCTTCCCCACTGGACTGTAAGATCCCTAAAGACAGGGATCATGTCTATTCAAGTCTACTAACTCTATCATACTCTCCTTAGCACTTAGTACAGAGCTCTGAACAGAGTAAGCACTATCCATCATCTGCCCACCCCGCTTACCTAGCTGTTCTCTTCATTTGCTATTCCCCAGATTGCTGTCTTCATTCCTTCCACGCCAACCTTCTAGCTGTCATTCTCTCTCTCAATTCTCTCATCTGCATTCTCTCACTCATGCTATTTCCTTGCCTTGGAATTCCTTCCCTCCTTATATCAGACAGATTAAAACTCTCCCCACATTCAAATCCCTTTTATAATCTGCCTCTACTAAAAAGCTTTCCCCTGTTAATAATTTCCTAGCATCTTAAACCATACCAACCTAAACCTCTCATCATTCTTTTTGGCTAAAACATCTGGGCCCCACATTCTACTTTGAAAGCAGTTCCACCAATGCCACCTACATGCAATACCATACATGAAGTGGCAAGATAAAATCACAAACGAAGATGTCCCACAATATAGTCGGACTACAGTTTGGAAATATCACCTTTTCTCTATGTGGAGCATGCTAAAATAGGGGGAAATAAACCATGGACGAAGAAAACACTTTAAAGACCCAGTGAAGAAAACCTTCAAGTAATGTAATCCAGCCAATGACAGTTCGAGACAACGGCAAAAGTCAGAAGTCAGGATAGTTGGGTAGGTATCATACAGAAGTGGGATGATTGTCATCTTGACCCCTTCTTCTTCACACCTTGCTCCACATCTCCTCCATCTCCTCCAAGAGACTTTCCCTAAGCCCTCATTTCCTCTTCTCCCACTACCTTCTGCATTGCTCTGATTTGCTCCCTTCGTTCTCCTCTCCCTCCGGCCCACAGCACTTATGTACATCTATAATTCACTCATTTATTTTATCGTCTGTCTCCCCCTTTAGACTGTAAGCTCACTGCGGACAGGGAATAAGTGTAACCGACTCTGTTGCTTTGTAATCTTCCAAGTATCCATTACTGTGTCCTGCTTGAAGTAAGTGCTCAGTAAATATGATTGAATGATGGATTGGCAGATTAACTATAACAATAATTGGGGCATTTGTTAAGTATTAATATGTGCCAACCTCGGTATGAAGCACTGGTGTAGAAACAAGATAATCAGGTTGGGCACACAGTCTAAGAGGAAGGGAGAACAGGTTTTGAATATTACAAACCACAAATAAGCCAAAAATAGGACAGAATTTCATCCCTGGGTGGATTTCAACATCAGTAGCCTCTTTTTCATCTTCAAGGACATAGCTTTACCTGGATTTGTCCTTCAGTTCAACCGTGTAGGCGCCGACTGTAAATCTGTAGTCATGAGTGTGTATGAGGTTCTCCCTAGACTGTAAGCTCCTTGTGGGCAGGGAACATGTCTACCAACTTTGTTATATTAGTACCGTCCCAAGCACTTAGTACAACGCTCTGTACTGAGAAGCAACATGGCCTAGTGGAGAGAGAACAGCCCTAGAAGTAGAATCCCAGCTCCGCCATCTGTCTTGTGTGTGACCTAGGGCAAGTCACTTAACTTCTCTGTGCCTCAGTTACATCATCTGTAAAATGGGGATTAAGACTCTGAGTCCCCCGTGGAACAACCTGATTACTTTGTATCTACCCCAGGTGCTTAGAACAGTGCTCGGCACATAGTAAGCACTCAAATACCGTCATTATTATCCTTATCATTATTACTGTGTACCCCTCGTGGGACACGGATTACATCCAACCTGATTAGTTTGTATCTATCCCAGTGCTTAGTACAGTTCCTGGCACATAGTAAGCACTTAACAAATACCATTTAAGAAGTACTCAGATCGGATTGATTGAATTATTGATGCCATCTAATAGAATGGTAACTAAATAAATGTGTATATATAAGGATATCAGAAGGATAGAGAGAGAGGACAAATAACTCAGAGTAGCTCAGAGAACTCCTTTGAACCTTCTGCCAGTCAACCCTAAATGTCATCAAGTTTGGGGAAAAGGGATTTGGTTGCTGACATTTCTTTCTTTCAGTCAATCAATCAATTGTATTTATTGAGCACTTACTAGATGCAGAGCACTGTACTATGCGCTTGAGCACCGAGATGAGAAGCCTCAATTCCTCCGTGACGTCCATCTTCTTGGTTAAGATTAGGCCCCAAAGTCGGAGAGAGAGTGACATCCTGCTTGTACAGCTTGTCTTTAGACTGAAAATCAAGATCAATTGAGGTTTTGCTCTCCTGCTCTACAGGCGATTTCTGTGCAACTCCAGTTCCCCTTAAAACAGTTGCATTATGTTTTAACTGACGTTCTCTCTCAGAAAAGCTCCCCATCATCTCTGTCCTCCTTCTCTGAAGCTCCTACGGTCCAAACCAAATTTCCTTTTTAGGCTTCCGAGCTGGGCGGAGCTACGGAATACGTACCCGGCGAGAATTTGTGCCAGTCCAGTTCTTCCTCCATGGCAGAAGGGAGGGAAGTCAGAAGTACTGAGTGATAGCATTTGTGTAGGAAATCCTGGGAAATAATCTAAAGAATCACAAATTATTCCATTTCTTAGAAAGCTGTGTTGTGTGCAGAGAAAAATGAATTGCAAATATTCTGCCTCAGTGCATTTGTACAGTAATGAACCAAGGTAAAACACTCATCACCCTGTCAAAGAGATGTATAAATAAGTGATGATGATATAATTTACTTACTGAAGAAGCCGGGGTGTGAATATAACTTCACCAATGTTTACAGGAGATGGATGAAAGAATGAACAAATTCTTAATTAAATAAATTCATAAATATGTATAAAATGCACTTAATGAGATTTCCAATATGCTATTTTGGGTGAAATGTATTGTTTCAATAAATATGCATCCTGAAACCACTGCGTGGCATATATATGGTTCTAAATTTATTCTAAAATTCACTCAGATTGTTTTGCAAACAGAATAAATCAAGGAAAAGGAAAACTAAAGTAGAAGAATCAACATATGTAAAACCTGAAAAAAACCCGCAACTACAAGGAGAATCATTTTTTCCCCTAGAAATACATGAATTTCCAATATTTTGGAGACTGGATTTGCTTTGTAAATCACGCTTCCGAGACTCTGGAGTCTAGGCTATGGGGTTATGGGAGGGGGAAAAAAAAATCTAAGGGATGGAGAGAACAGTTAGACTTGCACTTACAGGTTAAGTTTCCTTCTTCTTTCAAGTCTCGAGCTGAGGCTTCCGGAGCTGGAATTCTGTTGAAAACCCCAGATCTATTTGGGCGTTGGGCCCTGAGATCCTGTACTGATTGGGAACAGCAGAAAGTGGGAAAAAGCTACAGAAAGAGCTGAAATGTATTCATATTTGGTGCATTCTATTAGAGGATTTCATTTTTCTCTTCACAAGTCTGACATCATTATCTTGACCTGTGTTTTTAAGGAATTATTTCCTCCTATCCCAACGTGGTTTGCAACATCATATGACGATCACAATTTTAGATTTCAGGAACAGGCTGAAGGCTACAATCAAGACAGTGGCTCTCTGCCCTGTTTGTAAATATTTTTATGTCTGTATCATCCCAATAGAGTGTAGGCTCCTGGTGGGGAGGGGTTGTGTTTGGAGTTTCTGCTGGATTTAATTCAGTGAATGTTTGATAAATACCATTACCTCAAATACTATTACCTTATTTTCTGATAGTTTACACTCAGTGGTAGGACTAGAAAATAATCTAGGGAAGGTTGTCTTCCCCAGTCTTGTTCTCCATGAATTGAACAATTGTTTTCCATGTCTGACAGAATCTTCGCTGGGAGCTGGGCGACTGCAAGAACAGCTTCAATAAATGAGAGGCTTTGGCCTAGGCTGTTTCCATAAAGGAAGCTTATATTGAGTCTAGGGGAATCATAATCTTTCTAATCATCACTTATTCATGGATCAAGCACACAGGAAGTGCGATGGGCAGAGGCCAGGTTTCTACTCAGCCCTCACTCTCAACAAAATGACTTTTCAATTTCATCCTCTCTGCTCGCCTCTGTTTCTCGTTGCCTGTGAAAACTGAGTTCTGTCTTTAGAGCTAAATGTGCACAGAACAGAGCTCAAAGGTTTGAATGTCTTCTCTTCCAGAGGACAGCCAGAAATCTAGTTAGTCTGTCCTGGATATTTCTTTCTCCTTAAACTGCCAAATGAATAGAGTGGATGTTTGCCTAGATGGGGTTTTTTTCCTTTTTTTATGGTACTTAAGTGCTTACTATGTGTGAGGCACTCTACTAAGCACTGGTATAAATACAAGATAATCAGGTGGAACACACTCCCTGTCCCTCTAAGTAGGAAGAAGGTGGGTTTAACCCCCGTTTTATAGACGAGGTAAGTGAGGCCCAGGGAAGTTCAGTCGTAGAGCCGACACGCGGCGGAGCCGAGATTAGAGCTCAAGTCCTCTGACTCCCAGGCCCGTGCTCTTTCCACTAGGCCAACCCAGACAGTGGAGTTTTCACCCAATCTGTCCTACGTCCAGCATATACTTGGCACTGGATGCCTTTATGTCTGGAATTCTCATTGTAAGGATCAGTCTCCCTCCACCTCCGTTACCACTGCTACGTCCTGCAGCTTAGAGCAGTGCTCCCAATTACAAAGCCTTAGAACACAACTCTGGAGCAGCACAGGAGATCAAAGATCACCCCTACAACACACTCAGCACTGTAAAGGAACTGGGAACTTCTTCAAAGAACCTTTCTGGTGCGTGTCCTTTTGTTGTCAATGTGTTACATTATGGAGCCAGCAAAGAGGAGACAGCAGTCTCCTGTGCTGTCAGTGGCCACCCGGAAGATCGATCTATCGATCAGTCGATCGATGGCATTTAGTAAGCCTCACCGTGGGGAGAGCCCTGTTCTAAACGCTTGGGAGAGTACGCCAGAATTAGCATGAATAATGGATTGGGAAAGAGATTTCTAGAAGCTCCTTGTGGGTGGGTAACTTGTCTCCCAACTCTATTGTATTATACTCTCCCAAGCACTTAAGAAAATTCTCCTCAAAAACCTCCACTGACTGCCCAACCACCTCTGCATCAAACAAAAACTTCTTACCGCTGACTTTAAAGGACTCAATCAGCTTGCCCCATCCTACGTCTTCTCACTAATCTCCTACTACAGCCCCAGCCCACACACCCCGCTCCTCTAGCTCCACCTTCCTCACTGTGCTCTGATCTTGTCTATCTCACCTCTGACCCCTTGCCCATTATCCTCTCTCTAGCCTGGACTCCCTCTTCCTCCATATACACCAGACCACCACTATCTCCAGCTTCAGAAGATTACCAGCTTCAGAAGATTACTAAATTCACATCTTCTCCAAGAGGCCTTCCCAGATTAAGCCCTCTGCCGCCCACCTCCTCACCGTCCCTCCGTCTCGCCTATCCCGCCGTCGACCCCCGGGCCGCGTCCTCCCGCGGTCCCGGAACGCCCTCCCTCCTCACCTCCGCCAGACCGATTCTCTTCCCCTCTTCAAAACCCTACTTAAAACTCACCTCCTCCAAGAGGCCTTCCCACACTGAGCTCCCCTTCTCCCTCTACTCCTTCTTCACCTTTCCGCAGCTAAACCCTCTTTTCCCCCCATCTCCCTCTGCTCCTCCCCCTCTCCCTTCCCATCCCCTCGGCACCGTACTCGTCCGCTCGACCGTATATATTTACATCACCCTATTTATTTTGTTAATGAGATGTACATCGCCTCGATCCTATTTAGTCGCCATCGGTTTTTACGAGACGTTCTTCCCCTCGACTCTATTCATCGCCATCGTTCCCGTCCGTCCGTCTCCCCCTATTAGACCGTGAGCCCGTCGAACGGCAGGGACCGTCTCTATCTGTTGCCGACTTGTTCATTCCAAGCGCTTAGTACAGTGCTCTGCACATAGTAAGCGCTCAATAAATACTATTGAATGAATGAATGAATGAATGAATGAATGAATGAATGAAGCCCTCTTTTCTCCGGCTCACTCTCCCGTCCGCTCTACGTACTTCCATCTGTGACCTTTGGACATTTAATATTTTCCCCACCCCCAACCCCACAGCTCTTCAGCACATATCTTTAAATTATATATTACGAATTACACATTTATTCATATTCATGCCTGTAACCCCCTCTATATTGTAAGCTTATTATGGGCAGGGAACATGTTGCCTCGTTCTCGCCTGTCCTGCCATCGACCCCTGGCGCACCTCTTACCTCTGGCCTGGAAAGCCCTCCCTCCTCAAATCAACCAAACAATCACTCTTCCCCCCTCCAAAGTCCTACAGAAGGCTCACCTCCTCCAAGAGGCCTTCCCAGACTAAACCCCCATTTTCCTCAGCTCCTCCTCCCCCCGCCATCACAGCGACTCGCTCCCTTTGCTCTACCCCCACTCCCTGGCTCCCAGGACACTTATGTATATAGGTATTATTACTATAATTCTATTTATATTGTTGCCTGTTTACTTGCTTTGATGTGTATATATCTATAATTCTATTTCTTTAGATTGCTGCCTATTTACTCATTTTGATGTCCGTCTTCCCCCTTCTAGACCTTTAGCCCGGTGTGGGCAGGGATTGTCTCTCTTTATTGCTGAATTGTACTTTCTAAGCACTTAGTACAGTGCGCTGCACACAGTAAGTACTCAATAAATACAATTGAATGAATGAGTGAATTCTGTTGTATCGTAATCTCCTAAGTGCTTACTATAGTGCCCTGCACATAGTAAGCGCTCAGCGTGGCTCGGTGGAAAGAGCCTGGGCTTCGGAGTCAGAGGTCATGGGTTCGACTCCCGGCTCTGCCTCTTGTCAGCAGTGTGACTGTGGGCAAGTCACTTCACTTCTCTGTGCCTCAGTTACCTCATCTGGAAAATGGGGATTAACGGTGAGCCCCACGAGGGACGACCTGATTACCCTGTATCTTCCCCAGCGCTTAGAACAGTGCTCTATACATAGTAAGCGCTTAACAAATACGAATATTATTATTATTATTATTAAATAGGACTGATTGATCAATTGCTCTGCACACCACAAGCACTCAGCAAATACCACTGATTGATGGCAAAACTAGGGAGAAGCCTTGAAGCCTGGCTTGCCTTAGCTCCTGATAAGGGCTTTCCTTAGCTCCTGAGCAAGCCACTAGGCTAGTTGTGGATGAATCTGACCCATAGTTAAAATGGAGAAAATAACTCAATCCTCAGAACCTCACTGTAAAATGCATTAAATTAAGATGGGTAAACTCTTCTGAGACAGTGGATCACGGAAAATGCCCAGAGGGTTTAAGGTATTGTGACGAAAACTTGCTCTGCAGCTAATTTGATATTAATGGGGAAAAAAGTCCTTTTATAGCCTTTCAGAGAAGCTCAACTTATTCATCTGCCTCGAAGGAAGGGAGAAGAAAGCAGTCGAGCTGAGGAACAGAGGCCGTGTGAAGTGGAGAGTTGACGATAAGGCCAAGGGAAGTGGAGAGTCGTTCAATTTTCCAATGAATCTGATCAGCCAATCTGGATAATTCAAGCGGAACAGAGTTCATCGATAGTTGTTTGGCCTGTAGTATCCAAATAGTCACCTCGACTCACCACTTCACAGAGACAGAAAGAATCGATTATAAAATCTAAACCGCCGATTGGATTTTGGTAATGCCGTTTCTATCGAGCAGAAGAATAATTTATTAGTTCAGCTATCATTACTCGAGCTTCCAATGTGGCCGGCATTATCTGTTTTTTACTCCAGAGGCAATTATGAAGGAAAACAGAGTCAAGGAATTAGCATTATGGGCCTCTTTTACCAGAAAAACCTTCTCCTTTTCTATAGGTCACGGTTTCCTCCCGATTTTGGTTAAAGTCCTAATTGTTCCGTGAAGTCCAGATCTACTAAATACCTTCGCAGATTGTTTTCCTTTTTTTCCCAAGGAGCAGAAGGAAATTTACTGAATTGTTTGGGAGAGAAACAATTATGAGACACCTATTTCCCAAGAAAATTTTAGTACTTAAACCTGATGATGATGATGATGTTGATGATATCTGTTTAGTGCTCTGTGTCAAGCACTGTTCTAAGCGCTGGGGTAGATACAAGCAAATCAGGTTGGACACGGTCCCTGTCCAACCTGGGGCTCCCAATCTTAATCCCCACTTTGCAGATGAGGTAACTGAGGCATGGAGAAGTGAAGTGACTTGCTCAAGGTCACACAGCAAACAAGTGGCAGAACTGGGCTAAGAACCCAGGTCCTTCCGGTTCCTAGGCTCGTACTCTATCCACTAGGCCACAGTGCTTCTCTGTAAACCTTGATCCTCAGTGACTTTCTTTTCCTAACCATCATGATTCCCAGAGGCCCTGTTCCCTATATGCTCTGGGCAGTGGATCTAGACCAGTGTGGAGATTTCCTGGGCCTCTCTCGCCACCAGACAGTAAGGAGAATCCACAGGGAATCGGTTGCTCTCTGTTGTAAGTCTCAGTGTCCCCGCTCCTGGCGTGCCCTGGCAGGACAGAAAAAAGCTGCCGCAGCCTGGCATTGCCTCTCTAGAACTTCGAGAAGACTGGCGACTGCTGCTAAGAGCAGTTTATTAGGCTGTGGTTATGACTCTAATAATAATGTTGGCATTTGTTTAGCGCTTACTATGTGCAGAGCACTGTTCTAAGCGCTGGGGCAGATACAGGGTCATCAGGTTGTCCCTCGTGAGGCTCACGGTTAATCCCCATTTTCCAGATGAGGGAATTGAGGCACAGAGAAGTTAAGTGACTTGCCCGCAGTCACACAGCTGACAAATGGCAGAGTGGGATTCGAACCCATGATCTCTAGTCAAACTTCCTGACTCAGTCAGACTCTCTGAGTCTCAAGGAGTCTGAAATTGTACACCTCTAGGCCCAGTACCCTACAGATTTTTTTTTTTATTAGATCCAAGTCTTCATGTTGCCTTAGTATTTTATTTCCTTATAGGTCTGTCACCAGTCCCGTCCCCTGCTTTATATTTTTAGATTGTGAGCCCCTTGAGGGCCGGGGATCATGTCTAAATCCCACCTGCGTAGTCTATCCCAGCATTTAGTGAAGTTTGGGGCGCACAGTAAGAGGTTCATGCATATTAGTGCGACAACTACTACTTACCAGCCGCTTTGTAAAGTAGGGGGTCGCGGAGAATGAAGCATCCAGAGGTTTCACATCCTCAGAAAGGTCCGGTGTCTGAGCACAAATATTGCTCTTCATGAGACAACCCTGCAATTCTTTGGATGGGATTCATATGAAGTCGGTCCAGATCCAGATCACGGACCTTTCAGAGATCTGATAATAGGAATAATTACGGTATCTGTTAGGCACTTACTACGCGCCAGATACTGGACTAAGCGCTGGGGTGGACGCAAGCTAATTAGGATGGCTGCAGTCCCTGCCCCGTTAATGATAATGATGACCACGAAGATGATGATGTCCTTGCTTTTTCCACAGGGCCAGGCTGCTTCTCTTATTACCATCCGCATTATTTACCGAGTTCCATCACTTTGAGAGAACTCTAAATCTTACTTTAGCTTATGCACTCCCCTTCCCCTCCCATTGGATTATTTAGACTGAATTGATTAGAGTGATGAAAGTCCACTTCAATTCAGCATGAGATACTGCAATCTATTTATCATAGGTGTTAGCAAATCCCTAGGGGAAGAGCGGTAGGATGAAAGGGATAACACTTTGATAATTAAGTAATCTATTTACATATGCACACAAAAAAGTAGTTAAAAGTAATTCGCAATTGGTGCATTTCTGATCCCATAATTATATTTCTTGTGCTTTTTATCTCTCTTTTAAACCAAACCGATATTGTTTGTTCCTCAACAATGTTGGAAATGCATTGATGCACTTTACATTTTTTTCTGTGGGCAACTACTTCATTTGGCCCTTCCTTATAACCCTCTATTTTTATGGAATCAATTAAAAAGCCTAATCAGGAGAGAGCAGTTTCTGCATTTCTCATCCTTTCTCTAGTTAAATTTGAAAATCTCACTTCAGTATGACCTCCGAGGAACAAATGAAGAAATTTGGAGTATGGATGCCACTTCTACACTAGCAAAGGAAAGTGGTGAATGGAGGCAATTATTTAGAGCATAAAAAACCCCTCTTTACTCACTTGGTAAACTTTGTTCTTACAGAATTATCCAGCTTTTTCTCCAGTCCCTTTTTTTTAAAAAAATGGCATTTGTTAAGCACTTACTATGTACCAGGCACTGTTTAGACACTGGTGGAGATACAAGATAATCAGGTTGGGTATAGTCCATATCCCACCAGGTGCTCTCACTCTTAATACCCATTTTCAAGATGAGGCAACTGAAGCACAGACAAGGTCATACAGCAGACAACTGGTGGAAAACAGGATGAGAACTCACGTCGTTTGACTCCCGGGCCCATGTTCTTTCCACTAGACCAGGCTGCTTTTCAGTTTGGGCAGACCAGGACATTGACCTTGGATTTGTCATGAAGAAAATAAACAATATTGGGCATCGATCAAGAGACCTTCAAATTGATTTATAGTTTCAGAGAAAGTTCACTTCTCCAAACGTGGGTATATCGCTCAAAAGCCTTGAAATCACTCAAGAAAGGAAATCAGCCAGTATAACCTTGTTCCTCCAAACCTTATCACTCAGTGTTTTAATGCTGAATTCTACTTCCCTTTGGTCATTTTGGCTTTTCATTCCTATCCTCAGCACATACATGTATTTTATTTGGATTTTAATTTGTACTTTTAATTACCTATTTTTCTATATTCAAATCCTGATATAGTTCAATCACCTCCTGTTATATCCTCATAGGTGCATTATTTGTAATTAGTTTTTGTCTATAATAATCACAGTGATGGTATTTGTTAAGTGCTTATTATGGGCCAAGCACTGTTCTAAATGTTAGGATAGACACAAGCTAATCAGATTCGACACAATCCCTGTCCCACATGGGACTCAAAATCTGAATCCCCATTTTACAGATGAGGTAACTGAGACAGAAAGAAGTGAAGTGACTCGCCCAAGTCACATAGCAGTAAAATGGCAGAGTAGGGATTAGGTCCTTCTGACCCCCAGGTCCGTCCGTATCCACTAATAATAATTATTATTGTTACAAATGAGGGACTGAGGCACAGAGAAGTTAAGTGACATGCCCAGGGTCACACAGCAGACAAGTGATGGAACCTGGATTAGAACCCATGACCTTCAGACTCTCAGGGCCATACTCTATCCATTAGGCCATGCTGCTTCCCTATCCGTCTTCCCCTTTGAACTGTAAATTCCTGGTGGGCAGAAAAGGATGTGTTTTCTTTCTCTTGCTCTCTCCCAATGCTTAATACATTCCCTTGTACTCAGTAGACACTCAATACATTCCACTTTTTAAATGATGGATCAGTTCTGTTATACCTAGTTAAGAAAGGGGGATGGAGAAGATATATCTACCTATTTTTCCCCGAACAGGGGTTTTCAGGAGAAATCCATCGATTATATTCCCTGAATGCTTACCGTGTGCAGAGCACAGTACTAAAGCACTTGGGAGAATACGATAAAACAATATAACAGAGTTATAGAGAAGCCGTGTGCCTTAGTGGATAGAGAATGGGCCTGGGAGTCAGGAGGACCTGGGTTCTATTCCCTACTCCATCTCTTGTCTATTGTGTGACCTTAGCCAAGTCACTTTACTTCTCTGTGCCTCAGTGACTTCATCTGTAAAATGGGGATTAAGACTGTGAATCCCAGGTGAGACATGGATTGTGTCCAACCTGACTGTCCTGGACCTACCCAAGTACTTAGTGCAGTTCCCGGCGCATAGTAAACACCGTAAAAAGGAAGGAGAAAGACTTGAAAATAAATTACAGCTCCCTTGCAGTATTGGAGTGACGTGGAAGTGGATGGAGTTGGACATTGGTGCCAAGCCCAAGACAACAGCTTGGGTGTGGATCCTAGGGCAAGCCTATAGGCTCTCATCAGTCCGCTCTACCATAGACATGCTGATTATTTATTCGATCATATTTATCGAGCACTGACTGTGTGCAGAGCACTGTGGTAAGCTTTGGGAAAGCACAATCCAACAATACACAGTGACATTCTCTACCCTCGACAGGTTCACAGTCTACAGAGGGGGAGGCCGATAGCAATACGGATAGCAAAAATTACAGATAAGTATAGATAAGTGGGGCTGGGAGTCGGGGAGAGCCAAGGGAACGAATCAGGACCACGCAGAGGGGAGTGGGAGATGAGGAAAAGTGGGGGCTTAGTCTGGGAAGGCCTCTTGGAGGAGATGGGCCTTCAATAAGCAGCACTGCTGCTTGAGAAGCAGCGTGGCTCAATGGAAAGAGCACGGGCTTGGGAGTCAGAGGTCACAGGTTCGAATCCCAGCTCTGCCACTTGTCAGCTGTGTGACTGTGGGCGAGTCGCTTCCCTTCTCTGGGCCTCAGTTCCCTCATCTGTAAAATGGGGATCGAGACCGTGAGCCTCACGTGGGACGACCTGATGACCCTGTATCTACCCCAGCGCTTAGAACAGTGCTCTGCACATAGTAAGCGCTTAACAAATACCAACGTTATTAATAAGGCTTTGAAGCTGGGGAGAGTAATTGTCAGATTAAGGAGGAAGGGTGTTCCAGGCCAGAGGCGGGATGTGGGCTAGAAATGGGTAGCGAGAGAGGGGAGATCAGGGCACAGTGAGAAGGTTAGCACTAGAGGAGCCAAGCGTGCGGACTGGATTGGAGAAGGAGAGAAGCGAGGTGAGGCAGGAGAGAGCAAGGTGATGGACTGCTTAAAAATCAATGGCGAGGAGTTTTTGTTTGATACGGAGGTGGATGGGCAGCGACTGACTCATCTTCTCTAGCCTAACCGACTGATAATGATGGCATTTGTTAAATGCCTGCTATGTGCCAGGCACTATACTAAGCGCCGGGGTGGATACCAGCACATTAGGTTGGACACAGTCCCTGTCCCATTTAGGCTCACAATCTCAATGCTTCAAACCCTTTGATACGAAAGGCACCCTAATCTCTAGACTGTAAACTTATGGGTAGGGAATGGGTCTGTTCATTATCATACTGTACTTTCCCAAGCGCTTAGTACAGTGCTTTGCAAACAGTAAGTGCTCAATAAGTACGACTGACTGACTGCATCACTGAATAAGCCTGAGGAATTATGACCAAGAATCTACTGCAGTTACCAATCTCCATTTTGCCAGCCTGGATATTAGAGTGAAAATACTTTCCTGGATAAATAGACAGTAACCTCTTTATGGGCAGGGAATGTGTCTGTGGATTGTTACGTTGTATTCTCCCAAGCACTTAGTATAACGCTTTGCACAGAGTAAGCACTCAATAAATATGACTGAATTAAATTGAATTAAGTATCAGGCTGTTCTACGCAGACCCCTTCTCCTTGAACTTGGGCAATTTGGCTCCGTGGACCAGAGAGCTAAGTGAAGCATGAACTAATTGAAAGTGGTTAGTGATTTTTTTTTTAACTAGTCGTTCCACCAGAGATTATTTTCCTTCTCCTTCTGCTTTCAAGCAGGTTTATTCAGCAGCGATAGTGAATTACAGCTCAGTTTCAATCAACCCATTAAAATCCTTCTAAAGCGCTTCTTCCTCAAACAACAGACACAAACCATTATACAGCCAATAAAAGGAGAATGTTCATTTGCTATTTGATTTACATTCAGAAGGTATAATTTCGTATATTTGCATTCATAAAAAAAATATGAAATAACAAACTATGTCCTTTTTCAAGTAGAAGCATTTAATCTGGAAAGATATTTCATAAGGCACAGTATTGTTTCAGTGAATTTTGCATTTGGCATTTTTTACCTTTTCGTGAATAACTTCACAAAGGTTAGATCAATGATATGACTTGTAATTTAAAGACTAGAAACATTCATATTGGCTCTGACTCTTTTGTAATAAAAATACCTGATGCTTGGTGGGACTATGTCTACCAACTCAATTGAATTTTACTCTCCCAATTGCTTAAAGCAATTGTTTTGCACACGGTAAGTGCTCAGTAAATACCATTGTTTGATTGACTGATGGATTAATTTGGTCCCACAGAGACCAATTTCACAATTGCAGCAAACCTTTCCCTCTGAAGTTTCTCGCCCACATCTTTTTGGCCGGTGAAAGACTCCAGTTTAGTTTCAAAAATAGCCCAGTATAAATGTCTGAAAAATATCGCCAAACCCTAGTCTATTCCCTGGCTCCCCCAGGTTTAGTGGATAGTTGGGGGGCTCCTCTCTCTCTACCTTAAGGGATTTGAGGGAAATGTCAGAGAGAAACTCTTCAAGTATCACTTCTAATCACCTCCACCTGTGAGATCAGGTGGTTACAAACCTGGAGAGAGGAGAGGACTGAGGTTCTGGGATTAGGGATGTTAGAGTGCTCACAGTCAGAGAAAAGGGAATGTTCTTCTGCTCCATGTGCTATCTTCATTTTGGACAATCAGGAATCCTGGGGTTGGAAAATAAAACGGGTGAGTGTGCTTGCCTCAGTATGTGGGTGGATGAGTATCTGCCTACTTGTCTATTTGTTTGTTTAATTGCTTACTTTCATATCTACCTTTAGTGTCTATGCTCTTACTCTGGGGGCCTATTGTAGCTTTTCCCTTTGCCTACCTGATTCCCCAGTAGACTATCAGGATCTCTGAAGGCAGAGAAACGGTCTTTTATTGCTGTTTAGTCCCAGGCGTTTAGCACCACGCTCTGCACACGGTAAGGGCCACTGATGTTGTGTTTGTTTGGTTTACATTTTATATTTGTTAAGCACTTATTATGTTCCAGTCACTGTACTAAGTGCTGGGGTAGATACAAGTTAATTAGGTTGGCTACAGTCCCTGTCCCACATAGGCCTCGCAGTCTTCACCTCCATTTTACAAATGAGGTAACTGAGGCACAGAGGAAGTGAAGTGACTTGTCCAAGGTCACTCCGTAGCCAAATGGTGGAACTGCAATTAGGACCCAGGTCCTTCTGATTCCCAGATCCATGCTCTATCCATTAGGTCAAAATGCTTCTCTGATGTTGGTGATGATGATGCCTTAAGTGCTTAGTACAGTGCTCCGCACAAAGTAAGAGCTCAGTAAATACTATTCAATGAAATATTGAATGAATGAGGTGAGGTGCATAATAATTATGGTATTTGTTAAGCTCTTACTATGTGCCAGCCACTGTATTAAGCGCCAGGGTGGATACAAGCAAATTGGGTTGCATACATTCCCTGTCCCGTACAGGGCTCGTAGTCTTAATCCCCATTTCACGGAGAAGGTGACTGAGGCACAGAGAAGTGAAGGGACTTGCCCAAGGCCACACAGCAGACACGCGGTGGAGCCGAGATTAGAACTCGTGACTTTCTGACTCCCAGGCCCGTGCTCTATCCACTACGTATGTGTGTATTTGTGTGTTTTCAGAAGTAATTTTGTCAAATAATTACAATATGAAAACTTAGCACTGGGAGGAATCTATGGAAAGGGAAGCAGATGCAATCCTTGTTTCTCAGTAGGCTCCCAACCTAAACGGTGCTCGGAGAAAGAACGTCAGGGCAAGAACAACGAAAAGGCAGCCGCCGGAACAGCCATGCCTTGCCCCTCAGCAAGACTTTCTTCAGGCTCCTGACATCCTTACTCCCCTCTAGACTGTGGGCCTGTTGTGGACAGGGAATCTGCATGTTATATTGTGGTGTACTCTCCCAAGCGCTTCGTACAGTGCTCTGCATCCAGTGAGCAGTCAATAATACTGTTTCAGATGTTGCAACCTTCCCCACTTACCCTAGAGAGGCTTTGGCTTACTCAAGGATCCTGTGAGGAGCTGGGATACTTCCCGGTGGTGATGGCTGGAGGGGGAGGGAGGGTAACTCACCCTGCTTGTCAGACTCTTCCTTCCCTCATATCCCTGGAGCCTGGGACCCAGAGAGAGAGAAAGTATGTGTCTATCTATTTCACTCTGCACGCATTATAGCTTGTGTATGTGCCAGGAACATGTACAGATATGTGCATTAGTGTCAGGTGGACAGAAATGTCTGTTTAAGCTACTGAGCTAGTAACTCCTCCAGGAGGCTTTCCCTGACTTAGCCCCCGCGCCGTTCCTCTACTCCCATTCCTTTCTCTAAAATCCTGATATGCCCCCTTTGTTCTCCCCCCACCGCCAGCCCCAGAGCACTTACGAATATATCTGTAATTATTTATATAAATGTCTTTCGTCCCCCCCTCGACTGTAAACTCACTGTGAGCAGGGAATGTGTCTGTTTATTGTTGTACCGTACTCTCCTCAGCGCCCAGTATAGTGCTCAGCGCCGGTAAGCGCTCAATAAATACGACCGACCCACTGGCCTTTTGCAAAGGGGAACCGCATCGATGTCATTTCTCCCCAGGTGCCGACTGGGGAAAACAACAAAGTGAGTTAAATATTAAGCTTTTGCAAAAGTGGGTAACAGCTGGCCTCTCCCTTCCCTTTAAACTTCCAGCAACACTAGATTAAGAGAAACAAAACGTGAAATTTCATTTGCCTTCGTTCCACTTGTAGAAACCTAGGTATCGCTATTGCTCAAGTGATGCAGATTCCCCAAAAGATTAGCATGTTGTTATTCTAAATCCAGTGAGTTGAAGAGGAACAGTTGGCCCTCACAAAAGAATTGAAGATCCATCTTCCTAGACTTCTGCCCCGGCTCTTGCAGCTGAACAATGACGATTCTCATTATATCACATTATGCTGTCATAACCCAGAGTCTGATGCCTCCACACACCACAAGAATGATGTCCAAGGTAGAAAAGCTATTCTTCACGAAAAATTCTGTAATTACCTTTTTGTTTCATACGATATTGTAGAGGACTTTAGATAAATGAAGATGAACGTTGTACTCGGACAGAATATTAATAAGAGCCAGTTGAACGATGCCATCGCACAACGATCTGGGATGGAATCAGGGGGACAGTCCGAACGAAGCTGCTGTCAGAGGAGTCACAGTCCTTTACGATGAAGCGAGAATTGACTCACGGAGCTGACTAAAAAAAAAACAACAACAATAAGGCAGGTGGTTTGGTGAGTCCAAGTAGAGTCATCAGGTAAAATCGTAAGGTTGTTGGAAAGAACATCTCTAAGCAATCTTCAGCCTCAAAGTTATTTCCTTCTTCTTGTTAAGGAGTTCTTCAAAGGTCCGTCCCTCTACCGGACATCCAGAGGGAGTAGAAATAGACACTAGCAATAATTTGCTATCACACAACCATAACAACAATTATAACAGTGGTGTTTGTTAAATGCGTATTATATACCAAGCACTGTTCTAAGTGCCAAGGTAGATATGAGATAATCGGGTCAGACACAGACCTTCTTCCACCTTTTAAGTAGGTGCTAGGACAGACACTGAATCCTCATTTTACAAATGAGGAAAATGTGGCAAAAATAAGTTGTGACCCCTCTTGGAAAAAATAACGCCACACAGCTGGCAAGTGGCAGAGCCGGGATTAGACTGCCGGTCCTCTGTCTTATTAATCCATCAGTCGATCGATGGTGTTTATTGAGTGCTTTCTGTACTCAGTGCTTGAGAGAGTACAGTGCAACAGAGTTGGTAGACACATCCTAATGGACGTGTGTGAGCATCCGACTTGATCTAAGAGGGCTGCACAGACCTGTCAGTCGTCCGAAACTCTGGCTTTCCCGGTGCTGACACAAGGCCAGTGCACTAGGACCGCCCTGTTTCTCTAAGTTGTTCTACTTCTCTACTGAGAGAACACACAGGAAGTTGCCAGATCTTCATGGTGCAAACTGAAACAAAACCTCTTCACTAGTCGGCCAGCAACCGGGGTGAATTTTTCAGACAGCAGGACCTCGTTCTATGGCGACCTGTTATTCCATAAAGTCACAGATCAAGCCGCCATCTGAAGCACCCTGGATTTTATTTCCATTTTACTAAGTAGAAAACTCTGGGCTGGGTGACAGGCTGAAAGATGATTGCTTTCCATCATTTCTCTCCTACTATTATTACCAGTAGTAATGATGGTAATTTTTAGCACCTTGTTATATACCCAGCACTGTGCTATGCCTTTTGGGATAGATTCAAGATAATCACACCGGCCCAGATCCGATCCCTGTTTCACACACTGTTCACGGTCTCAGAGGGGCAGAGAGCAGGGATCTTGTCATCCTGTCAAAGATGAGGAAACAAGATCGTAGAAGTTGAATGACTTACCCCTGTTCGCACAGCAGGCAAGTGCGAGAGCTAGGCATAGAACCTGGGTCTCCGACTCCCAGTCTCACGATCTCTCCACTGGGCTCATTTATGGTATTCATTGAATGTTTGCTCAGGGCAGTGCTCTGTAATAAGTGCTTGGGGTAGTCCAACAGAAATATGAGACACTCTCAGCCCACGAGGAGCTTATACTCTAATCAGTCAACCAATAAATGGTGCTCGTTGAGTTCCTACCGTGTGCAAACCACTGCACTAAGTGCTGGCGGGAGTACAAGATGGCAGAGTCGATAGACACGTCCTAATGGAGATGTGTGAGCATTCTACTTTGGCCTAAGAGGGATGCAAGGCCCTGCCAGTCACCTGAAACTCTGACTTTCTCTAGCTGACGAGGCTTGAGAAGGGAATTTTCCATTGTCTCCCAGGCCCAGATTCTTGGAGTCCTATGCAGGTTTTATCTGTGTAGGTGAGAGAAGGAGTATCCCTCATAAGCTCCAGAAAGTCCTTCCATGCCATGCCATTATCCCTCACTCAAAATTTTAGCTCTTGGATGCCTGTCCTCTAATCCTGCTCCAGTAACTGCCCAGCTGAGGTCAAGCCAACAAAGGGGATTTGTTCCAGGTATCCCTTCTGGCAATAAACTTCTGCTGCCCAGAGCTGTTACTCTTTCCTGAGAGCCATTCTGAGAAGGGCATGAGGATGGACTGGAGCAGAATTAACAGAACCCAAAGGGCTCCGGATCTTAAAGACAGTTTCAGTTGACACACCTGAAGCAGTTGAACTGAGAAGCAGTGTGGTCTAGTGGAATGAGCATGGCCCTGAGAGTCAGAGGACCTGAGTTCTAATCCCAACCCGTCTAACGTCTTGTTGTGTGACCTTGGGTAGCTCATTTAACTTCTCCGTTCCTCGGTTCCTTCGTCTACCTAGACTGTGGTTCTCCCTCCTACTCGGACTGCGAGTCCCATGTGTGTCCAGCCTGATTAACTTCTATTTACCCTCGAAGACTTGGCACATAGTAAGCACTTAAATACAATATTAAAATAACTCAGGATGGGGGCAGGTGTCCCGTGGCAGGGAAACTGCAGAAGCAAAAGGTTGGAGCGGGTCAAGAGGAGAACAGGGAGCGAAGCTTTGGAGCTGCTAATATTCAAACCCAGGAGGAGAGAGTAAAGACAGCTGTCACCATGTCAGAGGGATAGCTCTGGCAGATAGTTTGGTTGGTGACGGAAGACATGATGCATTTGTTGCTGAGGGAAGAGGGCAACCACTGTAGGCTTCAGAGGAGCGGAGGGTCCATGCCGAGTGTGTTTTAGTAGCCGGGAGTACGGAGTCTAACTGGGAAAGACTGGAAACTCTTAGACCACTGAGGAGGTCTAAGCCGTGCGACCTGGTGGAAAAAGCAGGTCTGGGAGTCAAAGAAGCTGCATTCTAGTCCCAGCTCCACCACTTGCCTGTTGTGTGACCTTGGGCAAGTCACTTCACTTCTCTCTGCCTCAGTCACCTCATCTGTAAAATGGGGATTAAGACCGTGAGCCTCATGTGGGACTTGGACTGCGTCCAACCTGATTATCTTGTATCTACCCCAGTTTTTAGTTCAGTGCCTGGCATATCGTAAGTGCTTAACAAATACCATTTAAAAAAAAAAAAGAAAGCTGATACAGTAGTCCTAAGGGGCAGTGACGATATTAGTAACAGTGTAATTTGCTAAGCGCTTACTATGTGCCAAGCACTGGAGTGAATCTGAGATAATCAGGTTGGACACAATCTCTGTCTACATAGGGCTTGCAGTCTAAGTGGGAGGGCAAATAGGTATTCAATCCCCATTTTATAAATGGGAAAATTGAGGCACAGAAAAGTCAAGTGACTTGTCCAAGGTCATAGTGTCAGTAAGTGGAATAGCCAGAATTAGAATCCAGGTGGCCTGAGTCCCAGGCCTGTGTTCTGTCCACTAGGCCCCGCTGCTTCTCCAAGTGCTTGAGCCAGGGTAGTGGCTGTTTGGAAGGAGAGGACGCAGCCGGGAAGTGTTTTGGATGATGCTCCGACAGGATTTAGCTGTCAATTGGGTGTGAGAGTTGAATGACAACGAGGAGTCGAGGATGACACCAAGGTTGCACGCTAAAGTGACAAGGAGGATCGAAACGCTGACATTCTTCATGGCAAAGCCTTCTGGGAAGGAGATTCTGTGGCCTCCCACCCCACCCAATCTCTCAGAAACCCTCTGATGATTCCTGAAGCCGGGAAATTCTTCCTTCTCTCTAACTTCACTCCCTCACACTACAGCTTAAGATCATTTGAAACAAGATAATCTAGCAGGTTACCGTTCCCATGGGACAATTTCAACTGAATCCCCATGAGCAATAACACAGAGCAAAATGAAAAACTTCCAACGAAAAGATCCCAACTGGCGAGATTGATGCGCGTTTGCAAAGGAAGCCAAAAATTCCGCACTGGTGCCAATTATCTATCCAAAAAAAAAAAAAAAATCCCAGTTGGAACAGCAAGATGTCTTCCTTAATTTCCATTAGACCTGCTCTGATTGCCGTTTCACCCAGGGCATGTGGACTGCCGCTAATTTCCATAGATGCGACACGGTGACTTCTCTCTGCCCCTTTTTGAAAACATCTTGAAAAATAAAATGAATAGTCTGACTCCAGGAACATAATCCAGTACATAAAGTTTTCGAACGCCTCACTGCGGGCATTGAGGCCTGGCGGTGCTTATCCAATTAACTACATTTATGAGGCAAGGTGCTATGTCTCTTTCCCTTCTCTGCTCTAAAGGCATTCAGATATGAAGAAACGAACAATGTATTTCAGATCCACGGTAGATTTAACAGACAATTTTGGTATCTCTGCCAGCAGCAAAAAAGGCAGACGTGGGGGAACAAGAACTTGGAGAGTAAACCGGGCATTTTCAGAGCTACTTTTTTCCAGAAATATTAGCTAGACAGGCCCCTGGACAGAGCTGGTTGGGGACTTTTCCAAGATTAAGTTACTTAGGACGAGAAGTTTATTTCTCCCAGTATTAAGATTCTGAGACCGAAACGAAGGAGTGGAAAGGAACTAGAGAGTCCAACGTTTTAAACTCCTCCTCTAGACTGAAAGCTCTCTGTGGGCAGGGAACGGGTCTGTCAACTCTGTGGTACTGTATTCTCCCAAGTCTTTAGTACGGTGCTCGCACACAGTAAACGTTCAATAAAAGTCATCGGTTGTTGGATTGGTGTCTAGGAGACCTGGGTGTTTTCTAGAAGTTACACAGAAAGGGTAGGAAAGTGAGACACCGAGAGAGAAATAAAAAAAAAACACCACCAGGCACTGGAGATAATGAACGCAACAGTGCAGCAAAGGAAATTCTTAGCTGCATTTGGTGGGGAAGAGATGGTCAGTGATGCAGTGGTTTCAATTGCTATATTCACCCACACCGATAAAATTCTAGCTGACCGTAGTGTCTTCAAACCCAAATTACAGCCTGGTGTAGAGGCATTCTTTGATATGCAGATGAACATATCTTCTAAGAGAAGAGCTGGGAATTCTGATGGAGAATGTCACAGTCAACTAGAGCGTGGCCTACTCCGTTGATGGATTAAGGAACTAATGACGACCTAATCGCGTAAGAAGAGTTGCTGGAAAACGGAGAATTGGGGACTAGCAGAGTGATAAAACACTGGTTTAAGCTCCTAAGAATGGTTGTAGAATCTCCATCCCTGAAGGAATTTGGAAAAGAATAGGGGACAATTATTCCTGGGTGGTTTAGTCAGTCGCTTACTTTTCTGGAGGCTGGACCCTGGCCCAGATCACTTGGTTAAGTCCCTCCCATCTTTGGGTTTCCTGACGAACATGATAACGCAGCGAACGGAACATCACGCTTCCATATTTCCACTCCAGTGACACGTTGGTTTTCCACCACTACCCTTTAACCTTCTCGGTGCTGAGATTCAGGTCATAGTGACCTCCGTGAAGGAGAATCGGATCAGAATGGGGAGACCTGAATTCTAACTTCAGCTTTGCCCCCGATCTTCAGAGTATATCATAATCATGATAATGATGGTACTCGTTAAGTTCTTACTTTGTGCCAAGCACTGTTCTAAGCGCTGGGCTAGATATAGGTTAACCGGGTTGGACACGGTCCCTGTCCTACATAGGGTTCATGCTCTTAATCCCCATTTTACAGATAGGTAGCTGAGGTGCAGAGAAGTGAAGTGACTTATCCAAGGTCACACAGCGGACATGTGGTGGAGCCGGGATTAGAAGGCATGACCTTCTAACTCCCAAGCCCATGCTCTATCCACTAAGCCACTGCCTCCCCAGGTTAATACAGGGCTCATCACATAGTATGTGCTTAAATACCATCATCATCGTCGTCATCCTCGCTGATTCAGTTTACCCATCTGTGAATAGGGTTAAGATACTTAAAAACAGCCTGGCTTAGTGGAAAGATCGCGGGCTTGGGAGTCAGAGGTCATGGTTTCTAATCCCGGCTCCCCCACTCGTCAGCTATGCTACTTCAGGCAAGTCGCTTGAGTTCTCTATGTCTGTTACCTCATCTGTAACATGGGGATTAAAAAATAAAAATAAAAAAATAAATAAATAGTGGTATTTGTTAAGTGCTTACTATGTGCAGAGCACCGTTCTAATAATAATAATAATAATAATCTTGGTATTTGTTAAGCGTTTACTATGTGCAGAGCACCGTTCTAAGCACTGGGGTAGATACAGGGTAATCAGGTTGTCCCACGTGAGGCTCACGGTTAATCCCCATTTTACAGATGAGGTAACTGAGGCACAGAGAAGTGAAGTGCCTTGCCCACAGTCACTCAGCTGACAAGTCACAGGGCCGGGATTCGAACCCAGGACCTCTAACTCTGAGCCCTTCATGGGACAACCTGATTATTTTGTATCTACCCCAGCGCTTAGAAGAGCGCTTGGCACATAGTAAGCACTTAACAAATATCATCATTATTACCATTATTATTAAACCAGCTATACTAGTATTAGTATAGCAGTATAGTATAGTATTAGTATAGTATTATATAGTATTATGAGTATTAGTACTAGTATAACAAATACCATCATTATACCACTATTATTATTCCAGCTCCCCCTCACTCTTAAGACTGCGAATCCCACGTGGGACACTGACTATCCACTCTGGTTATCTTCAGTCTTCTCCAGCATTTACCATTTCATTTATCTCGTAGTAAATCTTAATAAATATAACAACAACAGCAACAGAAATCTAGGGTGTCTAGCGGAAGCAGCCTATGCCGAAACCTAAGTGATGGAACTTCCCTTATTGATGCTAGCACTTTCAAACACAGTTCAGCCTGGAAGCGTTAAATAGGCTGAGGGGCTATGGATGGGGAATTTTGTTTTTTTTCTTTGAAACCGCCTCTTTGTGCGTGTGTTACTATTAGCTCAGGAATCTTTGACTCCTGCTGCCTGGGGAAGAGAAGCTGGCACACGGGATTTACGAACACGTTCCGCACAACTGTTGTTCTACGTTACCCAGCGATCCTAGGTGGGTAAGCTCGTTATCATCATCAAAAAAGGTATTTATTGAGCACTTGCTATGTGCTGAGCCCTTCACTAAGCACTTACAAGAGTAGAGTACAACAGAGTCGGTAGACCAGTTTCCAGGAAGAGGTAAATTCCAAGGTGTCTGGAAGGATCTAAGCTTGTTATGGGCAGGGTACGTGTCTGTCAATTCTGTTGCGTTGTACTCTCCCGAGTATTTAGTACAGTGCTCTGCGTATGGTAAGTGCTCAGTAAATGCCTCTGATTGATTTGATTGATCAACTCAGACGCCGCAGTGAAGGGAGAGCTCGCGTAAAGTCCGCTCACCTCTAAATTTAACCTTTCGGCCCTGAAAGTTGGTTTATCCCCGAATCCCAATCGGCCACTGGATGACCCCCTTCCCGATTACCCTTTCCGCTCTAGGCAGGAAATGCAGGAAAACTTTCACCATCTCTCCTTCGTTTTTCTCCTCGGGTGACGTTGAGACGTCGAAACGGCGGAGGTCAGAAGTGAGGGAACATCTGTTGGGATTATGCCTTTTGGGGGGACGTTTTTGGGGCCCAGGAACCAACTTCAGCATCTAATATGGTGTTGTGTTGTATACTCTCAAGTGCTTAGTCTGGCGCTCTGCGTGTAGAAAGTGCTCAATAAATACGATCGATCGGTTAATAGGACAGATTCAGTAGAAATACTGAAAATAGCAGGCAAACCGGGTAGGAAAGACAGCAGTAGCTACAGAAGCAGCCACCCTGGCTGTTACGTGGTGATCTACGGAGCGACAGCACAGCACTGTTACGGGGTGATGGCTACGTGAAAAATGTTTTCTTCCTTGACATCCCCATTCCCTGCCTCTCCTTTGAATACCCAGCAACTGTTCCAACCCTTAGGACCTTCTCACAACCCCCTCTTTCCACAGACAACTGCTGACAACTGATAAGCCACATGGCCCAGTGGATCGAGCACAGGGCTGGGAGTCAGAAGGACCCGGGTTCTAATCCGCACTCTTTCTGCTGTGTGACTTTGGGCAAATTACACAACTTTGCTGTGCCTCAGTTACCCCATCTTTCAAATGAGGATTAAGCCTGAGCCCCGCAGAACATGGACTGTGTCCAACCTGATTCATTTGCATTTACCCCAGAGCTTAGCACAGTGCCTGGCATAAAATAAGCCCTTAACGAATGCCATTAGAAAAAAATTCAAACTCCACTCCCCGTCACTTGCCCTCCAGAACTCCAGGAAGGAACTGTGCTGCTCCAAGAGGAAGGAGGATTAGGGGTCTGAAATTCTGGCTGGGTCTCCATATGCCATTCCCAGCCTATACTGACTTGGCATGGAGTCCAATCTCTCCCCCTCCTCCGTCAACTGTTGACCTGGGGAACAGACAAGGAGAAACTCTTTTTTATTGTATTTGCACAGTGCTTACTATGTGCCGGGCCCTGTACTAAGTGTTGGAATAGATAAAAGCTGATCGGGTTGCACACAGCCCATGTCCCACGTGGGGTTAATAACGTTGGTATTTGTTAAGCGCTTACTATGTGCAGAGCGCTGTTCTAAGCGCTGGGGTAGACACAGGGAATCAGGTCGTCCCGTGTGGGGCTCACGGTCTTCATCCCCATTTTGCAGATGAGGGAACTGAGGCCCAGAGAAGTGAAGTGACTCGCCCACAGTCACACGGCTGACAGGTGGCAGAGCTGGGATTTGAACCCGTGACCTCAGACTCCAAAGCCCGTGCTCTTTCCACTGAGCCACGCTGCTTGACAGCGTTAATTCCCATTTTTACACATTAGGAAACTGAGCTCCAGAGAAGTTAAGTGACTTGCCCAAGATCACACCGCAGACAAGTGGCAGGGCTGATATTAGAACCCAGGTCTTTCTGACTCCCCCACCGATGCTTTAACCACTAGGCCACGCTGCTTCCCAGTGTCCTGGTCCTTCAGGTGGACCCGCCTGGACAGAGAACCTGAATCGGGGATTGAGAGATGGGAAATGTGCTAGCTGTTGCCCCACTACGGATGGGAAAGAACAGGGTTTTCCAAGCCTTTCTAGAAACCTAATAGCAGCTCCAGTCGTTTAGAACAGTGTTTGGAACAAAGCACATAACAGCAAGGCCTAGTGGAAAAAAAAAAAAAAAAACTGGCCTGGGTGTCAGAGGACTTGGGTTCTAATCCCAACCCCCCCAGATGTCTGCTGTGTGACCTTTGGCGGGTCACTTAACTTCTCTGTGCCTTGGTTTACCTCATTTTTAAAAAATTGGGATTTACTGCCAGTTCCTCTTCCTCCTTAGATTGTGGGGTTTGGGTGAGAGAAGCAGCCTGGCTCAGTGGGAAGAGCCAGGTCTTGGGAGGCCGAGGTCATGGGTTCGAATCCCGCCTCTGCCACTTGCCAGCTCTGTGACTGTGGGCAAGTCACTTCACTTTTCTGTGCCTCAGTTCCCTCATCTGTAAAATGGGGATCAAGACCGTGAGCCTCACGTGGGACAACCTGATTATCCTGGATCTACCCCAGCACTTGGAACAGCGCTCTGCACATAGCAAGCGCTTAACAAATACCAACATTATTATCATTTGTCTATCTGGATAATCTCGAATCTTCTCCAAAGTTTAGAACAACGCTTGACACGTGCAGAGTGCTTAACGAACACCACCTCATTATTCTCGGGGTTGCTATCATCTTTGTCATCATCGTCAACCCTATCCCTCCGGAGTGGATTAAATATTCCCTCACCCCCCACCCCACGCTGGTAGATTTGAGAAGCCCCAAGAATGTCTGCCTTGGGTCGTCTGAAGCTGGGCCACTCTCTCTAAGTCTTTCAGGATCCTGTCAGCTTGGAACTAAAACACCTTTCCCAAGGCTTCTTGGGCGATTCTTTGTTTGCTCTTCTGTGCACTGGGAAGGGAAATGGTCCATTTAGATGACGGAAAAGAGCGTTCATTCCCCGTTGAAATTCGTCTTGTGAAACTGAATCCACCAATGACCTGTTTTCAGCAATGATTTCATACCGCTCCAATCTGCTTCTCTTTCCTCTCTTGCTCCCTTTACCGGATAGGTTGCAGCCACGTTAATATTCATTTGCCGATCAGAAATAGCTCTGCTTTAAGCCCCTGTGGGGGGGGGGCCCGGGAACTCACTCCATTATAGAAGCTGAAAGGTTTCTGGCGAGGGACTTGGTGAGGATGAGGCCTCTCAAAGGTCACCTTCTCCTTCCGCCGCGACATCTCACCGAGACGCCCTCGAGGGCTCGAATCGACTGTAGAAGAAACAGCGGGCAACGGAGACGGTTATTTTCCATATCTGACATCGGTTGGAAGGGAAAACCGAACGGGGATGGGGAGGAGAGGGAGGGGAAGGAAATGTGATCCCAACGTCGATTTTAATCGGGAGCCTCCCTTGAGGCTCTGGGAAGCAAGGATTTCCATTAGTTATCAGGAGCCACTGAGCAAGCTCAGGAGCTGCCAACCAATCAGCAACCAGTTTGTCTCCTGAGAAGAGAGAGTTGCATCTGAAAAACTTAATGAAAGAGTTTCAGGAAGGCTGGGGATGAAGGAGAGGCACCCCAGGTCGTTCATTCAGTAGTATCTATTAAGTGCCTGCTGTGTGCAGAGCTTGGGAGAATGCAATACGTGGCTCAGTGGAAAGAGCCCGGGCTTGGGAGTCAGAGGTCATGGGTTCGAATCCCGGCTCTGCTACTTGGCAGCTGTGTGACTGTGGGCGAGTCACTTCACTTCTCTGGGCCTCAGTTACCTCATCTGTAAAATGGGGATGAAGACCGTGAGCCTCACGCGGGACAACCCGATCACCCTGTCTCTACCCCAGCGCTTAGAACAGTGCTCTGCACCTAGTAAGCGCTTAACAAATACCAACATTATTATTACAATACAACCATAAAGAGTGACAGTCCCTGCCCACAACGGGTTCACAGTCCAGAGGTCCCCAGTTCTTCTGCTTATCTACCCGACTTTCACCTGGTACCTCCGTGGTTGCTTCCCATTCGAGACCTGCCACAATCCTGGGATGTCTTTCTTTCATTCATTCATTCATCCATTCATCCATTCATCCATTCATTCATTCAACAGTATTTACTGAGCGCTTACTATGTGCAGAGCACTGTACTAAGTGCTTGGAATGGACAAATCGGTAACAGAGACAGTCCCTGCCCTTTGACGGGCTTACGGCTTAATCGGGGGAGACGGACAGACAAGAACGATAGCAATAAATAGAATCAAGGGGATGATTTTTCATCTTTCTCCCCTCTGATCCACCTCCCACCCTCTCCAGCTGCCTCTCCCACCCTCTCTGGTCACCTTTCCTGTCACCACTGGAGGAAGTCCATCCCTTCACCTCTCTCACCCCCTGTTATTAGATGGATCACGGGGTAAAGGTTCAGAAGATCAGACTAGGATTCAAATATCTCCAAAGTTTACCTGAAGACTCTGGAATTCTAGCAGTCTCTAACTTCCACCGTCGATACCGTCATCATCACTGGTGTCAACGTCAACATTATAATCAATCAGTGGTATTTATTGAGCGCTTACTGCGTGCAGAGCATGGTGCTAAGCACTTGGGAGAGTACAATATGATAGAGTTGGTAGACACGATCCCTGCCTACAAGGAGTTTGCAGTCGAGGGGGGGATCTTTCGGAACATCGTTACCATCATCAGCAAATTCACCGTCACCATCAGCAGCAGCGGCATCGTTATCTTGCAGGGGAGTAGCTTTGATGCTGGGCATTTAGTGTAGAAGTACGTGATTTAGTCCCTGTCCTCAAAGTGTTTCCAGTCTTATGGAAGAGACATATTTTGCAAATGTCAGTCGATCATTCAATCCAATGTATTTGAATTTACCGTGAGCAGAGCACTGCACTAAGGACTTGGGGGAGTTGGTAGATACAGTCCCTGCCCACAACGAGCTTTCAGCTGGAATTCTGGCCTTAGCCAGGGGAGTGCCATTTCCTCCTCGGTAATCTCTGCGTGGGCTTGGGCGAAGCTAAATTAATTGTTTCTCGTTCCTCTTAAAATTCAGCTCCAGGATAAAGTTTATATCACCCCAGTGCAATTCATCCATGAGTTCTGAGAGAATGACTAGCATTTTATCACAAGGCCGTCTGTAAAACTGTCATGTCACCCGAAGGGGAGAGAGAAAAATAAATGTGGGCCAAAAAGGCTGTTGGAAACGACAGTTTAATAACAGGAGCCTCAACCTTGAAATCCCTGAAATTTTCATTGTCGTGTCAGCGGGGCCGAGCCCATTTTCAGGGTATTAATTAGACCTTGGGCTGGAGTGGGAGCTTCAAACTTTCGCTGTTTATTTAAATTCATAATTTCCCTCATTAGCGGCTTTCCCCACTCTCTGACCCATTCGGAGATAAATTAGACACCGTCCCCGGGGAACGGGGCTGTGCGGATTTCCGGGGACGCATCTGTCCCGCCGGTTCAGCCGAGGCAGCTCACCGCGACAGTCAGCCGGGAAACCCTGGGCTCCGTTCTCAGTTCCAATTCTGACGGTTCTCTGGGATTGTTGTGGTGACACAGCTTGACCTTCTAGATCTGGATTGGCCAAATGGGTCGGAGGCAGGGATTCAACCAGTGTCAGAAGCGGCGTGGCTCAGTGGAAAGAGCCCGGGCTTGGGAGTCAGAGGTCATGGGTTCGAATCCCGGCTCTGCCGCTTGTCAGCTGTGTGACCGTGGGCGAGTCACTTCACTTCTCTGGGCCTCAGTGACCTCATCTGGAAAATGGGGATTCACTGTGAGCCTCACGTGGGGCAACCTGATTCCCCTGTATCTGCCCCAGCACTTAGAACAGTGCTCTGCACCTAGTAAGCACTTAACAAATGCCAACATTATTATTATCAATCAGTGGTATTTATTTGAGCGCTCACTGTGTGCAGAATGGGGTGGTCCGTTAGGTAACACTCGACCCTGTTCTTTCCAAAGGGTCCAGGTGCCCTCATGACCTCCACCTGCCAGCTATTTCATCCCAACTATCACTGCATCCCTCATGGCTGTGTCAATCAATCAATCTTATTTATGGAGACCTTACTGAGTGCAGAGCACCGTACTAAGCACTTGGAAGAGTACAATACCACAGAGTCGGTAGACAGGTTTGTTGCTCACAGTGAGCTTACCGTCTAGAGAGGGAGAGAGACATTAATATACATAAATTACATATATTCATTCAATCGTACTGAACGCTTACTGTGTGCAGAGCACCGTACTAAGCACTTGAAAAGTACAATTCGGCAGCAGATGACGCGCGTAAGTGTCGTGGGGTCGAATGAGGGGTGAATAAAGGGAGCATATCTAAGCGCGAGGGTGACGCAGGGGAGTGGGGGAGGAAAACACGAATGTTTAGTTAGACAAGGCCTCTTGGAGGAGATGAGCCTTTAACAAAATTTTGGAAGTGAGGCGAGTGATTGTCAGACATATTTGTCTTCTACCTACCTATCTTCCTTCCTATCTATCTACCCACCCAACTTTCTCTCTCTAATGATAATTGTGATATTCGTTAGTGCCTACTAGGTGCTGAACACTGAACTGAATGCTGGGGTACGCGCACCCCAATCGTAGTCCCTACCTGTTTATTCTTCTCCAGTGCTGATTACAGCGCTCAGCACGTAGTAAGCACTTAATAAATTCTATTATTACTACTGCCCACATGGGACTCTCAGTCTACTGCGTCAGGTCCCTCCCTGGCCTCCCTGACTCCTAATAATAATAACTGTGGTATTTGCTAAGTGCTTACTATGTGCCAGACACTGTACTAAGAGCTGGGGTGGATATCAGCAAATTGGGTTGGACAGTGCCCCAATACCAAGTGGGGCTCACAGTCTCAATGTCCATTTTACAGATGAGGCAACTGAAGCTCCGAGTAGTGAAGTGATTTGCCCAAGGTCACAAAGCAGAAAAATCGCAAGCTGGGATTAGAAGCCGTCACCTGATTCTCAGGCCCAAGATCTTTCTAGTACATCACGCTGCTTCGTGCTGCTTCCTGTGTCCCCCTGGTTACAGGACTTTATTCATACTTCATTCTCCTGCCCGGATCATTTTTTTCTGAAAAACCATTCGGTCCATATCTCCCCACGCCTCAGAACCTCCATTGGTTGACCATCCACCTCTGCATCAAACAGCCAGGCCTTACCATCGGCTTATGGCACTCAGTCAGCTCGCTCCTTCCTACCTGACCTCACTGATCTACTTACAGTACAATCCACACATTTCACTTCCCTAAATGCCAACCTGTTCACTGTATCCCGATCTCATCTGTCTTAGCACTGACCTCTTGTCCGTGTCCTTCCTGCGGCCTGGAACTCCCTCCCTCTTCTTACCTGACAGTCCACCTTTCTCCCTGCCTTCAAAGGCCTCCTAAAATCCCATCTCTTCCACGAGGCCTTTCCTGACCAAGCCTTCATTTCCCCTACCTGTCCTCCCCTCTGTGTCACCTGTGCACTTGACTGGTTACTGCCTAAGCACTCTGATGCTCACTCCGATCCCACAGCACTTACGTACAAATCCTCGTACTCTACTATTTCTCATACGTAGATTTTTTTGAAAACTCTGCCTCCCCCTCAGTAGACTGTAAATTCCTTTTGGGCAGGGAAATGTCTTCCAACTCCATCGTATTGTACTTTCCCAAGCATTTAGTGCAGTACTCAGTAAATACCACTGATTGGTTGTGTGATTGAGGGAGAGCAGGTATACAGTCCCCATTTTACAGATGAGAAAACGGAGGCTCGGAGGATTTAAGCGAATTGCCCATGGTCACACAACTAAGCCAAGTGGAGGAGTCAAGATTAGAACCCAGTTCCTCTGACCTCAGGCCTGCGCTTTTTCCATCATTCTACATTACTTCTCAGATGTCTCTGGGCATCTATCCATCCCTTCATTTATTTATCGGTGTATCTGTATTTATAACACTTCTCTTACTCTCTAATACGTTATAGACAGCAATTTCTGTCTACTTCATCCCTCGTTAGATTGTAAGGTCCTCGAGCACAAGGATCACATCTTTCGCTTCTTCTGGAGAATCCCCAAGCACCTAATACAGTGCTGCGTACATTGAAGGTTCAGGGTAGACTGATGGAAAGCACCGTGAGTGCTGGAGTCAGGAGAAGCAACGTGGCCTAATGGATGAATCGTGGTCCTGACAGTCAGAAGGGCCTGGGTTTTAATCCCAACTCTGCCACTTGTCTGCTGTATGATTTGGGGGAAGTCGCTAAACTTCTCTGTGCCTCAGTTACCTACTTATTAAAATGAGGATTAGTAGAATGTGAGTCCAATATGGGACGGCGATTGTGTCCAACTTGACTAGGCTGCATCTATCCCAGTGTTTAGTACAGTGCCTGGCTCATGGTAAGTAGTATTAAAAAAAAGAAGCCCAAGTTCTAATCCCGGCTATACCAGTAACCTGTGGGGTGAGCTGGGACAAAGTTTCTGTGCCTCAACCTCCTCACCTGTAAAATAGTCTCTCTGCTTCTTAGATTGTGAGCCCTAGGGGGGAAAGGGATTGTGTCTCTGTTTGGATTATCTTGTATCTACCATAGTGCTTTGGCCCATAGTAACTGAGAATAAATACCATGAATGTTGTCACTGTGATGATCATCATCATTATCATTTTACTCACCATCATCACCCACAACATCCTTAACTGCTGAGGAGCCAGCTCTCGGTCTTTTAACCCATACTTCAAGGCCGCATCTCCCAATCCCCTCTATACTTCAGCCCAGAATTAAGCCAATTTCCTCTGGAGGAAGGGCTGCGATCTCAGAAACCAGGTTGTCTTCCTGGTCTAGATTGGTTAAGCCTTCCCATTCCCTTGGGCAACTGGACCATGACTCCTGACCTTCAAACTCCCCAAGGGGGCTATGTTGTCAACCGAATAGCTCTCCTTCGCCCCCGTGAAATAGGGAGGAAGGGTTTATTCACAAAGCTAGCGCCTGAAACTCTCCAGTAGTTGTGTGACCGTGTTCTGCCGGGTTGGGCCGCCTCTGCGGGTTGCCCCGGTGGGACATAAATGCCGACCCGAGCGGGAGGCCCACCAGCTCCGCAAATGGCCGCCTCGTCATTTTGGCCGCTTATCTCTGGGTACAAAAACCAATTACTACCAGGATGCAGGCATCTGCTGCTCGGTTACAGTTTAATGCTTTGGGAGTCTCTTCATTCCATCGCTGATCTCTGGATGGGTAAACTGTTGTTTGTAAAATAGCAGCGGGAGGATATCGGTGGGGTTGCGAGACCAATGTAGAACCTCCACTGTTTGGTCCAGGGCTTTGTTTTTTCACCCTCCAAAGGTGCTGTAGTCCTTCTCTCCCCAAATCCTCTAGATGGGGAAACACTTTTACTGCATTCAGATGGTGGTTTTTTTCTCCTTTCTGTCAGAGCTCTACTTACCAGCAGATGTGGCACGTGCTCTTCTTCTCTGGAGGAAGACTACAATCTGGAGGGTAGAGGAATACGAGGCTGTTGGTGCAAGGAGTGAGAGGCTTGCTCAGACGGTAGCCAGGGTGAGATGGGAGCAATGAACCTTGAAAATAAAGAATAGAAATAATAATAATGTTGGTATTTGTTAAGCGCTTACTATGTGCAGAGCGCTGGGTTAGATGCAGGATAATCAGGTTGTCCCACGTGAGGCTCACAGTCTTAATCCCCATTTTACAGATGAGGGAACTGAGGCACAGAGAAGTGAAGTAACCTGCCCACAGTCACCCAGTTGACAAGTGGCAGAGCCGGGACTCAAACCCATGAACTCTGACTCCCAAGCCCGTGTGCTTGCTATGTGCCAAGCACTGTTCTAAGCACTGGGGGAGACCCAGTTGTCCCACGTGGGGCTCACAGTCTTAATCCCCATTTACAGATGAGGCGGCTGAGGTACATAGAAGTTAAGTGACTTGCCCAAAGTCACACAGTGGTGAATCTGAGATTGGAACCCAAAACCTCCGACTCCCAAGCCTGTGCTCTTTCCACTGAGCCACGCTGTTTCTCTGTAAAGTGGAAGAGGAAAGTGGAAGTAAAGTGGAACATGAAAGTAAATCACTTCCACTGTTCAGAAACCGTAAGGGACTCCCTGATCTGAACTAGTTATAGAGAAAATCTGAAACAGCTTGCCACGAGCTCCGACACTAACAACCAACTGTAGGCTCAGGCATTCATAAAATGCGTTCTGTGCGCCAAGCACCGTGCTCAGGTCTGGGACAAACACAAATGTAACAGATCAGGCATCATCCCTGTCCAATTCTAGGTGAGAGTAGAAAAGACCAATCAATCAGTGGTGTTTGTTGAGCTCCTACGCAGAGCACTGTACTAAGTGTTTGGGATTCTGTGATACGAGAGAGTTTGGTTTTTGCTTTTTTCGTGTAGTTGATAAGTGCTTACTCTGTGCCGGGCACTGTACTAAGAGGTGGAGTCTTGTCTTGCTTTATGCCGTCCAGTCATCTCCAACCCGTAGAGACGCCATGGACACATCTTTCCCAGAACGCCCCCACCTCCATCTGAATTCGTTCTCAGCAGTGGATCCACAGAGTTCTCCATTGTGTGAATTTTCTCCAATTTTCTTGGTAAAAATCTGGAGTGGTTTACCACTGCCTTCTCCGTGCAGTAAACGTGAGTCTCAGCCCTCGCCTCTCTTCCATGCTCCTGCTGCCCAGCACAGGTGAGTTTTGACGCGTAGCAGATTGTCTTCCACTCCCTCGCTACCGCTCAAACCGGGATTGGGACGGGTAGGCCTCTGGCGTGACTCTCCCTCTCATAGCCGAGAGTGGCAAAGTACTGGAAACTTGCCCGTTGTGGTCCTGAGAGGGGAAGAGCTGGGGTAATAGTAATAATAATAATTGTGGTATTTGTAAAACACTTTCTATGTGCCAGGCACCGTTCTAAGTGCTGGGGTAGATGCAAGCTAATCAGGTTGCGCACAGTCCCTGCCCCACATGGAGATCACATATTTAATCCCCATTTTACAGATGAAGTAACGGAGACACAGAGAAGTTAAGTGACTTGCCCAAGGCCACACAGCAGACAACTGGGATAAGAACCCGTGACCTTCTGATTCCCAGGCCCATGCTCTATCCACTACGCCATACTGCTTCGCATCAGGTTGGACAGAGTCCATGTCCCACATAATAATGTTGGTATTTGTTAAGCGCTTACTATGTGCCGAGCACTGTTCTAAGCGCTGGGGTAGACACGGGGGAATCAGGTTGTCCCACGTGGGGCTCACAGTCTGCCTCCCCATTTTCCAGATGAGGTCACTGAGGCACCGAGAAGCGAAGTGACTTGCCCAAAGTCACACAGCTGCCAAGTGACCGAGCCGGGATTCGAACCCATGACCTCGGACTCCAAAGCCCGTGCTCTTTCCACTGAGCCACGCTGCTTCTCTGCATGGGACCCTCAGTCTCAATCCCCATTTTTCAGATGAGGTAACTGAGGCACAGGGAAGGGAAATGACTCACAGTGAAGTAGTGGAGCTGGGATTAGAACCCAGGTCCTTCTGATTCCCTGCCCATGCTCCGTCCACCAGACGACACTGCTTCTCCAGAATCGGTAGACACATTTCCCTCCCACAAGGAACTTACAGTCTAGAGGGGAAGAAAGACATTAGTCTCGATAACTAAGTTGGGAATACCGTAAATCCTGTGGGGTTGAGGGTGGGGTGAATATCAAGTGTTCAAAGGAATGAAAAAGCTTCAAATAACAACCACAGAGTCACCAAACTGAAACTAAGATGTCACGACAAGTAAATGAACAGTTCCTGGAACTGGCATTCTCAGGTTCCCCACTGATCCAGGTAAACAGTCCTCACAACGAGCCATCTTCACCTCCTCAGGCTTCTAAAGGCTTTATCGGTACCCCACGGTGCAGAGGACGCCAATCTGGCCTTCCAGCAGCAAACTCCTGAGACTCAATCTTCAGAAGCAGCATGGAGTAGACTTGCGAGTCAGAAGGTCGTGGATTCTAATCCCTCCTCTGCCAATCGTCTGTTGTGTGACCTCGGGCGAGTCTTGTGACTTCTTTGAGCCTCAGTTACTTCATCTCGAAAATGGGGATTGGGACTCTGAGCCCCTTGGGGGCTCACCTGATCCGCTTGGATCCACCCCAGCGCTTAGTACAGTGAGAGTTCTTAAGAGATACCACGGTTTTTATTATAGTTGTTATTGAAGGGGTTCCCGAGGCCCATGAGACTCGACCAGGCGTGGCCTAATGGATAAAGCGCAGGCCTGGAGAGTCGGCAGGTCCTGGGTTCTAATCTCGGCTCTGCCATTTGTCTGCATTATGACTTTGGGCAAATCACTCCACTTTTCTGTGCCTCAGTTACCTCATCTGTAAAATGGGGATTAAGATTGTGAGCCCCATGGGGGACATGGACAGCGCCCAATCTGAGTGCCTCGTATCTACCCCAGTGCTTAGAACAGTGCCTGGCAAACAGTAAGCACCTAACAAATGCCATTAAAAAAAAAGAAAAACCAGTGCACCTAACTTCTGGGCAGAGAATGGAGCTTCTGTTGCAGTAGCCTCGGCTGGTCTGGGAATAGGGCAGAGATTAGTTGTTCTGTTCTGTTTTGTTTCGTTCATGGTATTTCTGAAGTGCTTATTTTGTACCAGGCACTGTCCTAAGCCGCGGGGTAGATGAAAGCTAATCGTGTTGGACACAGTCCATGTCCCGCATGGGGCTCGCAGTTTCAATCCCCCTTTTACAGATGAGGGAACTGAGGCTCAGAGAAGTTAAACGTCTCGTCGAAGGCCACACAGCAGGCAAGTGGAGGATCTGGGATTAGAATTCAGGTCCTCTGACATTCCAGGCCCATGCACTTTCCTGTAGACCATGCTTCTTCTCAGATGCTGTTGGATATTACATGAAAGTGCAATGATAATTATTCTTATTGATAATAACAGTGGTACTTGTTAAGAACTTACTATGTGCTAAATTCTGAGATGGTTACACGGTATTCTCCTAGATTGTATATACTTATTATGGTACATGTTTAACCCTTGCTATGTGCTAAGAGCTGGGGCAAATACAGGATAATCAGGTTGGACCCCATCCCTGTCCCATGAGGGATCACGGTCTAAGTAGGGAGTGAGCAGGTATTTAATCCACATCTTATAAATAAAGAAACTGAGGCACAGAGAAGTCAAAGTGACTTGAGGAGAGTCACACAGCAGGCAAGGGGCACAGCTGGGATTAAAACTCACGTCCTCCGACTCCCAGGTCCACACTCTTTCCATTAGACCACTCTGCTCCTCACTGAATTGATTCGTCTCAGATCATAAAACAGACCGGTAGCAAATCTGGGATTAGAACCTTCGATTCCTGATTTTCGGTCTCATGTTCTTTCCACTGGAGCATGCTGCTTTCCTAAGCCCACAGAGCAAAACCCACACATCTTGTCATAAACTTACTCAGGCGGAGAAAAAAAGACTTCTTTCAAGGATCAAAAGCCCACCTACACTAGTCTTTGGGAACAAACGTCCTCAGTAGTAAGCCCTTGCATTAAGGAAGTATCTGTTCTCCATTTTCTCTCCATATTCTAAAAACCTCCACCGTCTCGATGGCAAAGTTTCAGCAACGTTCATCACCATAACGGAGTCGCTGACTCTCTCCCCGCTCCCGGCCCTACAGGAAGCCTGTGTCGGCAAAGCTGATGTGAGATTTGAGGCGATCATTTAGCTACTGCAGGGAGAAAGCAGCATGGTCTGGTGGTTAGAACACGGGCCTGAGAGTCAGAAGGGCCTGGGTTCTAATTCCTGCTCCACCACTCGTCGGCTGTATGACCTCGGGTAAGTCACTTAGCTTTTTTGTGCCTCAGTAACCTCATCTGTCAAATGGGGATTAGGACTGTGAGCACTAGGCGGGGCAAGGACTGATTAGCTTATATCTACCCCCGTGCTTAGTATAGTGCCTGGCACATAGTGAGCACTTAACAAATACCATTAAAAAAAAAAAAAACTTCTATTCATTCATTCATTCAGTAGTATCTATTGAGCACTTACTATGTGCAGAGCACTGTACTAAGCGTGTGGAATGTACAATTCGGCAACAGATCGAGACAATCCCTGCCCAGTGACGGGCTCACAGTCGAAACGGGGGTGACAGAGAGAGGGCAAAACAGGACAAAACAAGAACAAGATCATCAAGACAAATAGAATCAAGGAGATATATACCTTATTAACAAAATAAATAGGGTAATAAATAATACTACTGGGGCAGAAACAAGGTGTTGAGGGCCTGAGGTTGCACGAACCCCTATATTGAACTAATTTGGCAGGAAATGCCCCGTCCCCACATTGGTGACCTAATTCATGTGGATCGATGTGCTATAGAGACTATTTGGGGGTACATCATTTCAAGGTGCTTTCACTTGAAGTTCCAAATTCATACGTCGATCAGTGATATTTACTGCATGCCGATTGTGCGCCCAGCACTGAACTAAATACTTGGAAGAGTACGATTCAACAGAGTGGGTAGACACGTTTCTTGCCCTCAAGTAACAGTCTAGATGATTTTCTCCTTTTTCTCCGGAGGAGGTGAATGATAACTGGAGGACCCGGATTCTGCTCTTACTAAATTTCCCGTCACATTTGACAACACTGCCATCCACCTCCTTCCTTAAGCCAGTTATCTTGGCACTGTCAGAAACACGGTAGGCGCTTAATAAATACCGTTTTAAAAATGGTGGGGGCTGTCTGTGCAATTGTGTGAAATACTGAATTCAATGCAGATATTGCAAAGGAGTGAAACAGTATGGATACTGGTGCAATTTGACTTTTTCTCCCTTGGACCAGCCCACATGACTCTTCCTCACACTATCAATCAATAAATCATATTTATTAAGCGCTATGTACCAAGCACTGTACTAAGCACTTGGGAGAATACAATACAACAGAACCCCTCGCAGAAAGAGTCTAAGAAGAGATGATATGGGAATTCTCTATTTTGCTACCCTGAGGTCTTATTTATTGGATAGGCCAAGTATTTATGCTTTTACCGTAGATGGCTCCTGTTCACAAGTCCCCTTTCCAGGGTGCATATCACTCTTGACTCTTCATAATGCTGTGTTTCAGCCAGTTCCATACCCCATTCTACTGAACCTAAAAAAAATATAATCTCTTTCCCATTCAGTTGGCAGAATGGCATCACCCAATTTCTGTTCAAGAAATTTATCTTTCTGGGACCGTTTTTTTCCCCATCAATCTTCTGAGGTGGCAAAAAAAGGGCACCCCAAACCATTAAACAATGCTGAGGCCCTCATCCAAGAACTGGTCACTCAATCTGCCAAATGGCAAGAACCGTTTGTGAGTAAGAGCCCCGCTTGGCCAAGGCCAAGTTGTGCAGTCGTAGAATGGGCTTGGTCCAGGCCCAAGACAGCCTGGGCACCTCCATTTTGGATCTTATATGGTCAAGGAGGAAGAGAAAGGCTACGGTTTCAAGAAAAGGCAGAGACACTCAGATTTGCACAGTCAGTGGGGTAACAAAATGTAATAGCTCAATCATGCAGAAGAACAATAATTGGGAAATTACTTTAGCACTTACTATTGGCCAAACAGGGGAGACCATAGTTACAGTACAATCGTTTACAGTCCCAATCCCACCTAGGGCTCACAAAAGAAGGGAGTGAGAACTGGGGTTACGTCCCCCTTTACAGATCAAGAAACCGAGGCACAGAAAAATTGTGACTTGTCCAAGGTCACACAACAGGCAAGCGGTAGAGTTGGGATTTAAAGTCAGGTCCTCTGACTCTCAAGCCTGCTCTGTTTCCACCCTTTCTGCTAGGCCAGGTTCCTTCTCATGTGTGCATTTAGCACACGTCTCCCTTCCAAGGCCCCACTCTCTCCCGGAAATAAGACTGGACACTTTGAGTCCAGGGAAGAGAGCCTCAAAGAAAACATTTTCCATTAAAAGCAATAAATATGATTAATCAATTGGTTGATAGACAAATAAGTGTTTAATGTAGCCGACAGGATGGAATCACCGAGGAGGTGGAGATTAGACAGGAAATGTCTTTTGGGAGAGGTATCTCTCTAATGAGGCTTTTAGGTGGGGAGCGACAGAGTCTGGCGGATTTGCCAAATGAACATGTCTCAGGAAGGGGGTATAGGGAGAGTGCTAAGAGAGCTGAGAGAATGGTACATTTTGCTTGGCGAGAGTGAAAGGTTGAGACGTTGCGTACCGAGTAGGGGGAACAGAAAGCTAAGAAGGAATTGGCGGAAAGAGAAACTTGAAGCCAGTGGTCAAGTCCACTGATGTGGTCCATTTGATATGAAGAGAATGGAGGTTATTGAGGAGTACAAATACGGATTCTGAACAGCCTTAGAGGAAGTCAATCCAGGTAGCTGAGGCTGGAAAAGGACGAAGAAAAGAGATGCTCGAGGCCGGGAGACCGGTTAGGAGGCCGATGCAGTATTCCAGCCAAAAAATGACGAGAATTCGAACTAAATCGGTGCCTGTAGCGGGTGGAGGATCTGGAGATATTATGGAGGAAATCTGGCAGGGCTTAGAGACAGGCTGTATGTGGGTGGTAAAAAAAACAGAGAGGAGTCAAAGAGGCACCAAGGTTGCAAGCTTCTGAGTCAGGGAGGATGTGCTGTTGCTAATTGGGATGGGGAAGCCAGAAGGAGAAGTTTGGTTTGTGCCATATTGAGTTTAAGGTGCCTGAAAGTCATCCCTGTGGAGGTGACCTGGAAGCAGAAGGGGATGCGAGCTTACAACCTTACAGTGAGGTTGGCTTTGATGAGGTAGGTTTGGGCACCAGTAGCCAAGAAGTAGTAGCTGAAACCACCTAGGCAGATTACCAGCTCTCTTTTGTGGAGCTTTTTGAGTAGAGGAGTGTCCTCACAAGGAAGGAAGATTCAGAGCCGGAGAAGATGCAGGAAGGACAACTCAGATGATTAAAGGGAAACACAGAAGGTACTTTAATTGAAGCTAACAAAACGGGAGGAATTTGGACGGGACCGAGGTGGAATTATTGTTCACCAAATCCCACACCTTGAGGGTAAAGGGGCATTCACTGAAGCTTGAAGATGGCACATTCAGACAAGCCAAAGGAAAACACCTCTTCGAAGAACCAGAGGAAAAATACAGAATATATTATCTCAGGTGTGACCTTAGACTGTAAAATCGTTGTGGCCGAGGAACAGGTCTAACGATTCGGTCCCATCGTACTTAGCACACAGTAAGTGCACCGTAAATACCACTGATCGATTGATGAGTCGGTTCAAAAAGGCTTAGGCAGATTTCCTAATGTACTGAAACATGGTGGGTTAGTAAAAGTGAAAATGACTTTGGCTGGTCTTTTCCTAACACTGAAGAGTGGTTTCCCGAGGGGACTACTATCTCACGTTTCCCTCCAGCATCCCGTCGTCATCACTGTCACGGTCGGAATCCTGAACTGAGAGGACGAGGGGTCGGATTCAATTTGGAATTTCTAGATTCATTTGGAATTTTGTGTTCTTTACTCAAGAACCACCAAGGCAGAGATTTCCCTGAGTGGTGAGTGCAGCTGTCATTGCAGCACTGAAAGTACTCGGTCCCTCAGAGCTGAGCAGGCCTTCCCACCCCCGATTCGGCCAATGAAGTGGTCGGAAACCCTTCGGCTTTCTATTTAATTGTCCAATGACCATGGAGGCTGGTGTGCCCTGTGCCCAATTTGTGGTCCAGAAAAGAGAGCTTTCTCTAACCCACTTGGTGTCCCAGAGCCCCTTGAAAGGAGGGTTCGACCTCTGGAGCCTGTGACAACTTTGGAGTGTTGATCCAGATGTCCCAGCTAGAGTTCCCCCGTGCAGTCATTAAGAATAACAATAGTTATCGTGGCAACTGTTATGCACTTACTATGTGCCAGGTACCGTACTGAGCTCTGGGGTCGATGCAAGCTAATCGGGTCGTCCCACTTGGGGCTCACAGTTTCAATCCCCATTTTACAGATGAGGGAACTGAGGCACAGGGAAGTGAAGTGACTTGCCCAAGGTCACAGAGCAGACAAGCGGCAGAGCCGGGATTAGAACTCATGACCTTCTGACTCCCAGGCCTGTGCTCTACCCACTACACCATGCTGCTTCCCCTAATAGTCACTCTAGCTCAGCCCCAGTAGCCAGCTAATCAGAGCACTGGGGTAAATACAAGGTAGTCGTATCAGACACAATCCATGTCCCACATGGCTCTTACCATCTAAGAAATAAGGAGAGCAGGTATCTCGTTCCCATTTTACAGAGGAGAAAACAGAGTCTAAGAGCGCTTAAGTGACTTCCCTGTTCATCCAGGGGGTAAGCAGCGGACCTGGGATTAGAACCTGGTTGTTCTTCCTCCCAATCCTATGCATTTTCCATTGGGAGTGATGATAATAATAATAATAATAATAATGGTACTTGTGAAGCGCTTACTACGTGCCAAACGCTGCTCTAAGCACTGGGCTAGCTACAAGTTAATCAGGCTGGACACGGTTCCTGTCCCACACCGGGCTCGCCATCCTAGTGAAAAGAGTCCAGGCCTTGAAGTCAGGGGACCTGACTCCAGTTCCCCCACCGCTGTGAGGCCTTGAGCAAGTCACGTCACGTCTTTGTGCCTCCACTCCCTCATCTGTAAAATGGGCATTCAAAGCCCGTTCTCCCTCCTACTTAGGCCGTGAGCCCCACGTGGGGCCTGGTTGTCTCGTATCTCCCCCGGAGCTTAGTGAAGTGCTTGCCACATAGTAAGTGCTCATCGAATTTCACAATTATTAGGACAGACTGACCTCTTGCTAGGCAGCACTGTCCGTGGGGAGACGCGAGTGTGGAGACAGCTTTATTAAGGATGTTCTCGGAACACGTGAGGAAGTAGCTGCTTCACTGCCCGACGTATTTCATAAGCACACGGATCAAATCTATCCAGAGAGAATCCCTCTGGAGGCGAAAGCACTCTGACAGTTGACCCACGAGTGCTGTGTTCGTATTCACCAGCCAGCTTACCCCGTGGAAAAAAGTAGCCATATTTGGCTGGAATCACGATGCCATTAGTGGATGAGGAAGCAGATGGCAATTTCAAGCTTCCAAGAATTTTTCATAAACAAGACTGGTTTCAAAAGGTTTGCAAAATTCTAAACAATCCTTTCGTGTGGTCCTGTTAGCGAGGCGAGGAGGCGCCTGCACGGCGGAATGATTTCCATCCTCGAGAACTTCAGAAAGCAACACTTTTGGAAATGGAATCTCTGCCACCCGAAAGGTTTATTAGCAATCTTAACCCTATTTTCAATTTCTCTAGCACCTTTCCTGAGGAGCCGCAGGCGTTTACAGAACATGGATTTCTAAACAGGTGGTCAACCTTCCACGGCTCTGTCGGTCAAGAATAAAAAGCAAATGAAACAAGACATGGGAAGCGGCAGGGCCTAGTGGAAAGAGCATGGGCTTGGGAGTCAGAGGGCCTGGGTGCTAATCCTGGCTCTGTCACTTCTCTGTTGCGTGAACTTGGACAAGTCACCTCACTTCTCCGTGCCTCAGTTCCCTCATCTGTACGCTGGGGATTAAGACTGTGAGCCCTACGCGGGGCGTTGTTGTCTAAATTGATTAGTACGCATCTACCACAGTACTCAGTGCAGTGCCTGGCACAGAGTAAGAACTTAGCAAACCCCAATAAAAGGAAAAAAAAAATGCACGCATACTCTGCCTCTGACAATTTACCTGCATGGTTAGGAAGTATCCCATGCCAGGCTTCTGGGGTTTGATTCTGCGTGGCATTTATGTGTAGAAAACGTCCGTCGCAGGATTGCTTGGGTCGTAGCTGAGGGTGTGCTAAGGTCAGGACGGTGGGTAACAGAAATCTTCCCGTTAGTTCCTTGGATTAGACCTCCAGGATCCGCTTACCCTCAAATCGAACGAAGTTCCAGTCCATTGGTCTCAAGACTTCATCAGAGTCTCTTTGTCAGGGTTTCCCAACTATGTCGGTTGGAGGCTCCCCAAACTGGCGCGGTGGCCAAAAGGTTCCTCACGTAAACCAGCTGCCACCTACTTCCCTAACGAGTCAAGAAAGAGGGCCAAAGCATTCCGTGTTTCTAGAATGATCCGGCCCCCGCTGACGTGGGAGGGGAAGAGCACGGGCTTGAGAGTCAGCGGTCGTGGCTTCGAATCCCGACTCTGCCACTTGTCAGCTGTGTGACTGTGGGCAAGTCACTTCACTTCTCTATGACTCAGTCCCCTCGTCTGTAAAATGGGGATTAACCGTGAGCCTCATGTGGGGCAACCTGATCCCCCTGTATCTCCCCCAGCGCTTAGAACAGTGCTCTGCGTATAGTAAGCGTTGAACAAACACCAACGTTATTATATTTTACTGGACTCTAACTCAGGTACCTATAGTGGGGAACACAGTGGGTTAGGGGAAGGCTTCAAATATTTTCGTTCATTCATCCAATAGTATTTAACGTTGGTATTTGTTAAGCGCTCACTATGTGCAGAGCACTGTTCTAAGCGCCGGGGTAGACACAGGGGAATCAGGTTGTCCCACGTGGGGCTCCCAGTCTTCACCCCCATTTTACAGATGAGGTAACCGAGGCACAGAGAAGTGAAGTGACTCGCCCACAGTCACACGGCTGACAAGTGGCGGGGCCGGCATTCGAACCCATGACCTCTGACTCCCAAGCCCGTGCTCTTTTCCACTGAGCCACGCCGCTACTGAGCGCTTACTATGCGCAGGGCACTGTACTAAGCGCTTGGAATGGACAATTCGGCAACAGAGGGTGTGGACCGTGTGAGACCAACCGAACGCAAGTGCTTCTGCCGCGAAACAGTTACTCCTCCCAGCCCCTTCGAAGTCTTACTGAAGGCGAGTCTCCTCCAGGAGGTCTCCCCAGGCTAAGGCCCCGCTTTCCTCTTCCCCTACTCCCTTCTGCATCACTTCGACTCGTTCCCTTTCCTCTTCCGCTGTCCCAGCCCCACAGCACTTACGTACATATCTGTGATTTATTTGTTGTATTGATGTCTGTCTCTCGGCCTTTGGATGGTAACCTCACTGTGGGCAGGGAATGGGTCTGTTTATTGTGGTATTGTACGCTCCCAAGTCCTTAGTACAGTGCTCTGCGCACAGTAAGCGCTCAAGAAAGATGCTGGAATGAGGGAACGGATGAAAGACGAAACCATTCACACTGTCCTAAGGGTCCAGATGTTCCTCTCAGACAGCTCCTCGCAGAGCCCTCTTGGCTCAGAAAAGACTGAGCTTCCTGTAGCTGGTGATTTGGGGTGGCCTTGGGAACGGGAATTCTGCCTCACCACAAGTTGGCAAAAATGGAACTCTATCCTTAGCGTGCACTAGGATACTCCTACCTGTGTCCTACCGACGGCTTTGATAATAATAATAATAATAATAATTACGGTATTTGTTAAGTGCTCACTATGCGCCAAGTACTGTTTTCTAGGCGCCGGGGTAGATACAAGGTAATCAGGTTGTCCCATAGTCATATTTGTTCAGCATTTACTATGTGCCAAGCACTGTACTGAGCCCTGGCTAGATACAAGATAATCAGTTTGGACATAGTCCCTATCTACATGGGGCTCAAAGTCTAAGGGGGGAGGGACACCAGGTATTTAATCCCCATTTAACAGATGAGGAAACAGAGGCACAAGAGAGATTGTGACTTTCCCAAGTTACCACGGGTGGCAAGTGGTGGAGCTAGGGCCTTCGCTCTAGGACATGATGATAATAATAATAATGGTAATGTTGGTATTTGTTAAGCGCTTACTAGGTGCAGAGCACTGTTCTAAGCGCTGGGAGAGATACAGGGTCATCAGGTTGTCCCACGTGAGGCTCACAGTCTTCATCCCCATTTTACGGATGAGGTCAGTGAGGCACAGAGAAGTAAAGTGACTCGCCCACAGTCACACAGCTGACAAGCGGCCGAGCCGGGATTCGAACCCATGACCTCTGACTCCCAAGCCCGGGCTCCTTCTCTACCTATTCTACACCCATAAACACCTTTATTAGAGTTAATCCTCAGGTGCTATTGCTGCAAGGAGAGCCTTCTCACCGAGTTGGGATGCCTGGGCTGGGGGAGGGAGATGGAATTTTTCTTTCCCTTTCTGCAAACCCAGAGATGAATCTCCATCCAATGCCAGATTCACTGCTTCAGCCACAATTGCTGCAAAAATAACATTGTCTTCTGGAAGCACTCTTAAAACAATTTCTTCCAACTAACATGCAAGCGCGCGCGCGCGCACACACGCACGCTCGCAGAGTCTCCTATGCACCCACCAAATAATGTTTGAGCAGTTGAGATCCCTGGCCATAAAATGTTTGTTTTTCAACGGCTCAGGCTTGGAAAATGAAATATAGTTGCAGCCTCTGCTAAAATACGCTGGCAGACTCTGCGATGTCACTGGCCGCCCCAGGGGATGCGAAAAAAATCAATTAAAACACACAGAGAAAGCATCTTCCAGAGCTCACAGCAGCAAGCAATGGATCCAAGAAAGGAAAGTGAAGGACTTATCTGGCAAGAAAGGCACGTCAGGGTGGAGGTGAAGTCTGAGACATTTTTCACCGTTGAATATTTTGGTTATTCCAAGTGCACCCAGGATCACTCCACTGTTTGAGCATTTTGCGCGGAGATTTTTTTTTTCAGGGAGCGAACGCGAGACAAACGGTAATATCTGGCCCATATCGGCAGTTGTATTTATTTAATGACGTGGGTATCTGTTAAGCGCTTACTCTGTGCCGAGCACTGTTCTAAGCGCTGGGGTAGACACGGGGGAATCAGGTCGGCCCACGTGGGGCTCACGGTCTTCATCCCCATTTTACAGATGAGGTCACCGAGGCCCAGAGAAGTGAAGTGACTCGCCCACGGTCACACAGCTGACAAGTGGCGGAGCCGGGAGTCGGACCCGTGACCTCTGACTCCCAAGCCCGGGCTCTTTCCACTGAGCCACGCTGCTCCAACTGAGTCTTTTGGTGGCAAAGTTCCAGTTCAGACTCGGTCGCCCACATCTTCATCCTGGCTCTCGGTCCACTGTGCTTTGGAGAGATACGTCGCTCTTCAGTCGGTCAGTCGATTGTATTCACTGAGCACTTACTGTGTGCAGAGCACTGTGCTAAGTGCTTGGGGAAGTACAGTATTACAATCTAACGGACACATTCCCTGCCCGCAGTGAGCTTACAGCCTAGAGTTGAAGACACTGATAGATAGAAAACAGCGTGGCTCAGTGGAAAGAGGCCGGGCTTGGGAGTCAGAGGTCACGGGTTCGACTCCCGGCTCTGCCGCTTTCCAGCTGTGTGACTTTGGCCGAGTCACTTGACTTGTCTGTGCCTCAGTTACCTTATCTGTAAAACGGGGGTTAAGACTGTGAGCCCCCCGTGGGACAACCTGATTACCTTGTATCTCCCCAGCGCTTAGAACAGTGCTTTGCACATAGTAAGCGCTTAACAACTACCATTATTATTATTATTATGAAAAAAATACAGAGGTGAGTATAAGGGCTGTGGGGCTGGGAGGCCGGGATAAATGAAGGGAGCGAGTCAGGGCGACGCAAAAGGGAGTGGGAGAAGAGGGAAAGGGGGGCTTAATCAGGGAAGGCCTCTTGGAGGAGATGGGCCTTCGGTAAGGCTTTGAAGAGGGGGAGAGTCATTGTCTGTAGGAGATGAGGAGGGAGGCCATTCCAGGTCCGAGGCAGGACGCAAACGAGAGCTCGGCAACGGAACAGAGGAGCACGAGGAACAGTGAGAAGGAGCATCAGCATTAGAGGAGCGAAGTGTGCGGGTTGAGTTGTAGTAGGAGACAGGAAACTGGGAGCCCTGGTCTTACCACATTCGTCTGCCTGGCAGAGAACATTTCAGATTTTGTGTTGGCAGCCCTCACCTTGCCCAAGTGCCAGAGCCCCGCCTGGCAGAGCTGGCAGTAGGACAGGGAGGAGGAGACAAGGTAGTGATCCAAGAAATCTGCTCTCTATCAATCAGTCGGTCAGTCAGTGGCGTTATTGAGTTCCTACCGGGAAAGTACAATCTAAAGGAGTCGAAGGACATGTTCTCTGCCCACAACAACACAATAGCCACTTGTCAGCTGTGTGACGGTGGGCAAGTCACTTGACTTCTCTGGGCCTCAGTGACCTCATCTGTAAAATGGGGATTAACTGTGAGCCTCACGTGGGACAACCTGATGACCCCGGTATCTACCCCGGCGCTTAGAACGGTTCTCGGCGCATAGTAAGCGCTTAACAAATACCAACATTATTAACAGCTGACAAGTCTAGAGTGGAAGGCCGACAATAAAATCACGTAAACGGATTAAAGTACTGCGGGGCCGAAGGTGGGCTGAATATTTGGGACTCGAGAGGTATAAATCCAAGTGCAGTGGTGACACGGGGAGAAGATTCTATACTTCACTCTGCTGTCCGGACGATCTTTCTACGGAAACGCTCTGAGCATGTCATCCCCCTCCTCAAAAATCTCCAGTAGCTGCCTGTCCACCTTTGTGTAAGCAAAACCTCCTCACTCTTTTGGCTTCAAAGCTCTCCATCACCTTGCCCCCCTCCTACCCCACCTCCCTTTCATTCCTTCAGTTGTATTTATTGAGCGCTTACTATGTGCAGAGCCCCGTACTTGTACCAATTTATTATTCTATTTTATCAATGATGGGCATATATCTGTAATTCTACGAGAAGCGGCCTGGCTCAGTGGAAAGAGCCCGGGCTGGGGAGTCAGAGGTCATGGGTTCGAATCCAGGCTCTGCCACTCGTCAGCTGTGTGACTGTGGGCGAGTCACTCTACTTCTCTGTGCCTCAGTTACCTCATCTGTAAAATGGGGATGAAGACCGTGAGCCCCACGTGGGACAACCTGATGACCCCCGTATCTACCCCAGCGCTTAGAACAGTGCTCTGCACATAGTAAGCGCTCAACGTTATTACATTATTATTATTTTGATGCTACTGATGCCTGTCCACTTGTTTCGTTGTCTAGCTCCCCCTTCTAGACTGCGAGCTGGTTGTTGGTAGGGAGTGTCTCTATCTTTTTCCCGACTTGTACTTTCCAAGCCCTTAGTACAGTGCTCTGCACGCAGCAAGTGCTCACAAATACGATTGAATGAATGAAAGAGGGAGTAGGACGAATGGGGGCTTCGGTAGGAAAGGGACCTTCGAGGAGATGCGATTTTAATAAAGGTTTTAGGTGGGGAGAGTGATCATCCGCTGGGGAGAGAGGAAGAATGGGAACTAGAGGTTGGCATCAGAACAGACGAGATCAAGGTACGGTGAGCCGGTTGGTGTTAGAGGAGGGAAATAGGTTATGGGTCGTAGTGGGAAATCACTGAGACGAGATAAGCGGGACCAAGGTGATTAAGTACGTCAAAACCAAGCGTAAGGAGTTTCTGTTTAATACAGAGGTGGATGGACGACACCCGGAGGTTCTCGAACAGAAGGGAAATATGGACTGAGCGGCTTTTGGTTTGTTTGTCTTTTTTTTTTGTAAAATGATCCGGGCAGCGGAGTGAAATAGGGACCGGAGTGGGGAGGGCTAGGAAGCGGGGAGGTCAACAAGGAGGCTGATGCAGTGGTCAAGACAGGATAAAGTAGGGGCTTGGATCAATGTGGCAGGAGTTTGTATGGAGAGGAAAGTGGGTATTTTAATGACGTGAAGACAGAAATGACAGGATTTGATCATAATGATGGTATTTGTTAAGCGCTTGCTATTTGCCAAGCACTGTTCTAAGTGCTGGATAGCAGATTGACTATGTGGGTTGAATGAGAGAAATGATTATCAATCAATCAGTCCCTTTGTCAAGCGGGACATGTACAAGGAAGCCGTACCATATAAATATAGATTAATTATATATCAATAGATAAATATATATTAACGTGTAAATGCATATTTAGAGGAATAAGAGTATGAAGGCACTAGATGCTCCAAAAGCAGAGGAAGATTCTAGGAGAGATTAGAAAGCATGCTAGTCTCCTCTAGACTGAAGTCCGTTGTGGGCAGAGAATACGTTTGTTATTGTTATACTGAACTTTCCCAAGCACTTAGTACAGTGCTCTGCACATAGTAAGCGCTCAATAAATAAAATTGACTGACTGCCTCACCCAAACCCAAACTAAACTCACTAGAAGACCCAGTGACTGGCCCAAGGGAAGCAGCGTGGCTCAGTGGAAAGGGCCCGGGCTTCGGAGTCAGAGGTCATGGGTTCGACTCCCGCCTCTGCCACTTGTCAGCTGGGTGACTGTGGGCGAGTCACTTCACTTCTCTGTGCCTCAGTTACCTCATCTGTCAAATGGGAATCAGCTGTGAGCCTCACTTGGGACAACCTGATCACTCTGTATCTCCCCCAGCGCTTAGAACAGTGCTCTGCACATAGTATGCGCTTAACAAATGCCAACATTATAACTGGCGGATTCAGGATTAGAACCCACGTCCTTCTGAATCCAAGGCCCGTGCTCTATCCACAGGGCTAGCTTGCTTCTCATCTGATGGGGGTATGGAAAGGGGGCCAAAGTGTATATGAACCGATGGATAGTTAAGACTCTAAGAGAATAAATATGAATAATAGACCCAAGCACATGAGGAAATAAAGCTATAAAGGGAAAAATCCATGCGTTCTGATGCCTGGCATTCGCTGTGCCGCAGCTGGGCAATACTCTTCTGGTTTTTAATGCGTAATCATGAGCTCATCAATCCTCTTAGATCATAGTTTCAATCAGTTCTGTCACTCTTAGCTATGGGTATTACAGAAGAATTAGAAATACTGCTCCCAGGGCTGGTTGGTAGGGCCCTCCGCTTACAAACGTACACCCGTCCCCTACTACTTCTATTACTAATAAAAACTGTGGTATTTGTTAAGCGCTTACTCTGTGCAAAGCACATACTAAACGAGTCATTTAAGCCGTGTGGCTCAGTGGAAAGAGCTGGGGAGCCAGAAGTCATGAGTTCGAATGCCGTCTCTGCCATTTGGCAGCTGTGTGACTGTGGGCGAGTCACTTAACTTCTTTGTGCCTCAGTCACCTCACCTGTAAAATGGGGGTTAACTGCGAGCCTCACGTCGGACAACCTGATTACCCTGTATCTACCCCAGCGCTTAGAACAGTGCTCTGCACCTAGTAAGGGCTTAACAAATGCCAACATCATTATTCTCCGTGCCTCAGTTACTTCATCGGTGAAATGAGGATTAAAATTGTGAGCCCCACGTGGGACAACCTGATTGCCTTGTATCTACTCCAGCACTTAGAACAGGGCTCGGCGCATAGTAAGCGCTTAACAAATATCAACATTATTAAACCCTGGGGTGGATACCGACAGGCAAATCAGGTTGATCCTGATCCCATGTGGGGCTCAGAGTGTCAATCCCCATTCTACAGATGAAGTGACTGAGGCACAGAGAAGTGAAATGACTTTCCTAAAGGTCACGTAGCAGACAAGTGGCAGAGCCGGGATTGGAACCCGTGACCTTCCGACTCCCAGGTCTGTGCTCAATCCACTACGCCTTGCTGCTTCTCATTTCTCCTATTACTTTCACTAATATTACCACTATCAGTCTTCTACTCCTTCTTCTATTATCCTACTTCTCTGTCCACTTGCAGCGTAGTGGTTAGAGCCCGGGCCTGGGCTTCAGAAGGTCATGACCTCTAATCCCGGCTCCACCACTTGTCTGCCGCATGACGGTGGGCAAGTCATTACCCTTTTCTGTGCCTCAGTTACCTCATCAGTAAAATGGGGATTGAGACTGTGAGCCCCCACATGGGACAGAAACCGTGTCCAACTGGATTTTCTTGTTTACACCCCATTGCTTAGTACAAGGCCTGACACATAGCAAGCGCTTAACAAACACCATCATTATTATCGTGGTGATTAATTATAATAATGATAGTAATAATATTAATAGTGATTTGGGTTGGTGCTTTCTATGTGCCAAGCACTGTACTAATCACAGGGATAGATGTAATAATATCAAACAAGGTCCTCGTCCCACTTTGGGCTCGCAGTCTAAGGGAGAAAGAATAAACATTCAGTTCCTATTTTATAGATGTGGAAGCCGAGGCCCAGTGAGGTTGGGAGATTTTTCCAAGGTCACAAAGCAGGGTAAATGACCGCACTGACCCTAGAACCCAGGTCTCCTGATTTCCAGACTAATGGACTTTTCTACTAAGCCACTTTGTCTCCTCAAATGACTTCAAACGACTTGCCCAGAGATACACAGGACGGCTAGTGTCCAAACTGTTGTCGGAACGTAGACTATTTGGTCCCCAACCTATGTCCTTTCCACTAGACTGTATATCCTACTTGTTGCCAGAGGTGAAAGCTGAGAAAGGATGAAACAAAAAACCACTTGGAGAAATGAAATCTTAAAGGCTTCAGATCAAGTGATCTTTCACCTGAAGTCTGAAATTTTGAAGCCAGAGGATTCGTAATGAATCTACATGAAGCTAGAGAAGGAGGGAAACACAAACTCACAAGTTAGCGACTGCACAGTTCATCCCACAATCTTCCCGGGAACCTCTTTTGTCCTCTGGAAAGTAGTAACAACATTAATGATGATTTTTTTAAGCTAGTTTTAAAGTGCTTACTATGTCTCAACCACTGTTCTAAACGAGGGATAGATGCAAGTTCATCAAATTACATACAGTGTCTGTCCCTCAAGGGGCTCGCAGTCTAAGTAGAAGGGAGAACAGGTGTTGAATCCCCCATTTTCTAGATGAAGAAACTGAAGCACCGAGAAGTTAATCGACTTGCCCAAGGTCACACAGCGTGCAACCGGCACAGCAGGGATTAGAAACCAGGTCCTCTGACTCCAAAGCCTATGTTTTTTTACGCTAGGCACCCTTCAATCCACATTGCCCTCTAACCTGCCCCTCCCAAGTGGTTAATACAATGCTCTGAACCCAGTAAGCACTCAGTAGATACGATTTTTTGATTGATCGATAAGCCATTCTTCTCAAATAAGTATTTATGAAGCACTTACTAAGTGCAAGGCCCTGTGCTAAGCGCCGGGATAAATACAAGATAGACTAGATCCGTTTTCCAACAAGCAGCTCAGTCCAAATGGGAAGAAATGGATAGAAAAATAAAGGTGGAATCAATTAGAAAATAAACTACCCAAGACAACTACGTAGAACAGTTAGCACTGTCCTTGAAGAAAGCTGTTTCTACACATCTCCAGTCCCCGGGCCCCCTCTTTCTTTACAGATTGCCAAAGTATCCCCAGCATTTGAATAGATCTGAAGGTAAACTACTCTCCTAGGTTATTCTTTTTCATTTAATGGTCTTAAATGCTTATTATGCATCTGTACTAAGCCCTGGGGTAGACACAAGTTAATCAGGTTGGATACAGTCCCTTTCCCACATGGGGCACACAGTCTTAATTTCCATTTTACAGACGAGGTGACTGGGCAGCAGAGAAGTTACTTGCCCAAGGTCACACAACTGAAAAGTGGCAGGGCTGGGATTAGAACTCGGGGCCTTCTGATTCCCAGGCCCGTGCTCTCTCCACTAGGCCATTCTGCTTCTCAGAGAAAGGAGCTAATCAGCTGAGTCTCTAGGGCAAGTGAGACCCTGTTAAATGGCCTTCATTTTTCTACAGTGAGTATCATCCCACATTATTCTAGGGGAGACAGCCAGGGTCTACTGTGACTGTCATGAAGATTTCATGAGAACGTCTCCCTAAATGGAAAAAGCCCATGTTTGAGCGTCAGGGCACCTGGGTTCTAATTCCCCTTGCCTGGGAGTGAGGGCACCTGGGTTCTAATTCTGGGCTCTGCCCCTTGCCTGCCGTATGACCTTGAGCGAGTGATTTTACTTCTCTGTACCTCGGTTTCCTCATCTGTGAAATGGGGATTCAATAACCGTGGTCGCTCTCTGGAATGTGAGCTGCAGGAGGGCCAGGGGCTGTCCAACCGGATCATTCTGTATCTACCCCAGTGCTTAGTTCGGTGCTTAGCGCAGAGTAGGCACTTAGCAAAGACCACAGATTTTGCTATTTGTAGCAGTGTCGGTAATGATGAGTATTTTCTAACTGGGGAGCTTGAAGTAGCAAAAGTCCCAATTGCGGGAGAAAGTCCAATAGTTAATAGGCAGAGAAAGGGATCTCTCATTCCTCTCTTTAACCCCCACTTTGAGGTTTATCAGATTCCGACCTACGGGACTCCAGTTTTCAAGTCAATACAATCCATAGATATTTCAGGCTTCAAAATATCTCCCAATCGATGATCAGTTTAGAGAATGTGCTTCGGTCACAGCTTTCGACTGGGGCCTCGAATATGTCGGTATTGATAGGAGTTTACATGGGCTCTGAATTTGCCAACTCTAACTTACTCTTTGTGGGACATGAAAAATGTTGTGTTTTCTTTATATTAGTAGCACTTCATGTCTGCCCCAATTTCCCACTGGCCTTGTGGATGGACATCTTAAAGATAAATTGTAATCATAATTCCGAGTAGGACAAGTTGAGAGTTATCTGCCTTCTAGTGTTTTTCTATTTATCTCCAAAATGCTAAGACTCTTTGGAAGTTTCTTTATGGAGGCATCTGCCGTTCCAGGCGAAACAGCAAAGAATGAGGGGATGGAAAAGGCTGATTCGATCACACTGCATGACAATAATCAATTCTATTCATTGTACACTTACCATGTGCAGAGTACTGTGCTAAGTGCTTTGGCGGGTACAATATAACAGATAATATAACAGATACAATATAACAGTATAACATAGAACAATATGCTGGCAGACATGTGCCCTCCCCACAGCAAGCTTACAGTCTAGAAGGGGAGACGCACATAAATATAAAAAAATCAATTACAGATATGTGCATAAGTGTTGTGAAGACAATAACAACGGAATCACACCCTTTGCCCGTGTCCTCCCTCCGACCTGGATCTCCCTTGCCCTTCGTGTATGACGAACCACTTGTAACCCCACCTTCAAAGACTTCCTGAAATCTCCTCCAAGAAACCTTCCCCCCATTAAACCTGCTTTTCCCCTACTCCCTCTCCCTTCTCTGTTACCCTAGTACTTGGATTTGTATACTTGAAGCGTTTGATAGTCACCCCAGTCTCAGACCCATAGCACATACGTACAAATCCATTATTCATTTTATTGTCTGTTTCCCACACTAGATTAAAAGCTTCTTGAGAACAGGGAGCTTGTCTACCAACTCTGTTATTGTATTGTTACTGTTACAGTACCAAGTGCTTAGTACTGTGCTCTGTAATAATAATAATGATCATAATAATGGCACTTGTTAAGAGCTTGCTATGTGCCAGGCACTGTGCTAAGCATTGGGGTGGATACGATCCCCGTCCTATATGGGGCTCACAGTCTTAATTCCCATTATATAGACGAGGTAACTGAGGCACTCAGTTGTGAGCGAGGGAACATGTCTGCCAACCATGCTGGATTGTACTCTCCCCAGGGCTTAGCACTCCGCACATAGTATGTGCTCAATAAATACCAGTGATGATGATGACGATCTGGGGTGCATTACTGCAGTCTAGATACTAGACATCCTGCTAAAAGGAATGAAAAAAGGGGTATGGAAAATCGACGCAGCTGACTCCCAGGAATCCCACCAATTTCATTCTGTTCCCTCAGCCGGAGACTCCGGAGAAGAATGGAACCGCCCGTTTCAGACCTCCTCCTCCTCCACCTCTTTTCATTCAGTAGTCTCCACCGGGAAATCCAGGGTGGGAATTTGATGATCCCTGTGACCGGATTTGCACAATTTCTGAGCTCGTTGCTCCATGTGAGCGGAGCTGGTTCTAATCCTAAAACTATAACCATCATAATCTGTTTGCGGTTTCTTTTGCAGTTTCCGCAGCTCGCTCACTGCTCTGTTGACTCGCAGCTGCGGTTTATGATCTTGCAGGTTTCTGTAAGGAATTTGGAAGCTTTGGGGACTCAGCATCTTCATCTGTGCCAAACCCGTTATGCCCGACGCATCTAAACGGGTATCGAACCTGTTCGGTATTATTCCTTCTTCTTCAGTGGCAACTGTAAAATAAAAATAATAATGTCGGTATTTGTTAAGCGCTCACTGTGTGCAGAGCACTGTTCTAAGCGCCGGGGTAGATACAGGGTCATCAGATTGTCCCTCGTGAGGCTCGCAGTCTTAATCCCCATTTTACAGATGAGGGAACTGAGGCACAGAGAAGTGAAGTGACTTGCCCACAGTCACACAGCTGACAGGTGGCAGAGCTGGGATAGAGTCCCTGCCTTAACCAGTGAGGAGAAGACTGTGATATTTGTAAACAAATGTGGTATTTGTTAAGCGCTTACTATGCGTCTGGCATTGTACTAAGAGCTGGGGCAATAATAATAATAATGATGATGGTATTTGTTAAGCGCGTACTATGTGCCAAGCACCGTTCTAAGCACTGGGGTTATTGCAAGGAAATCAGATTATCCCACGCGGGGCTCACGTCTTAGTCCTCGTTTTACAGATGAGGTAACTGAGGCCCAGAGAAGTTAAGCGACGTGCCCAAAGTCACATGGCTGACAAGTGGAGGAGCCGAGATTAGAACCCACGACCTCCGACTCCCAAACCCGTGCTCTTTCCACTAAGCCATGCCGCTTCTGGTTGGACACCATCGCTGTCTTATATGGGGCTCGCAGTCTTGATGCTCATTTTACAGATGACCAAACTGAGGCCCAGAGAAGTGAATGACTTGCCCTGGGTCACCCAGCAGACAAGTGGCAGAGCCGGGATTAGAACCCAGATCCCCTGACTCTCGGGCCCTTGCTCTTTCCGGTAGGCCGCCCAGTGGACCAAACCGGTTGAATGCCCTCAGGGGGCAGGGCACGGAACTAGTCCCCGAAGACAGTTACAAGGAAAAAGGAGACTCGCTCCGCTTTCCAACAGATGCCGATCCGGCGGACGTAAATCTTTGGCGTTTTCCTTGGCTCTGCAGCCAGAGGAAAAGAACGCCCACTCCTGTTGCCCGCCCGAGTGTTTTCTCTATCCTCCAGCCGAAGGAAGTCCTGGATGGGGAAGAGAAGAAGTGGTAGGGTGAACGGGGGAGGACAAGTGCCTGCAGCATGGTGTTGTGAACAGAGCACGGGCCTGGGAGTCAGAAGGCTACGGGTTCTGATCCCAGCTCTGCCACTTGTAGGCTATGTGACCTCAGGCAAGTCCCTTCCCTTCTCTGGGCCTCAGTTACCTCATCTGGAAAATGGGGATTGAGACCGTGAGCCCCACGTGGAACAGGGACTGTGCCCAACCCGATTTGCTGGTATCCATCCCAGAGTGTAGAACGGTGCCTTGCACATAAGTGCTTAACAAATGCCATCTTTGGTGTGTGTGTGTGTGTGTGTGTGTGTGTGTAGGGCTGGATTAGCACCGGAGCTTGGGGGGGTGGAAGAAGACCTTCAGCTACACGAGGCGCTGCAGTCGTGGGAACCTCCCCACGCCAAAAGATTCCCCTGAGATATGGCTGGATGGAATGCTCTCCTTCCACAGTCATTCCACATCTCCTGGGGGGATCTCCCTCTCTGGCCTACAACCCTGGCTTGTTTAATGCTTAATGTTGGTATTTGTTCAGCGCTTACTATGTGCAGAGCGCTGTTCTGAGCGCTGGGGTAGATACAGGGTCGTCAGGTTGTCCCACGTGAGGCTCACGGTTAATCCCCATTTTCCAGATGAGGGAACTGAGGCACCGAGAAGCGAAGTGACTTGCTCTCAGTCACACAGCTGACAAGTGGCAGAGTCGGGATTCGAACCCATGACCTCTGACTCCCAAGCCCAGTCTCTTTCCACTGAGCCACGCTGCTTCTTATAAGCACTGTTGCTGGGAACAGTATGACTTGCTCCCTTTATTCATCACCCCTCCCTTTTCAGCCCCACGGCACTTAGAAGTCTCTGTAATTTATTTAGATTAATGTCTCCCCCCTGGATTGTAAGTTTCTTTTGGGCAAGGGCTGTGTGTATTGTTATTTTGTAGCCTCCCAGGCACTTAGTACAATGCTCTGCAGAGAGTTAGTGCTCAATAAATATGAATGAATGAATTAATCCGCAGGAGGTGCATGGGAGGAGCAGCCCTCAGCCGTGCAAAGATCCGTGCAAGGGACTGTTAGTAATAATAATGATGGCATTTGTAAAGCGCTCACTATGTGCAAAGCACTGTTCTAAGCGCTGGAAGCATTGTAGAGCACTACCTGAACCCGTGGAAATGGATGCGACATCTCCCTATGTAGCGTGATGTAATACGGCAAGTATCCCTTGGGGGTCCAGCAAAGCTCGTTATTCATTCTTTCATTAATTCATTTATTCAATTCATTCTTTCAGGCGTACTTATTGAGCACTTACAGTGTGCGGAGCACTGTCCTGAGCACTTGGGAGAGTACAACGCAACCATAAGCGGGCACGTTCCCCGCCAACAACCAGCTTACAATCTAGAGGGGGAGCCAGACATGAATACAAATGAATAAATCACAGCTATGGACATGAATGCTTTGGGGGCTGGGAGGGGGAAGGATAAAAGGAAGACGTCAGGGCAACGTGGAATGGGAAGAGAAGAAGAATGGAGGGCTCAGTCAGGGAGGGCAACTAGGAGGAGACGTGACAGATTCAATACCTCCCTAGAGAGAGTGATAAACTACGTCGAGTGTCCCTTGGGGATCCAGCAAAGTCCATTAATCCCAAGTCTATTGAAGGATGAACAAGATGTCCACTCTTTGTCCTGGGGCACCGACCGCTCCTCCGGGACTGAGGTAACGCTCACTACAATTCAGTTTCACCGAGCAGGGCCTGAGAGGGGAATGAAGGCGGGCAGAATGTCTCGACAGCTGCACTAGGATGAGTTGAACTGGAAACCTACAATCAGGGGAGCCCAGCGAGCGCTTCAGAGATGGAGTATCGGCAGCTATCAGCAGATTGTTAGTGGACAACAGCAACAGACCAATGGAGCCTGCGGGGATCAGCAGTCAGAGAAGGGGCAGTTCTCTCGGAGTCGGGCCGATTTTTGGTCCTTTAAGTGTATCAGGTGAGCACTAACTGTGTGCCAGGCCCTGTACTAAACAATGGGGTAGATATAAGATTACTGGGTCGGACAGAGTTCCTGTCCCACATAGGACTCAGAATCTCAATCTCCCTTTCGCAGATGAGGTACCTGAGGTACAGACAAGTCAAGTGATTTGTCCAGCAGATAATCGGGGGAGCGGGGATTAGAACCCAGGTCTTGGGCCTCCCGGGCCTGGCCTCTTTCCACTAAGATATGCTGCTTCAGGGTCGATGTGAGGCAAATAGCAACGGATCCTCAACGAAAAAAGTGTATTAAGTAACTTTTCGTCCAAGCAGTCAGTGGGGAGGAGGCATATCAATCACAGGTGGGTCTCACCCAGTTTCATTCACATATGGAGCCCAAATAATATCGCTATTACTTCTATTACTGCTCATAATAATAATGATTGTTAAGCACTTATTATGTGCTAAGCCCTGTGGTAGATTCAATATCAACGATGTGTACATTTCTATCATTCTATTTATCTTGCCGGTATTGATTCCAGTCTACTTGTTTTGTTTTGCCATCTGTCTCCCCTTTCTAGACTGTGAGCCCGTTGTCGAGCAGGGATTGTCTCTATCTGTTGCCGAACTGTACATTCCAAGTGCTTAGTGCAGTGCTCTGCACACAGTAAATGCTCAAAAAATACGAATGAATGAATGAATGAATACAATCAGATCAGACCCTTTTTCTGATCACCTGGGCCTCAGTCTCGAGGGAAAGAAAAACAGGTGTTTAATCCCCATTTCACATTCAATCATATTTATCGATCACTTGCTGCATGCAGAGCACTGTACTAACCATTTGGAAGAGTGCAATACAATCGAGTCGGGAGACAAGTTCCCTGCCCACAGTGAGCTCACGGTCTAGTGGGTGGAAACTGAAATACTGAGAATTTAAGTGACTGATCCGAGGTCACAGAGCAGGCAAGTGTCAGAGCCAGGATTAGAACCAGATCTTCTGATTCCCAGTCCTATGCTTTTTACACCAGAGCACACTGCTGATTTCAGGATCCGCATTATCATCAAAATCAAGGGACGGTGAGCAAGGTAGCTAGGTAGGTGAGAAGGGAAATCTATAAATAAATGTATAGATAAATATATAAATGGGTCGAGAGATCTGTGGGTAAATATTTAAATAGGTAGATAGGTAACAGTACTGTCAGTTACACGTTGTTAAATATGAGGAGAGAGTCAAAGGGAAAGGGAGAGAAGGATAGAATTATTGTGTTATTGGTCAAGTGCTTACTATGTCAGGCACAGTTCTAAGCACTGAGGTAGATACAAGTTAACTAGGTCAGAACAGAGGAATAATTAGTTTGAAAGGTAAGGAGGCATAGTAAAAATCATTTACATATAATAATGTTGGTATTTGTTAAGCGCTGACTATGGGCCAAACACTGTCCTAGGCACTAGGGTAGATACAAGGGAATTAGGTCGTCCCACGCGGGGCTCACGGTCTTCATCCCCATTTTACAGATGGGGTAATTGAGGCCCAGAGAAGTTATTCATTCAATAGTATTTATTGAGCGCTCACTATGTGCAGAGCACTGTACTAAGCGCTTGGGATGAACAAGTCGGCAACAGATAGAGACGGTCCCTGCCGTTTGACGGGCTTACAGTCTAATAAGTTAAGTGACTGGCCCTAGGTCACACAGCTGACAAGTGGTGAAGGCGGCATTAGAACCCACTACCTCTGACTCCCAAGCCCGGGCTCTTTCCACTAAGCCACGCTGCTTCTCTGTCTCCCCCTCTAAAATGTAAGTTCACTGTGGGCAGCGAACGTGTACACCAACTCTCTTTTATTGTGTTCTCCAAAGCCCTTAGTATTGTGCTCTGCATAGAGTATGTGCTCAATAAATTCCATTTATCGATGGATAACCGGGAGACTGACATTCACACATAAGCACAGGGTAGGTGCTAATTCAATTTGTTGTCTCATAGCTATCTTTTCAATCCTCCTTGGCCATACAGAAGACGATGCTCTTCCCTCCCAGAGACCTTTTCTCCCGAAACAAATACTTAATGGCTCCTTTTGCCTTCAAATGAGAAATAAAAACTAAGTAAATCAAATGCTAGCAGCCCAACAGTCAGGAGCAGACTGAATCTAAAAGAAAGAAGCAAATGTTCTCAATAATAATAAACAACATTCACTAAGGAAATAAGTTTAAAATCATCCACCTCAAGGGTTTGAAGAGGAAGCAAAGCCAAAACAGATTTAAAGGAAAGTTATTAAGAAAGACCTCTTTATTTACTGGCGCATGGCTGTCAAGGCAATAAAATTGGTGTTTGTCAAAACTTTACAAACCCTGAGGTATCAGCTGTACATTTATTAATTTTCATTTGGTAACTTGTCAGGAAAAACAAGATGTTGATGGCGCACAGATAAGTTAAGACGCGAAACAATTTAGCGTCGTGGTTTCTACATGACATTTTTGCCTGCTTGGCAAAAGGAGCGAAAAGTTGTTATTGGAGGGAGATTATAGAAGGAAGGACTGTCCTGGGTGGAGTTTGGGATGGAGGCAGTGGAACGTCGACAGATTGATAGCAAATTCACGTGGAGTTGCTCTTACATTCGATCACCCTTCTCCCTCATGAATCAGAACAATCGCGCGCAAATCAGTATGTTAAGGGCCTCGTAGGCTGGAGCGCACTGTTCCTCCTCGCTTGTGTGTCCCTGTTTCCTAGAGAGCTGAGTTTTCGATGCCTCTCTTTTACTCAGTTACCGCACTTACCCGAAGCCTTCTGGGCAAAAGGATGTGAAGTTCCAGAATGGGATCATAAATCCCTTGGGCTAAGTGCTTTCCAGGGAACTAATTTGCATGCATCCGTCATAAAAATAGAATATTTTCAGAAGTCCCACAGTCATTTCTCCTGAAATGCATCTAGCGGAAAAGGGCACGGCACTGGGAGGCGGGAGTCTCGTTCTGTGGTCCCAGCTCTGCCACCGACCTTCCGTGTGACCTTGGGGAAGTCACTTTACTTCTCCGGGCTTCACTCTCTGCATCTGTGAAATGGGAATAAGGTACGTATCTCCCTATCTGAGTGTGAGCTCCGTAAAGGACAGGAACTATGTCCAATCTGGCTATCTAGTACCTAGCACAGTGCTTAATACACTGCTTGGTGGCCTAATAAGCACTTAATGATGCTTTAGCTTGAATTATTCCCTCTGCATACAAGTGAAGGACTGTGAGGCTCTCCCTACCCATAAACTTCTTCCTTCCGTGGGACAGCTAGAGATCTCCAGGGTTCATTGCTTACAGCCTGCTACATCGATCCCTCCGTAAACTCTATCTTCAGACTTGATAACTGAGAGGATTGGGTCAAGGAACTCTGCTGATTTGCCCATCTTCAAAGAATGAGTTCATTTTAGCCTGGGCTTCTTTGAAAAGTCTCCACATATACTCCTAAAAGGCCAATTAATGGGTTGCCGACGGCGCGCTCTCTGCATCTGAAATCCCATTCCAAATTTTATAACTGCCCTGAATCTGAGGGAAACACATGGTTGATATTGTTCAGAGAACGTTCCCTTCCCACACAGTTTTGCTCAGCTTTTCTCTGGGTTCTTTCTCTCTGTTTCAGTCCTGCTCGTAGTTCTGGCCTTCCGCACTGAGGACGAAGCTACATTCAGTGATACTCTGTAAGAGAGCTAACCCCCTGTCCCTCCAACTACATCCCAGCAGGCACAGTAAGTTCCTCCAGAGTCCAGCTTGTCACAGGACCTTCTTGTCGACTCCAACCCTTGTCTCAGAGCTCTTTCTCCCGTTCGAAACTCTCTCCCCACTTCAAATCTGCCGGATCACAACTTTCTCCTTTATCCAAATCCCACCTCCGCTAGGGGTTTTTCCCCGGTAATATTTTTTTTCTCTCCAGATCACATTCTCCCCACTGCCTTTTCCAAACGTTTGCTTCCTCCTTAGCACTTCGGTTGTCACTCGTCTCCAAGGACGAGCCCATCTTCCTCCTCTTTGCTCCCGTATTACTTCCCAGCTTTGTCGCTGCCATTTTCTTCTCAGATTGGCTCCCTCCCTCTCCTGATTCACCCCTTCGACACAGAGCAGTAAGGGAAGTACATGCCTCATCTCTATTCCTATTTTTCACACGCAAAAATTTCAGATATGAAATCTCTTATTGCCCAGTTTGTGATTAATGAGAAGTATTAACAAACTTATTAAATCACTATTAAAGCAACAGTGATTTAATATAAAAAGGCCACAAACTATTTCAGAAATATTGGGCCTTAATATTATTTGTGGTTTAAATATAAAAGGAAGAGTATGTACACTGTCACCAGAATGAAAGAATATTTATTTGACTCAAGACAAAGGTGGGGCTAGGGAACACGCCATATTGTACTCTCCAAAGTTCTTAATATAGTGTTTTGCACCGAGGAAGCGCTCAATAAATACAATCCAGAACAGAGCCCCTCTGCCCAATTCTTCTCTTATAACATAGCACTTAATACGCCTCCTTCTCCCAGACTGTTCAAGCTGGCAGCTGAACTCTCCTTTCTCTCCCAGATTTTGATCACAATGTTTCTCTTTTGCCTTTTCCTGAGAGAATTGCTTGAGATCCCTTTCTTTAATTTCTTGATGAAACAAAAACAGGACTCCCCAGTTGCCTTGTTATTTTCCTGGGCAAGTTTTTCAGGTCAGTGCTAAGATGAGTCAACTAAAGGAGGAATGTTTGAAGAAACGACCTTGGCATCGAGGAGTCAGCCACTTTTTTATTGTTGCTTTTCTTTCTCCCTCTAATTTGCCTTTGATATCATCAAATTTGTCAACATATGATATAATCGTTCGAGCCTGCCAGTGCTATGCGGGAGGATGCTGGTGTTCAGATTCCCTCTTTTTTCCTTTTTGGTGATAGCCAGATTCTTTCACGAGCGGCCTGCCTGATTCCATCTCCATTTTCATTTGTTTCCGGTGGGCCAGGTGAGAAGAGACTGGTAGCCCCTTCTGCCTCCACTAACGCTCCAGCTGGCGCCCAGAGTGACTGAATAAACCAGCCCCTTTGGGCCCAGAGCCAGGAATCGACTCCCCCAAGCGCTCAGTACAGTGCTCTTCACACAGTAAGCACTCAATAAATATGATTGGATGGACGATTGACTCCGGCAGATGCCGAGGTACCTGGGGCAGCAAAGGAAGCTGCAATTTAATTTCTTACCTTTTCTCTTTTTTTGTCTTACAAAGATAAATGCACCTCAGTGATTGTAAACTCGATAATGATGTGTGAGCTCAATAATTCCCTCTGGCCCACCACCAACCCATCCAAATGATCCAGTGAGGCTTTGTACCTTCTCATTGATCTCTGCAGCCTGATAATCACTTCCGGGTCCCTCTTCTTTCCGTGATCCAAAAGTGAGCGGAGTCAGTCTCTGGCCTCGTTCTCTTCTGATGAAAAGTCCATCGGAAAATTCCCACAGCGTCTCACCTCCAGCCTCCTACATGTCGTGGGTCTTTCTATGCGTCTAACCTATTACCAGCTTGCAACCTTCCTCCATCTGGGGTAGATTCACTTTGGTTTGTGCGGTCCTTTTCTGACCCGACTGGGGTGAGGAGAGGCATCAATCTTCATAGAAACGCCCATCATCCCCACACTCCAAAATAGAGATGGAGCCTTTTCCCTCTTCATCATCAATCACCATTTACTTCATGGTGAAAGGACTGTTTAGTTATGCCCTTCTGAACAACTGTGCTGATACCAACAGGAGACAAGTGTTGGTGAGGATTTGAGCTCGTTGTGGGCAGGGAATTGTTGCACTTTACTCTCCCAAGTGCTTAGTACAGTGTTCTGCACACAGTAAGTGCTCAGTAAATACTAGTGAATGAATGCAGGATTGAAATGGAGGGGATAATACCACGCTTCCTTCAAGAGGAAGTCCTAGGAATGGAAACAGGAGGGGGGGATATTTTTCCTGAAGCTGGAACAGAGGAGTTGGGGGCTTAGGGGAGCAGTCAGAGTTGGGAATCCACAGTAGCAGCTACGGTGAGAAACAGGGAAGCATACAGTCAGGCTCCCTCTCCAGGATTTCATTTTCAGTGTAGCTCCTTGCTTGCAGAAAGCAGAAGTCAGAGGACTCTAAGGAAGCGAAAACCGAGCAAAGCGCTGGCCACGGGACCGATTAGCTAGCCGATCGCAGTCCTTTTTGGTGATCTTCCCTCCCTCGTACGGAGGGGTCAAGGGTAACAGGAAAAGGCACCGATTTCTGCTTGGATAGAGAGGGTAAGCTCATTTTGGGCAGGGAAGATTTCTGCTAATTCCGATGCACTGTACTCTTCCAACCACTTAGTACAGTGCTCTGAACACAGTAAGTGCTCATAGGTCTGAATGATTGATTAATAATGATGGTATTTGTCAAGTGCTGACTATATGCCAGGCACTGGGGTTAAGAGCTGGGGTGGGTACACACAAATCAGGCTGGACACAGCCCCTGTCCCATTTGGGGCTCACGGTCTCAATCCCATTTTACAGATGATGTAACTGAGGCACAGCAAAGTGAAGTGACTTGCCCGAGGTCACACGGCAGACAAGTGGCAGAACCGGGATTAGAACCCATAGCCTCCTGACTTCAGGCCCGTTGTCCATCCAGTCCGCCACGATGCTGCTCACTGTTGCCGTGCTGCTTCTCTGATTGATTCATCTGTTCTGAGGGTTGGTGGAGGAAGTCATTTCCCCTTCATATAAACAGTTAGACTTTTGAGGCTTCCAAGAAAGGTGAAAAAAAGTCCTCTTGCTTGAAATGCATGTTAGTTCTTAATAACATTTCAAAGGACAGGTTCTCCGAGATGGATTAAAAGTATCCCTAGACCAAGAATGGGCTGATGGTTGCTATTGTCTGACTCTCTGGGGAGCCTCTTTAGAATTCATTTGAATTTGTGTTGTGTCACTTGAAACCCTAATGCAGACTCCAAAAACGCCCGTCTAAATATTAGGCGCTTTTTCATCCTGGCCCTAAGCCCAAACTGGGTTTAATCAAAGGACTCTGCGTGAGGATGGGCCAGATTATTGAGAGAAAACGGGACCTGGCTTGAACCTCTACTGAAAATGTGAACTTGATCCGTGGGTTGAAACATTTTGTTCAATTTATTTTCCTCAAATGTGTTTGTCCTGGATGACCTGGAATCAGAGAGTACCGCAGTAATGGAAAGCCTGTTCTCTGACTATGACCCCCAGCGCCGGACCGGGGGAAATAAAGGGAGACAATCTCCTCACGATAATGGGGTCCCTGAAAAGAGTCGCTGGACTCGAGTTAGCCACACTTTCCTTCCGAACAGGATTTTTATCCCTTTTTCTATGGGGTGATCCAAGGTCCTGGGCAGACTAACGCACCCCAGATACGATTCCACTTCCAACACTTCATTCATTCATTCATGTTTACTGAGCGCTTATTATGTGCAGAGCACTGTACTAAGCTCTTGGAAAGTACAAATTCAGCAACAAATAGAGGCAATCCCAGCCCACAGCAGGCTCACAGTCTAGAAGTGACAGACCTAAAAACAAGTAAACAGGCATCAGTAGTATCATTATAAATAAATAGAATTAGAGGTATATGCACATCTTTAATAAAAATAAATAGAATTGTAATTATAAATATGTCCATATATTCACAGATGAGGGGAGCGATAGAGCAAAGGGAGTGGGGTGAGGTAATAACGTTGGTATTTGTTAAGCGCTTACTACGTGCAGAGCACTGTTCTAGGCGCTGGGGGAGATACAGGGTGATCAGGTTGTCCCACGTGAGGCTCACAGTTAATCCCCATTTTACAGAAGAGGGAACTGAGGCAGAGAGAAGTTCAGTGACTCGCCCACAGTCACGCAGCTGACAAGTGGCAGAGCCGGGAGTCGAACTCATGACCTCTGACTCCGAAGCCCGGGCTCTTTTCCACTGAGCCACGCTGCTTCCTCTAATGGTAATGGGGAGGGGGAGCAGAGGAAAGGGGGGGCTTAGTCTGAGAAGGCCTCCTGGAGGAGGAGAGCTTTCAATAGGACTCTGAAGGGGGGAAGTGTGCTAGTCTGGTGGATTTGAGGAGGGAGGGCATACGAGGCCAGAGGTAAGGCGTGGGCTGGGGGTCGACAGTGGGACAGGCGAGAATGAGGCAAAGTGAGAAGGTTGGCACCGGAGGAACCGAGTGTGCGGGCTGCGGTGGAGGAGTTAGGGGAGCTGGGGTAAGACAGGGCAAAGAAGAGGATAATCCCACCTGCCCTACTAGGACTTAAGAACCAAATTCATTCCACAAAATAGGTCCCTTCCTCATGAGCTAATGAGTCTCCCTCTCCGGCCCGTGACATCCTCATTCTGTGGTGTGGCAGTGTGTTAATATTCCAGAAACATTTACAGTGTTCCCCACCCCACGCTACCCGCTGGGTGCCCTGCTGATTCCAGAGTGGCTCTGGAAAGTTTGCCATCACACCCTTATCATCTTCTGTACTAAGCACTTGGAAGCCGGCCCGTCTGTGTGGAAGCAGTCAAACGTCATCCCGCGTTTGAGGGTTCCTTCCCTGCATAGGGCCAAGGGAAGGTGACATGGTCAGTTTTAGCATGGCTTAGTGGAAAGAGCACAGCCTTGGGTGTCAGGAAACCTGGATTCTAATCCCTCTGTCACTTACCCGCTGCATGACCTTGGGCAAGTCACATAACATCTCTCTGCTTCAGTTTCCTCATCTGAAAATTGGGAGATTCGATACCCATCCTCCCTTCTGCTTGTATTCATATTATTGTCTGTCTCCCCACTAGACTGAAGCTCATATGGGGCAGGGAGCGTGTCTGCTAATGCTGTTATTTGTGGCTTGGTGGAAAGAGCACGAGCTTGGGAGTCAGAGGTCGTGGGTTCTAATCCCATTTCTACCACTTGTCAGCTGTATGACTTTGGACAAGTCACTTAACTTCTCTGTGCCTCAGTTACCTCATCTGTAAAATGGGGATTAAGACCGTGAGCCCCTCGTGGGACAGCCTGATTACCTTGCATCTACCCCAGCGCTTAGAGCAGTGCTCGTCACATAGTAAGTGCTTAACAAATACCATCATCATTAGTATTATTATTATTACTCTACACAAAGTAAGTGCTCAGTAGACGATACCATCGATCGATTGACTGATTCTACTTCGACTGTGAGTCCCCTGTGCGACAGGGTCTGTGTCTCACCTCATTCTCTTCTATCTGCTCTAGTGCCTAATGCAGTCCTTAGCACAGAACAAATCCTTAACAAATATCACAATTTTTGATATTAGATAATTAGCCACCCTGAAGTGGGGAAAAAATTGCTGCCCACTCACATTCCACATGATATCATGCCTAGTATTTTGCCAAAGTCCTTCAGAGTCCACAAACAAAAAGAGGTTTTCTATTTACACAACCATCGCTTCTGATTTGGGTAAAAGAAGGCTTGGGGACTTTCAAATTTTCAACCACTATCCCCCTCTGGTATCCTCTCTAATGGTGTCCCCTGAGGAAACCGCTTCATTTTTCTAGTCTGAACCCTTCCCTGCTGCGTAAAATGGTCTGGAAGCCAGGGTGACTATCATTTCCAAACCAACGTCTATCCACCTCCCAAGCTTCCTTTCCAGGAGGCTCATTAAGCTGAACTAAGATCTCCCAAATTCTGGTCTCCCAGAATGAGAGAAGCAGCATGGTCAAGTGGACAGAGCCCAAGTCTGAGAGTCAGAAGAATTAGGTAGAATTAGAGTTAGGTGGGTTCTAATCCCGGCCCCGCCGCTTTGTCTGTTCTATGACCTTTGGCAAGTCATTTCACTTTTCTGTGCCTCAGTTACCTCATTGGTAAAATAGGGTTGAAACTGTGAGCCCCATGTGGGACATGAACTGTGTCCAGTGTGATTACCTTGTTTCTACCCCAGTGTTTTAGTATAGTGCTTGGTGCATAATAAGTGCTTAACAAATAGCATTAAAAAAAAATGAGTAGGGCTACTTTGCAGCAGCTCTAAAGAAGATCCCCTTCTTTCCTGGGAAAGCAGCCTCGACATCAGGACCAATTAGATAATTCTACAGCATCTCAAGGACACCTCCGCCATCATCACCATCCTTATCTTACCTTGCGTTGTGGAGTAGTGTCCGACCCGTGGACACGTCTCTCCCAGAATGCCCCACCTTCCATCTGTAACCATTCTGGTGGCGTATCCACAGATTTTTCTTGGTAAAAATATGGACGTGGTTTACCACTGCCGCCTTCTTCTCAGTAAACCTGAGTCTCCGCCCTCGACTCTCTCCCATGCCTCTGCTGCCCAGCACATGTAAGTTTTAATTTATAGCAGATTGTTTTCCACTCGCTAGCCACTGTCGAAGCTAGGAACGGAATGCTTGACTCTCCCTGCCCTAGCTGAGACTGGTAGAGTACTGGTCACTCCGTAGGTGCGATCCCGAGAGGGATATCGCCATCCTACTACTATTATGAAGAGTGAGAGAATAATAGTAAAGCAAGAGACAGAGCCACAGACGTTGCTAAAGCATCACTTACCCAGCGAAGATGTAGTCAAGGACACAGCCAGAGAGGCAGCTACAATGTCATGGTCTGATTCTAAAGGCCAAGACTCTATTGGCCGAAGCTAGAGACCCATCCTGAAGGCCAGACAAGCCAGGGCGGAAATCAGAAACAGAAGAGAGGGTAGAAAATCAGGGCTGGAGAGGAATTTGGGTATCTGGTGGCAGTTTATTGTCGTGGTAGCAATATTTTTTATTACAAGTAAAATAGGGATTCAATGTCTCTTCTCCCTCCTACTCGGATTGAGGGTCCCATGTGGGACAGAGTGTGTATCCAATCTGGTTAACTGGTATCTACCCCAGTGTTTAGAACAGTGCTTGATATAAAGCGAGAACATGACAAAAGCAATCATCATCACCTCCAAGTAAAAAGGCAAAAAATTAGTTTGTGGCAATTATCAAGGTATTTAATTAATTCCCATTGCTGACAGAATCCTAACCAGAGTACTCTTGGATTGACTACTAAAGAGCACCATCTCTCAGAATTACAATGTGGCATCAGATCACGACTCGGCAACGTGGACGTGATCATTTTTGAAGGCTAAAAAAAAAGGCAGGGAATATACCAAGACCTCTACAGGGTCTTTATGGATTAGATAGATATATTACACACAGGTATATACAGATAGATCACACACAGACACATACGCACACACATCAGACAAGCAGACTTAAGGAACTCTCAGCTTTCCAGAAAAATTGGAAATAAAACATGCATCTCTCTATGTATCTGGACAGAAAAATTGGAACCCTAACTCTTGAGGCACTGGGCATTTGATTCTCTAGGACACATGAGGGTGATAACTGAATGGAAATGGAGCTGTGAAACGGAACCTGGGATTTGACTTCAACTCGGGTCTGGGAACAGACATATTACTGTCCCTGTGCCATTGGAAAGGATACTGGAAACTCACTGCATTTTAACGCAGGAGCAGATCAGACTATCCCAGTCATTTGCTTGTTCCGCGCGTCTCTGAGGGAAGAAAGCGCACAGAATGGATTGGTCTCCAGTCTGTTTTACAGTCTGGATCTCCCCTAGAGAAGTGTGAGTCGCTCTGACAGCTTTGTGTTTCGTGACAGCCACGGGGGGACAAAACCCATTTTTCAAGTTAAGCACTGGAGCTAACCCTGCAAAACGAGAGGGCCGTATACCACCTAAAGGGATACAAGGGTAACTTCCTCCTGACACGCGGGAGACTGTGGGCCCTACCTCCCTGTGCAGCGGAGGCAGACGGGGCTAGGCAGTTCTAATACTAAATAGCCCCGAGAAAGTGAGGCCTCCGCAAGGTGTCGTCTTCCTGCCCTAATGGATGGGCTGCCATCTAACATGGCTGTGAAAGCCCTAGTGGATGTCGGCCACTTAGACCCGTGTCAGCTGGCCAGGCATCACTAGGCGATGACATCACACACATTCTTCTAGCAGCCTAGTGGAAAGAGCACGCATCTGCTGTGTGACCTTGGGTAAGTCACTTCACTTCTCTGGGTCTCATTTACCTCACTGTTAAGCATTTACTCTACTTAGAACAGTGCTGGGATAGATACAAGTTTATCAGGCTGTACCCGAGCCCTGTCCAACATGGGGCTCACAGTCAAAGTAGGAGGGAATGGGATTTAATCCCCATTTTACAGTTAAGAAAACGGAGGCGCGGAGAGGTGAGGTGACTTGCCCAAGGTCATACAGCGAGCAGTCGACAGAGCCGGGATCGGGACCCAGGTCCCCTGACTCCCAGTCCCATGCTCTTTCCTCCAGGCCACGCTGCTTCTCAGTAGATGCGAAAGACACAATCCTTGTTCATTGTTCTTCACTAGGAAGAATTTGTTAACATTATACCAGGGAATAACCAACATCATTCCAATATTAAATTATCTTTCCTGTTTTATAAATTTAAAAGCAGCCGAAGCTTTATCATCCAGCACCTTACCTACCAGGAAGTTCTGCTTATTGGCACTAGGTAGTATCCTATTCATGGACAAACATAGATCGAGGAAGCGATTATAAAAGCTTGAGTCTTTCCTGTAGGACAGATTTAAGCTCTTCCACTAGAATATAAGATCTTCTATTCTACTGTAATTTCCTTGGGGTCTACCACCTCTATCGTATTGTACTATACCAAGCGATCAGCACAACGTTCTGCACACAGTAAGCGCTCAATTGACTGACTGATATTCTTGGGCATTTGCCTAAATTCTGCCACTTCAATCAGCTTCATCACAGTCAACCTGCGAATGCCCTTCTCCACAGCAGTGACCGTCCCTGTGATCTCAGCTGAATGTCCTCTATTTTGCCGCTTGGCTAATGTGTTCAAAAAGAAAACACTTCTCCTCCAACATTTTCAGAGTTGAGATTATTTCCTAAAGGGTTCAGGCAACAAGACTTTACGGAAAGACGGGCTCCTGTCAGACTTTCTTGAAGCTTTGGAATGACTGTGCCTCAGTTTCCGGAATGATTTTGCTCTTCTGCTAATTTAACGAGCGAATAGTGCTCTCTCATCCTCATTGTCTTTTGGGGGCTTCCAGAGGGTTTCAACTCAGCGCCCTCTCCGCCATTACCGCAAAGACTTCCAGATGGGCAGCTTCAATTATTTAAGAGGCACCTCCCATCCCCCAAGCATGCTGATTTAGCAAAATTCTTACTGTATATTCATTATTTTTGTTATTATTATTATCATTATTATACGTGTTAAGTGCTTACCGTATGTCAAGCGCTATTGTCAACACTGGGGTATTTACAAGTTAATCAGGTTGGGACACAGCCCATTATGTATTTACATATAGCACGCCTGATTTCACAGAGCAATTATGACTGCTAGAATTAGAGCTATCTCTTAAGTCCCAAACCCAGGCACTAGACCAACCTTCCAAAGACTCCGGTTAGATCCTTACCGTTAGAGATTGTGTTTACCAACTCTATTGTACTCTCCCAAGCACTCAGTACAGTGCTCTACACAGCAAGTGCTCAATACGTACCTCTGTTTCATGAATTGATTGCTCAAGAGCGGCGATCCTTGTCCTGAATGCTCATAATTTTGGCAGTATCCTTGATTCATCTCTGTCCTCAACCCATGCATTCATTATGTCATCAATTTCTGTCATTTCTACAATCACATCATCAGTCAAATCCACTGCTTTATCTCTGTTCAAACTGCTTGTATGCTGACTCATGTACTTCTCAGCCTCCTTGCTAGCACTTCTGCCTCCTTTCTCTCCCAACTCCTGATCATCCTCTTGTCCAGATCATTTTTCTAAAATAACATTCAGTCCAGATCTCCCACTCCTCAAGAATATCCAGTGGTTGCCCACCCCTTTTGTATAAAACAGAAACTCCATACCACTGGCTTTAAAGCACCTAATCGCCCTACCCCCTTCCATCTTTCCTCACTGATTTCCCACTGCCAGTTAGCACGCTTATGATACTCCTCTAATTCCACCCTACTCACTGAACCTCGATCTCATCTGTCTCGTCGCCAACACTTTGGTGACGGCCTCCCTCTAGCCTGGAACTCCCTCCACTTTCATAATAATAATAATAATAATAATAATAATAATGTTGCTATTTGTTAAGCGCTTACTATGTGCCAAGCACTGCCAGAGAAGCAGCGTGGCTCAGTGGAAAGAGCACGGGCTTTGGAGTCAGAGGTCATGGGTTCGAATCCCGGCTCGGCCACGTGTCAGCTGTGTGACGTTGGGCAAGTCACTTAACTTCTCGGTGCCTCAGTTACCTCATCTGTAAAATGGGGATTAAGTCTGTGAGCCCCACGTGGGACAACCTGATTCTCCTGTGTCTACCCCAGCGCTTAGAACAGTGCTTGGCACATAGTAAGCGCGTAACAAATACCAACATTATTATTATTCTAAGCACTGGGGTAGATACAGGGTAATCAGGTTGTCCCACGTGAGATTCACAGTCTCAATCCCCATTTTCCAGATGAGGTAACTGAGGCACCGAGAAGGTAAGTGACTTGCCCAAAGTCACACAGCTGACAAGCGGCGGAGCCGGGGATTCGAACCCATGACCTCTGACTCCTAAGTCCGTGCTCTTTCCACTGAGCCACGCTGCTTCTCATGAACAACAGTCCACTACCCTCACCACTTTCAAAAGCCTTATTAAAATCACATCTCCTCCAACAGGTCTTCCCCAACTAAGTCCTCACTTCCTCTACTCCTTCTCCATTCTGGGACATCCTCGCGCTCAGAATTATATCTTTTAAACACATGATATTCACCCTCAGTCCCACAGCACTTATGTATGTATCCAGAATTTATTTCATTGTCTCTTTCCCCCTCTAGACTGTAAGCAGATAACATGTTGTACTTACCCAAGCGCTTTAGTAAGTACAGTGCTCTGCACATAGTGAACACTCAGTAAATGCCATTGAATGATTGATTGTCCCTTGACAAACTGGTCTGTTGTCTTCCAACTGGTATTGTCTTTTAGTACTTCCACAGTCATCCCTCCCTTATTCTTTGTGATTATATTTCACCAAACAGCTATCATTTCCACATCATTCACCTGGGTTTTATGAACCGGAAGCACACTTCGATTTTCCATTCCAACAGCGTTTACACTCAGCGTTTGTCTCTCACTGGAACTCGGAAAATCTCGGAATTAAAATCAGAGCTGTGTCCAGCAAAACTCTGAAAATGATAATAACGATGGTATTTGTTAAGAGCTATGTGCCGGCCACTGTATCAAGTGCTGGGTGGTTGCAGGCGAATCAGGTTGGATACGGTCCCTGTCTCACGAGGGGCTCTCACTCTTCATCCCCATTTTACAGATGAGGTAACTGAGGCATAGACAAGTGAAGTGACTTGCCCAAGGTCACACAGCAGACACGTGGCACAGCCGGGGTTAGAACTCGTGACCGTCTGACTTCCAGGGCCATGCTCTATCCACTACACCACGAGACCGCCCCTGTGACAAACTCAAAGCGTAGTCTGCTGCGCCTACAAAATTCCGTATTACAAATGTTCAGCACTTTTCTTAGTTTCAGGCATCAGATTTGTCTGAATTGCTACCTTTCGTTCTATCTTTTGTATTTTAATATTTCTCTGATCTGGGTCTCGATATCCTGTCCCTGGAGTCCCAGTAATAGCCCATGTCTTGATATTGCTTTCTTCCTTGGAAAATGCCAGTCAAGTTCTAACACAGGCGTCATTATTTTTTAGGATCATAACCTTAAAGAATCCAGATCAAGACATTAAACGTTTGGATTTAGCAGTTGGGTGAGATCCTGACCACCTGTTATTAGAGCAATGATATATACACGCGTGCACACACACACGCACATACATATGCACACAAACATATGAAATGGATGAAAAAGTGAACGAATAAATGAATGAATAAATCCTTAACAGAGAAACAGAAAAATCCATACATCCCCTCTAAGCTGTAAGCTCCTTTATTTTTTTGATGGTTTTCATTAAGTGCTTAAAGGGTGCCAGGCACAGTACTAAGCACTGGGATAGATACAAGATGATCAGATTGGATGCAGATTTTACAGATGAGATAACTGAGGCACAGGCCCACGTTCGTTCCACTAGGGCACACTGCTTTCCTCCCTCATTCATTCATTCGGTCGTATTTACTGAGCGCTCAGTGTGTGCGAAGCACCGTACCGAGCACTTGGGAGAGTACAGTACTGCACAGACACATTCTCTGCCCACAATGAGCAACCATCCTTGCGTTGCTCTTTCCATTGTCATCCTTCACAAAACCTGTGACCTGTATTGTCCGTTTAAATGGTCGTCTACTCTGGAAGCTTCTTAATCATCAACTGTTTGTCTGATTTTTTTTATGATATTTGCTAAGCACTCACTATATGTCAGGCACTGTACTAAGCACTGGAGTAGCTACAAGATAATCAGGCAGGGAATCTGTCTACCCATTGGATTATATTGTCCTCTCCCAAACGTTTAGTACAGTGCTCTACACACAGTAAGCATTCAATAAATACAATTGATCGACCGATTGATGTTGATGTGGTGGATGGAGGTGACGTACCTGAGATGCGGAGGGAGATGAAATGTAGGTTAATAAGGTCCTGGCTATCAGGTTTCCTGTGGCTCCCCAGTCCAGGTTTCCAGATCAGAGTGGGTTTAGGTCACTCCTGTGCCGGACACTAGTTTTGCAGGGAAGTGAGATGAAGAGTAGCTCCATTTTCAGATTTTGGAGGGCACTAAGGGAAGGAGGTGTCCCCTTAAGCTTCAGGAGATCTTCGGGTGTACTAGGGTGTACTAGGGTGTACATGGGTGTACATGGGTGTACCACGCTGTGTTTGCTCAACTAAATACATATAAAGGTCATGCCAGAGCAGATCCAGGGAAACGGTAACCCCTTCTGATTTTAGATCTCTATCTAACCCAGAGGCCCCTGAGCCTTTGGTTCACAAAAGAAGCCGTGTGGTCCAATGGAAAGGACACAGGCCTGGGAGTCAGTGGACCTAGTTTCTCATCCCAACTCCTCCACTTGTTTGTAGTGTGATCTTGGTCAAGTCACTTAGCTTCTCTTTTCCTCAGTTACCTCATCAGTAAAATGGGGATTAAAACTGTGAGGCCCACATGGGACAGGGACTCTGTTCCACCTGATTATCTTGTAATCAGAATGACCGGTCATTCCCGGTCTCCTTCGCCGGCGCCTCCTCCCCCTCCCATCCTTTAACCGTCGGAGTTCCTCAAGGGTCAGTTCTCGGCCCTCTTCTGTTCTCCATTTACACTCACTCCCTCGGTGAACTCATCCGCTCTGCACGGCTTCGACTGCCGTCTCTACGCAGATGACACGCAGATCTACATCTCCGCCCCGTCCTCTCCCCCTCCCTTCGGGCTCGCGTCTCCTCCCGCCTCCGGGACGTCTCCACCCGGATGTCGGCCCGCCACCTAAAACTCAACGTGAGCGAGACCGAGCTCCTCATCTTCCCTCCCAAGCCCGGTCCTCTCCCAGACTTCTCTATCACCGTCGATGGCACGACCGTCCTTCCCGTCTCTCGGGCCCGCGATCTCGGTGTCGTCCTCGACTCGTCTCTCTCGTTCACCCCACGCATCGTATCCGTTACCGAGACCTGTCGGTTTCACCTATACGATATCGCCAAGATCCGCCTTTCCTCTCCACCCAGACGGCTACCTTACCGCTACGGGCTCTCGTTATATCCCGGCCAGACTACCGTGTCGGCCTTCTCTCCGACCTCCCTTCCTCCTCTCTCGCCCCGCTCCGGTCTATTCTTCACTCCGCCGCCCGGCTCATCTTCCCGCAGAGACGATCCGGGCGTGTCACTCCCCTTCTTAAACACCTCCAGTGGTCGCCCGTCGACCTCCGCTCCAAACGAAAACTCCTCACTCTAGGCTTCGAGGCTCTCCGTCACCTCGCCCCTTCCTACCTCTCGTCCCTTCTCTCTTTCTACCGCCCACCCCGCACGCTCCGCTCCTCCGCCGCCCGCCTCCTCGCCGTCCCCCGGTCTCGCCCGTCCCGCCGTCGACCCCCGGGTCGCGTCCTCCCGCGGTCCCGGGACGCCCTCCCTCCTCACCTCTGCCAAACTGATTCTCTTTCCCTCTTCGAAACCTTACTTAAAACTCACCTCCTCCAAGAGGCCTTCCCAGACTGAGCTCCTCTTCTCCCTCTACTCCCTCTGCCATCCCACCTTTACCTCTCCGCAGCTAAAGCCTCATTTTCCCCTTTTCCCTCTGCTCCTCCCCCTCTCCCTTCCCATCCCCACGGCACTGTACTCGTCCGCTCGACTGTATATATTTTCGTTACCCTATTTATTTTGTTAATGAATTGTACATCGCCTCGATTCTATTTAGTTGCCATTGTTTTCGAGATGTTCTTCCCCTTGACTCTATTTATTGCCATCGTTCCCGTCTGTCCGTCTCCCCCGGCAGGGACTGTCTCTATCTGTTGCCGACTTGTTCATTCTAAGCTCTTAGTACAGTGCTCTGCACGTAGTAAGCGCTCAATAAATACTATTGAATGAAAGTATCCACTCCAGTGTTTCATACAGTGCCTGGCACATAGTGAATGCTTAACAAATACCACAAAAACAAATCAAAACACCCCCCCCCCCCCCGCAGTGGACGATTAAGAAGGTTCCAGAGTAAATGATCATTTAAAGGGATACTACAGGTCACAGATTTTTTCGAGGACGACAATTGTAAGATCAACACAAGAATGGTTGCCCGCTGTGGGCAGGGAATGTGTCTGCTGTTGTACTAACCCAATTGCTTAGTATAGTGCCTTGCACATAGTGAGCGCTTAATATGAATGAATGGTCATTCTGGATTATGTCGTAGTCCTGTCATATTCCTTTAGAGAGAATCTGGGTGGCCAGAATTACACTGTTAGCAATAACATATAGGAATGGAGAAAGAATCTCTCAGGGTTGCATCTGGAGGGTTTCCAGTACTCTACAAGTCTCGATTACGGGAGGGAGAGTGAAGCGGAGGTCCACCCATTCCATTCTTAGCTTGGCCAGTGGCTAGCGAGTGGCAGGCAATCTGCTACAGGTCAAAACTCATCCGTGCTGGGCAGCGGCGGCATGGGAGAGAGTCGAGGGTGGAGGATCAGGTTTACGGTGCGGAAGGAGGCAATGGTAAACCGCTTCCCTATTTTGACCAAGATCCACTACCAGAAGGAGGAATGAATGAATGTTGGTATTTGTTAAGCGCTTACTATGTGCCGAGCACTGTTCTAAGCGCTGGGGTAGACACAGGGGAATCAGGTTGTCCCACGTGGGGCTCACAGTCTTAATCCCCATTTTACAGATGAGGTAACTGAGGCACAGAGAAGTTAAGTGACTTGCCCAAAGTCACACAGCTGACAAGCGGCCGAGCCGGGATTCGAACCCATGAACTCTGACTCCAAAGCCCGTGCTCTTTCCACTGAGCCACGCTGCAAGGATTGCAGAGGGAGGTGGGACGTTCCGCGAGAGATGAGTCCGTGACATCTCAATGGGTCAGGCACAACTCGACAGCATAAAACCTCAATAACAATAATAATGTTGGTATTTGTTAAGCGCTTACTATGTGCAGAGCACTGTTCTAAGCGCTGGGGGAGATCCAGGGCGATCAGGTCGTCCCACGTGAGGCTCACAGTTAATCCCCATTTTCCAGATGAGGTCACTGAGGCACAGAGGAGTGAAGCGACTCGCCCACAGTCGCACAGCTGCCAAGTGGCAGAGCCGGGAGTCGAACCCATGACCTCTGACTCCGAAGCCCGGGCTCTTTCCACTGAGCCACGCTGCTTCCAACAATGGAGAAAGTCCGAATTATTTAAGATATGGGCATGGCAAAGCATTCAGAGAAGCAGTGTGGCTCAGTGGAAAGAGCCCGGGCTTGGGAGTCAGAGATCATGGGTTCCAAATCCCGGCTCTGCCACTTGGCAGCTGTGGGACTGTGGGCGAGTGGCTTCACTCCTCTGTGCCTCAGTGACCTCATCTGTAAAATGAGGATGAAGACTGTGAGCCTCACGTGGGACGACCTGATGACCCCGTATCTCCCCCAGCGCTTAGAACAGCGCTCTGCACATAGTAAGCGCTTAACAAATACCAACATTATTATTCAGTTCAAAGCCTCCTTGGGTCTGACGTTTCCGAAAGGGCGGCTTTCGGAAGAATGGATCCGACAGAATAGCAGAGGGATATCACCAAAACCCAACTCATTAAAGTCTAAGTCTGAACAAGTGATCGATAGAGTTAAAAGGAGCCAAGCTAGGGCAGAACTCTACACGTCATTTCTCTCTGTCTGGCTGGAAGCCCTAAACCCACGAACAATCCACTGATCACGGACCTACATCAAAATTAGAAAACGGGCCGTCCGTATCGGTGGACTCCAGCTTTGAAGAGTCAACGGCGTTATTTTTCCCGGGGACAACTAGCCCCACGGAAAAAAAAAGAAAAGGGAAGAGTTTTGTGTTCTCTGAAATGGAAGCGGCAAACCTGTAGGCAAAGAGATGGATGGGTAGGTAGCTCGATTTCAGAGCCGTGGGTCTGCCTGCCTTTACCCCGCAGCATTGATAAAGTGCTCTCGCATACATCTGCAGCCTCTAGCGATTTGCGATTCACAGCACTGTCCCCCTCTGTTTCCTTCTGCAGTAATAATACAGTGTAGGTTTTTCTTCCTCGTCCAGAGGTGGAACCTCACCTCTGTCACTGGACCGCAACGAATCCCGATCCTCATCCACGGCTTTACTAAATTCTTATTTAAACCCCGTGATGAGGTGCTTGGGGATCATATAATATAAACCTGGCCACTGGCTTCAGAGAGCTTCCAGTCTAATTGTTGAATCTGAATCATTTGAGCAGAAAAGACTTAAAGCTTGCGGAAAGTAGAAGGAGGGTTTAAACTTCATTTTCTTCTCCCAACTAGTGAGGTACAGTAATACAGTGTCCTTGTCCTGCTGATGTGGAGTTGGGCCCTAAACAAACTACACTGAAGGATATGATCACTGCCCTCCTAAAGCTTAGAGTCTAAAAGAGAAAGTGAGCTTGTGCCTCACCCTGGTCTCTCTCCCCTACCCCTAACACCAAACTTTAACCGTGAACTTCCCGGCTCACGGCCTCCCTCCCTCCTACCTGGATCTCCCTATCTGGATTCATCGCTGTCGTTCTCGTCTGTCCGTCTCCCCCGATTAGACCGTAAGCCCGTCAGAGGGCAGGGACCGTCTCTATCTGTTACCGATTTGTCCATTCCAAGCGCTTAGTACGGTGCTGTGCACATAGTAAGCGCTCAGTCAATACCATTGAATGAATGAATGAATCTCCCTCTCCCCTCGTATCAAGCAAACCCCTACTCTGCTTTCTCAAAGTCATTCTGGAATCACATCTTCAGGAGACCTTCTCCGATTCATCTGCCCATCACGGGACTTAACGACTTCTTACTTTGGGTAGAGCGCTGTCCTAAGTGTTTGGAAAAATACGGTGTAGTAGACGGACCCAGGCAGAGTCCCTGACCTCAAGGAGGGGATGCAGGCGGTACAATAGATTACAAAAGTAAGGGAAGCAACATATATGCTATGGGGTGAGGCGAGTACCTCGGTGTTGAGGTGATACAGACTGAAGTGCAGAGCTGCTACAGTTTCGCTCCCGACTGCAACTTTAATACTTTCACCTCACGGCCCAACTCTAGTCCTCACCCCCAAAACACTTAGGAATCCAAACCCTACCCACTATTGTGTTAATCATGCTACTTGCTAAGTAACTGAGAAGCAGCGTGGCGAGAGTCCAGGCTTGAGAGTCAGAGGTCGTGGGTTCTAATCCCGCCTCCGCCACTTGTCTGCTGGGTGACCTTGGGCGAATCCCTTCACTTCTCCGTGCCTCAGTTACCTCATCCGTAAAATGAGGATTGAGACCGTGAGCCTCAAGTGGGACGACCTGACGACCTTGTACCTGGCCCAGCACTTACAACAGTGCTTGGCACATAGTAAGCGCCTAACAAATACCATCGTTAGTGTTATTACGATGGGCCAGGAACTCTGCCAAGCACTGAGGTAGGTACAGTCCCTATCCTGCTTGGAGTTCAAAGTCAACGTAGGAGAGAATAGGACTGAATTCCCATTTTACAGATGAAGAAACTGAGGCACGGAGGAGTTAAGTGACTTGATTCATACAAGGTCCAGTAGCAAGCAAGCGATAGAGTAGGGCTTAGAACCCAGATCCTCCGACTCCTAGGCCCTGTGCTATTTCGTTTAGGCCAGGCTGCTTCTCCTTTTAATATCTTTAAACTCTTTTGCTTTCCTCTACCTCTCATTTATTATGGCGAATCCCCTTTCTGATTATAGGTTTTTTCAACGTCTATGAATTCGACATAGATGTCTTGATATTGCTCTTTGCGATTTTCTGGGATCTGGGATGCTGTACACTCCGTGCCTGCTTTCTCTCCCTTTCAGACTGTGAGCCTCTGGCTGGAAACTCTTCTACACTGTAAACTCCTTTTTCTTAATGGAATTTAGTCTAGTGCCAGGCACTGTACTAAGCGCTGGGGGTAGATAGAAGAAAATCAGGTTGAACCCAGTCCATGTCCCACACGGGGTTCTCGGTCTTAATCCCCGTTTTACAGATGAGGAAACCGAGTTGCGGCTAAATTAAACGACTTGCCCGAGATCACACAGCAGGCAAGTGGCAGAACCGGGATTAGAACCCAGGTCCTCTGACTCCCGGGCCCTTGCTCTTCCCATTAGGCCGCCGTACTTGTTCTTATGAATGGGAACCGTGTCTTCCGACTCTACCGTCTTGCAATAGTAACGATGGCGTTTGTTAAGCGTTTACGATGTGCGTAGCACTATTCTGAGGGCTGGGGATCGGTTGTCCCACGGGGGGCTCACAGTCTTTATCCCCATTTTACAGAAGGGGTAACTGAGGCACAGAGAAGCTAAGTGATTCGCCCAAAGTTTCCCAAGCACTCAGCGCAGTGTTCTGCACACAGTACGAGCTCAGTAAGTACCACCGATTGATTGAGTCCCGTGTAATGCGGGGATTGTGTCCGACCTGATGGCTCTGAATCAACCCAGTGTACAGCACGGCGCTTTGTTCACATTAAGCACTTAGAAATGCCATAAAATAAATAACATAAAGCCCGCTCGGTTGCGTGTTAGTCTGACGCCACAGTGTGAGTCAGGTAGTATGTAGTTAATGATATTTTTTCAATAACTGGTCCAGAGGAATTCTGACTAGTACCTTGACAGAAATACAGTTGTTAGTTGGGTCTTATTGCACAGATAAGTGGCACCCTGCGATCTCAGAAGGCGGATATAAAAACGACCCTTCCCTCCCAGTGACATTACAGTGCCCGGCTCAAACAGTCTCTCCTCTTTGAAGAATTGTCATTCCAGAAGGAGAAACATAATAAATAAAGATGAAGAGGTCGATGCTAATTAAATTCTGAGAATATGCTAAATTTGTCTTAACCTGCACAGAATAACCGACATTTATATCCTGATTTATTATAAAACCTTGTCATGCGAATAAAATAGAAATGAATGAGCTGCAACATTTTCAAGATTCCCTTCTCATACCTGAGAGATTAGGGTCACCCTAACTAATGAATATCACAAATCGGTGTCTGAACAAGAAGATAAATATTAAGATTAGGACTGCATTTGGAGGATATTAAAGCCTTGCGTTCTGGCAGAGAAAGCAGCAAAGGCTTTTTTTCTGATAAAATAATTGTAAACTGAGATAAGTGGAGCAAAAGGTAATGAGCGATTAAGCATTTAAAATGGGAACAAATTTTCCTGGAAAAATGAAGATTGCAAAAACAGAAATATTGATTTTTAGAGGGTCAATTAATGGTGTAGAAACTCTCACGAGTCAAAAGTAATTTCTGGCATAATAGAATTGCCCAGAAAATGAGCAGCGTATAAAGTCGGTTCTGCTAGAATGTGTTTTTATGCCATCGTTTGATATAAAATGATGGAAGAATTAGGAAGCATTCTCTCTGCTTCGTATAACACAATCTACAAGTTGGAGCAAGTTGGTCTGGTGTAGGAAGAGACAATGGTTTGCCCGTGTGAGTTGTCTTAGTGAGAAGCAGCATGGTCTCCTGAAAAGAGCACAGATCTGCGAGTCAGAGAACCTGGATTCTAATCCCAGCTCTGCCAGCTGCTTGCTGCGTGACCTTGGGCAAGTCGCTTAACTTCTCGGTTCCTCAGTTTCCTCAACTCTAAAATGGGGCTTAAATACGGACTCTCTTCCCCACTTAGACTGAGAGCCCCGCGTAGGACAGGGCCTGTGTTCAACCTGGTTAACTTATACCTACCCCAGGGCCTAAAACAGTGCTTGACACATAGCAGCCACTTAACATATACAGTGATGACGATGATGATGATAAAGATAACGCTGTTTTGCTTCCTAGGCTCCGAACCATTTTGTATGTTGCATTTTGTTGTGTGTTTTTGCAACTTTCCGAGATTTAATAGGCTTAAAATACCAAAGAGTGGCAAGTGTGTAAAGCATATTGTCAGCGGTAATAATAATAATAATGATGTTGGTATTTGTTAAGCGCTTACTATGTGCAGAGCACTGTTCTAAGCACTGGGGTAGATACAGGGTCATCAGGTTGTCCCACAAGAGGCTCGCAGTCAATCCCCATTTTACAGATGAGATAACTGAGGCACTGAGCGGTAGACACAACATTGAGAAATCTCGGTCATGGTAGTACCTGAGAACCATCTGACCCTTAACCCATTAATTCCCATTAAATCATTGGTTACTATAGCACAATTTTTCCACTACATGAGGTTTCTAAAGAACACAACTATCACATTGTAGCAGAAATGACTACTCTTGGGTCCCAAGTTTCAAATAGGGGATATATTATGGAGGAATAAAAGAAATGAGGAAAAGATGATTTATTCCGGGACTAAAATGTCGCCCACTTTGCCTTTCAGGCATGCATTTCTGCTCGGTGGCATGCTTCCGCGGCAGAGGTCTCAGCTGGTCAGGATAAAAACGTAAACACAATTCTCCCGATCCCCTTCACTGGTTATATATTTGTTTCAGGAGAGATTTTGTTTTGTTCAAGCCTTGTTTTCATTACTCTTTCATTAAGCAAAGCTACTAAATAAATTTGGGGGTTTTTTTCCTGCCTGTTTAATCCCTGTGTTTTTGTAGGGATAAATCTTACATAATTAGCTTTAGCTCCTGAAAGAGGGCCTGGCTGATGAGCGTGAAATGAAGCTCCGTGTCCCGTTGGAGCCAGTGACGGCCTGCGGAGAGGGAATGGAAATTTGATTCCCACAGAATCAGGCCATCGCCGATCTCCCGTGGGATCTTGAGAGCGTACCTGGGCTGAGGGGCTCCTGGAATTTGATTAGGTAGTGGTACAACAAACTTTGCCTCATAGTTCGCAGCTGCCTAAACTGCTCCGAAAAAGTACCCTGACCTAATGGAAAAAGCACGGGCCCGGGAGTCAGAGACCTACACTACAATCCCGGCTCTGCCGCTTGTCGGCCGTGGGACCTTGGACAAGTCACTTGACTTTTCTGTGCTTCGGGTACCTCAAGTGTAAAATGAGGACTAAACAGATGATGTTCTCCCTCTTCCGTAGATTGTGAGCGCTGTGTAGAACAGTGACTTTGTCCATCCTGATTATTACGTATCTTGCCCTAGTGCTTAATGCAGTTACGGGCACATAATAATCGATCAGTCATATTTATTGAGTGATTACTGTGCCCAGAGCCCTGTATTAAGCACCTGGTAGAGTACTATATAACAATATAACAGTGTTGGTAGATATGTTCACCTATATATTACCTATATACCTATATTACCTATATATATAAGTGATATATAGGTATTATATATATTACCTATATTGCCTATATATTACCCCTGTGTCTAACCCAGCGCTTAGAACAGTGCTCTGCACATAGTAAGCGCTTAACAGATACCAACTTTATTATTGTTATTGTATGTTTCCGGACCACAACGAGCCCACGTAGCAAGCACTCAGCAAATACCAGAATTATAAGGTCTGATTGTTGGAAAAAGAAAATTCCTAGCTGTTCTAGTAGACCTTGGCAAAGTACAGATGAGCTCTGGGGATGTGATTCTCAGGTGTTGAGCCAAATAAGCACATATCTGGGGTTGAGTCAAGATGATAATAATAATAATGTTGGTATTTGTTAAGCGCTTACTATGTGCAGAGCACCGTTCTAAGCGCTGGGGTAGACACAGGGGAATCAGATTGTCCCACGTGGGGCTCACAGTCTTAATCCCCATGCTTCTCCCTACTTCTTAATAATAAGAATGTTGGTATTTGTTAAGCGCTTACTATGTGCGGAGCACTGTTCTAAATGCTGGGGGAGATACAGGGGGAGGAGGTTGTCCCACGTGAGGCTCGTAGTCGTAATCCCCATTTTGCAGATGAGGGAACTGAGGCACCGAGAAGTGAAGTGACTTGCCCACAGTCACGCAGCTGACAAGTGGTAGAGCCGGGATTCCAACCCAGGACCTCCGACTCCCAAGCCCGGGCTCTTTCCACTGAGCCACCTTGCTTCTCTTAATCTGACTCTCATAAAAGCTTCCAAACCTCATAATAGTTTCTCCCAATTCGTGGTCTTTGGGAGGTAAGTCAAAGAGGATATTTACTTTCTCTGCTAGCCATTAGTTCTCTCCAAAACTCTAAATTCTATTGCTAACAAATCCTGGAGTTCAAGACCATCTGCCTCAGTTCAGTGGGGGGGGACAGCCTCTTGCTCGGGCCTGGCTCTCACTTGTTCTGCTGTGCTTGTCCTGCCTTAGGCTGTCGTGTCGTTTCCCAACCCCCAGCGACTCCATGGGCACATCTCTCCCAGAACGCGCTACCTCCACCCGCAATCGTTCTGGTAGTGGATCCATAGAGTTTTTCTTGGTAAAAATACGCAAGTGGTTTACCATTGCCTCCTTCCACACGGTAAACTTGAGTCTCCACCCTTGACTCTCTCCCATACTGCTGCTGCGCAGCACGGGTGAGTTTTGACTCCTAGCGGGTTGCTTTCCACTCACTAGCCACTGCCCAAGCTGGGAATGGAATGGTTATGCCTCTGCTTGACCCTCCCTCTCGTAACTGAGACTGGTAGAGTACCGGAAATTCTCTCTCCAGGTGTGCTCCCGAGAGGGGTCTGCCGTGCTAGTGACTAAACAATTTCAAGGAGCACGGCATGACATGCAGACGCAAATCTTTTTCCAACTGTGGCTCCTCCATAGACACTTCCGGTTTTCCTTTTTCCTGCACCTTTCGTGTCCTCCCCAGCGAACAGTCTGACATCAATTACTTTGAAGCGTCCTTTTCTGAAGAAGTTAGGCAACTTCAGAGATCGCCCAGGCCTAGTCTCCATCAGTTTCCTCCTAGTCATTGCTGGGTGACATCGACATATGTCATATAACTTCTCCTATTCTTGACCTTTGACTAGGTCAACCATAAAGGACACCGACTTGTTCTGTTAGTTATTAGTTCACTGCTTTAGCCGCTCCCAAACTCCAAGAAATGGCATCGTAGTCTTGTCAATATTCGGTGGCCTTTTGTGTCCTGGACCTGATTCATGTCCAGCAGCATTAGAAAAGTCTGGAGACTGGATTTCTTTCTAGTTGTGATTTCAGAAGTCTGGTGAGATACCTGTCGTGGTGGATCATTTCAGAATGTGCTCCAAATTGGAATGGAAGACCCAGTGGCCAGAAACTATCATCATCTCTAGATTGATGTAGGATGGCCTTGTGGATAGAGCACGTTTCTGGGAGTCAGAAGGACACGGGTCCTAATCCCGACTCCACCACTTGTCTGCCGTGAGGCCTGGGCCAAGTCACTTCAGTGCTCCGTGCCTCAGGTACCAGATCTGTAAAAGGTAGATTGAGACCGTGAGCCCGACGAGGGACAGAGACTGCGTCCATCCTGATTCGCTTGTATTCCCCTAGTGCTTAGTAAAGTGCCTAGCACTTAGTAAGCGCTTAATGAATGCCACACTTATTATTAGGATGTTAGTGATGATGAGTAAGCCCTCAATAGTTTTGATCGATTGATGTCGGTGACATGGAATTCCCAACTCAGTAGAGGATTGTTCATGGCACCGACTGCTCAGTTAGGTATGATTTGATAGACTCTGTCCCTGCCATTAAGGACGTGAGGGTGTACAGAGAGCGACTTAGGTAATGGGCATGTATTAATACCCGGGTACCCACGTATGGGTTAGTTTGTCTTTGGGTTTTGCAAATGGCTCCTTTTCTGTGGCCATGCCGGGTGTTGTTATTTTCCCTTCTGAAGTTTGGACCAGGCCCCTGTCCCAAAGAGGCTGTGAAATGAAGTGATGGAGTGAGATAGAGAAGGTGGTGAGACTCCTGTGTGAACTAAACAGCAGAGAATGGGAGGGAGAGCCAGGAGCTGAAGTCCATTGAGTTCCCTGTCCACGATTCTTTCTTTTGGAGTTAGGTCACAGCCAGTACGGCAAATTCATAACGACACAAAAAAGACTCCGCGTGAAAATGCATCAGTCTTTAAAGCTCTAGTCTGAAGCAGAGGCTGATTCATACTGATTAATGGCCGTAGACAGGGAAAGGCTTTATTAGTTTGGAAAGACTGGGACACCCCAGGAAGCCTGATATTTATCTTGATTTAACTTCTGAAGTTCCACTGCATTACCGAATGGCCTACTGCTATCAGGCACACATTAACTGCAGAGGAAAATTTGGTCTGATGTGGTTGGTGCAGGAGGCAGCAGGAAAAGCAGTTCAAATGAGTTTTGGGAGTGTTTCAGGACTGCAATTAGGGGTGCGCCCGTCGGTAAACATTTATCTTTCACATAGGAGTAAAACCGCGGCTTTATTTTTAGACGACATCTGTGAAATGGATGGGGGTACTCTTCGAATCCAAACGAAACTGGAGCACTGGGTTACTGTTATGTCTGTCTATGTGCTGGTAGGCTCCCGAAATCACCTCGTAATAATAATGAGGTCGGTATTTGTTAAGCGCTTGCTATGTGCCGAGCACCGTTCTAAGCGCTGGGGTAGACACAGGGGAATCAGGCTGTCCCACGTGGGGCTCACAGTCTTCATCCCCATTTTACAGATGAGGTAACCGAGGCCCAGAGAAGTGAAGTGACTCGCCCACAGTCACGCAGCTGACAAGCGGCAGAGCTGTGCCGCTGTAGTCACGACTGATAAACGAGAAGTCTTTTCTAGTTGATCTAGGTTATCACACACTGATAAAAGTCTTTTTGCCGGTAGCATCGCCTACAAACCTCTGGGACAACTAGATACATAACATATAATACATATATTGGACAAGCCATAAAATTACAATTATTGATGTTTATGGCAATCGGGGGATTCTCTGTGTCATGGCTTAGTGTTTCCTCTAGAATCATTGTGTCATTTTCTCCAGCTGCCTGGGACCAAAGTATTTCATTCCAGAGTGGAGATTTTATTCTGAAAAGTGTATATCAACATCAGTGGAAATGTGGAATTTTAATCTTTCCCCACAGTTGCATAGGAAAGGTACCATCTTTCCATAAGCAGTGCGGTGCTGTGATTGCAGGGAAATGTGGGGTTTTTTATGTTGAAAAACAATTTTTGCAGGTTGGAAGAAGGTTCCTAAAAATAAATCCAAGTCACTGCCTTTCCAAACTGCTTTTCTTTCAGCAACCTTGGGTTTCCTAAAGTAGATGAAAGGTCATATTCCTCTTTAGGAAGGTTACTTAGCGCTCACCACCAATCGAAGGCTCAAGACCACCAGCTGTTACTATGAAGTCCCTATGATACTACGAGAAGCAGTTTGGCCTAGTGGAAAGAGCCCTGGCCTGGGAGACAGAGGACCTGGGTTCTAATTCCGGCTCTGTCATACATAATAATAATAATAATAATAATGTTGGTATTTGTTAAGCGCTTACTATGTGCCGAGCACTGTTCTAAGCGCTGGGGTAGACACAGGGGAATCAGGTTGTCCCACGTGGGGCTCACAGTCTTCATCCCCATTTTACAGATGAGGCAACCGAGGCACAGAGAAGTGAAGTGACTTGCCCACAGTCACACAGCTGACAAGTGGCCGAGCCGGGATTCGAACCCATGATCTCCGACTCCAAAGCCCATGCTCTTTCCACTGAGCCATACATCTGCTGCGTGACCTTGGGCAAGTCACTTTACTTCGCTGAGCCTCATTTACCTCATCTGTAAAATGGAGATTAAGACTGAGAATGTCACATGGGTCACGGTCTGTGTCCATCCTAATTAGCTTGTATTTACCGTGGTGCTTAATTCAGTGCCTGGAACATAGTAAGCACCTCAGAAACCCCATTAAAAACATCCACGTTGAAAGAAAAACACAGATAAATGCAAACTCTAACCTCCTTTCTGAGAGAAAATCAAAAAGTATCATTACGGAAAAAAAATGGGAGCAGGTGACAGAGAATGTGTGCGGGAGGTATTAATAATGTTGGTATTTGTTAAGCGCTTACTATGTGCAGAGCACCGTTCTAAGCGCTGGGGTAGGTACAGGGTAATCAGGTTGTCCCAGGTGAGGCTCACAGTCTTAATCCCCATTTTACAGATGAGGGAACTGAAGCACAGAGAGGTTAAGTGAATTGCCCACAGTCACACAGCTGACGAGTGGCAGAGCCAGGACTCGAACCCATGACCCCTGACTCCTAAGCCCGGGCTCTTTCCACCGAGCCACGCCGCTTCTCTACTTTAATGGCCTTAGATTCAGGTATCATACGTTTTCAGTGTAATGGGAGAAACAAACCAACATAAATCTATCAATATACAATATCAAAAAAGCCTGAAAGTTGATATAAATAATATGGACAAGTGGGTAAATAAATCAATAACGGAGAAACGTATGAGTGCCGAAGTGGCCGAGGGAATGGTATTTATGGCTGCTTTCACTGTTTCCCAGGCATCTTCATACCTGTTATTTCACTGTGTCCTCACAACGTCCCTATGAGATATGGAGAGACGCACGTCACTATCCCCATTTTTACATCCGGTAAAACCTGCGGTACAGAGGTTAAGTGACTGACCTAAGGTCCTCCAGCAGAACAGGGGTAAAGCTGGAAAAAGAGTACAAGCTTCCCAGCTCCCAGGCTCATTCTCTTTCCAGAACAACCCATGGCTATGAATGAGATGTTGGAGGATTTAATCAGGGAATGCCTCCAGAAGGAAGTGTCATTTTAGAATATTTTTGAAAAGCAGCATGCTCTGATAGAGCCCAGGTGGGACTAGGAGGAAGGAGATGTGGGTTCTAATTCTGAATCTTCCACCTGCCTCCTGGGTGACCTTGAGCAAGGCACTTAACTTCCCCGTGCCTCACTTTCCTCATCTGCAAAGTGGGAAATGATTTCTCACTCTTACTTGGACTGAGGGCCTCAGAAAAGATAGGGATTGATCTGATCTTTTTATCTCGTCTCTGCTCCAGGACATTAAACACTATTTGGCACGTAGTAAGTGCTTAACAAATACCACAGTTATAATTATAGTTATTATTATTATCAACAATCGTTATTATTAAGGGAGAAGAAGAGTGAGGTCTGCCCAAACCGAAGGAAAATGGGATTTCAGGAAGGGGGATGAAGGGGAGTGAGAGCAACAGTTGGATCTGAGCCAACCTAGGACAAATACTAGTTAGACTGATGGCATGACGATCATTGTAAAGCTTTGAATTGACAGGTGTCAGGTGCTGAAAACCCTCCTAATGCTGATCTCTAGAGGCCCTGGAGTCAGCCACTGCCTCCTTGGTTGTCTAATGACCCTCCACTGTTTGAAAATATAGATTCCTGGGTAAAAATTGCCAGGTATGGGTAAAAAAAAATTTGAATTTCCACGGATCCCACGAGGACGTGAAGCCTGGACATTATTAGCAAGAACGGGTGCTGCCTGTTGGATCCTGCTATATCCAGATCATCTCAAAGCTGAATTCTTCTATGCCACTGACTCGATTCCTCTCTATTCAGTCACGGTGTTTATCTGGGAGGCCATCCCTGCTACAGTGGCTTCTTGAATGTGGACTGGAATCGCTGAATGGGAATGCCATGGGAAGCTCACTAGAAATGCTAAAGCAGCATAACTCTACACGGTAAGGAGTCAGAGAGAGGCCGAGAGGGGCTGAAATGGATAACACCATCCAAAATGAATGCCTGTAGTTCAAAATGAAGGCCCGCAGCTGGAGAGACTAATTGTGTCTTATTCCAATAAGTGGCCAAAGGAAAATGGTCATCTTCCAACAGTAATTGAAATCCCCTTTCTAATCTGGGACAAATCCATCCATTCCCAGCAGTTGATGGCACTCCTGGTTTTAGATAAAGCTGAAAATGATCCCCCTCCCCAATCCAAACACACCCTACTTAAGTATGTTCATTCTCTGAGGCAAGGCAGCATTTATCAACCCCAGAAACTAATATTAATCAGTCAGTGTCATTTATTGAACACCTACTGTTTTCAAAGCACTGAACTGAGCACTTGGAAGAATAGAATGGAGTTAGTAGACCAGATGTTTTCCCTCGAGGAGCTTACAGTCTGGCAGGGGTGACTGACACTACAGTACATTATTGATAGAGGTAGAAGGAAAAGATATGTATACAAGTTAGTAAGCTGTGTACATAAGTGCTTTGGGAAGTAAAAAAACAAATTGTACTTGTTGAGCCCCCACTATGTAATCATAATCATAATGTAATAATAACGTTGGTATTTGTTAAGCGCTTACTATGTGCCGAGCACCGTTCTAAGCGCCGGGGTAGACGCAGGGGAATCGGGTTGTCCCACGTGGGGCTCACGGTCTTAATCCCCATTTTACAGATGAGGTCACTGAGGCACCGAGAAGTAAAGTGACTTGCCCAAAGTCACACAGCTGACACGTGGCCGAGCCGGCATTCGAACCCATGACCTCTGACTCCAGAGCCCGTGCTCTTTCCACTGAGCCACGCTGCTTCTCTCCAAGCACTGTTCAAAGCACTGGGGTGGATACAAGTTCATTAGGTTGGACACGGTCCTTGTCCCGCATGGGGCTCACAGTCTTCATCCCCATTTTACAGATGAGATAACTGAGGCACAGAGGAAGTGAAATGACTTGCCCAAGGTCACACAACAGAAAGTGGTGGAGCTGGGATTAGAACCCAGGTCCTTCTGACTCCCAGTTTCGTGATCTATCCACTAATCCACTAATGTTATAGAAGCAGTGTGGCTCAGTGGAAAGAGCCCGGGCTTGGGGGGTTGAGGTCATGGGTTTGAATCCCGGCTCGGCCGCTTGTCAGCTGTGTGACCGTGGGCGAGTCACTTCGCTTCTCTGGGCCTCAGTTCCTTCATCTGGAAAATGAGGATGAAGGCTGTGAGCCTCACGTGGGACAACCTCATTCCCCTATATCTTCCCCAGGGCTTAGAACAGTGCTCGGCACATAGTAAGCGCATACCAACATTATTACTATTATTATTATCAATCCACACTGTTTCTTTTGAGTAGTAGTGCTTAGGTGGTACAGGAGTGTTGAAACAGAGGTTGGGAAGATAGGACAAGAGACTAGAAATCAATTCATTCATTCATTCAATAGCATTTATTGAGCGTTTACTATGTGCAGAGCACTGTACTAAGCGCTTGGACCGGACAAGTGGGCAACAGATAGAGACGGTCCCTGCCCTCTGACGGGCTCACGGTCTAATCGGGGGAGACGGGCGGACGGGAACGATGGCGATAGACAGAGTCGAGGGGAAGAACGTCTCGTAAAAACAGTGGCGACTAAATAGGATCGGGGTGATGTACATCTCATTAAACAAAACAAATAGGGCGATGAAGATCTACACAGTTGAGCGGACGAGTACGGTGCTGAGGGGGAGGAGCGGAGGGAAAGGGGAAGGCCTCGTGGAGGTGTGATTGCAGAAGGGCTTTGAAGATATGGGGATCTGTGTTTGGGTGGGTATGAAGCCAGCGTATTCGAGGGAGGGGAGAGGGTGAGGAGAAGAAGTCAGTGGATAAAGAGACAAAAAAGAGGATCCATGAGTAGGCCCTGTGAGAGGCCCCGAAAGGAATGAGGGGTGTGAGTTGCAGTATAAAGGGAGAAGAGAGGGAACGGCTATCTAGCGGGCAGGGAACGTGTCTAGTAACTCCGTCGAATTATACTCATAATAACGTTGGTATCTGTTAAGCGCTTACTACGTGCCGAGCACTGTTCTAAGCGCTGGGGTAGATACAGGGTCATCAGGTTGTCCCACGTGAGGCTCGCGGTCTTCGTCCCCATTTTACAGATGAGGGAACTGAGGCCCAGAGAAGCTAGGTGACTTGCCCACAGTCACACAGCTGACAGGTGGCAGAGCCGGGATTCGAACTCACGACCTCTGACTCCCAAGCCCGGGCTCTTTTTCCACTGAGCCACGTTGCTTCTCTACTCATCCCAGCGCTTAGTACAGTGATGATGATAGGAAGGGGAGGGCTGATTTTTGGGCTTTAAAGAGAATGGTTAGGACTTCCTGCTTGTTGCGGAGGGCGGACAATGGGCAACCGTTGGAGGTTTTGAGGAGTGGGGAGATGCACATTAGACTGTAAGCCCGTCAGTGGGCGGGGACTGTCTCTATCTGTTGCCGAATTGTCCATTCCGAGCGCTCCGTCCGGTGCTCTGCACATAGTAAGCGCTCAGTAAATACTGTTGAATGAATGAATGAACGCGCAGGAGGATGTTTTAGAAAAATGAGTCGGGTAAAAGAGAGTGAAGTTTGGACTCAGAGGGAGGAGCCCGAAGGCAAGTCGACCAAGGAGAAGGCAGATGTAAAACACTGCGTTAGTATTATTATTATGATGATGATGTTGGTATTTGTTAAGCGCTTACTATGTGCCGGGCACTGTTCTGAGCTCTGGGGAGGATATAAGGTGATCAGGTTGCCCCACGTGGGACTCACAGTCTTCATCCCCATTTTACAGATGTGGGAACTGAGGCCCAGAGAAGTGTCCAAAGTCACACCGCTGACAAGTGGCGGAGCGGGGATTTGAACCCATGACCTCTGACTCCCAAGCCCGGGCTCTTTCCACTGAGCCAAAGTAGAAGTAGTGATAGTTATTAAATGCCTACTATGAGAAGAAGAACTTGCCACAGTAGAACTGAGGCAGGGGCGGCTGGGAAATTCCAGTTGTCTGGGCGGGTGGGACTACAACTCTTCTCCCCAACAGTTGAGCTACTGTTTGACGAGCAGTTCATTAATGCTATTTACTGAGCACTTGCGGGGTGCAGGGGACTGTACTAAGTGCTTGGGAGAATAAAAAAGGCAGTAGAGCCTCTCCCTGCCTGCCCAAGTTCTTACAACCTTGTAGCAGGGAATAGCCGAGGATCTTTCTGTTGCTGTTTCTAGCTCTTTCTGCCAAGGAGAATTCTAATAATCCCTGGCATTCCTACCTGCTCCAAGAAGCCGACTATTTTTAAAGCTTTCAGTTCCCTCGACTCCTTAGGCTTCCCAGACATGCTAATTAGCATTGTTATTTCACTCCGTCATTTCTGTTCCAAAGTTTACCGATGTCCCTGACTCAGTTGTCGTATAATATGGAATATTATAATGAATTGTACATCGCCTGGATTCTATTTGGTCGCCACTGTTTTTACGAGACGTTCTTCCCCCCGACTCTATTTATCGCCATCGTTCTTGTCCGTCTCCCCCGATCGGACCGTGAGCCCGTCGAACGGCAGGGACCGTCTCTATCCGTTGCCGACTTGTTCATCCCAAGCGCTCAGTACAGTGCTCTGCACATAGTAAGCGCTCAATAAACACTACTGAATGAACGAATGGAATAGTAACATGAGGGGGACCTTCTTCAGAATGTTATAACTCGGCTCTAGGGACGCTAAGCTCTTATGTTCCCTGATTTAATCCAGCAGGAGATGGTGTTTATTGAGCACCGACTGAATGCTAGGCACTGCACTGAGCACTGCGCTATAAGCATAAAACAGTAGCAAGTCACGTGTTCCCCGGCCTCATGGATCTGATTATTCGGTCTTTTATTCAATCCTATTTATTGAGCGCTTACTGTGTGCAGAGCACTGTGTGAATGCTTGGGAAGTACTATTCAGCAACAGAGACATTCCCCGCCCACAATGGGCTCACAGTCTAGAAGACAATATAACAGACACATCCCCTGCCCCCAGTGCATTGCTAACAATCGTCACTAATAATTATGTTAACAATCGTAACATTCGTTACGTGTTTACTATGTGCAAAGCACTGTACTAAATGCTAGGGGAGAGACAGATCATCGGGCCTCTCATGGGACTCACCGTCTAAGTAAAATCGAATGATTTTGACTGTGAGCCCGTCATGGGGCAGGGACTGTCTATCTGTTGCCGAACTGTCCAGTCCAAGCGCTTCGTACGGTGCTCTGCACATAGTAGGCGCTCAATAAATACTATTGAATGAATGAATGAATGGTAAAGACCCTTTCCCTCTGTGCCAGGAGGAAGCTAAGCCCCCACAGAAGGGGCTGCTCTTCCTTTTCAATTTTAGGGTTTGGGACAGAGGGACCACGGTCTCCCAAAGGGCCTGGTTTATTCACATGGCGAAACCACATGACTACGTGAGAGAAGCAGTGTGGCCTAGTAGAAAGATCACAGCCCGCGAGTCAGAGGACTTGGATTCTAATCCCGCCTCTGCCACTTTCCTGCTGTGGGACCCTGCGCAGATCACCTAATAATAATAATGTTGGTATTGGTTAAGCGCTTACTATGTGCCGAGCACTGTTCTAAGCGCTGGGGTAGACACAGGGGAATCAGGTTGTCCCACGTGGGGCTCACAGTCTTCATCCCCATTTTCCAGATGAGGGAACTGAGGCACCGAGAAGTGACTCGCCCACAGTCACACACAGCCGACAAGTGGCAGAGCTGGGATTCGACCTCATGAGCCCTGACTCCAAAGCCCGTGCTCTTTTGTCTCCGTTTCCTACTCTGTAGAATGGGGACTCGGTATCTGTTTTCTCTGCAAGCACCAAATGGGACAGAGACTGTGCCCAACCTGATTATCTTTAATCTACCCCAAGGGTCGGCACCTAGTAAATTTCTATCATCCTTATCGTTATCATCATCATCATCATCTCTTTGTTGCTTTTGTTTACTTGAACAGTGAACTTCTACTGTTCGTTCAGTCAACAGAGTTTCACTCTGGAAATATGGAAACCTCGCTTCTAATCCCGGCTCTGCCTGGAGGGACGCAGTGTTGCTTAGTGGACAGAATATGGGCCTGAGAGTCAGAAGGACCTGAGTTCTAATCCCCGCTTCACCACTTGTCCGGTGCTTGACCTTGGACAAGTCACTTAACTTCTCTGTGCCTCAGTTCCCTCGTCGGTAAAATAGGGCTTAAGAGCCCCACGTGGGACAAAGACTCTGTCCGACCTGCTTAACTTGGATCTGCCTCAGCGCTTAGAACAGTGCTTGGCACATAGTAAGTGCTTAACGAGTGCCATTATCATTATTACTGTTAGGAGGGAAACTGTTAGTGGGCCTGTGCCTTGTTGGGGAAGGTCTCTGAGCAAAGCACCACCCAGGATATACGTCGAGGTGGTTCAGCTCAACAGAAATCCTGAAAAATGCCCGCCTAACCAGGGTGGTGTACGTTATAGCTGCTCTCGATGAGAAGCAGCGGGGCTCAGTGGAAAGAGCACGGGCTTTGGAGTCAGAGATCATGGGTTCGAACCCCTGCTCTGCCACTTGTCAGCTGTGTGACCTTGGGCAAGTCACTTCACTTCTCTGTGCCTCAGTGACCTCACCTGTAAAAGGGGGATTAAGACTGTGAGCCCCACGTGGGACGACCTGATTCCTTTGTGTTTACCCCAGCGCTTAGAACGGTGCTCTGCACATAGTAAGCGCTTAACAAATACCAGCATTATTAAGACAAGGGCCAGTTGAGATGAGGAGTTATGGCACGATGTGGGTATCTTTAAGCGGAAATGGATCCCCCCCATCAAAACCCGTTGCAGATATTTCACCATGAGGTGCATCCCCCCGCCAGCGGCGTAGTGGACGGAGGATGGGCCTGGGAGTCAGAAAGCCGTGGGGGTCTAACTCCGGCTCCACCTCTTGTCTGCTGTGTGACCTTGGGAAAGTCACTTGGCTGCTCTCGTAATAATAAAAATAATGTTGGTATTTGTTAAGCGCTTACTATGTGCAGAGCACTGTTCTAAGCGCTGGGGTAGACACAGGGTCATCAGGTCGTCCCACGGGAGGCTCACAGCTAATCCCCGTTTTACAGATGAGGGAACTGAGGCACAGAGAAGTGAAGTGACTTGCCCACGGTCACACAGCTGACAAGGGGCAGAGTCGGGAGTCGAACCCATGACCTCTGACTCCGAAGCCCGGGCTCTTTCCACTGAGCCACGCTGCTTCTCATTAATTCTCTATGCCTCAGTTACCTCCTCTGTAAAATGGGGGTTGAGAATGTGAGCCCCATGGACAAAGATTGTGTCCAACCTGATTTGCTCGTATCCATCCCAGTGCTTAGCACAGTGCCTGATACATAGTAAGGGCTGAACAAATACCGAAATTATTATTATTATTCTCATTTCATCCCCACCAGGGGACATCAGCAGCCCCACCGGCAGGCATGAGAGCATGTGAGTGGTGCTGCCCAAGCCATTATCACTGTAATCAATTCCTCCTTGGAAGTAGGGAAACAGAATGGCCTAGTGGACGGAGCCCGGGCCTGGAAATCAGAGGACCTGGATTCTGATCCCCTCTCTGCCACTTGCCTAACGTGTGACCTTGGACAAGTCACTTCAGTCATATTCATAGAGCGCCTATTGTGTGCAGAGTACTGTACTAAGTACTTGAGAAGTACAATTTGGCAACAGATAGAGATAATCCCTACCCAACAACCGGCTCACTGACGAGAAGGGGGAGACGGACAACGAAGCAAAACAAGTAGACAGGCAGTCTATTTTAGTTCTCTGTGCCTTTATTTCTTCATCTGCAAAAAATTGGGATTCAATACCCATTTTCTCCTTATACCTTGAGCCCCATAACGAGATGACCTCCAATCTACCGATATTGTATTTAACCCAGCACTTAATACAGTGCTTAAATTCTGTTTTTTGTTAATATTACCATTATTATTCTCATCACTATTCACTCAACTTCTCACTCTAGAAGTTTCTGGTCTGAAGCTTGTCCACCGTTCTCGATAACAGATTCAATTACTTAAACATTTATTGCTTTCGGTGGTGCTTGTCCACTTCCCCAGTTCTACGCCGAATTGTACTTTAGAGGGTTACCTTTCCTATAGAACCTGAGTTTATCGTATTTTAAATACCCAAGAGGCTTTATTGGTTAACCTCAAAAACAGTACTGCAGCTATTTTATTAGCGAGGCAGGCTCTCCTGCTACTTTGAAGGACATTTAAGTTCCATTCTTCTGGCTGGTGTGAAATCAAAACAAAAACTATCTCACTGCTTTAATTTAAGACCCTTCCCGTGCCCGAATCTAAACAGCTTTCAAAATATGATGTTACAGAATGCACCCTTCAAACTATGGACTAAAATCGAAAGATCACTGTGACTTTTACTAGCAGCGGGAAGGAGCCGGCGTATTTATAGATTGCCTTTTGTGTCAGAGTTAAATTTAGCTCCCCATTTGCTGTGGCCAGGTATGTCTATTATTAGGAGTTGTTTTGGAACAAATAAAGTGCCTGCTTTTGAAGGAACCTAATGGAAAATGAACAACAGTTGATGGAGCCCTAGAGAATTACGACTGGATTGCAATCAAGAAATCAATCAATCAATGGTACTTATTAAGGACCTACTATGTACAGAGCATTGTATCAAGGCACTTGGGAGAATCCAGTGCAACAGAGTTGATAGACTTATTCCTTGTCCATGAAGAGCTCATAGCCAAGCAAGCTCCTCGAGGGCAGGGAATGAGCGCTTTGCTTCCCTAAACACTTAGCATAGGGCCTCGCCCTCAATTGCGACTCATAAACGTGGTCATGGGTTCGACTCCCGGCCCTGCCACTTCTCAGCTGTGTGACTGTGGGCAAGTCACTTCACTTCTCTGTGCCTCAGTTGCCTCATCTGGAAAATGGGGATTAAGACTGTGAGCCTCACGTGGGACAACCTGATACCCTGTATCTACCCCAGCGCTTAGAACAGTGCTCTGCACGTAGTAAGCGCTGAACAAATACCAACATTATAAACACCACTGATTGAGCGGATCGTGGTAACTCCCTGAGGGAAGAATGTGAGCGAGAATGATGTCATGGAAGGTTTACTGAAACAACCAATCAATCAGTCGTATTATTGAGGATTTATGGGGAAAAATGCGCTGGATTAAGCACTAGGGAAAGTAATAATAATAATGATAATGTTGGTATTTGTTCAGCGCTTACTATGTGCAGAGCACTGTTCTAAGCGCTGGAGGAGATACAGGATAATCAGGTTGTCCCACGTGAGGCTCACAGTTAATCCCCATTTTACAGATGAAGTAACTGAGGCACAGAGAAGTGAAGTGACCTGCCCACAGTCACACAGCTGACATAGTGGCAGAGCCGGGAGTCGAACCCACGATCTCTGACTCCAAAGCCCAGGCTCTTTCCTCTGAGCCACGCGAGTTGGTAGACAAGTGCCCTGACCACAGTGAGTTCGACCTAGAGGTCTGGGTTATTTGTGTTGAACCGCTTGGGTAGGGATTCCGGGGCTTTGAGGTGAAATGGTAACTCAGATCATCACAGTCAATCAGTGGTATTCATTAAGTATGTACTGCCTATTTGGTATTTGTTAAGCGCTTACTATGTGCAGAGCACTGTTCTAAGTGCTGGGGTAGACACAGGGGAATCAGGTTGTCCCACGTAGGGGGTCACAGTCTTCATCCCCATTTTACAGATGAGGTAACTGAGACCCAGAGAAGTTAAGTGACTTGCCCACAGTCACACAGCTGACAAGTGGCAGAGCTGGGTTTGAACCCATGACCTCTGACTCCAAAGCCCGGGCTCTTTCCACTGAGCCACGCTGCGGACTTGGGAAAGTCCAATATAATAAGGTAGGTATGCATGATCCCTCCCCAGTTTGCTTCCCAGAATTTCATTTTTTTTGGTTCTGTTCGTTGTTTTTGCTTTCATGTTATTTGTTAAGCGCTTACTATGTGCTAGACATCATGCCCAGTGCTGGGGTAGATTCAAAGTAATCAGATTGAACACAGTCCAGGTCCCACACGGGGCGCACAGTCTTAATCCTCATTTTACAGATGAGGTAACTGAGACACAGAGAAGCTAAGTGACGTGCCCAAAGCCCCACAGCAGGTACTTGACGGAGCTGGGATTAGCACCCGGGCCCGAGCTGTCTCCATCAAGAAACACTGCTTCTCTATGCCCAGTAAGGATGGGTAAATGAGGTACTTTAAATAGAGCATTATTACTGAGAATTGAGGTACTCGGTGAGAATCATCGTAGCGGATGCGATTTAAAAAATCAAGGAGTGTAAACAGAATGTCTTCCTGCCTGAGCGAAGTTGATGTAGCTCTTTGAGGGCGGGGATCATGTCTACCTACTCTACTGTACTGTGCTTAGTTCAGGGCTTTGCACACAGCAAGGGCTCAATAAATCTCACCCATCGATAACACTGGAATATTCTCCATGCCCTTGTAGAAAAAGAGTGACTGCCAGTTGTAACACGGAAGGTCCCTTTAGATTCAAAGAATGACTTGAATATGCGGCGTGAGAGAAGAGAATATGATGAATGACGCCTGGGCTACTACTGTTCCCAAATGAACAGACTTGAAAACAATAATGTTCTTCAGTGGCACTTTTCTTTCTGATGCCTTGTTTGGGAGTTACTGGCCTTGGACCCTGAGCACAGTCCAGTTGATTTTCTAACATTGTCTCTTGCTGTCTCGTGGACTCTGTTTCTTGATTTGAACATTCTTTCCCTGAATGAAGCTACACCAGTTATTTTAAATCCCAATTCAACCTGCTTGAACGTTTCATTTGGAAATGCACCGGTCAGAAACGGCGATGACGTAAAACAAGGGGTGGACACGGAAAAACATATCAGGACCCTACCCTGATGGCACCATTTTTTTTAAATGGTATTTTTAAGAGCTTCCTACGTGCCGGGCACCGTACTAAGCGTTGAGGTAAATGCAAGGTGATCAGGTTGGACGCAGTCCTAGTCATTCGTTCATTCGATCATATTTATTGAGCACTTACTGTGTACGGAGCACAGTACTGATTGCTTGGATAGTACAATTCAGCAATAAAGAGAGATAATCCCCGCCCACAACGGCTGTACAGTCTAGAAGGGACAGACATCGAAACAAGTAAATGGGCATCAGTAGCATCAATATAAATAAATAGATATAAATAATAAATGAATAATATATACACCTCAAAACAAGTAAACAGATATTAATACAAATGAATAGAAGTATAGACATATACATATATACACAGGTGCTGTGGTGGGGGGGTGTTGAGCAAGAGGAATGAATCAGGGTGATGGGGAGGGAAGCTTACAAGGGGCTCAGATGGGGCTCACAGCTTTAATCCCCACTTTACAAATGAGGTAACTGAGGCCCAGAGAAGGGTCTTGCCCAAGGTCACAGAACAGACACGTAGAAGAATCAGGATTAGAACCTAGATCCTTCTGCCTTTCAGGCCCATGCTCTATCCGCTAGGCTGTGCTACTTCTCGGCTGCTTCACAACTGATGAGATACCGTATTTGACCGACTTGGCTTAATAGACAAGAAGTCGGTGGCTACCGTAGATGGTAGATGTCAATCATTTGCCCATATGAATTTGATTATCTGCAACTCAGTCGACTCCCCCCTTGGGTGGGGGAGAGAGAGAGTTTTCTTAATTGCAGTATGTCAAAACACCTGAGGAAAAAAAGCCGCAGCTTGCCTAGATAACGGCAGGAAAAATCTCTAGAATCAAAAATCTTGCCATGTCTAATCACCCTTGCTGTCCAGCTGTCAAAGTGTGACTTCTCTGGATACTGTAATCCCACTATTATTATTGAGAAAAAGTGTGGTTTAGTGAACAGAGCACGGGCCTGGCAGAGAGGAACCTGGGTTCTAATCCCAGCTCTGCCACTTGTCCGCTGCGTGACCTTGGACTCAGCTTCTTCCGTGCTAACTTCTCTGTGCCTCAGGTACCTCGTCTGTAAACTAGCATGAGTCTCATGGGGACGTGGACTGTGTCCAACGTGATTAGTTTGTATCTATCCCAGAGCTTACCACGGTGTCTGACACGTCGTAAGCGCTTAACCAATATCGTTAAAAAAAAAAGTGGCAAACTCCAGTGTGAGTTCAGAATCAGGGCGGGTGGAAATCTGAAAGACGGTTCTCGGCTTCCCAGTCTCCCCCTCACTACTCCCAACATGTTAATTCAGAATGGAGTGGGGATCGAAGCCAAACGAGGAAAATAGTGATGATAATAGTAAAGGTCGCAGTAATGACATTTATTTAGTACCTATTGGATACAATGCCCTGTGCCAAGTGCTTGGGAAAGACACATACCTTACCCACAGTGAGCTTTTGCTCCTACAGGGGAGACAGGCATAAAAATATCTCCATATAGAGTAATCAGAATATATAATTGTCTAAACAACTGGTTACCCGTATACGCACAGGTGATAAGGAAGGGCATACATAAATAAGTTCCAGAGGGGGCTGTTGAGTTGATAAGGACTCCGGGAGTCAAAGTTACTCAGGGAATCAATCAATCATATTTATTGAGTGCTTACTGCATGCAGAACATGGTACTAAGTGCTTGGGGGAGTACAGTATAAGAGATTTGGTAGACACGTTCTCTGCTCAAAAGGGGTTTACCATCCAGAGTGGAAGGCGTAGTAGTAAACGTAATCATAGTATTTCTTGAGCACCCACATGGTATAGTGCTCTGCAATGGGCTCTTGGGAAATACAGAATTAAGAAGTATCAGGTTCCCTGACCGCAAGAAGCCCCTCATGAAGTTTGCACTCTGACAGGAAGAATAAATAGGAAAACACCACAGGAATGGTCAAGATAAATGATGAGGGGTGTTTTAAACACGGGGACAGCTGTGGTCTGTTGAATTTGGTGGGGTGGGATTTCAGGCCAGGAAAACAGAGATTGAGTAGGGAGACTGGAGAGCAAGGAACAGTTGGATGGTGAGTTTGGGAAGGGCAAAAGGAGTGAACTAGGAAGGAGTGGCTGAGGAAAGCTGATTTGTAATGGGGAGACTGTGGTGGAGAGCCCTGAAACCTCTCATGAGGAGTAGTGGCTACCTGCAGGGGGAAAAGGAAAAGGAGCTAACAAGCTCATCTCCACTTGCTGTCCACTTCTCCTTGACCTCAGCCCACCCTGTCCTCCCTAAACACTCTGAGAGGTGCCGAAGTGACATTTCAGCCCAAGGCTCGTAGCTGGAGCCTTCTCCTTCCCGGCTAGTGGGCTTCACAGCTTTGTGTTTAAAGCTAACCATGGCTGCACACTTTTAAAAATTGCATTCAGACTAATTTTCCATTTTTAATTTCACTCCAGTCAGCCTTGACTAACTAAAATAATTGCTCTCCCTGCCTGGCAGTCACACCCTTTAATGTCTTTTCTAAGGCAATCCTCCCCATCCTTTCTCCAGATGCGCGGTCCCCGACGGGAGGTTCTAAATTTTCTCTGGCATAGAAAACCAATCCCACAGTGTCTGGACCCAGCCAGACCCACTTGACACTCAGCTGTTAACTGCATTTAATACAAGTAGTATGGTTCTTTTGGGGGCCATTCTTGCTGGACGATCAGAAGGAAGTGTTTAGTAATAATAATAACTGTGGTACTTGTCAACTGTTCACCGTGTACTAGGCACCGTACTAAGCGCTGTGGTGGATACAAGCAAATTGGGTTGGACACAGTCCCTGACTGCATGGGGCTCACAGTCTTAATCTCATTTTACAGATGAGGTAATTGAAACCCAGAGAAATAAAGTGACTTGCCTAAGGTCACACAGCAGACAAGTGACAGAGCCGGGATTAGAAACCAGGACTTTCTGACTCACAGACCCGTGCTCCATCCATTATGCCATGCTGCTGTTTCTATCGGGAAGTTGCCAGTGAAGAGCGCTGATATCTAAGATGGGGAGGGCTGGGGGAGAAAATGGAAGTCAGTGACTAGGATTTTCTCCTCGTTGGGGGGATGGGGTCTTGAAAGGGTTTTTTTAAAGAGGGGAAACGTGCAAAAGTGACATTTTCAGAAGGTGAGTCAAGCAGGAGATTCCAATAACAACTGAAAGAGGGAGAAGTTGGAAACTACTATTACTATTACTACCAGGGAAGAGGTTGATAGAGTAGTCTGAACATAATGTAATGATGACTTTGTCCCGTTACCCTATCAGTAATTATTTAATGTTCACAAACTCTGCTGTTACTCTGACAGTAAGTACTTGACTCTGGGAATCAAAGGGCCTAGGCCGTAGGTTTAATTCTAGAGGTTGGGATAATGTCATCAGTGGCAAAGCTTTTTGAGGGAAGAACCATTTAGGAGATTTCATTAAGTGGGTGAGATCATGCGGGAATCCTGGAAAAAAACAGAATAAATCTACGTAGTGGCCTGCAGCAACAGACTTGTCTTGCCTTGTCTTGTCTTATGCTGTAGAGTCGTCTCCGACCCATGACGACTCCAAGGATACATATCTCCACCAAAACTCCCTACCTCCATCTACAATCTTTCTGTCAGTGTACCCACTGAGTTTTCTTGGTAAAAATGCGAAAGGGGTTTACCAGTGCCTCCTTCCACTCGGTTAACTTGAATCTCCAGCCACGACTCTCTCCCACGCCGCTGCTGCCCAGCACAGGTGAGCTTTGCCGTGTAGCGGATTGCCTTCCGCTAGATAACTGGCCAAGCCAGGAACGGAATGGGCATGCCTCTGCTTGACTCTCCCTCTCGTAGCCAAGCCTGGTAGAATACTGGAAACTTTCCAGGGGTGGGCCTGAGAAGGGAGCAGCACGTTATATCATGCAGTCAATTTGACTGCAGATGGGTCCCGTATTGGGAAAACATTCCCAATACAGGAAAAACCTTGCCTACACTTCAATCAATCAATCATCATTTTTATTGAACGCTAACTGTGTGCCGAGCACTCTACTAAATGCTTGGGAGAGTACGATACAACAAAATTGACAGACATATTCCCTGCCCACAACAAGCTCACAGCCTAGAGAGCTGCAACGCTTCTCAGTGTGTTGCATCCCTACCTGCCAACTCCATTCATTCATTCATTCAATAGTATTTATTGAGCGCTTACTATGTGCAGAGCACTGTACTAAGCGCTTGGGATGAACAAGTCATCACACTTCATGTTTCAGTGGGAATACTCCCGGCAGGAATGAATGCGGGTTACTGGCGCCGTAAAATTGATTCCTTTGAGCAGTCCAGCGGACTTTTCATAATTACTGTAAACTAAATGTTATTTCCCTTGAAACTTGAACAGCAGTAGAATAAGTAGCTTAATGGTAAGCAAAAAATCATTTTCCCTCACAGCATATTCCTTTGATGTCATACTTATTACATTTAGGGAAGACTCAGAATGCTTACTCGTCATGATCTATAATGTAAACTTCTCGTGGGCAGTCATCATGTCTACCAACTCTACTGTACTGTACTCCCCCAAGCATTTAGTACAGTGTTCTGCACATGGGAAATGCTCAAGAAATACCACTGATTGGTTGATCACCGTCTTTGAGTTCTACTCAGTGGGTCAGAAGCCAGGTGTCCCCCGTGCCTGTTTCCAGTGTCCCTTGATTTTACCGGCTCCGGTTTAATCAGTTGTGGGAACCTATTCCCCCACGGGAATGTTTGGAGAGAAAACACTAGTGCTCGGTTTTCTTTTCTGGATCTTCCCAGATGGTTCCAGCTGGTTGTAAACTTTCCTAGTTGCTGCCCTGAGTTGTGAATAAGGAGCCAAACGGTGGTTCAAATAATGAAAATAAGAACTGTCAGAATAAGAATTGTTTTGGAGAAACGGGATGAGATTATGAAAAGCAATGAATTTTCTGCCTCTTTGCATTATGGGGGCAGAGGATTTCTCAGAAAAACTTCCATCTCTCACAGCTAAAGCCTTAACATATGAGTCACGAGAAATGAGGCTAGATAAGCCGGTAGGCAATACTCTATCACGAACCTTTGGACTTTTCAAAACAGGAGAGCTTTTGAGGTGCTCCAGTGCCTAATGGCACATGTTCTGAGTGATGGCTCCAGCCTAACAAACCTCACCTTCATTTCAACGACAAAATTCACATTTTGCTTTCTTCGTGGAAATAGGACAGAAGATTGAGTCCGAACTGAAATGATTGAAGACTCTCAGGCAAACGTTTCCCAACCTCAGCCTCTCTTCCCTGAAGTTGTCAGGCAGTGGGGATTTCCATCCTGCAGAGATAAAAGGAAAAGTTTCATTTAAATGCATTACTCCTTTGGTAGCTGGAACAGTAGTGACGTTTGCAATAATTGTAATAACGGCAGTAACAGCAACACCGGTAACGGCATTTATTGAGACCCTCTGGAGTGCAACACATTGCACTAAACTCTCGCTTAACGGGAATCAGTTGCTGCTGATAAACCAATATGGGGCTATCGGTGCCTGGTGCGAAGATTCAGAAGAGAAATTATTCATTGTGAGCAGCAGCTTTGTAAAAAAAAGAGCAGAAGACACAACAAGCATCAAACATGACAACAAAAGTCAGCCTTTGAGTGGCCCTCACTGACCTTTTCATTCATCTACACACACACAAACACACATAGGTGAATCTCACCATCGGTGGTGTTGTCTTCTGGGTGGCTATTTTCCGGAATGTCGTGCGCTGTACTCAGCGCTTGGTTGAGTACCGGAGAAGTGAAATCCAACTTCCCAAACTATCCAGAATTTATAATCCAAAAGGGAAGAAGAGCTTAAGAAAACGTTTCGCACCAGGGAAGCAGTAGGAAGACGAAGGATCGGATGGAAAACAGAACAAATAGGCTAGGATGAAATAATGGAATAAATAATTGAACGTTCAACTAAACGTACGTATAAACATAAGCGTTGAGGGTGGGTGTAAATGCATAAGGATACAGTCTCAAACTGTCAGACATTTAAGTCCTCAACCCAATAAATGCTAAACAGGTTACCATAGAAATTTTGCATCGCTCAACGAGCCATTGGGAACTAACATTTTAGGAGCAAGCATCTGTTAGTTCCTAAAAAGTGAGGGAAAGAATATCTGCATATGGAGCTGATGGATTAATCTGTCGATCTTGTCCATCAAATTTCCGTGATCTCCCCTGTTCTCTTAAGCCCAGAATGAATTAAATGCTGAAGTAGGAGTAAATTCTTTACATGGCTGTCTGCACATACTGTGGGTGTAATTTAACAGTGATGCCTCAATGCCTTTCAAAGTGGCATCTCACTTAGTCAGAAAAAATGGAATAGATAGCAAGCCAGAGGTCTGAGGCAGTATGTCACGGTACTTTAGTGAGCCAAAGAAAACTATAAAACAACAAAAAAAGACCTGACAGCCAGAAGAAATGGCCTGCTTCCAGCAGTATTGTTTCTGCTCTTATGATTCAGTGCACTTCCTCCTAAAATATATATTCTTCCTAGAACATAAAAGGCTCTCGGAGAGATGCCCAGTGATTGCGTTCCTTCACCTTTCTTCCTTCCTTCCCCGTTGTTTCTCGGTGGTCTCTAAAATGGCTTCTCAGTTGAATGGCAAATGTGGTTTTCAAAACGGCCCAATTTGAATGGTAGATCTTACTTTGGTGTGGAGAACCTTCCATCAAGAAAGAAAGAATCAAGGCTGGAAGTTGTGAGGATCAGAATGGAAACACACCTCAACTCCATGTATTTGCAATTTGATTGCTCTTGGCATCCGGTGATTTTTTTTTTTTAAATTTAATCCATTGAATTAACGCTTGACACCCAGCAATAATATTAGCTCCAGTGTTCTGAGACTATCAATTTCAAACGTTATATAGAGTAACCTAAAATCCCCCAGTAGTTTTAATTGAAGTCATTAATCTGATTCCCTCTTTATCTTAAACTTTTCCGTTGCCAGCTGAGGTGCACTTCAGTAGCGAGTGAAGTGATTCATCTACCTTGGATCAATGTAAAGAGGTTACATCAAATCCTGACAATAATGGGGCTTTTTCCTACAGGACTTATAAATAATGTCCCAAATGGCTGTCTTTGCATTGTCAAAAATTGTCTAGACTCTAAGCACCTTGTGGGCAGGGAATGTGTCTGCCAACTCTGTGGTATTGTACACTCCGAAACACTTTGAACACTGCTCTGCATATAGCGAGCGCTCAATAAATGCCATTGATGATGATGATAATCTGTCCTCCTCACATCAGCATAATATTGTTTTTCTTTGTTCAGAAGCCCGAATGGAAGGGGAGTTAGGAACTTCCCACACCTACCTCTGGGAAAGAATTCAAGGTAGCTTCCGCTGCTTCTTCAGCAGAAGGCAAGAGAGAGTCCGTGATTTACAATCATCCAAGTTTTGACGAACAGCACTTTAAACAACTCTGAAATGGCCCCTTGTTTCAGGTTTACAGCATTAGAACTGATTTTTTGATGCCAGACTCCAAAGTTAAGTATTAGATAAGCCTTACCCCTCTGTCCTCTCAGCTATCCTGTTCTTCATCAGTCCATTGATGGTGTTAATCGAGCTCTTACTTTGGGGCAGAGCACTGTGCTAAGTCTCTGGGAGAGTACAATACGAATGTGGTATTTGTTAAGCGGTTACTATGTGTCAAGAAATGCTGGGGAAGATATAAGTTAATCGGATAGAACATAATCCCTGCCTCACGTGGGGTCCATAGTTTGTTTTTGTTTTTTCATTTGCTAAGTGGTCACTGTGTGTCCAACTCTGTTCTAAGTGCTGGGGTAAGTACAAACTAATTAGGTCGGACACAGTCCCCATCCCACAGGGTACTTAACCCAAATTTTGCGGTTAAGAAAACTGAAGCCCAGAAAATTTAAGTGACTTGCTCAAGGTCACACCCCAAGCAAGAGGCAGAGCCAGGATTGGAACCCAGAACTCGGACTCCCAGGCCTGTGCTCTTTCTACTAGGCCATGCTGCTGCTTCTGGCCATGCTGCTGCTTCTTGGTAGATAACCCCTGCCCTCAAGGAGCTTACTGTTTATCAGGGGACACAGATCTTAAAAAAAAAAACCGTTAAGGGAAGTAAATAGTTCTCCTTTCCGGGAGCTTGCTCCATCTCCCCATCCTCCTCCGATAGAAACAGTAATCTTGAAAAAGCAATAGGCCAGATATGCGAGTGTCTGGTCTCCAGTCAGAAACCCTTCAAAAATTCCTCATTAGTTGCCTTGATTAAGTGTTTGTCTGGGGAGGTTGGGTACGAAGCCCCTAGTGTTTCTGATGGACCTATGAATACTGCAATCCCTAAGCCCAAGATGGAAGGATGGGGAAATCCTGCAGGCAAAAATACTTTATACCTTCCAGCCTCTTTCTGGATGGGCGATTCATTCACCCAGTTGCTGCCACATACCACACAGCAGGTTACATAGCCTCAGACGGTGACCAGTGAATCCCGGCTCTGCCACTCGTCAGCTGCGTGACTGTGGGTAAGTCACCTAACTTCTCTGTGCCTCAGTTACCTCATCTGTAAAATGGGCCTTAAGACTGAGAGCCTCACGTGGGACAACCTGACTACCCTGTATCTACTCCAGCGCTTAGAACAGTGCTCTGCACATAGTAAGCGCTTAACAAATACCAACATTATTATTAATTCTTTGGTGGCTGCAAGAAAGCAGTGTGGTCTAGTGGAAAGAGTACAGGCCTGGGAGTCAGAAGGACCTGAATTCTAATTCAGCCTCCACCACTTGCCTGCCGTGTGACTGGGGCAAGTCACTTAACTTTTCTCTGCTTCGGTTACCATATCTGTAAAGTGAGGATTAAGACGGTGAGCCCTCTTTCTACACCAGCACTTAATAAAGTGCCCGGCGCATAGTAAGTGCCTTAACAATTACCGGGAAAAAACAGAAGCCAAACAATCACCAAAGGGTGCCCATTGTTAGCCAGTTAGGGTATTCGTTAAGCACTTACATTAAGCCAAGAGCTTAATTAAGCCAGCACACTCAAGACTGACAATCTAAGGGATAAATTGAATAAGGCGGTTTATCTCCATCTGTCAGACGAGGATACTCAGGCACAGAGCACTTAAGTGACTTGATCAAGGTCAACAGGCCAGTGACAGAGCTGAGACTAGAACCTTGGCCTCCTTGTTCTCTAGCTCTGTCCTGTATGCCATGCTGCTTCCAAATCCTTGGAACCTTAGTAAAGCTACTTGAAGAGATTGGCTATCTGCACAGAGACCAGCAATAGTCTGGATAACTAAAACCATCTGACATAATTCTGCTAGTGAATTGTCTGTAGTCCATTGACATTCGAGGGCTATTGAAAAGACATTTTTCCACCTAGGGACAGATACTTTGAAGTCCGTAAAACAGAGAAGGCAGAGTAATCTTAACGTCATGACTACACCCGGTTGAAGAGAATCTTCCAAGCAGCTTGCTCTCCTCAAACATGTATACTAATCAACTCTGCTTTCCTAGAGATTGATAGGATGATCCAGCAACCTTTATCCAGAACTCCCAACTTAATAATAATAGTGGTATTTCTTAAATACTATGTTTCAAGCACTGTACTGCACACTGGTTTACATGCGGATCGGACGTAGTTCCTATCCAACATGGGGGGGGTCACAGTCTAAGTAGGAGGGAGACTAGATATCGAATTCACATTTTACAGATGAAGAAATCAATCAATCAGTGGTATTTATTGAGTGCCTACTGTGTGCAGAGCGCTGTACTAAGCTCTTGGGAGAGAACAATATAAGAGAGTTGGTAGACATATTCCTTGACCCCAACGAACCTACTGAGTTGAGATCCAGTGGGCTGGAACAAAAAAGTTGCACATTTTTTCCGGAAGCTGCAACAAATGTGCTTTAATCTTAGATAAACCGACTCCTGGGCAGATTCTTGGACCTGTTAGATCCTAAAGGAAAAAAAAAGTTTTGGAAAAATGCCATAAGTAAAGAAGGCTCACGGTTTCAAGCGGGAAAGGAGAAGACGTATTTTCGGGGGCAGGAGAAATTGCTCTTTCCAGGCAAATGTTGTCATTGAACATGGATGTCTTTAAGGGGAGAAATATCCAGGTGATGAAATGTACCTCGTGTTGTGAGGCAGAAACCCTCCCAGAGGAGAGGGTCAGCAATATAAATGTTCACTCTGATCTAGCACTAGGCCAAGGTGTGGACAGATTCCTGTTAGTCTTCCAAAAATCGATAGCAGAATTGTGAAAAGCTTTGACATAAAGCACAGTTTCACAAATTCCAAAAGGATCTCTAGAATGTAAGTCCATCGTGGGCAGGAAATGTTTCTAACAATCTGTCAATTATACTCTCCCAAGTGTTTAGTACAATGCTGTGCACACAACAAGCTCATAGATCACTTATCCATAAACCTATTTGAACTTGCTCAAGTCTTTTAACCCAAACGAATCCTAATTTTTCCTAGAACAAATATAATCTTCTTTCCAGTAAGATACTAAATATCAATATTTTTTAATAATTGATATTTTTGACCTAAACAATTGCCTCTGATAACGACGTTCCCATTTCATGGAAGATTAATTGGTGTATGGTTGGAGTAAATCATCTTCAAGCTATTTTTGGTCTTGCAGAATTTAGTGAACAGTAACTTCACGTTTACCACGTCCACACCTTTCGTGATTTTGCAAATTTCAATCACATCCTCTTTCAAGGTTCTTTTGGCCACATCAAAGAAGCTTACAGTTTTTCCATTTATCCTCCCAAGGAAATTGCAATATACGTCTAATCATCTGTACCTTCTCCCACTCTATCCTTTTATTTCAAAGATGTTGCACATAATATTCCAAACGGGTAGGTGGAAAAAAAAAACCTCAAGAGAAGAGGAGCTCCCACAGAGAGTGAGTAAAGAGGGGAAGAAAGAGCAGAAATCCGAGGATAGAGCTTCAGAATTTCACTCTGTTGAGGGGAGTAGAGAAGAAAACGCAGTGCTGAATAAGCGGGTTGAGAGGTAAGACAATAGCTGGACCATGCGAGCCAAGAGCAAATTAGAAATCTAGGAAGAGAAGAGAGAGATGGTGACTGCTTTATCAGAAGGACCAAGCAGCAACCTAGAAAATGGCCACCTGCCTCATTTTCAAAATTAATCGGCTTTTGGCGATCACTTCAGACAAGGTACCTTGGGCACCAGTCAAGAAAGATGATATTAGCAAGCATGGTGTCACCCAAAATGAAAGATTCCAGGAAACTTCCTTCTTCTTTCTATCCGTCAACTCGCTAGCTCACCTTCTAACTGAACTTTTCTCTTGACTCTTGAATCTTGGACCTCTCACTCACTCTGTTTCCCCTCCCTGGAACTCCTTCTCCCTCCAAAATTACCACACCACAGCCATCCCTATCTTCAATGCCTTTCTAAAATCCCCAAAAGCCTTCCCTGATGAATTCCAATACCTCAAGTCATGCCAACCCAAGAGACACACTTAGCAATTATGTATTAATACCCATCCTCCCTCAGCACTTAGCTATATTTGGATGCTCAGTTTTATAATCAATCATTTATTCTGCTAATTCATCTTGATCTATTTGTACCATTACCTGTTATATCCTTATGCCTCCACCTGTTCCCACTGACCAATACCGGGACCTGAACCCAGAATTCCCATTTCTCAGAGCCCTGCTCTTTTCAACTAACTGCAGGGCTCAGCTCTCAATAAATTAAATTGAATGGTCTCTCCTTGGCGCCTATCTCGGCACTGTGATTGGCTGGAAATTGGCTCCCACCCATTTCCCTAATCTGATCTAAAGGCTACGAGGAGACTCTCTGACATTCCTTGACAAATGTTGAAAAAGATTTGAAGGGATGTGAATGAACTCTCCTCAGGGGCCATTCGTTCCCCTCTATTGTATTGTACTCTCCCAAGTTCTTACTACAGACCTCTAGACTGTGAGCCCGTTGTTGGGTAGGGATTGTCTCTATCTGTTGCCCAATTGTACTTTCCAAGCGCTTAGTGCAGTGCTCTGCACACAGTAAGCACTCGATAAATTCTGATGAAGGTGATGATGGCGGTGATGGTGATGATGATGAAGAGAGCGGTTTTGGCGGAGAAAGTACCAATATGGTGGGGGCAGGGACTGTGTCTAACCAGATCAACTTGTATCTCCCTCACCTCTTAATACAATGCCTGGCACATAGTCAGTGCTTAATAGATGCCATAAAAAAAGGGTCAAGGAGGTAAGGCTTAGTGGAAAGAGCACGGGCTCGGGAGTCAGAGGTCAGGGGTTCTAATCTTGGCTCCGCCACCTGTCAGCTCTGTGACTTTGGGCAAGTCACTTCACTTCTCTGTGCCTCAGTTACCTCATCTGTAAAATGGGGATTAAGACTGCTAGCCCACTTGGGCCAACCTTGTATCTACCACAGTGTTTAGAACAGTGCTTGGCACACAGTAAGCATTAAACACATTTGATAATTATTATTCTATGGCAACTTAAGGCAGCGAGAGCGGGTGGTTTATCCAGGGAGTTCAGATACGGTCAAGAAGCCTCTCAGTTTCTCTAATTTCCACCTAATGGTGCCTTGTGGATCAGGATGATGTGGATCCCCATTGCTTCACTAACAAAAAGGGATAATGAGGACATGCACGAGGTCCAAACTATACTATGGTGGTGGGAGAATTTAGAAAGCAGGAAGGAAGTCCTTAAATTCTGGATCATTTCAGCAATAGAAATGAGGTAGTCGGCTACCTAGATCGAGAATCCCACTTCCCCCTCTAAGGTCTCACGTGTATCAGTCTGTTTCCACTGAGTGACCTTGGCCATCTCAAAGGTCCCAGTTTATAACCTCTACTCAACTCGATCAAACAGACATGACTCAAGAAGCCATTACATTCGGAGCAGCAAAGCCATTAGCAAGTTAGAAAAATAATTTTGTGCTGAGTGCGGTAAAAGGGGACGGAAAGCTCGTTATTTTGGGCCCTGCCTTCATTTTGTGTGGAAGTGGCCCAACATTCTGACTCTAAGTGCAGAGGGCATTAATGGGCCTTTCCATAGAGAAGGTTTCAGGAGCATCTCAAACGTTTAGTCATGCAGAACATTTAATTGGTGACCAAATTCCACTCTGGGTTTTAGGCTCTTCTTAGCTATCCTGCAAATAGAAGGGTCCTTTCAAGAACCTCATACTGTTCACATCTGACCAGTCTTTTCCAGCAGGTTGCCCTGGGTGAGAATTGGGCTCAGACCCCCCACCCAAATGACCCCGTGATGCTCTGAGCTGCCTTTCTCATTAGGTCCATCAATCAATGGTATTTATTAAGAGCTTACTGTGTGCAGAGCACTTAGCACTTGGGCGAGTACAGTTCCACAGAAGCAGTGATGCCCAATGAATAGAGTTCGCCCCTGAGAGTCAGAGGTACCTGGGTTCTAATCCCAGCCTCTCCACCTCTCTGCTGTGTGGCCTTGGCCAAGTCGCTCCACTCCTCTGGGCCTCGGGTACCTCATCCAGCGAATGGGGATTGAAACGATGAACCCCAAGTGAGACAGGGACTGTGTCCTCCCTGGTTTGCTTATATCTATCCCAGAGCTTTAAACAGTGTTTGACACTCTAGACTTTAAGCTCACTGAGGGCAGGGATTGTGTCTGCTTATTATTGTATTTACGGTAAAAGTGACTACGGTGCTGTGCCGACGTTGTGCTGTCAGGTGGTTGTCTTGGCCGCCTTTGAGGACTTCTCCTTCCACACAGACCAGGTATTTTTCAGTACTCCTGCAGGACTGCCCCACCTCATGAAATGCACTAGGTGGTTGTTTACTCAGAAACTTTCATTCCTGATGATATGGATCCAGCAGACAGCCCTTCTTACTTTTTATTTTTTACGACATTTGTTAAGCGCTTACTGGGTGCCAAACACTATACCAACCACTGAGATAGATACAAGATGATCAGGTTGGCCAAAATCCATGGGGATCAAAGTCTTACATTTTACAGATGAGGCAACTGGGATACAGAGAAGCTAAGTTATTCGCCCAAGTTCACAATTAGACACGTGGTAGAGCCGGAACTAAAACCCAGGTTCTTCCGACACGCAGACCTGGGCCCTAACCACTATAATAATGTTATAATGTTATAATATAATGTTATAATAATGCATAATGTTACAGAAATGGAAAACCAGCTGGAAGGAGGCTTATAGAGGAGGTGTTTGTGTTTTTTTTTCAAAAAGGTTTCGAAGAAAGGTGGAGGATGTGAGAAGGCCCAAAGACGGGAGAAAGAGGTGACCCACCGCTCAGATGTGGGATAGCCGAGAAGGAGGAATAGTGGAGATGTTCTGGAGGTGGGTGGGAGGGGAAAAATCAAAGAGAACAGGCGGGTTGCCAGGCTATGATGGTAGATGAAGGGCTATTCTCACCAAGGGAAGGGGCTTGGACTAATAGAAAGAGGACGATCTTAATGACTCTCTCTCCCTCTAAACTGTAAGCTCATTTATGGGCAGAGGATGTGTCTGCTAATTCTCTTGCATTTACTAAGTACTTTTGATTGACTGATTGATTGAGTGAGTCAAAGGACCTGGGTTCTAATCCAGACTCTGCCGCTTTCCTGCTATATGACCTTGTCAAGTCACTTAACTTCACTGTGTCTGTTTCCTCAACTGTAAAATGAAGATTCAATACGTGTTCTCCATCCTACTTAGGCTGTGAGCCACATGTGGGACCGGAACTGTGTCTGGCCTGAGAAAACCTTCATCTACCCCAGCACTTTGAACAGTGCTTGGCACGTACTAAGCACTTAATAAATACCATAATTGTATACATCAGCTCTGGTCAGGTCAGTATGTGCCTCTACAAACTCGCCCTCTCACCCTCCCTGTCCTCAGGCAGGAAGAGCAGCTCTGATGATCTAAGTAGTAATAATAATAATAATAATTGTTGTATTTGTTACTATGCGTCAGGCACTGTTCTAAGCACTGGGGTGGAAACAAGCAAATCGGGTTAGAAAAAGTCCCTGTCCCACATGGGGTTCACAGTCTTGATCCCATTTTACAGAAGAGGTAGCTGAGGCAGAGAGAAGTTAAGTGACTCGCTCAAGGTCGCACAGTAGGTGAGGGGCGGAGCCCAGATAAAAACCCAGGTTCTTCTGACTCCCAAACTCAAGCTCTACCCACTAGGCTATGCTGCTTCTCCACGGTCTGTAATGAAATGCTTGAAAACAGCAATCCAAATCCTACTAAGTCAAACTTTGCCATCTCAGAGATGGGACACAATCTGGAAGACTAAAAACCAAGCAGAATGGAGAAGCTCAAACATCCCTAATTTTTGCTCTTTAAAGATTTTCTCTCTCGTTCTCCCCGTTATGGAATCCACTGATGAATGATTGGAAATCTGTTCTGCATGGAAAGTTCAATGTAGAACAAAGCTGTCCTCTGTGGCCAGTATTGATTGTTCTGATCTACTTATTGACTAAGACAAAGAGGTTGGGCCAGTTCTGTTGGGGAATGTGATGTCTGCCCTAGGAGAAGCCAATTTCCTGATTTTCAGGTTGAATATATGGACAGTGGAACCATTTAAAGGAAACAGTAGCCCCCCGTTGATGGCATATTCAGGCTGCTTGTCCCAGCAGCTGATGCATCCTCCTTTTATTCTCTGGGCATATTGTGTCACAATGAGTGTTTCTCCCTCTTAGTTTTCAAAGGATCTAGGTCACATCCGCCTATCAAATTTGTTTACCCAGACTCACTGCGGATCACATCAGAGTGCTTTGAATAGGACTCAGTGCTGCCTATTTCTCAGGGTCTGCCAAAGTATAATGGTTAAACACTGTTGGATAGAATACACTTTTTCCAGAGCGACCCCCTTTCAAGAATGAGGCCAGCCATTTCAAATGGAGTCTGAGTCGAAAGCCACAGAGAAGCATCATGGCCTAGAAAGAGCACAGGCTTGGGAGGCAGAAGACCTGCCTTCCAAACCTGGTTCGGCCACTTGCCTGCTGTGTGATCTTGGACAAGTCATTTAACTTGTCTGTGCCTCAGTTACCTCATCTGTAAAATGGGGATTAAAACTGTGTGTTCCATGCAGGACAGGGTCTGTGTCCAACCCAGTTATCTTGTTTCTACCCCAGGACTTAGTACGGTGTATGGCACATAGTAAGCTTTAACAAATATCATTAAAAAAAACAAACCCTAGCTGAGGATCAAGCATCCTGGAAAAAAACCACAGGTTCTAATTCTGTCTCTGCCTCTTGCCTACTGTGTGATCATGGGCAAGTCACTTAACTTCTCTGGGCCTCGGTTTCTCCATCAGTAAAATGGGAATCTAATACCTCTTCTCCACTCTACTTTGATTGTGGACCCACTTCAGGAAAGGGACTACAACTGTCCTGATTCACTTAAATAGTGCTTAGAACAATTCTCAACACATAGTAAGCACTTTTCAAAAATACCATAAAAATAAGAATGAATACAAGTCTGCAGTGCCTCAAATTCAGAAGTAGGGGAAGCTGCTTCATCCAAACATCTTGACTTTTTAAAAATCATATTTTTTGTTGTTGTTTGTTTTTGGTTTTTTAATGGTGACTGTTAAGTACTTACTATGTGCGGAGCACTGTACTAAGCTCTGGGATAGTTACAAGCCAATCAGGTTGGACATAGCCCCAACCTTGTGGAGCTCACAGTCTTAATCCCCATTTTACAGATGAGGTAACTGAGGCACGATGAAGTGAACTGTCACATAGTAGACCAATGACAGAGGCAGGTTATAACCAAGGTCCTTCTGACTCCCAGGCCTGTGTTCTTTTCACTAGGCCATGCTCTTTCGCTTTCCCAGAAAGTTGACTACCCTAATCTCCTTGACAATCTGCTAATCTTCAGCCTGTCCCCCATCTCCTCTGTGCTCTATTCACTAGGCCACACCTCTTCTCTAAAAATAAGTCACCCCGACTGGGAATTGAACTTGGGCCATGGCTGGGAGAGCACTGAATCCTATCTACTAAACCACCAGGGAAGAAAAAGTCTTTCCTTTCAAGCTTTGTTTTATTGACCAAGGCCCTTTCTGGGCTTCCCGTGAGTGGTTCCTTTCTCTACTCTCTGCTTCCAGAACTCATTTTTCTCATCTGGAAAGTGAGCATAATGCACCTCGCTTTTTGCTCCTGACCTCGATGAGATGGTGGAAGAGGAGAAATCATTAACTTTCACAAGCTCCTCTTCACCACCTCCAGCAGCTCAGCATTCATTTAATGGTGGTCTGTTCCCAGGACAATTCAAATTCATAGAGGGCTCTAGATTTTAACATTGGGGCTGGGCAGAGCTTTTAGAGGCCAATGGGTAAGGAGGTGGGGAAACTGATCCCTTACTAATCAGAAATCTTTCTTCTTCCAAAAGCCACTGAAGTGTACCTCTTCTACTCCCAGCTGGAAAAAATTGACCGGTGACTTCAAGACATTCCATCTGCTCTATCCCTCTGATTAATCCACTTTCTGCTCTCACGGTAATTTAATGTTGATATTTGTTAAGCGCTTGTTATGTGCAGAGCACAGTTCTAAGCGCTAGGGTAGATACAGGGTCATCAGGTTGTCCCACGTGAGGCTCACAGTTAATCCCCATTTTACAGATGAGGGAACTGAGGCACAGAGAAGTTAAGTGACTTACCCACAGTCACATAGCTAAGTGGCAAAGCCGTAAATCGAACCCATGACCTCTGACTCCCAAGCCCGGGCTCTTTCCACTGAACCACACTGCTCCGGCTGGTAATCTTCATTTCCCCCAAGATCACTTTCTCCCTGTGACTCATTCTCAACTCTCCCTAACCTGATCCCCTGCCTACACCTTTCCCCTGAGTATTCCTTCCTCCCCACTTCAAATCCATGAGACCATTTCCCTTTTCAAAGCCAGAAGAAAGCCCAACTCCTCTAGGAGGGTTTCTCCAAATAAGTCCCACGTTCTCAAGCTGAGGATATCCAACAACTGCCCTTAACATCTATTTCCTTACACTCATCCATAACATTCACGTGTATTCTTGACATGTATTAATTTAGCCTTATATATTCATCCGAACACGTTTCTCCCAGTAACTGTAATATAATTTTGCCTCTTCCGGCTCTTTGTGCCGCTCACTTCCTCCCATAGACTTTTTGCGCTCCTTGAGGACAGGGACCATATCTCCGACTCATTTAAAGTGTCCCAGCTGTTTTGTGCATTGTTCTGCACATAGCTGGTGGTCAAAAACCACTCTGATTGAGTGATTGATCAACTGACCAAATTGATTCCCCCCTAAAGCCATGGAGAGAAAGAATGGGCCCTTAGGTTCTGAGAGGCTCACCTAGATGGGGTCCATCAAATCAGCATACCCTAGGGCAAAGTTTGGGTTTCTAAACTGTTTGGATTTCTTTTAGAAAACATTTTGAAAATGAATTTTCTAACCTACAACACATCACTTTCTCAGGTCCCCAGAAAATAGACTGGTTTCAGATCATTTAGCTGCACTGAGGTGGGGTAAATTTTCCTTCTCCACTCCCATTCCTAATAATCCCACTATGAGGTAATGTTGTTTAAGGGTGGCTCATGCAGGTTAATGGAATAACTGAAAAATCTCCCATTGGTTGCAGTTTTGTAGTCAAAGGGAAGGCTCGAAGGAAGAGGGTGAGGAATGGTTTGAATCCTGTTCCTTGAGATGGTCTTTGGCCAGTTTTTTGCTTAATACAACCAACCCGACACATAATGGGCCAATTCTTGACACTGGTGATACACTGTGCCTCTCATCCCAAGGTGCTGAAAGCCCTTTGTGAAACAAGTGTTATTATCTTCATTTTAGAGATGAGAAGATTTAGTCATGTGGAGGTACCTCTCTCTATATATCTCTTCTCTCTCCCTATGACTCTCTCCTATCATATATAATTTATCATCTCCCCAGTCCTTCCTCCTCACAGCTTGGGTCATCATAGCCACTTATCCTTTCCTTTTTTTTTTTTTAATTGGTACTTGTCAGGAACTTACTTTGTGCCAGACAGTGTACTGGGGAAGATAAAAGAGAATCAGGTTGGATGCAGTCCTGGTCCCTCAAGGGGCTCACAGTCTAAATTGGAGGGAGAAATGTGTTCAATCAAGAGCCCAAGCTGTTTGGATCAGAGCTATTATTATCTTTTGTCACCTAATTATATCTGCTAGGATGAAGATTATTTTTCTATTAAAAACAAGTGAGAGGTTTAACCTCTGGCTCTGCCTTCTGAAGGAGGCGTGTGTGGCTCCTGATTGTTGGAGGGACGTTTCTGGTTGGGAAGTTGAGGCAAGGGGCTGGAGATCAGAGCCTCCGGAGGGGGGTTGGCTGGCTGCCCGCCCTCTGGATCATCTCATCCCCTAACTGTTAGTGGGTGAAACAGCATCCTGGAGGATGGAGGATTAGGGTTTGCTCTGCCTTAGTCCTAAATTCTTCCCTGCTTCTGGAAAGGAAAACCATGAGACCTTTAGAAGTCTTTGGATCCTTCCGGTCATCTGAGGTTTCGGGGCTGTTTCAGTCAGGCAAAAGGCTGTGGGGACCTTGAACCATCACACCATTGTAGAACAGTGTGAATCACCTGGAGAAGCGGTGTGGCTTAGGAGACAGAGCACAAGCCAGGGAGTCAGAAAGGTCTGGGTTCTAATCCCGGCTCTGCCATATGTCTGTGTGTGACTCTGGGCAAGTCACTTCACTTCTCTGGGCCTCAGTTACCTCATCCGTAAAATGGGGATAAAGAATGTGAGTCCCATCTGGGAAAGGGACTGTGTCCAACCTGATTGCCTTTTGTCTTCCCCAGTGCTTAGAACAAGCGTTTGGCACATAGTAAGCGCTTAACAAGTACATTATTATAATTTTAGCTTTTCGAGAGGTCAGAGGGTCATTCCTATCCTGCTCCCAGATGCCTGAAGCGGAGTCAGCTCTCCAGGTGCCAGTATGATCCAATCTAAACTCTCCCAGCATCTCAGCCTTCAGCATTATGGCTCTCTACTAAACCCCATCTGTCCTAGATCAGTCCATCTATCAATAGTATTTATTCAGCTCTCACTGTGTGCAGAGCACTGGACTGCGGGAGATTACACTATAACAGAGTTGGTGGGCAAGTTCCCTGCCCACAAGAAGCTTCCAGTCCAGAGGATCTGAACCCCCGTCACATCTGCTCGTGACTTCTGCTTCAGCCTGGTCATACTGCTCTCTGTCTCTCTATCACCAGGGTCACCGGTCAGTCAAACAATCAATAATATTTAATGTGCGCTTTTCCTGTGTGTAGAGTACGGTCCTAAGAGTTTGGTAAAGTACAATTCAAGAGAGTCGGTAGAGGTGATTCCTTCCCTCAAGGAATCCACAGTCTAGCCGGGGTGACAGAACTTTACATAAATTACAGACAGGGGAATTGACAGAGTATTAGGATATGTTCCTAAGTGGAGCGGGGTGAGTATCAAAGTGCTTAAGGGGTAAAGCTGCAAGAGCGCAGACGATACAGAAAGGAGGGCGAATTGAGAGGGGAAATGAGAGGTTAGACAGGGAAGGCTTCTTGGACGAGATATGATTTTAACAGGGCTTTGAAGATGAAGAGTGTGGTGGTCCACTAGATCTGAAGGGAGAGGGAGTTCCCAAGCTTGAGGGAGAATGTGAGCTGAGATGTCCATGATGAGGGAAACAAGAGAGAAGTATAGGGAATAGGTCGGTTTTAGAGGAGTGAAATGTGCCGGTTAGGTGGAGTGGGAGATGAGTGAGGTTAGGTAGGAAGTGATGAGCTGATTGAGAAGCTTAAAGCCAGTACTCGGGAGTTTTTGTCCGATGCAGAGATGGATGAGTAAACTTTGGAGGTGTTTGAGGAATGAGGAGACATTCTCAGAATTATTTATTTATTTATTTCGAAATATGATCTGATTGAAGACTGAAGTGTGACCTGGAGAGAGGAGAGACTAGAGGTAGGGACGTCATCAAGGAGACTGACGCAGGACTCGAGGTTAGATACCATAAGTAGCACCAGTCACTGTCCTCGCCATCCCAAATCCTCTCTTAATTCTAACCATGGTTTATTCTAACCATTTCAAACTACAGGATTTATGAAAATGATATCCTGTCACATTACTGTGAGGTTTTGGGCCTCCCTTCCTTGGAAACAGCCAGGCAGAATGAAGATGAAGGACAGAAACTGTGAGGCAGATTGATTACTGTGCATTTTAGGGAAGTTACTTAACCTCTCTGTGCCCCCCGAGTCTTCACTTGCAAAACCGCAGGCTGATTTCCCTTGCTGATATACTGGGCGGATTTGTGATTAAAAAGCACCAAACTGCCTCTCGTTCTAGTTTCTCAGCGTTCTCGTCTCGCAGCCCCTCATTCACCCAGTGCATTATCTTGAGGGTTCAATAACGTACTGTGTTCCAGGTCGGGAGGGGTCTCCTCAGACTCCCGGGGGCAGGGGGGTGCGGAGGGGTCTCCTAAGACCTCGGCCAGCTGCACCACCCCCTGCCCCATCCTACAACCCTCCAGCTGGTTTTCTTTACCACCTTGCCGGGACTGGAATAGATCCAGAGCTGTAGGCAGGGGCCATAGCAACGAGAGGCTGATGCCAGGATGAGCTCAGAACGGATGGAGATTCGGGTGAGCGCGTGCACAGTGTGTATGTTTGTGTGTGTGCGTGTGCATGAGTCCCCACTGGTGACCCTGGTGACGTGGGGAGTGGGGAGGAGGGGAGAGCAGTAGGGGTACAGATATTCCACTGTTTCAATTATCTCCATTAATGCTTCCTTCGGTGGCGTGAATAATTGAAAATGGATCTTCATGAACGTGCTTATCACAATCCCGCTTCAGGAGCTATCTAGATGATTTTTTTGCAACGTTGGAGAAGCCGAAAAGAATGCTCCTTTAAGCGAACGACGCCACATTCCACCGAGACGGTCCCCTGCCTGTCGGCTAATAGGCTTTTGATGAGACCATTTCAGATCTATTCCGATATGTATTATAAATTTTAATTTGCTCTGTTTATTTAATGAAACTCATTGAGACTAATCCTCATTTTCTAGTGAGTGTAAAAAAAAAAGTTCCATTTAATTAAAATTAATGACCTTCACGCGTACAAAGATTTGTGAGTTCAGAGGACGAGATTTAAGACTTAGCGGGAGAAGGGAGTGAAACACGGAGGCAATAAAGAGGAAGCTGTTTCTGCAAAAGATGATAATTTCCTTTCAAAATTTGCGCTTCCACATACAAAACAACCGGGAGAGGGATTGCAGTTGCTAATCGGAGCCCATTTGCAGCTAGATGCACTGCCTTCGTTTTCGGCTTCCAGCTCATTTACGGCCGCAGCATTTATTTAAAAAATATTTTTTCTTAAGGATGAATGTGCCAGAGAGGAGGGGAAATGGGATTTAAATGTCATAAAAAAACCGTCGTTAATATTGTGACATTTTATACACAGTCGAGCTTTAGATATTAATGGCCAAATTAAATTAAAGGTTCCAGCATAAAACTGGAAGATTAGGCAAACAGCAAAATATATTTTGCGGCGCGTTCCTATTGATTATTTTCCTCGTGTTAAGCCTACACTGCACCCTTTCAGCTGTATGTATAATTTATTAGAGTAGCAAGAGTAAAATCCCCTGCACGCTGAACTGCTGAAATTACTTTCGCTCAAAGTTAATGGATGCAGTAAGATACAAAAAATAGCTTAGATTCAAGGACAAATCCATTTAAACTAGCATTTTCATCTAAAATCAAATTTCACTTGATGGATATTGCAAAAATTAAAAGGCAAAAGAACGGCGACAACAACAGCCCCTGTTCCCTAACAGAGCAGGGCCAGCTGACTGCCTGCCTTGGCGAAGTGTGTCACCGGACTTGTTCTCCGCTTCCAACTCTCCCATCTTTGCTTCAGGAAAAGAACAGAACTCCCCTTGGGGACTGGAAGACAAATGCCCACAAGCCACACATTCCCCCACACACACACCTCTTGGCCGCACACAAATCCCACGGACACGCTCCCGTCCTCCCCCGCACCCCCCACCCCCATCCCCCTTACCCAAACCGGATTTTTTTCATCCTACAGGCAATACGGAAACAAGGCGAGTAAAACACTGAGCCTGAGTGGGAGACTCTGAAATCTCTTGGAGAAATATAGAAATGCTATAAAAAAAAAATCAAAAAACCTGGGCTGACACAGGGTTTTATGTTTCAAAGGGATGATTTGTGGCTGGACAAAGGAGATAGAAGGAAGAGGAGGGTGGAGAGATTGAATTCAGCAATCAGTGGTATCTATTGAGCACTTACTATGGACAGAACACTCTACTGAGTGCCTGGGAAAGTACAATATAAAAGAGTTGGCAGATGCAATCCCTGCATACAAGGAGCTTACGGTGTACACGGAGACTCTAGTCTACAGGCATTAAAATCGATTAGGGATAGGGGAAAAATTTGAGTCTGTGCTCTTCCTCTCTCACTGGCTCTTCGATAAATCTAAAGATGATCATGAGGTCTGGATTCTCCTTAGCATTGGTTTTGGAAGCACTCGACCGCTTTGCCCCCTCCTACCTCACCTCCCCGCTTTCCTATTACAACGCAGCCTGCATATTTCTCTCCCCTCATGCCAAACTAGTCACTGTTCTTCAATCTCGTCTCACTGCTGAACTGTCTCCTACATCCTGCCTCTGGGCTGGAACGTCCTCTTTCTTCCCAGCCGACAGACGATCACTCTCCCCCAGATTCAAAGCCTTCTTAAAAGCACATCTCTTCCAAGAGGTCTTCCCTGACTTAAGCCCTTATTTCCTCTTCTCCCACTCCTTTCTGTGTTGCCCTGGGACTTGGATTTGTACCTTTTATTTACCCTTCCCTCAGCCCCGCAGCACTTAGGCGCATATCCATAATTCAATTATTTATATTAATGTCTGTTATCCCATCTAGACTACAGGCTCTTTGTGGGTAGGGCACATGTCTACCAACTCTGACATATTGGATTCTTCCAAGTGCTTAGTACAGTGCTCTGCACACAGTAAGCGTTCAATAAATGAAATTGACTGATTGATTGACTGCTTTGTTTCATCAGATTGTGCTCCAGGGAGAGGACAGCTTCTTGACCTCCTGCGCTCCACGGTGAAGCGAAGAATTTTAAGCTTCATTCCCTCAGCCACTTAAAACAACTCTTCCCCAATGGCTACCCAGAGATTCCCCTAAAAAGGTCCCAACACCCAAAATGCCAGAAGGAAGGGCGGCGAACAACCCGGCCGCCAACACGGAAACAATAACCACATGAATTTTGAGTGAAAAAATGAGGGAACAGATAGAGGCACCTCGTACATGAAAATAAACATACGTAAGCAAATACAGGAATGCTGAGGTGACTAAGGTGTTGACAGAACCAGAACTGTAGAGGGTTTTAGCACAGTTTTGACTTCTTAATGTTGATTTGGAAGCCAGCTCTATTGATCGACCGGAGAAAACTCCTCAGAGCCAAGACTAAAATAACTTTCCGTCTCATCCAGCCATTTTGCAGTCGGCCCTCATTATTATTCTACCAGTAATAATAATGAGAACTGTGGTATTTGTTAAGGGCCTACTACAGTCTAGGCATAGATATGTTGGAAAATATTCCAAGTAAGGAGTCAGGTTAGGCCAGCCTTTGATTCATTTTGTTGTAACAGAAGGTCAGTGGCTGTTTGATAGCCAAAGACCTGAGGGTGAGTCCATCCTTATATTTCCGCCCGGTCCCACTTCCCTGGGTGATGCAGCACCAAGTCCCTCCCTCTAGTCCCCCTCTTCCCCCCAAGTCCCATTTGTTCGCACGCCGGATTGGCGTATCACGTGCCGCTCCGCCCCTGTTCGTTGTTGTCTTCATTAGCCTCTCGTTATACACCGAGCTCCTTCATTATCGGCTTTGGGTCATCCAGCGGACACTCTGTGGCCGAAGAAGTCTTCAGCAAGAAGTCTTCAGCAAACGCAGGTGTTGGATTTCAAAGCTTTGGGTTTATGGCCAGGAATTCACCGTTGCCAGGGTTGCTGATAATTTGGGGGTCTTGGGATTACACTGGCGGTCAGGGATTGGTTGTAGCTAAGGGTGCTGATAAGGTGGATCCTGGCCTTATCGATCACCCTTTTCCTAGATGGGACTCAACACAATGAAAAAGTATGCATATTCAGTGAGGATAATGCAAATACATGAGCTAGTCGCTATATATAGTCGGGGACAGTAATAGAGAAGCAGCGTGGCTCAGTGGAAAGAGCACGGGCTTGGGAGTCAGAGTTCATGGGTTCGAATCCCAGCTCTGCCACTTAGCTGGGCGACTGTGGGCAAGTCACTTAAGCTCTCTGTGCCTCAGTTACCTCATCTGTAAAATGGGGATTAAGACTGTGAGCCTCACGTGGGACAATCTGATTGCCCTGTATCTACCCCAGCGCTTTAGAACAGTGCTCTGCACATAGTAAGTGCTTAACAAATACCAACATTGTTATTATTACTACTACTAATAATAATGGTATTTGCTAAACACCTATACACATGAGGATTGACCACAGATACAGGACAATTAGAGTGGACACAGTCTCTCTTCCACATGGTGTTCACCGTCTAAGGAAAACGGATAACAGATATTGAATGACTATTTCACATAAAAGCGAAAATGAAGCACAGATAAGTTTAAGTGATTTGCCCAAGGTCACGCCGCAAGCAACTGGCAGAGTTGGGATTAGAACTCAGGTCCTCTGATTCCCTGGTCTGCGCTCTTTCCATAAGGACATCCTTCTTCTTAAGCAGCTATAAATTTCTAATATTAAGCCAATTCTGAGTCAAATCCAAACTCTCGTCCCTGTCAGATGCCTACTTTTCCAAATGATAGACTTTTGAAATAATAACCCAAGAAGTATTTCCCCTCTCGTCTTTGAAAAGCCCATTTTATTTGGCGGTCTGATGCACAGATTTTCATTTGTTATCACTTAATTGAGAACAGGTAATGTTTCCCACAGTCCAGCGGATGATCCTGGTAGAATGGGACCAAGTTGTGAATGGTCTATTTATAGCACAGTTATATTTTAGAATGAAATCATCCTTTACCTCCTAGCAGACCGAAGCAGGCAGAATTTACCTTGTTAAAAATTGAATTTTGCCTTTTTTTTCCACTTCCCTTTACAAGCTGGCGTCGGTCGTCTCAAACGTCAGTCCTCAGATCCAGACCCGGCTCCGCCAGATAAGTGAACTAAGCAATTGTCTAGCGAGTTCTCTGTCCAGGGGATCCTCTTTTCTTCGTCCAAATTCCACTTCTCGCTTTAGCCACCTTTCATTCATTTATTCATTCACCTTATTTCTTGAGCGCTTGCTGTGTGCAGAGCACTGTACTAAGCACTTGGAAAGTAAAATTGGGCAACAGATAGAGACAATCCCTAACCAACAATGGGCTCACAGTCTAGAAGGGGGAGACAGAAAACAACAAAGCAAGTAGACTGTCCATCCTTTTGGCTGAGAGTGACGTAATGTCTTGTGTCGGCTTTTCCTGGATCCGAAGGACCGTATGTAATGGCTAAAGCCCGAAACCTTTCATCGGACGGATCCATTTCCCTGGACACTTAGTGACCCCAGAAGACATGCCGCTCCTGACAGCAAATGCACATTTTTGAGATTGCCTGGAACATTTTGATTTCTAGATTAGGTAAGGATTTCAAATCACGTCTTGCCATGAGTCCGACGCAATCAGCGGTATTTATTGATGGCTGAGTGTGTGCAGAGGACTGAAATAAGGGCTGGAGAGAGTACAAAATAATAAAGTTGGTAGAAACCTTCCCTGACCACAAGAAGCTTACAGCCTAAGGACAACCCATTCAGGCCAACACATTGACCTCAATTCATTAGTGATAATGGTTGTCTGTCATTCTTTTCAAACTCTAAGATGTTTGCTGTTCTGTGCATAGAGTGGTCGCTTATCCAATCACTCATCTCTGAGTCAGAAGGACCTGGGTTCTAATCTCGGCTCCACCTCTTGTCTGCTGTGTGACCCTCGGCAAGTCACTTCACAGCTCTGTGCCTCAGTTGCCTCATCTGTAAAATGGGGATTAAGATTGTGAGACCAACGTGGGACAGGAACTGGATCCAACCCAATTACTTTGTTTCTGCCCCAGCGCTTAGTACAGTGTCTGGCATACAGTAAGCCTTTAACAAATACCATAATTATTCATTATTATTATTATTATTTTTATCTGGATGTATACTGGACAGTCCAGTTTTCAGCTGGCCTGTCCTTTGTCCGGTACCGATAAGGAATGGGACATTTGTATGTCCATTTAAAAAACATAAAGTGCCAAGCTTCCCTCTGCCGTGGCTCTCGTTGCTGAGTTCCATGACTTTGACTTCTCTCTAGAGTTTATCTATATGCAGAAGGGAAAGGCAGTGATTTTGGAGCATCTGGAAGGATCAGGATGCAGTAGAATTGGCCAAACTTAGTCTTAGGCACTTAAAATGGCATCTGTGACATCATGACACTGCATTGCCTGTGTGGTATAGCACATGTGATGTCCCATCCAACTACTGGTTCGGTCAGTCAGCCAGTAGTATTTACAGAGGGCTTACTGTGTGCAGAGCACCGTATTAAACACTGGGGAGAGTACAATATAACAATATAGCAGACACATTCCCTGCCCACGGGAGAACACATGTAGAATCCCCTTTTTACACATTAGGGAACTGGGAAATTAAGTGATTTGCCCAAGATCCAAATGCAGGCAAGTAGCAGAGCCGGGATTAGAACCCAGGTCCCCTGACTCCCAGGTCCTTGCTCTGTTCACTAGGCCACGGTGCTTATTCACCAGGCCAGCATATCTGCTGTCAAGGCGAAACAGACTTAGGGAAGAGGCTAGTGCTTCAAAGCATATTCATGCAATAGTATTTATTGAGCGCTTACTATGTGGAGAGCACCGTACTAAGCGCTTGGAATGTATAAATGGGCAACAGATAGAGAGAGTCCCCTGCCCAATGACGGGCTTATTCACCCTAACTGGGCACCAGCCTCTATCCAACATGGTAAGAATCCAGCAAACTCAACTAACCTGCAAAACTGGAAACTTCCTTTTTGCCCTCTGGAACTGAAGGATGCTGGGCAGCACTCTGAGGCGACAGTGTAGCTTAGTGGTTACGGTCGTGGAGCTGGTCGGGGGCTCCGAAGAGCTATTCGTATGCTGTCCTATGAGTTGATTCAGTTCTCATGAATATGCAAAAACTATTTTTATTTTGGGCCCAGTCTAGTAAACACATACTGATCTGTGCAGCATTGGACAAGTTGATGCAGATTAAAATGAAGAATCAGTTTCCTGCCAGCTTCCAAAATTATGCCCATGGAATGTGGCGGCGCATTTATTGGCACGATCCAGGACGTGTGTTTGCATATGCAGATGCTAGATTCTGCATATAAATTGGTTAATTGCAAGCACCAATCAGCCACTGGGGCTGTATTTTCTTTTTTTGGTCCGGCAAGTGCTATTTTTTGGGGCACCAATGAATGGGTTCCGTCAGATCCGTCGGGTTATTTACAGGGGCTCCGGATCATGGCTTTCTTCATTGGGATCTGCTGAGGGACTGCCAGTCTCTTGGCTGATGAGTTTACAGCTATCAGCCAGAAGGATATGGGCATCGCTTTCGGGAATCGGCCTAAGATGCTTGCCTCTGTGAAAATCCGTCCCTCTTTACCGACACAATGCACGATGCCGAATTCATATTATTCAAGTGGAGTTTGATTGGGGAGAAGGGTGAATTTAGGAGGGTAAAGACGTGCCACTCTTACTATAACTTCTTTACTTCTTCTGCTTTACCAGCAGAGAGGAAAGCATGAAGTTATATAGCCAACTAGAGCTATGTAATCTGGAAAATTTGTAATGCAAACAGATTTGTGTTTTATTCTTGGACAATTTATTTTTGCTGCATTTCCTGAGCCTAGCACATCTACACATAGCCGTGGGGAGATTTCCTGAGTATAACATATCTCCCCGCGGCCTTTGGGGATGAAACATAAATATGTTAACTTTTTAAGATGAAAGATCTGAGTTTTGTGGAATCACCGCATCAGAAATGTTAAGGAGACCTTGGTTGTCCGAGCTTGCTTTAATCTGTGGTACCAGGTGCTCATTAATCCTGACCAGCTAACCTAGAGTTCATGATTACCGTGGCTGGTACCAAACCTCGACTCTCCCTAGGCAGGCAGGCGGTCAGTAAGTCAGTCAATCGTATTTATTGAGTGCTTACTGTGTGCGGAGAACTGTACTAAGGGCTTGGGAGAATACAATATAATAATCTGACAGACACGTTCCCTGCCCACAATGAGCTTACAGTCTAGAAGGGCAAGTAGTCATCAATATAATTATGTAAAATTAGAGCTATGTACATAAGTGTTGTAGGGCTAAGAGGGGGGAATGAATAAAAGGTGCTAGTCAGGGTGAAACAGAAGAGAGTGGAAGAAAAGGAAAAAAGGGTTTTAGCCAGGGAAGGCCTCTTGACAGAGATGGGCCTTCAATAAGGGTTTGAAGCCGGGGAGAGTAATTATTTGTCCGATATGAAGAGGGAGGGCATTCCGTACCAGAGGTAGGACTTGGACGAGAGGTCGACGGCATGATGCATTAGATATAGAGGCACAGTGAGAAGGTTAACGTTAGAGGAGCAAAGTGTGAAGGCTGGGTTGTAGTAGGAGAGTAGCGAGATGAGGTAGGAGGGGGCAAAGTGACCGAGTGCTTTAAAGCTAATGGTAAGGAGTTTGTGTTCGATGCAGAAACGGATGGGCAACCACCGGAGGTTCTTGGTCTGAATGTTTCTGTAGAAAAATGATCCAGGCAGTAGAGTGAAATATGGACTGGAGTGGGGAGAAACAGGAGGCGGGGAGGTCAGCTGATATCAGCATCCTCCTCCTTGACTCCAAAGTCCTAGTTAACTTACCTTGACTCCTCACTCTTTCAATTTTCATAATCTGTCTGTCTCTAAATCTTGCAGGTTTTCTCATCTCTGTCCCTCCCTCTCTCTCCAGATGGCCTCCATCTTGATTCAGGGCCCCATCATACCTCAGTTAGATCATTGTATCATCATCCATTCTTGTGTCCCTGCTTCCAACTTCTCTCCAGTCCATTCTTCACACTTCCTAATTTCATTTACCGTTATTCACGCTTTTCACTGATTCACACTGGTCTCCCCCGACACAATAGAAATGAGTGAGGTTTTACAGTTCTGTCTGGTAATAGTAGTAGTAGGAAAATTATTTATTGAATGTTAACTGGGATAATCTGCTTTGGGAATACAAGACAGAGAAGGAACCATTCTCCTGCCCCGAAGGGGTTTACACTCTAATGGGTTTACAATCAACGGCGCTCAACTTTATAGCACAGGATTTTCTCACCAATGTGCTTTTTTCCGATCACTCTTAGAGCATTCATAGTTTGAATATCCATCTGTGCACCATTTTGGCTCTCATCTAATACAGTTTTGGGTAACCATGGTGAGCTACAGGCATATATCATGCTCCCTGCCGTTTCATGTCATCCACATGATCACTCTCTAGTCCTGGCAATCCCATTACATTGCCGTTTGCTCGTTACCGTATTTCCTAATTAGCCAGTGGACTTATGCTAGTTAATAATAATAATAATGTTGGTATTTGTTAAGCGCTTTCTATGTGCAGAGCACTGTTCTAAGCGCTGGGTTAGATACAGGATAATCAGGTTGTCCCACGTGAGGCTCACAGTTAATCCCCATGTTACAGATGAGGTAACTGAGACACTGAGAAGTTAAGTGATTTGCCCAGTCACACAGCTGACACATGGTAGAGCCAGGATTCGAACCCACGGCCCCTGACTCCGAAGCCTGGGCTCTTTTCACGGAGCCATGCTACTTCTCTAACTATAAACAGTCATTGTACCTTACGCAACTGTGAAAATATTGGAATTTCCTTTGTAAATTTACAGCACTGTGACCAACTGACAGTACTTCAAAGGGATGTAAAACTGATTTTTACGTCATCTGTGTTCCATAGATCATGCTTAGTGTATGCTTAGCTGTTTATGCTGGATGGCCTCTAACCTTTTCAGTCCATCAATCAAAATTAGTAGTATTAATTAGTATTTATGAAGTATGCTGGGTCCAGAGCACTGTCCTAAACAGTGGGAATGAACACAAAGGTGGGAATTAAACATGATCCGTGTCCCTCAGCGTGCCCACAATTTAAAGATCAAAGTGTATCAGAAATGTAAGGATACATTTTTTTAAAAAAACGGTATTTATTAAAAGTATTGACACTGTACTAAGAACTGGACTAGATAAAAGCTAATCAGGTAGACACAGTCCATGTCCCACATGGGGCTCACAGTCTTGATCCCCACTTTACAGATGAGGTAACTGAGACCCGAAAAAGTCAAGTGACTTTGCCTGCAGTCACATAGCTGGCAGGTGGCAGAGTTGGGATTAGAACCCACGTCCTCTGACTCCCAGGCCCATGCTCTTTCCCGTAAGCCAAGCTGCTTACTATTTTCTAAAAGAAATTCCGTCCAAATCTCCCTACTCCTCAAAAACCTCCATTGTTTATCCTCCACAGCAGACTCTTTACTATCAGCTTTAAAGCACTCTATCGTCCTTCCTCCTCCTACCTTTCCTCACTGATTTCCTACCACAACCCAGCCCACCCACTTTGCGCCTCTAATGCCAACATCCTCATCTACCCCGCCACCAACCCCTTGTTCCATGTTCTTCCGCTGGCCTGGAACTTCTTCCTCCTTGATCTATGACGGACCACCCCTAACCTCACATTTGAAGCCTTACTAAAATCACATCTCTTCCAAGGGCCTTTCCCAGTTAAGCTCTCATTTCCCTTACTCCTTCTCCCTTCTATGCTACTTGCATAGAGATCTATACTCTTTAAAAACTGGATATTCAGTCTACTCACAACCCCATAGCACTTCAGTACATGTACATAATTGATTTTAATATCTATCTTAAAGCAGTGTGGGCTAGTGGATAGAGCATGGGCCTGGGAGTCAGAAGGAAGTGGGTTCTAATCTTCGCATCACCATTTGTCTGCCCCGTGACCCTGGGCAAGTCATTTAACTTCTCTGTGCCTCAGTTACCTCATCTGTAAAATGAGGATTAAGACAATGAGCCCCCTGTGGGTCAGGGACTGTGCCCAACCTGATTTGGTTGTATCCACACCAGGGCTAAGTTCAGTGACTGACAGATAGTAAGTGCTTAACAAATATAATTATCATTATCAATCTCCTCGTAGGCAGGGAACCTGTCTATCCATTCTGTTGTATCATACTCTCGCAAGCGTTTAGAAAATCTCTCTGCACACAGCAGAGTGGTTGATAATACAATTGATTGAAACTAGATAGAAAGATTTGAGCTAAACGCTTAATAATAATGGCATATTTTAAGAAGTATGTGCTAAGCACTATGCCAACCACTGGGGCAGATACAAAATAACCAGGTTGGACACGATGCCTGCCCCACATGGGTGTTCGTCGTCTAGAGAGAAAGGAGAACAGGCATTGAATTCCCATTTTACATACAAGGAAACTGAGACGCAGAGAAGTTAAGTGACTTGCCCAAGGTCACCCAACAGGTAAATCACCTGACTCGGGATTAGAATCCAAGCCCTCTAATTCCCACTTTCATGCTCTTTTCACCGGGCCATGCTGCTTCTCTAGGAGTGAACTTTAGAGGTAAAAGACACAATCCCTGGCAACGGGAAACTTTCGCTATAACATGGTAGACAGACACTAAATGATTTACGGATAATAAAGAGAATGGAAAGACGGATAGCTGAATAAATGTGTTGAAATATAGCATACATAAATCAGTTGCAAAAATGTAAAGGATGAATAAAGTTGGGAGACTAGCACTTTGAATTTCGCCCAGTGTGTCGTGGGCACTCAGAGTACTGATTTCATAGTATCTAGGAGATGCTCAATAAATGCCATTTCTCCATTAGATCATTTCTACTTAGACCATGAGCCCCATGGCACACGGGACTACGTCCAACCTGTTTATCTTCTGTCCACATAGCAAGCACTTAACACATACTCTAATCATTACGATTATGATGATGATTATTACCGCTTAGCATAATGCGCTGCACACAATAATCAGTCAACAAATACCTTAATCGATTTACTGACTGAAAAGATAGGCTTTTAGAAAGCTCGAGAAAGATGCGGCGAGATTCCTGGAAAAGAGGTCCTCGGTAAGGTCATTAGAGAGTAACGTTATGGATGTTAGATAATACAATAATAACCATAATATCATAATTTTGAATTTGAATGGAACTTTAATTTTATAAAATGCACTTTCCCATTAAACATTTCTGAGTTAGGAAGAAACAGGAATTACTTCCACTAGGTATTAATAGCCTCATTTTCTGTTTTAGGAAGTGGAGGCCCAGCGAGGTTAAGTGGCTTGCCCTAGGTCGCACAGCAGTCTGATGACAGAGTTGAGATTAGAACCCAGATCTCCAGGGACCTAGACTTGTGGTCTCTCCACTAGACCACCCTGGCTACGTAGGATGGATGTAAGGAGGGCAGGCAGATCCAAGAAATACCGTTACTTGGTTGAAGAATAAAATTCTGGGTTAAAAGGGCTACTGGTGGTGTTGAAGGTGCTGCTGCAGGTCCTATATTCGGTCACACTGGGGTCACCATAGAGGGGGCATTTGCTGTTGTTCTGTTTATTAATAATAATAGTAATAATAATAATTGAAAGCACTTACTCTGTGCCGGGCACTGTACTAAGTGCTGGGGTAGATGCAAGCAAATGAAGCTGGATACAGTCCCCGTCCCACCTCGGACTCACAGTCTCAATCTCCATTTTACAGATGAGGTAACTGAGACACAGAGGAGTGAAGTAGCTTGCCCACGGTCATCCATTTCCTCCCTCTATGTGGCTATGGATTTATCTGCAGTGGTGGAATATTAGATTTCTGGTCACTTCACCCCCTAGGTCAGTGAGTTCATAGAAAAGGAGGATAGGTGAGAGAAACTGCGGAAACACACGGACCTACTAACCCCTCAGGGATCAGGAGCCGGGCACCTAAACAGTTCATTTGGCTTACTTTTCTCTTTATTTCCCCTGCTTCTCTTTCCTCCAAATATTCCCTTGAAGAGCAATCCTCCATCTCTCCATTTTCTTGCATCTTGGGTTGCCTCGGCTCCCAAACAGATTGCAGAAGGTGCCTTAATTTCAAGGTCAAACAAAGACTCCGCAAGAATATGCCCTCCCACTAAAACTGGGCTCTTTCCTCTACCCGTCATGGATCTTACTTAATGCCACTGGAGAGCTTCCTTCTGGGATACCTAGTGAGCTTTCAGAGTCTCCTGATTAAAAGAAGAGCATTTATAAGCAATTTAGACATTCAAGCACGTTTATTCCCTCTGCGCAATAGGTCTTTATGGGCAGGTAACCTGTCAAGGGCGGCAAAATATATTCAGCCTGGCTTGTCAGGTGCTTGTAGCCTCAGAGGCTCTAAAAATGTCGTCCAAGAGATAAAAAGAAACGCAGAAGGCAGAAATCATCCCTGGTGGGTCTCAAGATTCACAATAGCACCAATTGCCCATCAGACCGGGTGTCAAAGAGTCAAAGATGATGGATGGCAGAACTAAACAGAAGTGCAGAATGGCCACCACAAGAAGCAACATGGGAATTGGCAAGTTAAATTGTCAACAGCATAGGGGAGACCTCACAAGTTTAGGAAGAAAATGGTGTATAATATGCCAGCAAGTTTTTTTTTTCCTTTATGCAGGCTATAATAGATCCTCCATGACAATTGTTGCCAATCTTCCTTTTGCAAATGAATTTTTTTCCTGTTGAAGATGGATCTGAAAGGACTTTCAGGAAGCAACATGGCCTAGTGGAAAGAGCTCGGACCTGGGAGGCAGAGAACTGGGTTCTAATTCCGACTCCACTTACCTGCGGGGTGACCTTGCGCAAGTCACCCAACTTCTCTCTGCCTCCGTTTTCTCAACTCTAAAATGGGGATTCAATACCTGTTCTCCCTCCTACTTACACTGTGTGCCCCAGGTGAGACAGGGACTGTATCCAACCTGAGTGATTTGTAACTACTCCAACATTTAGGACAGTGCTGGACATATAAGTGCTTCACAGATGACATAAAGAAGGAAAAGACTTGCTTCCAAGTACTTAGAACTCTAAGTGCTCAATACAAACGATGGATTGATTGATTAAAACTGAAAGGAAAGCTTGAAAGCAAAAGAGAAGGGAAAAATCCTGATTCTTCAGTGTGGCTTAGCGGAAAGAGCACGGACTTGGGAGTGAGAGGTCATGGGTTCTCATCCCAGGTCTGCAGCTTGTCAGTTGAGGGACCTTGGGCAAGTTAGTTAACTTCTTTGTGCCTCAGTTACCTCATCTGTAAAATGGGGAGTTAGACTGTGAGTCCTACGTGAGACAACCTGATTACCTTGTATCTATCCCGGCGCTTAGAATAGTGTTGGGCACATAATAAGTGCTTGAATACCAACATTATTATTATTAATGATAAAAGACAAAAGGAGGAAGCCTAGAGAAGAGGTTACGGGTCTGGGAGTTAAGAGACTTGCATTCTAATCCAAGCTCTGCCACCGGTCAGCTACGTGACCTTGAAAAAGACACTTCCTCCCCTCATCTGGAAAATGAGCATGAAAAGGAGCATAATAATGGCAGATGCTTCCTTTCTCTCAGAGATGTTGGGAGGATGAAATGATATAATTGATTTGAAAGTGAGAGTATACCAGCTTGCTGATATCGAGCTCTCCCCGGCACTTAGTTGAGTGCTCTGCACACAAATAAGCACTCAATAAATACGACTGATTGATTGAAAGTGCTTAGGAAAGATAAAGTCCTATGCCAATTCAAGATATTATTAGATCCCCAAGTTGGAGTAGAAGTGAGGTTGAGCATTAACCATCAGCTGAATCTATTTACCCATTAAATTAAGGCTATGGAAAAGTACTCTTGCATCTGCTTCCCCAAACAGATATACACCCTAGATGTCAGGGCAGAAGGTTATTCTGACCTCTTCTGAACAGTCTTGCAATCATAATGATGCCCAGGACCCCGTCATGAGCCCTTACGTGGGCGAAAGAGGATGTCACCACCTGTTATTTATCATCCAATAATTAAGACATCCTGGGAGGCCCAGGGTAGGCTAGGAAGGAAATGAGTTGGGGCTGCAGGCCTTTCCTCCAGGGCTGGATAGGTATGATCAGTTGGTGCCTTGGTCACTTACACCAGCCTTTGAGCTGAGAAAGTACAAGCGGCCGATGGAGAATGGATGCAAGTAAGTAAAAGGAGTGAGTGGGGCTTAGGACTTTGTTTCTTATCTCTGCTCCCTTAGCTTTTCATGGGCAGACCTGCAAGATTAGGACTTACTAAGCAGGCCAGGAATTCAAGAGTGAACGGCATGTGTGTGTGTGTAGTGTGTGCGTATAGCTGTACGTATGCGTGTGTTTTATTTCAACTGCGATAACAAACACTTCCCGACGATGCCGCGGAGCTGCTGGAAATGAAATGATAGAAAGATACAGCCTGTGCCAGGTGTCAGCAGGTACAAAAATGCAATCAACTTGCCAATCAGATAAGGCTTCTAGTCTCTTGCGTGTTATTCGTTGTTTTTAAAGGGTTTTTTTGTGGCCAGAAAAGGAGACATCATTGCTTACCATACTTTTGTCAAAATATTCATCTGCAGATTTTTTTTTTCCACAGAAGTGGGGAGAAAAAAATATCAAACTGCCAAAACATGGGTATTGTGATCGGAGAAAGTTTATGATTATCAATTTTTCTAGGGCATATTACTGTGTGGTGATGTGCGGGAGAACTTTTTGACAGGCGTTATATCTAAATGCTGGGATAAATAGAAGAGGGAATGAAAATAAGAAACACTTTCTCCTTGGAGGATAAAGTCAATTGAGGAGTTTGTTGAGTGTCAGAGACTCTCTCATTAGTAATACAAACAAAATAAAGCTAGAGCTTTACTGTGCCATCACTGCTCATAAATATTACAGGAAAATGTGCAAGATCTCATGTTAAAGGAGATAAGGGGTTTTTTTGTGGGAGAAGCAAGAGGATTTGCCCATGTATGCAAGTGAGGTGTAAACTGTGGGCAAGTAATGACTATCTTTTGTTGAGCTGTTCCACTGCTGTTGGCATTCCTGGTGCCATTCTCATTCCTGAGTCTCAATATTATTTAAAATTTCAAATTTTCCTCCCTGCCACCCACCTTCCTGACTGTGGTATGCCAAGCTGGTGTGTCTGCTTGCTGTGGTCTTGCAGCAGAGTTTACTGCCGAGTTTTAGCAGAATCAAACAAGCAAAGGCATTTATTGAGCACTTATTATGTGCAGAGCATTGTACTAAATACTTGGGAGAGGACAACAGAGTTGGTAGACTTGTTCCTGCCCACAAGGAGCTTATTGACTAGAGGGGGAGCCACACATTAGTAGGAATGAATAAATTACAGATACATACATAACAACAGTGAGGTTCAAGGTGGAGTGAGAATCAAGCTCTCAAAGGGTAGGCAGAAGGGAAAGGGAGTCAGAGAAATTAACTAGATTCATTTCAGATGAAACGAGCCTAAGAAGACCTGATCTAAAAATGCTTTATCATTGCTTAGGTATCAGGGGACAGTGGATAGTCAGTCAGTCAATCAATCAATCAGTGGTATTTAGTGTTTACTAAGTGCAGAGCACTGTAATGGGGGTTGAGGGAGTACAGTATAATAGAGTCACGAGACATGTTTCCTTCCCTCAAGGAAATTCCAATCTAGTGGGAAGGCATTAAACTAAATCACAGATAGGAGAAGCAACAGAATATAGGACTCTAATCATAGTCCTTAGGGGGCCAAACAAAGCCACAGATTAGAGGTAGTGTTTCCTAGTGGATAGAGCACAGATCTGGGAGTCATAAGGACCTGGGTTCTAATCCCTGCTCCACTACGTGTTTGTTGTATGACGTTGAGCAAATCATCTCAGGTCTCTGTGCCTCAGTTACCTCATCTGTAAAATGGGCATTTAGACTATGAGCCCCATGTGGGACAGGGACTGTGTCCAACCTGATTTTCTTGTATCTGCCCCAGCACCTGGCAAGGTGCCTGGCACATAGCACTTAAAAAATAGCCCCGAAAAACAAACTGGGTTGAACCTGACCTGGCCTCAGCCACCAAACTCAGGGGTAGCAGAACAAAGTGATAGCAGAGCTCCTCTCCGTCTCCCCAGAAACTGCAAGTGCTTAGTACAGAGCTTGGCACACAGTAAGGGCTCAATAAATATAATTGAATGAATGAATGAATGAATGTAAAACTCTGCTTTCTACTTCTTGGAGAATGGCATTCCAAGTCCCCAATCTGGCCTACCGACTGACTTCAAAACTTTCATAATCACTCCCTTCACAAAATTCAACTTTTCCTTTCTTTTTAATGATATTTCTAAAGTTCTTCCTATGTGCTAGAGACTGTACTAAGCATTTGGGTAGTTACAAGCTAATCATGTTCTCACAGCTCACGTCCCATGTGGGGATGACAGTAATAATCCCCATTTTACAAATAAAGTAACTGAGATAGAGGGAAGTTAAGTGACTTGCCCAAAGTCACACAGTAGGCATGTGGAGAAGCTGGGATTAGAACCCTAGACCACTAACTCCTAGGCCTGCGTTCTTTCCACTAGGCCACACTGCTTCTCTAAGCAGGCAGGAATTGGGAATCAGAGACAGATACGGATAATAGATTTTAATCAGTTGGTCCAGATCTTTTAGACTGTGAGCCAGTTGTTGGGCAGGGATTGTCTCTGTTGCCGAATTGTACATTCCAACCGCTTAGTACAGTGCTCAATATGATTGAATGAATGAATGAATCCTTTGCTGCACCTGGTGCTGTTTTGTGGAAAACACTCACCCTGTGATCCCAGTATTTACCCACTGACTACTTCATCCCTTCTGAAATATCTAATATTCAATCAGTCATTTGTACTGATTGAACGCCTACCGTATGGTTGATGATGAAGAAGCAGAGTACTCAATGTACTAAGCACTGAGGAGAGTATAATATAACAGAGTTGGTAAACACAGCACCTGCCCACAACAAGCTTACAGTCTAGAGTGGGAGACAGACATTAAAATAAATTACAGTTTTGTACCCAAGCACTGTAGTTCTGAGAGTGAGGTGAATGGAAGGGTACACATGCAAAGCAAACACAGAAAGCAGATGGGGGAGGGGGAAACAAAAGCTTAGTCAGATGTGATTTTAATAAGCCTTTGAAGGTGGAGAGAGTGATTATCTGTTGGAGGAGCACGACGGGTAGGCTGCGAGATAGCAGAGCTTGAGGTGCAGTGAGTAGGTTGGCATTAGAGGAGCGAAGCGAGCTGCTGGGTTGTAGAAGGAAATCAGCAAGATGACGGAAGGGGGCAAGGTGATTCAGTGCTTTAAAGCCGATCTATCTGGACTATCGTCACTAAATATGGCGTGTGTGTATCTGCGTCTGAGTGCTGTTTTCCTGTTTCCAAGATGATGCTACTGATGGTGAGATTGTGTTTATCAGTGAATGTAGGCATGACTGATGAGGCCGTACATGCTTAGCAAACCCTCCCCCGTTCCTGTGCATATAAGATGGTCCCTTACTAGCTCATTTGTTCCCCACAGTGCCTGATGCTGCTTTCATATGGCTAGTGATATGAAACGCTTAATACATACCAACTATCGTACTGCGTCCTGAATTAGATATAGGAAAATGAGCTCAGGCACAGTCCCTGTCCCACATGAAGCTCACATTCTGAGGGGGGAGGGATGTAGGTATTTACTCTCCATTTCACAGGTGAGGAAACGGAGAAGTTAAGTGACTTATCCATGTCAGACGGCCAGCAAGTGGTGGAGTCAGGATTAGAATTCAGGTCCTCTGACTCTCAGGCAATCTCCTTTCTATTAGTCCATGTTGCCTTTCCTCCTTTTGGTATAATAATAATAATAATAACTGTGGAATTTATTAAGCACTTACTACATTCCAGACACTCTACTAAGCACTGGGGCAGATACAAGATAATCGGGTTGGACACAGTCCCTGTCCCACAGAGAGCTCACAGTCTTAATCCTCATTTTATAGATGAAGAAACAAAGGCACAGAGAAGTTAACTGACTTGCCCAAGGTTACAGCAGACAAGAAGTGGAGCAAGGATTAGATTCCAGGTTCTCTGGCCCTCTCAGGCCTGTACTCTTTCCACTAGACCATGCTGCTTCTCAAAACTCACCCATAATTTCTTTTTTTTTTAATTGATATTTGTGAAGTACGTATTAGGTGCCAAGCACTGTACTAAGTGTTTGAGTAGATTCAAGCTAAGCAGTCCATGTCCCACGTGGGGCTCACAGTCTTAATCTTCATTTGAAGTTGAGGTAACTGAGGCAAAGAGAAGTTAAGCGACTTGCCAGTGATCTCAGAGCAGACGAGTAGAAGGATTGGGATTAGAACCCAGATCCTTCTGATTCTGAAGCCCGTGCTATATCCACTGGGACAAGCGCCTCTCAATATTCTTGAATTCTGATATTCTGCGAGTCCGTCACAACCTTTCCAATAGCTGGACTCCAGAATGACCGGTCTTCTGCTGCTGTCTCCAACCATCCACTGCTGCCCCGTATGATTTCAGGGTTAGCTTCGTTGTGACCTCGAGCCTTTTTTTCTGCCTCACTAGTTCGTGCTTTCCCTACGCCTCCTTACGACAGAGCAGATGTTTGGGTAGCCTATTATCATCTTCTCTCCTCCCATGTCCAACCCAGCAAAGGTACGATGGGATGGACATTGCTTTGAAGCTGATCTGACTGTATTTTAGGGTCTCACTGCTTTCGAGGCTATCTTGTTAATGTTGTATATAGGAAGCATTGGTAAAACTGCTCTAGACGACGTGTGCCATCTGCATTAGGTCTGGATATCACATCTGTTAGGACAGCTGAACACCACTTTGGCCAAACTGAGATTTTCTCTGAATCACGTTACTAAGTAGATGCTACATTTTGATTCTCTGCCTCCCAAAAGACCCACTAGTATTCTTGATTCGTTTCGCCACCTCCTTGTCGATCTTTATTGGTCAAGGTGCACTCCAGGTAACAGAATTCCGCAAAGCTTCCCTGATTAATTCCCACACCGCTATGTCATAGAAATCCATCACCTAGGACTAACGCTTAGGACTTACCCATCTGCAGCACTTTTTATTCATTTCACTGCTTCTCAAGTCCTCTATTTTTATTTCATTTTCATGTCCTGCCTCCCCCTGAAGTTCACGGTAGCCCCCGCAGTTAGCCCAAATCACCTCCAGTGGGTTTTTAAACTCATCTCCCTGCACGAAAGCGTTAGGACAACTGGCTAAATCATTTGATTCATGCTCAGGGAAGACAGGATAAAGCCCAAGAGAAGCCAAACTTCCAACCATGAGAAAAAAACGGACACACATGGGAGTCAGCAGCAGAAGACAGATCGCCCTGGCTTTCAGCAATTAGAAATGGCGTCACAGCTCAGCGTAGATATTTCTAGATACCAGTTCGACCGTATGGCCTTAGAAATTACTTTTACACAAATAACCTTAATGTTATATCTGGAAATGTTCATTTACACTTTTCTCTCATTTTACCATATTCCTGCTATCTGCACTGCAGCATTACTCTTTCCCCAGTCCCTCGTGGGCCGAGATAGCGTTTACCAATTCTGTAGCGTTGCACTGTTCCAAGCATTTCCCAAGCAAGTAGTCTAACTAATTTGCTTCTTTCTGATGACCCCACTTGACTGTAAGCTCTTGAGGACAGAAACATGTCTCCTACCACCTTTCCACTCTCCCTAGCACCTAGAACCGATCGCTTGATTGAAGATCATTTCCGTAAGAAGGAGATCAAGGCTCCACGTGGAGCAGATCCAAAAGTGTAGCCATCACCGATCTTCAGGGTCACACTGTGATGAAGATACTTTCAGTCACACGTCGGTCTTACCAGACAGTGGCTCGTATTCAGCGACAAAAAACTAATCTTGGTAGCATCATTTTCAGTCGTCAAAGTCTATCTTGGAACTCCGTTAGATCGGTTAACCCTGGCTGTGTATCACGCAACCAAAAACGTATCTATAAGAGTAGGTGTTTTGCCCTTTCATTTAGATTTTCACCTTTTATTCCCCCCATCCTCAGTTCTACAGCCCTTATGAACATATCCGTGATTAGTTTATATTAGTGTCTATCTCTCTCTCTAGACTGCAAACTCGTTTTGGACCAGGAACATGTCTACCTAGTCTGTGACATTGTACTCTCTGTAGTGTTTAGTACAGTGCGCTGCTCACAGTAAGCACTCAATAAATACAAAGAGAAGCAGCATGATCTAGTGGATAGAGCACAGGTGTGGGATCTGGATTCTAATCCCAGCTCTGCCACCTGTCTGCTGTGTTATTTAACTTCTCTGTGCCTCAGTCACCTCGGATGTAAAATGGGAATTCATTCAACTGTAGTTATTGAGCGCTTACTAATCATTTGGCAGAGTACAGTCCAACAATAAACGGACACATTCCCTGCCCAAAATGAGCTTACAGTCTAGATGGCGGGAGACAGACATTAATGTAAATAAGTAAATTAAAGATATGTACGTAAGTGTTGTGGGGCCGGGAGGGGGGAATGAACAAAGCGAGAAAGTCAAGGCGAAGCAGAAGGGCGTGGGAGAAAAGGAAAGGAGAAGCTTAGTCAGGGAAGGCCTCTTGGAGATTTGCCTTCAGTAAGGCTTTTAAGGTGGGGAGAATGATTGTCCATCAGATTTGAGGAGGGAGGGTGTTCAAGGCCAGAGGGAGGAAGTGGGCAAGGGGTCAGCAGCAAGATAGATGAGGCTGAGGTACGGTAAGAAGGTTAGCATTAAAGGAGCGAACTATGCAGGCTGGGTTGTAGTAGGAGAGTAGTGAGGTGAAGGAGGAGTGGGCAAGGTGATTAATTGCTTTAAAGTCAATTGTAAGGAGTTTTTAGTTGATGCAGAGATGGGTGGGCAACCACTGGAGATTTTTGAGGAGAGGGGAAACGTAGATCATTTTGTAGAAAAATGATCTGGGCAGCAGAGTGAAGTGTAGACTGGAGTGGGGAGAGACAGGAATTAATATGTGAGCCCCATATGGGATATGGACTGTGTCTAACATGATTAGCTTGTATCTACCCCAGTGCTCAGTAGCTGGCACATACAGTGCTTAACAAATGCTATTGAAAATGAAATAAAAAAAATGATTGATTGGATGGTTCACTCTGCTGCCCAGATTATTTTTTTACAGAAACACTCAGGGCATTTCACCCCCCTCCTCAAAAAGTCTCCAGTGGTTGCCTATCACCCTCCATATCGAACTCCTCACTATTGACTTCAAAGCTCTCCATCACCTTGCCCCTTCTTAACTCACCTTCCTTCTCTCCTTCTACATCCAAGCCAGTACACTCTGCTCCTCTGGTGCTAACCTTCTCACTGTGTCTCAATCTCACCTGTCCCGTTATTGACCCCTGGCCCGCGTCCTACAGCTGGACTGGAACGTCCTCCCTCCTCAAATCTGCCGAACAATCACTCTTGTCCCTTTCAAAGCGATACTGAAAGTGCACCTCCTCCAAGAGGCCTTCCCAGACCAAGCCCCCCTTTTCTTCAGCTCCCTTTCCCCCCCACCTCACCCTGACTCGCTCCCTTTCCTCTCCCCCAGCCTCCCTGCCCACAGCACTTATGTACGTATGTATACATCTATAATTCTACTTATTTATGTGGATGCCTGTTCACTTGTTTTGATGTCTGTCTTCCCCTTTCTAGACTGTAAACCCAGTGTGGACAGGGATTATCTCTCTCTATTGCTGAATTGCTTAATACAGTTCTCTGCAGACAGTAAGCGCTCAGTAAATACAATTGAAAGAAATGAATGAATGGTGGGACTGAAAATAGCATTCGGTTCTTAGGTTCCACCCCATTTTACCTCCTGGTTTTATCTTGGATCAGCTAACCTGGTAATGTGAGAAACACACACGCCATATACAGTCCAATTGCTTATTTTGTGCTTGAGCGCCAATTAAGGATTGATTACACAATATCTTAATCGCCGGCCACAATTCAGGATCTCAATAATCCACACCTTTCATTTCCCCTCCAGGTAGCTAATCTTCTCAAATGATCTCTCCAAGAATGAGCTGCATTTGCTTTTAGAGGAATTATTGTGCCACTGCTGAGAAAAGCAGAATGGATTATAATTTTCCATGCATGTACTTTGATTTTTAAACCCTCTATTCAAGATAAGCATCGGCTGGAAGAGCTGCAAAATTGGGCTTTTCTATATAAGTGTGTTATTGCCATTGTTTAAAGCTGAGGCAACCTGAATGGGCATCCACTTTCCTGAAGAAAATTTGCTGATGTTGTGATGTGGGATTTTAGTGAAAATATATATGAACAGTTTGTTTACCTTGAACTTCCAAAGAGGAAAAATCAAGTTACTGTGTCCCCATAGAAAGCACCAAATAGATGACATGGGGAGAGCCTGGAAAATCAAATAAGACAAAAAACAGTGTGAATGTCAGCAAACGGTTTTGAAAAGAACCCAGTCCTGGGTGGTACTCATTTGTAAAATGGGAATTAAGAGTATGACCCTTATGTGGGACAGGGGCTGTATCCATTCTGATTATCTTGTATCTATACCAGGGCTCAGTACAGCACCTGGCCCATGGTAAGCACTAAACAAATACCATAAAAAAAATCAAAGATAAAGGGTGAAGACAACAAAAGGTGATATTAGAGGTAATCTCCTTGTAGCCCGAGAGTGTGGGGTTTTCTGTTGTACTTCATAAAACCTTAGTCAATCATTTATTGAGCATTTACTGTGTGCAGAGCACTGTACTAAATGCTTGGAAGAGTACAATGCAACAAATAGACACATTCCCTACACACAACAAACTCATAGACTTGAGGTGAAGAAAGATATTAAAATAAATAAATCACAGAGATGTACAGAAGTGGGGTGGGGAAGGGGGATGAATAAAAGGAACAAGTCAGGGTGCTGCAGAATGGGGTGGAAGAAATGGAAAAGAGGGCTTAGTCAGGAAAGGCCTCCTAAAGGAGATGTGCCTTCAATAAAGCTTTGAAGTCAGGGAGAGTAATCATCTGTCAGATATGAAGAGGAAGGGCATTCCAGGCCAAAAGTAGCAAGTGGGTGAGAGGTTGGGGGTAAGATAGACGAGGTCGAGGTAAAGTTGAGAAGGTCGACATTAGAGAAGCAAAATGTGCGGGCTCTGTTGTTATAAGAACAATGTTTGGCTCTCAGAAAGTGCTCAGTAAATGCTGTAACCAAGAACTGATTAGCAGAAGGCAGCCAGATTCTGCACTTCTTTTCCCAGGTTGTGGATCAGTGGGATGGGAAGGGACCTGTGAAAGGGGAATGGGAAGAATACTTCCGCTAAAGGGTATCAAATACCCCTAGTTTAGATAACATCGGCAGAGAGAGGGAGGAAGGAAAAGAAGGAGGAGGGTTTTAAAGACCCCTCTTTCTCAGCCCCACCAAATGACCATTCAGAATCTCCACACCCAGCGGGAGAAATCTTACTCTTCTTTGCTTTCCTCCTCGTAACTACCTCCTCGCTGCCTGCAAGTCTCCCAGCTGGACTCAGGCCAGGATACCGATAGGTGTGATCCTTCTTCGGTGGGTCAGAACCCTTCTCTGAGCAATGTGTTAATCTCCCCCACCTTCTCCACTGTTTCAGCTTAAACCGGTGTGCCCATCACGATGTGAGGGTTTTGAACTGAACTGTACTTTCCAAGCACTTTGTTGCAGAAGCTCACAGTGAGTGCTCAATAAATATGGTTGAAAGAATTAATGAGCATTTCCAGAAGCTCGAACAGTCATTCTGACTAATCTCCATCAGAGTCCCGTCCTATAGGAGGGACGTGTATGTTACGGCAGTTAAGGCCTGCTAGAGTTAGAGGGTAGCAGAATCCTAAAATGTTTAATATACCACGGAAAGGGACCAAAGACGTGACTAAACCTGGGAGAATAGAATTCTGGCCAGGGACCCTATACAATGATTAATTCTGCATTTCCATTCCCTCCCTGGCAACGAGTACTGAGTCTTAGTACAGTCCTGTGCACACAATGAGTGCTCAATAAATGCCACTTTTGAATTGATAGATTAACTGTGCCTCCAGGAAAATGAAATGATCTCTATTCCGAAATCTGTGGCTCTCTGTAACCTTGACTCCACCCTTGATACTTAAGCACTGAGAAGCAGTCTGATGGCGCCTAGCGGATAGAGCACAGGCCTGGGAGTCAGAAGGACCTGGGTCGTAATCCCGGCTCGGCAACCTGTCTGCTGTGTGACCTTGGGCAAGTCACTTAACTTCTCTGTGCATAAATTACCTCATCTCTGAAATGGGAATTAAGACAGTGAGCCCCATGTGGCATATGGATTATATATCTCTGTTTATTTACCTCAGTGCCCAATATCTTGCCTGGGACATGGTGCTTAATAAAAAGCATTATTAAAAAAAAAAAAAAGCATTCATAGGCTACTGCCTTCTTCTCTAGCACGTAACATATGCCTTTGTCTTCTAGAGCGGAATCTATTTTTAAAAACCCCGTTATTGGAGACAAGGGAATTTAGTATTAACATGGGTCCAAACGATGTGATATTTTTATTAAAAACTGAACAGGCAGCACCGAAACCACCCCCAAAATATTTAAACATAGAATGCGGGCTATAAATGGAACTGGATGGAATCTTTAAGTACACATCCACAGCATATTATTTCACATATAAGGGATAGAGCTCTGCAAATGAGAGATTAGCTGTTAGAAGAGAGGTTAGTAGATATCTTGAAAAGTCTGAGTGCAGTATGGCATCCCCTCAGGACTGTAAAAGTCACATGATTGGACTCTAAATAAGGTCTGTATTTCCAGAAATTTGAGTCAAATAAAAATTGGGAGCTGCAGTAATTTTGTATATAAGAAGCAAGGAGTACAAAACAGCCTGTTACATCTGCTCTGGTTTTCTGTAAATTTCTGATTTTCTATTACAGATGATTCCTGCTCCACAGACTATCACAGATTGGTTTGGCCTCAGTCTCAGTTACATCTTTCTTGACCTTTACCCTTCCTTCCCTTTCTCTTGAGACGTAGTGTGTCCCTCCCTCAAATTCTGCCATCTTTGGTTACCTGGACACACCGCTATCTCTGCAAGGAACTCTATTGATCAATCCATTCTATTTATTGAATACCAGGTGCAGAGCATCGTACTGAGCGCTCGGGAGAGCACAGTATAACAGAGTTGGTAGACTCGTTCCCTGCCCACAAGGAGCTTATGCCCTAGGAGAGGGAGATGGACATTAATATAAATGAATAAATCAATATTCCAGTTCTGTTCATAAGTTCCGTGAGGCTGGGGGAGGCACGAATAAAGGGGGGTAAATCCTAGTGCAGTGCGGAAGGGAATTGGGGAAGAGGAAATGAGGGTTTCGTCTGGGAAGGCCTCTTGGAGGACGCATGCTTTTAATAAGGCTTTGAAGGTGGGAAGAGTGGTCATCTGTCAGATCTGAAGAGGGAGTGTGCTCCAGGCTAGAGGTAGGGTGTGGGTGAGTGACAGTGAAATAAAGGAGATGGAGATTCATTCATTCAATAGTATTTATTGAGCGCTTACTATGTGCAGAGCACCGTACTAAGCGCTTGGAATGTACAGAGCGGCAACAGATAGAGACGGTCCCTGCCCTTTGACGGGCTCACGGTCTAATCGGGGGAGACGGGCAGACGAGAACGATGGCGATAGAGTCGAGGGGAAGAACATCTCATTAAAACAATAGCAAATAAATAGAATCAGGGTGATGTACATCTCATTAAACAAAATAAATAGGGTGATGAAGATCTATACAGTTGAGCAGAGGAGTACGGTGCTGAGGGGATGGGACGGGAGAGGGGAGGAGCAGAGGAAAAGGGGGGAGAAGAGGGTTTAGCTGCGGAGAGGTGAAGGGGGGGTAGAGGGAGCAGAGGGAAAAGGGGAGTTCAGGCTGGGCTCCAGTGGATCAGACTGAGATCCAGTGAGTAGGTTGGTGTTAGAGGAGCAAAATGCGCAGGTTGGGTTGTAATAGGAAATCCGGGACGAGGTAGGAAGAAGCAAGATGATTTAGTGGTTCCTGTGTCATTCCTATGACATGGAATGAGAAATCACTGGAGGTTTTTGAAGAGCGGGGAAACATGGATTGAATGGTTTGGTAGAAAAATGATCAGAGCAGCAGAGTGAAGTACGGCCTGGAGTAGGGAGAGGCGGGAGGCCGGGAAGTCAGCAAGAAGGCTGTTAAAGTAATCGAGGTGGGATAGGATGAGTGCCCGCATTAACCTCGTTGCAGTTCAGATGGAAAGGAGAGGGCGGGTTGTAGCGATCTTGTGAAAGGCAAACCTATAGGATTTGGTGAAAGATTCCGAATAAGTGGGTTGAATGAGAGAGATGAGTCAAGGATAAGGCCAAGGTTATGGGCTTGTGAGACACGGAGGGTGGTGATGCTGCTACTGTGATGGGAGAGTGAAGGGGAGGAAAGGGTTGGTGTGGGGAAATGAGGAGTTCTGTTTTGCACCTGTTGAAGTTTGAGATGTCAACAGAACATCCAAGTAGAGATGTCACGAATGTAGGAAGTAATGCAAGACTGCAGACAAGGAGAGAGATCAGGGCAGGGGATGTAGATTTGGGATCGTCCGCATAGAGATGGTAGTTCAAGTCATTCTCCAAGAGAGTTGGTAGAGAAGGAGATGATGTAGATTCATTCATTCATTCAATCGTATTTATTGAGCGCTTACTATGTGCGGAGCACTGTACTAAGCGCTTGGAATGTATAATTCGATGTAAAAGGGGAACAGGAACTGAGCACTGAGGGGCACCCACAGTTAGGGGGTCAGGGGTAGAGGAGGAACCCGTGAAAGAGGTTGAGAATAAGCGGCCAGAGAGATAGTAGAATCAAGAAAAGGACTGTGTCAGTGAAGTCGAGGTTGGATAATGTTTCCAGGAAAAGGGATCATCGACAATTTCGACGGCTTCTCAGAGCTGAAAGAGGATTAGGATGGAGTAGAGACCGTTAGGTTTGGTAAGAAGAAAATCATTGGTGACTTTTTAAAAATTTTTAATTGTATCTGTTAAGCACTTATTATGTGCCGGGCACTGTTCTAAGAGCTGGGGTAGATACAAGCTAATCAGCTTGGTCACAGTCCCTCTGCCACGTGAGGCTCACAGTTTTAATCCTCATTTTACAAATGAGGTAACTGAGGCACAAAGCAGTGAATTGACTTGCCTGAATTCACACAGGAGACAAGTTGCAGAGACAGGATTAGAACCAAGGTCCTCTTGACTGCCCCCCCCCCCACCCAGCCCAGGCTCTTATCCACTAGAACATACCCTTCCCCATCCTTCTCAACCTTTGAGAAGGCAGTGTCCGTGGAGCAAAGGAGGTGAAAGGCAGATTGGAAAGAGTCAAGGAGAGAATTGGAGGAGAGAAAGTAGAGGCAGTAGAAGACGGCTCATTCAGGGCATTTGGAGAAGAGTGGTAGGAGGGAGATGGGGTGATAACTCGAAGGACTTTAAAGCCGGAAGACTATCAGATCCGGAAGCACAATCTTCGTGAGATGGGAGTTGTTTGGCTGATTTATACTGAAGTGGGGCTAGAAACCAAATGAATAGGGCCGTTGTGTATTCAGATCAGCCCAGAGAGAAGACAGAGTAAGAGACTATCCAGGATCCCATTGGTAGCTCCGCAAAGAGGCCATCTTTCCTACCGGAAAAATGACCCAGGTCTTTGTTCCGTCAGTACAACTAGAAAGGGTGTCAGAGAGATACAAAGATCGAGGTTTACCGAATGCTACTTAAAACCACTTTACTGAACTTTAAAGCTGTAAATGCAAAGCTTGATTGGCCAATTACATTAAACCACTCATCATATGCTAAACCAGATGGGTGCCATAATGTTTTTTTGTTTGCTGAAAGGAGTGGAAAATATTTTGGACTGGAAGTATTCCGTGAATGACACGCTCTTCTTCGCTGCTCTCTTCTCCCATCATATCCCTGCTCGTGATCTTTATTCTTCTCAGTCTACATTTCTTCCACCGCTGACCTCTTGTCCCCCATGCCTTGAACTCCCTCCCTCCATCATCATCATCATCAGTGGTATTTATTGAGCACTTGCTGTGTGCAGAGCGCTGAATAAGCACTTGGAAGAGTACAGAACAATAGAGTTGGTTGATAAAGTCCCTGCCCACAGTGGACTTAGAGAGGAGGGTAAGTTTCTTCCTTCAAACTGGACAGATCAAGATTCTCTTCATCTGTGCACTTGGTTCTGTAGCCTTCAATTCATTCATTCAATAGTACTGATTGAGCGCTTACTATGTGCAGAGCACTGTACCAAGCGCTTGGAATGGACAATTCGGCAACAGATAGAGACAATCCCTGCCCATTGATGGGCTTACGGTCTAATCGGGGGAGACAGACAAAAACAATAGCAATAGATAGAATCAAGGGGATGTACATCTCATTAACAAAATAAATAGAGTAATAAAAATATATACAAATGAACGGAAGAGCACAGTGCTGAGGGGAGGGGAAGGGAGAGGGGGAGGAGCAGAGGGAAAGGGGGGGACGGGGGGCTGAGCTGAGGGGAGGTGAAAGGGGGGGCAGAGAGGGAGCAGAGGGAAAAGGAGAAGCTCAGTCTGGGAAGGCCTCTGGGAGGAGGTGAGCTAGTCACCCCACTCTCAGCCCTATAGCACTTGTGCACCGATCCATAATTTCTATATTTATTTTAACGTCTGCCTCCTCCTCTAATAATAATGACGGTATCTGTTGAGCACTTAGTATGTGCCAAGCACTATTCGAAGATACAAGGTCATCAGGTTGTCCTACGTGGGGCTCACAGTCTCAGTCCCCATTTTACTGAGGATGAGATAACTGAGGCACTGAGAAGTTAGATGACTTTCCCAAAGTCACACAGCTGACAAGGGCGGAGCAGGGATTAGAAACCCCGACCTCTGACTCCCAAGCCTGCGCCCTTTCCACTAAACCGCTGCTTCTGGTCCTTGAAGTTGAGAATCCTGTTTACCAACTCCATTGCATTGTACTCTCCCAACCAGATAGTTTAATGATCTGCCCAAAGTAAGTGTTCAGTAAACACCGCTAATTGATTTACTGATTGATTCAAAGCCTTTCTGAAATCACATCCGCTCCAGGAGGCCTTCCCTGGCAATGTCGGAAGTAGCTTGGTGTTGGGGATAGAGCGAGGGCCTGGGAGTCAGGAGGTCGTGGGTTCTAATCCCAGCTCTATCGCTTGTCTGCTGTGTGGCCTTGGGCGAGTCACTTCATCTCTCTTGGCCTCAGTTACCTCATCTGTAAAACGTGGATTAATACCACGAACCCCATGGGGGACATGGACTGTGTCCACTTGATAAGCTTGTATCTCCGCAGCGATCAGTACACTGTTCGGCAGATAGTACGTGATTAACAAATACCAGTATCATCACCAATGTCTAAACCTCCCAGATTAGATCCCCACAATTTCCATCTCAGCACCTCTGGACCAAAGCAGTGCAGCCTAGTGGATAGATCATGGGCCTGGGAATCAGAAGGACCTGGGTTAATAATAATAATAATGTTGGTATTTGTTAAGAGCTTACTCTGTGCCGGGCACTGTTCTAAGCGCCAGGGGAGATACGGGGTAACCAGGTTGTCCCACGTGAGGCTCACAGTTGATTCCCCATTTTACAGATGAGGTAACTGAGGCCCAGAGAAGTGAAATGACTCGCTCACAGTCGCCCAGCTGACAAGTGGCGGAGCCGGGATTCGAACCCGTGAGCTCTGACTCCCAAGCCCGGGCTCTTGCCACTGAGCCATGCTCCTGACTCTGCCACATGTCTGCTGTGTGGCCTGGGGCAAGTCACTTCACTGGGCCTCAGTTACTTCATCTGTAAAATGGGGAGTAAGAATTGAGCCCCGAATGGGACACGGACTCTGTCCAACCTGATTAACTCGTATCTACCCCAGAGCTTAGATCATTCCTTGACACAAAGTAAGTGCTAAACAGTGCCATAATCATTTCCTCCTCTAGGCTCTAAGCTCATGGTGGGCAGAGAACGTGTCTGTTTATGGTTGTACTTTCCCAAGTGCTTAGTACAGTGCTTTGCACACAGCAAGCACTCTATAAATACAATCGAATGAATGAAGCTACATACCTGTATACTCGTAATCTCCTCTAACATTTATACATTAACCTGTCCTATCAAACACTAACTCATACACCTATGCCTTTTCCCATTTTCCTTCTATCTGAAAAATATTTCCTCGTCCCCCTCCCTGGCTGGAATGTCAGCCGCCTGAAGGCAGAGATCATGTTTTCCCATGTCTGCTGACTTTATTGCACTCTCTCAGGCACTTAGGAAATGCTCGACACACAATAGCCATGTAATCCATATTATTGATTGATTCTTATTTTTCCGGTTAACGTGAGCCCTTATGCAATCTCGTTTAGTTCACGTTCTATTTATTTATTTTTGCTAATTTTTCAAATTTATGCTTTTCCTCTTGTTCCCACTGTGTATAAATACCATGTGTGTCTGTTTATCTCTCCCATAGAACTGCAAGCTCCTTGTAAGGAAGGACCATATGCTTTGTACTCTGATCATTTGTTCTCAAACACCTAATACAGCTCCCTGCACCAAGTAGGAGCTCAGTAAATGCCAAGGAGATGAAGGAGAAGGAGGGGGCGGAATATTCTACCCACTAATTATTCGCCGATCTCCTACTCTGACCCATCCCGCAAACTCCTCTCCTGTAACACCTTCCCACTCTCTGTACCTCGATCACGTCTACCCCATCTGTCCCGCCACCTACCCCTTGCCCACATTCTCCCTTTGGCCTGGAATTCCCTCTCCCTTCATATCCAACAATCCACCGTTCTACCCACCTTCACTACCTTCCTAAAATCACATCTCCTCCAAGAGGCTTACCCAACTAAGTCCTTCATTTCCCCCATCTGCCCTCCCCTCTGTTTCGATTAAGAACTTGCCTGTGTATCCCGTGACCACTTTGATACTCACCCCAGCCCCAAAGACTGGACACTCTTATTTCCTTTTAGGCGGGGATTTTGTCCAAACATCTCTTTTTTGGGGCTTTTGTTTTACTTTGTTTTTGTCGTCCTGGCATTTAAGTGCTTGCTATGAGTCAGACGCTGTACTGAACATACACTGTACACTGTCCAGCGCTTGAAACAGTACTTGTTACATAGTAAGTGCTTAACAAATTCCATCATCATTATTATTATCATCAGATACAAAGAAAATCAGGTTGGACATATTCCCGGTCCCACAGGGGGCTCGTGGTCCTTCCCCCATTCCACAGATAAGGTAACTGAGGCACAGATAAGTGAAGTGATAATAATAATAATAATAATGTTGGTATTTGTTAAGCGCTTACTATGTGCCGAGCACTGTTCTAAGCGCTGGGGTAGACACAGGGGAATCAGGTTGTCCCACGTGGGGCTCACAGTCTTAATTCCCATTTTACAGATGAGGTAACTGAGGCACAGAGAAGTTGAGTGACTTGCCCAAAGTCACACAGCTGACAAGTGGCCGAGCCGGGATTCGAACCCATGAACTCTGACTCCAAAGCCCGTGCTCTTTCCACTGAGCCACGCTGCTTCTCTAGTGATTTGCCTAAGGTCACCCAGCAGACAGGTGACAGAGCTGGGATTAGAACCCAGGTCCTTCTGACTCCCAGGCCCGTGCTCTGTCCACTGGGACATGCTGTTTCTATTGTAATTTCCCAAGCACTTAATACAGTGCTCTGCACATAGTGAGTAGGGAATAAATGTCATTTATTGATTAATTTATTGAGGAGAGCAGGAGGAAGAAGAAGAGGATGAGAAGGAAGAAGGAGAGAAGGAGGAGGAGAAGGAAGATAGCTGGAAGGAAAGCTTAGACAAAACCAGAAACACTACAAAATGCCATCCGCTACATTTTCTTCTCCAACTCTGAGTTCTTTACAGTATAGAATCCCAGAACTCTCAATATTTGCCAATCATTAGCGCTGGGAGGGGCTAACTCGGCAAAAAGAGCCAGTTCTGGTGACGGGCCTCTCTTGAACTGGGTTTGGATCCTTCAGCGTGGCCTATTGGATGGAGCCCAAGTCTGGGATTGAGAAGAAACTGGGTTCGATTCCCTGCTCTGCCACTTGTCTTCTGGGTGATCTTGGGCAAGTCACTTCACTTCCCTGTGCTTCAGCTTCCTCGTCTGTAAAATGGGGATTCAATCCTCCTCCCTCCAGTTTAGAATGCGAGCCCACGAGGGACAGAGACTGTGGACTGTGACCAACCTGACTAGCTTGTATTCCTACCCTTGAGTTTCATGCAGCGCTTAATGCATAGTAAGCATTTAACCAAGTACCATTACATTAAAAGCAAAACTAAAAACAAAATAGCCACCCAGGATGTCAGGGCTAATGATGGCAGGGTTGTATCCCACGTAGGGAATTCCACTCCCCCACAAGGAACGTGGTTCTTGGCCTTATGGGCCACTCACGAGCAACATGTCCTGATGACTTGCTGTAGAATATAGAACTTGGAAGAATCGAAAGCACACTCAGTATGTGCTCAACCAATACCACCGATTGATTTGTTGAAGAGGATGGACCAGCTTGAAAAGTTCCCCCCAATCTTTATTCCTCCTTGATGGTAAAAAGAAGAATAACATTAAGAAGTGTTAATTCTGTGCCACTCACTGGGATAGACATGAAATAATCAGTCCCTAGCCCAACCCGGCCCCACAGTCTAAAAAGGAAGGGAGAACACGTCGCGTTCCAGACTGTAAACTCTTTTTAGGCAGGGAATGTGCCTACCGACTCTGTTATATTGTACTCTCCCAAGCGCTCAGTACAGTTGTGGGCATATAGTAAGCACTCAATAAGTGTCATTGATTCTCAGTGGAAGCCCAGAGAGGTCGTGTCTTTCCCGAGATCTCACAGCAGGTCAGCGACGGAGCGGGGATTAGAAAACAGATTGCCTGCCTTGTAGTCTGTGCCCTTTCCACTTGGGTTTGTGGGGAATGAGGGGTGGCTGGTGGAGGTCTCCCGGTTCCTTTGATACTAATCTGATCCAGCAACACAGCCGGCGACCTGACTTCCTCTCCCCTGCAGGAGAAACTGGGATATCAAAAGCTCAGTCCCATCCTTCGTTGTTCAGTCCCCCATTTATCTTATATTAACAGTAATAATCATCACTGTGGCCTTTATCAAGTGCTTATTATGTGCCACAGCACTTGTTAAGCACAGAGATAGATCGAAAAGAATGGGTCCTGATCAATCAATCAATCATATTTATGGAGTGCTATCTGTGTGCAGAACATTAAATTTAAGTGCCTGGGAGAGTACAGTAAAATAGAGTTGATAGATGCATTCCTTGCCCACAGTGTTCCTCATTTTACAGAGAAGCGCAAAGAATCGTAATCATAATTGTAATAAAAATAATAACGGTATTTAGTAAGCACTGACTGTGTGTCAAGCTCTTTACTAAGTAGATGCAAGATGAGCAGATCCCTCAAGAGGATCAAAGTCTAAGTAGGAGAGAGAACAGGTATTGGATCCCCATTCGGCAGATAAGACAACTGAGGCACAGAGAAGTGTCTCTCCCAAGGTCACAGAACAAATAAGAGGTAGAGCGAGGATTAGAACTCGGGTCCTCCGTAAACCAGGCCCATGCTCTTTCAACCACTCCAGGCTGATTACTTGTAGAGTGACCCGTCCAAGGTCACACGGCAGCGCAGTGGCGGAGGCGGGGCTAGAACCCAGTCCCGCGGAGATGACTCGAACGAGGTCACACGGCAGACGGGTGATAGTCGGAATTAGAACCCATGACCCGCGGGCTCCCGGGCCCGTTCTCTAACCACTCTAGTACAGTGCTCTGCTCACGGTAAACGCTCGATAGATACAAATGACTGGCTGACTTCCAGGGATCTCGGAGGGCTAAGAGGTCAGCTCCCGAACACCTCAGAGCCCGGGCTCGGGAGTCAGGGGTCATGGGTTCGACTCCCGGCTCTGCCACTTGTCAGCTGCGTGACTGTGGGCGAGTCACTTCACTTCTCTGGGCCTCAGTGACCTCATCCGTAAAAGGGGGATTAACTGTGAGCCTCACGTGGGACGACCTGATGACCCTGTATCTCCCCCAGCGCTTAGAACAGTGCTCCTCTCGTTTAGTCCGCTCCTGTGGGAAGAGTTTGATTTCTGTGAAACACTTCAAAGCCGACACCCTCCGTCCGGTCCCTCTTTTTTGTTCTTCAGTGCCTTCGCTACCGATTCCGCCTCCGGATCGGGCCGCTTTACGTGTTGGGGTTTTCTCTGGGAAAGAGGAAGGGGGGGGGAGATAGATATCGGGTTGTCAACAGAGACGCAGTTTGAAATAATTGAAGGACACGGGTGCTGCTCTCCCAAAATATCACCCGAGTGGAACGGGATGAAAAGAACTTGTCTCGTGTGGAGAATCGGGGGGCGTCTTAACTCACAAGTTCACGATCGCTTGCAGAGCCCTAGGCAGCTCGCTGCACACGTCTCCTCCGAAGCGGCGGAAAGAGCCCGGGGTTGGGAGTCAGAGGTCACGGGTTCGAATCCCCACTCCGCCGCTTGTCAGCCGTGTGACTGGGGGCGAGTCACTTGGCTTCTCTGGGCCTCAGTTCCCTCATCCGTAAAATGGGGATTCACCGTGAGCTTCACGTGGGGCGACCTGATGACCCCGTATCTCCCCCGGCGCTTAGAACAGTGCGACGCACATAGTAAGCGCTTAACGAATACCAACATTATTATTATTAATCTCTAGGGCTCTTAACACTATGAAAATCTCTCTAATCTTAATTCTCTGGTGTTCCTCTCCAAGACTGGGGAAGAGGCTTTGTATGTTTTATTGCTTCTTGGGGGAAGAACCTCAGGGATGGAGCACACACAGCCTATTAGAAAGAGCACAAGATTAGGAATTATGACCCCTGGGCTCTAATTCTTTTTTTATGGTATTTGTTAAGTGCTTACTATGTGTCGGACCCTGTTCTGAGCTCTGTGGTGGGGACAGGTTAATTGTCACACACAGCGCCTGTCCCACATGGAGCTCACTGTCTTGAGAAGCAGCGTAGCTTCCTAGAAAGAGCACGGGTTTGGGAGTCAGAGGTTGTGTGTTCTAATCCCGGCTCTGCCACTTGTCAGCTGGGGGCCCGCGGTCACTTCACTTCTCGGTGCCTCAGTGACCTCATCTGGAAAATGGGGATGAAGACTGTGAGCCTCACGGGGGACGACCTGATGACCCTGTATCTCCCCCACGCTTAGAACAGTGCTCTGCACAAAGTAGGCGCGAATGCCAACGTGATTATCATCATCATTATTCAGAGGCACAAGGGAGCCATGGGTGCAAGCCAAAAGAGCTACGGAGGCAGGACCAACTGTAAAAACACAGCCGTTACTCAGGGCACCTGGACCCGTCTGTAACCAGGGGAAAGTCACTCAACTCCTCAAAGCCTCTGTGCCCCAGTTTCATCATCTGCAAAATGGGGATAACGGAACCCGCGCTCCCTCCCTCATCACTATCGTAACAACAGCACGGACACATAGCCTGCGGCGTGACTAAGTGGATACGACACGAGCCCGGGAGTGGGAAGGATCTGGGTTCCAATCGCAGCTCTGCCACCTGTCTGCCCCGTAGCCCCGGGCAAGTCACTTCACTTCTCTGTGCCGCGGTTACCTCGACTGTAAAATGGAGCTAAGAGCGGGAGCTAAGAGAGGGACCGTGTCTGACCTAAGTCGTATTTACCCAGGGCTCAGAACAGTGCTTGGCACATAATGAGCGCACGACAAGCGCCATGGGAAGCAGCGTGGCTCAGTGGAAAAGAGCCCGGGCTTCGGAGTCAGAGGTCACGGGTTCGACTCCCGGCTCTGCCACTTGTCAGCTGGGTGACTGTGGGCGAGTCACTTCTCTGTGCCTCAGTTACCTCATCCGTGAAATGGGGATTAACTGCGAGCCCCACGTGGGACAGCCTGACTCCCCTATGTCTACCCAGAACAGTGCTCTGCACATAGTAAGCGCTTAACGAATACCGACATTATTACTATTATTATCATTACTATTTTGGTGGTGGAACCGACCTTTTATCAGCTGGATGTCCAGGAGCCGGGAAGAGTATTTTCTTTTCACGGATGCATTTTCAACCGGGCAAGATGTCTCTCTCCGAGTCACTTGTACGCACCGGTGCAATTTTGCTACAGGCGGAGTCGCCTTTGAACTGTTTTGAACTGCTGCTCTGTCATTCTTTCTATAAGCTTCCCTCTCTCTTTGCCTATCCGATCGGCCCGAAATAGATCCTGCCTCCGGATCGGTCGCTGACATCTATGCTTCATGAATGCCAGAGAGACACCTGGAGAAGAAATGTAGATCTGTACGGTTATTTGGAGATCTGGTTGGTCCGTGGGCTGGGCGACTGATTTTTGTTTTCAAGGGTACTGGTTAAGCGCTGATTCTGTGCCAAGCCTTGTACTGCACTCTGGGAAGCAGGATGGGGGAGGCTCTGCCTCTTGTCAGCTGTGTGACTGCGGGCGAGTCACTTAACTCCTCTGTGCCTCAGTGACCTCATCCGGAAAATGGGGATCAAATCTGTGAGCCTCACGTGGGACGGCCTGATGCCCCTGGATCTCCCCCGGCGCTTAGAACGGTGCTCTGCACTTAGTAAGCGCTTAACAGATATCGACGTTATTATTATTAGAGCATGGGCCCGGGAGTCAGAAGGTCATGGGTTCTAAACCCAGAGCTCCACCACCGGTTTGCTGTGCGGCCTTGGACAAATCACGTCTCTGTGCCTCAGTGACCTCACCTGTAAAATGGGGATTAAGACCGTGAGCCCCATGCGTGACAGAGGTCGTGTCCACATTAGCACTTGGTACAGTGCCTGGCACGTAGTAAATGCTTAACAAATGCCATAATCATTATTAGTAATATCGTCGTCGTTATTAATTCAAGCTAATCATGATGGACACAGCCCAGTTTCCACATGGGGCTCACGGTCTTAATCCCCATTTTACAGATGAGGTCACTGAGGCACAGAGAATTAAGTGACTTGCCCAAGGTCAGACAGCAACCATAAGGCAGAGCGGGGATTACGGCCCAGGTCCTCTGACTCTCGGGTCCGTGCTCTTTCCCGTAGACCACGTTGCTTTTTTTTACTCACTAGTAAGAGTCTTTTGGGGTTAGGCCTGGCTCTTTCACTAATAAGCTAAAGGAACAGAAAAGACTTCAGTCAGTCAATGCCTGCCTTAGTGAAAAGAGCCCGGGCTTGGGAGTCAGAGGTCATGGGTTCAAATCCCGGCTCTGCCACTTGGCGGCTGCGTGGCTTTGGGCCAATCACTTAACTTCTCCGTGCCCGTTACCTCATCTGGAAAATGGGGATTAGACCCTGGTTGGGGTTGTTGTCCCTCAAGGGACAACCTGATTACATTGGATTTACCCCAGTGCTTAGAACAGTGCTTGGCACATAGTAAGCGCTTAACAGATACCATTATCATTATTATCGATCGTACTCACTGAGCGCTTACCGTGCGCAGAGCACTCTGCTAAGTGCTGGGGAGAGTACAATGGAACAGTAAACTGGCACGTTCACTGCCCAAATCCCATTTCCCTAAGTGGGAGGTGGTTTTCCATGTGCTTTGTTCCTACCCTGGAGATCTGTTTTCTCTAAATTTCTACTTCTTCTTTCATGGGACGATCCCAGTTAGCCCAGTAAGGTTGAACTAATCAGTCGCAACATCTCTCTAATTGTTTCCTGATTTATTTTTTTGCCCTTTGGAAAATTCCCCTGGCTTCAGAAGAACAGTAACTCCTTTGTCCCTTACTTCTATCCTTAAGCACATTCCACGGTGGCATCCTTCTAATAGCCCTTCTCCTCACTTTCAACCAATCAATCAATCAATCAATCTGTAGACTGTAAGCTCTTAGGGGGCAGGTGACTGTGAGCCGGTTGTTGAGTAGGGAAGCAGCGCGGCTCAGTGGCAAGAGCCCGGGCCTGGGAGTCGGAGGTCATGGGTTCGGCTCCCGGCTCTGCCGCTCGGCAGCTGTGTGACTGTGGGCGAGTCACTTCACTTCTCTGTGCCTCGGTGACCTCCTCTGGAAAATGGGGATTAAGACTGTGAGCCTCACGTGGGACAACCTGATTCCCCTGTGTCTACCCCAGCGCTTAGAACAGTGCTCGGCACATCGGAAGCGCTTAACAAATACCAACATCATTATGGTCTCTATCTGTTGCCTAATCGTACTTTCCAAGCGCTTAGTACAGTGCTCTGCGCACGGTGAGTGCGCAGGAAATACGACTGAACGAAAGGTAACGTATCTGCTCATTCTGTTGTACTCTCCCAAGGACTTAGCGCAGCACAACGTAGCAACTCAGTGAATAACACCGATTGATTTACTGAGCACTTAGAGTGATCAGAGCACTCCACTCAAATGGATCCGTGGCTCTGTTCTGGCCTCCTCCACACTTCTCTTTCTGGCTTGTTCACTCTCCCGAGCCCCAGGCATCCAGCCATCCTGCTTCCGAAGATTTCAACCTCAATCGACTGTCTCTCCTGAAGCAACACCGACAGCAAAAAAAACCCAATTCTTTCTGGTTGCCCAATTTGCCCCAGATTTGCCCCCTTCCATTCATTCATTCAATAGTATTTATTGAGCGCTTACTATGTGCAGAGCACTGTACCAAGCGCTTGGAAAGAACAAGTCGGCAGCAGTACTGTATCTTTTAGGTCCAAGCACTTTATTCCTTCCTCCTCAATGTGCCAAACCACCTAGGTCTGTTACAGTGTACTCTCCCAAGCGTTTAGTACGGTGCTCTGCAGAAAGTGCTCATTAAATACGCTTGACAGACAGATAATAATAATGGTGGTATTTGTTAAGCGCTTCCTATGTGCCAAACACTGTTCTAAGCGCTGGGGTAGATACAAGGTAATGGGGTTGTCCCACGCGGGGCTCACCGTCTTAATCTCCATTTTACAGAGGAGGGAAGTGAGGGACAGAGAAGTTAAGTGACTTGCCCCAGGTCACACAGAAGACAAGTGACGGAGCCGGGATTAGAACCCAGAACCTCTGACTCCCAAGCCCGGGCTCCTTCAACTGAGCCACACTGCTTCTCCAATGGGGCCGACAGACCTTTTTCAGGACAAAAAGCTACTGTCAAAAGCACCCAAAACAACGCACCTCTAAACTCTAAGCTCGCCAGGGGAGAGGAACTTGCCCACCAACTCTGTCACGTTGTACTCTCCCAAGAGCTTAGGACAGTGCTCTGCACACAGTAACGCTCAAAAGATATGATGGATTGACTGATCTCTAGGTCGGCCCTTTCGGATGTACGCCGCGTTCTTCCCCACTTGGTTTGAGCATCCAGTTTTATTCATTCCATCGTATTTATTGAGCGCTTACCGCGTGCAGAGCCTGTACCGAGCGCTCGGAAAGTACAATTCAGCAGTAAATAGAGACGATAATGATAATAATGGTATTTGTTAAGCACTTATTACGTGCAAAGCACTGTTCTGAGGACTGGGGGATACAAGGCGATCAGGTTGTCCCGCGTGGGGCTCACCGTCTTAATCCCCATTTTACAGATGAGGGAACTGAGGCGCGGAGAAGTGAAGTGACTTGTCCAGAGTCACCCAGCTGACAGGTGGCGGAGGCGGGATTAGAACCCGTGACCTCTGACTCCCAAGCCCGGGCTCTTTCCGCCCTACCTGACAATGGGCTCACCGTCTCCAACACCCAGGAGTTTCTTTAACACTGTGTCAACATAAAGGTAGAGAGGTAGATATCTGATCTGGTAGGGGAGGGATCCGTATCGGTGAGACAAGAGGTTTGATCAGTGAACCGATCGATCCGTGGTATTTATGGAACGCTTACCGTGTGCGGAACACTGTATTAAGCACTTGTGAGAGGACAGTGAAAGACAGTGGGTAGACATGCTCCCTGAACGGGAAATAATTGGGAGATATTAGTGCATAAAAGCTGCCGGCGGTCAATCACTGTAGTCACCGGTGTCCAAGTCCCAAGAGTACAGTGTGGCCCAGTGGAAAGAGCCCGGGTTTTGGAGTCGGAGGTCATGGGTTCGAATCCCCGCTCGGCCACTTGTCAGCTGTGTGACTTTGGCCAAGTCACTTTTAACTTCTCGGTGCCTCACTTCCCTCATCTGGAAAATGGGGATGAAGACCGTGAGCCCCAGGCGGGACAAGCTGATTCCCCCGTGTCTACCCCAGCGCTCAGAACAGTGCTCGGCACACAGTAAGCGCTTAACAAATACCAACGTTATCATTATTATTCTACGACTGGCGACTGCCTGCAGCCATCAGTCGGATAGACTGGCTTAAATCGGTGTCCGTGCATACGAGACGGGGTCCTCATCGCCGCGGTTTCCTAGAACCGGGCATCGGCATTCCCCTGTAAGGCCGACCAGAACATTTCCAAACTAATCTTTGCGAGGAAGCATCTCTCTGAGACGGGCCAGGATTTCCCCAACAGACTATAACCTTCAACCGTAGTCCCAGTCTATTCCTCCTCCGTATTCGCTGCCGGGTAGACAGACGGGGTACAGGCGGGTAGATTTTGTTTATCCTTGCCAACGAGATCCGTGTGCAAGCTATCCATCTTCGTGCGTGCGCTCTGTAGCTTTTGAATGGGAGCGGTGAAATCTCCTCAAAAATAAATGAAAATAATTTAGCCTAATTTGCTGTTAAACAATTAAACTCTGCAAAACTCAAATTAGAATTTACATAAAAATTAAACCAGTCTCTGTGCAGTATTGAGTAATTCAGAATCACCACTAATTTAATTGAGGTTTGCTTAAATGGCCTGTAATCGGCCTAATTGTTGTGAATTCCCGGCATCGGCGGGGAAGCGAACAAAATCCATTCCGGCAACTCCGACTCTCAGATCAATTAAACCCTAAAACCCATTTTAATAAGATTGCTCGTATTTTATTTTATTTACAATTAGGCCACCTTCATCTTTCTCTGCTTCCTCGGAACAGATCCTAGATCGGGGTCAGTTCAGCGGCAAACCGGCAACGCTTCCTTCGCCTTTCAAAGAATCTTTCGAGAGAGTCTCTCCGGGAGACGCGTGCGAGGAGAATGGTCTCTCACGCACCTTCCCTACGCCGAGCGGCACTGGGTAGACCGTGAATAGAAAGGGCAGAAGAGGCGTTTCAGAGACCCGGCGTTTCCTAACCTCCATCTGCTGGGAGACAAGAAAGACCAGCTGGGCTTGTGGAAATCGGGAACGGAGGCCTCGGTGAGCTCAGATTCATAGGAGAAAAATAAAAACGGCCCCGGATTCTACCGACAGAGAACGCGGTGGCTCAGTGCAGGTCCGTATTTAGGAGAATCACAGCGTGGGAGGAACTCTTACAGGGCGTCCATCTCTTCTGTCGCATTTGCACGCGTGCCGACCTTCTGCTCCGGCCATGCCACCCTCAAACCCCGAGACATCCATGCGGGGAGGGTAAATTTCCTCCCTCGACCTCGCCCTCTGACAGAAGAGCAAAGGGAACGGGCTAAGTCACTGGGTGGACGACGGAAATCTGGGGGTCCTATCCCTCCTGGGAGTCGCGGATAATGAAGACTAGTTGGTTCACCCGCTGACCCAATTCCCCTGTCCAAACCTCATCCGGATTTACTCACGCATATCAGGGGATAATGGAGCGTGAGCTTAAAAGAGTCCAAAATGCATGAGAACCTGCCACCGCATTTACTAATGGAGATGATTTACGGTGTCGTGTTCGGGGATGTTTTCATCCCGACAGCACCGTTTATGCTCATCTCCTTAGCACCCGGAGATCACAGCACGGTGATGTAACTGAAACCTCCAGTATTTCCAGGCTTGGCATTTCAGCCTGATTGGATTTTTTTAAGTGGCTCTCCACATAAAATCACAAGTGGAAGTAAATGTTCTTTTTATTAGCATTTTTGTCAAATAATGCCATTCCCGGAAGCCAGCCCCCGGGCCCGGATCTCTTATCTCGTCCCCTCGTAGGCCTGCGGGCTCCATCCTGACTCCTATCGACGTCCGTCTTGGTTAAAGTTAATTTAGGAGTGGGGATTCTAGGTGAAAAGGAAGGAGGCAGGTAAAGGAAATGGTCTGGAGGACGGGTGGGCAGGATTTGGCAGTTGACCAGCAGCCCGTGAGAGCTGAGAGGGAGGAGCTGAGACTACGGGATGACGGTTTCGGGGACGGAGGAGACGGTGATCTTATAAACAGAGAGGGGATTGTTAAGATGAGGAGTGGGTTTGAAAGATAACCTCCTGGTGGGCTGGGATAGCGTCTACCGTAGTGCGGCGCTAACCTCTCAGTAAATGGCCATTGATCAAAAAACATGAGAAATTCCGGAATGGGCACGTCAAGGTTCATCTGTCAGTGGGAAATTGAGGAGAATAAGAGAAACAACTTGGCCTAGTGGATGGAGCCCGGGCCCGGGAGTCAGAAGGTCGTGGGTTCTCGTCCCAGCTCTGCCACGTGTCTGCTGTGCGACCTGTTGCCGACTTGTTCATCCCAAGCGCTTAGTACAGTGCTCTGCACATAGTAAGCGCTCAATAAATACTATTGAATGAATGAATGAATGACCTTGGACAAGTCACTTCACTTCTCTGAGCCTCAGTTACCTCACCTGCAAAATGGGGATTGATATTGCGGACCCCGTCTAGGACGTGGATTCTGTTCAATATGACTCACTTGCATCTACCCCAGTACTTAGTGCTGGCACAGAGTGAGCCCTCAACGCGAACCATTTAAAAAAAAAAAATCAGTCACAGAGACCAGAGGCATATGAGACCGAATCGCCGGAGAGTTGCTGGAACCGGAGAAGTAGAGGAGCAGTGCCGCGAGGTGCAGGATGACCACGAGCCTGGGGGTCGGAGGACTTTCGTTCTGATCCCAGTTCTGCTGCTTGCTTACTGAATGACCTCGGACAAGTCACTTGACGTCTCAGTTACTTCATCTGTAAAATGTGGATGCGATGCCTGATCTTCCTCTTATTTAAATTATAAACCCTGTGTGGAACAGGGACTGTGTCTAATCCGATTAGCATTTGTCTTCCCCAGTGCTCAGAAGAGTACTCAATACGTAGTAAGCTCTTATCCAATGTTATCATTATTATTTTATTATTATTATTCCTATCATTATTATCATTACCATTATTGTCATTGTTATTACCTGATGACCCTGCATCTCCCCCAGCGCTTAGAACAGTGCTCTGCACGTAGTAAGCGCTTAACAAATGCCAACGTTATTATTATTAGCGGTATCTGAGGCCATGCGTGGGAATAAGCTTCCCAAGAGGGAGTGGAAAGGCAGAGGAGTAGAACAGAGCCTTGCTAGGCAGCGAGAAGCAGCGTGGCTCAGTGGAAAGAGCCCGGGCTTTGGAGTCAGAGGTCATGGGTTCGAATCCCGGCTCGGCCATTTGTCAGCTGTGTGACTGTGGGCGAGTCACTTCACTTCTCTGGGCCTCAGTTCCCTCATCCGTAAAATGGGGATTAAGACCGCGAGCCCCACGTGGGACAACCCGATTCCCCTGTGTCTACCCCAGCGCTTAGAAGAGTGCTCTGCCACATAGTAAGCGCTTAACAGATAACATTATTAGACAACTTATGATATTATGATAATATTATAAGAACAGGAAATATTATTTCTGTGATAATATAATAAGGATAATATTATAATAACATTATGATCGTTTTTATGGTATTTGTTGAGCACTTACTATGTGCCAAGCGCTGTTCTAAGTGCTGGAAGGCATGGAGGTGGAAGAGGAGCTACTGAATGACACCGAGCAGGACCAGTAAGGGAGGTAGGAGGTGAATCAGATGTGTATCGTGCAGGCCAACCCAAAGTCTGATCGGATTTCGAGCAGGGGGGTGGTGAATTTTGAGGGGCAGCTGAGAGGCCAAGGAGGATTTAAACAGAGGACGGTCCACTGGACTTGCTTAGGAAGAGGTCACTCGTACCTTAGGAAAATACTCCTCCAGTAAAGCGATGGGATGAAAGACCAAATCGCAGTAAGTCATAAACAGGTTGTTTTCTTTAATGGTATTTTCGAAGTGTTTTCTATGTTCCAGGCACCGTATTAAGCGCCAAGGTAGATATAAGTTGATCAGGTTGGACACCGTCCCTGTCCCACGAGAAGCAGCGTGGCTCAGTGGAAAGAGCACGGGCTTTGGAGTCAGGGCTCCTGAGTTCGAATCCCAGCTCTGCCACTTGTCGGCCGTGTGACTGTGGGCGAGTCACTTAACTTCTCCGTGCCTCAGTTCCCTCGCCTGTAAAATGGGGATGAAGACTGTGAGCCCCACGTGGGACAACCTGATTCCCCTATGTCTACCCCAGCGCTTAGAACAGTGCTCGGCACATAGTAAGCGCTTAATAAATACCAACATTATTATTATTATCCCACATGGGGCTCATAGCCTTCATGCAGCGTGCATGCGTAGTCTTAGAGAAGCAGCGTGGCTCAGTGGAAAGAGCCCGCGATTGGGAGTCAGAGGTCATGGGTTCGACTCCCGGCTCTGCCACTTGTCAACTGTGTGACTGGGGGCAAGTCACTTCACTTCTCTGGGCCTCAGTTACCTCATCTGTAAAATGGGAATTAACTGCGAGCCTCCCGTGGGACAACCTGATGACCCTGTGCTGAACAGTGCTCTGCACCTAGTAAGCGCTTAACAAACGCCAACGTTATTATCATTATTCATCCCCACTTTACAGATGAGGTAACCGAGGTACAGAGAGGGGAAGTGACTAGCCCACGGTCACACAGCGGGCAAGCGGTGGAGCCAAGAACAGAAGCCAGGTCCTCTGACTCCCGGGCCCGTGCCCTTTCCATCCGTTCGGTGGAGCGGAAGCAAAGGTAGCCGGTGACACAACCCGTTCAGAGTGTCTGGACGAGACCGGGAGCAGGGAGATTTAGCCCGGTCTCGGAGGGGGGTGTGGGATCCACCGAGACTTTTATAGAACGGTGGGTCTGAAGGCAGAGGCGAGAGAGGTATCGGGAAAAAAAGGGGTTGAAAATAGAACTAAGGGGGGAGAGTGGAAGCAAGTGTTTGCTGAGAGGTGAGAGGGAGTGGGGGTCAGAGACAGAAGTAGAAGCGGTAGATTTCGAGAGCAGATGGAGGGAGACTTCTTCTTTGGAGACAGATGGTTTGGAGGAGGGTGTAGTACAGCAGCGAGGAGGGACTGGAGGTGCTGGAGGGGCTTGGGGAAGCTCAGGCCCGATACCGTTCCTGGATGACCCAAGAATTATTTTGGGAGGTAGAGGTTGAGAGAGAGAATTCAAGTCAATTAATCAGTGGCATTTTTTTTGCACGCTTATTATATGCAGAGCGATGTCCTAAACACTGGGGACAGTACAGTAGAGTCGGTAGACACAATCCCCGCCCTCAAGGCAGATATGATAATAACGTTGGTATTTGTTAAGCGCTTTACTATGTGCAGAGCACCGTTCTAAGCGCTGGGGGAGACACGGGGGAATCGGGTCGTCCCACGTGGGGCTCACAGTCTTCATCCCCATTCTACACATGGGGTAACTGAGGCCCGGAGAAGTGAAGTGACTTGCCCACAGTCCCACAGCTGACAAGTGGCAGAGCTGGGATCTCGAACTCATGACCTCTGACTCCAAAGCCCACGCTCTTTATATTAAAATTGATCATAGATAGGGGAACTGGCAAAGTATTAGTAAGAGTAGTAATATCAGTGATTAAATGCTAAGTGTGGGTAGACAACTGTACTTTGTGCGGGGAAAGAGTTCCCAGGTGGGAATTCATAATAATAACAATAATACTAATAATAATAACAACTGTGGTCTCTGTACTAAAAGCTGGCAGGCTTTGCGCTAAAAGCTGGGGTAGAGACAAGCAAATCGGGTTGGACACAGTCCCTCTCTCGCCTGGGGCTCACAGTCTTTATCCCCATTTTGCAGACGAGGTAACTGAGGCACAGAGAAGTGAAGCGACTTACCCAAGGCCACACAGCAGACAGGTGACAGACCATTACACTCCCCCAAATACAGTGCTCTTCACAAAGTAAGCACTCCACGAATACCACCGACTGATCGAAGAATCGAGAACCCCACAGAAGAGAGTAGAAAGGGAGGCAACATCATCAAGCTACAGTCACATCTTCGTGACAATGGGGAGGGGAAAGAGTAATCCCGACCCTGCCCCTCGTCAGCTGTGTGACTGTGGGCGAGTCACTTCACTTCTCTGTGCCTCAGTTCCCTCATCTGGAAAACGGGGGTGAAGACTGTGAGCCTCGCGTGGGACGACCTCACTCCCCTGTATCTCCCCCAGCGCTTAGAACGGTGCTCTGCGGGTAGTAAGCGCTTAACAGATACCAACATTATTATCGTTATTATTAATGATAAAAGTGAATTATGGCATTTGTTTAGTGCTTACCTATGTTCTGAGGTCTGGGGTAGATAGAAATTAATCGGGTCAGTCAGAGTCTCCATGGAGTTCACAAGCTAAGTAGGAGGAAGATGGAGTATAAGATTGCCATTTTATAGATAAGAGAACTGAGCAGTTAAAAAGAAGTTATGCAACCCGCCCAAGGTCACGCAGCCCGCAAACGGAGGAGCCAGAATTAATAACGTTGGTATTTGTTAAGCGCTCACTGTGCGCCGAGCACTGTTCTAAGCGCCGGGGTAGACACGGGGGAATCGGGTTGTCCCGCGTGGGGCTCCCGGTCTTAATCCCCATTTTACAGACGAGGGAACTGAGGCCCAGGGAAGTGAAGTGACTCGCCCACGGTCACACGGCTGACAAGAGGCAGAGCCGGGATTCGAACTCAGGAGCCCTGACTCCAGAGCCCGTGCTCTTGCCACTGAGCCACGCTGCCCCTCCCGCTGCTTAGAACCCAGATCCTCTGACCCCAAGGCCCACGCCCTTTCCGCAGAGACACGCTGGGTTTCGTGTAAGTGAGCAAGCGAGGAGAAAGGAAAAGGCGATGAATCGATCGCCGCTATTTACCGCGCGCTCACCGTATGCAGATCACTCTCGTAAGAGCGTGGAAGAGTACGGTATGATGAAGTTGGAAGACACGTTCCCCGCCCACAAGGAGCTTACCGTCTAGAGGGTAAAAGAGACGGAAGCAAGAGTTACAGAGGTCACAGCGGAGAAGGGCTTAGTCAGTGAGAGTAGAGGAGAGAAACAGAGGGATAGGATACGGGGGATCTGGGGAGGAGTTGATGACGAGAGAGGGCCAAGGGGAACAGACAGTCCTTTCCGGGATCTTCCCTCAGCGGAATACGCAGCGCAGCCTTCGCTGCGGCAGTCTTCCCGCATTCTGTGGGTTTCTCTCGTCCCGCTCCTTCAAGGAGGGGCAGACTCGGTCAGCCGAGATCCGGGCGGGGGGGTAGGGTCCCGCTACTTGAGCCGCAAGACCGTAAGCCCGTCGAAGGGCAGGGGCCGTCTCTATCTGTTACCCACGTGTCCATTCCGAGCGCTTAGTAGGGTGCTCTGCACGGAGTAAGCGCTCAATAAATACTGTGGAATGAATGAAGAGACGCCTTCCAGACCACCGCCGCCCCCTCGCCGACGCCAACGGTCCCGTTAAGGCGATCGGGCCTTCTGCTGGGTTGGATGGGAATAGGGAATGCCAAACCGTCAGAGTCCCAAGAAACCGGAAATAGTTCCGGGAAAAAGCAGAGCCAGTGAATTTTATCCTTCTCTGGGCTTCAGTTTCCTCTTAGGTAAAATGGGGAGGTAAAATGGGGATTCAATACCTCATCTCCCTTTCCCTTAGTCTGGGAGCTCCTCACAGGTCAGGGACCGTCCGACCTGATCAACTGACATCTACTTCAATTTCTAAGACGATGTTCTTGTACACGGTAAAATGCTTAACCGTTATAATGATCACGATCAGAAAGCATCCCTCAACCAGGGAGAGAAGGCATAGATAATAATGATAATGACAAGAACGGCATCTGTTAAGCGCTTAGTATGTACCAGGCACCGCACTAAGTATTGGGGGAGATGCAAGCGAATCAAGTTGGACCCAGTCCCTGTCCCACCCGAGTCTTAATCCCCATTTTAGCTCCGCGGTAACGGAGGCACGGAGACGCTAAGCGACTCGCCCGAGGTCACGCAGCGGACAAGTGGCGGAGCTGGGGTTAGAACCTAGATTCATTCATTCATTCAATAGTATCTGTTGAGCGCTTACTATGTGCGGAGCACGGTACTAAGCGCTTGCAGTGGACAAATCGGTAACAGATAGAGACGGTCCCTGCCCTCTGCCGGGCGCACGGTCTAATCGGGGGAGACGGACGGACGAGAACGATGGCAGTGAATAGAATCGGGCTCCGTCCACTAGGTCGCAGTCAGATTTGGCCACGGCCCTCACCCTGCAGGCTGTGTCGTCGGTCCAGTGCAGTTACAGCGTCCCAACTTTGGTGACGCTAGATCCGTCTACGGGAGTGCTCGTTTCGGGATGGCGAAACACCCGTTTCGACTGACTTAAAGACCTGTTTTGTTTAATAGTGGGTGTGTTTCTCTGCTGGGGATAGGGAGCGTTATAATAATAATGGCATTCCTTAAGCCTTTTCTGTCGGTCAAGTACTAGGGTAGGCACACTATGAGCAGCTCAGTTGCAGTCCCTAAGTGGGACTCACAGTCAAAGCGGGAGGAAGAACAGGGAAGCAGCAGGACCTAGTGGAAAGAGCCAAGGCCTGGGAGTCGAAGGACCTGAGTTTTATTCTCGGCTCCACCACTTTGCTGTGAGACCTCGAGCAAGTCATCTAGGTTAAGGTCGTAGCTCCTCCAAGAGGCTTTCCACGCGTGGCTCGGTGGAAAGAGGCCGGGCTTGGGAGTCAGAGGTCATGGCTTCGAAGCCCGGCTCCGCCACTTGTCAGCCGTGTGACTGGGGGCGAGTCACTTCACTTCTCTGGGCCTCAGTGACCTCATCTGGAAAATGGGGATGAAGACTGGGAGCCTCACGTGGGACCACCTGGGACATCCCCGTCTGTGTGGGCTCAGAGGCTTCTCGGAACTTACAGGAGAACCCACTGATTGCGTCTGGGGTGAGAATCAGGCCACCGTCATTCGTGACATTAAGGAACCCATGAATTCTGAATTTTCATTTTCTAATGAAAGTCCGTTTTGCCTCATGCAGACCTTCCCACCGGATCGCCACCAAACCTCCTAATAATTCATTTGCCTTTCTTTGCCGTTAGCTGTTTCTTCATCTGTTGCGTTATCAAAACGAATAACCAAGTATTGTGTTACAGACCGAAATGTGTTGCAGTCTGCTTGAGAGAAACCTAGCATTGTAGTTCTTATGATAACTTTTAATTGGATTTTAGCTCTCCGCCTTTAATGTTCCATTATAGACTTTATTGGGTTTAATTACAAATCCATAGCTATTTGTTAAGAAGCTCTGGTTTGATATTTTGCAGTGACGCTAACATTTTTATTCAAAGGAAAAAAATTAGGAAAAACTGCAAAAGCTAGACATGTTGCGCGAGGCCGGTATTCAAAATGTATATGGATTCTTGATGGGTGCCTGCACGCTGAGCTATGACGGAGCTGAAGATGAGAACCCTGGATTTCAAGTCACAGTTTCGAACGATGTGTAACCTCACTAACGTCGCAAATCGGCTGTGAAAATCTGGAGACTCCAGGTCTCTGGATCTCTGTAACCCCTTCCGACGCGATGCTAAAATGGGTTCAAGAACAGAAATCACCATCATATTGACAGGCAGTATGGCTGATGTCTACTTTCTGGGACCACCGGGCCTTCGATCCCATGATGCATTGATAATCATACCAATAAACGTGCCATATGTTTAGCGTTTACTGTGTGGCAAGCCCTGTACCAGGCGATGGGGTAGATCAAAAATAATCCGATCAGACAGTCCCTGGCCGACCGTGAGATCTCCAAGAGGAGAAAAACAGGTGATGAACCACCATTTTACAGATGAGTCGACTGTCGAACAGCGAAGTTAAGTGACTGGTCCAAGGTCGCACAGCAAGTGCGTGAGAAGCAAGCAAGGCCCGTTGGATAAAGCACAGGCCAGGGAGTCAGAAGGACCTGGGATCTTAAGCCAGCTCCACTATTTGTCTGCTGTGTGACCTTGGATAAGTCACTTGACTTCTCTGTGTCTCAGTTCCCTCACCTTTGAAATGGGGATTAATATTGTGAGCCCCATGTGGGACATGGACTGTGTCCAAACTGATCAGCCTGTAGCTTCCACGGTGCTTAGTACAGTGCCTGACGCATAGTAAGTACAAACACCATTAAAAAACGACAACATGGCATAAGCACAGGAAGCTAGCGGACTTGGGTTTTAATTCTGACTCTGGACTTGTCCGCCGTGTGACTTGTCTGCTATGTGCTGTGGGCAAGCCCCTTCACTTCTCTGGGCCTCAGTTCCCTCATCTGCAAAATGGGAATTCAATACCCATTCTCCCTCTTAGACTGTGAACTCCATGTGGGACCTGATTAGCTTATGTCTATCTCAGAGCTTGGTACGGTGCTTGGCATACAGTAAACACTTAAAAAAAGTACCACTGTAAATATTATTATTATCGTAATTATTATTAATTTGTGGAGAAACCCCGGCTCCCTGGTTCTCAGGATTTCAACTCAGGTCATGCTGCTTCTCATAAAGAAGCTGGGGAAGCCACAGAAGCAGTTTGGCCTAGTGGAAAGGGAACGGGTCCAGGTGTCAGAGGACCTGGGTTCTAATTCCAGTTCTGCCAATGCCTGCTGGCACTTCACTTCCCTGTTGCCTCAGTTTCCTCATCTGTCAAATGGCATTCAGTACCTGTCCTTCCTCCTATTTAAACTATGAGCTCTATGTGGGAAAGGGCCTGAGTCCAATGTGTTTAATTTGCATCCACCCCAGTGCTTAGAACAGTGCTCGACATACAGTAAAGTGCTTAACAAATACCGTCACCATTATTATCGTGTCCCGAGGTTGTTAAATAGCCGATGGGGCCAAGGGATAGAAGAGACGCACTTTTCAGCCCACGTTCCCTCACCTTTCCTCTTGAACAATGTCGATCCCGGGGTTTCACATCAGCTTGGGGGACTAAACAAAACTAAGCGGAGAACTGAGTCAACTGAGTCGATCGCCCAGGAAATACCCCGCAAATGAACGCTTCTACGTAGCTACGGTGGAAGAAAACATATTTGGTGGCTGTATCATCCAGGTAATTCCACCTACTTCCCTTTTCTTGTGGGCCCCATTTGGGACGGGGATTCTGTCCGACCTGATTCGGTTGTGTCCACCAGAGTGCTTAGTACTGTGCGTAATAATTATTATTATTAGTTGTGCCCAAACCCGAGGGAGGCAGGGTAGCCTCGTGGAAAGAACGGAGCAGAGCCCTGGAAGTCGGGACCCCAGGGCTTCGATCCTAGCTCTGCCACTGATCTGTTGCGTGAGACTGGGCAACTCACGTGACCTTTCTTGTCTTCCATCTCCTCATTTGTAAAATGGGAGTGAAATACCTCCTCTCGGTACCTGTTAAATTACAAGTCTACTCGATTCTGAGAGCGGGCCAGGGACTGGTTGATAAGTTCACAGTGTTTCCGCCCTAGTGCTTGCTCATAAATACCACTTACGAGATACCATAATCATAATGAAAGTGGATCTTCAAGTAAATGAATTCTAGAAAAGCAGCGTGGCCTAGTGTACAGAGCGTGGGGTTGAGAGTAAGAAGGGCCTGGGTTCTAATTCCGGCTTTGCCACTCATCTGCTGTATGACCTTGAGCAAGTCACTTCTTTTCTCTGGGCTTCAGTTACCACATCTGTAAAATGGGGATGAAGAGAAGACTGTGAGCTTTATGTGGGACAGGGACCGAGTCCAACCTGTCTACCTTGTATCTACCCCAAAGGTTAGTGCGGTTTCTGGTACTTAGTGAGCTCTTAACAAACAATACTGTCCTTCCTCCTCCTTAGACTATGAGCTCCATGTGGGGAAGGGACTGAGTCCATTGTGATTAATTTGTATCTACCCCAGGGCTTAGAACAGTGTTTGACACACAGTAAAGTGCTTAACAAATCCCATCGCCATTATTACTGTGTCCCGAGGTTGCTAAGTAGCTGATGGGGCTAAGGGTAAAATGGTAATTTGCAGTAAATGGTAGTTTTCAAAATAGCACTGGGATGTGTCTATCTTTCAGTTCAACTTCTATTGAACTTCTATTGAAATCTTGAGACCTTCAGATTTCTGCAGGAGCAAACGCCCAAGTGATTGCTTATTTTAAAGAAACACTGAAGAGGTTAGGAGGTCGTGGTAGAACAGGGAGGCCGGGCGAGTAATCTGATCGGGATATCATAAACTCGACTCTTTTTTTTTTTTTTTTTAATCAGCAGCTTATTGCTGTGGAGGTGAGAGGACAGGTCTAGAGCAGTGCCCTTGGAGGGGAAATGAAGATTGCTACCTCTCCTTTTCTTTCCTTGGGAATTCGCTGGCCGACCTGAATGTTTCATCTGTTTCTGCGGGACCCGGACTTTTCAGCTGAGCTGGAATTTCCGCCACCTGTCTTACTGCCCGGCTCTAATTGGAACCGAGCGGCAAAGTTGACCTCTGCTGCTGAATCAAGTGAAAACGAGTCAGCACCCTGTCTCCTAACGTAACTCCTTGGGCCCTGAGAGCAAATGACACTGCCTGGTACACGCGGGCAAAAGATATTGCCGGAATCTGCCAACATACGGGGACCGATTCGCTTTATCCACAGGGAGAGGTGTCACACGGGGTCTCCCCAGCCCTCTTTGCAGGGCGACGGTGCCAGGACAGAACTCCATAGTAATCTCTTCCTCCCTCCGCCTTACGTAGACGGCTCTCGCCTCCCCCGACTTTTCACGCTCACGGCCGGAGAAGGCTTCTGGCGAGATGGTTAGCAACGTCTTTTCTATCCCTCTGGTGACCCAGGGTATGAGTAGTGTCAGAATGGTGAAACAAAACCTCAGACAATGTTGAATTCCCTCTGAAAACTGGGAATCAGTTGCTGAGGGTAGACCGGCATGGTAGACTGCCATCAAGAAAGGGATTCTATCTGAACAAAAGCTTCATAAAGAGAAAAAGAAGGTAAAAACGAAAGCAGCACCAGATGTTGCAAACAGTAAGTCCAACAGCATAACAAGGGACGGCGGTTTTTTTGTCTGCCCAATGAGGATGGAACTGTAGATATCACAGTGGCTTTTTCAGCCACAGCAGTGGAAAGAGCCTGGGCTTCGGAGTCAGGGGTCATGGGTTCGACTCCCGGCTCTGCCGCTTGTCAGCTGTGTGACTGTGGGCGAGTCACTTCACTTCTCTGGGCCTCAGTCACCTCATCTGTAAAATGGGGATTAACTGTGAGCCTCACGTGGGACAACCTGATTACCCTGTATCTACTCCAGCTCTTAGAACAGTGCTCTGCACACAGTAAGCGCTTAACAAATACCAACATTATTATTTATTATGAATCGTTCAATTATTATTCAATAATAGATGAAATTATTTAAGGGCAAGGATCATGGTCTATCAACAGTGTTTTAATCTCCCAAGAACAGTGTGGTACTCACCGAGGGTATTGCACCATCCAACATCCCTAAATTTCCCGTTTTCGATCCTAACTTTGGAATGAAACTTCTCTTCCATGGGTTTATCCAAACCCTTCTTGAGCCTGCTGATAGTTTTGACGTTCACAACTTTGTGAATGCAAGGTAAAAAGGGGAAAAATGGCCCACCCCACTTGAAACCCTGGAATTTCATGCCCCCAGAAACTGTGGGCATTTCTTGGTTGTAGTTATATAACAGAAGTTTCATCTGGAAGAGCATTGTAATCTAAGGCAATACTCCAGTGATCCACGTAAGGTCTTTCTTGATTTTTTTTCATGGTATTTGTTAAATGTTCACTCTGCGCCAGGCACCGTTGTAAGTACTAGGATAGAAACAAGTCCATATCCCACATGGAACTGGGAGTCTTAATTCACATTTTACAGATGAGGTAACTGAGGCACAGATAAATGAAGCGACTTGTCTGAAATCACGCAGCAAACAAGCGGTACAGCCGGGATTAGAACGCAGGTCTTCTGACTCCCAGGCCCGAGCTCTTTCCACTAAGCCACACTGCTTCTCGGGTCTTTACAGGAAAATCTTGTATTGCGAAGATCCACTGTTTCCAGGAAACCAGCAATGGGGGTTTTGATTTTGTTTTACCTGTGGAGAGAACGTGGACCAGCAAGACATGTCTGTGGTCTCTTATTACTGGCAGCACGGGAGGAAACGTGAAACGATAATAATGATGTGGAAAGGTGAAACAAGGAGCTTGCCTGGCCTTCTGTCAACTCAGGTTGATGAGATGAAACCAGCCCAGTCTGACTGAAAAAGGATTGTGTTCTCCTGGTGTGAACCTCCACAATCCATTCCGTGGAATTCAGCTGAATGGGAAACATACATTACCTTCGAGAAGCCTTACTGAGACCAGTCACTTCCCGAGACCCGTCATTTCATTGGATGGTTCATTTAAAGTACTTCTTTCTATACTCATGTAAGTGAACGTGATTAGATCGTTTAGGAAACATTCTTACATCACTGAGTCAGTCCAACTTTCGCACGATGGGTCATTGAAGAAATGACCAGTGTGCTTGCTTGTGTGGTTGGAAAAGGTGAGTATAGCCCAAGTTTTCCTTAACTTGACGCTTTGCAATATAATAATGATTTCCATCAATCAATCATTTACTGAGCACTTAGTCTGTGCAGAGCGTGGTACTGTTTGGGAGAATTCGGTATAAAAGTAAAAAGACACAGGCCCTTCCCACGACGAGCTTACAGTCTAGAGGGTACAATATAACAGAGGTTGTTGAAATGTTCCACCACAAAGTGTGCAGTCTAGAGTGAGGAGTTTACAGACTAGAGTGATTTTTACTATAATAGTATTCATTAAGAGCTTACCTTGTGACAAGCTCTATGCTAAACGTTGGGGTATGTACAAAGATACAAGAATACCACCTTTGTGTTGCAGAGAAATGGATGTAAAGGAGTGTATTTCATCAGATAGTTGGCGCTTTGTGACCCACCTGGCCAGCTTTGACTATAGGGATTTGGATGAAACAGTTTTCAGTACATTAATGCTAAGGATTTAAGGAAATATCCTGAAAAACCGAGTCCTTCTTCCTGCATAGTATGTGAATGTGTCAATCATTATTAGTCAGACTAATTCTGCCATGATTATTTCATTTGAGAACGCTGATTATAGAAGCACCAGAATCAATAATGGGAAAGATGGATTCTGTTGTTGTTTTTTTAAAAAAATGAAGCATTTCTCTAGTCCTATGTAGTTGCAAAATGCTGCAAAATCATTTATACATAGGGTTTCCACCACAATTATTTGTGGTACTCTGGTTTGAGTCTCTTGATTTAACAGAGGAGAAAACAGACCTTGATTGTGAAATGATTTGTTGATGTTCACATTTCCAGTCAGGGGTGCAGCCCAAGGTAACCACAATAACAATGATAATAATAATAATAATAATAATAATAAAAGTATTTGTTAAGCGCTGTCTATGTGCCAAGCAATGTTCTAAGCGCTGGGGTAGATACAAGGTAATCAGGTTGTCCCACGTGGGGCTCACAGTCTTCATCCCCATTTTACAGATGAGGTAACTGAGGCACAGAGAAGTTAAGTAGCTTGCCCAAGGTCACACAGCAGACAAGTGGCAGAAGAGGAATTAGAACCCACATCCTCTGACTCCCATGTCCCTGCTCTTTCCCCTAAGCCACGCTGCTTCCAGATCCACCCCCAAGTTATGATGATCCCAATCAAATATGAAAAGCATTGTGTGTGCAAATTAGCAATGACCCCTGAAAAGCTCAGATCTGCCATAATACAGAGAAACAGCAGATAGGAAAAGTGCTTGGGGCATAGTAAGCACTTAACAAATGCCATAGATATTATCATTAGTACTTGTAGCATGAAGTTTAGTTGTCCGTCATGATGGTATTAGAGCAGTCTTGCCTTATGAAAATAGGAAATAGATCCTTCTTGACATTAAAGCCACGAAATCAAAGAGTCGTAAGCAATTGACAAGTCATCTCTGCCTGTAGAGCAGAGCATGACCTCGAGGCTCTCCATTACTGTTACCAGCAAGCGATGAGGGGCAAGAATCCAGAGAAAACCCCCCAGTTCAACCCCCAGGTCCCAGTTATGATGATCCCAATCAAAAATTAAAATCACTGTGTGCAAATAGTATTAGTGCTGACCCTGAAAAGCTCAGATTTGTCATAAAAGAGAGAAACAGCGGACAGCAAAAGGCGACCAAGTTGTCTCAGTAAATTTTTTCTCCCTGTTGGTCTGAAGAGCCTCGTTGCTTGAAAAGAGGACTTCCAGCTGTAAAAAAACCAAAATTCCCGTTGAGACTGAACCCCACCAGAAGTCTGTACAACCTGGCCTGTGTGTTTCAAGCATCCCAGTGCTTCAGAACTCGGAAACTGCCAATATTTTTTTCTCTCTCTCGTTTTTTTCCATTGAACAGCAGGCCCATACATAAATGACAATTAAATAGAGGCATATGGGGAAATCCCCATAAAGAGAGCTGACTTCAATGTGTAGGATTTGTTCTGCCTTGGCAGGCTGCTGGCTCACTACTTGAGGAATTCGGGAGATCCTTTTAGCTTCTCTGCAACACTCTGGCCCATCGCGGATACGGATTTGATCAAATGCCCAGGGGAAGAATGTGAAGATCCTTTCATTCGGAAGACAGATTGAGGGAAACCCTTAGAAGGAGTCAGACAAGACCTTCACGCAGGATCCGGTGTCCCTGACTCCATTTCATCTGTGACCCTGTGAACCCCAAAAGTGTTCACTATTGAGAAGCCTCTTACGTCCGTTTGGTCTATGTTTTGCACGTACGGAATGGGCTTTTCCCCGCCCCGTTCCCATCTGCCTGAACCCCTGCCATCACGTTTCCTGCTGCCAGACTTTCCTTTTTTATTTCATTTTATTTCAAGTGCTTACTTTGTGTCAAGCACTCTTCTAAGCACTGGGTACGAGTAGCATACGAGTTAATGAGTTTAGACACAGCCCATGTCCCACTCGGAGCTCCTGGTCTATATCTCCATTTTATAGAGGAACTAACCAAGACAAACAGTTTCTCCAACCCTCTTGTCATTACTGGAGATAGAATGGTGGACTGGATTGACAATTAGTAGTCTCCAGAAATAGTATTGCCTATTTTTTCTTATCTTCCTTATTACTTATTCGACACAGCCAGCTATTGGATGATTAGAGAATTTTATGTTAGTCCCATCAAAAGTCTATAATTTGTACTTAAGTGATTAAGGGGAGATCAATCTGCATTATAGACATGTTTCTAAAGATGCAAATTCTGACTGCTGTCTTTAATTGATGCTCTCTCTCTTGTGCAAACATGCACGCACACTTCTCTCTCGCCTTCTCCCTCCACCTCTACTCCGTCAGGAAATCACAGGGTTTATCGAGGTGTGAAAACATCATTCAGATCAGCTTTCTCTCTCTCCTCCTATACTTTATCCTGCAACGCTCCCCTTCCTCCACCCAGCGCTGTATGCGACTCCCTCTGAAGCATCCATTTATTGCAGTTGATTTTCCTCACAGTGCCTAGAAAACATAGGACTGAATAATAGAAAATGGTGAATTTTCCACTTTTTGTTTTTTTCTTGAGATCGATCACAGAAAAATCTCAGAAGCAGTCGGCTGGTCTTATCCAGGTAGGGACATTTTGTGACGGAATTATGACCTCAGAAGGTCTTCTCTGCACACAGTAAGCGCTCAATAGATACAATTGAATGAATTTACCGGATTGACAACTGCTAGGTGTAGGAATGGTGAAAATAGTATTATAAACAGTAGTACTAGCATGTATCGAGTACCTAATAAGTGTAATGCACTCTACTGAGAGCTTAGTAAGGCTAAACCAGATAAGAGACACATTTCTGGATCACGGAAACCTTGCACTAGTGGGAGAGATTGACCTAAAATATTTACAGTCAAAATAGATAATTGAACCAACAATTGAGAAAGCATGGATGTGTCAGTGCAGAGGCTGTTTATGAGGAAGTACTCAAGTGTGACTAGTAAGTGCGTCATGCTTCTTGGATCAGGCCACCTTTTTCTCAGTCTGAGCGTCTCCCTTCCTGGATTCCGGGACTTCTCGAAGATCCCCTGGGATGGGAGGCCAAGGCTGGGAAGTGAGAAAAGCATAGATTTCTTCCTGCCTATTAGATAGAGGCAGAAGTGTCAGGTTATGTCCATGTATGGTTGGGGTTCTGATCCTAAAAACACTGGTATTTTCTCATGGCACGTACCCCTCAGCTGTAAGGTTGATGTTTAATGTTAAGTTTGTCTTGAGCATAGCTGGGGGAAAATGAGGTATTTTATGGGAAAATTAGCTCCCAAAATATGCCTAATTAATCCAGGCATAGCCATAGAATTAACTGCACGGAACGGAACGGGAGTTGTTTGAGCAATGACTTAACATTTGGAAAATGTGTCTGAATGAGTTACCGGCAGTCAGGTAAATTGGGTGTTTTCAACAGGGTAAAATAATTGGAAGTGGTGAATCTAAAATTGCTAATTTTTCTTTTCGGTATGAAAACCTTAGTGCTTTACAAAAATGAGGCTTCGCTTTCTTTTTTTTTTTACAAGCTATTGTGGCCCATTTCAAAGTCCTTGTTTTAAATTAAGGTTTTTAAAGAAGAACAGTCTGTGTGTCAATTTAAGAATTATTTTTGGTGGTGGTTTTCCTAATGGCAATTGGCAGAGACTTGTGTTCCTCTCTTTTCGTGGTATATATGAAAGATTTAAGATTGACTATGGTAGTGTCTTAGTATATGTCTAATTACTCTCAAGTTTCTTGATTCCAGTCAGTGATATCCGACCTAACTCAGTGCTGAGAACGCAGATTTGGTCCACGGATAAAATAGCCGATCACGTCGATCAACCATGAATGATTTCTTTCACTATTTAGGATAGGAGCAGTTTGGCTCTGAGTCTTGCTGAGTTACTCATCAAAGGATAGATTCGAATGGCCTCAGGAGCCTTGGAAATTGTGTCTTTGAACCTCTTCCAGTCAAACTCAGTATAACAGTTCTGCGCCCTCTGAGAATGTTTCCAAAGTCCTCGTGGTCCCTGGTTTTCTGCACCCCAATCTCTGCCCTCTCCCGTGCTTTCTCACTCCAACCGGTAAAGCCTGGGGGCAAGAAAGTGAAGAACAGAATAAAAAAAGCCAGCCTCCATTTGGAGTTATTGACAGGATGAGGCAAGAAGGGATGTCAAGCTTCAGACCGAATTGAAGGCCTTTAAAGCCGTGACGTTGTCCGATCTCCACTGTAAATTCGAAGCCTTCCACACGCGCAGCAGATCCAGCTTTGAGACTAGAGACATCAACATTGAAGTCTTGGAACACAGTCAACTCACCTGCCTTGAGGCAAATTTTGCTAAAAGGGAGGGCGGAACAAATATTTTAAAGACACGGCGAAGAGGAATCTCAAATATTAACAGGGTAGTTGTTCCGCGCTTACTATGTGCCAGAAACTGAACTCAGGGCTGGGGTCGATACGCGCTAATCAAGCTGGACACAGTCTGTGTCCCACAGGTGGGACCATAGAGAAGCAGCATCGCGGAGTGGATAAAACACAGGTCGGGAAGTCAGAAGGTCATGGGTTCTGATCCCAGCTCTACGACCTGTCTGCTGTGTGGTCTTGGGCAAGTCGCTTCACTTCTCTGTGCTTCAATTACATCTTGAATGAGCCCCCTTGTGGGACTGGGTCTGTGTCCAACCTGATTAACTTGTATCTACCCCTGTTCTGAGTACAGTGCCTGGCACATAGTAAGTGCTTATCAAATGCTGCATTTTTATTATGGGGCTCCCACCCCAGGTAACAGTTAACTGAGGCACAGCAAAGTTAAATGACCTGTCCAAGGTCACATGGCCAGCCAGCCGTGGACTCAGCATAGGAAGCCAGGTCCTTCCGACTCCCAGGCCTGGGCTCTATCCACCGGGCCACAATACGTCTTCTATCACTGGGACGCGGTAGGCAGTTTGGAGCCATCTGTAGTAAACAGCCTAATCTGGCGTGAGACAAGTGAATTTGTTTGATGAATGACAGTTTTTCTGCATACAAGTGAAGAATGGCTCATCTGTCACACAGAGTTCCAACCACACCCATACATCTGCATAGTCTTTAAACAGAAAGGGCAGTTCTACTTGCTCATGAAAAAGGAGGGAAAGTGGGGCGTCACCCATTCACTGCCCATAGAAGAGTAATCGGTTCTCTGTTACCCCCAAGGGGCAATTGATCCGGCAGGGCGTGTTTCAGGGAGAATCCCTGTTCTCTGGTTTTGATCTACCTTCTGGGGAAGAACCTTATCTACCAACTCTGTTATATTGCACTCTCCCAAGCACTTAATACAGTGTTTTGAAAGCCACGTGGCCCAGTGGATAGAGCATCAGAATCAGAAGGTCTGGGTTCTAATCCCGGCTCCGCCACTCATCTGCTGTGTGACCTTGGAGAAGTCACTCCAGTTTTCTGTGCCTCATTTATCTCAACTGAAAAATGGGGATTAAGACTGTGAATCCCTTGTGGGAGATGGATTGGGTGCAACTCCCTATCTACCCCAGTGCTTAGTACAACGCCTGGTGCAGAGTAACTGCTCGATAGCATAAAAGAGTGAGTTCTCAATATGTTCCATCGATTGATTGATCTACAGTCTAAATTGAATGTGGGCATCTTGGGCCCTTTCCCCGAGAAAACCACGGGAGATATTTTACATGTAGAAACGAGCTTTGGGAAGCCACATATGTTCCCCATTCCAAGTTCACCATCTCTCGGACATGGCAGCATGAAGGACGCTGACCTCAGCCAGTGTTTCGCCAGGAATCTGAGGGAGGCAAGACCCAGAGAGAGACGCTGAAGCCATTTCTCAGAATCGGTCACCCCAAATTCAAGCCTGAACATCCCAACTCCCCGTGAATGAGAGCGCCCAGTGAGAGATTCTTTTCTGATAGTCTCTGATGTCCGAACCTCCAAAGATTAATAATAATGATAATGGTGGTATTTGTTAAGCGCTTACTATGTGCAAAGCACTGTTCCAAGCGCTGGGGGGGATACAGGGTGATCAGATTGTCCCATGTGGGGCTCACGGTTTTAATCCCCATTTTACAGATGGGGTATCTGAGGCACAGAGAAGTGAAGTGACTTGCCCAAAGTCACAAAGCTGGCAAGCAGCAGAGCTGGGATAATAATAATAATGTTGGTATCTGTTAAGTGCTTAACTATGTGCAGAGCACTGTTCTAAGCCCTGGGGTAGATACAGGGTAATCAGATTGTCCCACAGGAGGCTCACAGTTAATCCCCATTCTACAGATGAGGTAAATGAGGCACAGAGAAGTGAAGCGACTTGCCCACAGTCACACAGCTGACAGGTGGCAGAGCCGGGATTCGAACCCGTGATCTCTGACCCCCAAGCCCGGCCTCTTTCCACTGAGCCACGCTGCTTCTACTCCATACTAAGCAGCATCAAAACCAATCAAGTCCCCGATATCAAAAAGCAATACCCGACCGTGAAACTAATATCTGTGGACTTCCGAAACATCTGAAGACCCATCCAGAAGCATGTCTGCTTCATTCCAAGTCTTTTTTTTTCCCCCATCATCCTGTAGTAATGTTCGACCTAGATAAGTTTGATGTATGTCTGAGGCGGTCACCACTCTGCATGACTCCACTTCTGTCTTTGAAATGGCAATATTCGGTTTCTAAGCTAGACCTCCCGGGCTGGAAACGTTGACAAGCAGATTCTATTTACACAGACACCTGAACATCCTTCTCTGTCACCCGAGGCTATCCCCAAAATGAGCTTGTAATGCTATAAACAACACACAGTGGGCAGTTAAGTAGAAAGGAAAAGTGCCTTAAGAAAAAAAAGATAGGCGACCTCAGAAAGAAATGGGTCATTCCTATTGCTCAAACTCTGAATTCCACAATCTGTAAAATGAAACTTCAAAACGGACTTGGTTTCTATATATTTTACAAATTCTTCTACTGAAAAAAATTAGGGAATTCCATGAGGGAATTTAAAGGAAATGAAAAGGTGATGTGCCCCCATAGAAGTGTTCCCTAAGTGGATAAAGCACAGAACTGGAAGGCAGGACACCTGGGTTCTAATCCCAGCCCTGCTACCTGCCTGGGGTATGACTTTGGGGAAGTCACTTAACTCCTCTGTGCCTCAGTTTACTCCTCTTTCAAATGGGAGTAAGATGTCTGTTTCCCTGCCTCCTTATTTCGATAAGCCCCTGGTTGGATTGCATCTGTCCCAACCCTTAGCCCAGTGCTTGGCTCATAGCCCTTTATAATAATGTCGCTATTTGTTAAGCGCTTACTACGTGCCGAGCACTGTTCTAAGCGCTGGGGTAGTCACAGGGGAATCAGGATGTCCCACGTGGGGCTCACAGTCTTAATCCCCATTTTACAGATGAGGTAACTGAGGCCCAGAGAAGTGAAGTGACTTGCCCACAGTCACACAGCTGACAAGGGGCAGAGCGGGGATTCGAACTCATGACCTCTGACTCCAAAGCCCGTGCACAGTTATTAATTATTATTTCAATTCATTTCAATATGAAATCGGAGAGGATGGTCAACCATTTTGAATCAGCTTTTAAAGAACATTGCAATTTGCCAAGAAGAAAAATATTGAATGAGCTTTTAAAAAACATCGCAATTTGCCCCCCCCCCCAAAATCTTTTATAATAAAAATAAAATCAAAATACAATGAAATTTGTCCCATCTCCGCTTGTCATTCCTATCCTCGAAGTTGTTTCTTCATGGAAGAAAACTATCTTTGGTCCCTAAGTTTCAGCTGTTATCATTCCTGTTGTTTTTGTGATGTCTCAAACCAGAAGTTAGTCAGTGAGGATCAGAGGCTACAACCTCTCACCTCTGAATGGAGGATGGAGAGAAGGTTTGGGATAAAGAGAATTGTCATCGTCACAAACATCAGTTTGTCAACCTGTATTTACTGATGGTGCACAGGCTGAAGACCAGGGGACTGAGTGTTTGGCATATCTGTAGTGTGAAATACATTTTCATAGGATTGGCGCAGTGGATAGAGCAAGGGCCTGGTAGTCAGACAGTCGTGGGTTCTAATTCCCTCTCGTCCACTTGTCTGCTGTGCAGCCCTGGGCGACACACTTCACTTCCCTGTGCGTCAGTTACCTCATCTGTAAAATGGGGACTGAGAGTGTGAGCCTCATGTGGGACAGGGACAGTGTCCAACCCGATTTTCTTGTATCCATCTCGGTTCTTAGTACACATCCTGGCATATAGCGCTTAAAAATACCACTATTTGAATTATTATTATAGGAACAATTTCCTTGATCAGCAAATTGCCTATCAATCATTCAATTTATGGCGTGGTTACTGTGTGCAGAGCACTGTACTGAGCACTTGGGAGAATATGATAAAACAGCAGATGTACTGGTGATCCCGGCCCACAAGAAATTTACAGGCTACAGTCAACTATGTACGCAATTGCAACTTGAGCCCCCTTATCAACCCAACAGTTGACTCAATTTAGTTATCTGAAAACTAAAGTCAATATGATGAAGATAATTCCGCATATTGTACAGTGAGCTGTATCCTACTTCCTATCCCTACCTGTAGCTCTCCGCAGTTTTCCGGCCTCTTTTACGATACCGACTCTCCAGGTTCGACATTAGGTCTCCTGCTGGGAGTAGCTTTTCGCGACCACTGCAGAGTGGGAGCTAAGTGAGAGACGTCTGGGTGCTTAAAATAAAAATATTTGTCAACTAGGCACCTGTTGCCATAGCTGTTACAGCAGGGGAGAGACCAGGTCTTGAAAAGTCAGGTGGTTCACTTGTTCTAGGTTGTTCTGAAGAGTTCTAGAGCTTCTGCCTGTAGATCTGGAAACTTCCAGCTCTGCAGGTGAAAGGGCCTGGCCCAGGCAGCTCGTCACAGTGTCCCCTGATAAATCCATACTTCTTCCTCCTGCTTTTCAGCTGAGAAGCTCAGTGCACATCAGAAATGGAACCGCAATTCCAGTCTCCGCACTGAAACGTTGCCTCCGCCAGAGGCCCGGTGGAACTTTAATCAGTCAGTCAATGGGATTTATTGAATATTTACTATGTGCAGAGCTCTGCACTACGTGCTTGGGAGAGTACAATACAACAGAATTAGCAGACCTGTCCCCTACCCATTAGAACTTACAGTCTAATAAACCCAGATTCTCCTTCCGCCCACACGTGCACCAGCGGATTCGGAAATTGTTGCTTTAATGACCCACATGGAAAGATTTTTTTTTTTTCCAGGGATGTAGCCAAGTCATTAATGATCCTTTCACTTTTCCAGCTCTCTCTGCTCACTTATGTGTGAGGGAGCCAATTACTGCAGTTCTGTTGCCATCTCCTCAGACTACAGTGTATTTCTTAATGTATACAGAGATCCTGGATATTAAGACCATTCAGGATCTTTGCGTCCGTTTGGGTGAAGTGGGCCAAACACACTAAATAGGCCAAGCGATAATTACCGTACCAACTCCTAGACGAATTTAAGATATTAGCCATATCATGGCTCGGAGCACAGGGCAAGGTAAGAGGATAGTTGTTTTGGGAGTAAAAATGGTTGTCTGTCAATGCCCAGCTGACCCAAACCTCCCGAGGAAGGTGTGAGAGGATAACTGGGCTGAGGGTGCTGCTGGAAAACTTCCTTTTTGCCTAGGAGGAAGGATTCGGATCTGTCTGTGAGCCAGAAGGGGAGAATCAAGTTCATTATCTTTGAGTTTCATGTCAGGATGCAGGAGGCTGAGGAAAATGAGCACCAGCTGTAGATGCAGGAAGAGCAGCCCATCTGTGCAAGAAGTTATGTTCGTGCCTGAAAAGAGGGAATATTCTTCACTGGCAATGCTCGTAGATGAAAAATATAAAAATACAGATAGAGGTCTCATGAATACTGAGAATTTGACATCCTCTTGTTGAATTTTCCTTTAACCTTCCCTTTCCTCCTACCCCCCCCCCCCCGAACTGATTTTTAAGTTTCTATGTCTTCAACAGAGCAATCAATATCTAGATCATAAACCCACCACGATTGGAAGCTTTATTAAGAATGTCTCACACGTAGGTTTCTAAAGAAAATAAATGGTAGGCGATGCCATTTTTGGTTGAATTATATCCATGGATTCTCATAAAGACTGCATACTTTAGAAATTGTTCCAGCTTTTATTATTCTCCTCCTTCTCCTCCAGCTCCCGCTCCTAATCATGTACTTTCAACTCTTCCAAACTTGCACATTTCTCCAGCACAGAAGAAAAATGTCCAGAAAAAGAAACTCCTGGAATTTAGTTTAGGTTTAGAGAAGTTTCCAACGGGCTTGCCCTCCTCAAGATAACTCTAGACCGTAAGCTCGCTGTGGGCAGGGAATGGATCTGTTATATTGTTATATTGTACTCTCCCAAGTTTGTAGTTCAGTGCTCTGCACACAGTAGGCATTCGCCATTAACTTTAAAGCACTTAATCACCTTGCCCCCTCCTACCTCACCTCGCTATTCTCCGACTACAACCCAGCCCGCACACTTGGTTCCTCTACTGTTAACCGCACTGTACCTCGATCTCATCTATCTCGCTGCCAACCTCTCGTCCACATCCCATCTCTGGCCTGGAACGCCCTCCCTCCTCATATCAGACAGATAATTGCTATCTCCCACTTCAAAGTCTTATCCAAGGCACATCTCCTTCAAGAAGCCTTCCCTGACTACGCCCTCCTCTCCTCTTCTCCCACTCCCTTCCGTGCTGCTCTGCCTCGCTCCTTCATTCGTCCTCCCTTCCGTCCCCACGGCAAATGTGTATACACCTGTCTATATCAGTAATTTATTTATATTAATGTCTGTCTGCCCTTCTAGACTGTGAGCTCGTTGTGGGCGGGAATGAGTCCGTTTGTTGTTATATTGTACTCTCCCAAGCATTTAGTACAGTGCGCACAGTAAGTTCTCAGTAAATACGATTGAATGACTACTACTGACTGATAACTTCCAAGAAAAAAGCCAAAGCCAAGAAGGTATAGAAAACAACCCTGCTTACCATTTACCTCCACTGGTCCCACTTATTAAACAAGTCAATGAAGAAGACAACGCGATCGCGTTAATTTTGTAGCAAGGCCCAATCAGGATCTGCCTTTCATCCTCACTCGTCTGTAGAGTTGGAACTGTAGAGGACAGAGCTGCTTTGTGTGGTTTCTTCAGAAAACTAAGCTCCTACTTCGTTCAGAACTATTGCCTTCTTCAGCCCTTCGGGGGTGTGGCTTTCGTAATAACATTATTTATTCAGAATTTACGAAATGCTGAGCACTGTGCTAAGATCTGGGAAAGATACAAGATAATCGGCTCAGACACCATCCATGTTACCCACGGTGGTCGTGGTCTGAGAGGAAGAGAGAATAGATGATGATTATTATCAATTATTATAATAATAATGTTGGTATCTGTTAAGCGCTTACTATGTGCAGAGCCCTGTTCTAAGCGCTGGGGGAGATACAGAGTAATCAGGTTGTCCCACGTGAGGCTCACAGTCTTAATCTCCATTTTACGGATGGGGTAACTGAGGCACAGAGAAATTAAGTGACTTGCCCACAGTCACACAGCTGACAAGTGGCAGAGCTGGGATTGGAACCCATGACCTCTGACTCCCAAGCCCGGGCTCTTTCCGCTGAACCACACTGCTTCTCTATAATGGTATTTGTTGAGTGCTTACTATGTGCTAAGCCCTGAACTAAGTCTCGGGGTAGATACAAGATAATCAGGTCCCACATGGGGTGTACGGTCTGAGTAGTGGGAGAACAGGTAATGAATCCCCATTTTGCAGATGAGCGAACTGAGGCTCAGAGAAATTTAAATGACTTGTCCAAGGTCACGAAGTGGGTACTTAGCAGAGCTGGGATTAGAATCCAGGTCCTCTGACTCACTGGCCTGTTCTCTATCCACTAGGCCATGCTGCCCCCCTAACATAGATTTATTATCCCCATTTTACAGATAAATAAACTGAGGCCCAGAGAAGTTAAGTGAGTTGTTCAAAGTCATACAGGATGCAAGGGATAGATTTGAGGCCAGAATCCAGGTCTCTTGTGCTCTTACCATTATGCAACTCTGCTTGCCACTTTCATGTTTTTAGCCAAGAGAAGGTTACAAAACAAAATGCAGTGATCTATATTTGGAATGTTGGTGTATTTTTTTCCCCTGCATCTCTTTTGTCTCTTTCTTTTCTCCATTTTTACACCCTTCATCCCCTATCCCACCCCCAACCCCGCCCGGGGACTCATTCACTCCCATGGCTTCAACTACATCTCTACAATAATGACTACCAAATCTACCTCTCTAGTCCCAGTCTCTCCCTCTCTCTGCAATCTTGCTCTTCCTCCTGCCTTTGGTACATCTCGCCCCGGATGTTCTCCCGTCACCTCAAACTCAACTGTCCATAACTGAATTACTCATCTTTCCTCCCATATTCTTTCCTCCCTTTGATTTTCCCATCATTATTGATAAAACCATCATCCTCCGCGTCTCAAAGTCTCAAAACTCAGCATTAAACTTGACTCATCTCTCTCCTTCAACCCGCTTGTTCAGTCAATCGCTAAATCTTGTGGATGCTATCTCACATCTCTTGAATTTGCCCTTGCCTCTCCATCCGAACTGCTGCCCTATCGGTTCAAGGATTTATAGCTCAACTACTGCATCAGCCTCCTCGTTGACCTCCCTGCCTCCAGCCACTTCCCTCTCCTCTCCATACTTCACTCCGCTTCCTGGATCGTGTTTCTCGGAAATCACTCCGCACATCATTCCCCTCTCCAGTGCCTTCAAGAGTTGCCCATCCGCCGCCGCATCAACGGAAACTCCTCACCACCGATTCAAGGCACTCAATTAACTCTGCTCCCACCTTACTTATCCTCACCCCTCTCCCACTACAACGCAGCCCACTCGCTTTGCTCGTCTAATATCAAGCTACTCACAGTCTCTTGCTCTCGCCTCCTCTTCCGTCTACCCTTTGCCCGTGCCCTCCTCTCTCCCTTGAAATCCCTCCCCCTACGTATCTTTTAGACCAGCACTCTCTCCATCTTCAGAGCCCTACTGAAATCATATCTCCACAGGTACGTCTTCCTGGACTAATCTCTCATCCGCTCTGTTTTCCCTCCATAATGCCTCTTCCATTCACTTAGTCTCACTGCCCAAGTAATTTGGTACTTCCCTGCATCTCCATATCACATAATAATAATAATGGCATTTGGTAAGCACTAGACTCCAGGGTAGAAACAGAGCAATCACAGTTCCTGTCCCAGATGGGCCTCACAGTCTCAATCTCCATTTTACAGATGATATAACTGAGGCCCAGAGAAGTGAAGAGACTTGCCCAAGGTCACACAGAGACAAAGGGCAGAGCCAGGATTAGAACCCATGTATCTATTCTCAGAATGGGTTGCTTCCCTACCTGTAATTTATTTTAACACCAGTGTCACCCACCAGATTGTAAGTTCCTTGAGGGCAGGGATCCTGCCTACCGACTGCGCTGTACTATACTCTCCCAAACACTTAGTACAGTGCTTTGCACAAAGGAAGGGCTCAGTAACTACCACTGATTAATGGATTGATCAACTTAGATGAATAAGGCAACCTTTTCTTATATAGGGAGTTGTCTTGTAACTTGCTCGTTTTCTCGAAGAACTTCTTGTTAAAGGAAAATCGTGTTAGAGAAAGAATTGATTCAAGCTAATACCATCACGATTGACATTTTGGTTAACAAATTCCTCTGTCATTTTTATAGCCACTACTGTTCCTCTATACTCTCGCCCCTTATTGTTCATTTACTAGATTAAATACGGCAAAATTGAAAAAACACTAAGAAACTAACAGTACAGGAATGCTTAGGCAGAGGTGGGAAGTGCAGAAACGGCATGTCCTAGTGGAAAGAGCACGGGCCTGGGAGTCAGAAGACGTGGGTTCTAATCCCAGCTCTGTCGATTGCTTGCTGGGTGACCTTGGGCAAGTCCCCTAATTTATCTGTAACTCAGTTTTCCTGTTCTCCCTCCTACTTAGACGGTGAGCCCCATGCAGGACAGGGATTGTGTCCAACCAGATTAACTTTCATTCATTCAGTAGTATTTATTGAGTGCTTACTATGTGCAGAGCACGGTATTAAGCGCTTGGAATGCACAATTGGGCAACAGATAGAGACCATCCCTGCCCAGTGACGGGCTCACAGTCTAAACAGGGGAGATAGCAGAGCAAACCAGAACGAAACAAAAACAAGATGACATCATCAAGAGAAATAGAATCAAGGGGATACACACCTCATTAACAAAATAAATAGGGTAATAAATAATATATACAAATGAGCACAGTGCTGAGGGGAGGGGAGGGGGGAAGAGCAGAGGGGGGAGGGGGAGGGGGAGCAGAGGGAAAGCGGAGGCTCAGTCTGGGAAGGCCTCCTGGAGGAGGTGAACTCTCCGGAGGGCTTTGAAGAGGGGAAGAGAGTTAGCTGGTATCTATCCCAGCACTTAGAACAGTGTTTGACACACAGTAAGCATGAAACAAATACAAAAATAAAAAAGTATAGCAGTATTTGACCTTAACCAATGCTTATGCCACCTTTCTTCCTCCACCGGATCTACTCCGCTAACTTGTGAATCATGTTATACCAGAACAGACTAATGCTGTAGCAAGAAGATTTTCTTGTTCTTCCATTGTGTTAAATCTAAATCACGTAATGAAAACACGTTAGGGCAGAACCGAGTGAATGCCTATCTTCCCAAACTTTCAATCAGTCAATTAAATAATCAGGGGGATTTGTGCTTACTAATTGCAGGGCGCTGTATTAAGCCCTTGGAAGAGTACAATACAGTGAAGTTGGTAGACTTGATTCCTGGCTTCAAGGAGCTTACAGCTTAGTTCCTCAAGATAACCTCCTCGCTGTAGCTTGATCTTGCCTCACTAGTGACCTCTGGCCCATGCGCTGTCTCTGGCCCGGAGTGCCCTCCCTCTTCGTATCCAACAGAGGATCACTTTTCCCACTTTCAAAGCCTTATTGAAGGCCCCTCTCCTCCGAGAGGCCTTCCCTGACTAAACTCTCATTTCCTCTTCTCCCACTCTCTTTGGCGTCACCCTCGCACTTGGATTTCCACCCTTTACTCACCTCAGCCCCACAGCACTTATGTTCATAGCCATGATTCATTTATTTATATCAAGGTCTGTCTCCCCCTCTAGACTGTAAGCTTGTGTGTCACCTTTTTTTTTTCAGACTCTTCAATTGCTTAATACAGTGCTCTGCACGTAGTAAGCGCTCAGTAAGCGAGAAGCAGCATGGTCCAGCGAGAAGCAGTGCGCCTAACGGATAGCACGTGGGCCTGGATTCTAGTGTTGATTCTGCCACATGTCCGCTGTGTGACCTTGGGCAAGTCACTTAATCTCTGTGCTTCAGCTTCCTTATCTGTAAAATGGGGATTAAGACTGTGAGTGCTATGTGGGACAGGGACTGTGTCCAACCAGATTAGTTTATATTCATTCATTCGATCGTATTGTGTCTACCGCAGGACTTAGCACAATGCCTGGCACATAATAAATGCTTAGGAAATGCCCCCCCCAAAATGATTGACAGATTGATTAATAACCTAAATGCTCTTTTTCCACCTTCTTGACCTTAAACATGTTTCTTCCCTTCTCTCAGGGCGTGAATTATTAGGAAAGAGCCCTGCTCTGTATTTATCATCATTGTATTCGATGCTGAGGGAGACATGAAGGGAAGATTATTCTTGATCAATTGGAAAATCCAGGCTGCGCTCCCAGCCCAACCATTAAGTGGAATTCCTACCCAGGAACCTTTTCTCCTTATTAGGCTACCGTCCCAGAATCCTTTGCTGCTCCGCATCCATTCCTCTTTATTTCCACGTTGGCTCACATCGGGGTTTTTATAGACCCGTGCTCCTTCCCCAGTGCCCAATTTCATTATTTCATCTCTTATTCAAAACTATTATGTGCTCCCTCGCCTTTCCTCCATATATTCCTGGTCCTCCAGGCCCCTTTCAACCATCGCCTAATGTTTTGCTGGCTCCGATTCGTACTTCTAATGAGTAGGTAATAAATGGGTAAAGCCCTCTGAAGCTAAAAAGCACCATTACCGCTGCTATTATCCTTCCTGCCTGACCCATATGAAGGTTTCCCCGTGTTCACCAGCTCTCCCATTTTAAGGGCACTGTTATAGACTCCGATGACCGCTTTCACGACAACATCAGCATCACTAACAAGGTCTCGAAGGTGAAGAATCGCACGTGGTTGGTTTTCTTGAACTTGGAATCTCCAAGAGAGGAAAAGAGGAATCCCAGCCCACATCGCAGTCAGCACGGGCCTTAGCTTTATTAGAGCTTGGTATCTAGAAATAGGTCCCTTACGGAAAGTGCTACACTCACAGGCAGGCCCGTGAAACTCGAACAGGACCTATTCCATAAATAAGAGCATCAGACGACAACCTCTGCACACGCACAGTGAACCTCAGGACGTATTCTTGATCATTCCTCTCCTTCCTCCCCCTCTCCCCACACCTTTCTCGGTAGCAAAGCTGTCACAAGGGATTCCCAGGCTATTCCTCTCCTGTTGGTGGATTGTCCAGTGGATTAACCTAGTTGCCATTCTGTTTTATGACAAGTATTTGAGTCTTACTGGTTGCTTCCATACCATGAACAATTCACGAACCATTCATTCATTCAATCGTATTTATTGAGCACTTACTGTGTGCAGAGCACTGTACTAAGCTCTTAGGAAAGTACAATGCAGCAATAAAGAGAGACAATCCCTGCCTACAGTGAGCTCACAGTCTACGGCAGGGAGACAGACATCAGTGCAAGTAAGCAGACACCACCATATATAAATAAAATTGCAGATGTATACATCAACGAGAATCACTGAGCACCTGCCGTGAGTTGAGCACTGTGCTAAGTGCTTGGGAGGGAACAACGGAGAAGCAACATGGCCTAGTGAAGAGAGCATGGCCCTGGGAGGATCTAGGTTCTACTCCCAGTTTTTCCATTCATCTGTTGTGCGACCTTAAGCAAGTCACTTCATATCTCTGTGCCTCAGTTACCTCCTCTGTAAAATGGAGATGAAGACTTTGAACCCCATGTGGGTCAGAGACTGTGTCCAAACTGATTAACGTGTATCTGCCTCGGTGTTTAGTACAGTTTCTGGCATATAATAAGGGCTCGTTACGGGGTCAGGTGTGGAAGAACAGGGAAGAGGCTAGGAGCTAGCGTTTGGCCCCAGTATCGGTTACCAGAGTTCCTTTTGGTGATGAGGGAGCCAGGAGCGGAGGAGCCACTGAAGCAAGAGGCCCCGAAAGGTTGTCGACCTCGAGTTGCGTATAGGTTAGGTTGCTATGCACTTACAATTATTCATTCAATCAGATTTATTGAGCCCACAAGTAGCTTACAGTCTACGGGAGGAGACGGACATTGAAATAAGTTGCAGATAAGGGAGACAGTACAGTGTAAGGATACAGTGAAGCAGCGTGGCCTGGCGGAATGAGTTTAGGCTTTGGAGTCAGAGGATTTGGGTTCTAATCCCACCTCTGCCACTGATCTGCTGTGTGACCTTGGACGGGTCGCTTCACTTTTCTGTTCCTTGGTCACCTCATAGTTAAAATGGGGATTAAATCCTCCCCTTTCTGATTTAGACTATAAGCCCCATGAGCGACAGGGACCGTGCCCAATCTGATTACCTTGCATCTACCCCAATGCTTAGAATATTGCTTGACTCAAAATAAATGCTTAACAAATACAATAAAAACAAGGTATATCCAGAATTATCCAGGCTAGGGATCTGGTGAGGCAGAGCACTAAATAGACCATGTAAAGTGTGAATGCATTTTATAGTCACTGACCTGTCAGAAACAGTTTTCCTTTTGGCTTCAGTAGCATGAAACAAATTAGGCAAAGGAAAACATAAATAAATAAATGTCTTCCTTTTGAGTTTTGTTTCTGCCTTCTCAGATTGGGGGGTGGCTGGGAGAGTTTATAAAGCGCAGTGCACATCTGCTGTCCTGAAGCCAACTTTCTCGTTGGCCTGATAGCTATGCAGAAGGTGTTGTGCGATCAACCAGTGAAGCCAAGCGGAAAAGACCTAAGCTCTCCCTGTCGGTCCACTTTGCTCACCCCCACAAACTGCTTTCCTGAAAAACTTCCCTGCTTACATCTCCCCTCTCATCAAATATCCTCCAGTAGTTGCCTATTCATCTCTACTAATCACTCAATCAGCCCTTTCTCCTCAACTCTCACCCTCCTACTTTTAGAAGTCTTTAGAGCATCTCTCTGTCTCCGAGAGGTGTGAGCAGATTATCGGAAAATGCTCCTCCAAATCCAAGCCCTTGATTTGAGACTCTCCTATTTGGCTCGTTTGATGAGCGATGGCTAGGTCCTGTTCACAGAGGCCAAAGAGCGAGGGCTTGGGAATCAGAGGTCATGGGTTCTAATCCCGGCTCCGCCACCGATAAGCTGCTTGACCTCGGGCAATTCACTTTACTTCTCTGTGCCTCCATTACCTCATCTGTAAAATGGGGATTATGACTGTGAGCCTCACCTTGTATCTACCCCAGCACTTAGAACAGTGCTCGGCACATAGTAAGCACTTAACAAATACCATTATTATTATTATTATTATTACCTCCCTCCCTTAGAAGAACCCATACAGGAACTTACCCAAGCTTTTGTCTCCTAAGCCTTCCCGAAAGCCAACTACGCAGATTTTTTTTAAAACCGAAAGAAATTGAAGTAGTTCTTTCAATTGATTCTAAGCCCAATTTCCCCTCCATCTGAGGGGGTGCTGGACTGTGCCAAAGCTGGTTTAGATTCTTGAGACATCTCCTCATGTTTTTGCAGGAGAGAGATAGCGCTTTGCACATAGGAAGTGCTTGACAAATACCAAAATTATTATTAATTATTATTATAGGATGATTAGCCAACCCAGCCCAGCCTCCGGTGAAGACAGGTGCCAGTTTACCTGTTGGACTAGGGATCGAGGCACGTGAAAAGCTGTGATTCACGGGAAATACCTGTATGAAGGACCCTCTCAAGTGCTTAATATGGTGTTCTGCGCACAGTAAGCCCTCAATGAATATGATTGATTGATTGATTAGTGATAATACTCCCATTTAGTTGCCTAGAACTGCCAACTCTCATGCAACCAAAGAGAAGCAGTGGTGTCTAGTGGAAAAAGCACTGGGAGTGGGAGGATCTGGGTTCCGAACCCGGCTTTGTCTGCTATGTGACCTTGTGCAGGTTACTTAACTTCTCTGTGCCTCAGTTTCCTCATCTGAAAAATGGGAATGAAATCTCGACGAAATCCTCCTCTCTCTGACTTAGACTGTGAGTCCTACGAAGATTAGGGACTGTGTCCAACCTGATTATCTTCTATCTATCCCAGAACTTTGAACTGTGTTTAACACATAGTAAACACCTAGCCAATACAATTTTTTAAAAAAAAAAAAACACCTTTAATGGGCAACAGATAATTTAATGTTGTTTCTAAATCCTGCTACTTTAGTCAATGCCCAGTGAGGTAAAAACACAAAAGTAGATAACCAGATCAGTCAATCAGTGGTATTATTGAATGCTCACTGTGCAGAGGACTGTACTAAGCACTTGGGAGAGGACAACACATTTGAGCTCATAAACTTGGTCTCTGCTTATAAAAAGCCTGCCAGTAAGATCAGCAGCAATGACATCCCAAAATGCTATCAATTCACAAACAGTTGAGGTAGGGATGCTTTCCAAACAGAATCTCTGGACCTGTATCATGAAAAGAATGGATGTTAGCAGGAAAGAGCGTGGCCTAGTGGGAAGGGCATGGTCCTGGAAGTCAGAGGGACCTAGGTTCAACTCCCAGTTCTGCCCCTTACCTGCTGGTGACCTTGGGTGAGTCACTTCACTTGGGCAAGTGCCTCAGTTTTGTCATCTGTAAAATGGGGATGAACAGTCGGCAGCGTGGCTCAGTGGAAAGAGCACGGGCTTTGGAGTCAGAGGTCACGGGTTCAAATCCCAGCTCGGCCATTTGTCAGCTGTGTGACTATGGGCAAGTCACTTCACTTCTCGGTGCCTCAGTTACCTCATCTGTAAAATGGGGATTAAGACTGTGAGCCCCACGTGGGACAACCTCATTCCCCTGTGTCTACCCCAGCGCTTAGAACAGTGCTCGGCACATAGTAAGCGCTTAACAAATACCAACATTATTATTATTATTATTATTATTAAGATGGGGATGAACACCCTTAGGCTATGAGCTCCTGACGAGAGGGCGATTGTGTCTAACCCAATTATCTCGTCTACCCCAGTGCTTTGTTAAGTGCTTGGTACAGAGTAAGCACTTAACCAAAACCACAGTTATTATTATTACCGTGATTAGAACGCCCAAGCAGATACTAGGTAGTGAACAAAAAAAAAAGGGGAAAATTTAAGTAGGGGTGGCAGAACAAAATCTCAAGTAATGCGATGTATCAGTGAAATGTTGGAAGACAACAGAGAAACAGCGTGGCTCTGTGGAAAGAGGCCGGGCTTGGAAGTCAGAGGTCATGGGTTCGAATCCCGGCTCTGCCACTTGGCAGCTGTGTGACTGTGGGCGAGTCACTTCACTTCTCTGGGCCTCAGTTACCTCATCCGTCAAATGGGGATTAACTGTGAGCCTCACGTGGGACAATCTGATTACCCTGTATCTACCCCAGCGCTTAGAACAGTGCTCTGCACATAGTAAGCGCTTAACAAATACCAACATTATCGATTAGACTGTGAGCCCGTCACAGGGCAGGGACTGTCTCTATCTGTTGCCGAATTGTCCATTCCAAGCGCTTAGTACAGTGCTCTGCACATAGTAAGCGCTCAATAAATACTCTTGAGTGAATGAATGAACAGAGCCTGGAACGTGGCAATTAAAAGCGCATCTCCTCTCCATGAAAACAGGTTTGGGGAAAAATGGCATGCCAAGAGACGGTGTCAAAAGTAATGCCATTCTTCTACGTGGAGGCACATGAAGGTTGACCAAACCCAGAGGCATGTACGAGGTCTGGCTATAAATTGCGTTTTCTTAGAGAGGGAACATCCTAGAGGGACCCGGGATCGCTGTAGGAGAGGGATAAGCATTTGAACAACGTGTTAGAGAAGCAGCGTAGAGTAGTGGAAAGACAATGGGCCTGGGAGTCAGAAGACCTGAGTTCTAATTCTACTCCATCACCTGTCTGCTCTGTGGCCTTTGGCAAGTCACTTATCTTCTCTGTGCCCCAGTTACTTCATCTGAAAAAGAGGATTAAATCCTCCTTTCTCTGACTTAGACTGAGAGCCCCATGTGGGACAGGGAGTGTGTCTAACCTGATTATTTTGTATCTACTCCAGTGCTTAGGACAATGCTTGACACATATATACAATAATAATTATATATATATAAGGAGTATAATTAGGCAAACTAATTTCAATATTTCATAAAGCCTGAAGGGACCGGTTTGCTTCCTAGAGAGGAGCTTACAGTTAGTTATCTCTCTCCCAGATGTCACTGAGATTTGATGGCTCCTCCCCAGACAGAGTAAAGTTGGAGGAGGAAACAAAACGAAAGCTTAAACCTGGGGGGGGGGTGGGCATCATCACCTAATGGAGCCATGAGATCCACATTCTAGTCCCAGCTTGGCCATTGATAACCTTTCTGTGCCTCAGTTTCCTCCTTTGTAAAATTGGGGGTAAGAGTCTTGCTCTTCCTGCCTCTTAGTTTGTGAGCCCCATGGTGGGGCTGTGTCTGTGTCTGATTTGATTATCTTGTAGCCAGCTCAGTGCTCAGCCCAGTGCTTGGCACCTGGAAAGAACTTAATAAAATCTATTCATTAATGTCATTACTGCTGGAGAGAGCTCACCCACATATCTATAAGGGTAACCAACTGGCGCCAATCAGATCGCCAAAGGGGAGACTTGAGAAAGATCTTTATCAGCTAATGCCCAGTGCTAAAATACACCCCCCCCCCAACACTCCCTTATTTTCATTTCTCCCCTTTTATTTCTACTTCCTCTGAACCAGGAGAGGGGCGATATTTTCCAGGCTGCATCTCCTTCTTGAAAACAGGACTTTTTAGAACCTGCATAAACTTCCCCAGAAATAATTAAATTTTTAGAACCTGTCAGCAGAAACTGGAGAAGAAACGAAACCTCCGAGATTGCTTGGCCTACTTTGCCTATTTACAGTTTAACTTCCCGCAAGGTCAAAGAACACAAAGTAGCAAACGCCCAAACGTTTCTACGGGATGTGTTTGGAAGGGAGTAGCCTGATGCTTTTAGCACTCTCTTGGTTTTCCTTTCATCACTAAAGAAAACTGCATTTTAGCGGTCAATCTGGGTCTTCCATTTCCACCTCTCCCTCACCCAAGCCCTGATAGCCTCTCCGCTTTCAACAAAAAGGACTCAGGGAACTCAAGGGCCTGCAGTGAAGAATGGTTTCTTAAATGCCCCGGGAAGAAGGTGAAGCGGTAAAATCAGTTTCCCCATATTTAATTTATTACAATCCTCTCTGAGACTTTGGGAGCGGCAGCATTCGGTGGAAAGTAAACACTTGGAGAAAGAGTATACCGGTCGATCAGTCGGTCAGTGGTATTTATCGAGTGCTTATCATGAGCAAAGTATCAAGTCAAGGTACTGCAATCGGGCTGGGGAAGAGATTTCTCCAAACGCTCTGAGGACGGCACATGTTTCTAGTACTAGAATCGCTTTCCTATATGAACTCAAGGACTCTGAGTTCTTGTACTTCTGTTCATGGGTTATGTGGCCAACTTCCAGGAAGGGGGACTTTTTCATGTAGAAATAAGGGCTCTGCAATCATTTACCCTTAGTTCTTGAATGTTTTACAAGATTGCCAGGAAACAGCTATACTCATGGAAATTAAGTGACCATTTGTCACAAATAAGTGTTTAAGGTGCAAGAAGGAAATTAAATACACTGAACTAGTTCATAATGCCCATGGACACATCTCTCCCAGGACGCCCCACCTCCATCGTCAGTTGTTCTGGTAGCGTATCCGACGAGTTTTCTTGGTAAAAATATGGAAGTGTTTTACCGTTACCTTCTTCCGCAAACTTGAGTCTCAGCCCTCGGCTCCCTCCCAAGCCGTTGCGGCCCAGCACCGGGGAGTTTTGACTTCTAGCAGAAGGCCTTCCACTCGCTAGCCACTGCCTGAGCTAGGAATGGAACGGGTAGACCTCTGCTTGACTCTCCTGCCTGTAGCCGCGGCTGGTAGAGGACTGGAAACTCTCCAGGTGTGATCCTGAGGGGGGATTTCCCTTCCTTACTGAATCATTTTTTCACTTCACTCTATTCTCTCCATCCCCAACAGCCCTTCTGTACATATCCTTAGCTACTTGGTTCTCTCTCTCTAGACCGTAAGGCAGCAAACACGTCTACCAACTCTATTGTATTGTAATAATAATAATAATAATGTTGGTATTTGTTAAGCACTTACTACGTGCAGAGCACTGTTCTAAGCGCTGGGGTAGACACAGGGGAATCAGGATGTCCCACGTGGGGCTCACAGTCTTAATCCCATTTTACAGATGAGGTAACTGAGGCACAGAGAAGTTAAGTGACTTGCCCACAGTCACACAGCTGGCTAGTGGCAGAGCGGGGATTCGAACCCATGACCTCTGACTCCAAAAGCCGGGCTCTTTCCACTGAGCCACGCTGCTTCTCAGTGTACTCTCCCAAGCTGTTTGATCAGTGCTCTGCACCCAGTAAGCACGCAATGAATACAAGTGATTGATTGGTTACTTCCTTAACCTGAAATTCTTTTTATTGTTTTCCCCAGCTAGAATGTAAGCTGCTTAAGGGCAGAGATTGTGTCTACTTACTCTATCGCACGCTACCAAGAACTTATTTTAGTGCTCTGCCCACAGGCAGTGCTCAATAAATACCAGCGGGGACCCTACATTGCCTCAACTTACCCAGTCAGCCCACAGCTTGAGCTGGGATAAGTCAAGGTAAGGTTTGGCTCTTCTAGGGCTGATTCTTGGGGTTTCCCCAACCACCTTCCCACTAAAAGCATTTTGGCTCAGTGATGACTTTATAGTAGAAGTAAAAAAATCAACCGAAAGAGCCCGGGCTTGGGAGTCAGAGGTCATGGGTTCTAATCCCAGCTCCGCCACTTGTCAACTGTGTGACTTTGGGCAAGTCACTTCACTTCTCTGTGCCTCACTTACCTCATCTGTAAAATGGGGATGAAGACTGTGAGCCCCACGTGGGGCAACCTGATCACCTTGTATCCTCCCCCAGTGCTTAGAACAGGGCTTCGCAAATAGTAAGCGCTTAACAGATGCCATCATTATTGAAAGATTCGGTCTCCCCTTGACTGAATGGTGGGATTCAAGGTAGTGATGCTACACTGTATTCTGGGATATCGAGTATTTAGGGGCGATTGCGCCCCGGCTCTGACCTGCCACAGTCTCAAGGCCGAGTCCCTCGCACTGCTGCACCTTCTCTGTTATGATAGGAGCCCTGGGCATGCGCGTTCCGGGCAGGTAAACACCTTACGTAAGTTGTTTTGCTTTTTTTAGCGATGTCACGCGGCATATAAAGAGGTGGCGCTAGCTGGGTGGGGTGCGTCTCCTGTGCCCTGCCGCCATCCAGGGCCGTCCCGTAAGTAACTTCCCCAGATAAACCACTTCTGTAGATATCTCACTAAGCCTGACTGGCGTGGTCTGCTTCCTTTTCCGGAATCTGGGCAACTCGACGGCGTGTGTCGTGACAGGGTACTTTTCTGAGGTAGCCGCCGGATCAAAGCGTGGAGTGGGGGCTAAATAGGACTTCATATTCCAGAATGCAGTGTGACAGTGCCAGTTTGAGGGCTGCAGTTTGGCGAGAGGCAGAATTCAGAGTTGCTTAGTGGATAGAGCATGGGCCTGGGAGTCAGAAAGACCTGGGCTCTAATCCTAGCTTTACCACATGGCTGCAGTGTCACTTTGGGCAAGGCTCTTAACTTCTTTGGGTCTCACTTACCTCATCTGTAAAATGGGGATTAAGACTATGAACCTCAGGTGGGACAGGGCTTGTGTCCAACCTGATTAACTTGTAACTATCCCAGCAGTTACGACAGTACTCGGCTCATACTGTGCGCTTTACGAGTACTGTAATGATTAGAAAAAGGGCCTATCTCATGCCATGAAAAATACATTTCAGGATCCAGGCAGGCCAGATGCACAGCTTTACAATGTCTAGCAGTTTCAGGCTAAGTTTAGACTGCACTAGATGCAGGCCAGATTTAGAGACCCCTAGAGTCCTACCTCAGGGGTTCTCTTAATAACTGTAACGGCACTCCCAAGTACACTTTGTCTAAAGGCTTAGCAAGTCCAGTTATATCAACCGGGCTGTCCCTCCAGAGTTAAACCATAGCTGAAGTTCCCTGGGTGATTCGTGGCGCCCCTTCCAATTGCGAGTTATGGATCATTGTCTGCCCTCCATTCCCAGAAACCCCACCTGGGGAGACATAATCAGCAAGGGACAGGAATTCCCCCTTAAGGACAGTTTGACTGGGGAACAATTCCGCTTACCGGTGTTGCCCACGGCCACCACCCCCCGACTAACGCTGGCCTCGGAGACATTTGAAGCGAGGCAGCGTCGATCGCCAGAATAGCAAGCCCTACTACGCTACGCTGATCTCTGCCCGAGTAGATTGAAGGAAGGCGGTGTTTCTTTCCCAGGGACTGTAACTTATCGCGTGTGTTTTCTGTCGTTTTTGTTTCGGCTGCGGCATTCGTTAAGTTGTTACAATATGCCAGACACTCTCCTAAGCGCTGGTGTAGGAACCGGCTAATCAGGTTGGACACAGTTCAAAGTCCCACATGGGACTCGCGGTCCTAATCCCCATTTTGCAGATGAGGTGGTTGAGGCACAGAGATGTTAAGTGGCTTGCCCGAAGTCACACAGCAGACAAGTGGCGGAGGCAGAATTAGAACCCAGGTCCCTCCGATTACCAGGCCCGTACTCTATCCGCTTGGCCGTGCTGTCTGTGAAAGAAGCACCAGAAGCTTTCCCCGGAAAATCCTTCCACCTCTGAAGGCGAGGGACCGAAAGCAAGTGGCTAAAGAGGAAAGAAGATCATGAGGTCCACATGGGACAGGAACGGTGTCCATCTTGATTCACTTATATGTACCCCAGGGCTTAATACGGTGTTTGGCACATGGTCAGCACTTAATAATTACCATTAAAAAAAAAAAAAGGAAGCCCCAGAACAGGATAATCCTTACACTGGAAGGTGAGTCCCTTGATAAATGAGAATTTTCTGTATTCTTTTCCTGTCTCTTTGTCATGGGGAGGCTCACTCAATAACAAAAGCCAGTGAAATAATTAAACTAGATATTCTCATCCTTTTAGACTGTAAGCTTATTGTGGGCAGGGAATGTGCCAACCAACTGTTACACTGTACTCTCTGAAGTGCTCAGTACAGTACTCTGTACACAGTAAAAGCTCAATAAATCACTTCAACCGTGACTGGCTAAAATGAAATTTACAGAACAATATTAAAACTGAATACTTTCCTCTTTCTGGGTGTTGGCATCTTTCATTCAGGCTAGCTGGGGCAGGCCAGATGGTAGGGATAGGGTAGTTTCAGAGAGCCAAGACACAGGGCAACCAGTCCTCAAACCTCACTCAACTGAGATGGCCATTTTCTTCCTCCTTGAATGGGAATATTCCGGTTTATCACCCCAGGAGAAGTTAGGCGAAGCCCAAATTAACTTTAGACCTAAGCTGAGACTGCAGCATGAAATCGTGTGGACACTCTGATTTCATCTTCCCCAAAGAGTTCCATTTTATATAAATTGCAGAAAACCCTACACATATTAACGTTTACTTTGGTTGACTGAGTCAAATGAAAAAAAAAAAGGGAGTGGGGTTGGTGGGGAGAGGGAGAAATGTCATTTCCAGGAATAACATCCATTATCCCCTGATGCAATTTTTTCTCTCCGGAGGGCATTTCCTGGCTTGGATTTTCAAACCCCACCAATGGCTGCATTTTCAATAGGAATGCGGCAGATGTGTTTAGCCCCAGAAAGGCTCTCGCGTTCAGGGTGGAAATCCACTTTTCCTTCCATATTTTTCAGGCTTGTATTCACTCTCAAAGTATTGGCTCTCTTCTCCCCAGCCACGGCCCAAAGCCGGGAGTTTGGACACTGAATCTGTGTGGACCGGACAGATTTAATTATTCTTTTTTAATTGAGTACTTACTGTGAGCAGAGCCCTTTACTAAGCACTTGGCGGAGTTGGTCGACGCATTTTCTGCCCTAAGAGAGCGGGTCAGAGCAGACTACGCAGACTTTTCCTTAGTATCAAGGAGCCCCTCTTCCTAAGGCTCTGGATAGAGCCCAGGCTTTCAACCAGTGGATCCACCACCCACTCTTTGCTTTGCTCTCGTTGAGAGAGGAGGCTAGGGGTCAGAGAGAGAGAAGAAAATGGAGATCAATTGCCCCTGGGTCCTCTCAATTCAATAATAATAATAATTATGGTATTCGTTAGGCGATATGTGTCAAGCACTGTTTTAAGCTCTGGGGTAGATCGAGAAGCAGCGTGGCTCAGTGGAAACAACGTGTCTCAGTGGAAAGAGCCCAGGGTTGGGAGTCAGAGTTCATGGGTTTGAATCCCGGCTCCGCCACTTATTATTATGTTGGTATTTGTTAAGCGATTACTATGTGCAGAGCACCGTTCTAAGCGCTGGGGTAGATACAGGGTAATCGGGTTGTCCCACGTGAGGCTCGCAGTTTTCATCCCCCCATTTTACAGATGAGGTGACTGAGGCCCAGAGAAGTGAAGTGACTTGCCCACAGCTACCCAGCTGACAAATGGCAGAGCTGGGATTCGAACCCATGACCTCTGACTCCCAAGCCCAGGCTCTTTCCACTGAGCCACGCTGCTTCTCTTGCTGGCACTTGTCAGCTGTGTCACTGTGGACAAGTCACTTAACTTCTCTGTGCCTCGGTTACCTCATCTGTAAAACGGGGATTAAGACTGTGAGCCTCACGTGGGACGACCTGATTCCCCTGTATCTCCCCCGGCGCTTAGAACAGTGCTCTGCACATAGTAAGCGCTTAACAAATACCAACATTATTAAGGAGCACGGGCTTAGGAGTCAGAGGTCATGGGTTCTCATCCCCGCTCCACCACCTGTCAGCTGTGTGACTTTGGGCAAGTCACCACTTCGCGGTGCCTCAGTTCCCTCATCTGTAAAATGGGGATGAAGATTGTGAGCCTCACGTGGGACAGCCTGATTACCTTTTATCTACCCCAGTGCTTAGAACAGTGCTCAGCACATAGTTAGCACTTAACAAATACCAAAATTATTATTATTATGGTCCATACACAGTAAGCCCTCAATAAATATGATTGAATGAACACGTGGGTTGAATGAGAGAGATGAGCTGAGGATAATGATGAGATCACAGGCTCCTGAAACAGAGAGGGTAGTGATATTAATAATAATAATATTGATGTTGGTATTTGTTAAGTGCTTACTAGGTGCCCAGCACTGTTCTAAGCGCTGGGGGAGATACAGGGTAATCAGGTGGTCCCACGTGGGGCTCACACACTTTTAATCCCCATTTTACAGATGAGGGAACTGAGGCACAGAGAAGATGAGTGACTTGCCCACAGTCACAGAGCTGACAAGTGGCAGAGCTGGGAGTCGAATTCATGACCTCTGACTCCGAAGCCCAGGCTCTTTCCACCGAGCCACGCTGCATTATCTAAGGTGTTGGGAAAGTCCGAAGGAGGATTAAGTTTGGGGAAAATAGTCTGATAGGGTCTAGGCCTGACGAGAATTAGCGGCGGCATTTGTTAAGCGCTTACTCTGTGCCCTGCACCGTGTTAAGCACTGGCTAGATAAAAGTTAAACAAATTGAACATAGCCTTCGTTTCACACAGGTTTCACTGTCTAAAGGGGGAGGGAGAGCAGGCACTTAATCCCCATTTACAGATGAGGAAACTGAGGCCCAGAAAAGTCAAGTGATTCATCCCAGGTCACGTGAAAAACAAGGGGCTTGTCGTGAAGTGAAAAAGCAGAATGAATTTTAGGATGCAGACCCGAACACCGGGTTCAACTGGAAGATCGGAAGTATAGCCTTGCCTTTTTCAATTCTGGTTTTGTCAGTTTAAAAAAAAAAAAGAAGAATCCACAGAGAAAGGAACTGCCTATTAAACACTTATTACCACAGCTGAAGGAGATGAGGCTAGGGCTGCTGGGCCTCTATTGGATTTCAAATGATGACCGCTGATTTCCCAGCTTGAGGTGGTAACTGAGGGGCAGTTCTCCTAAGGAGACTGTCAACCACAAGCCACTGCTCGCTGCGGGGGAGAGAGAAAAGAGGCGGATGACTGGGAGATGTTGCAAGTGAGGCAAGTAGCTGCATGTTTTATAGGCGGCCCGTGTGTCTCGCCAATCCCGTCAGCGTTCATAAGCAGCCGGTTACAGCCAAGCTCATTTCTTTCAGGAATTTGAAGCTCCTGTGCGTCATTTAAAACGTGTCCATTAACCGGTTCTGTGTAGAACACTTCTGACTTGATCTAATGGGGGCTTGGCCTTGCCCATTCTTTTTACCTCGTTCATGAGGAGGGATTTTTTTTTTTTTTTTTTTGGTGGAGCACTGAGGTCCTGGGAACAAAGAGTCACACTTTCCCTCTCTCCCTCGGTGGGGGAAAGAGTTGGGGGTGGGAGGGGAGTGGGCGTGGGTGTGAGAGAGACAGATTTACTGCTCCAGATGAGCTGTGTGAAGCTTCCATTCTTTTCCCGCCGGCTCCTGGGGTGCTCTGGAAAGGATATTTACAGCAGGGTCAGCAGCCTGGATGTGTCTTTGGCCAGCAGTGGTTGCTTATCGGTCAATCATCAGTCAATAAATGGTATTTATGGAGTGCTTATTATGTTCAGAGCACGGTACTAAGTGGTTGGGAAAGTACAACTGAGTCAATAAATGTGATGAGAAACTTAGTGGAAAGAAGTGGCCTCGGGGAAAGATCAGGTTTGGGCGTCATCAGATCTGCGGTCTAATCCCAGCTTCTCCATTTGTCCGCTGTGCCGTGCTTGGACAGGTCAGCTCACTTCTCTGTGCCTCGGTACCCTCATCTGCAAAATGGGGATTCATTGTCTGTTCTCCCTCCTACTCGGTATGTGAGCCCCACGTGGGACCTGATTATCTTGTCTCTAAGCAGCGTGGCTCAGTGGAAAGAGCCCGAGCTTGGGAGTCAGAGGTCATGGGTTCAAATCCCAGCTCTGCCACTTGTCAGCTGTGTGACTGTGGGCAAGTCACTTCACTTCTCTGGGCCTAAGTTCCATCATCTGTAAAATGGGGATGAAGACTGTGAGCCTCACGTGGGACCACTTGATTAGCCTGTATCTACCTCAGCGCTTAGAACAGTGCTCTGCGCATAGTAAGCGCTTAACAAATACCAGCATTATTATAGCTTGACACCTAGTCAGCACTTAATAAATACAATAATTTTTACACCAAACACTGAGTTAAATTCTAGGATGGACAGATAATCAGATCAGAAACATCCCTCATCCCTAACAAGGCTCACAAGCTAGGCGGCAGGGAGAATAGACATTTTGCATTTTATCTTTATTTTCCACATGAGGAAATAATAATGTTGATATTTAAGCGCTTATTATGTGCCGAGCACTGTTCTAAGCGCTGGGGTAGACACAGGGGAATCAGGATGTCCCACGTGGGGCTCACAGTCTTAATCCCCATTTTACAGAGGAGGTAACTGAGGCACAGAGAAGTGAAGTGACTTGCCCACAGTCACACAGCTGACAAGTGGCAGAGCTGGGATTAGAACCCATGACCTCTGACTCCCAAGCCTGGGCTCTTTCCACTAAGCCACCCTGCTTCTCTGAAACAAGGCACAGACAGGCTAAGTGACATGCCTAAGGTCACACAGCAGGCCAATAACAAAGTTAGGATTCGAATTGGGTCTCCCGACCTCCGGTCCCAAGCTGATTCCATCAGGTCACACTGCCTTCGTAATTATAATCATTTTACATGGGTGGAATGTAGTCAGGGTCAAGGGGTCAGAGTTCCTTTCTGTCTCACGATAATTTGGTCAGTCAATGAATCAATGGTATTTAGTGAGCACCACAACGTGAAGACGACGTGCCTGCTGCCTCCAAGGAGTTTACAATCCATGGGGTGCATAAGGCACAATTATTTCGAAGAAGTGAAGGTGGCGGAAGAATCATGAAGTAGAATAACCTACCAGATTGAAATAGTGAAACGCTTGAATGGGCTAATATGTATTTAAATCTTAATATGTTAAAGAGCCAAGGGATGGTCTGCCAGAGTCCTGAGATTTTTTTTTAAATTTAAGTATTTTTACTTGTCTGCTGTGTGATTTTAGACGTCACTTCACTTTTCTATGCCTCAGCTGTGTCATCTGTCAAGTTGGGATTCATTACCCGTTCTCCCTTCTACTCAATCTGTGAATCCTGTGAGTCTGTTGTGGGATAGGGACTGTGATCAACCCGATTTGCTTGTATACCCTCCTCCCCCAGCCCCACAGCACTTAGTACAGTCCCTGGCACATAGTAAGGGCCTAATAAATACCACAATTATCATTATTTTATTATTAAGTGCCAGGAATCGTACCAAGCACTGGAATAGATATGTTTTTCAGATTTGTTACAGTCCATGTCCCACAGGGGTTCACAATCTTAATCCTTTTTACAGATGAGGAAACCGAGGCACGGAGAAGCAAAGTGACTTGCCCAAAGTCACACAGCAGACAAATGACGGAGCCGGAATTAGAACCCAGGTCCAGATGACTCCTCGGCGTATCCACTAGATCACGTTGCTTCTCATTCTTTCAATTGGATTTATTGAGCGCTTACTGTATACAGAGCACTGTACTAAGTGCTTGGAAAGTACAATTCAGCAGCAAATAAAGGAAATCTCTGCCCACAACAGGCTCACAATCTAGAAGGGTGGAGACAGACGTCAAAACAAGTAAACAGGCACGAGTAGCATCCGTATAAATAAATAGAATTATACACATCATTAATAAAATAAATAGAATTAAAAATATGTACATATATATACACAAGTGCTGTGGCATGGGGAGGAGTTAGAGCAGAGGGAGAGAGTGGGGGCGATGGGGAGGGGAGGGGGAGCAGAGGAAAAGGGGGCTTAGTCCGAGAAGACCTCCTGGAGGAGGTGAGCTTTCTGTCACAAGACAGGCACAAGACTAACGCAGACTAATTCCTGCTGTATCCCAAAAAGTCAGCGTACAGGTTTCACATCCGTAGAGAAGGTTGAGCAGAAAGCTTCGGCTGCTTCATATTGATACATCAGGGTGGGAAGAGGAACTGAAGCAGGGATCGTGAGAGATTCCCGGGCTGCTAACGTGGTCTTGTGGCCTAGAGGGACTCCATTTCAGGTGGGCAGACTCATTGATTTTCAGTTCCAGCTTCATTCGTAAAGCAAACTCAGTTAATGACAGAGAAACCACTCAGCTGACCAAAATTCCTCTCTTCCCAACCCCATCGTCCGTAAGCTTATGGATCGATCCAGTGGGGATGAAGGAAGAAGCCACTTCCAGCAAGAACTTGACCTTCGGGAATGCCCCATAGTAGCTTCCGGTTTGACAGGGAATATAAGGTCTAAAGTCCGAGATGGGGAAGAAATGGAGGAATGGAGAGAATGGAATAGAGATTCCCCGGCTGGAAGGAGATGCAGTTATCGTTGGTTAAGTTTGATTGGTTAACTCAGCAAGAAAAGTGGGAAGCGAAGCCGGGTAATGGAGAGGAGGAACTAACTGAATGGAGGAGCCCTGAGAGACCGGGATGACTGAAGGCCTAGAAGCCTGAAGATTAGCAGGCCTAAAAGAAGGTAATCAAGTGATTTTTGAGCTGGGAAAGCACATAAAAGCTTTCCATTCCTGTTTCTCTAGGCCATCGGGGACAATTATAGAAAAACGTATGAATGCCTTAGGAATGTACCAGAATCAGAATTCTGGTATATTTTTAATGTTAACTACATGTTACATGAAAAGCAGGGTAAACTAGTGGAAAGAGCTTGGGTCTGAGAGTCTGGAGACCTGAGGTCTGATCCTGGCTCTGCCACTCACCTGCTCTGGGACCTTGGGCAAGTCACTTCACTTATCTCTGCCTCTGGTTCCTCAACTGTAAAATGAGGATTAAATACCCGTTCTCTCCCCAGCTTTTACTGTAAGCCTTATGTGAGATAGGGACAGTGTCCAAACTGCTTATCTTGCATCCTATAGCTTGCATCCTCAGGGTTTAGTATAGTGTTTGGCACATAGTAAACCCTTAACAAATACCACCATTATAATGAAAGAAGTGACAGGACTTGGTAGGCTCCAAGATAACAGCAAGGATTATTCAGTCACGTAGCTGAAGCCAGGACCTGGGTGAGTTCATCATTTAAAGATCTTTTCAGATTAACAGTGCTTGCTGCATAGTAGGCACTTAATACCCCAGTTATTAGTGTTATTTTATCATGGTTTCTGAGTTTCTGTTTCCCGAAAAAGCCTAAGGTGCTCTGGTTTACACCAGGAGTTGTTTCAAATATTAGCTTTTCTTCATTTGTTTATTTGGATTCAACTAAAGGCAAGTTTCTTATTCTATAGTAACTCTATTTTCCTCTGCAAGAATGCAAAATAGAGTCTGGTGGGGAGGCGGTCGAGGATGAGGTCCCCGTTACATCTCTGCAAGCTCACTGAGGGCAAGGAATGCACGTGTGTTTGAGATATTGTACTCTCCGACGCTCTTAGTACAGTGCTCTGCACACAGTAAGCACTCAAATACTAGGGACTGACTGTTCCCTCATTTCTTTTCTCTGGGCCTTCCACAATGAGATACCAGGTCAGAAATTAGGGGAATCCTGACTGTGGTCAGCCGGCTTTCTCATCGCTCGGATCAGTGTCTGATTTTCATTCACCTCGGGAAGGATCCAGCAGGAGCACTTGGGTAGACAAATTTTGATGATGAGACTTGGTCTCTTGGGTACCCGTTAGCCGATATCTGTCTGTCCTGCTCAGGTGCACAAGAATCTACAATAATTATCCTCCTTTTCCACATCTGATTGCTTGGGACGATACAGAACATAGGATTTAAGTGCTGAACTTTCCCAGCGGGTTCTAAATCTGAATAAATTCCCCCCCATCCTGGGCATTTCAAAGACTTAATGCAATATTATCCCACCAGAGGCAGCTAATCTCAATATTTTTACATGGCCTTTTCAAAATCACTCAACATATATTGCTTGTTTGGCAGGATTTTGAAGTATGCAAAAAAAAAAAGAAAGGAATTTGGGGATAGGCTAAGCCATTGAATTTATACCGCATTTCAGTCACATTGAGATTAAATCTCTTTATTTAATGGTATTTATGAAGCACTCACTGTGTGTCAAGGACTTTTAAGTTCTGGGGTAGATACAGGATATCCCACAAGGGGATCACGCTCTTAATCCCCATTTCACAGATGAGGCAACTGAGACACAGAGAAGTTAAGTGACTTGCCCAAGGTCACACAGCAGACAAGTGGCGGAGTGCTATTAGAACCCAAGTTCTTCTGGCTCCCAGGCCCGTGCTCTATCCACTAAGCCATGCTGCCTCCAGTTCATTCATTCATTCATTCGTATGTATTGAGTGATTACTGTGTGCAGAGCACTGTACTAGGCTCTTGGAAAGTACATTTCGGCAACAAATAGAGAGACTCCCCCCACAACAACAGGCTTGTTGTGGGCAGGGAACATGTCTAATGTTGGTATTTGTTAAGCGCTTACTATGTGCAGAGCACTGTTCTAAGCGCTGGGGTAAACACAGGGGAATCAGGTTGTCCCACGTGGGGCTCACAGTCTTAATCCCCATTTTACAGATGAGGGAACTGAGGCACAGAGAAGTTAAGTGACTCGCCCACAGTCACACAGCTGACAAGTGGCAGAGCTGGGATTCGAACTCATGAGCCCTGACTCCAAAGCCCGTGCTCTTTCCACTGCACCACGCTGCTTCTCTACCGACTGTATGCTCTCACAAGTGCTTAGTATAGTGCTCAGCACACCATAAGAGCTCAATAAATACAATTAATTGACTGATTACCCCCCCGATATCTCCTCAATCTTGGAAGAATCCCCACAGTGTGCCTAGGCGTATAAGAGATGTGAATCCCCCTGGTTGCTCAGAAACTAATCACAAAACCACAGCAAAACCTCATGATCCAAAGGGGATTTTCTCCCCCTCCCCAACTCTTCAGGAGTTTAAATAGCCGCCGATCAGAATTTTGATAACGTGATTGCCAACACACCCTAATCTGCTTGTTTTGGGAAACATTTACCTGTCTCGTTATAGGCGGGGAACCTGTCTTCCAATTCTGTGGTAATGCACTCTCCCAAGCACTTAGTACAGTGCTCTGCATATAGTAAGTGCTCAGTAAATGCCACCGATTGACTGACGGATGTCCACCCCCTTTGCTAGCGGGCACCCTGAGACCTATCGGGAGTATATTTGCTTTCTTCTTGTATTTCTTCTCCTTTGGATAGTTGTTTTGACTCAGTCTCTTTTCCCCACTTCCTTTGTCATGTGCTCTAGACAGTAAGTTCCCTCTAGATTGTAAGTTCCATGAGGGCAGGGAATGTGTCTAACAACTCAACTGAGTATTGTACTCTCCCAAGGGGTTATTTATCCTCTCAGAGTCGCACCTGGAGAGTTTCCAGTAGTCTACCAGTCTCGACTACGGGAGGGAGAGTCAAGCAGAGGCAAATCCATGCCATTCCTAGGTTGGGCAGTGGCTAGCGAGTGCAAGGCCATCTCATAGGAGTCAAAGCTCCCCTGTGCTGGGCAGCGGCAGCATGGGAGAGAGTCAAGGGTGGAGGCTCGTTTTCTGCCTGGAATAAAGCGGTGGTAAACCACGTCTGTATTTTTACCAAGAAAACTCTGTGGACACACTACAGGAATGATGGCAGATGGAGGTGGGGCGTTCTGGGAGAGATGTGTCCGCGGTATCGCTACGGGTCAGAGATGACTCGAAAGCATAAGACACGTGGTTAAGCAGCGTGGCTCAGTGGAAAGAGCACGGGCTTGGGAGTCAGCGGTCACGGGTTCGAATCCTAGCTCTGCCACTTGTCAGCTAGGTGACTGTGGATAAGTCACTTCACTTCTCTGTGAAGTGTGTGTGTGACCTCATCTGTAAAATGGGGATTAAGACTGTGAGCCTCACGTGGGGCAACCTGATTCCCCTGTATCCACCCCAGCGCTCAGAACAGTGCTCTGCACATAGTAAGCGCTTAACAAATACCAACATTATTATTATTGTCCTGCCCACAGTAAGTGCTCAGTATATATTGTTGATTGATTCTAATAATGATAATTATAATAATTATAGTACTTGTCAAGGTCTTCCTATGTGCCAAGCACTGTTCTAAGTGCTGATGTAGATACAAGTTCATCAGGGTTAGACACAGTCCCTGTCCCAGATTGGGATCATGCTCTTCATCCCCATTTTTTTTACAGATGAGGTAGTTGAGGCACAGAGAAGTTAAGTGATTTGACCAAGGTCACACAGCAGACTTGTGATGGAGCCAAGATTAGAACCCATGACCTTCTGATTCCCAGGCCTTTATCCACTACGCCATGCTGATTCTATGACAAAGACCCTCCCTCTTGGGATTTGGTTTACCTTTTGGCCAGTAGCTCTGGTTTTTACCTGAAACCCCCAAATTTCATCACACGATGACCTGTCTGAATTCAACGCTCACCTAATTATTCTTGATACATAAAGTATCAAGGGAAGCAGCGTGGCTCAGTGGAAAAGAGCCTGGGCTTCGGAGTCAGAGGTCATGAGTTTGGCTCCCGGCTCTGCCACTTGTCAGCTGGGTGACTGTGGGCAAGTCACCTCACTTCTCTGTGCCTCAGTTCCCTCATCTGTCAAATGGGGATTAACTGTGAGCCTCACATGGGACAACCTGATTACCCTGTATCTCCCCCAGCGCTTAGAACAGTGCTCGGCACCTAGTGAGCGCTTAACAAATACCAACATTATTATTATTAAGTAACTGGTCCGGAGTTGAGGTGACCACATTTAGGAAAAGAGGTCAGTTAAGGAAGTGTGAGGTCTTCACGTTCCATCCCTACTTCTAGAACTCAGATATCCAGAAATCCAGTGGCTGCAGAGATCCCTTTCACAAAGCTATCACACTTTAACAAAAGGTAAATTAAGAAAAGTAGATATGAGAATTAATGAGCTTCTTCCACTCAGTCACTCTACATAGCAATCCATGGTGAAGCATAAAAAGCCTAAAATAAATTCTAGACGCACAAGACGATCTTTCCCGGCTTTGGATTCAATCCCAATTGACTGTTAAGCCAAACTTATAAGGGACAAATAAAGATGTTTAGCCATCAAGAGATCTCTAAGTCCTGTTTGTTATCGGAGAGGGTCAGATGCATCTGGATTGGTGGGTCAGGATGGAAGAGAAAACTGTAGTATAGCTATCCGTACATTGTATCACTGGCCTGGTTTGCCTCTGCTCTCCATGTTCCATTTATCTGCTTCTCCACTTCTGATTTCTCACCTGCTCAACAGTCTCAATTTTCCCCTTACCTTGGGTCATCTCCATCTTGCTGGTGACGACGAAACAGTGCTGTAAATATTTGTACATTTGGCTCCATCATTAAAGTGTAATCAAACATCCAGCCAGATATTAATCAATGAATCATATTTATTGAGCACTAAAGTGTGTTCAGAGCACCGTACTAAGCACTTAGGGGAGTACAATGAAATGACGTAACAGGCACATTCCCTACCCACGACAATTTTACAGTCTAGAGGAGCTTATCAGTGATGGATTATTTCAGATTTTCCAATTCCCTGGTTTGCCACCATCCCTGGTTTCTGGTTCTATTCCTGGTTCTACCACTTGCCTACAGGGTGACCTTAGGCAAGTCACTTAACTTCTCTGTGCCTCAGTTTCTTCGTTTGTAAAATAGGAATTAAATCCTTGTGGATATAATTCCTGTCCCAGGAGGGACAAGGATCATATCCAACCTGATTATCTTGTAACTCCCTCCAGGTTTAAAGCAATAGGTGACTCAGAGTATCTAGCATACACCACTATTATCATTAGTTGTAGAAATATTTATAACACATGTATATATATAATGCCCATTTAGAGTAATGCACTGTACTAGGTGCTTAGGAAGTACAGAATAATGAAGTGATAGATTCCCTTCCCACAAGGAGCATATACTTTAACGGTGGAGCCAAATGTACAAATATTTATGGCAGTTTCAAAATGAAAATGTCAAAATGACCAGTAAAGATCAACATTGAGCACCCAAAGCTCCCTGAGGATTCCTTTCTTGAAAGTTCTTGCCTGTGTGTATCTCCTGGCGACTTCCTGAAAAATTCCTGTTAGCCCACTTTTCCTAAGAGAAATTCTACGTGACCTGCTACCTTTCCCTGAGTATTTAACGCTTGGCATAGGTTGAGCTTGTCTTGTCGCATCATGGCACCCTCATGGGCGATAGCCAGTCCTCTGAAAATCCCTCTAAGTGATGTCTTACACTGCAAGCCAGCTTCCCCCGTGATTGATAACGTGGCACGGTGGCCATAAAATCAAACATTCCACTTGTACTTTTTCCTGTAGCTACATGAGCTAAAGGCTTTATGAATTCCTCCGTAATAATTCCATGTGCCTGCCCTATTTCCTGGGAATCCTTCCACTCAGCTGACATTCATCTCTTTAATCTTTGGCTCCCAACTCCAATCTGTCTGCCACTTGCCATCAACCTCTCCAGAATCATAAATAATCCTTCTTTAACAATTTCCTATCGATCCTCACAATTACAGAAGGACTGCTGTATCTCCTATCTCTCCCAATCCTTTCCCCATAAATCAGAATCCACATCTTAATCAAACATCAACTCTTTTCATATGCAAAGACACAAGGGAGAAGATATTGCATCTGCCTGACATTAGTTATCAGACTTTAATTCTTTCACTAACTTCCTGGAGATTGGCATTTCTTTCCTCTCTTTCTTGTATAGGGAGTTAAAAGGAGATCCGGCCAGCTGAGTTGTTCTTGGCTATAAGCTGCTCATTTTCTTTTCCTTTTGCTCATCTATTTTTCACTTGCGTTAGCTTTTTTATAATTTACTCAATCTTCCTTCTCCTAGCTCTTTCATAGATTTTTCAACCACCCCCCCCCCCCCAAAAAAGAGAAAGAAACTCAGTGTCTCTTTCTCCTTAATACTTTTGTATTGCCATCTGTTATGAACGTACATTGATTTTCTTTTATCTACTCTGGTTATTCCTACCACTTGGATTGTTTCAGAATCACCTACTGGGTCCTTTTAACATATCGTCTATGTCTGCACAATCACTTTGTGGACCAAAGTTCAGATCTCCCCATTTAGATGTTTGTAGTTTTCTTTTAGTTGTTTCTTTTTAGAGAAACAGGATGGCCTGGTGGTTAGAACACAGGCTTGGGAGTCAGAAGGACTTGGGTTCTAATCCTGCCTCTGCCACTTATCTGCTGTGTAACCTTGGTCAAGTCATTTAACTCCTCTGTGCCTCGGTTACCTCGTGCATAAAATGGAGATTAATACTGTGAACCCCACGTGGGACGTGAACTGTGTTCAACTTGATTAGCTTGTATCTACCCCAGTGGTTAGTACAGTGCCTGGCCATTAGCAAATGCTTAACAATGCCTCTCGCTCTACATGTATATATGATTATATCATATAGTATTATATTATATAATAGAGAGAGAGAGAATTGTAACCTCCTCGAGGGCAAGGACTGTATTTTTTACTTCTTCAGTCTGCATCACAAGGGTCTGGGGCAGTCTTCAGGGACAGTAGATGCCCAAACAGTTCTGCTGCTGCTGCTGAAGGTATGTATTGGAGAAAAGCTATCAAGTGTTTAGTACAGTGCTCTGCACAAAGTAAGTGCTTGATAAATCCATTGATTGATTGATGTTCAAATAAGTATGTCTATGACCCCCTTCTCTAATGATCTGTATCAAGATGGTTTGGGGCATAGGAGGGAGGAGAGATTGTCATTCTCTAGATTCAATAAGCTTCCAGATATCCTTGAACTCTAAATTAGCTTCCAATTGATAATGTAGAAGTAATAGTAATACTATTAGAAACATTTATTGAGTGTTCACTTGGTGCAGTACAGTGTGTTAGACACTCAGGAAGTACTGAATAACAAAAGAACATGTTCCCGGCCCTCAAAGAATTTATAATTCCCAATCACCGCTCGTTCTCTAGATTGTAAATTCACTGGGGGCCGGATTTGGGCAACAGGTCAGCGGCGAGATAGAGAAAATTGAGGTACAGTGACTAGATTGGATTTAGAGGAGCCAATGTTGTGGGCTGGATTGCAGTAGGACAGCAGGGAGGTAACTCAGATTGATAGGAGGGGGCAAGATTAAATGTTTTGTAGCCTTTGGTAAGGAGTTTCCATTTAATGTGGAGGGGGATGGGAAACTACTGGAGGTTCTTCAGAAGTAGAGAAACATTGAATGTTTTTCGAGAAAAATGATCCAGGCAGCAGAGTGAAGTATGGACTGGAGGTGGGAGAGCTCAGCAAAGAAGCTGATGCAGTAATCTAAACGGGATAAATGCTTGGATTATTTTGGTAGCCATTTGGATGGAGAGGAAAGGGTGGATATTAGCAACGTCATGAAGGTAGAACCGACAGGATTTGGTGACAGGTTGAATATGTGGGTTGAATATGAGAGGTGAGTCAAGGATAGCACCAAGATTATTGGTTTGTGAGACAAGGAGGATAGGCACGGAGTCTTGATTGCTCTCTGTTTCTGGGAAACTGCCTGCTGAGTCGGCTTGTATTCTCTCCACAGCCCTTGTGCAAAGCAGGTTGCGTCAAAATCTCAGGATGATGCAATGTGGGATTTCCATCAGGTTCCCCATCAGGAAGCTTGCCGAACCAAGCGGGCCGGGAGACCAAAATTCATTCTCTGTGGCCATCTGAGTCTCTTCTGTTTCACTGGATGATCAAGTTGATCAAGTTCCCTCCCCCCCCCCATTTAAAACGGGGAGGAAAATCCCCTCCTCCAGGGGAATCTCGGAAGAAGAAAATGTTACCAGATCTCTTTGGCGCATTCATCGTCGTCAGGCTTTACGAGGGTCCCCGATTTGCTGCTACCTCCAGAGCCATTAAAAAGCGGTGGACATTTCAATAATATAGAATTCTGTATGGAAAAATGTCAGAATGATTTCATAGAACCATTGACTCCATAACTCATGGATTCCCACCGGGTCACTGTTGACTCTGAAGTGATTTTCTCATAAAATAAAGTTCTTCAAGGACACAATTACTACATTATAGAAGAAATGACTGAACTGTGAAACTCAGTAAAAAATTCTGCACGCGCACACACACGCGGAGTTGTCCTTCATATCTGAAGAAATTAATGACGGTGAAATTCCCCTGTGAGTGAATGTGTGGCCGAAATGATCAATGTGGAATCTACAATCCCAGCCACTTGCGGCAGCCAATCAACCGATCACATTTATTGAGTGTTTACTGGGTGCAAAGCACTCTACTAAGCACTTGGAAGAGTACAATATAACCGAGTGATGGACACAAAACGTTGCCCTTGTTGACGTGGATACGGCTTCAATGCTGGAGACTGACTTTATTCCACAATTTTCTAGTCCGTGATCTTGCTTTGTCATTTGATACTGAGATGTTGATGAAAGATGTTGATGAAACTGCTCAAGGAGAAAAGCTCTCAAGTGTTTAGTGCAGTGCTCTGCACATAGTAAGTGCTCAGTAAATCCACAGATTGACCGACTTTCAAATAGGTTTATCTGTGAGGCCCTTCTCTAATGTTCTGGATCAAGATGGTGTGGGGCATCACCATGGAGGTGATATTTGTTCAGGTTCCCAGGCCACAAAGCCACAAGGTGAAAGAAAACTACAGCTCAGTAGACTTTCAGTTTCCTCCACGCCCTGGGAATCTCCCAAAGAGAACTGGCCTTCTTCATCTCATTTTCTATTTTCTTGCCTGCGGTTCTGTCATTGGTCAGTGTGTTATCTGGGTACTGTTCTCAGAGTAGCAGCGTGACTCAGTGGAAAGAGCCCGGGCTTGGGAGTCAGAGGGCGTGGATTCGAATCCCGGCTCCGCCGCTTGCCAACTGTGTGACTTTGGGCAAGTCCCTTAACTTCTCTGTGCCTCAGTTCCCTCATCTGTAAAATGGGGCTTAAGACTGTGAGCCCCACGTGGGACAACCTGATCACCTTGTATCTCCCCAGAGCTTAGAACAGTGCTTGGCACATAGTAAGCGCTTAACAAATACCACCATTTTTTTAAAGTTATTGGTCTGAACTGGTTTTAATACGACCTTCAGTGGGATTATAGTCATGAGAGACTCAGGAAAAGCAATTAGTAACAAATGATTCTGAGTTTAATACTTTCATTCATTCAGTTGTATTTATTGAGTTCTTACTGTGTGCAAAGCACTGTACTAAGTGTTTGGGAGAGTACAGTAGAACAACAAACAGATGCATTCCCTGCCCACAGTGAGCTCACAGTCTAGAGGATCTTTACCCTCCTCCTGCTCATCCTTGGGTGAGAAAGCAATGAAGCCAACATGGGTAAATCTAGAAAGTTGGGGAACATCTAAATTGTTCATAATCTCCAACTGGACAATAATAATAATAATGACATTCCATTTATAATACAATGTAAACTCTTTGTATGTGGGGACAGATACCAACTCTGTTGTATTATACTCTTCCCAACACTTAGTACAGTGGTCTGCACTCAGTACACGCTCAGTCGATACAATTGATTGATTAATGGCTCCCAGTATGAAGTGGAGACAGAATATATTCCCCCCTTCTAGATTGTGAGCCCGTTGTTGGGTAGAAATTGTCTCTGTTTGTTGCCGAGTTATACTTTCCAAGCGCTTAGTACAGTGCTCTGCACACAGTAAGTGCTCAGTAAATACAAGTGAACGACTATTACCCTCTTTGTTGTCCAGATCCCAGCAGGAGTGGCAGGAATGAGGGACAAGAATGTCATACTCATACCTGAAGGCTCAGAGGCAAAGCAGGAAGTTTTTTGTTTTGTTATTTTTTTTAATGGTATTTGTTAAATGCTTACTATGTATCTGGCACTGCCCTAAACACTGGGATAGATACAAGATAATCAGGTTGGACACAGATTCTGTCCTGCATGGGGCTCACAGTTTAAGTTAGAGGAAGGGGGATTTAATCCCCACTTTACAGATGCGGTAATGAGGCACGGAGAAGTTAAGTGACTTTTCCAAGGTCACAGAGCAGCTAAGTGCCCGAGCTGGGATTAGAACCCTGGTCTTTTGACTCTCAGGCCCATGCTCTTTCCACTAGGCCACACTGCTTCCCTAGTGGAAGTTTTCTCTTGTCACCAGCTCAGCTTCTACTACTCTCGTTCCCATGGATTCTCTGTGTAGAATTCTGTGAACTCTTTTGACTCCCACAGCTTTGAGTGGCCTCAATCCTCTGAGCCTGGGCACCCTGCTACTATTTCATGCTTCTGGTTGTTCGGTTGTTCATTAGTGTTTTACAGAGATTTTACTGTAACCATTCAAAGAGTTACAGGATTCAACTCTTAATGTAAAAGTAGCAGGAAACTTAGGAGTTGAAAGGGTACGCGGAATCTGTCACTCCCACTGTCCCGACTGTTAGGATTCTGGGAAGGTTGAGCCATTGAGCACCAAAAAGTGTCCTCTAGAATGGCAACTCTTTGTGGGCAGGGAATATGTCTTTCCTATCACACTATTCCAAGTGCTTAATTCAGTGCTCTGCACACAGTAAACGTTCAATAAATAAGATTGACCGACTGACATAAATGTGCCGAAGAAAGGGGAAGAACCCGAGGATTGCCCTGTACAGGAACTTTTCACCACTTTAATACTCTGATTTCTGAGTTCTGAATTGTTCCAATTATTTTCAGCTTATTTTAGTTTTCCTCATTATCTGTTCTCTCTACCACTTAGATTGAGAGTCCCATGTTAGTACAGGGATGATATCTGAACTCTTTATTTTGCTGCACCGAAAATCTTAGCATAGGACTCAGTGGGCAGTGAACGCTTGATAAGTACCGGAGTCAATAATCAATCATCATAATCCTTTGAAGACTAGACAAGAAGAAATTGACTTAAAGGAAAACAGGAGATATTATGTTTGGGCATAAGGAAGAATTTCCTGATGGGGTGATGTAAGTGTGACTGGGGATGTGTTGTGGGTCTCCAATCCTACAAATCTCTGAGGAAAAAATAGACGCTTGTCCATCCTGGATGGGTTAGTGGTGACTGGCTTCTATACAGAAGGCCGAACAAAGTGACCTCTAAAAGTGCCTTCCAGCTCTAGAATTCTAAAATTCTATGTGCCTTTTAATCCTCCTAATCATTTTATATCTTGGTAAAGCATCTTTCCTGCAGACATTCCAAATGCTTTACAAAAAATTGCTAAATGATATCAGCATCCATAGGAGGAAGACAGAGGGCAGTTTCCATTAACCCTGCCTTCTGACTGGGAAATTGATGCATGAAAAGGGTAAGCATTTTGCCCACGATCACAGGGAAAGGGGGAGCTGAAGCCCAGAATAGCTCCCAGCTCTCCTCCCAACCTATCCTGTTTCGAAATGATGAAAAGCTTTCCACAAGGCTGGTTGGAGCAAACGCTCCAAAATAGCCACGCAGGAGGAAGCGAGCTAAAATCGGGATGCCGGGGCAGGACGCTGGGAGCTTCGGATTATGTTGCAGATAACCTATATCCCCCGCCTTCGGGACTCAATGATGTAACAGGAATCTACATTCCCCACGCAAGTCTTCCGGACCTCGCGGGACCAACAGGCTTGATTCTGTTCCAGTAAGAAGGAGGCGTAATTAGTCTCCATAAATACAAGCTGAAAAGCCATAAGTTCCACTTCCAGTCATGTTAATGATTCTGACTGGGAACTGGACCCTCCCCCAGATGGCTGAGGTATCCCTCAGAGGGCTGTGTTTGGCCCACAGCGGAAGTTCTGCATTTCAGCAGGGATCTTTTTGTGACATAAAAAATTCCACTCAGCCATTTGAGTCCTCTAGTCTGTAATCTATAAGCTCCCTGTGGGGAGAGATCACGTCTACCCATTCCTTCCTACTGTGCTCTTCCAAGCGTTTAGTACAGTGATCTGTGCAAAGTAAATGCTCGGTAAATACCACCGATGGACTGATAATGGATTACAAATATTTCTGTGCAGGCGCATGAGTGATTCTAGTCCCTTCCTCCAGAAACCCTATAGACTGGAGAGAAGTGTTCTGGTCAATCGGGATTAGGAGTTTTTGATTTTATTTCTCCTCAGTGAAAGGGCAGTTGGACAGTATACAGGAGTAGGGTGGTCGTTTGTTTGGTTTTATAGCAGTCAGGTTTTTGTTTTGGGGTTTTTTTTGGTATTTGTTAAGCACTGATTATTTGCCAGGTACTGTTCTATGTGTTGGCCTAGATACAAGCAACGTGATACAAACAGATAGAAGCACATACAAGCAGGGTAGATAGAATGAGAAGCAGCATGGCTTAGTGGATAGAGCCCAGGACTGAGAGTCAGAGGTGGTGGGTTCTAATCCCGGCTCTGTCACCTATCAGGTGTGTGACCTTGGGCAAGTCACTTAGGTTCTCTGTGCCTCAGTTACCTCATCGTAAAAATGGGGATTAAGACTGTGAGCCCCACGTGGGACTACCTGATTACCTTGTATCTCCCCCAGGATTTAGAACAGTGCCTGGCACGTAATAGGCGCTTAACAAATACCATCATTATTATTACAATCTTATCAAGTTGAACACAGCTTCTGTCCCATAGGGGCCTTATAGTCCTAATCCCCATTTTACAGATGAGGTAACTGACGCCCAGAGAAGTTACATGACTTGCCCAAGTTCATGTAGCAGACAAATGGCGGATCTGGGATTAGAACCCAGGTCCTTCTCACTCCCAGACCCATGATCTGTCCACTAGGCCATGCTCGTGTGTTTCCTACATGGCACAGATGCAGCCCCGAAAGTCCGCCTTTATGTCCGGTGTGCGTTTTTTGTTGTTGTTCTTGTTTTTGTTATTTTAATCGTACTTGTTTAAGAGCTTACTCTCCTTCATGCACTTTGCTAAATTTCGGCGGTAAATACAAGCTAATCAGATTGGACACGGTGCGTGTCCTGCATTGGGCTCACAGTCTTAAATGCCGTTCATTCTCAGTCTTCTTTGCTTGCTCCTCCTCTGCCTCCCACCCCCTAACCGTGTGTGTGCGGGGACGTGGTTCTCTTAATCCCTTAAGGTTCTCTTCTCCATCTACGCAGCGTGGCTCAGAGGAAAGAGCACGGGCTTTCGAGTCAGAGGTCACGAGTTTGAATCCCGGCTCTGCCACTCGTCAGCTGTGTGACTGTGGGCAAGTCACTTCACTTCTCTGTGCCTCAGTTACCTCATCTGTAAAATGGGAATTAAGACTGTGAGCCCCACGTGGGACAACCTGATTCCCCTGTGTCTACCCCAGCGGTTAGAACAGTGCTCTGCACATATTAAGCGCTTAACAAATACCAACGTAATTATTATTATTATTATCATTATTATTCCCTCGGAGAACCCATTCACACCCATGACTTTCAACTACCACCTCTATGAGGATGATCCCCAAATCTACATCTCCAACCCTGATCTCTCTCCCTCTCTCTAGTCTGCATCTCCTCCTGCCTCCAAGACATCTCTACTTGGATGTCCTGCTGTCATCTCAAACTTAACATGTCCAAAACAGAGCTCCTTATCTTCCCACCTAAACCCTGTCCTCCCCGTGACTGTCCCATCACCGGAGACGGTACCACCATCCTTCCCGTCTCACGAGCCCGTAACCTTGGCGTTATCTTTGACTCCTTTCTCTCATTCAACCCACAGATTCAGTCCGCCACCAAATCCTGTCAGTCCCAACTTCACAATGTGACTAAAATCCTCCCTTTCCTCTCCATACAAACCGTGACCACATTAACCACATTAACACCCTCCTTGCTGACCTCCTAGCATCCTGTCTCTCCCCACTCTAGTCCATACTTCACTTTGCTGCCTGGATTCTTCTACAAAAAAATTCAGGACATGTCACCCCCCTCCTTAAAAAAACTCCATTGGTTGCCCATCCGCCTCTGTATCAAACAAAAACTCCTCACCGCTGGCTTTAAACCACTCCATCACCTTGCTTCCCTCTACCTCACCTTCCTTCTCTCTACAACCCACCCTGCACACTTCGATACTCTAGCGCTGACCTTCTCACTGTGCCTCGAGCTTGACTATCTGGCTACCGACCCCTAGCCCAACTCCCGCCTCTGGCCTGGAACGCTCTTCTTCCTCAAATCTGAGAGACAATTACTTTCCCCGCCTTCAAAGCCTTATTGAAGGCCCATCTCCTCCAAGAGGCCCTTCCCCGGCTAAGCCCCACTTTTCCTCATCTCCCACGCCCTTCTGCATCGCCCTGACTTGCTCCCTTTGCTCTTCTCCCCTCCCCTTGCCTCACGGCACTTGTGTCCATATCTGTCATTTATTTGTATCGATGTCTGTCTCCCCACCTCTTGACTGTAAGCTCATTGTGGGCGGAAACGTCACTCTTTATTGTTGTATTTTCCTTAGTACAGTGTTCTACACACAGTCAGCGCTCAATAAATACGACTGAATGAATGAATGAATTCCCCTTTCAGAGTTGAGGGAACTGAGGCTCAATAAATACGACTGAATGAATGAATGAACTAATTAATTAATTCCCATTTCAGAGTTGAGGGACGTGAGGCCCAGACAATTCAAGTGACTTGACCAGGGTCATAGAACAGAAAAGTGGCAGGGCCAGGATTAGAACCCAGGTGTTTATCTTCAGTTCCTACAGTCTCCCTCTGCCCCAGGCCCTGTCACCAAGTTTTGTGGCTCCGGAAAAGGCACTTGGGGTCACAGAGAGCTGGGAGAGGAATGCGGTGGCTCTGGATCACGGGGAGTTGGCGAACACCACCGTCGCCCACTCCTGTCCCAGTTAACACTAGCTTCCGGCCGACTTCCACAAAATGTCACATGTGACACTATATTGCATTATATGCCCAGCAAGGGGTACATTACGTGTCCGGCATTCACTAGTACTGTCACTGGCGAGCCTAGAGGCTGGTGCCCATCCCCAAGAGGGCTAAGTAGGAGGCTACCGTGTCACCACAAACTGAAGAGTACAGAGATGGTCTCCCTGGCACCACTCCCCGGCTCGTGCCTCCTAGAGGCCCAGCCCCCACACTCTACTCCTCCGGTGCTAACATCTTCAATTCTGCCTCCTTCTCGCCTGTCCTCCCCTGGGCCCCTGGTCCATGCCCTACCTCCTCCCATCCTCCAAACTAGCTCTCTTCCCCTCTTCGAAGCCCTACCGAAGCTCACCTCCTCCAGGAGGCCTCCCCAGACTCAGCCCCTTGTTCCTCGGCTCCTCCTCCCCTCCCCGTAGCCCCTACCCCCTCCGTCTGCTCTACGCCCCTCCCCACCCCACAGCACTCGTTTATATTTGTACATATTTATTATTCTATTTTATTAATGATGTGTCTATATCTATAATTCTATTTATCTATGTAGATGCTACGAATGCCTGTCTACTTGGTTTGTTTCGTTGTCTGTCTCCCCCTTTTAGACTGTAAGCCCGTTGTCGGGTAGGGATTGTCTCTACCTGTTGCTGAATTGTACTTTCCAAGCGCTTAGTACAGTGCTCGGTACACTGTAAGTGCCCGTTAAATACAATTGAATGAATAAATGCACAGCGACACTCCCATTTAAGCACTTCATGCCCTTCATCCGATCCCTCATACTGTTCCCCAACTTCCCCTCACATTTAAGATCAAGGACACGTGAAGGGAGAGCTCTGGGGTTAAGTGCCTGCTAGTTGACCTTGAGCAAATCACTAAATTTACCCATGTCTTGGTTTCCTCCTCTGTAAAATAGAGATTTAGTACCTGTTCTCCCACCTACTTAGACCACGAGTCCCTTGTGGGACAGACGCCGTGTTGCCTCTGATTACCTGGTATCTCCCCCAATACTTGGTACAATGCTTGGCACAGAGTAAGCACTTAATAAGTATTATTATTAGTCATAGTACTATTAGTATTAGTATTAATAGTTATTAGTATTATTAAGCAGCATGGCTCAGTGGAAAGAGCCTGGGTTTCGGAGTCAGAGGTCATGAGTTCGACTCCCGGCTCTGCCACTTGTCAGCTGGGTGACTGTGGGCGAGTCACTTAACTTCTCTGGGCCTCAGTTCCCTCATCTGTAAAATGGGGATTAAAACTGTATGAGCCCCACGTGGGACAACCTGATTACCCCGTATCTCCCCCGGCGCTTAGAACAGTGCTCGGCACCTAGTGAGCGCTTAACAGATACCAACATTATTATTAAGTACTCCGTCCATCCCCAACCTTTCTATGTTGAGTTGGTGATTTGGTCAAGGGAGTTGTGGGGGTTGACCAAATCATCCACGGACTGGAAAAAAGGATGGCCATCGACAGGATGGCCCAGAGCAGACAAGATGAGCCAGAAGACATCTCTGGTAGGACCATCCTTTAGTCCGGACCGTGGGGCGGATCGCCCGGATCATCCCTCTCCTCCCCAACCTCAACTAATGCTCCGGGGCTCACCGGGGCTCTTCCACCATGTTGCCTGGCTTTGGGAGAGAGACGGTCCTTCCTCACTTGCCAAGGGGTGAGCCGGATTGTGGGGCGTTGGCCTGGATCGTGCAGATAATCTGCCCCTCCCACTGGCAAAGGGGAGCTATTCCGAGGTACGGTGGCTGGGATGGGCGGGTCCCGCAAGGTATGGGACGATTGTCCAAAACGGGCCCACGACCAGGCAGATCTAATCCCTCTGGAGGCCCCGCGTTCATTAGGAATGGGCACAGCGAGGGGAGAATTGTTCGCTTTTTCTCAAGAGAGGGGAATTATGGGAAAGGATCAAGTCCATTCTTCAGGCTGACAGATAATGAGAAATGAATCTATGAGGCTGTTTGATTTGATTTAATTTAATTTACTCCTACCACACAATGTGGGAGTAAAGGAGAATCAGAAACTCTAAAGGAGAGCCGGCTAAAGGAACTGATTAGCTTAATTTTGCTAATCCAAACAGAGGAAATGTAACAGTTGGAAGGGGTAGATGGTAAAGAGCGTACCATATTTAAAGATCTCTTTCCCCTCTGCCGAGGCAACAGTGCGACTAGAAATCTGGGAAAGCGGTGGATTTTAATGAACTGGTTCTGAACTGCAGTGCCTTTAAAGAGTCAAATGGAAAGGCAGTGGGTGTAATTACATTGTTTGCAAGGCCCTAGAAGCAGCGTGGCCTAGTGGAAAGACCACGGGTTTTGGAGGACCTGGGTTCTAATCCTAGTTCAGCCACTTGCCTCTGGTGTGACCTTGAACAAGTCTCTCGATTTCTCTGTGCCTCAGTTACCTCATCTGTAAAATGGAAACTGAATTCCTGGTCTCTCTTCCCTTAGACTGTGAACCCCAGGTGGGACAGGGACTATGTCTGAGAAGCTTATATTGTATCTACTGTTGCTTAGTACAGTGCTTGCCATGCAGTAAGTGCTCAACAAATACCACCATTATCATTATTATTCCAAAGAGGGAGAGAAGGCAGTGGTCTGCAACAAGTCTAAATCAATCAATCGATAAGGTAAGTTACTTCTGACAGCAGGCCTAGGATCTTCTGAAGTTGCAGTTATAATAGTGATAATAATTGTGGTGTTTTTTTTAAGTGCTTCCTGGTGCCAAGGCTCAGCTAAACTCTGCAACAGTCACAAGATAATCAGGTCACGGTCCTTTTCCTTTCAAGCCATTCAAACACGTGTACATATCTGTAATTTATTTATTCGTTTTGATGCCTGTGTCCCCCCTACCGCAGACTGTAAGCTCATTGTGGGTAGGGAATGTGTCTGTTCGTTGTTGTATTGTTACTGTTGTACTCTCCCAAGCACTTAGCACAGTGCTCAGCACACAGTAATAATAATGATAATGTTGGTATTTGTTAAGCGCTTACTATGTGCAGAGCACTGTTCTAAGCGCTGGGGTAGGCACAGGGGAATCAGGTTGTCCCACGTGGGGCTCACAGTCTTAATCCCCATTTTACAGATGAGGTAACCGAGGCCCAGAGAAGTGAAGTGACTCGCCCACAGTCACCCAGCTGACAAGTGGCAGAGCGGGGATTCGAACTCATGACCTGTGACTCCAAAGCCCGTGCTCTTTCCACTGAGCCACGCTGCTTCAATAAATACGATTGAATGAAAGAGTGAGTGAATGACCGAATAGCATTTTTCACCTCGTATGGCAGACCTGGAGAAGGCAAAAAATCGACGGTAAACTATGAAAATGATGATGTTTTCAGGGACATCATAATCAACTGATGAACAGTATTTATTGAGCACTCGCTACGTGCAGAGCAATCGACCCAGGTCGTGGGAGGGCACGATGGAATAGGTCCCTGCCCTCAAAGTGTTTATAAGGCAATGATGCTTCTCAGCGTCTTCCCTTGCTACCGTGTCCCTTGAAGGATTTGCAGGGGATTGAAGCAGTATGGCCTAACGGAGAGGGATCAGGCCTGGGAGCAGCGTGGCTCAGTGGAAAGAGCGCGGGCTTGAGAGTCAGAGGTCACTGGTTCTAATCCCGGCTCTGCCGCTAGTCAGCTATATGTGACCCTGGGCAAGCCACTTAACTTCTCTGTGCCTCAGTTACCTCATCTGTCAATTGGGGATTAAAACTGCGAGCCCTCCCTGGGATAACGTGATCACCTTGTATTTCGCAGCGCTTAGAACAGTGCTTTGCACAGAGTAAGCCCTTAACAAATACCACAATTTACTTATTTGATAACATGGTCTTAATCCCTCCTCCCTCACTTGTCTGCTGTGTGATCTCGGACAAGTCACTTTACTTCTCTGTGCCCATTACCTCATCTGTAAAGTGGGGATTAAGACCGTAAACCCCAGGGGGGACGAAAACTGCGTCCAATCTGATTGACCTACATCGCCCCAGTGCTTAGTACAGTGCTTGGCAGCCGGAAAGCACTTAACATAAAAAAGAGAGAGATTGAGAGGACAGGAGGGTTTACTTACGCCCTCCGTGTGAAAACATCAGCGTGGAACTCATCGCTACCGCGTGAGCTATGGCTCTTTGCAAGTCAGAGATAGCCTGTATGTCACCTCTCCCCAAATCCAGAAGGGTCATACTTCTGACCGGGAATATCCTAAGGCAAATCGTGGGCCTGGACCATTTAAAAGGCTTTCGAAATAGAATCCTGCTACGAGCCTTGATCAGACACAAGACCATTACAGCAAATTCCATCTGCACTCTAAATGGCTCTTTGTTTTTCCATTTTGGAACGGACATCCAGATTCATGACGGCGCAAGGCCGCATTTCACCGGGGCATAGGTACGTGACAGGAAAAATGGACGTGAAAAATGAAAAGTACTTAGGCAAGCAAGACCACCGCCTTGCCCGGTAAAGGATAGATGATTGCAGCCAACGGAATGTCTGGAACTGTAGTTTCGCCAAATTAAAGTGGAACATAATAACGGGGAGAAGGAATCTAATTTCCATTTAAAGTTGATATTATCAGTGTGGCTGAACAATGTTCTCCGTCACCCCCTCAGATAATGGACCCGCACTGACATGGGGCAGGAATGATTCTAATGCAGCCTGGAGCAAGTGAAATCAAATAAATGTCTATTGGAACGGGTGTTGGAAAAGAGGTCGAAGCATCCCAGCAAGGGAATGGCAGGTCGGAGTGATGAAGAAGGAGCCGGTTGTATTTTATAGTGCCCAGGTGCATAATGGAAATGAGGAGCCGAGGGTTAGGGGATTGTTTTGCGATTTTTTTTTTAATGGTCCTCATTAAGTGCTTACTGTGTGCTAGGCACTATATTAAAATGCTGGAGTAGATATAAGTGAGTCCCACATGGGGCTCACAGTCTTTATCCCCACTTCAGAGATGAGGAAACTGATTCACGGAGAAGTGAAGTGGCTTGCCCGAGGACACACAGCAGACAAGGGTAGAGCTGGGATTAGAACTTGGGATTCCAGGTTTCCTTGGAGAAACCGGACAGTAGAGAGGTCCGGCAGCCAGAGGAAGCGGGACTGGCTTCAGATACCCGGCTGCCCTGGGGCGGCGTGCCAGAGGTTACCTCTAAATACCGTATGATTCCATTAAGTTCTGCTGCACCTACCTGTGAGGTGACTTGATGATGTCATTTCCAGCATTTAGAGAAGAACATTTGGTTTGCACCTTGAATTCACATTAGTGCCAATCCCTACTAGCCTCCCAAAGCTCTTCCATGATTCAATCTGCCTTCCTTTTTACCTTTGCTAGATCCAACAGCGTGGCCTACTGAAAAGAGCACAGGCATGGGAATCAGAAGACCCGAGTATGAATCCTGACTCTGCCCCTTGTCTGCAGTGTAATTTTGAGTGAATCACTCAACTTTCCTGTGCCTCAGTTTCCTCAACTATAAAATGGGAATTAAATAGTGCTTTCCCTCCTGCCTTAACCTTTTAGGACAGGAACTGCGTTCTGATTTTCATGTATCTACCCTCAGAATTTCATACTGTGCGTGGCACATGGGGAGTCAAAGTCATCATCATTATCAGTGGTATTTATTGAGTGCTTACTGTGCGTAGAGTATTGCAATAAGCACTTGGGATAGTTCAATACCATGGAGTTGACAGACATGTACTCTACCCTCAGTGAGCTTACAGTCTAGAGGGGGAGACAGATATTAATATAAATGAATCGTTTATAATATATAAGTTCTAGGTATTTATATGTGTTTGGGGACTGATTGTGGGGCTAATAACAAATGCACAGAGGTCACAGATCCAAAGTGCACTATCATCATTATTTATGTAATCCTCAAGAATATAGTGAGGCAAGAGCCCCTCTCCTCCATATCACAGAACCCACATTCCTGGATTAACTCTTTCAAGTTTCCCGCTGCCAGCTAATGATATGATCAAAACTTCCGGGTCCTGTACATTGCGACTGGATTATTCTCTAGAGTCACTCTTGATTCATCTTCATAAACTGATCCAGGAGTACACCAGGTGTCATCTTAACCCTCAGCTGGCATGGGCAGAAAACAAGGTATTTTCAATCCACTTGGATAATTGCACAGGAAAAAAGGAATAATTCCAACTCCACTTAATCACAAGGCAGGAAATACCTAGGATCACAAAGAAGAGGGACTCTAAATCAGCTGGTTCTCACTTTATGTAAAAGACAAGAACGAAAGGTTTTCAATTTCGAAACTGAAACCAAGTCTTCAGAACCCAGTGTGATTAAACAGAGAAGCGAGGAAAACAAGCCGGGCTGTGCCAGGAACAAACAGGGTTGAAAACTGGAATTGAGTCAAGTCATCTCTGACTTCAGTGAAGCAGTGGAGCCTAGTGGAAAGAGCTCTGATCTGAGAGTCAGAAGAGCTGAGTTCTAATTCCAGCTCTGTCAGTTGTCTGTTGCATGGGCTTGGGCAAGTCACTTCTTTTAGCTGGACCTCAATTTCCTCATCTGTAAAGTGGGGATTGATCTTATACCCTCCGACTTAGATCGTGAGACGCACGTGAGCCAAGGACGTTGTCCACCTACTATCACTGGGGAAGAGAGAGAGATTTGAGCCACTTCTAAAATAAGTCTCAGTCCTACTATTGAACATGTCAGAAGTAGAATAAGGATGGAGTTGGAGGAAATAGGTAGGGCATTTTATCAATTTTAATTAAACATAGACTTCCTTTTCACAATGCGTAATCCACATTTCATTAAGTACGCCCGACTTCCCCTAATTAGTGATGATGGCTAAAAAAACCCTAGATCTTTGATTCTACAAGGACTGAAGACTTTATGCCTCTATCCCCAAGTACTACCCCAGGCCCTTGATAGACGTCCTGCAGAGTTTTATAAGCTTCTACCAGAAAAGGCACCTCAGTTAGTTTCCAATCCATTTAATAATGATCGAGCAAATGGATTCTTCCTAGGTTCAGGAGGAGCTACTATTTTCTCTGAGCTGCATAAAAAGTATAAGGCCAACTGGAGATCTATTACACACAGAGGTTGGATATCTGTGAAGTCAGAATGCTAAAGTCCTTATGAAAACATTAGCTGGAAGGAGAAAAACTAAGTGTCCCATTAGTTCTAATCACCTACTAAGTACTGCTTCTGAGAAAAAGATTCCCCTTCTGTCCCTATGGTGCCTTGTTTAATTGCACCATGAGATTCAGACTTCAAATATCCATTATCCCAGAAAACACCCATCCTCAGAAAACACCATCCCATAAATCCAGATGTCTTAGGTTGAATTCCCCAGGGAATGAGTGACTTGCCTGGGTTCATTTCTATATCCAAACCTCTCGTCCTTCTCGATCACCAGGGAAATCCTCCCCTTCCACTTGCATGTTAAGAAAGGCGTTAAGCATTTGCTTCATCTTTCTCCTTGAACTTCTTGCTGTTAAAATCCATAAGGGGAGCGATCCGTCAAATCATCAGGGGTATTTCTTGAGCTCTTAGTATCGTGACCAGCGTTGGGAGAGAACATTAAAAGCAAGACACGTGCCCCTGCCCTCTAGGAGATGACAAACGCTGACCAGGCTGCTTTCCAGGTGAATGGAATATTGTCCGGGGTCTATGCCATCAGAAGACTAACCGATTCCAGAAGAATGGCTCTTGGCCCGTGACAGTTCCTTACCTTAAGATCAGTCACTTGTCTGGAGAAGTCGATCAATCAATCAGTTGTATTTATTGAGCTCTTACTGTGTGCTTGGGAGAATACAATATAAGAGAGTTGATAGACATATACCCTTTCCACAACAAGCTTACAGTCTAGAGGAAGGGGGGTGGGTACTGCCATCTAAGATTCGGGGTTGGAAAGGATAGGAGATGATCCCTTTAGCAACCATGGCTTCCCTTCAGTCAAGAATGGTCTGGATTGGAGGACCGCCAGAGCCGGAAGCTACGGTATTTTCCCAGATGAACGCTGGAGTGTTGTCCCAACATCTGGCAGTGCGATCCCTGCATAATTTGAGTCATCGATAAGGTTCCTTTAATTGCCTTCCATCCACGCCTCAGTCTTCTCCCTATTCAGCTCCCTTTGCATGAACCTCTGTTCCATTCTTGTCTCTACTTCTCCCGTGCTTAATATGCTTTCACTAAACGTTAGTCTAATGGACCCAATCCCAAACCTTTCCTGGCACATTTTGTATGAACCTCACAGATTTTTAAATTGGAGGCAGAGTGGGGAAAGCCATTTCCTCAGGTAGATTCTGATCCAAAGAAGGAGTTAAAAATTCTTCTTCAAAACCCACATAATGATCTCTGCATATTCAGCGTTTTTGACCAAAACAATAATGACAGTGAGCCAACATGGCTTAATGAGAAGACCACAGGTCTGGGAGTCAGAGGACCTGGGTTCTAATCCAGGATCTGCCAGTTGCTTGCTGTGAGACCCTGGGCAAATCGCTTAACTTCTCTGTGCCTCAGTTACCTCATCTGTACAATGGGAATTCAATCTCCATTCTCCCTCCAATTTTGACTCTGGGCCCCATGTTCAACAAGGGACTGAAAATCTTGAAATTCTGAAATCCTGAAAAATCTTGTTTCTAACCCAGAGCTCGGTACAGTGCTTAGGCATTGCAAGTGCTTAAGCAGTACCATTATCATTATTCCTGCAGGGGCACTGACGATGAGAGTGATGAAAATGATGCTGAGAATGAAAGTGATGATAATGGGGATGATAAAGGAGGTGAAGATGATAAAAATGAAGATGATGCTGTGAATAATAATCACAGTGGTAATAACAAAGGTGAAGATGATGATGGTGATATTGTTGCTAATGATGAGGATCTGAATTCAGGGATGTCACTGGATCCCAGACCTGGTGCCTCTTTAGCAGATTTGAGGGGAAGAACCTATTTCAGGATGAGGACTTTGGTTACTCTTTCTTTACCGGGACATTCTTGGATTTATGGAAAATTCAAGACTGGAAACTACTCTCTTTATTAGTATGTACCAGAATTGTACAGCAAAAAAAAAAAAAAGTCCCCACCAAATATATGTATTTCTTAATGGAAACATTTTCTTTTACAGCATTCTTCAATTTGCTTACAAGGAAACTTGAAATAATTGGAATCTGAAATGTAGTGGTTTATTCAATTAAAGTCACCCGCTATGTAGTCAAACATTTCAATAGTTTCCCGAAGATCCTATCAGAGAAAGATGAATGAAGAGTATTCGCTCTACTCATGCACTGAAAACTATTTACCGTAGGATTATTAAAGCTTCTGATGATTCACAGCTTTAACTAAAGCACATATGGGAAATGCATGGGGAGGAAGTTATGGGGTGCCATACAAGAAAAAAAAAATCTTTTTTGCTTTCAACATTGTTCCAAAGTCTGTAAAATTAGATAAGCTTAGCTCGAACTGGTACTCACCAGAATCCTTGTTCCCTTGCAAGGATGAGAAAATGAAAGTCTTGGTAAATCAGGTAAACTGAAGAGGTTAAAAGTCCTATGTGCTCATTAAGGTCCATGAGTTGCTATTGCTTGAGAGACTTTTTGGTTGTCTCTGTCATAATAGATTCATGAATAAATATTATAAATAATAACGTTGGTATTTGTTAAGCGCTTACTATGGGCCGAGCACTGTTCTAAGCGCTGGGGTAGACGTAGGGGAATCAGGTTGTCCCACGTGGGGCTCACAGTCTTAATCCCCATTTTACAGATGAGGGAACTGGGGCACAGAGAAGTTAAGTGACTCGCCCACAGTCACACAGCCGACAAGTGGCAGAGCTGGGATTCGAACTCATGAGCCCTGACTCCAAAGCCCGTGCTCTTTCCACTGAGCCACACTGCTTCTTGCATACATCACTGAGCCCTTAAATGTAAATTAATAAGTATCTTAAAATACATACATAAGTAGCACTCACTACGTACTTCAGTGGAAAAAGCCCAGGCTTGGGAGTCAGAAGTCGTGGGTTCGAATCCCGGTTCTGCCACTAGGCAGCTGTGTGACTGTGGGCAAGTCACTTCACTTCTCTGTGCCTCACTTCTCTCATCTGTAAAATGGGGATGAAGACTGTGAGCCTCATGTGGGACAACCTGATGATCCTGTATCTACCCCAGCGCTTAGAACAGTGCTCTGCACATAGTAAGTGCTTAACAAATACCAGCATTATTATTATTACCAATCACTAGGATAGAATCCAAAATACCAGATCAGACATATTTCCTGCCCCAACACGAAACTCACAGCCTAAGAGGTTGGAAGAGCAAGTAACTTATCCCCATTATACAGAAGACGAAATGGAGACACAGAGAGGTAAAAGGACTTGATCAAGGTCACCCGGGGCCAGAGATGAGATTTGAATCTGGGCCTTGTGATTCCCAGTTCTGTGCTTTTTCAGTTAGGATATGCTGTCTCCTTAATATTCGTTTCTTCTGCAGTCATAAGGTTTGTGGACGACACAGGGAAACACTGCCACTTCACTGGCGGGTCTGAGGAAGAATCTGGAAAAAGAGTATTTGGTTTGGAGAGGAGCAAGGGTGGGTAGTCTTCTGTGTCGGTAGGCAAGAACCTAGGGGTCTGTACCCGGCCCTGCCACGAGGATTTGTGGATTTGCAAGAGCAACTCAACTGGAAAATCCAGACCAGAAAATTTTTAGTCCCAATTAATAGGCTATTCCGGGAAAGAAAAGAAAATAACTGGATAAATGGGTCTCAAGCGTATGTTTCATACCTTCATTTTCCAGCTATTTGGTTAGTTTTAGTAGGAAAATGAAGGCTTCATCAATCAGTGCATGGTGTTTACTGAGCATTTATTGTTTACAGAGCACTGTACTAAATGCTTGAGAGACTACGACAGGCTAGAGTCGGTAGACATGTTTCTCGCCCACAAGGAGATCCAGTCTGTAGCGGGAGTTGGGCATTAAAATAAATTAAAGATAAGGGAAATGGCAGAGCAGAAGTAAAGTATGAGTGCTGCGGGGCTGAGGGTGGGGTGATGTATATTGATTTCATATTAGAGAACCCAGGGCCGAAGGGCCTTTGATCAATCATCCCCTGCCTCCTTCAGGAAGTCCATAATCAAATATAGCAGATGTGGTTTCATCTTTTTTTTTTTAAATACCTTCAGAGAAGAGATCCTGAAACTCCCTGGGTGACACAACATGGTGTTTAACTACCCTCACTGGTGGAAAATTATCTGTCCTACCTAATATCTAGCTAATAATTAAATATCTCAGTCTGCGCCCCAAGTTTATTTCCATTTGTTCTCTTCTAAGTGAGAGGAAGAGTAGCTGGTACCGGTATCTCAACTCTAAGAGCTTATCGTATATTTGAGGACTATTATTAAAGCCGCTTCACTCCTTTCTCCAGGCTGAATGATCCCACTTCTCTCATCCTTTCCTCAGCGGGCTTGATTTCTAACCCCTAATCATCTCCAGGACTCGAAACCGAACCTTCTTCGTACTCTTCTTTAGAGGAACTCAGAATGAAGTATGAGTTCATGGATAAAAGCTGAACTCACGGGGAGAAACACCTCCAGGGTCCCCCACGCATCTCAGGATGTGCTGTTGGCCTCGTCCACAGTGCCCCGGTGCTGATTTACGAGCAACTTGGGGCCCACTGGGACCTCTAGATCATACTCAGCTCTTCTTACATTTTATAAAGTTTGATTGCTACAAGGAGTGTTCTTTCCTCCTATCATTCCGATTCTTACCACAGTCATTCATTCGCTCGTATTTATTGAGCACTTAGTGTGTGCACAGCACTGTACTAAGCTCTTGGAAAGTACAGTGGGGCAATAAAGAGAGACGGTCCCTGTCCGCACCGGGCTTACAGTCTAGAAGAAATATTAATCGTGGCATTTGTTAAGCGCTTACTCTCTAAGCGCTGGGCGGGGGGGGGATACAAGCAAAGTAGGTTGGACACAGTCCCTGTCCCTTGTGGGACTCCCAGTCTCAATCCCCATTTTACAGACGAAGTAACCGAGGCACGGAGAAGCAGAGTGACTCACCCAAGAGCACACAGCAGAAAAGTGGCAGAGCCGGGGACAGAACCCTCGGTTTCTCGTATCTTAGTAACCTGAAAGGACCCTCTGAAAGTTATGTCTTTTTCTCCTGTCTTACAGGTGGAAACAGATATAAGTACCGTTCGTCGACACTCTGGGTTTCTGCTCAGCTTTACTTGGGAATTGACCGCTCATCTTGAGCCCCATGTGGGACAGTGACTGGGTCCAACTTGATCATCGTGTATGTAGTCCAGAGCTTAGCCCAGTGCTTGACGCACAGTCAGGCTTAAACAAATACCTCTCTCCTGAATGGAGAGAGGAGCTTGAAATGGCATTGAAAAAAAACTGACTTCTGCAACCGAAATAGCTGCACTAATAATGATAAGAATGATGGTATTTGTTAAGTGTTAGGGAAGCAGCGTGGCTCAGTGGAAGAGAGCCCGGGCTTGGGAGTCAGAGGTCATGAGTTCGAATCCCGGTCCTGCCACTTGTCAGCTGGGGGACTGTGGGTGAGTCACTTAACTTCTCTGTGCCTCAGTTCCCTCATCTGTAAAATGGGGATGAATACTGTGAGCCTCCCGTGGCACAACCTGATTACCCTGTATCTACCCCAACGCTTAGAACAGTGCTCTGCACATAGTAAGCGCTTAACAAATACCAACATTATTATGTGCCAAGCCCTGTTCTACACACTAGAAGATCACAACTCATGAGCCTTAACCCACCTGTACAAATACTAACAGTAGCAATGATATTTATTGAAAGCCCACGCGTGCAGTGTACTGTGCTAAATAACGCTAACAAGAGCATTTGTTAAGCACTTACTTTGTGCTAAGCACTGGGGTAGACACAATATAGTCGACACAGTCTCTGTCCCACGTAGGGCTCACATACGGGGAGGGAGAGTATGTATTTAATTCCCATTTTCCAGAAGATGAAACCGTGGCACAGAGAAGTTAAATGACTTTCTAAAAGTCTCTCCGCAGGCAAGTGGAGGAGGTGGGATTAGAGACCGGGACTTGTGACTCCCAGGCCAAGGCTCTTTCCTCCACGCCACATCCCGCTCAACGAATAGGCCGAGCAATGGCGGTCTTCCAAATCGTAGTTTCTCTTACCAAATTAAAGACATATTTCGAGTGCACCTAAGATCCATCAATCAGTCGATGTTATTTATTGAGAATACACTGCTCAGAGACCTGTACTAAGTGCCTGGGGTCACTTGAGGGCTGGAGAAATGGAAGAAGTCTTTGGGGAGTATAATAATTAATGATAATAGTGTTGGTTAAGCACTTAGTATGTTCCAGGTGCTGTTCCAAGCGCAGGGGTAGGTACGAGGTAATCAGGAGGGGGACAGTCCCTGTTCCTCAGGGGACTCACAGTCTTAATCTCCATTTCGCAGATGAGGTAAGTGAGGCCCAGGGAGTGAAGCGATTTGCCCAGGGTCACACAGCAGACAAGTAGCAGAGTCTGGATTAGAATCCAGAAGATTAGAACAGAGAAGCAGCGTGGCTCGGTGGAAAGAGCCCCGGCTTGGGAGTCGGAGGTCGTGGGTTCTAATCCCGGCCCTGCCGCTTGCCAGCCGTGTGACGTCGGGCAAGTCACTTAACTTCTCTGTGCCTCGGTTCCCTCATCTGTAAAATGGGGAGTAAAACTGTGAGCCTCACGTGGGACGACCTGATCACCTTGTATCCCCCAGCGCTTAGAACGGTGCTTTGCCCGTAGTAAGCGCTTGTTAAATCCCATTCTCCCACTCGTCTATGGTGTGAAGTCACTTAACGTCTCTGTGACTCAGTTACCTCATCTGTATAATGGGGACTAAATTCTATTCCCCACTTCTTAGATCATGAGCCCCGTGTGGGATAATGACTGTGTCCGACCTGATGATCCAGGATCTACCCCGGCGTTTGGAACAGTGCCTGACACACAGAAAACGCTTACTACCACAATTCTCATTATCATGAAAGTGCACGCAAAGCATCAAGAGAACTGAGATGAAAACAGATGCGGGAACCTGTAGCATTTAAAACAACATCGCTCAGCGTTGGTCCTATTTTTAACAATGTGGCCAAAAAAATGGAATTCCTCTTCTCTCTGCTAAGTAGGCTTTAAGACTGCGGGGGCTGCCTGAGGAAAACATCAGAATTAATTTGTTGAGAACGATTCCAAGATCAGAGAGCTATTTGTAGCAAACAAGCAATATAGCCCCTGACACCAGTTTCCGCATTCCTTTGAACTAACACCTTGAGCCTGCTCTGTAGAATGGGTTGAATGAAAATGGCCCCTAGTTCAGAGCCCAGCTTTACTCCATTCGAAGAGTTTAGTATAAGAGACAAAAGTGGTTTAGTGGAGGAAAAGCCAGGCCTGGGAATCAGAGCACCTGGGTTCTCTCCCAGCTCCGCCTCTTGTCAGCTGTGCGACTGTGGGCAAGTCACTTAACTTCTCTGTGCCTCAGTTCCCTCATCTGTAAAATGGGGATGAAGACTGTGAGCCCCACGTGGGACAACCTGATGCCCCTGTGTCCACCCCGGCGCTTAGAACAGTGCTCTGCACATGGTAGGCGCTTAACACATTCCAACATTATTATTAATCCCAAGTCTACCACTTGCCCGCTGTGTGACTTCAGGCAAGTCACTTAACTTCTCTGTGCCTCGATTTCCTCAACTGTAAAATGGGAATAAATATCTGCTCTTCCTCCCTCTTTGGCTGTGAGAGGTGTGAGGGACCGAGACCGCACGCAGCCTGATTATTTCATATCTACCCCAGTGATTAGCGCAGCGCAGTAAGCACGAAAATACGCCATTATTGAAGACCCGCGTGTTGAACACGGAGCTAATCACTTGGGAGATGCACAATGCATCCTCCCGCCTCCCCCGCCCTGCCACCCTCAGGGAACTTACTCTTTAATGGAAGAGACAGACAGGTAAAACAGATTTATGAAGATTGAAAGCAAGAGGAGGAACCATAAGTCCTGGATATGCCAACTAAGCCCCGCTGCTCCTCTACTTTCTGTGACACCTCTGTTCTCCTTGAAATTTGGGGAGACCGGGGGAAACACACGGACACGCCGTCCTCCTTCCTCCTCCCTTAGCCCCTCTCTGCGGAAATCGTGCTTTCCAGATTCCCGAGGAGCCCCATGGAGAAGGAAATGGAAATTCAATCATACCAAAACCGGCTCTTTGCATAAAGTTTAATTTCAGTCATGTTTCAAGATGCTCTTCAAGATGTCTTTCTTTTTTCAGAAGAGAGAAGAGGTGGCCTAGGGAAGAGATTCTGAAAATAAGATTAGGGCCTTGGGGGCCCTACACTAGCTGTCTGGAGATGGGAGTTAGGAGATCCAAGTGAATTATGGTTAATTCAACACGAGAGCAAAATCGTTTCCCGCCCAAAGATGACTAATTGAGTTCCTGTGTGATAAGATCCCGTGGTGGTGACGGCTTGGGGAAGGTGAAAATCACTTCTTCTCGAAGGGATGAAAGTTTGGCACTCCGTTTTAGCAAATTCACCGGAGAAGCGGGTCTGCCCCCATCCTCCTTAGGCCTCTGTCGCACACCCCCAGGCTCAGCCCATTCTCTCTCTCTCTACTTCCCACCCTCCACATCCCTGCCTAATGGAAATCGAGTTTGGCGAATTTTGAAAGCGGGTAGAAAATATAGGGGAAGCAGCGTGGCTCAGTGGAAAGAGCCTGGGCTTCGGAGTCAGAGGTCATGAGTTCGACTCCCGCCTCTGCCACTTGTCAGCTGTGTGACCGTGGGCGAGTCACTTCGGTTCTCTGTGCCTCAGTTACCTCATCTGTAAAATGGGGATTAACTGTGAGCCTCACGTGAGACAACCTGATTACCCTGTATCTACCCCCAGCGCTTAGAACAGTGTTCTGCACATAGTAAGCGCTTAACAAATACCAACATTATTACCATTATTATTATTATTATCATTAGTCTGTGTCTACAGAACAACTGCTGTGATAACCATGCTGGGTTGAACAATGTTCATTCAGTCGTATCTATTGAGCGCTTACTGTGTGCAGAACATTATACTAAGCTCTTGGGAGACTATACTATAACAATAAACGGACACATTCTCTGGGTCAGACAGTCACTTATCCTTACCCTTCAGCAAGTGACGATTTTGATTCTTTTCTTGCTCCTATCAGTAAATAATTTTATGTCAATCTGCCCCATTCAACTATCAACTCCTTCGAGGGAAATAAGAAACAATGGGAGTTTTAAGACCTAACAGATTACGATTAGACTGTGTCTCCCCCGATTAGACTGTGTCTCCCCCGATTAGACCGTAAGCCCGTCAAACGGCAGGGACCGTGTCCTATCTGTTGCCGACCTGTTCGTTCCAAGCGCTTAGTACAGTGCTCTGCACATAGAAAGCGCTCAATAAATACTATCGAATGAATGAATAAATTACGTCTTCAACTCTGTGGTTCTCACCCACCTGCTTTTCATGAAGTAGATACTCATTAAATAGCCCTGATTGATGGATGAGAGACCTCCACATGTAACAGTCGGAAGAAACAATAGCTGGAGAAGTAATTGCAGGAGCAGGAGAGGAGGAGAGCGCAGCAATTTAGAAAATACCAGATGGTAAGACATGATTAATACTGATCTCCCACCCAGTTCTAACGCACATTACACCCAGGCCCTTGGAAAATACAAATCAATCAGTGGTATTTACTGAGTACTTACTGTGTTCAGAACACTGTACTAAACATGTGGGAGAATACAACAGATTTCCCTTGCGTAAATTAATCTCTTGATTTTACCGGAAGCTCTGTTGAGCAGTAGTATGGCTTAGTGCCTTGAGCATGGGTGAGAGGCAGAAGGACTTGGGTTTTAATCCTGGATGTGCCACTCATCTGCTGTCTGTCCTTGGGCAAGGCCCTTCACTTCTCGCTCTCTAATCTCAATCTGATTATCCTGTTTCTACCCCAGCACCTGGAGCAGTGCCCGGAGTATAGCAAGCACCTAACGAACACCTTAAAAAAAAGTTTGGTCTGCAGGAGCAGATTTATTGAGTCAAATAAAATTCAACCTAAGGCTATCCATATGTTTCTGTCTGGGCGGTGTGAGTTCAAACAACAACAACAAAATATCTGAATCAATCCAGCCTGTTTCCAACACCGGCACTGTGTTGCCGCTCAACATAATCGACCTTGAGAATGGGTTAATGGAGGCCAGGCAGTAACTGTGCAGTGTGTTCGTCGTCAGTGCATCCTCTGATGGGATACGGGGTTGGAAATCGGGATAAACTGGCCCTCCACATCCACGATGTCATATGTCTGCCTGGACTTTAAAGATGGCTCTGAGACGTCTTGGATCTGAGAACATTCAGACTACTGAAAGGGAAAGAAAGGGCCAGGAAAAGATAGGAAAGGTGGAAAAGGTAGAGATACGCCAGAATTTAAGTCACGACCTCTGATTCCCAGACCAGCGGTCTTTCCAGGAGGCCACACTATTACTATTCAGTTTAGGAAAGCACCCCAAAAGTCCCCGTTCCTGGTTTAGGATCAACCGTTCCTTATGAAATTCGGTGGAAACTATTTGCAAATTGAGTTAGGAAGCAATATTTACTCGGTTATCTGATAACACGAGCTTTTATTTTTTTTCATGGTATTTGTGAAGCACTGTACTAAGTACTAAGATAAGTACAAGATAGGTTGGACACAGTCCAGGTCCCATATGGAGTTCACAGTTTTCCTTCCCATTTTACAGATGAGGTAACCAAGGCAGAGAGAAGTGAAGTGACTTGCCAAAGCTTCCGCAGCTGACAAGTGGTGGAATCGGGATTAAAACCCAGGTCCTTTTGACTCCCAGGTCCGGGTTCTGTCCTCTAGGCCACGTTGCTTCCTGTCTTCTTAACACTCATTAAAGAAAATCCGTGTCACGAGACGTGCTCCTTGTTAGCCACTTTGTCCGTGGATCCCAGCATTTTTTTCCGATGACCCAATGTGTTCTTTCTTAGACTAATTGCGTTGTTAGAAGAACATTCCCTAACGGTCCAGCAGCATTCAACCTCAAACGTGGAGGGAAGACAAACTTAAAGGAAGAACTACCTGAAATAACATTATTCACAGTCACAGAGAATATACACGCTGGGCAACTATTTTGATGGTCATTTACTAGTTAGGGCAAAGAACTGCTAGATTGTAAGTTACGGGAGGGCAGAGATCCTGTCGAACTGCTCTACTAAGTGAAGTATTCCGCGGACAGAAAGTGCCCAATCAATCAGTGGTATGGATTGAAAGCGCATGGTTTAGCGGATAGAGTACGGGTCTGAGTCAGAAGGATTGGGGTTCTAATCCCAGCTCCGCCACCTGTCTGCTGTGTGACCCTGGGCAAGTCACTTAACTTCTCCATGCCTCAGTTACCTCATCTGTGAACTGGGGATTAAGGCTGTGAGCCCCATCCGGGACAGGGACTTTGTCCAATCCGGTTTGCTTATATCCATCCGAGAGCTTACTATAGTGCCTTGCGCATTACCCAATGCCACAGTCATTATTAAACATTTTTGAGCACTTACTACACACAGAGCACTGTACTAAATGCTTGAGAGTGTGCAATACAGCAGAGTTTGAAGGTATGTTCCCTCCCCTCGGTGAGTTTATAGGCATTGATTGGGAAGCAGCGTGGCTCAGTGGAAAGAGCCTGAGCTTGGGTTCGACTCCCAGCTCTGCCACTTGTCAGCTGTGTGACTGTGGGCGAGTCACTTCACTTCTCTGGGCCTCAGTTACCTCATCTGTAAAATGGGGATTAACTGTGAGCCTCACGTGGGACAACCCGATGACCCTGTATCTACCCCAGCGCTTAGAACAGTGCTCTGCACATAGTAAGCGCTTAATAAATACCAACATTATCATTATTATTGATTGATTGATTGATTGAACCGCACTTGTTTCCATAAATCAAGTGTCCCCGTTTGCCTCATATTGGCCAAATCCACAGCCCAGTCCCTTTGCGACATGTTCTGGGCAGGGAATGTGTCGGTTTATTGCTCTACTGTACTCTCCCAGCACTAACCACGGTGCCCTGCACATAGTAAGCACTCGATAAATACGACTGAATGAATGAATTTAACTCTCCACCTGTCAAATGAGGATTAGATAACTGTTCACCCTCCTAAAAAGGCTCACGGCCTAAGTAGTGGATCACCATTTTGCAGATGAGGAAACTGAGGCACTTATGTGACTTGCAGAAGTCAGCAGGCAAGTGGTGGAGTCGGGATTAGAATCCAGGTCCTCTGATTTCAAGTTGCCCACTCATTCCACCAACCCATGCTGCTTCTCATAGGGGCGAATCTTTACTTTGGATATATTGTGGGGTCACCTTTGGGCATGTTATGCATCTGTCTGGTGCTGCTCTAGGTCCCGGCCCTACTCTGTTGCAAGGAGCACACAAACGATGAATTCAGAGGAACACTGTCAGTTTCACCACAGTGAAAAATTTTGCCCAGAATCACTTTGTGAAATCCTGGGGTGAAATAACAACTGCAATCCACCTGCAATTGTATAAATCAAGGTTTAAGATTTGCTGGCATAAAAGTAAGTTACATTTCTTTGTTTCCCTAATTCAATTGAATCAAGTCCCGCTGCCGGTCGGGATTTTGTTTTGCCTTTGTTGGCTTCTATGTCTTTTTTTTTTTTTTCTTTTGTGTTTTGATCCAGCTCTGGGTTTGCTGTAAAAAACAAGAACTCGTATTTTGCAGACGACATCCAGTAGCGGTTGAAATCGGTGTCTAAGCTGAATATGAACACTTGCGATAAGTAAATGTCGTCCCTTCAGATAGGAGGCTAAAGGGTTCCCAGACGACAGCTAATGAGCTCCCCGAGTCAACGGGTATGGGCTGTCGTCGTTTTTCTCTTACCTGAGCAGCCGAGGTGCGCGAAGAGTGGTAATTTTTACGCTGCACAGTGACGGGGCCGAACGATAAGAGGACACGGCCCAAACGGCGAGGTTAATTAAAGGATGGCCAAAGCGTTGCTTTTAAATGAATTTAATTAACCCATAATCTCTCAACAGTAGTAATATATGGCTGGTTAAAGGAAGGAGAAAATGAATCATTTGATGCTTTTGTCCGTTTTAATTTTAAGAGAACAGAGACTAGAGAAATATTGCTCAGAGGAAGGGGCCTCGCACTGTGAAATTTGGAGTCCTTTAAGGGCCCTGGGTGGGGCCAGGTCAAGGCATCAGTGGGCTTATTGTTATGTTGTATCCCAAGATCTTAGTACAGTGTTCTGAGCACAGTACGTGCTCAGTAAATACCATTGATTGATGGATAAAATGAGTTTGTTCGCAGCTCAGAGTCTGCACCCTCCCTATGTGGTAATTCCTCTTTCTTCCATGAATCAGAAGCAGCGTGGCTTAATGGAACGAGCATGGGCTTGAAAGTCAGAGAAAGTGGATTCTAATCTCTGCTCTGCCACTTGCCTGCTGTGTGCCCTTGGGCAAGCCATTTAACTTCTCTGTGCCTCAGTTACCTCATCCGTAAAATGGGGATTAAGACCGTGAGCCCTACGTGGAACAACCTGAATACTTGTATCTATCCCAGTGCTTGGCACAGTGTTTGGCACACAGTAAGCGCTCATCTATACCTCATCTCTAAAATGAAGATTAAGAATCGTGAGCCCCGTGTGGGACATGGACTGTTTCCATCCTGATTACCTTATATCTATCCCAGCGCTTAGAACAGTGCTTGGCACGTAGTAAGTCCTTACAGATACCATAATCGTTATTATCGTTATTATTATTATTATCCAGATCCCCACATCCGAAGCCTATCCTGGCCTTCAGAAGACTGGGGAGGCTGTGGGAGAACTATTCCTTGCAAAAAACCATTTATTGACTTATTTTGACATTATTACTTGGTTTGTTGACTCTGTTACTGGCATCCCTAATTCATTATCATTCTTTGTACCTGCTCCCTCCACTTAGATTGTGAGCCTCTTTTGAGCAGGGCCCAGGTCTGAGTTAATTACGGTGTATCTAATCCATGCTCCCCAGTGCTCAGCACATAGTGAGCACTTACTAATATCATAACTCTTAACTAGTCGAATTTGTTAGGGTAATAATAGTGGTGATGCGAGACTTGCATCTCCCATGCATCACACGGGTGTTGGTTGTTCCTGTTCCTCTTAAGTGCTTTGATATCCACCCCGTCCCCAACCCCACAGCACGTATGTACATATCCACCCGTAATATAATTTAATGTCTGTCTCCCGCTCTTAATAATAATCATAATAATAATTGTGGTATTTGTTAAGTGCTTACTATTTGCCAGGCACTATACAAAACACTGGGGTAGATAGAGCAAATCAGGTTGGACACAGTCCCCGTCCCACATAGGGCTCGCAGTCCTAATCCCCATTTCACAGATGAGGTAACTGAGGCACAGGGAAGTGAAGTGATTTGCCCAAGGCCACATAACAGACAAGTGGCAGAGCCAGGGTTAGAACCCATGACCTTCTGACACCCAGGCCAGTGCTCTATCCACCATGCCATGCTGCTTCCTCAACGCTCTAGTCTGTAATAATAATAACTGTGGTATTTGTCAAGCGCTTACTATGTCTCAGGCACTGTACTAAGCGCCGGGGTCGATACAAGCAAATCGGTTTGGACACGGTCCCTGTCCCGCATAGGGTTCGCAGTCTTAATCCCCATTTTAAAGATGAAGTAACTGAGGTACAGAGAAGTAAAGTGATTTGTCCAAGGTCACACAGCAGACAAGTAGCAGTCAGAATTAGAACCCAGGTCCTTCTGACTCTCAGGCCCAGGCTCTATCCTCTAGGCCACTGTAAAGTCCTTGGGGTCAAGGATTGGGTCTACCTCCTCTACTGTACTGAATCTACTCTCTCCCAAGTGCCTAGACCTGTGCTCTGCACACAATAAACGTTCGATAAATATCAATTATTGATTGATTAGATTCCTCGCCGCCTCCTAGACCCCTTCAAGACGTGCCCTTTTGATTCCGGACCCTTGGTGTCTCCCCGAGGATGGTCCCCTTCTCTTTGCGCCAGTTGCCCTTTGGTCTGCAAATGACCCTCCGAGAAAGGATGAGGGAGAATGAAGCTCTTCTCTCCCACCGTTCCCGAACTCCGGCTTTAGTCACAGAGAAAACGCGGAGGGACTCCGGCATGTTAAAGATTCGGCCCAGCAGGCGCCGGCAGAGGTCAAAAGGATTTATTGAGTTTAAAATGGTAACGGGGGGCCTCGGTTCTGACATTTCTGACCGGTTAATGATCGTCTCATTTGAAGGTCCAAGTAAGCCTGGGGTCTTCCACCCAGCTGGTCATTTACCGCCGCGAAGTAGCCGCTCTGGCAGCCGTTGCCGTATAACAGCCGTCAAAGCCGCACAAGGCGTTGCCTTGTTCAGGAGACCCAAGCGACGCTCTCTCACAGAGACCCATCCCATCTCTGGTTGCAACTTCCGGCCAGGGAAAACAAAAAGATTTCCTTTTTATATTATAATAATGATGGTATTCATCAAGCATTAACTAGGCGTCATGCACTGTTCATTCATTCCGTAGTATTTACTGAGCGCTTACTATGTGCAGAGCACTGTACTAAGCGCTTGGAATGGACAAATCGGTAACAGATAGAGACGGTCCCTGCCCTTTGACGGGTTTACAGTCTAATCGGGGGAGACGGACAGACGAGAACAATAGCAGTAGACTGTTCCAAGCTTTGGGGTAGATTTAAGCTAATCAGGTTGGATGGAGACCCTGTCCCTCGTGGGGCTCACAGTCTTAACCCCCATTTTACGGATGAGGTACCTGAGGCACAGAGAAGCGAAGCGGTGGTATCCTTTAAGCGCTAACTTTGTGCCGGGGACTGTACTAAGCACTGAGGTGGCTACAAGCAAATCGGATTAGATACAATCCCTGTCTCACGGGGGGCTCAAAGTCTCAATCCCCATTTTATAGGTGAGGTAACTGAGGCACAGAGAAGTGAGGCGGTGGTATTCTTTAAGCGCTTACTTTGTGTCGGGGACTGTACTAAGCACTGGGGTGGATACAAGCGAATCGGATTAGATACATTCCCTGTCTCACGGGGGGCTCACGGTCTCAATCCCCATTTTATAAGTGAGGTAACTGAGGCACAGAGAAGTGAAGTGATTTACCCAAGGCCACACAGCAGACAAATGGCAGAGCCGGGATTAGAACCCACGACCTCTGACTCCCTGGACCGTGCTCTGTCATGTTGTTCTGTGGGAAAGGCAAGGCACCACATTTTGACCCGTCGGCCCGATTGTTAATAATGTTCAAGGGTAATGTGACAAAGCAGCGACGTTTTTAACCCCACGAAGATTACCTTCCCCAGCATGGTTCGGGCTAACTCAAGGTGGGAAAAGAAGACATCAAACATATGAAAACAAGAGCCTTGGCACTTTTCCGCTGCCCAGATATTCCCAACGGGCACACGAGCATATATTCCCTGTTTGGAAAATGAATCACACGGACGCGTTCCAAAATCGCCCCGATGGCGTCGGCATAGTTTCCCCATATGGTGGCTAGCTACCTCTTTGCATAATCTAACTGACAAGTTCTGATCACTTTATAAAAGTCTTGCACATTGGCAGCTTCTGAGGTTGAGTTTTAGCTGGAGAGGATTCTGATGTGTGGCTGTCTCTGAAGAATAACCAGTGCTGAAAGTGAAAGCTCGTTGTGGGCAGGGAACGTTTCCATTCATCGTTATATTGTCCTCTCTCAGGCACTTTAGTTCAGTCCTCTGCACAGCGGGAGTAATGATAATCATAATAATTATGGCATTTGTTAAGCGCTTACTACGTGCCAGGCACTGTACTCAGAGCTGGGGTAGATACAAGCTAATCGGGTTGGACGCAGTCCCTGTCCCGCGTGGGGCTCACGGTCTCAATCCCCGTTTTACAGATGAGGTGACTATACCGAGTGCCGGAGTGGACACATAGTCCCCGTCCCACATAGATGCTCACGGTCTCAATCCCCATTTTACAGATGAAGTAACTATAGCACAGAGAGGTTAAGTGACCTGCCCAGGATCACCCAGCAGACAAGTGGCAGAGCGGCGATTAGAACCCGGCTCACGGTCTTAATCCCCATTTTACAGATAAAGTAAGTAAGGCACGGAGAAGTTAAGTGATTTGCCCAGGGTCGCACAGCAGACGAGTAGTGGAACCGGGATTAGAACCCATGATCTGACTCCCCGGCCTGTGCTCGTGCCACTACGCCATGCTTGCTCAATAAATATGATTAAATGAACTGGTGAATGAATGAAGTAATAATAAAAGGAACTTGGGTTCTTTCCCTTCCCCCACCACCACTCAATTCATTAATTGTATTTACTGAGCACTTATTACGTGCAGTCACCCTACTCAGTGCCTGTGGGAGTACAATACAACAAAATAGTCAGAAGGACCTGGGTTCCAATGCCATTTCTGCCACTCATCTTTTGTGTGACCTTGGGCAGATCACTTAACTTCTCGGTGGCTTAGTTGCCTCATCTCTAAAATGGGGATTAAGACGGTGAGTATCTGGGTGGGACAGAGACTATGTATCTACTCCAGACCGTGGCTCAGTGGAGAGAGCACGGGCTTGGGAGTCAGAGGTCATGAGTTCGAATCCCAGCTCTGCCACTTGTCAGCCGTGTGACTGTGGGCGAGTCACTTAACTTCTCTGTGCCTCAGTTACCTCATCTGTCAAATGGGGATTAACTGTGAGCCTCACTTGGGGCAACCTGATTACCCGGTATCTACCCCAGCGCTTAGAACAGCGCTCTGCACATAGTAAGCGCTTAACAAATACCAAAATTGAAATTAATTACAGGGCCTGGCACATAGTAAGGGCTTCACAAATATCACAATTATCGTTATTACGTGCCCTGCACATAACGAGTTTACGGCCTAGAGCCAGCAGGGAAGGAAGAAGGCGTTTTGGACTATCTGGTCTGGGTCTTCAGTTGGCAAGTAACCTAGGATCTTGGGACTAAAAAATTAGGATGTGGCAGGGCTTTGGTTGCTGGTGACCAAAGAGGCCATGGGCTGGGCTGAGTGTCATGTGAACCCCTTGTGGGCAGGGATTGTCTTTATTTGTTGCTGAATTGTGCTTCCTGAGTGCTTAGTACAGTGCTCTCACATACAGTAAGTGCTCAATAAATATGACTGAATGAATGAATGACTCCATCCCCCCTCGCCGCAACTTCCTGATTCTCGTTTTGGGACTTTATCTTATTCCAGAGCTATTATCGGGGAGAGTTCCTCTATTGGTGGATTTAGGTTTCTGGGAGGATGTGAGAAGAACCTCAGGTTATCGTTAATGACCTCAGATGAAGCTCCAGGGAGTTCTTCTCTAGCACAGCAGTTGTGTTCCCGAATAACCTTATTTATAGAAAAAGCATGTCGCTGTAACTATATACTGTTCCCATGGAGGAGGAGTGTGTGCATGGCTGCTGAATGTGGATACGAGAAGAGAAGCGGGGGGGGGAAGAAGCCATTGGAAAGCCAATAGTTGAAAATGGCTGTCGAGGAGGGAAGAAGGGTGGCTGCACATAGTAAGCGCTCGATAAATACTACTGAATTAATGAGGTATGAAGAAGTGGGGTCAGAAGCCCGGGTGGAGGGAGTAGATTCAGAGATCTCTTCTTGAGAAACTACAGGGAATAGAAGGTTCAATCAAAAGACCCCGATGCAGGGCTTAGAGCTTTTCCCGTCAAAGCTCTGTCCTGAGGGAAGGCCCAGGAGAGTTCAGAGATGCGGGGGTGCGGGAGACCGGTGTGGTCCCTTAGGACTTAATTGGGGATAACGAGGGATGGATGCCGGAGCTCATCTCCATCCAGTCCACCAGTCAGTCAGTCAGTCAGTCGTATTTAGTGACAGCTGACTGGGTGCAAAGCAGAAGAAGGCCTGGGACCACAAGGGGAGAAGAAATGTGGTGCGAATGATGTGTGTGGTGTTTGTGTGTGTGCACGTGTGTGACAAAGGGAATGTGTGTTTAAAAGGTGGGAAAATAAGACCTTGCATTCCCTTAACACTGGCTTTCTCTGCTTACAGCTAAATTGGTAGACATAATAATTATGGTATTTGTTAAGCGCTTACTATGTGCTGAGCACTGTTCTAAGTGCTGGGGCAGATACAGGGTAATTAGATTGTCCCACGTGGGGCTCACATTTTTTAATCCCCATTTTTACAGATGAGGGAACTGAGGCACAGAGAAGTTAAGTGACTTGCCCAAGGTCACACAGCAGACAATGCCTATATAGGTGGACATGCTACACGGTGAGCTTATGTTCTTCCTAACCACGAGGCTCCCTAGCTAGGAGATAAACCTGACTGAAATCCACCTGTGACAACTGCCTTGGGTAACTATTGATTCAGTGGGAAATAACGGGCTAGAGGGAAGGTGGTTTCGAAGAAACTACCGCGTCAGATATTTTTCATTACAGAACCGTATATCACTGTTAGGCCCATCACCACCATTTACCCGCTGCGTGCCCTTGGGTAAATCACTTCACTTTTTGTTTCCTCGTCTGTAAATTGGGGATTCCACAGCTGTTCACCTTTCCATTTAGACTGTGAGCCCTGTGTGGGACAGGGACCGGGTCCGACCTGACTGTGCTATAGCTACCCCAATGCTCAGTTCAGTCCTTGGCACAAAGTAAGTGCTGAACGAATACTATCATTACTAGAAGGATATCTGATGTTCTTGCCGCTTGTTGCTATTCGAATCGAATACTGAAAGTTGCAAAAGTGCAAACATTAAGAATGCTTCAATAAAGTACAATAAGGCTGAAATAGAGGCTTAGGAAGGAGAGCAGCATCATGACTCGAGGATACTAATCAATCATATTTATTGAGCACTTACTGTGTGCAACGCGCTGTACGAAGTGCTTGGGAGAGTTCGACACAAGAATATAACATACTACACGCAGGGATTGTCACCCTTTATTGTTTTATTATACTTTCCCAAGTGCGTATTACAGTGCTCCGCACACAGAAAGCGCTTAATAAATACAACTGAATGACTACGCACAACCATTTCCTCCTACACTAGATCTTGTGGTGGCTTGTGAATCCTGTTATACTAGAACTGGCTGGTGTTTGTGGGAGGAAAATTTCTTACATCATGTTCAATCCAAGTCAGGTAATGGAAACGTGCTATAGCAGAGACGGGTGTATAGGAAAAGTTTTGTTGACCATTAGAGTGCCGTCACTGGTAGAATGAATGATCAATTTTGTCTCTTCAATAACTTCTGGTCCTCACCCCAACCTCCATTCAGCCAGAAAGGGTCCTTTTTGACCTCAGAAGCGTTTTTGGGTGTTCATCCAATGTGAAACTGTTTGCATGCTGCACATTTAAGGAAAGGGCAGGAAAATTGGTTATTGAGGTACTCAGATTCAGCAGCTGGCTCCCTGCTCATAGAGTCATGGAATAGCTTCCCTTGATAGCTTCGGTGGAGCAAACGTGGTCCACATCAGTATAAATACCTCAGAGCCTTGTCCTTTAGAAAGAAAAGTTCCACATCACCCAGGCAGAAATCACCGAAGTTCAGATTGAATTTCATATTTCCACTTCAGGGAATTTTCCACCCTTCTTTTCTAGCCCGGTAAACCGTATTTTCGCAGTCTGACAGCAGCAGCGACCTGGGAGAGGCTCCGGGGGAGAGAGGGGCAAAAGATGCACTGGGGTGGAGCTAGCTATCGGTCAATCCATGGTATTTATTGAGCGCTTTCTGGGTGCAGAGCACTGTATTAAGAGCAGTGCTCTACCATTGCAGGAATTAGTTTTTGTCCAGTTACATAATAGGAGTGATAATAATAACTGTGGTACTTTTTAAGTGCTTATTACGTTCCAGTCACCGTACTAAGTCCTGGGATGGATTCAAGGTCACTGGGTTGGACCTATAGCTGGTTTTTTCATTACCAGGTTCATTTTTGTTTTGCTGAAAGATATCATGCATCTAGCTGCGAATCAGATCTCAGGAACAGGTCTCCTCCAAGAATCAAGTCTGATAAATTCTTCCCAGCCATTGCCTGGACCAACTCAGAAGGCCCACCTTTGTGTGTCAGATGAGCCCCCAAACTTTTGCAGCTCTGATTTCTCCAGCAGCTAGTAAAAGGTTACCTAGTTGATGAGCTAACAAAATCTTGTCTTTCTTTAGAGAGGAACCAGGATGACACCTGCCACCTGCTCCTCTAAGGGATTTAGAGCCGTAATTTCTTAATGGCTGTAAAACCCATTGAGATCTTTGGATCAGATTCTTGACATGTAACTCTAATCGTTGCAAAATGATTCTTTTTGCAGTCAGACAATTAAGTATAATGATTATGATTTGCTTCCCGCTATTAGCCAAGTGTTACGGAATGAAAACTAATCTGAAGACCTGGACCTTCCCAGGTCATAGGTGAAAAACCCAGAACGTTTCCAAGTCCTTGGACTGACAACACAGAGCTGAAGACTGTAGCTATATTCTGCTACCTAGACAGCCAGTGTAATGATCTGAAGCCCGACAAGGACGTGGGCGGGGAATGTGTCTGTTATATTTTTATAGTGTCCTCTCCCAAGTGCTTAGGTTAGGGCTCTGCACACAGTAAGCACTCAATAAACAAGATGGACTAACTGAGGTAGAAAGTTTATCAAGCTAGGGAGTCCTTTGAGATTCTAATGGAGTGTGGCACCAGACTGTATCAAGATTCCGACCTTGGCTGTGAGCCATGGACCTACTTCAGACACGAAATTGGATTAGTAGAACAGTTTCATCAATGCCCACTTATTTGCCATATTTAACATAAAGGCAATTACATTTTGGAATGCGGTCAGATCACTAGCGTCCAAGCCCTGCTGGTCAACAGTGCTTCCTAAGGCAGGGCGTGACAGAAAAATGGACAGGATACCCAACCAACTGCTCTCGGGTGAGCTAAAGTGAGGACGTTATATGGATCGCTTTGGCGAAGGAAACAGAGATACAGTGCAGTAACCCTCAGATGATGTGCTATGGCAGTGGACAACTGGGAGGCAGCAGCAGAAAGGCGATCACGCTGGCAACAATTATCCAGATTTGTCCTTTTATTTTCGAAGGTGATGTTTTTGATGGTGAGGTCCTCTTCCAGGCTTGCAAGGATGGCCAAAAAGACTGATACCTTCTGCGCTGAGAACGAGTCAGGATAAATCCCTGTTGTACAAAAGATTTGTCGCATATTGCACCCATCTCTGCTTTGGGCTCTGATGCTCTGCATCCTGATTTTCATAGACTTGGTTCTCAGAGAGCACCTCCTCTCTTGTTCTTAGTCCCCAGGTCGGTCTCTCTGCTATAGTGGTCTCCAAAAAGCCCGGTGCTACATAGCATTGTTTGAGAGTGTGCTTTACAGCTCCCATTTCAACTTCTGCTTGAGTGTCTTGCTTACACCCACTTTTTTTGTGTTTTAGTGGTATCTGTTAAGCACTTACTATGTGCAGGGCGCTGTTCAAAGCACTGGGATAGAAAGACGGTAATCAGGTTGGGCACAGTCCCTGTCCCATATGGGGCTCAAAGCCTTAATCCCCAGTTTACAGATGAGAGAACACGTCAGACAAGTGGTGGACCCGGGATTAGAACCCATGACTTTCTCACCCCCAGGCCTGTGCTCTATCCAGTACGCCATACTGCTTCATCTCTGAATGGAAGGACCAGCTCATGCATATCCACTGGGATTCCCCAACCTTTGTAACCCTAGTAGACGACTCTTGCCGAAGTACTTTTCACTGATGGAAAGACCATCTTAGGGATGCTTAGTGGTCCCAGGCAATCCAGCAAATAGTATCTCCAGATTGCTGGGGAGGAGGGAGAGGAGAAAGGTGGAAATACAGATTTGGTATTTGCTACCAAAGGGAAGCATTTAGTTTGTATCTCCCATACGGGGGAGATGGATGAACCACTTTAGCGCAACACTGACCTGAATTTGCCTCTAGACTCTAAGCTCTTTGTGGGCATTGAGTGTGTCTACCAAATCTGCAGTTTTGAAGTGCTCAATAAATACCACTGATGGATTGATTCAGGTGACAGAATGAGATCCTACTCTTTACTGAATATTTGAGGAGGTGAATCAGGAGTTCCAGCTCATCCTTTAGGGAACCTATAAAGATTCTTTTGGGAGGAGGTAGGTTTGGTTGGTCATTGGATTACAAGAAAAGTTTGGCAATCGTGAACTAGATGACATATCTTAGGATGGGGGAGATAATGACACTCCCTAGAGTTCTGATAGTTCTTGCTCCATAAGCTGTTCTCTTCTAAATCGAACCCAGGACCAGGGGGAGAGGAAAAGCAAGCAGGGGGAGAGGAAAAGGGATTAGTGTAGGAGAACTATCACAGTGGAAGCATGATCTACTATTTTTTTTTTTTAATATTTGTTAAGCACTTACTATGTGGCAGTCACAGCACTAAGCACAGGGGTAGATACAGGTAATCAGGTTAGACACAATCCTTGTCCCGCATCAGGAGCACAGTCTTAATCGCCATGTCACAGATGAGGCAACTGAGGCACAGAGAAATTAAGTGAATTGCCCCAAGGTCACGCAGCAGACGAGAGGCGGAGCCAGGATTAGAACCCATGACCTTCTGACTCCCAGGCCCCTGCTCTATCCATTATGTCATCTTGCTTCTCACAATAGAGACATTTCCTCTCTCGCCTTATAAAAAAGTGGACAAGATCCTTGGCTATTGAAGACTGTTAACGACTCAGCTAACAAATCCAGCTCCAATACCATCTTTTGAGGAATTGTTTGCCGATTGCAATCTTATCCCGGACATCTTCCCCTAAATTTCTACCAACCTCCTGGTATCCCTCTGTTTCATCTCCCCTCTCCCTTGTCATACCTGCTCTTAATGTACACTGTGAGGCAGATAAGTCCTCAGAGTTCTTCTCTGGCTATTTTCTCAGACCCCTCCCTACCGCTTCTTCCTCTGAGTCTGAAATTCTCCTGTGCTGTTGTGGAGAAGGAACTTTCGGACCTGGCTAAGAAGTTCTCCCCATTGCAGATTGTCAGGTGGACAGTTCCTGAAACAGAATCCCCTTGGACCTAGTTTGTGGTTTCAGTCTAGCTGGAAATTGATTCTAAAACTCATCTTCACCCTACTCAGTTTAACTAGATCCTTGGTTTTCTGTAATTGGTTTTCGCCTACTATGCCTTGGACTTTACCCCTGACATGATCAAGACAGAAAAATCGAGTCTTTTAAGCAACCAATAAGTCCCATCTTTTCTCCATTTCCTGGGTGAGTTTTCCATTAGCTAAGAGGCATCCCCAGTCTAAAAATGGCAGGTGAGCAGTGGGATCTGCTTTCTTCACCAGTCACTCCGCACTGAGGTCTGTCTGTCTTCCCTTTGAGGGTGTAAGCACTTTGAAAGCTGAGAATGCTTGTCCTGCCCCTGTTACATCCTCTGAAGAGGTTAATACAGTGTTTGCACTCAGTGTGCACTAAATCCAACTGGAAAAAACAAAGCAAAACAATTTGACTGAATCAGGCTAGCAAACATGTTTATAATTCTGCCAAATTGCAAGGATATAATCCTTTTGCTGAGTTTGCCCATCTTTGAGCTGGATAGATTGGAGAATCCGAGGAAGAAAATTTGTGTTCTAGTCTGCCTCTGGAATCATCCATGAGATTTCCCGTCAGACAGTCATCTGGTAAATTTACGCATTGACTCTGTCATTTGCAATAAAAAAGACTGACGGGAAATAGATGGGAAAGACCTTGCTGAAGAATATATGAGGCAGGATTTGCGTATTCTTAGTTTCCTTAATCACATAGGATGTCAGGACTTGGTGTGTTCGGACCTGGAAGCTCATTGTGCTTTTCTTGTTGTTTGGCTGGGTACGAAAGATGGGGCTCTGGAAGACATTTCCTTTCAATTTCTGCTCTTCCTTTCATGCCAGATAAAAGTCATTTCTCTTGACACACAAGACAACATTAGGCCCTTTAGATCTCTAAGCCAGACCCACTCCCTTTCATCCCCAAACTCCTGAATAACTTATGCGGGAGCCAAGGAGGGGTTCTCTTAACTTCCTGGAGAACAAAGTTCACAACTATGCTGCAGAATCTCCCAGGAAGCGGCCGTGTTTCTAGGAAAGCGCTGAATGGGTGGCATCTAAGGGATCCCAGAAGAGATCCCTCTGGCTTAGTCCTTTCTTCAAACGATGCCTCACGTCTCAGGCTGTGCTGTTTCCCGGCTATGCTGTGGGTTTTCCCTTCCCGGTCCTGGAGTTCAGGACACAACATGAAAAGCAGCTTATTCTCATTCTTATGGAAAATTTTTGGCAGGGGTAGAGGTAGACAAAATACACCTTTGAGCATTTTGAATAAATAGAAGGGAATTTGCCACGGGCATTTATTGAGCATTTACTGCATGCAGGATAGTGTACTGAGCACTTGGGAAAGTACAGTACAGCAGAGTTAATAGATGTGATCCCTGCCTACGAGGAGCTTGCGGTCTGTAGGAGGCAAAAGAGTTTCAAGTATCGAAGGTGTTGAATTATACTGCGATTTTCACCGCTCCAAGTATAGGCTATCAACACCTCTCTTATCCACATACCTTACCCAAATTGCAGGAGCTCTGATTATGCCTGCAGTATGCAAAATGCCTGCATATGAGGTCTTGCAACTTTCCCAGCATCCTTCCTATCTTAAACTCCAAGAAACATGATTTCCTTCTGGGGATCAGTTCTCGCCCTCCCCAAGAGAGATGCTAAAAGCTCTTGCTTAGGAAATGGAGTCTAGCTATTGGTCTGTCTATGGCCCTGGGGGACAGTGGAACGGCAGCAAATTATTTGGTCTGTTTCCAGAGCACCTCCCCTGCCCTCTGCTCATGCCCAGTTTCTACCGTTCCAATGTCCAGAAGCCCCAGGTTGGGCAAGAAGGCAACCGGCACGCCATTCCTCCAGGTGTTCTGTTTGGCTCTGCCCAAGACCAAATCCCAAAGAGCCCATTGTTCTGTCCCAGAAATGGCATCACCCAAACTCCACCACTCCTCAGCCTGCTAGCGATTTACCGGTCACGGGAAATTGGAAATCTGAACCACTGTGAAGCTTAGAAACTCCATCATGGAAATACCCGGTCTTACCTAAGGCCTCCAGAATTTTGTTGTTTCCCATCTGTTTCTTTTAAGGTATATGATCCTGTCTGGTACTCTGGCAGTATTCCCCTTGTTTCTGTGAACAAGGAGATCTAGCAAGAGGAAGCAGCAAGTCCTAATGGAAAGAGTATGGGCCTGGGAGTCAGGGGACCTGGGTTCCACCACTTGTCTGTTGTGCAACCTTGGACAAGTCACTTCACTCCTCTGGGCCTCCCATTCCCTCATCTGTAAAATGCGAATTAAGATCGTAAACCCATGTGAGACATGGACTGTGTCCAATGTGATTAACTCATATCTACCCCAGGGCTTAATAGTAGTAATAATAATAACTGTGGCATTGGTTAAGCACCTACTGGGTGCCAGGCGTTGTACTATGTGCTGAGGTGGTTACGAGCAAATCTGGTTGGATACAGTCCCTGTCTCACATGAGGCTCATAGTCTCAATCCTCATTTTATAGATGAGGGAACTGAGACAAAGAAGAGTGACTTCCAGAGGTCACACAGCAGACAAGTGGCGGAGCCGGGATGACGGTCTGACTCCGAAGCCGGTGCTCTACAGTGCCTGGCGTACAGTGAGCAGCGTGGCTCAGTGGAAAGAGCCCGGGCTTCGGAGTCAGAGGTCATGGGTTCGAGTCCCGGCTCGGCCCCTTGTCAGCTGTGTGACTGTGGGCAGGTCACTTCACTTCTCTGGGTCTCGGGGGCCTCATCTGTAAAATGGGGATGAAGACTGTGACCCTCACGTGGGACCACCTGACGACCCTGCATCTCCCCCAGCGCTTAGAACAGTGCTCTGCACATAGTAAGCGCTTAACAAATACCAACATCATTAGTGAGCACTTAACAATTACCATAAAAAAAAGGGAGAGGAGCACTCTTGACTAATAACTTAGACTGTAAGCCCGGCAAAGGGCAGGGACGGTCTCTATCTGTTACCGATTTGTCCATTCCAAGCGCTTAGTACAGTGCTCTGCACGTAGTAAGCGCTCGATAAATGCTATTGAATGAATGAATAATAACTCCCAGAGTCGAACGGTAGGGCCAGAAGGAAGGGAAGTGGGGTCATCCCCAGGTCACAGAGACCCACCCGTCAACCTGCCACACTCACCCACCAAGAAACTAAGAAGTAGAATCGCGAAAACAGAAGCCTCCAGGAAACCAGAACACAGGCGGGGAGAGAAAGCTTGCTCTGGAATCAGAGAGCCGCTCCCCATGGGGGCGTCGTTCGGAGGGGAGCCAGGCTAATTTCAGAGGAACAGTGGAATTAAGTCGCCGGGCTAAATGACGGCCGGATCGCAGATGGGTAGAGGATAATAGGTCTGGGAGCCGAAAACCAAAGCGGGAGAGGAACGGTTTGTAAGCAGAGGCATGCTGCAGCATATGGGCTGGGGAAACTAGCCGAGAGTTACTGTTGCAAAAAATCCCCATAGCTTTCAGTCCAATGTGTTCACCAGCTGCCAGAATCTGGAGATAAGAGAACCCAATGTAAATGAGCAGGTAGAGTTTCTCCGGCTGCCTCTTGAATAACTCATTCGCTGTCGGAAACCTTTTAACCCGAAGGCACCCTCGTTACCACATATGAGACGCCGAGTTGTTAATCATTCTGACCATGCTGGGTTCTGCCGAGTCTCTTTGTATAAATCAAAAGAGTTGATGACGGTACATATACCTGTGGCATTTTGTTACATTCCATGGAGCAGTGGTTTCCATGGAGGAAATTTCCCGGGAGGAAGGAAGAGGGAGGAGGTGAGCAGGGGGGTACTGTCCGTGTCCTTTAGGTTTTAAAAAGAGGGAGTTTAAAAAATGGATAAATGGGGATTTAAAGAAGACTCCTCCTTGGAAAATCAAATTAACCTGATAAAATTCCTGCGGAAAAATAGAACTGACAGGCCGTTCCTTCCAAATTAGATGTAAAAATCGAGTTTGAACCAAGCCGGCAATAAAAGCTAATGGAAATATGTGAAGCAGAGAGTGACACTGTATCTTCCAGCAACGCTTCAATATATTTCAGGCATTCCATTAAAGCCAGAACAGTGAGACACACAGAAGTTAATGGGACCTCAGTGTAAGAATCAGAGAAAAGACTCTGCCCTTTGGGATACACCGCCCAGGGAGGGCAGAATGGGCACAACTTTCCAAAATATCCAGCATTTTATCCTTCCTTGGGGAAGTTCTTCATCTACAAAAATGGCATAAAGCTCTGGAATGTCAGTTGGAATAAAAGATTAATGTGTTTATGTGCCAAAATACAATCTCTAGCGTCGATCGCAACTGTGAAAGATTTTAAGAACCGAGGGGTGGTTCAATCAATGAGAAGCAGCAAAACCTAGTGGAAAGAATACGGGCCTGGGAGTCCGAGGACCTGGGTTCTAATCCCTACGTTGCCACTTGCCTGCTGTGGGACCATGGGCAAGTCTCTTCACTTCTCTGTGCCTCAGATTCCTCATATACAAAATGGGGATTAAGACCGTGAGCCCTATGTGGGACAGGGACCCCCTGCTTAGTACAGTGCCTGGTACATACTAAATGTTTAACAAATGCCATTATTATTAATATTATTCAATTTCTTCATAATCGGCTCATTACCCTATATATCCAGCTGTCCTTCACATTCGGAGACGACGCCTCTGAGAGTGAGATCCGATTCATGCATGCGAAGGTGGTTGGAAAGGTTGGCATCGCTGTGCTGTTTGTAAGAAAGGGTAGATTTTATCGCACTCAGGGGTTTATTCCATGAGGAGTCTGTTATGGAATCTTTCTCAGAGCACCCTTTCCTCTCCGAAGACTTTGCTCCAGGAAAGCGACCCCTCTCCCTATCGCACTCTTCCAGGCTGATGTCTCTGCGTCCTCCAGACTGTGAGCTTGTCGTGGGCAGGAACGTGTTTCTTGTTATATTGTACGTTCCCAAGCGCTTAGTACAGAGCTTTGCACAGAGTAAGCGCTCGATAAATACGACTGAATGAATGAATGCAGCCATAGGCCTTGCAATAGACTCTCTTATGTTGCACTGGAAGCAACATGGCCTAGTAGATAGAGCACGAGTCTGGGAGTCAGAAGGACCTGGGTCTCATCCTGGCTCTGCCACTTGTCTGCTGTGTGACCTTAGGCCCGTTACTTAACTTCTCTGGGCCTCAGTTCCATCATCTGTAATTAAGACTGTGGGCCAGAGACTGGGTCCAACCTGATGAGCTCGAATCCACCCCAGCGTTTACAACGGTGCTTGACACATAGTAAGTCCTTAACAAATACCATCATCATAAATCATCTGAGACTGTGCTCTGCCATGTTTTTTAGTCTTTATTCTACCCCCCCCGCCAGACTTCTGCGTGCCACTGACCCAGACAGAAGCTGTTGTCCCTTCCAGAATCCAGTCCACCCCTCGTAGTGCTTGAAAAGCCAGAGGGAAAGGGAATGCCTGCTGGGTCCATGTCACCAGAGATGAAAGTTCTGTCAGAGGCATCAATCAGTCAAACAGCGGTATTTATCGAGAGCTCATTGTGTGCATAACACTGAGCCGAGCTCCCGGAAGAGTACAATATAACGGAGTCCCTACCCGAAAGGAGCACGTAGTACAGTGCTTTGCACACAGTAAGCGCTCAATAATCCCCTCTCAGGGTTACACCTGGACAGCTTCCAGTAGTCTACCAGTCTCGACTGTGGGAGGCTGGCAAGCAGAGGCCTCCCCTTTCCATTCCTAGCTTGGGTAGTGACTAGGGAGTGGAAGACAATTTGCTACAAGACGAAACTCACCTGTTGCGGGCGGCAGCGACGTGGGAGAGAGTCGAGGGTGGAGACTCGTGTTTACTGGGCGGAAGGAGGCAGTGGTCAAACGCTTCCGTATATTTACCGAGAAAACTCTGTGGATCCACTCCAGAACGATTGCAGATGGAGGTGGGGCGTTCTGGGAGAGACGTGTCCTCGGCGTCGCTATGGGTCGGAGACAATTTGACAGCATAAGTCAAGACAAGAAGTGCTCAGTAAATACGATTGAATGAAGGAAGGAGTTTACATTCTAGACGGGGGTTGGGTTAGGAGGTTGGGTACTAAAATAGGCTTGTAAATTTTTTACTTGCTTACATGTCATTACATTTTGTCTTTCAGCTTGGCAAAAACCGTGCTGGTCATTTTTTTAGTCCTGTTTTCTTCTTTTTTGTCTCCCTGAACAACATCGGACTCTCTCTCCTGTTAGACTATATTCTCCCTGAGGGCAGGCATCTTTCCTCCTAAATCAGTTGGTCTCTCGCAAGTACTTAGTACAAGGATCTAAGTAGGTGCTCGATAGATTGATTAGTGTCAAATCAGTTCTAGTCCCAACTCGAATCAACCTTCCTCTTCTTGGAATTCTGTAACTGATATGTATCGCTGTTGAGTCTCCAGTTCCCATGTTAATGTTATCTCCATGGCTGAGGCAGCACCGAGAGTAGAAATCTGAAAAAAAGATCCATTGTTGAAGTTGCCACTCCTAGAAACCTGGCATCCAGTCTACTCTTAATGTGTCCTGTGGGAAAGCTGAATGTTGTCTGAACACAGAGGGGACTTCGGTCCTTTCTACTTTATGTACCTTGAGCGTTTCGTTCTCTTGGCGGGGAGGCTGAAGAACACCTATGAAGCGGGAGGGTTAATGCCTAAAAAAAATATCAAAGCCACCATTTCCATCATCCTTTTACCTCCGGTTGTTGCCACTGCCCATCTCTTCTCATGGGCCAGGGTGGGGCAACCAGAAATTTAAGGTGGCAATAATAATAATATTGATGATATTTAAGTGCTTACTATGTGCCAAGCATTGTTCTGAGCACTGGGGTAGAGACAAGGTAATCGGTCCCTTTTCCACACGGCACTCACAGTCCTAATCCCCATTTTACGGATGAGGTAAATGAGGCGCAGAGAAGTTAGGTGACTTACCCGTGGTCACATAAAAGACAACGGACAGAGCCGGGATTAGAACCCACATCCCAAGCCCGTGCTCTTGCCGCTAGACCAGGCTGCTTCCCAAGGGGCCAGGATGTCATTACGGCAGTCCTTGCCACAGAGGCTCCGTGGGCGCTAGGGTTTCCAGGACTGATGGTGCTTGTCAGTCAGTGGGGCTCAATGCCCATCCACTCTGTGTGTGGGATCCTCGGTATATGTCTTGGAATCTGGAGGTTTTGTAATAATAATAACAAGGATATTTATTAAGCGCTTGCAATGCTTCAGGCACCATACTAAGTGCTGGGGTGGGTACAAGTAAATCGAGTTGGACACAGTCCCTGTCCCACATGGGGCTCACAGTCTCAATCCCCATTTTAGAGATGAGGTAAATGAGGCCCAGAGAAGTGACTTGCCCAAGGTCACACAACAGACAAGTGGCAGAGCTGGGTTTAGAACCCATGGCCTTCCGACTCCCAGGCCCGTGCTCTAGCCGCTACACCACTGCTGCTTCTCTCGTGTTTTTAAGCTTGCACTTTGGGACGCGCACCTGTTCTCCGCTGAGAAGCCCTTTGGCCTAGGGGAAAGAGCATGGGGCCGGAAATCATAAGACCTGCTGCTAGTCCTCCTTCCTGTTGGACTCTGAGCCCCATGGGGGAACGGGATTGTATCCAACCTCTTTATCTTGTCTCTCCCCCAATATTTAATACCATGTTCTCTCCCCCAATATTTAATACCGTGTTTGGTATATAGTAAGTGCTTAACAAATGCCACAATTATAGTCATTAAGCTTCCTTAAAATTACAATATTTGTTAAGCATTTCTATGTGTCAGCCAAACACCGTTCTAAACTCTGGGGATTTTATCCCCATCTGACAGTTGAGGAAGCAAGCTCAAAGAGGTTAAGCGACTTCCCTAAGGTCACGCAGCAGGCCAGTGGCAGAACTGACGCTAGAATCCGGATCTCAGGCCCATGCTTTTTGCGCTGGGTCACGCTGCCTCCCTATCCATCTATCTTTCTCTATAAAGCTTTCTAAAATTGCCCTGGCTTCCTTGAATTAGGTGGTTTGCTCTCTTGAGGGCCGGGTATCTGGGCTGTGATCTCGGAGAGCAAAAACTCGAGAGCTCGAGTCGAAGGGTGTATTCCTCTGCGGTAACTTCGAGGGAGCAAAAGCAATATAGTCTACACTCCCATAATCAACCGGCAAACCTGGGAAAGTCTGAGCAGTTCATTCTGAGAAGCAGCATGGCTCAGTGGAAAGAGCGCGGGCTTTAGGAGTCAGAGATGGCGGGTTCTAATCCCGCTTCTGCCACTTGTCAGCTGGGTGACCCTGGGCAAGTCACTTAACTTCTCTAGGCCTCGGTTCCCTCCTCTGTAAAATGGGGATGAAGTCTGTGAGCCCTACGTGGGACACCCTGATTACCTTGTATCTACCCCAGCGCTTAGAACAGTGCTTTGCTCCTAGTAAGTGCTTAACAAATGTCATCATTATTATTACTATTCTGGAGACAGTGGTCCTGAACTAATCCTATCTCACCCCGACCTCTTCCTGACCCATATCATGAGAAAAACGTTCTCATCATCTATAGCCAACAACAACCCCTCGCTTCCCTTTGGAGCATGGTGGAGGCCCCATAAGAGAACAGATGAGATCTTGATGCACACGGAGACCATCTTAAGTGAAAGAATGTTTCAGTTTTGCACTTGCTGACGTTCCTCTGGAAAGCACACGGTTTGAAATGCCACCAGGGAAAAATGTCTGTGGCATTCTCATTTGACAGAAAGACATTTTCATGTCCTGGCACAGTGAGGAAGGAAAACAAATTTAGAGCAAGGCGCTGAGAAATGGGAAATGCTAGTCAGCTAGAATGTTAACACGACACTTACCCTTCAGTGCAGGGAGGTGGAAAGTCTGAAGTCCAGCCTGCTGGAGGGTCATATATCCTCGCAACATTTTCTGTGCAGTTGTGACAGATTTCACCGGGAGACAGGAAGCGATGCTTACCTAGCTAGGATCAGAGATGCTATGTTACCAACCTCTCTCTCGGACTCTCTTGGAGAGTTCCTTCTCCCCCCAGAAAGCCATTTTGTAGGATAAGGGACCTAGTGGTGGAAGAAGCCCATTGGCCAAATTCCCCCTCCCAGTGGAAAGAGCCCAGGCTTGGGAGTCAGAGGTCATGGGTTCAAATCCCGGCTCTGCCACTTGGCAGCTGTGTGACTGCGGGCAATTCACTTAGCTTCTCTGTGCCTCAGTTACCTCATCTATAAAATGGGGATTAACTGTGATCCTCATGTGGGACAACCTGATTACCCTGTATCTTCCCCAGCGCTTAGAACAGTGCTCTGCACATAGTAAGCGCTTAACAAATGCCAACATTATTCTTTTTATTATTATCCTTGGGAAGAAGGTCAGATTCTTGGGTGCAGAACTGGAAGGTGGCTATTGTCATAGTCTGCTACACTCATTGGTCAAGAGACAGCAGTGCTTTCTTTGCTCTGGCTTTATTGCCTTATTCAGTGTCTGAGGAAAAGCTCCTCCAACCGGAAGGCACTCGGGGCATATCTGATAGAATAACGTGGCATTTCTGCCATTTCGTCGTGGTGGGGCTGAAGCAAAGAGGTCTTGATTAGACTGTGAACCCGTCATCGGGCAGAGATTGTCTCTATCTGTTTCCGAATTGTACATTCCAAGCGCTCAGTACAATGCTCTGCACATCGTAAGCGCCCAATAAATACTATTGCATGAATGAATGGATCTGCGTCTTCGAAACTTCCTTACCCTATAGGGAGATTGTGCATTTCTCTTTCTTTCTTTCTGAAATGGCATTGGTCTTAAAAGTTAGGTTGCTCCAAAAGCAATGAAAAGGACACATTTTTTGTCATAATCTTATCTACTTCATCTGCTTCTTGAGAAAAATTAACAAAACAAGAAAAACCTAAGCTCTCTTAGATGTCTAGTTTACCCACACAAAGGTTTGCCTTTCAAGGAGCTTCTTTGAGTTTGCTCAGGACACTTTTACTTTAGTAATTTGAAGGACAAATTCTGTGGAGAATTCAGGCACAGCACTGAATTTACTGAAGATTGGTCTGCAGTGATGACAGAGTAAAGCGATCCTTATAGAATGACTGATTTATGGGTAATAGTAACAATAATGATAGTTTAATAATAATGTTGGTATTTGTTTAGCGCTTACTATGTGCAGAGCACTGTTCTAAGCGCTGGGGTAAACACAGGGGAATCAGGTTGTCCCACGTGGGGCTCACAGTCTTAATCCCCATTTTACAGATAAGGGAACTGAGGCACAGAGAAGTTAAGTGACTTGCCCACAGTCACACAGCTGACAAGTGGCGGAGCTGGGATTCGAACTCATGAGCCCTGACTCCAAAGCCCGTGCTCTTTCCACTGCGCCACGCAGTTAAGAGAAGCAGCATGACTCAGTGGAAAGAGCATGGGCTTCAGAGTCACAGGTCATGGGTTCGAATCCCGGCCCCGCCACTTGTCAGCTGTGTGACTGTGGGCAAGTCACTTCTCTGTGCCTCAGTGCCCTCATCTGTAAAATGGGCATGAAGACTGTGAGCCTCACGTGGGACAACCTGATGACCCTGTATCTACGGCAGCACTTAGAACAGTGCTGTGCACATAGTAAGCGCTTAACAAATACCAACATTATTAATTGTGGTATTTGTTAATATATGCCAAGCACGGTAGAGAGGGGTAGATAGAATACAGTCACTGTCCTCTATGGGGTTCACAGTTTAAGGGGGAAGGAACATGAGTATTTACTTTCCACAGATGAGGAAACTGAGACTCAGAGAACCTCTGTGACTTACCCAAGATCACCCAGCAGATCTTCTTAGTTCTTTTCCCTACATGATGCGGTTTCATCTCTGGATGTCATTTTCTCCGTGTCCTTGCTCGTTCTGGTTTCCACAGCGCCTGTCTTCAGTGGTGACTTGAAGAGGAGCTATCAAAAGATAACCATAAGAATTATTTTAAGGGTTTCAGAATCCAACCACAGTTTCCACCCTTACTTTTCTGGATATAATCTTAATGAAGGGCATAGAAGACAAAAAAAGCTGCAATATTAAACTATGGTCCCTCCACCCCTGAAATTGTGCATCTGGTCACTGTATTTTAGAAAGGATATAATAGAGCTTCCTTATGAGGCTAGGCTGAAAGAATTTGAGCTCATCAATTTGAAAAGGAGGTAGAGAACAGAAAGAATGGAAGTCTACAAAATCATCAACGGTGTAGACAGGGGATGATGGAACTATCTACCAAATCCCACCACATCAGGACAAACTTTTCAATAGGTCCCAGAGGACCTATTGGAAAAATTCTTGAACAAGGGATCCATAATGGAGTTCCAGGCAAGCTTGGAGATGTTGGATGATCCATCTCCAACCCTAAGGGATGTCACCGTTATAGCTCTAGGATCTTGGTGCCACTGTCGGAAACAGATCCCGGGATTGGATGGATCGTAAGCCTGACTTGGTGAGCTCCTGGCCTCTGGTCTTAGGCTCCTGCCACCTTTCTGTCCCTAGTTCTTACTTGGTTAGAATTGGAACCTCCTGCTTGTTTAAGGAATAGGTTTGTTAAGACGAGTGAATTACCCAAGTGCCTCGACATTAAGAAAACAATTAAGCGAGGACTTGAGTGATGGCAACTATCTGTGGCATAACTGCAGGACACTAATTCTGACTGTGAGATTGCAGTCCTTAAATAGCAGAGGCTTTTGTTTCTGTGGGATCTGAGGGAGCCGATATTATGTTTTTCTGGTGTTTTCTTCTCTGCTTTATGCAGCTCTCTTCTTTATTTGAACTCATTGTCTTATTTCGTTCATTTTGTAATTCTGATTAGTAAATTATGCTCGGGTGCCCAGAGGCCTTGAAACATGTGAGACCAGAAGCTTACTCACTATTAAGATGATAGCTATTAATATACACATCGCCAAGAGTGCTGTTGGGAAATGTGGCTGCCAATATTGTACCCACTCTCCCATTTTCTGTATCTGGGAAGCTCCTGGGTGAATTCTCTGGTACAGTGAGGAAAATGGAGAAGAGTCCTCTAGTCAAGGTTCGGAAGAGGTGACAGCGCTTGGAGCCTGCAGATTTATGAATTTGAGACTGCCTAGGGGGATGGTTTTGTGCCTTCAGTTGACCAGCTCTCTGTAATAACGCAGGAGAAACCAACAGCCGGAAATGGTCTCTGAAGGGTCCAAATTACCCCAGTTTAGAGCAGAAAGTTGCTGGTCCCAAGGAAATGCTGAATGCCTCCAGAGAGCTTTGACTCTGCTAACAGGACAAGAGTGCAGTTGCTCTTCGCCTTTTTCCAGGTGGAGCCCGATGAGGGTGCCTTAAGGGCTCGAGGCCGTGAATCAGGAAAGCCCAAGGGAGAAGAAAGTCAGAATAATAATGATGGTTTTTGTTAAGCTCTTACTATCTGCCAAGCACTGTTCTAAACGCTGGATAGGTAGCTGCTTCCTGTTTCCCATGCTCTGCTCCTCCCCAAGCCTCCCACCAGAGGTATAGATTAGAGGGTATCATGAAGCAAATGTGACCATAGGGAACACAGATCTTCTCGTTTGGCTAATTCCCCAAGACTGACTGCTTTAGAGGCAGTTTTACAAATAGATTATTCCCTTACTCTTGTCTACTAAGATTTGACTTGGTCATTGCTAGTGAGGAGTGGGGAGGGACTGGGGAGAGGGCAAGGCAGGATTCTCCCTCCAATAGAGCCCCATTTCCAGAGAGCAAAGAAGAAGCCTAGAGCAGCAGCCAACAGCCCAATATTTTCCAGGGGGTTTGTGGGGAAGAGAGGGAAAAGCTACCAGAAAGGCCTAGGAGAGCCTAATCGATGGGAACAGAGCCTAGTCTCCCCAGACTCATTTACCCCAATTTTCCTGAAGCTGGATCCCCGGGTCCTGAATGAGGGCGACTCAGTTCATCTCACTTTGCTGCCATGAAGAGCAGGTCACAGTGGGTGCCTAGCGCATTAAAGCGTAAACTGAGAATAAGATCCTGCCATGGGTGCTCCAAGGAAGGAGCTTGGATGGCGGTTTGTGGGGATACTCTGAGAGAACGGACGAGAGGACACAAGGAAAGGGGATTAAATAAACCTAATGTAAGCATCCCCATCTGTCCCACTCTGCCACACTTCCTCTGCTGCTCAACCAGAGGGTATCGCATCACCGGAGTTGGGAATTCAACAGGCAGATTTTCCCACCAATCAGATCATGCTTGGGCGAACTAGCCAGAAGAAGGGGTAAGAGAGGCGGATTGTAAACCAACGCTTTAATTGGAAGACCCCAAACAGCAAAGGTTTCCCGGAAGTCTTTCATTTGTCTGGGGAGTTGCAGATGAACAAACTGATTCAACGGTACCTGGAACTTTCGGGCCAGCGGAGAAATGAATCAGCCTTCCAGTAGGTCTGTTGGGAAAATCTTCCTGTTTGCACAAAGAGGAAACTAGCATTCAAAATCCACAAATAAATTCAGGCCTCCTAGCTCTTCATAGGCTCATTTAAAGCTGTGGAAGCCCTGATTTGGTGCTTACAGTGTCTTTTATGATAATTTAAATGGTCCCTCTCCAATCTGTTTTTACCACATTTCCGACGGAGAGCTAAACTCTTATTGTGTTCAAAGGGGCTGGATTAACTTGGTTTCCATGATGTTCAAATTGCCACATATTTTCCATAGCTAAGCGCTTTGACTAATCTTTAAAGAAGGCAAGATTAATTTAAAAAGAACAATGAAACATTTGATTGATATTTACGAATTTGTCAGTCTTCATTAGGTGCTCTGAAAGGTCACTCTATTTCCACCTTTGAAAACAAAGACATTGGGGAACAACTTGTTCTGGTCTATGTAGCGTACTAATAAGGAGAAATGTAAACTGGAGTAGTCTTTCATAGAGCAAGAACAAACAGAAAGATTTGTGCTCTCTATCTCTAAGCTTTTGTTCTTTCTCCAGGGGCTTGGTCCAATTAGCTATTTCATATTAATCACTGTTTATACGGTTGATTTTTTTTTTTCTGTGGCAGTTTTCATTTTGCGGTTGCCTGAAAGAATAAATGAAATACACATACAGCTGTTCTACAGCATCCAGATCCACAGATAGGCAGCTGAGGAGATACAGGCGAGAGACTGTACTTCAACCCAGTACACAATTCAATCAAATTCCACATAATTAGGATAGAATTTGAAAACACCTGCATAGAGTGAAAAGGCGCCATACTTGCCCTCAAAGAGACCACAGTCTTTAGAGTCTTTAGGGGAAGACAGTACTTAATACGGGTACAGGTTCAGAGAGGAGGAGTAATAGCATCTATATTTGCCACAGGGGCTGGGGGAACTCAAGTTCTCAGGTGGCCCAGAAGGGCTAACATGGTACTTGGGAGATCTGAGGTGGAAAGATTAAAAATTAATCAGGGAAGACTTCCTGGAGAAGATGGGAATCTCAAAATGGCTTGAAGATGGAGAGGGCTGCCATCTGTCATATATGACGGGGTGGAAGTTCCAGGCAGGGGAGTGGGTGTGGGCAACTGGTCATCTTGTCATGGGCGGAGAAGATGTCACCTGTTTTGTACTTCCCGAGCGTGTACAGTGAGTGAATGAGCGCTCACTAAATGCCTTTACTATTTCTATAGTAGTAAATTACTACGGGTAGGGCAGTGGCAGGAGAGATGAAAACAAGGCAGAGTGAGTAGGTTCAAAGTGAAGGAACAAAGATCAATCAGTAGAAGAAGAAAGTGGACAGGGGGATGAGAGCGGGAGCTGATTGAGCACTTTAAAACCAATGTTCAGGAGTTTCTGCGTGATGGGGAGAGGATACATATTAAAGTATAACATTTTAGAAAAATCATCTGGGCAGTAGAGTGATGAACGGAACAGAGATGGGGGAGACTGGAGGCGGGGAGGTCAGCAAGGAAGTTGATGCCACATTCAAGTTTGGATATAAGACGGAGGTCCAGTGAGTCAGCCATTTGGATGAAGGAGGAACGGATTCTGGAAATACTGCGGAGGAGGAACTGATGTCTGGTGACAGGCAGAATGTGGGGACTGAATGAGAGGGTGGAGTCAAAGGTAATAATAATGATGACATCTGTTAAGGGCTCACTGTGTACCAAGCACTCTACTGAGCACTGGAGTAGATACAAGATTATCAGGTCTCACATGGGGCTCGCATTTTAAGTAGGAGGGAGAATAGATATTGAATCCTCATTTTGCAGGTGAGGAAACTGAAGAGAGAAACTTGCGGGCTGAGGTTGTGGACTTAAGAGATAGGGGAGATGGTGGCATGATCAACCGGGATGGGAAATTAAATGGAGGAACGGATTTGGGTGGAGGCGGAGGAGACGAAAAGTTCAATTTTAGACACGCTGAGCCAGAGGTGCAAGAGAAACATACCGGTAGAGACGACCTGCAGATGGGAGGAAATGCAAGATTGCAGATGTAGCCTATAATATTTACCTTGCCAATCCTGTGAGTTCTAATATTTTTCTCCACGTTTTAACATCACTTCTTCCAAATATATTGAACTCCCCACTGCCAGCCAGCTTATCCGATAAAAACACCGCTGTGATCTGTCGATTAAGATCCTTCAGAATCTTTCTCTTTGAGGTGGGGCCGTTTGCTCCGATGACTGCGTTGAGCACTTTGGTTCTAGAGGAAGGTAGAGACGCATTAAAACACTCTCTCCTGCCGTTGGGCTGGATAAGTGATGTTCTGATCGTAAAGTCCACTCGTGTTTGCCTTTGGTCGGCGGAGACAGATCCTTTCCAAGGGCCCAGCTGCCTCCGTCCAAAACCTCCTCTCGACTTCAGGATGTTCTCCACGGAGAGCATTCCAAGACCGTGTGGTCGAGAAGCCTTAACTTGGCCCCGTGAGGCCGACAAAAGATCACGTCGGTTTTCAACAGGATTAAAAGGGTCGGCTGGGGTGTTCATATCATTAAGCCTTCTTCTGAGTCGAGGTGAAGTCGCTATCCAATTATCACTCCCACCACTTACTTTATGACCTGAGTGCATTTTCGAACGGGCAGTTTCAAAGGATGAAAATTAACATCCTATCAAGGAGATAGTTGAGAGAAAAGTAGGCAGGTTGAGACTATGCCTTTGTAATTGACCAGAGGGTCAAGGGGAGAATCACCAGTGGAAAGAGAACATTTTCGACTTCCTAGGGTTCTGTTAATGGAATGTCGTTGTCCTTCGGGCGAGAACATTGCCGGCTTCTCTCTGGGGCACAAATTGCTGTTATGAAGTCCATCCTTCAGCATCTCTTCACTGTCAGCCTAGGGATCGTCTGTTCATTTCATCTGAACTCTTCTTCCCCCAGATGATGGATGGCAGACACTGAGGTAGCGAAGTTCTGCGGAGATGCGGCATCTTGCGATGGCAGGGATTTGCTCATTCAAGTCCTGTTTTTAATTGTGAAGCACTCCGTGCTTCGAAGAAGGGTCAAGTGGTTGGCCCCTGTGGGGACTGGATTTCGATTCCCTCAAAATAACTAGAAGCAGGACAGTGGCATTGTGCTGCCCCTTTGGCCTGGATTCAGAAAGATGATTTTGGTTTTTATCCCCATTGGGCCCTTGGCTTTAATCCAACTGTATGGAGGATGTGGATAATTGCCCCACAGGGATTTCAATGCCATACCTCTCGTGACTTCACTATGACCTCTTCCCACTCCCATCCTAGCCTCCTTTTTTTATATTTTCACACAGCTCTAAGATGGGCCCGAAGGCACATTCTCTCCACCCTCGGCTTCTCCACGTAGCTGGGGGTTCATATCCAAGGGGTTGGGCGGGTGTATGAGTGTAGCGGAATTGAGGGTGGGGGTGTCTTCTCTCTATCTGTATGCCATGGGGAGATGGTGGGCAGAGAAGGACGCCAAGAGTGGAACCAAGGAGGGCCACAAGTGAGTCATGATGGGATAGCCGGGGTTGTGGAGGAGACGTAAAGTCAAATTTGTCCCGCCACTGACTCTCTACTATCAGCCTGCCCACTTGAGGCAGCACAATTCTGAGCAAAGGCAGACGGGGATAAAAGTGGGGAGAAGGCAGACGGGGAGAAACGTGGGGAGAAATGGAAGAAAAAGAGGTGATAAGGTCACAGTGAGAAGGGGAGACAGAAAGAGGCTGGGAGAAGAATGAAAAGAGAGGCCTGGGACAGAAGAGAGAAGAGCAAAGCAGGGAGAGATGAGAAAGAGAGACCCCCTTTCCTCTGAATTTAGCAAAGAACACACAGGAGGTAATCCTTATGCCAAACGCCACTGTGATCAGACAGGTATTAGAATGTCCTTTCTGGGTCACCGCACTACAAACTGGATCTGAGAAGCCGGAGGGGGTTCAGTGAAGAGCAGCAAAAACAATTAAAGGAGTGGAAAAATCCGTCTTATTGAAAACAGCTGAAAGAATTGGAGTCATTTAGCCTAGTGAAGAGAAAGCTGAAGGATAAATTACTCATTGTCTTCAAGTATATGAAGGGATTTTAAAGGGATTTCCTCCAGTGCACTGAGGTCTGCTCTGAAGAGAATGGGTTTAAATTCTGACGGGAGAGTTTGCTCGGTTAGAAGGAGAAATTTCTTCACTGTAACGGGGATGAAACAAAGCCAATGGTTACTAGGGGATGCTGTCGCGTTTCCATCCCTTGAGAGCTCTGAGAAAAGAATAGGCTCCCATTTAGACTGTAAGCTCATTAGGAGCATGTGACGTGTTGCTTAGTACAGTGCTCTGCACATAGAAGGTGCTCAATGAATATCATTGATTGATTGGTTGATAGGTTAGCAGTCCTCTTGCCCGGAGGCAGGAGGCTACAGAAGGTGACAGCGTGGCTCAGTGGAAAGAGCACGGGCTCAGGAGTCAGAGGTCATGGGTTCTAATCCCGGCTCTGCCGCTTGTCCGCTGTGTGACTTTGGGCAAGTCACTTCACTTCTCTGTGCATGTTACCTCATCTGGGAAATGGGGATTAAGACTGTGAGCCCCGCGTGGACCCTGATTACCCTGTATCTGCCCCAGCACTTAGAACAGTGCTCGGCACAGAGTAAGCGCTTAACAAATGCCAACATGGTTATTATTATTAAGGCCTGACCCAATTCGAAGAGTCCATGTTCTTGGACTAGGAAGAGTTGGGGAAGAGATAGGGTGGCATAATGATTCTAAACCCTGAGCCCCATAAGGAACTGTGTCCGATCTGATGATCTTTTACCTAATCCATGCTTAGCACAGTGCTTCACCCATAATAAGAGAAGCAGCATGGCTTAGTAGCAAGAGCCCGGGCTTGGGAGACAGAGGTCGTGGATTCTAATCCCGGCTCTGCCACTTAGCTGTGTGATTTTGGGTAAGTCACTTAACTTCTCTGTGCCTCAGTTACCTCACCTGTAAAATGGCGATTAAGACTGTGAGCCCCATGTAGGAAAACCGGCAGCGTGGCTTAGTGGAAAGAGCCCGGGCTTGGGAGTCAGAGGTCATGGGTTCTAATCCCGGCTCTGCCGCTTGTCAGCTGTGTGACCGTGGGCAAGTCGCTAACTTCTCTGGGCCTCAGTCTCCTCAACTGTAAAATGGGGATGAAGACTTCGAGCCCTACTTGGGCAACCTGTTTAGCTTGTATCTCCCCCAGCGCTTAGAACAGTGCTCGGCACATAGTAAGCGCTTAACAAATACCAACATTATTACCCCAGCACTTAGAACAGTGCTTGGCACATAGTAAGCACTTAACAAATGGCATCATTACTATTATTATTATTATTATTATAAGCACTAAACAAATACCACTTATTATAATCCAAGGTATTTATTGAACACTTACTGTGTGCAGAGCATTGAACTAAGCTGCGTGGCTCAGTGGAAAGAGCCCGGGCTTCAGAGTCGGAGGTCATGGGTTCGAATCCCAGCTCCGCCACTTGTCAGCTGTGTGACTGTGGGCGAGTCACTTAACTTCTCTGTGCCTCAATTACCACATCTGTAAAATGGGGATTAAGACTGTGAGCCTCACTTGGGACAACCTGATTACCCGGTATCTACCCCAGCACTTAGAACAGTGCTCTGCACATAGTAAGAGCTTAGCAAATACCATTATTATTATTATTATTATTACAGTACAACCAAGTTGGTAGATATGGTCCCTCCCCACAACGAGCTTAACAGTAGTAGAGTCGTAAAGTAGCAGTAGAAAGGTAGTAATGTAATAATGTATCTGTTATACTGTTATATTGTACTCTCCCCGGTATTTAGTACAGCGCTCTGCACACAGTAAGTGCTCCATAAATATGCCTGACTGACAACTAGTAGGTAGGAGCAGAAGTACTATGGTGAGCTAAGCAGGATTGCGGATTACTGTCGCTCATATTATTGTTGAGCACACACATAACTTCCAAACTTCGGGTTGATTTGCCCCAAACTAAATAATCCCCTCATACGTGTAACCACCGAAGTCCTGAGGTGGGGTTTTGATTTAGCTGCCTCCTCAAGATAACCTGATGCCTCGTCATTTCCGTGGCCTAAACTGAATCCTGACGGCCCATCGCATATCTGACGGTCGGAATCACAACGTGTGTTCTGAGAGTCTACGCAAGTGCCACTTTCTCGAACAATAAAAGGACCATCTGCTAGGCTATCGACTGGCAGAGCTTCCAGGCCTAGGGATTGGGTCAACAAGAAAGTCACCCCTAGAGAACACTAAATTGTAATTACTGAAAAACTGGCAGCACAGGGAGAGGATGCTCTTAGATCTATGGAAATATCTCAGATTACAGTTTTGCTCTTTATTTTCTAGCGCACAGTAGGTATGATGTTAAATTCTCATCCTCTCACCGTGTACCTAGTGGAGAAAGTAAGGGCCTGGGAATCAGAAGGTCTTGGGTTCTAATCCCAGCTTTGCCATTTGCTTCCTGGGTTACCTTAAGGCAAGTCACTTCTCTGTGCCTCAGTTTCCTCAACTGTATAATAGGGAGAGCTGTTCTCCCTCTTATTTAGACTGTGAGCCCCACGCAGGGCAGGGACTGTGTCCGGCCTAATTGACGTGTACCTACCCCAGGGCTTAGAACACTGTTAGACACATAGTAAGCCCTTAATAAAAACCCTTAAAAATGTAGAAATGCTATGATTTAATTTAACAAACTTATCACCGCTTCTCCCTTTTTATCACAGAAATCCTAGAAATCAGGTGGTGGTGTTGCACTGAAACCCCATCATTCCTGGGATTAACGTGTACAGGGAGCGGCTGATAGACCCACTGAGATGGCTGGATTTGCTGTCTTTCTTTTCCTGGCCTGGTCTTATGGATTTCAAGTGGAAATTGATTAGGTGTCAGCGGATGGTTCAGAAGCGATAATCTTTAATGCTTCCTCCAGAAGAGTTTTATCAAGTGTACCCATGAAGATTCACTGTTGGGTTGAGAAAACTTTGACGGGCTGTGGCCCCTGGTTGGAAGAGGAAGAGAAAACTTTAGGAAAGAGGTTTGGTTGGACAGTCTTTTTTTATATAAAACCAATTTGTTGGTTGATTTTTAATCCACTTTTCCTAGTTACTTTGGTTCAAGAATCTTAACTTCTTCCTAATCATTCCACGCTCCTGCCATTCATAGAGTCCTTCTTTTTTTAAAAAATAAATTGCTAGATTGCTTTACTTTCCAAATTGTTTTCATAGTACTGCCTCGTAAGACAGGCCAGGGATTATTATCCCCATTTTATACATGAGGAAATTGAGGCACAGAGAGGTTAAGTGGCTTTCCCAAGGCCACCCAGTAGACCAGTGGCAGAATCCGAAACCTAGTGTTCTGCCTCCTAGGCCTCTTGACACTACACAGTATTGTCTATCATCAGCCTCAGGGTTTTTGGTGCCACAGTCACTTGAAGCTAATGGAAAATTGCCTCTTCTGCCCATAATTTCAGGAACTCTCTCACATTCATGCTTGGGAGCACTTGTTTTGTGAAAAAAAGCCCAGTAGGGACTGCCTGGTTCTTCTCTTCGTACATTTTCTTCAGACGGAAAGAGGACAGCGGAGCTTTTTCTCCAAAGGGTTTCCTCTCTCGCCTTCCACCCTCAGCCTTCGCCAGGAGCGAGATGTGCCTGTAGGAACAGTGTTGCAAATAACCATTTGCATAAAGTTATCTGCGCCTCTCCACACCGGTGAAGATATTTATCTTGGACTAAGTTCAAATTCTGAGCAAGAGTCCTGCCAATTTTTATGTTATTGAAACAGGCTTGCTCATCTCTCGGCATATGTATCTTAAAACTTTCCATCCCTCAGATTGCTCATTCACAAGGTGTGATTATGTGGCTCTTTTTCCCAAATCTAGATGATACGTTCGACTCGGTGTTGAATGTTAAAGCCATTTGGGAAGCTAAGTAAGGAATTTAAGTCAGAAGAATGAAACAGATCACCCTCCCACCTTGGGTTTAAGATCATCCCCTGAAACCCACAACACTCCACTTTTGGTTGTTGTAATGGTATTTGTTAAGTGCTTACTATGTGCCAGGTAATAATAATGTTGGTATTTGTTAAGCGGCTTACTATGTGCAGAGCACTGTTCTAAGCGCTGGGGTAGATACGGGGTCATCACGTTGTCCCACGTGAGGCTCACAGTTAATCCCCATTTGACAGATGAGGTCACTGACTCACAGAGAAGTAAAGTGACTCGCCCACAGTCACGCAGCTGACAAGTGGCAGAGCCGGGAGTCGAACTCGTGACCTCTGACTCCGAAGCCCAGGCTCTTTCCACTGAGCCACGCTGCTTCTGTACCAAGTACTGGGGCAGATATAAGATAATCAGGTTGGACAGTCCTTGCCCCACGTAGGGCTCACAGTCTCACTCCCCGTTTTACAGATGAGGTAACTGAGGCACAGAGAAGTTAAGTGACTTGCCCAAAGTCACATGGCAGACGAGTGGCGGATTCAGGATTAGAACCCAGGTCCTTCTGACTCCCAGACCCATGATCTATCCACTAGACCGCGTGTTTTCCCTAAAAACAATGCATCGTGGCTGCAGACTGCTGGAAGTTGACTCTTCTTTTTCTGAAGCACTCCCTCTTTCCCGCCTTTTAAAACGCCTTTCTCCTGCCACTCAAACCCATCCCCTCTACCTCCTTCCCTCTCAACCGTACTCTTTTCCTCTCAAAGGCAAAAGACCACTGTTTTTCAGGAAGTCATTAGCAACCGTCAGCTAAGCAAGCATCAGAGTGATGCTCACAGTAGCGCAGGTTCTCTGGGTCAAACATAGGAGAATGGATGACGGCATTTATGCGCGTATTTGCAATTTATTGATTTATATCAATGTCCATCTCCCCCTCTGGACCGTAAGCTCATTGTGGGCAGGGAAATGTGTCTGTTTATTGTTGTATTGTTCTCTCCTAAGCATTTAGTGCAGTGCTCTGCACATCGCAGGTGCTCCTTAAATATGATTGACTGCCTGATGGACTGACTGCAGGATGCTCTAGTAACTGGTGTCCAGAAGTTGCAGAAGGGATCATGCAACCCCAGAGGGCAGAAAAAAGCATTCGTGATGTTTGTTAAGTGCTTACTATGTGCCAAGCACTGTAATAATAATAATAAATAATAATGTTGGTATCTGTTAAGCGCTTACTATGTGCAGAGCACTGTTCTAAGCGCTGGGGGAGATCCAGGCTCATCAGGTTGGCCCACGTGAGGCTCACAGTCTTCATCCCCATTTTACAGATGAGGGAACTGAAGCCCATTGAAGTGAAGTGACTTGCCCAAGGTCACACAGGAGGCAAGCGGCAGAGTCCGGATTAGGACCTAGGTCGTCTGACTGCCAAGCGCTTAGTACAGTGTTCTGCACACAGTAAGCAACTAGTAAATACAACTGAATGAATGAATGTCAGGCCCTTGCTCTTTCCACTAGGCCATGCTGCTTCTCTAAAAACAATGCAACGTGGCTGTGGACTGCTGGAGAGTTCCTAATAATAATGGAGACATTTGTTGAGTGCTTACTATGTGCCAAGCATTGAACTAGAACGCTGTGATAGATACACGATAATAATAATAATGTTGGTATTTGTTAAGCGCTTACTATGTGCAGAGCACTGTTCTAAGCGCTGGGGTAGACACAAGGGAATCAGGTTGTCCCACGTGGGGCTCACAGTCTTAATCCCCATCTTACAGATGAGGGAACTGAGGCACAGAGAAGTGAAGTGACTCGCCCACAGTCACACAGCTGACAAGTGGCAGAGCCGGGATTCGAACCCAGGACCTCTGACTCCAAATCCAGTCACACTGTGTCTCTATCTCACACAAAGCTCTTAACTTAGGTTAAGAGGGACAACACGTATGAAATTCCCTTTTTACAATCATATCACAGAGTTGGAATACATTTTCCCTGCCCACCAGGGACAGGTGAGGAAACTGAGGCACAGAACCAGTATGGCCTAGTGGATAGAGTCCAGGTCTGGTAGTCAGAAGGACCCTGGGTTCTAATTCCGGCTCTGCAACTTGTCTGTTGGGTGACCTTGAGGAGAAGCAGCGTGGCTCAGTGGAAAGAGCCCGGGCTTTGGAGTCAGGGCTCATGAGTTCGAATCCCAGCTCTGCCACTTGTCGGCTGTGTGACTGTGGGCGAGTCACTTAACTTCTCTGGGCCTCAGTTCCCTCATCTGTAAAATGGGGATGAAGACCGTGAGCCCCACGTGGGACAACCTGATTCCCCTACGTCTACCCCAGCGCTTAGAACAGTGCTCGGCACGTAGTAAGCGCTTAACCAATGCCAACATTATTATTATTATTATTATTAAATGGTTTCACTTCTCTGGGCCTCAGTTTCCTCATCTTTAAAATGAGGATTAAGACCATACGGTCCATGTGGACTGTGTCCAACCTGATGATCCACCTCAGCACTTAGCACAGTGCATAGTAAGAGCTTAACAAATACCATCAAAAAGGTGACTAGGGCAAGGACACCCAGCAGGCAGGTTGCCGACAGAAAAACAGCAGACAGACAAACCTGAAGGCAAGAAATTAAGAGAGGGCTGGGTCTCCCAAGGTGAAGATTTCATGAAGACTGGGATAACCTTCCTCCAAGAGGCCTTTCCCAATTCAGCCCTCTTTACCTCAGCTCGCTTTCCCTTCTGCATCATCCATGCTCTTCATCCTGTGACTTTTGGACCCTTGATATTCGCCCCACCTTCAACCGCACAGCACTTGCAAACGTAGCTTTAAATTATATGTTATAAATCACTTATATTAACGTCCATCTCCCCCTCGCGACTTTAAAATCGTTACGGGAAGGCAACACGTCTTCTAATTCTGTTGCACTGTTGTCTCCCAAGCACCTCGTAGAATGCTCTGCTAATAGTAAGTGCTCAATAAGTATGGTTGATTGACTGAACGAAGTAAGGAGGCAGAGTTGCAAACAGTGTCAGGCCCATTGTGGGAAAACCCCGTCAGTGCAGCCAGAATCCATCCTTAACCACCGGCCTGGCCTTCAAACATTAATCAATCTCGGCCTGACCGACGCCGTCCTTGTTTCTCCTCCTATCTCTGTGGCCGCTCCTTCTCAGTCTGTTTCGCAGGTTCCTCCTCTGCCTCCCGCCCGCTAACCGTGGAAGTCCTTCGGGGCTCAGGGCCGGGTCCTCTTCTGTTCTCCGTTTTCCCACTCCTCGGTAGCCTCCACTGGTTGCTAATGACATCACATCAGATGTAAAGTCCGCACGATCAGCCTTAAAGCATTTAATCGGCTTGCCCCGTCCTCCCTTACCTCACCGAGTTTCTACTACAACCCGGCCTGCAAACTTCGCTCTTCTAATGCCAACCTACTTACTGTACCTCGATTTCGTTTATCTTGCTGCCGATCCCTTGCCCATGTCCTCTCTTTGACCTGGAACTCCCTCCTCCTTTATATAAGCCTGACTACCACTCTCCCCGGTTTCCGAGCCATAATTAAAATCAAATCCCCTCTTAGATACCCTGACTAAGCCCTCATTTCCCCTACTCCCTCTCCCTTCTGCTTCACCCTGGCGAATAGGATCTGTACCTTTCAACATCTGATATTCACTCCACCCTCAGGCCCACAGAACCTATGTCCATATTTGCAATTTATTTTAATGCCTGACTCCCCTCCTACGGTGTAAGCTCCTTGTGGGCAAGGAATATGTCTATAACTCTGTTGTACTGAACTCCTCCAAGCGCTTGATGCATCGCTCTGTACGCAGTAAGTTCTCAATAAATACTATCGATTGATTGATGAAAAGATGCCAGAGGGTGCCTCCATTCTTCATCAGTCTTTTATCGACACATTCGCAGCCATAAGTCAATCAGTGGTATTTATTGAGCGTTTTTGGTTCACAGAGCACTGTACTAAGCAACTGGGAGAATCCAATATAATGGAGAAGGCAGACATATTTTCTGCCTTTAAGGAGATCGAATGCCTTCTCAACAGCAGTCCTGCCAAATTCTCCCTAACATCCCAAAACACTGAGCGCATAAAGCCTGAGGAGGCTGGATGGATGTCGATTTCTAAAACGCCGATGTAAAACGGCTAAGCCGGAGACCCTAGAAGATCCCTGTGACTTTGGAGCATTATGATACGTAGGGATATCGGGGTCCCTGCTGACTGCAGCAGAAGTTGCGCTAACCCACTTTCTAGTTTGACATCGCAATCTGGCAGGGCCAGGGGTTAATCTCGCAAACCCAATACTTCCGTCCTTAAAACCAGCCAGCGCACAGGAATCAAGGAAACGACAGATGTTCACTCATTGAGTTATTCCTGTTTGCTGCTCCCTAGTCATTGACTGGAACCCATTGAACAGCTGATTTGCATTGAGACCGACACCGATTTTCCCTAAAGACTCTGCTCTGCTGCCTTTCACTGAAGTGGGAATGACCAATGATCCCAACAGGGAAAACTTCTTAGAGCACCTGATTCCTTAGCCTTATTGATGTTCTTACTCAGCTGGTCCCTTGACCAGTATGAGATGGATTGGGGAATTATTATGTTAGCAAATAATAATAATAATGTTGGTATTTGTTAAGCGCTTACTACGTGCCGAGCACTGTTCTAAGCGCTGGGGTAGACACAGGGGAATCAGGTTGTCCCACGTGGGGCTCCCAGTCTCAATCCCCATTTTACAGATGTGGTAACTGAGGCACCGAGAAGTTAAGTGACTTGCCCTAAGTCACACAGCTGACAAATACTCTGGAAGCAGGACAAGATCCTTGATAAAAGGCCGGATGGCGGGGGGGGGGGGGGTGAAAGAGTTTTTTTTGAAGAAATCAGATTTTTATTTTATGGGATAATCAAGAAAATATGTAATTCTCGAATTCTGACTCATGTTCTCTTTTACCCTTAGCAGACACGCAAAGCTCTCCTGTAATGGGGGACGTTAAGAAAAATTTGTGGTGTTGTATTTACCAAGTCTAACACCATGTAACCTCGGGGAGACGGTATGGCCTAGGAATGAGTGGAGCACAGAACCGACTGCTAGGAGACCCAGTTTCTAAGCCCAGGTTCGCCGAGTGGCAAGGGGTCAGTTACATAAGCTTTCTGTACCTCACTTTCCTAAGCTGTAAAATGAAAACAAAATACGTATCCTCTCTAGCTCTTAGCGCAATGCTCTGCACACAGCAAATGTTCACTAAATACCATTGATTGATTTGATTGATCAATATGTCAACAGAGCCCTGGGCCACAGATTCCCATTGAGTGGCTTACTGAGTGGACCCCAAATGAAGACACTTTCTCCCTGAGTGAACCGAGACTAATTTAGAGTTGGAATGAGAATGCAATCCTGTTGGGGAAAGAAAAATAATTGAGTCCAGTGATTTGGTTCCATCTCATTTAGATTTCAAGAATGTGTTTCTTATTAAGTAAAAGGAAAGAGGACAGTGAACAAGTGACACCAACAGAGAACTCTGAGATTTGCGAGGAAAGTAATCCTATCTTAATCATGAGGACATTTTTCCCAAGATTCGTGTTCATATTCACAATTTGTAATCTTTCAGGGATGAATTTAAAAGTGTTGCTCTTCCACATTTAACACCTGCAGATGTTTTGAAGTAGTATTTAAAGACAGGATAATTAACTATGACCCCAAATTCCTTTATATCTTGTGAGAAATGTGATTGACAAATACGACTCTCTGTGTCCCCTAAAACAAAATACAATCACATGTTTTGTTACTTTAAGGACGACTATTTAAAAGTCATCTTAACAGAGAATGGCTTATATTCATATATGTTTTTTCCTTTTTTGGGATGATTTCATCTGGGGACTAGCTAGAGAAAACTAGTTTGGTACTAATGCCTTACTTTTGTACAGTGATTTAATTTTATTGCAGTCTTAACACAACATTTATTTCATCGGTCAATCCATCGATCATTTTATCCTTATAGCGTAGGGCGAGAAAGGGGTTAATATCCCTATTTCACAGATGGGGAAAATGAAGAGAAATGTTGCACTTCTTGTCCAAAGGTAACACAGCAGGCCAGCTGTTGACCTGGGCCCGAAACCCAGGTGTCCTGACTCCCAGTCCCATCCTCATTCCATTAGGACACACTGTCTCTCCATAAAGCAGCGTGGCTCAGTGGAAAGAGCACGGGCTTTGGAGTCAGGGCTCATGAGTTCGAATCCCAGCTCTGCCACTTGTCGGCTGTGTGACTGCGGGCGAGTCACTTCACTTCTCCGTGCCTCAGTTCCCTCATCTGTAAAATGGGGATTAAGACTGTGAGCCCCACGTGGGACAACCTGATTCCCCTATGTCTACCCCAGCGCTTAGAACAGTGCTCGGCACATAGTAAGCGCTTAACGAATACCAACATTATTATTAAAGACATGGCCATGCATATTTTCCAAGTTGCATGGCAAAGGTCTTGTTAACATGTTTCAGGGATATGAACATATGAAATGTCGTGTGGGAAGACTGTTTCTGGGGTGAAATAGGCAGTTTTCAGGGGTTCGGAAGGGGGCGCTCCCCAATCAGTCATATTTATTGAGCGCTTACCATGTGCAGAGCACTGTACTAAGCACTTAGGAGAGTACAATATAACAGAGTTGGGAGACACATTACCTGCCCACAACAACTTTATAGTCTATAAGGAGACCCAGTGGTCAGACCAGAGCATGACAGGAAGTAGACAGCATCACTGTCAGGGAGATAAGAAGCAAGGCACAGATCCTAGTGGGAGTTGAGGAGCAGGGATGCTAATTTCAGCAGTGTGTCACTATACGGCAAACGGGAGATCATTAGACTTCTCTGTGCCTCACTTTCTCCATTTGTGAAATGGGGATCATTCTACTTATCCTTCTCCACCTCCCAGCGATAATCAGAACAGTAAGTAGTAAAGAAAGTGCTAGGAATTTTTCAGGCAAAAGAACTATTTAAATCCAAGTAAGTTAACCAAAATACTAAGTTGTTCCACAGTGGCCAGAGTTGCAGCTACCTCCTTGACTCTTTTTCAGTCACCACTGTGGTAAAGCTGTGCCGTGTGGTAAGTTCGGTCTCATTCTCGACCGCCAAACTGGAGGATGGCACAAGGGATGGGGAAAGAGATGGCAGCGTATGCTTCAGATTCAGTGAGACTCCTAACTCAATAGTCACTGGTATCATCAAAAGTATCAACCAGAAGCAGTGTGGCCTAACGGAGACAGCACAGGCACAGGGGACCAGGGTTCTAATCCTAGCTCGGCCTCTTGTTTGCTGTACGACCTTGGGTAAATCACTTAGCTTCTCCCTGCCTCGGTTTCGGTAGCTACAAAAATGGGGAATTAAATATCAGTTCTTCACCTCCCTTAATTTGTGAGTCCCGTGTGGTTCAGGGACTACGTCCATTCTGCTGATATTGTATCTTCCCCAGTGCTTAGTACAGTGATTGGACCATAGTAAGAACCTAACAAACATTATCATTATTACCATCATTAAGCCTTTGAAACAATCATCCAGGATTTGCCCTTCGCCAATCATGGTGGACTAGAGGCAAATTCAAAAAATGTTATGCATTAGATAAGCCGGAGAATCAGGATTTTGAAGATTAAATTTATAGAGTAATCTCTCCTCAGGAAACTTACATACTGCCAAGGATCCATATTGGCAACAGAGGTGGATGTTGTCAATGAATTGTGACACCTATGCCGCATTTCTCAGTGACACATGGATAAGCGAGAAAGTCAAACACTGAATCAAGAAGTCTAGAATGTCTTTTGGAAGGCCGATGGAGTCTATCAGCAATATGGTATCAAGCTGCAAGTCTACAGTACTGTAGTCAGGACCAATCTTCCCTTCTTAAATGATTGTGAGGCTTAGATGAACCACAAAAGACACATTCAGCCTCTAGAACAGTTCCATCAGCAACCCTACGGACCCCATTCCAGATGGAATGGTAATGCCTAATCACCAACGGTGAGGTTCTAGATCACACAAAATAGTCATCTGCACTGAAGCAGTGCTCACCGTAACACTTTTTGGCAGAGGGGGATATGTGAATGACAGCAAGATACCCTGGCACTTCCGCCTAGTGTATAATGGATCGGGAAGGACAAAATAAATGAAGACATAGTGGCACATAGTTTGGACAGTAAGTCCGGCAAGGGATTCCTGAAGACAACAACAGACTGCCCCGTCTGCTGTGTAACTATCAGGGGAGAGGTCGTTTTCCTCAAGCAAAGGCAGTTTTGAAAAAGTGGTAAGGATTGTAAATAGCTATGCATTAGTGAAGAAACGGACAATCTTGTGTGCGCACGATATGTTGGCTGTATAATGTCTTTATAACCTCACCTACCACCAGGGCAAAATATCACCACTGTAGTGTCACTTTTCAAAGTGAAGGCAAAACAGCAGCCCTTTTGGGGCACCTGCTGGGAGGAATCTACCGAATAAATCCTTGGGAAGGTCCAAGAGAAACATCAGCATGTTCCCTGCCCACAAGGAGCTTACTCTCTGAACTCACTGAATCCCAGTTGCACCCCAGCTGAAACTGGGAGTCAGTAGCTGAGGATAGACTGGCATAATGCACGCCTTCAAAAAGGGCGGTGTTGGAGAAGCAGCGTGGTGCAGTGGAAAGAGCGCGGGCTTGGGAGTCAGAGTTCATGGGTTCCAATCCCGGCTCCGCTACTTGCCACCTGTGTGACTTTGGGCAAGTCACTTGACTTCTCCGTGCCTCAGTTACCTCATCTGTAAAATGGGGACTAAAACTGTGAGCCCCACGTGGGACAACCTGATTACCTTGTATCCCCCAGCGCTTAGAACCGTGCTCTGCACATAGTAAGCGCTTAACAAATACCACCATTTATTTTATTTATTTTAAAAGCTCAGCATGGGAAGTGAGACAAAGAAAACAGCATCAGGTGCTGCAAACATTAAACACATCAACCTAGCAAGGGACAAGCTTTCTGTGGCTCTCACTTTGGCTTTTCAGCCCCGCCCCCCAACACACACACACACACACACACACACACACACACAATCTTCTCCAAATATGAAGAACAACTCTCTCTCTATATAGGTTTGCTTGTGTGTGTGAAATATCCTTTAACAGAGGGGATATTGTAATTCTGCTCTCCTGTAAAACTAAGGTCTGCCCACACCTTGAATGCTATGGGCATTTCTGGTCACTGTGATTTAGGGTACAAAGAGCAGAGTGAGAAAAGATGAGAATGGAGGTAGAAAAAAATCCCTTTCAAAGATAGGCAAAAAAAGTAGGACCTTTCAGCAAGGAAATATGGAAATTGAGAGGGGTGGGCTTCGAGGTCACAAAATTGTCCAGCGGGTGAACAGAGAGTATAGGGAACTGCTGTTGACCAAATAATGACAATAATAATAATAATGGTATCTTGTTAAGCACTTACTATGTGCCCTGCACTTTTTTAAACTTGTATCTAAAGTAGGTAATTGGGTCGAACACAATCCCTGTCCCAAATTAAGACTGTGAGCCCCACGCGGGGCAACCTGATCACCTTGTATCCTCCCCAGCGCCTAGAACAGTGCTTTGCACATAGTAAACGCTTAACAAATGCCATCATTATTAAATGGGGCTTACAGTCTTCATCCCTATTTTACAGATGAGGTAACTGAGGCATAGAGAAGTTAAATGACGTGCCCAAGGTCACTCAGCAGACAGGCGACAGAGCCAGGATTAGAACCGACATCCTCTGGCTCCCGTGTCCTTGCTCTTGCCAGTAGGCCATACCAAATCCCGAAGGACCAGGAGGTGGGAATACCTACTGAATCTGGAATGGGGAAGGTTCCAGACAAGCAAAAGGAAATGCTTCTGAAAACAGCAAGTGAACAGCCTATTGAATCGGGACAGTTGATTAAACCGAGCCTAAGAAGAAACTGCAGTTCTCTCAGGAGATCCGAGAGTAATGGATATTTTGATTTCTGGTCTGTGACTGCAGTCCACTCTGAATACATTGAAGCCAAGGTTGAATTCTCTCCACATCAAGTTTTTCCCAGTAATCAAAATGTACTGGACTGTGAGGAAATATAGGAAAAATAAAACTGCCGTGGCATTTCACTGGAATTTATAAAGAACCTTGTCATTTTATTAGTTGAGTTAGCTGCGCCTTAGCAAATGAATTTTAGAAAATTCTGCTGGATGTCCCAATTAAATCTTAATTAAAACATTTCTGTCAGGAGGCAACAGCGGAGGTTTAAAAAGAACCTCACACCTCACACCCAAACACAGCACTAGAGTTGCTGGGCTTCTGGGAATGTAATCAGACTGAAACATACCATCTTGGATATGAAAGAAATTGAGTATGTGTCAGCATGATCTGCAAAACAATATACAATCACCAGTTCAAAAATGGCCATTTATGTAGTTGAATGCTGAAAATGTGCAAGCCAGATTCCTCAACCTAGAATACTACTGCAGAAATACCCTCGCCTAAGTGATAGCATTTACATTTTAAAAGATTCTTTCAGTCTAAGAGACTGAGAGATCTTCATATTTCTTCCACAGTTTATGGATAGTGTGTATCGAGTGTGTACTGGGAGCTCCCAGGCTTGTTCCCAGCACCTTTGCCGAGGAGACTGCACTGTCCCTAAGACCCAACGCGTGACCCTATTGGGTAATAAATTGTGATTGTGGTAATTGTGAAGTGCTCAGTATGAGCTAAGAACTGTACTAAGTGCTGGGGTAGATACATGATAATTAGGTACCCCAAGGGGTTCACGGTCTAAGTAGGAACGGAGAACAGATAGTGAATCCCCATTTTGAAGATGAGGGAACTGAGTCACAGAGAAGTGACTTGCCTAAGGTCACAGAGCAGGTATGTAATAATAATAATAATAATTGTGGCATTTGTTAAGCACTTACTTTATGCCAAGCACCGTACTAAGTGCTGGGGTAGATACAGTATATTAGGTTGGACGCAGTCCCTGTCCCACGTGGGGCTCACAGTCTCAGTCCCCATTTTACAGATGAGGTACAGATGAGGCCCAGAGAAGTGAAGTGACTTGCCCAAGGTCACCCAGCGGACAAGTGGCTGAGGCAGAATTAGAACCCATGACCTCTGACTCCCAAGGCCTGGCTCGTTCCACTAAGCCATGCTGCTTCCCCACATATGGGGGATCAGGGATTAGAACCCAGGTCCTCTAACTCCCAGGCCTAGGCCTTTTCCAGTAGGCCCCGTTGCTTGGATCCTTGAGGCGAAGCCTATCTCTCTTTGGAGCCGGGAATAGACTTGGACTGAAGGTCAGTCTCTGGAGGTGGCATTTCTGGGCCTCTGGAGGAGGTCAGTGAGTCCTGGCCCTGGACTTGTAAGGCCCGTCTCAGCCCCTGGGATCAGGCATCATGTCTGTGGCTCAATAAACCCATTTCAGAGAATTAGCTGGGCCTCTAGCTAAGAAGATATTTTGAACCATGGTCCTACACCGGAAGCATTTAATTTAATCCAAGCCACTCTAGATCCTCTAGACCTTCGAGGAAAGCATGCAAATGACCCAGAATTGGGACTACCTGATTTTAACTAGCCATACTAGCTTATGCCACGCTCAGCAACTCTTGCTCATTTTAGCAGCTTGCAGGTTGGAGGTCCAGGTTGGAGCTTGCTCAGCCTATGCTCAGTCTTAGGACCCACTAACTTCTGGAAGTCTTATATGGGCAGCTCTCTGTGGTGTGGACAAGGAATAAAACATTTGCATATGCAGGCATTCAATAAAATAACATTTCTACCACAAGGCTGAAGTTCTTCACTTCTCTCTTTCTTTATCTCCTTTCACATTCCCGCAGAAGAGTAGACTGGGTCTGGATGTCCTGGTTTTCAACCTGGTCAGCCCAGTTTTAAGCCTCAGCCCTGGCAATTCTCCTTAATCAATCAATGTTATTTACCAAGTATCACCGTTCTCAACACTTGATCTTGCTTGATCAGTACACTCGTTTCCTGCCATCTAAGTGTTTTAATCTAATGGGAGAGAAAGACAGATACCAATTTACAAGTGTTGGGAGCATGAAGAAGTACAATGATAAAATGGGCAGCAATGAGATTGTTTCAGGACAGAGAGAAAGTGAGAGAGAGGGAGAAAGAGAGCTCATTCAGAGCTCCGAGTTAGAACAATGAAGGGAGGTCATGGAGAATGGAGGATGGAGAGAAAATACCATGAAGTTTGTGCCCTTCCTCATTCCATATGTCTGGTTTCTGAAGGGCAGTGGCAGGGCTGCACCAAAGTGGAGGATCAGAGCGGCAGAGAAGGAGTTGTACCCAAATGGATGTCTTCAAGCCCTCATTGTCCTAAGAGACTTGTTTAGCCCTCTCCTAAAGCCAACCCTGACTCTATCGCCCCAGTTTCCTTTTATCCTCTCCACAGACCAAATACCCCTCCCCAGGCAGCCCCCATTCTGAGAAACACGGGTCTACCATCTCTTACGTCCGCCCAAACCCACAGACAGAGGAATTCGCCACAAAATCCTTCCATAAGGACCGCTGGAGACCCAAGACATCATTCAGCCATTCAGCAGCACTCCCTCTGAAACCTTGTGTTTGTTGTGACATGCTAATGGCAGTTTCTCTTCCTCACTATCCATGGGAACTGGGATCCAGAACCGGAAACCGGGCATCCGACTCGAGAGCGAATCACGAAGTCTTGCGAAGTTGCCAAACTCCCAGGCCCAGGTATATCCAGACACCCATTTGCAAGGTTCCCCTGAAAGAGGCAAAATATTTGGTTACTGAAAGAATATTCTACAATGTCATCAATTTGTCATGATCTGATGCTTTTAGCATTTTCACTGGGTAAATTAATTTCAAGCTCATTATCCTTTGAAACCTTTAGTAGAACAAATGTGACTGGGGGTTGCCTAGGTAAATGAGTTACAGAAGGGACTACATGTCTAGTGCTTAACATTTCAGCAGGGAAAGTCCCATAAGCAAATAGGGCTGTCTGAGGGAAGAATTTTGAAAAGCTGCGGGAGCTGGGGTTGTTTGCTCGGTGGATTTGAAATTCCCAACATGCTATGCAGAATTGTTGCTTATTCCTTGAGATTACCGGAGAAAGCTAAATACTGTTGCTTGTAGAGGACCGCTTAAGGACTGCTTAGGGGTTACTAGAGGTCAGTACATTCCTAGGCATAATAACTGCGGTGTTTGTTGAGCCTTTACTAGGTGCCAAGCACTGTACTGAGCACTAAGCTAGGATATGGTTTCTGTCCCACTTGGTGCTCACAGGCCAAAAGGGAAGGGGAACAGTTATTTTATTTTACAGATGATGACTGAGGCACAAAGTAGTTAATTGACTTGTCCAGGTCCTCCCTGCAGGCAAGTGGCAGAGTCAGGATTCGAATTCATGTTCTCTGACTCCCAGGCCCGTGCTCTTTTTACTAGGCCACGTTGCTTCTCATTGGGCATCTGAGAAAATGCCCATTTCAGAGCACCTCGATGGGTAAGGTGGCACTTCTTTCAGCCGTTGTTTCAGCATCTGGATGACATTATCTTTAGGGGCTGATAGGCCCTCAAAAATACAGGATGTCACTTTGTTGACCTAGAAATAACAATCAATCCAACAATCCGTGGTATTTATTAAGTGCTTACTATGTTTCGGCATCTGGATGGCTTGACTTCCGGGGGATGTTGGGCCCTCAAAAATACAGAATGTCACTTTGTTTACCTAGAATCAGCAAATCAATCAATCAGTGATATTTATTGAGTACTTACTATGGGCAGAGCACGGTACTAAACACTTGGGAGAGTATAGTACAACAGAATCAGCAAATGCGTTCTCTGGCCTTAACGAGCTTACAGTCTAGAGACAAGTGTAGAGATGTATATTACACTTTATACATGACAAAATGTAAAGGGATGGTATCGTGGGGACATCCATAAAGGTTCTTTGTGGAAACCCATAGAATGTAGAGTGTGTTTCTGGGGTGACCCTGCATCCCTCCACTTCTGCAAAGCCACTTCTCAGGCCCTTGTAAATTCAGGCCCCACTTTTAAGTCACAGGACTCGACAGCAGAAGCAGAGGGGAGAGAGGCTGGCTGTTGAAAATCAAAATTCCAGATATAAAGGAATAGCAGATAGTCTAAGCCACATCAGTACCGGTCAGTGGCCAAACGTGCTGAAAAGTGGATTGTCCAGTATGAAACCAGGTGAGTGCTTACATTTGTAGGTGTTGATGATGCTAAGTGCAATTATACATAAATATTATAGTCCATAAATAATGTATATGATATGGATAGATATGATTGATGAAAAAATGATAACTATGATGATAAAATAATAATGATAATTCTGACATTTTAATTACTTAATATGCTACAAGATATAGCCCCTGTTCTACAATAGGACTCCCAACTCTTTTATGCCCATTTCACAAGTGAGGAAACTGAGGCCCAGAGAAGTTAAGTGACCTGCCCAAAGTCACACAGGTGGCCAGTGATAAAGCTGGCCCTAGAATCCAGGTCCCTTGGTTCCCAGATCCCTGTTCTTTCCAGTAGGCCACACTGCTTCAGATCTAATCCTTAAACTGTGGGGAGGTGGTCTGCCCTGTTCTAACCTGCCCCCTTACCCCTGAAAGGCAGGGCAATCCGAGATAGGCGTACGTCAGAGCTCCCCGTGATGTCCAGTGAAGGCTGGGTAAGCTCTTATACCACCACAGTGAGTCAGGAAACTCTACGCCGGCCTCCCTATTTCTCGTCATAAAGAAACTCCAGTGATTCCTATATCGTCAGCACTCCAGAGCCTTCCATTCTTCGGTGGTCTTCCGATTCAACTGTTTTTTTAGGAACTAATAGCATTTCCATTCGCACTTCTTGAATATTGCAACTTCCAGATCCTTCCGGACCCAAATCATTCTCCACTGCCTGGAGAGCAGAGGTTAGTAGGAGGCAGAAAAGGAGGAATCTACTCTGTTTTGGATTTTGTGCTCAAAATACTATAGGCTTCAAGGTGGTGACTGAAGTGGTTAATTTGCTCCTTCTCCCCACCTCTTTCCCCCCAAGTCCCCACACACTAACACTCTGGTTTTGTGAAATCCACTCCGAGTTTATCTGGGTTGTCCCCATCCTCATTCATTAGTGGAGCAGCAGCATGGCCTAGAGGATAGAGCCTGGAAGTCAGAGGACCTGGATTCTAATCTCCACTCCACCACTTGCGTGCTGTGCCACCTCGGACGACTCATTTAACTTCCCCGTGCCTCGATTACCTCATTTGTGAAATAGGAATTTAATCCTCCTCCCTCCGACTTAGACTGTGAATCCTATATGGGTCAGGGACTGAATCCAACCTGATTATCCTATATCTACCCCCTCACTTAGTGCAATGTATAGCACATAGTAAGCGCTGAGCAAGTATGATAAAAAAAGTAATCTAATTGTTTAAACAAGTATTTGAGAGTTTCAATCAATTAAAACAATACCAAGTTGTTTGTCAGACTAATTCTCTGTGATCAAGTAAAGATGAGTCTATAGTAATTTTATGTAACTCATCGTGGCTTCCCCCAATAAATGAATGCCCAATATAAGTTAGTCATAATACCAAGTAGGAACAAATGAACAATCAAATACATCTAAGCTCCAGTACTGATAATTTCCTGTAATTATATTTATTAAATTGCTGTCTGGGAATAATTGCCTACAGTATAACATTATGTGAGAACAGTCAGCTCTGGTCCCGATTCCCAAGACAGTATGAGCTTTAGCTTGTAAATGAATAATGCTAATTTTTGCTCTTCTATAGGACTTTCCATCCAGGGATTTCACTGCAAAGATTAAACAGTGTGACTGCACCACAGATCCATAGAGCAAAGGCAAATTTCTCAAAATCAATACATAACTCGTTTCGATCAATGCCCAAGATACTTTCTGACTCTTATCATTAGATATCATTTTAAAAGGACATCACAGTTTCTGAGGTAGCTTTCGACGTGACTACATGATAGCCTTCTGCTTGGCTCTGTCTGTAGTTTACAAGTTGGGATGACTTCGCCATCAATTCGTCGATCAATCAGTGGTAGTTACTGAGCGCTTACTATGGGCAGAGCATTGTACTAAATGCTGAGGAAAGTTAGTAAATACATTCCCTGACCTCACCGAGCTTACCGCCCTGATTTCACATTGCCTTCTACCGCACGGTAAACTTGCGTCTCCGCCCTCGACTCTCTCCCGTGCCCGTGCTACCCAGTAGACGTGAGTTTTGACTTGTAGCAGATCGCTGCCACTCACTAGCCACCGCCCAAGCTAGGGATGGACACGCCTCTGCTTGACTCTTCCTCCCACAGTCTAGACTGGTAGAGTACTGGAAACTCTCCAGATGCGACCCTGAGAGGGATTGAGGAGGGGTTCAAGTAAATATATAAGTGGTAATGTTGGGTGATAGATTTAAATGATTTGGAATGCTGGGAATTGAGCAAGAAAAGCTATTTGGAGGAGGTGGGATTTCAGTAGACCTTTAATAATAATAATAATAATGTTGGTGTTTGTTAAGCACTTATTTTATGCAGAGCACTATTCTAAGCCCTGGGGTAGATACAGGATAATTAGGTTGTCCCACATGAGGCTCGCAGTTAATCCCCATTTTACAGATGAGGTAACTGAGGCACAGAGAAGTGAAGTGACTTGCCCACAGCCACACAGCTACAGGCTCTTGTATGGGGGTTTTGGGGAGGAGCTTAGTGTGAATCAGTGAAAAAAACCACAGGAATGGAAATCAGGAGGCCCGGGCTCTAGTCTCGGTTCTACTATTAGCCTGCTGTGTGATCTCGGAGAAGTCACTTAACCACTCTAGGTCCCACTTTCTACATCTGTTAAATGGGGATTAGATGCCCACTTTCCCCACCACACATCTGATGATTTTCCCAGTGCACGGCACAGATCGAGTCCATAATGAATACCATAATTAGAGTTATAATCATCTTGCTCTGGACCCTGCCGAGATAGCCCACCTCCCTGGAGGTCCCAGATAGCATCTGTGTTTAGGAGGCAGGAGAGAGGGACGATTCACCTGCTGTAAACCCGTGGACAGTCACCCTCAGCAAATTTATTCAGAAGCTCCTCGCCCCCGCCACTCCCAAACGCAAGAAGGAGAACGGCGCTCGTTAGCATTTGCAATTATCATTACAGATGGTGTTACAAGCTGCTGCCTGCACCCTAAGGTGCTTGAGCGTCTCTTAAATTTTCCAAGTTCATGAGAAATTGGGAAAAAAATTAAAGTTGAAAGTACAAAGCATCAACAATAAACAAAGGGAAGTTTTCATAACCCAGACATCAAAAGTCTCTTCCATGCAGCCAGAAATAAACCATGCGTATCTTTAGAAAATGAGCTCAGGAAAGGAAAAAATGCATGCAGCATTTGAAACTTCGTCTACTCTAAAACATGTTCTTCACAATTCTTAGAGAAAATAATACAATGGAGGCTTTATATATTTTTTTTCTGTTCACCCAATTTTCAGTTTTTCCACTGGAAAAGAAAGAAAAAAAAACTAATAAGAAGAGAAATGGCTTTGGGCCAGTTTTTTTTCATTTCCATCCTTCACAACTTTACTCCCAGCAAAGGTTTTCTGCCCTCTTCACTCTTTCTTTTTTAATAGTATTTGTTAAGCACTTACTATGTGCCAGGCACTGTTCTAAGCACTGGGGTAGATACAAAGCAATCAGGTTGGACACAGTCCATGTACCACATGGGGTTTACCATTTTAATCCCCATTTTACAGGTGAGGTAACTGAGGTACAGAGAAGTAAAGTGACTTGCTCACAGTCACACAGCAGGCAAGTGGCGGAGCCAGCGTTAGAAGTCAGGTCCTTGCTCTATCCATTAGGCCACATTGCTCCTCTAAAGGCTAGGCTCCTTCTGGGGTGGGAGCAATTGGTTCAGACTCTTCGCTGCCCTCACCAGATGCGGAAGGAGTGAGGGAGGGGCCCTGCTACTTCCCAGCTGTGGCAAAACCACTCATGGGACATGACTACACGGGCCCAGCGTGTGCTTCGGAGGGAAGGTTTCAGCAGAAAGTGTTGGGTTTGCCCTAAATTGCAAAGCATGTCACATTGCTAGATATTTAAAACAGTCTAAGCTCTTGTCCTATCCTGTCTTAACTCTTGCTTCAGCCTCTTTGCAGACTTCCCTGCCTCCAGTCTCTCCTCTGTAGAGTCCATATTTTGCCTGGCTGCTGGGAAAACAGTTATCCGTGTACATCGCCCCGGTCCTCACAGATCTAAGAGCTGATCATCCCTCTCCACATCAAGTCAAGACTTTTGATCGTCAGCTTTGAGACACTCAACCAGGTCCCTCCCTTTTATTTACGCTCTCTCTTCTCCCAACACACCCCAGCTCACAGATTCCATTCCTCACTGTGCCTTGTTTTCCTTTCTCTGCCCACCAACCGATCGCTCAGTTGCTTTCCCCATCTTCAAGGCCTTTCTGAAATCATATCGAAAAGGAGCATCACCTGGAGAAAAGAACTCAGGCAATCTGAGGACCGAGTTTCTAATGGCAGCTCAGCTACTTGTCTGCCCTATGACCGTGGGCAAGTCATTTATCTCTTCCGTGCCTCAGTTCCATCATCTGTAAAACGGAGATGAAATGTCTGTTCTCCCTCCACCCAAGATCGTGAGCCTCATGAAGGGCAGGGACTGTGTCCAACCTGCTTATCTTGTATCTACCCTAGTGCTTAGCACACGGTAAACCCTTAAATACCCTTATTATCACTGCAACTCCTCCAGGAGGTCTTCCCTGATTAAAACCTCTCATTTTCCAACCTATTGCTATTCTAGCACTTCTGCATCACCTGACCACATTATTATTGTTATCATTATCGGTATCCCTCCCACCCACAGCAGTTATGCACATATGGCTATACTATATTTTCTCCGAACAGCAGTTGATTTTAGCATGAGTCTTTCTGCTGGACTCTAAACTTCTTGAGGGCACAGTTCATGCCTATTAACCTTATTGTAATATCCTAAGTGATTAGTACAGTGATCTACAGAGTAATCACTCAGTAAATAATAGTGATTTCCTGAATGTTAGTGATGATCAAGTCTTGAAAATAGAGGAGTCTCAAGCAAGGTTACTATAGTCTCCTGATGAGATTGTAGGCAATCAGCAATCAGTGGTACTTACTGAGTACTTATTGTACTACTATTGATTACTTATTATTTATTGAGTACTTAATGTACTGTACTAAAGTACTTGGGAGGGTACATTAGAGTGGGTAGATGCAGTCCCCGCCCTACGGAGCTCATAGTTTAATGGGGAGAAGGACTCCCATGGAATCCATTCTTCCTGTTACTTGTTAGTTGCCTGGGCAAATCTGTGGAAATACAGCACCCAAGCACCCTAAACACTCATTCCCCTCACCATCTTCCTCTGAATAGCCCACGAGGAGTGAACCACCCTCCTTGATCCTAAATGCCCTAGCACATCACGGCACACATCCTCAGTGATGGAGTCAACCACCTCCTACCAGTTCCTGTCTAATCTGCCAGGAAACTAAGTGGACCAATGTCCCCCTCCTCGAAGAGTGATTCCTCCTAGACAATTTTCAGAAATAGCTTCTGTGCTTCCGCAGGGACCCTGGATCTTTCTATCTTCCAGTTCTCTGATCCAAAGACCATTCAGAGGAAGAGACTTCTCAGTTGTTAAGGGATCTGGAAGATTCCACGAGGAATCCCATTTCTGCCAAGAGCCAAATGAGCCGTAATTAAGGCCTCGCCATCAATATTTTCCCTAAAAAACACTCAGAACATTTGACGGGGAGGGAGATGGAAACTCTTAACCTGGAGCTGGTGTCTGGCATTGTCAGGACCTCCCCATTGGAAGGGACTAAGAGCAGAAACATCACAAAACAGGACACATCCAGTTCTCACTGACACAGCCCAAGCCCCTAGGACCCCCCTCTGGGTCAATCTGATAAAATGGTGGATTATTAATATGACATCACATTTAGCTTAGCTTGTACAAACTGACATTTGGTTGACGCTTAATAGATTTTGCTCTGTGCCTCATTGACTTAACCGTGGAAAAGGTCCTTGGATCCCCCTAGAGAGGACAGGGATTTAGGCTGTGGGTATTTTTCCCATTTAGCATCTTTGAGAATGAATTCTGATTCACATTAGCGAATCGAGTGCGCAGAACAATTCTGCCATCTTGATGCCGGTTTGACCCAGTAGAAGCAAATGGGAACGCCAGGCCATTTCATATAGTTATCCTCTGGATTGGACCAAGCTATCACTCCTGGTGGGATTGATCTAGGAGTGCACGTGTCTGCAAAACCACTCTTGCCTTAGTAACTCAAATTTACAAGTTGGTTCCTTCCAAGCTGCCTGCCAGTCCTTTTTCCACCTTGCTTTTTGGTATCTGTTACCTGTAGAAGTTCCATGTTATTGATTGCATATATCCAGTGATCATAGTCATGTCCTCCGGGCTTATTGACTGTGAGCTTCTAGGGTGAGACTGGGGCAACGATAGTCACACTAGGGCTACACAAAGGGAACTCCCCAGCCATGAAAAAAACAGAAAAGCAAGGGAAGAGAGGGAAGAAATCCTTCCAGCACTTCTCTGTACCTTAATTCTCCCGTTCTCCCTCCTGGGTAAACTGTGAGCCCCGTGTGGGACAGGGACTGTGTCCAACCTAATTCACTGGTATCTACCCCAATATTTAGAACAGGACTTGACACATAGTAAGCGCTTAACAAATGCCATTAAAAAATCCCCACTAACAGGTAAGGAAACCGAGGTGCAGAGAATTAGTCACTTGTCCGAGATCATACAGTAGGCACGTGGCGGAGACTGGATTAGAACCCTGATTCCTTGATTAAAATAGCAAAATGCTGATTGATGATGCTAGCACATTCCACAAGTCCAAAATGTAGGCAGCAGATGGAAAAAACAGAGAAGAAAGGAACCTGGATAATCCATAAACTAGGTAATAAACCTCCAAAAAAAATGAGAATTGGCAGTATTACCTCTTTTTTTAAGTGTTTATGGCATGTCAACTATGCTGAGGTCACTCTGACTGCAAATGGAAGCAGTATGGCCAGAGAGTCAGAGGACCTGGGTTCGAATCCCAGCTCCGCCACATGTCTGCTGCGTGACCTTGGGCAAGTGATTTCACTTTTCTGTACCTCAGTTACCTCATCTGTTTAAAGTCTTCTCCCTCCAATATAAACAGTGAACCCCATGCAGGACGGGAACTGTGTCCAACCTGATTACCTTGTATCTACCCCAGTGCTCAGTATAGTGCTGGACATAAAGTAAGTGCTTAACAAATAACAAAATTATAAATGGGTCCTGCAAATATAGGACCTTTGTGAGTGCCACACCCCTTCCCATGGGTTGGTCACTGACTCTTTGCCTAGAAGAGATAGTACTGGGAGGATGAGGGAATGAGAATGAGGCTGCTAAGACTATAATAAGCCACTATCACTATAATATATTCGATTAGACTGTGAGCCCGTCACTGCGCAGGGATTGTCTCTATCTGTTGCCGAATTGTCCATTCCAAGCGCTTAGTACAGTGCTCTGCACATAGTAAGCACTCAGTAAATACTACTGAATGAATATTCTTTTGTGCAGGTCCTGAGATTTCTTTCTTCGGTCGTTCTTGATTGAGAACTCCATCATCATCCACCTTATCACTTCTGTGCCAAGCACCGTGCTAAACAGTGGGGTAGACACAGGTTAGAAGGTTTTATTAGATTGGGATTTGAGAAAAAGTTAGTGTGATTTATTCCAAATGAGCCAACATTGATTGGAGATGCTACGTCCTCCTTTACTCATCAGTCGATGTTAGTTCATTCATTCGTTTATTCATTCGTTCGATCGTATTTATTGAGCGCTTACTGTGTGCGGGGCACTGTACTAAGCGCTTGGAATGGACAATTCGGCAACAGAGACGATCCCTGCCCAACAACGGGCTCGCAGTCTAAAAGGGAGAGGCAGACAGCAAAACAAAACACACACACCATGCTTGGCTCTGCCTCGATCTTGGAAGAACTCACACTTCATAGGCCCAACACATGCTCGCTGAAAATCTTCAAGGTTGCCTACCTCAGAGAGTCAATTATCAGAACTCTCTTTTTCAAGGTTCCTCAAAGCCTCAGCAGTCTCAGAAACCTCACCCCATTAAAGCCCAGGGCATCCATTCAACTTTTAAACACAGCCTCCAACTGCACCGATTTTGCTCTTTTCAGTGATGTTGGTTTCATACATTTACTGAAACACTTAGGCCATAAATACCAAAGCACCAGCTAAGGAAATCCGGAGGGGGAAATTCTTCAAGATAAAGAGAAATATTCATAAGGAAGGCTACGGCATCAAAAACATAGGAAGAACCCATAATGGACTTGAAACGTATAAAGAAAAGTCAGACGCAAGACGAATACGTTTCCCAAGTTGGACTCCTGAGTACAATATACATGAAAGAAAAATTCTCATTATGGGGTATTGTTCCTTCACTGAAAGTGTTATTTGTTACCAAAGGAAGGGCCAGAAGATAGCTTTGGGTCTATATACAAAACTTGTGTTTGCAAAAGCAGAGGAACTGGAATGAGAGCTCTGTGGTAAAAGGAACGTCAGCTGTCAATCGTGGGTTCTCCTGACTGATCAGGAGGCCCACAGGAGGAGGCTCTCCTTCGGCCCCACTGACATGTCTCCGTGACTGCATCAAAGATGTCCAGTTACCAACCCCCCTGGTTTGGCATCGAAATAACCCCTGTAGCAGATTGAATCCTGGAGATAAACAAATCACGGAAATATTCCTAGACTGTAAGTCCCGTGTGGACTGCGATTGAGTCTGATCTGCTTCTCTTCTACCTATAGAGTACTTAGAGTGGTTGTTGGCATATAGAAAGCACTAATAAAGATCATCATTAGTATATTAAGACTTAAATGAAAAGGTCGGGGTTCTTCTGACTGGAAAAATGGTAGCTGAGTGGAATTAGGATTGATATTTAAAATAAAAAACCACAAAGGCAGTGGATGGGGCAATCGGTGAATTGCTGTTAGCCAGATCCCACTCCATCAGGAGTAGGGGGAAGACAAGGGAGCCTGAAGGCAGTAGATTTAAAACCGCAGAAGGACACAACCCTTTTCCCCGGGGAGGTAAACATTTGGAATTTGCTATCAAAGACCATTGTATGGGCTGAAAATCATTCACAGGTTTGAAAGGAGTTGGATAAATCCAAGTATGTCAAGTCATTAATGAATGACCAGCTGGAGTTCTGGTAGTCCTGGGCTTCAGGTTTGAAGTTGGCCGTAATAATAATAATAATAATGAAGGCATTTGTTAAGTGCTTACTATGTGCAAAGCACTGTTCTGAAGCACTGGGGGGTTACAAGGTGATCAGGTTGTCCCATGTGGGGCTCACAGTCTTGATCCCCATTTTACTGATGAGGTAACTGAGGCTCAGAGAAGTGAAATGACTTGCCCAAGGTCACACAGCTGACAAGTGTTGGAGCTGGGATTCGAACCCATGACCTCTGACTCCCAAGCCCGGGTTCTTTCCACTGAGCCACGCTGCTTCTCTATTGACAGAGAGCCTTCTCCATCATGCCAGTGTGGTTGGAAAAATCAGTGGCGATTAAAACACACCCTCCCACAGGAAAAATGAAGTTGTTATTGCATTGCAAGATTGCAGTTCACCTGGCACAGTCCCCTCTGGTGACCTAAGACTTGAAGCTGGCGAGGCTACGTTCAGACCATTTTACAAGCTCCCTAAATAGAACTGCTCAGATACTCAGGGTCTTTTTTATGGAATTTGTAAAGAGTTTAACTGTATGTCGAACATTGTTCTAAGTGCTGGGGTAGAGGCAAGAGAACCAGTTTGGACACAGTCCCTGTCCTACACAGGGGTCAGGAAGGAGGATTTAATCCCCATTTTACAGATGAGGTAAATGAGGCACAGAGAGGGTAAGTGACTTGGCCGGGGAGGCACAGCAGACAGGTAGCGGAGCGGGGATTAGAACCTAGGTCCTCCGACTCCTGGGCCCATACTCTTTCCAATAGGCCGCATAGCTTCTTGACAAGCAACATCCCAGCCTCCTAAGTCATCGAGCCATCAATATCCGAGCCATCCATTTGCGTAGGACTTCAGTTTAGCGGGGAAAAGAATGGCTTGAGAATGGCAGCGGAGGAGGACAACCATCACACAGTTCCTCTCAGCATCCTGGTCCTTACCCTGACTTCAGCCGCTGCCCAGAACGATGTTCTGTGGGTTACCGTTTCCTAGGAGACTATTTTCTGGGAACCAAAGATGAGGAAGAGACTACAAGGACCATTAAGCACCAGACTGCCTGGGGTAGATGTGCTGGTACAGTTGTTGTTTGTTTTCTGTTTTTGCTCAAATCCTAGATTCCACTTATGGGAATTTTTCCAACCTGTTTCCCAGTCCACTGATCCGAACAGAGTCCTCGGATCTCTTTTAGGCATCGTTTCACACCTGTGATTGAAAGAAACAAGGAGATGGCAGGTGAAAAAAAAAAAAAAAAATAGACTATGTGACCATTAACTGAGATTTGGCACACTGGGGAAAACCAAAGTCAGAGGCAGGCTCAAAAAATATTTAGCAAATTGTCAAAATGCGTTAACCAAACCTGCCCAACCTGGAATCTCTCTTCCTTTGCCAACTCTGCCTGTGCTCCACCATGGGCTGAAACATTCCCCAGAGAGAAGAGAACCAAGCTCCTTTGACTCAGAGTGGCCCTGGGCTGGGTGGGAGAAGGGAGAATGGACATTATCCCTCTGCTTCTTGGTCAGAATTTAAATCAAGTTTGTGGGGATTTTCCTTCAGGACAGTACTTTTGAGAGGAAAACTTCGGAGAATTCACATTTCCTCTAGACCGTAAGTTCCTTGTGCCTGTTGTATTGTTACGTTGTCTCTCCCAAGCACTTAATATAGTGCTCTGCACAGAGTAAGCGCTCAATAAACACAACTGACTGCCTAATTTCACTGATTCCTTTTCCCACCGGAGGTAACTGTTGAAGAGATTACTATCCACATCACGGACCAGACTCTTCTCCCTCAGCTAGAATACCAGGTCCCCTCCCTGGGACTCTTTAATTCTGGCAGAATCGTCTCTCAGTTCTTTCACTTTTGAATTGTCCCAGACACAGCTCAGCCAAACACCGCTAGAGTACTCTCTCTTCCCTAAACTAAATGCTTCTCCCCTCTTCTTTCCTCTTTTATATCAAACTGATGATAGTCATGCCCTGCTGATGCCCAACGAAGCAGAAAGGTCAAGTGAAAAACTCCCCTCTAAAATAAATGTTCTTTTAAACCACTGGGGATTTTCTTAAGGTAGACACTAATATGGCCTGTAATTAAGAAATAATGGGCTTTTGGAGGTGATTCATTTCCATAGATTTAGTGTCAGTTCTGAAAAGCTACCATTTAAATTGTTGTCGGCCACCGGTGTAAAACCCTGATAAATTACCTTCGAGCCCGATTTAAATATACTTTTGTATTTCTGTAAAAGAGGTGAATGAAGAAATACTTCTTTTACCAAGAGGGAAATACACACTCTCTCCCAGAGTAAGCCTACATATAAAAACTTCTCATTATCATCAGTATTTTTGCAGCACCTACTGCAGCAGTACTGATGTGGGCAGAATTTAGAACCCCTCGCTCCCCACCTTGCAAACCTTCGGGAGTTACTCATTTTGTTTTCCACGTGAAGCAAAATCTCCTAACCATCAGCACTGATTCTCCCTCAGCCGTCTCCCTCTTACCTCACTTCTCTCTTCTTAGGCCGCACCTGAGTTTGCATTCTTTGGCTCCTTCTCAGCAAGTCCCTGAAAGGTACCTGACCCGTGACTCTCCATTGTCTGACCGGTTACCCTCAACTTTCCCCCAGAACGAAGCTCCGTCCCGGCTCCGGTCTGCCAAACCCCGTGCCTTTCCCCTTCTTTAAACCCATCAGTCGGCCAAACAGTGGTATTTATTGAGAGTTCACTACGGGTTTAGTATGAAGTGCCTGGCAGAGTGCAAATCAACAGAATTAGCAGACACGTTCCCTGCCCGTAGTGAACTTGCAGTCTAGAGGATGAGGCATTCCCACCTTCATGGTCATGTCATCCCATCAGACCTCTTAGCACACAGGTGGACATTTGGGCATCTGTTTATTCATGCACTGATGCATTTGCCTACCTTTAAATCATTCGTATCTATGCTTTTCATCTTTTATCTATCGCATATTTCAATTCAGGTCTGCTTGTTTTCCTAATTGTATTATTATTTAATAATAATAATAACCAGAGTATCTGGTAAGCACTTATTATGCTCCAAGCACCTTACTAAGCGCTGGGGTGGATACAAGCAAATCGGCTTGGACAGAGTCTGTCTCCGATGAGGGACTCACAGCCTCAATCCCCCTTTTACAGATGAGGCAACTGAGACACAGAGAACTTAAGTGACTTGCCCAAGGTCACACAGCAAACAAGTGGCCGAGCTGGGATTAGAACCCGTGACCTTCTGATTCCTAGGCCTGTGCTCTATCCGCTGCGCCATGCTGCATCCATGAGATCAGTTGCAATACCCCATGTGCACCCACCTACCCCCACACACCCAACGTGGTTTAGTAGAAAGAGCCCGGGCTTGGGAGTCCAAAATCGTGGGTTCTATTCCGAACTCCGCCACTTGCCAGCCGTGTGACTTTGGGCAAGCCATTACCTGCTCTGTGCTTCGGTTACCTCATCTGTAAAATGGGGATTAAGACTGTGAGACCACGTGGGACAACCTGATTACCCCAGCGCTTCCAACAGTGCGCGGCACACAGTAAGCGCTTAAGTACAGATGAACAAACAGTAATCTAAGTACCAAGATAAAATGAATTGAGACACTCGCACGTGCATAAAAATGCTTTTGGTAAAATGGACCATCCTGGGTTATTGGAGGGAAATTAAAGATGCAGATGGGAAGTTAGGAATGCTGGATGGACCATTCCTTCAAGCACCCCAGTGCCCTCGCCTGCATCCAGCGTGAATGGATCTGATCCAGGATGACATCTCTCATCGTCTTACGTTCCTAACGTACGCTTTTTCTGACTCTTCAGTTGTACGTGCTTTTATCTGAGGATCCCAGCAGACTTCCTGTGCATTAATTAATCTTCACATCCATCCGTGGTGGAATCTAGCCTTAAACTCATTTTCAGGTGGATAAAAGAGAAACTTTGGGTTCTAAATCCCACTGGATCAGAGGCTTGAGAAGGAACAGAAGAATTCACCCTGGGCCTGTCTTTACTCAAGTGCACAGAAAGAGAGAGAGAGAGAGAGAGAGAGAGAGAGATAAGTGATTTTTCCATCCTGAATTCTAGTGTCTGTCTATAAGTAACCACATAGAGTCCTGGTCCCCCAGGGGATAGCGGGATTGCTGAAGAGAAATCAACCCCCTGCCTCCTGCAAATCTAAGCTCTTGGGCATCCCTGGTTGTAGCCGCACTCCAGGATCAGAAGGGCAAAAGGCCGTAAGCGCTCAATAAATACTATCGAATGAACGAATGAAAAGATCGGGTGGTGATTGATGGCCGATTGTTAACCTGAAAGAACTAGGCAAATGTTAGATAAGGTTTTCCTTTTACTTGGAGAACCATTCAATCGATTAACCTTATATTCTGAGTGCTTACTGTGTGCAGAGCATGGTATTAAGAGCTTGGGAAAGTACAAGTATTGTAAGTACAAGTAAGTACTTGTAGACAGTACAAGAATTGGAGACGTGTTCCCTGCCCACGAGGAGCTTATAGTCTAGAGCGAGGAAGGCACCAGTGGTGTTATATTCACCTCCCAGTGCATTTGTGGTAAAAGTTATTGTGGGGCCCAGAGTCCTAACTGCACTGGGCTCACATAAAGACTGCCTCTTGTCCTGATAATCAATCAATCACATTTACTGATCACTTACTGTGTGCAGAGCACTGTACTGTTTGGGACAGTACAATATAAAAGAGTTGGTAGGTTCCCTGCCCAAAAGGAGATATGGTTCTAGATGGGAATACAGACATTCAAATAAAGAAAGAATTTAGGGATGAGTACCTGAGTACCACGGGGCCGAGGGAGGGGTGAATCAGGGTGCAGAACGAAGCGCGAGGATAACGAAGATGGGAGCGGGAGAAGAAGAAGTGAGGGTTGGTCAGGGATTTGGGTCGGGGGGTGTCTCGTAACAAGCCGACGTGCTTGTCAGTGCCAGCCCCCGGTTCTGTTTTTGGTTTTTTCCTCCTTGCTTCATGATCCTGATGAAACTTCACGTTAGGCTGACTGGGTATTGTCTCCTTGGTTGGGGACGCCTAAGCAAAGGAGATTCTGGGGTCTACTAGGTATACAGGGGACTCTGGGCCTGCCGGACCAAGTTCTGAAAACACCGCTGGGGCTCTGAGCCCTTCCACGACTTGGGGTAACTATAATGATAATAATAATAATTATGATATTTGTTAAGCTTTTACCATGTGGCAGGAACTGTACTAAGTGCTAGGGTAGATACAAGCAAATCAGGTTGGGCACAGTCCCTGTCCCACATGGGGCTCGCCGTCTTAATCCCCACTTTACAGATGAGGTAACTGAGGCGCAGATAAGTTAAATGACTTACCCAAGGCTACACAGCAGACAAGTGGAGGAGCCGGGATTAGAACCCATGACCTTCTGATGCTGGAGGAGGCAAGGCCAAACCCGCCCCAGCTTCCAGGGCTGGATTGATGAAAATCGCAGGTCCGAAGTGCGATTTTCTGGCCAGAATCTCCTCCCCCCATCGCCTCCCAGCCCCTCACCCCAAGGATTGGATTAACATGCTAATAGCATTCCAAATCAGCCCAAATGACTAAGTAAAGCTCTTTCTAAACAGAAATGTTCTTTTAGTTCGGCACTCTTTCTGCAGTTGGAGTCTAATATCCAACTTTGCCCGAGATGAATATGTAAATATGAGTCCCAAAATATCTTCTATTCTTTGCTGGTGATACGGACAGAGGACCGTTACATTTCCACAATCTAATTTTCCAAGCAGTTAAGGCCAAAATTATCCTTTTTACTCCAGAGCTTTGTCCATTTCAGATAGGAGGATTATATTTTTTCTTCCCTACATACAATTCTTAGGAAGAGGGAGACTGTTGCCAGGAGAAATAAATTATAGTGTTAAGCTGCAATTCTGTAAGTTTAAGGTTAACCTTTGTGCAGTATTATTTAAAAGGAAAACTATCTGTATTCTGGCTAAGCAAAAAACCCTGCTCCTGGGTCTAGTCTCTGCTATTAAATTTAGCTAACTGTTTCTGGAGTCCCTGAAGGAGTCTTTACATTTAGCTCCAGGAAAGAGTTGTGATTTAAAATCTTCAGCATTGGCTTACGATGAATAGGGAGGTGATTGGATCTGGCGGAGTCAGGCTTTTACAATAATATTTCCATTTATTTCTCTATTGGTCCTTATTTCAAGGCACATCCAATTAAGGAACATAATGTTCAGGGATAGAATTTTCCTTGATATGTACGGGAATTGCATTTTATTTTATTTCACTGGAAACCAATTTTTTTGAGTCTCGCCTTTGGAAAAATCCATCTTTACGAAATCCAATTCTGTTGGCCGGGGTCTGTGCTTGGTGTGGGAGAAGCGCTGATTGCTTTTCTTCTTTGAGGTCCAAATCCCGTTTGGAAATATGGAAGGAAACCCATTTGGTGAAGGCTGATGGAAATGATCTGTGAGAATATGGAAATACTGTGTCCGGTGATCTTCATCGACTCCAAAGGGACATGATCCCTTTACTCTAGTGAAACTGAGTCAGAGAGTACTAGTGTGAGGTCAATGTTTGCATACCTCTTGTCAGATTTGTCTCCCCCAGACTCCCCACTCCAGTTCAGCTGTATTCCCTAATTCGGGGAATAAAGCGGGCAGGCAGGGGAAATAATAAAACTAATAATAACAATTATGACGTGGTTAAGCAATTACTACGTTCTAAATACGGTACTAAGGGCTAGGGAAAACACCAGCAAATCAACTTTAACAAAGTCCCCATCCCATATGGGGCACACAGTCTAAGCGAGAGAGAGAACTGGTAACGGCGTCCTCATTTTCCAGACGAGGAAACCGAGCTGCAAAGAATTGAAATCACAAGCCCTGGTCACACAACAGGCCAAAGGCAGAGCCTGGTTTAAAATCGAAGAACCACTAAGTCGCGTGACTTGTGGGCAGCAACCTGGAGGCTTATAAAGGGCAGAGACCAAAACACCCTAGCAAGAAAGTCTGTGGTGTCAGGGGTGGTGGAGGGAGACGAGAGGAGACCCTAAAGAAGCAGGTGCAGGGGCAGGGGAAAGTGATCTCAGGTTTTCTCTCCCAGAACAATGAGCCATCAGCTCACCACCGTGATCCTCTTGCAAGGGAACAGAGGTGTTAACACAGGGAGTCTCCTCACTCTCTCATCACTGTAGACAACACCACCGTCCTCCCTGTCTCATAACCCCTTAATTTAGGCATTGCCCTCAACTCATCCCTCTCATTCAACCTACATATTCAATCTTTCACCAAATCCTGTCAGTTCTAGCTTCACACACTGCTAAATTCTGCCCTTTCCTCTCCGTACAAACTGTTACTGTGCTGATTTGAGCACTTACCCTCTCTCAGCTTGACTACTGTATCGGCCTCCTCAATAAACTTCCTGTCCCCTGACTCTGCCTACTCCACTCCGGTGCCAGAGCCGTTTTCTAAAATAAGTTTGGTCCATAGAAACTGCGGGAATGGAATGAAGTTCCAGGGGTCACTTTTAGTCCAGCCTTCTGCCTTCAGGTGGTACTGCCCTTGAACATCACAGGTATAACTGACTCTTTCTTGAGCTCCCCCAATGGGAGCCTGTCACTTGAGCCAACATTTTGTCAGCTCCAGAAGTCAACAAGGAGACCCCAAAGGCTGAAAAGAAATGAGTCTGGGTCTGAAAGAAACCATGAGAGTGATACATGAAAAATTTGAAAAAAAAATCAGAAAACACTTTTCTTATGGTGTATTTCTTTGGGATGCCAGTGTTCCCTTTTATGGGATGCAACATCTCTTCCATAATGGTCAGTGAGAGTGGATAGTGAGTGGGCCTAAAAAATATTTACTTTTCTGAAGGCTTTGGAAATCTGCAAGGTTGCATTAAGATCTGCACGCATTAAGATGTGCATTGGAAATATACAGCACCCATCCCTACACTTAAAACGTTGACAGTCTAGCGCTATCTAAGGAAAAAAATATGTCAGGGACTGAGCAATCATGTCTCAGATCGCTTTCAAAAAATAACAACAAAGTTACCTGTCAAGTGAGTGAATTTCGCCGCTCTACGGTGCTTAGAGGTTCGGTAATAAACTCTTTCCTGTTGTGGTACACAAAACTAGGCCTTCCCCTCCCTACTGCTCAGATCGTAAGCCCCATGGAGGAGGTGATTATCTTGTACATGCCAGTGCTTAGCACAGTGCGTGGCACATAGTACCTGCTCAATGAATACTAATAAATACTTAAAGAAAACATAACCGCAGTCCTGGCCGATGTGGAACTCCTGGAAAAATCGGTCAAGCAGCGACTTGATCAGTCATCACTTCTAGAAAATGTGAATTATCCTGTGCTGATGTTGGCGAAGGGGAGGAGGAGGTGGGTGGGAGAGGATCGATTGACATCCGCATATGGGCGATATCCCCTGAGAGATGGTGGTTTGCGTTTGGTTTCCAGGACAACGAACGAAAGGCGATTAAAAAAGCAAACAACGTGGTGAAACCCTGTGATTCTCTCCTTCCCAAAGCTGAGATCGTAATCTGCATTGCAAAAGACTTGCTCTTTCTAGCGGGTGAAGATATTAACAAATGGCACAGCAGAAATATGAGAGCCATTATCACTGATTAAATGATCGTTTTCCAGAGCGACATTATGCATCAGAAAAGAAAATAATGAGCTCACTTGAATTTATGGCCCTTTCTTCTTCCAGCGGCTGGCTGAACTTTCCCAAAACTAATCCTCCCTGGCTCTTCCTCCAGGACCCGCTCCAGGTAAGAAGGGGACAGGTTGGCCTCTTCGACATTGAACTCAGCCTGCGGGGAAGTGGTGACTATGCCGGGGGAAAACAGTAGATTCGCATTTGCCTAGGCAACCCCTTTCCCCAGTTGTTCTTTAATTAGATCGCTCTTTTGGCAAAAGTCTCCCCACCAAGCGCCACGACTTCAAATCTCCTTTATACTGAGAAGCAGCATGGCCTGGTGGGTAGAGCATGAGACTTCTTCAAGATCCCGTCTTCTCCAAAAGGCCTTCCCCGGTTAAGCCCTCTTCTCCCCGGCTCACCCTCCCTTCTGCCTTGTCTGTGTCCTTCGATCTGTGACCTTTGGACGTTTGATATTCACTCTGCCCACAACGCCTCTGTACATAGCTTTAAATGATATACTCTAAATTATGTCTTCACATTAGTATCTGTCTCCTCCTCTAAACTGTGAGCTTGTTATGGGCAGGTAATATGTGTACTAAATCTGATGTACTCTTCCAAGTGCTTCGCAGAGTGCCCCGCACATCGTAAGCACTCACTAAAAACCAGTGATTGATTGATTGATTAGAAGTCAGAAAGACCTGGGTTCTAAATGTCATCTCTGGCACTTGTCTGCAGGGTGACCTTGGGTAAGTCATTTCACTTCTCTGTGCCTCAGTTACCTTATCTGAAGCAGCGTGGCTCAGTGGAAAGAGCCTGGGCTTGGGAGTCAGAGGTCATGGGTTCGAATCCCGGCTCTGCCACTTGTCAGCTGTGTGACTGTGGGCAAGTCACTTCACTTCTCTGGGCCTCGGTTCCCTCCTCTGTAAAATAGGGATTAAGACTGTGAGCCTCATGAGGGACAACCTGATTACCCTGTATCTACCCCAGCGCTTAGAACAGCGCTCTGCACAATAGTATGCGCTTAACAGATACCAACATTATTATTATTATTGTCTGTAAAATGAGGATTAAGACTGTGAGTCCCTATGCGGGCCAGGGACTGTGTCCAACGTAATTAACCTCTATCTACCCCAGTGCTTGGTACAGCGCTTGGCACACAGTAAGCGCTTAACAAATACCATTTAAAAAAACTAGTCTTTGGGCCAGGGAGAGAGCAACACATAGAAGAAGGGAAGAAAGAGTCACCACTTTATGGCTTTATACCTTTTTAAAGACAAGTCATTTTGGGCCCTGGACTCCTAGAGCCCAAATTGAATTTTGAGTGAATAAAACTCCAAAGAGGGCCAATCTCATTTTGATTACTGTTGTTAAATGAATTTTTGGAAGATAAATGCCAGCTCCTCAAAGCTTGAAGTAATAATGATTTTTGTATTCGTTACGTCCTTACTCTGTGTCGACCACTAAGCACGGCGATAGGACAGAATAAGCAAATGGGTTGCAAGTTCCGGTTCCACACGGTGCTCACTCGTTCCTGAGTAGGTGGAGGATCATTTAGATTTCTGTTGAGTCATTTTATATCTTCCTTGGAGAAGGATCCTTCTATCCTAAAAGGTCACCGAAATACAACGCCGACCCCCGGGCCTGTGAATCAGAGAGTTGTCCTCCCCTCCTTTGGGCATCGCTCAGGGTGAGCTTGGGGACTGTCTTCCTCAGTCAATTCTCAAATCTAATGAGTTAAAAGTTGGGCTCAGGGAGTCAAAGCTACAGGTTCACGGAGCATGCTTCTCTGAGCATTTTAAATGCCGATTACAGTGCTCTGCACGTTCTAAGCCCTATGTTGACAGCTCCTTTTTTTCACCATCGACCTGGCCTCTCTTGAAACGGCCCTAAATCCAACCTGCCTGCCAAGGAGTAAGGCTGGACTAAAAAGACGGGAATCGTGGGCAGATAAATCTAAATATTCTTTGGTGGTCACGATGACTTGGACGTTGGAGGTGAGGTAAGTGGTAGAGGCCTTTCTTTTCATAGTTGATTCTAAATGGCCCAAGTCCTGGGTAGGAACATTAACTGGCTACTGGGGCAGATCATTGTCCTCGAAAAAATCATGGCCCAAACAGGTTTGTTTCTCTTGAAAGATTAAAGGAGAAATAATAAATGGGGAGGGCGGACAGACAGAAAGCATTTACCGTTTGTGGGACGATCACCTGCCATGCAGATGTTCAAAGCAGTGGAAAAATGATGTTTTGGACAATTACCTCTTTGTTGCTTTGGGGAAGACATGACCTTCCGAAGGGAAGAGTTAAACAATGTGGGGGATAACTGGTCAATTCAGACAATCATGCGAGCTATAAAACTTACAATTCTGAGAGCCCGTTTCTACGCTGTGAGGCCGTCGGGCAGGGATTGTCTCTATTTGTTGCTGAATTGTACTTTCCGAGCGCTTAGTACAGAGCTCTGCACACAGCAAGCGCTCAATAAATACAACTCAATGAATTCCAAAACAGAAGAGCTCTTCTCCCGAATTAAAATTAACTGGATTATTTTCACAACTAGACATAGCTCAGAATCAATCAAGCAAACTTTTGTCATCGATTCAGTTCTGGGCAAAGGTTGGGAAGGATAGGAGTACAGTTCTTAACGTATACAGTATTGCCTTCTGCTGATCATTTGATCCGCCAATGGTATTTATTGAGCAATTACTGTGTGCAGGGCACTGTACTAAACACTTGGGAGAGTACAATGCAGAAAGGTTGCTAGACACATTCCTTACCCACAAGGACCTTACAGGTTAGAGGGGGAAGAGCGACATTAAAATCAAATTATGGGTATGTACTTAAGTGCTGTGGGGCTGAAGGTGAAGTGAATATCAAGTGCTTCAAAGGTACAGATCTAAGTGCATAGGTGATGCACAGGGGAGTGGGAGTAGGGAAAATAGCATCGGAGAAGCTAGGGAAAGAAAGCTAACTAGAAATCTGATCCCGCCCTAAGGGAAATAAACTAGAACCCTAAAATCACATCTGTATCAGCGGAGGGGTGTGGCGAATTGAGGCACTCATGTGACTATTTCAAGAAATAGTGTTTAAACAGGGATAAAACTAATCAATTGCCTCAAACTCCACCTTTCTGGTGTGGACGTGAACTCAACAAAGCCTCCCTGGCTCCAGTCTTATCTACAGATTCAGCCCAGTGGGGCCTGCCTATTTTTAGCCCTTCGAAATGTGTTGTTTCACATTCATCTTTTATTTTTTTGTGCCTGTCCCACATTTCCAAAGAGACCATACTTTATGCTGGGAAACCTTTAAATGGAAAATAAAGAACCAGCTGGAGGAGTGCATGGAACTCAGAAGAGAATCATTTGCATTCTGGCACTTCTGAAATCACCAAGACATCTCAAATGGAAGATGTAAGCTCCTGCCGCTGAGGATAAGAGTTTAATTCCACCCCATCTCTGTCAGGCAGTTGGAAACCTCAGAAAGGCCACGTCTCTTTCAAGATTAGCTTGATCCTTCCTTCTGCTGTGTTTCTCCACGCTCCCAGGCTCCCGATTCAGGGCTCGGAGTTCAATGGGCCATGAAGAGGAGACTGGAGTCTAAAGTCTCCTCTGCCACTGACCTGCTGTGTGACCTTGGGCCTGTCATTTACCCTCTCTGTGTCTCAGTATTATCCTCTGTATAGACACCTCGTTCTCGTACTGGAGTACAGACTCTTATGAGTAAACTATTAATCCCAGCACTTAGCATCTAATAAATCCCACAGTAAATGAATTAAACTTGAATTAAACTTGGACAAAATCCATGTCCAAGGTCCACTGTGCCTCTGGTTTCTAGATTGAATTATAATGGACATCATCTGCCCTGATATACTGGCTGGTAGTTGCGTCGCTGACCAGTCTTCTTGGCCCACCAGTCTCTGGCGGAAAGCCCAAGAGTACTGCCGTCCCTGCATGATCTAGTAGATAGAGCGTAGCCCTGGTGGTCAGAGGGCCTGGGTTCTAATCCCGTGTCTGCTACTTGTCTGCCGCGTGAACTTCGGCAAGTCACTTCACTTCTCTAGGTCTCGGTTAGCTGTTCTGTGAAACGGGGATTAGGCCTGTGAGCAACCCAATTTCCTTGTATCCACCCCAGTGTTTAGTACAGTGCCTGGCACGTAGTAAGAGCTTAACAAGTACCGTCATTATTATCACTATTATTATTATCCTCTTTGCCCACCTCTGCTTACATTTGGCGGGGGCGCGGAGGTGGGAGGGGGTGTTCTCAGCCCCGAGGGGCCGTGTCATCGGCCAAAATGACACTGAACCCTGGAAGCAGGGGAAAAGCTTTCATTTGCTGAAATTTCACCTCGGGGAGCTCAGCATAGGCCAGTCCAGCCCTCAGATTGGGTCAGGAGGGAGCAGGGAACGAGAGGATGTCAGCCAGTGGGACCCCGATTTTTTAAACCCCTTCTAGCCAGGGAGGCAAAGCTCCAGACCGAAGAGGACTTGGCAGTGATCATCACATGGATGCCAGTCATTCGGCTATGTGTGGCGATCTCTGTGGCTGTCTGGGACTGTGAAATTATCATGATTGCTGTCATCGTTGATTCACTGAGTGCTTCCTCATGCCAAATCCCGTGATTAGCGTTGGGGTGGATACATCGGATGAGACCCTGTCCGACATGAGGCTCCCCGTCTAAGAGGGAGAGAGAGTAGGGATCTTGTACATATTTTAAGGACGCTGACCCACCCAGAAGTCACAATCTAGCTTATCCCCATTGTACAGATGAGAAAATAAAGTCACCAAAGACTTTCCCAAGGACACCCAGCAGGCCCGCGGCAGAGCCGAGAGTGGGACCAGGGTCTTCCAACTCCCTGCCCTTTGCTCCTTCCATCAGCCCAAGCTGAATCCCGGAAGCCCTCGGGAGCGAAACACATAAACCCCAAGAAGCAGCGTGGCCTAGTGGAGAGCGCATGGGCCTGGGAGTCAGAATGTCCTGAGTTCTAATTTCGGCTCTGCCAATTGCTTGCATCAACCTTAGTCCGGTCACTTCACTTCTCTGGGCCTCAGTTTCCTCAACTGTGAGACCCATGCGGGACAGGGACTGTGTCCGACCTAATTATCTTGTATCTACCCCAGCACTGGGACCGTGTTTGGTAAGTAGTGAACCCTCAACAAATATCATTTTAAAAAAAAACCAAAACTTCATTTCGCAGGGAGGGAGTCCAGGCCCTGTGCGGGCTTGGATGCCATGGGGAGGCTTAGCTCTTAATCGCCGCACTCCTGTTCCCTGATGTAGCAGTCAAACATCTCAGCTTCACACATCCTGCCAGGGCAGAAGAAGACATTATACGCCTCAGGGCAGAGCGTTGTCTTTCCCGCCCTTTGAACTACATGCCCCTTCTCCAATTAAATGGACTTTTAAACTCAAGAAAAGCCCATCTTTTAAATACAGAAATAATTCTTCTGTCTTTCCGGTCAATTACCCTTAATTGGGAGAGAAGATAAGTGCCACAACGGAGAGCAATTTGTTAAAAAGCAACTGGAAATAATTTCTCCGCTCGCGTTGCTAGAAAGAAATAGACTTGCAAACTCTCGATTTATACAAGACTGGGATGTAGGACAAACATTAGCTCAACCCTCCCAGCTCTATATGATGATGGATTTCCTACCGTATAAAGTACCACAGCAAGCGTTCCTTCATCCGCTGCCTCTGTCAGGTGCGAGTGAGGAAAACAGAAGGCTCCGGCGTGTCCTCTGCTCCGACTCCTATTAGAACCACCTGCCGGGTTAGCAGTCAACTCCACCGTGATGCATGGGGGGAGTCAGGAAGGACTATTTTCAGTGTACATTTTTGCTGATTTCCCGATAACTCCCTATTGGTGTCAAGAGGCAATTTAAACCCTAGTCATCTGCAGCCCAAGAGCGAACGTGGGGGCTGCCAAAAAACTGACCCTCCGGTACTTAGATAAGGCAGATTTCTCTGACCCGGTTAAACCGGGCAGCTTATCTTGCCGTATCGTCCCCTGAAGGAGTCGTTCGAGACGACGGCCGCCCCGTGCGACCGATTCTAAATCGCTCGGCCGGGGCCGGGGCCGATTCGGGAACGCGTTGACCAAGAGGGTTACCAAGCCTCCTCTGGATTCTCACCCTCTTTGGTTTCTCCCTCCCTCCCATCTCCGTTTCATTCTTCTAATCCCAACTCGTCCTCACCGTCCTCCTTGGGGATTAGCCCCTGTACAACCCGAGCTGCCGCCTCCCCCTCTCTCCTGTAAGCTCTTTGCGGGCAGGGAATGTCTCCGTTTCTAAAGAGCCCGGGCTTCGGAGTCAGAGGTCATGGGTTCGAATCCTGGCTCTGCCACTTGTCAGCCGGGCGACTGTGGGCGAGTCGCTTCACTTCTCGGTGCCTCAGTTACCTCATCTGTAAAATGGGGATTAACTGTGAGCCTCATGTGGTACAACCTGATGACCCTATATCTCCCCCGGCGCTTAGAACGGTGCTCTGCACGTAGTAAGCGCTTAACAGATACCAGCATCATTATTATTGTTTTACTGTATTCTCCCAAGCGTTTAGTACAGCGCCGCGCACACAGCAAGCGGTCAGTAAGCACGATTGACCGGCCGACTGACTGACTCCGAGTTTCTGCAGCACGCGAAGCGATAAGGAGCTTCCATCTTGGGAGACGCCTCTGCCCTGGTGGTAATTATAACTGTGGAAACGACGGTTATAACTGCGGAAGAGTCTTTAGGGAGGGCATGGGAGGAAGGGTGTCTGCTTCTAGGTAATGACTATATATGATCACGTGTGCTGAGGGAATAACATAAAGACTTGCTCCCGTAATAGTTGCCGGAGTTGCCTCCAAGGGAAAGTGCGGAGATGGGAGACAAATGTTCCCCACTGGGAATAGTTTAGGGAAGTCTTCTTGGAAACAGGAAGGCGTTGGATGTAGCATCAACTAGTGGAAAGAGTCCAGGACTGGAATTCCAAAGACCTGGCTCCAGTCCCAGATTTGCTACTGGTTGGATCTTCAGTTTTGAGCAACACATTTTAACTTCTACTTCCCCAACTGCAAAATGGGTGTCACATGTCCTTAGGACATGTGATATTTGCCAGATCCGCCCCCCCACCCCACCCCAAAGTATTTATAATAATAATGATGGCATTTGTTAAGTGCTTACTATGAAAAATGGGGATTAAGACTGTGAGCCCCACGTGGGACAGCCTGATCGCCTGTGTCTACCGCAGCACGTAGAACAGTGCTCGGCACATAGTAAGCGCTTAACAGATACCAACATCATTATTATTACTATGTGCCGAGCACTGTTCTAAGTGCTGAGGTAGATACAGGGTCATCGGATTGTCCCCCCGGGGATCACATTTTTGTAATCCCCATTTTTACAGACGAGGTAACTGAGGCACAGAGAAGTGAAGTGAATTGCCCGAGGTCGCACAGCAGACGAGTGGTGGGGCCAGGATTAGAACCCACAGCCTCTGCCTCCCAAGCCCGGGCTCTCTCCACTGAGCCGCGCTGCTTCTCTAAGTAGCGTGTTTATGTGAGAAGTAGCGTGGCTTAGTGGGTAGAGCATGGGCCCGGTAGTCAGAAGGATCTGAGTTCTAATCCCAGCTCTGCCACATGTCTGCTGCGTGACCTCGGGCAAGTCACTTCACTTCTCCGGGCCTCAGTTCCCTCAACTGTAAAATAGAGATTAAGACTGTGAGCCCCATATTGGACGGGGACTGCCTCCAATCTGATTAAATGGTATCTACCCCATCGCTTAGAACAGTGCTTGGCACATAGTAAGCTTGTAATAAATACCGTTATTATATTTACATACCTCTAAATTATTTATCATCATATTTACTCACATTAATGTCTGTCTCCCCCTCAAGTCTGTAAACTCATTATGGACGGGGAACTTGTCTGCTAAACTCCCTTGTATAATATTCTCCCAAGCACTTAGAACAGTGCTCTGCACATAGTAAGCGCTCAATAAATACCATTGATTGATTGACAGAAATACATCCTCTCCCTCCCACTTAGGTTGTGAGTCCAATGAGGGATAGGACGGTGTCCAATTTGATCATCTTATGTCTACCTCAGGGCTTAGCGTGGTGCTCGACACAAAGCGTGCAGTGCCACAGTTACTATTATTGGTTGATTTTTACTTCTGTAAATATGTAAATATTCTTATACTCTGCTACTTCCCCCATCGGTAATTTATTTTAATCTCTGTCTCTCCCACTAGTCTGCAAGTTCCTTGTGAGCAGGGATCACATCTTCCAAGTCCGAGGTGATTGTATTCATTCATTCATTCCATAGTACCTATTGAGCGCTCACTAGGTGCAGAGCACTGTACTAAGCGCTTGGAACGGACAAGTCGGCAACAGATAGAGACGGTCCCTGCCCTCTGACGGGCTCACGGTCTAATCGGGGGAGACGGGCGGACGGGAACGATGGCGATAAATAGAGTGGAGGGGAAGAACGTCTCGTAAAAACAATGGCTAATAAATAGAATCGGGGTGATGTACATCTCATCAAACAAAATAAACAAAATAAATAGGATGATGAAGATATATACAGTCGAGCGGACGAGTACGGTGCTGAGGGGGTGGGACGGGAGAGGGGGAGGAGCGGAGGGAAAGGGGGGAGAAGAGGGGTTAGCTGCGGAGAGGTGAAGGGGGGCGGGTAGAGGGAGCAGAGGGAAAAAGGGGGGAGCTCAGTCTGGGAAGGCCTCTTGGAGGAGGTGAGCTTTAAGTAGGGATTTGAAGAGGGGAAGAGAGTTAGATTGTACTTTTCCAAGGATTTAGTAGAGTGTTCTGCATGCCGAATTGTTAAGCGCTTACTATGTGCCAAGCACCATTCTAAGCAGTAGGGTAGATACAGGGTGATCAGGTTGTCCCACGTGAGGCTCACAGTCTTAGTCCCCATTTTACAGATGTGGTCACTGAGGCCCAGAGAAGCGAAGTGACTTGCCCACAGTCACACAGCTAAGTGGCAGAGGGGGAATTCGAACCCGTGACCTCTGACTCCCAAGCCCGGGCTCTTCCCACCGAGCCACGCTGCTAGTTTATTTCAGTGTTTGGCACATAGTCAGCGTGTAATACCACCTCGCTAATCTCCTACAACCCAGCCCACACACTTGGGTCCTCTGGCGCCAACTTTCTCCCCGCACTTCGCCGCCAACCTCTCGCCCGCATCCTCGTTCTGGCTCGGAAGACTCTCCCTCCTCAAATCCGACGGACGATTAGTCCCCCCACTTTCAAAACCTTACTGAAGGCGCGTCTCCTCCAGAAGGTCTTCCCCGACTAGAGTCGGCAGTCGGATAAAAGAGCACGGGCCAGGAACCTCTAGACCGGAAGTTCATTGTGAGCAGGGAACGTGTGTACCGACTCTGTTGTATCGTGCTCTCCCAAATGCTTAGTACAGTGCTCAGCACACAGTCAGTGCTCATTACGTGTGAATGATTGACTGACTGACCCTACGTCCCCTTTAGGCGCTTATAATAATAATAATACTGTTGGTATTTGTTAAGCGCTTGCTATGTGCCGAGCACCGTTCTAAGTGCTGGGCTAGACACGGGGGAGGCAGGTCGTCCCACGTGGGGCTCGCAGTCTTAATCCCCATTTTACAGATGAGGTCACTGAGGCACCGAGAAGTGAAGTGACTCGCCCACAGTCGCACAGCTGACAAGGGGCAGAGCGGCATTCGAACCCATGACCTCTGACTCCAAAGCCCGTGCTCTTATCGTTCACCCCCCACCTCAGCCCTGCCCAAGCATTTAGCAGAGTGCTCTTCATACAGTAAGTGCTCGATATATACCAGTGATAATAGTGATAATAAGAGAGGTAATGATAACTGTGGTCTTTGTTAAGCGCGCTGTATGTGCAGGCATCATATTAAGAGCTGGAGTGGATACGAGCAAATCAAGTTGGCCACGGTCTCTGTCCCGCGTGGGGCTCACAATCTGAGACCCCATTCTACAAACGAAGAGACTGAGGCCCAGAGAAGTGAAGCGACTTCCCCAAGGTCACGCGGCAGACGGGTGGCGGAGCCGGGGTCGGAACCCGTGACCGTCCGACTCCCAGGCCCGTGCTCGATCCGCTACGTCATACCGCCTCTCACGCGGTGGATTGACAGTGATGGATTCTCGGGGCTGGACTGACAAGGATGCTCTCACTTGGCTGTCTTGTTTTCAAATCTGCCCCTGACTCACCCAGAGCAATAGTGTGGACGGCAATGATTCCTGCCCTCAAGGAGCTTACTGACCAATGGGAGAGAAAACATTAAAATCAATCACAGCTAGGGGAAGGAGTAGAGTATTTCGTTCATTCATTCATTCAATAGTATTTATTGAGCGCTTACTATGTGCAGAGCACTGTACTAAGCGCTTGGAATGGACAAATAGAGACAGTCCCCGCCCTTTGACGGGCTTACAGTCTAATCGGGGGAGACGGGCAGACGAGAACGATAGCAATAAATAGAATCGAGGGGATGAACACCTCATTGAAACAATAGCAAATAAATAGAATCAAGGCGAAGTACGTTTCATTAACAAAATAAATAGGGTAATATTTCTTATTAAGTGCTTACTAGGTGCTTAGCACTGAGGCAGGTACTCCTTCTCTCCGACCTCCCTTCCTCCTCTCTCGCCCCGCTCCGGTCTATTCTTCACTCCGCCGCCCGGCTCATCTTCCCGCAGAGACGATCCGGGCGTGTCACTCCCCTTCTTAAACAACTCCAGTGGTCGCCCGTCGACCTCCGCTCCAAACGAAAACTCCTCACTCTAGGCTTCGAGGCTCTCCGTCACCTCGCCCCTTCCTACCTCTCGTCCCTTCTCTCTTTCCACCGCCCACCCCGCACGCTCCGCTCCTCCGCCGCCCGCCTCCTCGCCGTCCCCCGGTCTCGCCCGTCCCGCCGTCGACCCCCGGGTCGCGTCCTCCCGCGGTCCCGGGACGCCCTCCCTCCTCGCCTCCGCCAGACCGATTCTCTTCCCCTCTTCGAAACCCTACTTAAAAATCACCTCCTCCGAGAGGTGTTCCCAGACTGAGCTCCTCTTCCCCCTCTACTCCCTCTGCCATCCCCCCTTTACCTCTCCGCAGCTAAAGCCTCATTTTCCCCTTTTCCCTCTGCTCCTCCACCTCTCCCTTCCCATCCCCACGGCACCGTACTCGTCCGCTCGACTGTATATATTTTCGTTCCCCTATTTATTTTGTTAATGAATTGTACATCGCCTCGATCCTATTTAGTCGCCATCGGTTTTTACGAGATGTTCTTCCCCTCGACGCTGTTCATCGCCATCGTTCTCGTCCGTCCGTCTCCCCCGATCAGACCGTAAGCCCGTCAGACGGCAGGGACCGTCTCTATCTGTTGCCGACTTGTTCGTCCCAACCGCTTAGTACAGTGCTCTGCACATAGTGAGCGCTCAATAAATACTATTGAATGAACAAACCAGATCACCGAAGAAGCAGCATGGCCTAGTGGATGTAGCCTGGGCCTGGGAATAGGAAAGAAGTGAGTCCTAATCCTGGCTCTGCCACTTGTCTGCTGTGTGACCTTGGGCCAGTCGCTTCAATTCTCTGCGCTTCGCTTATCTCACCCGTAAAAATGGGGATTAAGACTGTGATCCCCATGTGGGACAGGGACCGTAACCGGCCCGATTGGCTTGTGTCTATCCCAGAGTTTAGCACGGTGCCATGAGATGCGAAATTTTCAGACATTCAGTGTGTGTCTGCCCCACCCCGGTAAGAGTGGTGACTCAGTTATTATCCTATTATCTCGGCGTAAAAATCGAAACGGCAGAAAATTCAGGCCCAGAATTCCACATCGCTTGCAATTCCCGTGAGCCGAGTTGAAGACAGTGGGCAGGTAATGAAGTTTCAAACACCTTGAGATAGTCTAAAATTACACTCTTCTCTCATGTCCACAACGGAAAGATTGTGACACGATGAAAAAGAAATAAAGACGAGTTTCAGTGGCTAGGGCCTGTTGGCTTAGCAGCTGTTTCGGTCCCGCTTCTTTTTTAACCCAGCAAAATGGGGATTAGAAGCTATTGGTCTGATCCACGGTTCGGCCCGTCGATTAGACCTTAAGGCCGTCGAAGGGCAGGGACCGTCTCTACCTGTTACCGATTTGTCCATTCCAAGCGCTTAGTACAGTGCTCCGCACACAGTAAGCGCTCAATAAATACTATCGAATGAACGAATGAAGACTCCGATTGATCGGATGACGTTGTATCTACCTCGGCACTCGGCGCTGTGCTGGACACACAGCAGAGGATTAGTGAATGCCATTATTATCATGATTATCATTATTATCGGTGATAGGTGCCAGGGATTTGGCAGGTTCTAACCCTGGCTCCGCCACTCGCCTGCTCTGTGACCTTTGGACGAGATACTTAACCTCTCTGTATCTCAGTTTCTTCATCTGTAAGATAATAATGTTGGTATTTGTTAAGCGCTTACTATGTGTCGAGCACTGTTCTAAGCGCTGGGGGAGATACGGGGTCATCGGGTTGTCCCACGGGAGGCTCACGGTCTTCATCCCCATTTTACAGACGAGGTCACTGAGGCACCGAGAAGTGAAGTGACTCGCCCACAGTCACCCAGCTGACAAGTGGCAGAGCCGGGACTCGAACCCATGACCTCTGACTCCCAAACCTGGGCTCTTTCCACTGAGCCACGGGGATCCAATGCCCGTTCTCCCTTCTGCTTAGTTTGGGAGCCCCACGTGGAATGGGGACTGTGTCCGAGCCGGTAGCTTGCATCTACCACGGCGTTCGGAACGGTGCAGGACTCCTAAAAAGTGTTTAGCAAATTTAATGATGATAATAATGATGACGATCGTGGGATAGGCCCCCGTTGGGGTAGATCAGCGTTTCTGAGATACAAGTCTGCTTGACCGTTCTTGAGAAGCAGCGTGGCTTAGTGGAAAGAGCAAGGGCTTGGATGTCAGAGGACGTAGGTTCTAATCCCGACTCCGCCACTTGTCCACTGTGTGACTTGGGACAATTTGCTTAACTTCTCTGTGGCTCAGTTACCTCATCTGTAAAACGGGGTTTAAGCCTGTGAGCTCCACGTGGGACAACCCGATTACCTTGTTGTATCTACCGCAGGGCTTTAGAACGGTGCTTGGCACATGGCAAGTGCTTAACAAATACCATCAGCGTGGCTCAGCGGAAGGAGCCCGGGCTTCGGAGTCGGAGGTCATGGATCCGAATCCAGGCTCTGCCACTTATCGGCTGGGTGACGGTGGGCGAGTCACTTCACTTCTCTGTGCCTCAGTTCCCTCATCGGTAAAAGGGGGATTAAGACTGTGAGCCTCACGTGGGCCGACCCGATTACCCTGTATCAACCCCAGCGCTTGGAACAGTGCTCGGCACATAGTAAGCGCTTAACAAGTACCAACATTATCATTATCATCCTCCTTCCCGCTTGGCTCAGGAGTAGCTGCGATTTATGGTTGATGCCCAAGGCTGTTGGTAGCCCTGGCCTTGATGCTTTATAATTTAATGTCTGGGTCCCCTCTAAGCTGCAAGCTCCTTGTGGGAAGGAAACTTGTCTGCCGACTCCGTTATATTGTACTCTCCCAAACATTTAGTTCAGTGCTTTATACACAGTACGGACTCAAGAAATACCATCAACTCATTCCCTCTGCCCCTCTCTCACTAGCACAGTGGGGGATGGGGATGTTGTCCAGTAAACCCTCCTTCACCGGAGAAGCAGCGTGGCCCGGTGGCGAGAGCCCGGGCTTGGGAGTCAGAGGACAGGGGTTCTAATCCCACCTCCGCCACTTGTCTGCCGGGTGATCTCGGGCAAGCCGCTTAACTTCTCTGTGCCTCAGTGACTTCATTGGTAAAATGGGGGTGAAGACTGTGTGCCCCCATGTGGGACAACCTGATCACGTTGTATCTATCCCAGCGCTTAGAACAGTGCTTGGCATATAGTAAGCGTTTAAATGCCATGATTATTATTATTATTTTTATTATTGGAAGCTGCAGTTTCCTTGGCTGCAATGCGAATGTTGATTTTGACTTTGGGATTTCTTCCAACCACTGGGAGTATTTTTCATATCTCACAGTTTTATACTTCTGGTATTGTGCTGCCTTAACTTTTTCAGTTATTTCCCAACACTGTTTTACATCCCCCCAGTTCACATATATTAGGTGCCGAGAGACGGGGATGGTCATACGGTTAAAATAGAAGTTTCTTCGGTTTCTTCTGTAAACCTGTAATTCCTGTAAACCCGTAAACCTGTAAATTCTGTAATTTTGTTAATGAGATGTCCGTCACCCTGATTCTATTTATTTGCTGTTGTTTTAATGAGATGCTCTTCCCCTCGATTCTATTTATTGCCATTGTTCTCGTCTGTCCGTCTCCCCCGATTAGCCTGTAAGCCCGTCAAAGGGCAGGGACTGTCTCTGTTACCGATTTGTACATTCCAAGTGCTCAGTACAATGCTCTGCACATAGTAAGCGCTCAATAAATACTGTTGAATGAATGAAACCCCATGCTGGGGATAGGTATCATTTCCATTCATAAGAACATTTCCTTGGCCCATCCCGCGCAAGGTCCTGGGCCCGAAAGTGGGTATAAAAGATGCTTGGGAGAGCAGTGTGATGGTTGCGCTCATTATGAGCATTTGTTAAGCAGAAGAATGTTCACAATCAGTCAATCAGTGATGTGGTATTCTCTCTAGACTGTAAGCTCAAGGTGAGAAGGGATGGAGTCCACCAACTCTTGTCATTTTGTACTCTCCCAAGCGCTTAGTACAGTGGCCTGCATGTCACTCAATCATTTATTGAGGCCTTAGCGTCTGCAACGCACTCTGCTAAGCCCTTGGGACAGTACGATATAACAATAAACAGATACATTCCCCTCCCGCAACCAGCTCAAGTCTAGTTTTCATACAGTAAGCAGTCGCTAAATACGAGTGATTGATTGATTGATTGATTTTATTGAGCACCTCCCATGCTCTTGAGAGAGGATTCAGAAAGGAGATGCAACTTCCCAGCCTTCAAGGACTTTGCAGTCCAATTTAGGATCTAGACATTCGAATAAATTGGTGTTTCCTGAGGATTACCGAGTTTAGAACATTTCATTAAGGGCTTGGCAGAGTACAATACAGTCAAGTCCGTAGACACCATCCCTGCCCTCAAGGAATGCATAATCTTGCCAGGAAGACAGCATTAAAATAAATTATAGGTAACGGAAGCCAAAGAGTAATAGCCGGAAGAATAAGGATATTGCAAGGAGTGGTACAAATGTGTAAGGATTCAATAGTTATATAGGTCATTGAAAGTGCAAGGATAATCAACCTATTTCACTTGATCCAAGTAAATAAATATATAGATAATGCAACAAATAAATAATGTGCTTATAAGTACATATGTACTTATGTACTAACACTCCCTACTCCTTCCTTCTGCTCAACCACTTATGTACATATGTACAATTTATTATTCTATTTATTTTATTAATGATGTGTATGTACCTATAATTCCATTTATTTATATTGATGCTATCGATGCCTGTCTACTTGTTTTCTTTTGTTGTCTCACTCCCCCCTTCCAGGCTGTTGTTGGGTAGCGATTGTCTCTGTTGCCGAACCGTAGTTTCCAAGCGCTCGGTACAGTGCCCTGGACACAGTAAGCGCTCAATAAAAACGACTGAATGAATGAATAAGTGAGAAGCAGCACGACCTCGTGAAAAGAGCAGAGGACTGGTGGTTCTAATTCCCGCTCCATCACTTGCCTGCTGTGGAGCCTTGAAGAAGTCACTTCGCTTTTAGTGCCTAAGTTTCCTCATCTGCAAAATAGGCCTTAAACTACCTGTTCTCGTCCTCCCTCGGACTGTGAGCCGTCGGCGGGCTAGGGACTGTATCTGACCTAATTCTAATTTCTGATTAGAAATTCTAATTTCTAATTCGAATTTCGATATCTAGCCAACGCTCGGCACGTGCCACGGGATTAGTAAATGCCATCGTTGTTATTTGTCTTATGCTGTCGAGTCGACTCTGACCCATATTGGCTTCATGGACACATCTGTCCCTGAACGCCCCACCTCCAACAGCATTCATTCATTTATTCATTCAATAGTATTTATTGAGCGCTTACTATGTGCAGAGCACTGTACTAAGCGCTTGGAATGGACAATTCGGCAACAGAGAGAGACAGTCCCTGCCCAGTGACGGGCTTCCAGTCTGACTGGGGGAAACAGACAAAAACAGTAGCAGTCATTCTGGTGGTGTTTTCTTGGTAAAAATATGGAAGCGATTTACCATTTCCGCCTTCCGTGTGGTAAACTTGAGTCTCTGGCCTCAAATCTCTCCCGTGCCGCTGCTGCCCAGCACAGGTGAGTTTTGACTTGTAGGACATTGCCTTCTACTCGTTAGATGCTGCCCGAACTAGGAATGGAATGGGTTTGCTTCTGCTTGACTCTCCCTCCCGCAGTCGAGACTGGTAGAGTACTGGAAGCTCTCCAGGTGTGATTCTGAGAGGGAGGTAGTTATTATTATTGATATCATTACTACCATGATTAATATTACATGCAAGGATAATCAACCTATTTCACTTGATCCATGTAAATAATAATAATAATGTTGGTATCTGTTAAGCGCTTACTATGCGCAGAGCACTGTTCTAAGCGCTGGGGTGGATGCAGGGTAATCAGGTTGTCCCCCGTGAGGCTCACGGTTAATGCCCATTTGCCAGATGAGGTGACCGAGGCACCGAGAAGCGAAGTGACTCGTCCACAGTCACACAGCTGACAAGCGGCAGAGCCGGAATTCGAAGCCATGACCTCTGACTCCCAAGCTCGGGCTCTTTCCACTGAGCCACGCTGCTTCTCTGAATCATACCTTTGAGCGAAACAATTCAATCCAGAGGTGGACAGGTCAACATATGTGTCAGCTTGATGGGATCTGGCACTATCGAGAGCACAGTGAAGCCTCTGAGAAAACATCCAAAGCTTAGAGTCCTCTTACCAACTTTGCAGTCAGCTCTTCCTCTTGGTATTTCTATTCCAATTTCCATTTTCCCATCTACCTCTCTAAGGCATTTCTCCTCGTAGCGTTCTTCACTTTGTTCCTTCTTGTCGTTGTTGACTCAGAAGACCGTGGACGTGGAAGAGACTTCATGACATCATCAGGAACCTGCATTCAGATTTCAGTAGGGGAATGGGATTCTTACTTAATAATTGTGGTATTTCTCAAGTGCTTACTATGTGCCGGGCACTTTACTAAGCACTGAGGTGGATACAGACAAATCGGGTTGGACTCAGTTCCTGTCCCATCTGGGGCTCACAGTCTCAGTCTCCATTTTACGGATGAGTGAACTGAGGCACGGGGGAAGTGAAATGACTTGTCCAAGGTCACAGAAGTGGTGGAGCTGGGATAAGAGACCGTGTCCTACTTTATGAAGATCCAGCTGCGAGATGACAGTACAGAAGCCTTGTGAACCCTTCCCTTCCCCTAAACACACACACACACATTCATTCAATGGTATTTATTGAACGCTTACTAAGTGCAGAGCACTGTACTAAGCACTTGGAATGTATACACACACACACACACACTTCAGATCAGCCCTGCCATATTGATGCTTTAAAGAAATAGGCAACAGAGCCTTATGGTACCACTTCCTTTGCCCGTTAACTCTTCTCCCGAAGCATCAGTGTCTCAGAACAATTCTCAGGAAATACCTGCCATTTGGGTAACGAATGTAAAATTACACAGTTGGGGAGAGAGGATTATCAAGCAGGTACCCAGGAAACGATGATTCATTTTATAAGATAAAATGTGCAAAGTGATATGAGCGAACTTATGATAATAATAATGTTGGTATTTGTTAAGCGCTTACTATGCGCAGAGCACTGTTCTAAGCGCTGGGGTAGATACAGGGTCATCAGGTTGTCCCACGTGAGGCTCACAGTTATTCCCCATCTTACAGATGAGGTAACTGAGGCACCGAGAAGTGAAGTGACTTGCCCACGGTCACGCAGCTGACAAGTGGCAGAGCCGGGAGTCGAACCCATGACCTCTGCTTCCCAAAGCCGGGCTCTTTCCACCGAGCCACGCTGCTTCTCTACAGCTAGTGAATTAGTTCTCTAAGTTGATGCTTATTGAAAATTTGTGTATGGGAGATGGAAGAAAAAAAAACTCCATTTTTTACTTAGGTGCTTTCTCCCTGTCACTATAAGGCCTCTTTTATTAAAAGTTGAACTTGAAATCCAAATAAAGTTTTTGAGGAGACTCAGCTTGCCTTTAAAATGCTGGCTTCTGATGTGGTAAAAGGAAATAGGGCCATGAAGAACTGACAACAGGATAAAACAATAGAAATCTTTTATTTATATAGTACTACGGACTAATGTAACTAAGCGAGTTGTTCCTCTTCCTTCTTTATGATAAGTATACTGTACAACTTTGCCCAACTCTTGACTATTCTTAAGACCATTAGAAGGTGCTGCATTATTTATGAGTTAAATTGATTCAAGAGTAAATTAATTATGCATGTTCACCTAAAACTATCACAGTGTCCAGTAACCTAGTATTTTGCATGTCTTTCTTGCAATCCCTTGATATCTGCCAGAACTCAGCAGAGGAGAAAAGTTCAATGTAGAAAAGATTATATATATATATGTATATATATATATGTATTTATATATACAGACACACAAGCACATAGGCATTCATTTCTCCCACTGACACATTTTCCTTAGGGAAAACTTCAGCTAGATCATTGCAGTCATACAAGTATCTAAGTGACTTGCAAACAAAAAAATGCACATTTTCTTTTGACAGATGAATCTAAAAATTCCTTTCTTCCCCTTGGGACTTTGCTGATAGGGCAGAGGGAGAGTATGTTGGGTATTGGAGAAATGCTAGGAACAAGGGATGGAAAAATGGGAATGCCGTAATCCTTTTTGCAGATTGAGGTGAAGAGGTGAAGGATCGGGGTTCTAATCCTGGCTCTACCACCTGACTGCTTGTGTGACCTTGGATAAGTCACTTAACTTCTCTGTGCCTCAGTTAGCTCATCTGAAAAATGAGATTAAGACCACGAGCCCCATGTGGGATAGGGATCGTGTCCAACCTGATTAGTTTGTCTCTTTTCCAGTACTTGGTTCAGTGTCTGGAACATAGTAAGTGCTTAACAATTGTCATTTAAAAAAAAGAGGGTCGTACAAGGGCAGATAGATTAGAATCAAAGGTTGAATGACTGGTTAGGATATTAGACCTGTGAACCACTGGTCATGAGCCAGAATTTTGACCTTTACCTCAGGATCAAGTCTACGCGTCTCTCTAAACCCAAGACAGAGGGGCAGGGGTCTCGGGGAGAGAGCAGGATAACTCTTTAGTCAACCAAGACGGTGGAGTTTATAGCCTGGCCTTTCTCGGTGGAGAACCTGATGCGCAGACCCCAGGCAACTCACAGCTTCCCAACCCTGCCCACTCTGAAGAAAAGAGAAGGAATCCCTTGGGTCAAAGATCAATCATATTTATCGAGCACTTACTGTGTGCAGAGCACTGCATTAAGCACTGGGAGAGAGAGCTATAACAGTTGGTAGACACGTTCCCTGCTCACAGTGAGCTTAAAGTCTAGAGGGGGAGACAGACAATATAAACAGTGAATTACGGATGTGTACGTAAATGTTGTGGGGTTGAGGGAGGAGTGAAATAATCAATCAGTGGTATTAACTGAGGACCTACTATGTGCAGAACACTGTACTCAGTGCTTAGGAGAGTACACAGAATTAGCAGACACTTTCCCTGCCCATAACGAGCTTACAGTCCAGAAATAAGGGATCAGATCCACGTGCAAGGGTGACACGGAGTGGGAGAAAATGAAATGAGGGCTTAGTCGGGGAAGGTCTCTTGGAGGAAATGAGGAAATAAGGCTCTGAAGGTGGGAAGAGTAAATCGTCTGTCAGATATGAAAAGGGAGGGTGTTCGGGGCCAGTAGCGGGATGTGGGCAAGAGGTCGGGTGGCGAGATAGATGAGAGTGAGGTACAGTGAGTAGGTTGGCGTTAGGGGAGACAAGTGAGCGAGCTGGGTTGTAGTGGGAGAGCAGCAGGGTAAGGTGGGGGGCGGGGGGGGGCAAAATGATGGAGTGCTATAAAGCCAATGGTGAGGGGTTTTTGTTGGATGCGGAGGTGGATGGGCAACCCCTGGAGGTTCTTGAGGAGTGGGGAAACACGGACTGAACGCTTCTGTCGTTTACGTTCGACGTAATTCAGAACCTTGGCGTCGGCGACTTACTATTCATCCAGTTGACGTGTTGCCGCTCGACCATCCAGTGTATAATTTGGCCATAAAATGCCCCTGCTATCCCTATTTCAACCAGGCGATCGATTAAAGCAGTTTCAACAGCCGTCTAGGCGATATTTAATAACTGGCTAAGTAACCTCAAGTCAGCCACTAGGAAATATGATCCTCTACATGCTACCAACTTTCCACTAATGGAGCTGTCCCGAGAAGAGTAAAATTGATGAAATATTGAAAAAGAGCAAAAAGCGCATTTCGCTCTAGATCGCCCAGTACCGTGCCTTAGCGGACGATCTACAGCACATCTTTGACATCGAAAACTTCTGGACTGGATGAATCGGATCAGAGCGAGATGGATCGGGCAATTATAGCCTCCGCTTCCGGGGTTCAGAAAGATGTGCCCTCTTTTGGACAGTGGATGTCGACCAACTTCCCAGTGAAGTGATCACTTTCCAGCTGGCGCCTGCCCAGATGTGAGCGATGACTCTGTCTTCCTCAATCCCCACTCAGCCGAGAAGCTAATGGAAATTTCAATACCGGTAACAACTTTAGCAAGCGTTTGAACGCTCCAGCTTATAAATATGATGTGGAGAGTGCATCGACTTGACCTCACAGTGGAGGGCTACAAAGCACAGAAATAGAGGCAGGAGGCACGATTCCCAGAGACTATCTCCCCTCGGAACAAGGGAGAGACGTTGAATTTGTTTTCTGAATTCTTTCTGACCTTCCGGTTCGGTTCCGCTCCACACTAGCTGGACAGGTGCTCCCGGCTCCAAATATCCAAATAAGGTCAGCCGGGACAGGAAATGGATCGTGCCTCAGGCTGCCTTGGTGTGGTTTGCTAGCTCTGAAGATGGGCAAGAGAGTTTGGTGGGAGTTGGAAGTGACAACTTTCCATTCAAGGCCAGCACCCCCAGCTCACTTTTATTTTTATGCAAAGGACCTGATGCTGTAATAATAATGATAATAATAATAATAATTGTGGCATTTGTTAGTCACTTACTATGTGCCAGGCACTGTTTTAAGCACTGGGGTGGATAATACAAGCAAATTGGGTTGGAGGCAGTCCCTGTCCCACATGGGATTCAAGTCATAGTCCCCATTTTATAGTTGAGGTAACTGAAGCCCGGAGACGTGAAGTGACTTACCCAAGGTCACCCAGAAGACAAGCGGCAGAGCCAGGATTAGAACCCAGGTAATTTTGACTCCCGGGTCCAAACTCTACCGGACCACACTGCTTTCCTTGTTATTTGTGTTGTCTGTCCTTTTTTCTTTGTTCATATGGTATTTTTAGTGGCATCTCTTAAGTATTTACTATGTACCAAGCACTGTGCTAGGCACTGGGGTCTCTCCTTCAAATGCCATCGAATCGTTTCCGATCCATGGAGACTCCATGGATACACCCTCTCCAGAACGTCCCATCTTCTGCCATAACGTCTTTCCGGTACTTTATCCATAGAATTTCCTTGGTAAAGGTACGGAAGTGGTCTACGATTGCCTCCTTCCACACAGTAAAAACTTGAGTCTCTGCCATTGTATTTGTTCAACGTTTTGATCACTTGATCATCCGCTTTTGACTCTTTCCCATGTCGGGACTACCCAGGACAGTTGAATGAGCTTTGTCGCTTCAGCTTAGGCATTTCCATTATGGGTAGCGCCCATATGGCATAACTCATTTTCGTCAGCGTACGCAAACTCCCCTGCGAAGGTAAGGTGTCTGTTCAAAGGAGAGAGCACTGGGGTAGGCACAGGATAATAAGGTTAGACATATTCCACGTCCCACTTAGGCCTCACAGTCTAAATCCCCATTTTACAGTTGAGGAATCCGAGGCTCTGAGGCACTGACCCGTCCCTTATTGGATCATAAACTATTATCAGATCATCTTTTTAAAACATCAGCTACACCCATCTCTCCCCTCCTCAAAAAACCGTCAGCGGTTACCTATTCATCTTTACCGCAAGCAGAGACTCCCGACCATTGCATTCAAAGCAGTCCCAAAGTAGTAGGATAGAGATGTGGAGAAACACATCCAGACAACATTTTAGATGGATGATCTGAGCAGCAGATTGACATATAAATTGAAAAGAGAGAGACCAGTGGCAGAGCACCATGGAGGAAGCTGATAATGTAGTCAACTTTGACTTTGATCTACACCCTTTATTTACCCCTCGCTCAGCCCACAGAACTTATGTACTTATCCACCGTTTATTTATAGTAATGTCTATCTCCCCCTCTAGACTGTACATTTGTTGTGGACAAGGAATATGTCCACCAACTCTGTTATATTGTACTGTCCCGAGGACTTAGTAGAGTGTTCTGCACACGCTAAGTGCTCAATAAATATGATGGATTGATGAAACTTAAATATGACAAGTGCTTGGAGAAGAGTTGTGACCGTTTAGATGGAGAGGAATGGACAAATCCTGGAATTGTTGTGGAAGAAAAACCAACAGGATTTAACCAGGGCCTAATATGAAAGCTGAAAGATAGTGACAAATCCAGGATAAAGGCAAGTTTCCTTGGCTTCAGAAATACGGAAGAATGGGAGTGTCGCCAAATACGATGGTAAGGTTAGGTGGAGGAGAGGATTTAGGAGGGATGATGAAGGAGTTTGCTTTTCAAAATATTGAGTTTGAGTTGCCTTCAACAACCTCAAAGAGGATTAGGATGGAGAAAAAAGGACATTCGCTTTAGCGAAGAGGATGCCATTTGTGACCTTGGAGATTTCAATCTCAGCGGAGCGAAGTGGGTAGAAGCCAGACTGTAGAGGGCACTGAAAGAGAGGTAGTAGAAATAATGCGTACATGCAGTCTGTTCCAGAATTTGGGGAGGAATGCGGAGCAGGGAAATGGGGCAATATTTTGGAGAAGGCAGAGGGAACAAGAGAAGTTTTAATAGTACTGGGGTGACTTAAGCAATGGGGACAGCATATCTGTGTCACATCCACCAGTCCATTCATTCATTCATTCAATAGTATTTATTGAGCGCTTACTATGTGCAGAGCACTGTACTAAGCGCTTGGAATGGACAAATTGGAAACAGAGACAGCCCCTGCCCATTGATGGGCTTACAGTCTAATCGGGGGAGTCCACCATCTTGGTCAAAATTAAGTAGGGAACAACGTGAGTTAAACTGCAAGAGCTCAACCCTGCCTAGCATTGCTCCTCCTCTTCAACATCAGTATCTAAATCAACTCTTACACCTCTCTGGGAACGTGACATTGTGGCGGGCAACCTCGTTACCTTTCCAGTGAAAAGGGCCAAGGGGTTGGCGATCGTGTTATCTGGGTTCTAGTCCTAGCTCTGCAGGGAGGGGAATGCTTATCATCAAGCTGGGCATCGAGGAGGGGAACCAATGAGGTAGAACCTCCAGACAGTTGGCCACCACTGTCAGAAAGAGAATCCCGAGCCGGTCGGATCTTTGGTCTGATCCAGTAATGGCCTCGTTCGTGGATTTATACCTATAATTACACAGTTGAAAGACATCAATTATTTCCAGGACACGTGAGCAAAAAAATAAGTGCATTTAGAAGAATGGAATATGAACAGTAAGGAATTCTGGGAATAGTGTGGGGAAGAGTCAAGGAAAGCTTCCTGGAAGAGGGAAAAATATTTTCATTGCATCTTTCAATGGCCTTACATATATTATAAAGCATTTATTTCTATAACTTTCTGTTTTCCCTTCTGAACTGTAAGCTTGTTCGGGGCAGGGAGCCCATCAACTCTGCTGTACTCTACTCTCTACTCTCCCAGTGCTTAGAGCAGCGCTCTGCACACAGTAAATGCTCAATAAATACTGCGGGTGATGAAAAATGCCATTGATGATGAGCAGTTGCACTTGAATCCTCACCCCACAGCACCTATATTCACAACCTCATCCTCCACCGCTTCCCCATCTCGCATTTATTTTAATGTCTCTCTCCCCCACTCGACTGGAAGCTCCTCAAGGGCAGGTATAATGTCTATCAAGTCGTTTGTAGTGTACTCTCCCGAGTGCTCTGTTCAGCGCTTTGCACGTGGTAAGTGCCCAATAAATACCATAGATTGGCAGAATCCTAGAGAAAATAGGTAAGACAGTGCTGAAGGCAGGATATCATGATCATAAACGCATCCCTAGAAGAAATTGGGAAATTAATCCGTTCCCCAAGTCTCCAAGGGTAGACCAGTGACTGACAAGGTCTGCTCTAATCACTCATCTCAGTCGAAATATAATGCTAATTCAGTTAACTCGGGGGAACCGAGTTACCCATTAATCTTAAAGCCATTTAGCTTTGAAGAATTGAGCTGGATTATCTCATGTCACACCACACTTCTTGGTTTCAAGCATTGAACAAGTGGACATTTATTTCCACTTAAATACATGAGGTGAAAGGGTTACATTTTCAGGTCATGAATTTCCAGTAATGGTATGCAACGTTCATCCCTACTGGATGTCCCACTGAATCCGTTAACACTTGGTTATTATCCATGTATTATATAATCCATTAAATCTTTTCATAATTTTTTTATGGTTGCAACAGCAGATTTTATTACTCTTCCCTCCTCTGGATCATTTATCAAAAAACTTCCATTTCTGTGGGCGCTCTGGTAAAAAAAAAATGGGGGATATAAATTTCTTACATCAACTGAAAATGATTCATAATCATTTTCCTATTTGTACCTCTAGGCACGGAAGAAGATAAAAAAAAAAAACTTTCACATTCACAGTTTCTTAAAAACACTGGGAAGCCAAAATGTTGGTGTTTGTCTTAACCCCCCGGAAACACAACAGAGGAAGAAATTGTGCCTGGAGGGTTAGAGATATTGGAAAATCTGTATTCCAGGATGCAACTATATGGATATTCCCCCAGCCTAGTCATTCATTCATTCAATAGTATTTATTGAGCGCTTACTCTGTGCAGAGCACTGTACTGAGCGCTTGGAATGAACAAGTCGGCAACAGATAGAGACAGTGCGTTTGATGGGCTTACAGTCTAGTCATCTTCTGCTCCTTCCATTTTTAGGGGGTTTGAGTGTTTATCAAAACCTTTGCCATCTCAAACAGAGCACCGGCTTCCCATAACCTGGAAATCTGATTGTATGCATGGAAACATTGGCATTGAGTCTCCACCAAGAAATAACTCTTTCCAAGTGAATTTGCCTATTAGTAATAATAATAACGTTGGTATTTGTTAAGCGCTTACTACGTGCAGAGCACTGTTCTAAGCGCTGGGGGAGATACAGGGTCATCAGGTTGTCCCACGTGAGGCTCACGGTCTTAATCCCCATTTTACAGCTGAGGTCACTGAGGCACAGAGAAGTGAAGTGACTTGCCCACAGTCACACAGCTGACAAGTGGAGGAGCCGGGATTCGAACCCATGACCTTTCACTCCCAAGCCCAGGCTCTTCCCACTGAGCCATGCTGCTTCTCAGTATCAGTATTAGTATTTCTAGACTAGTCCCCATTCTACCTGAATTTAGGCCGGTATTGTCAGTAGATGCAGCTAAACGATGTTATAGTAGTAATAATAATAATAGTGGTATTTGCTAAGCACTTACTATGTGCCAAGCACTGTTCTAAGCGCTGGGGGAGATCCTAGGTAAACAGGTTATCCCACATGGGGCTCACTGTCTTAATCCCCATGATTAAGCAGCATGGCTCAGTGGAAAGAGCACGGGCTTTGGAGTCAGGGCTCCTGAGTTCGAATCCCAGCTCTGCCACTTGTCGGCTGTGTGACTGTGGGCAAGTCACTTCACTTCTCTGGGCCTCAGTTCCCTCATCTGGAAAATGGGGATTAAGACCGTGAGCCCCACGTGGGACAACCTGATTCCCCTGTGTCTACCCCAGCGCTCAGAACAGTGCTCGGCACATAGTAAGCGCTTAACAAATACCAAATAATAAAATAAAATCCCCATTTTACAGATGAGGTAACTGAGTCTCAGAGAAGTTAAGTGACTTGCCCAAAGTCACACAGCCGGAATTAGAACCCACAACCTCTGACTCCCAAGCCCCGCGCTCTTTCCACGAATGGTCTTCATTTAGTGCTCATTAACTGATGTTGAATCTGAATACTGATATCTTTTACAGTGCTCCCTCGTTTTGAAATAATGCTGAAAAATAGACTTTGACCTAAACACCCCGCTTCCTCTCCTCCTCATCCTTGGAAGTATTTTCATGGATTTGAATAGAATCCTTTAAATATTTCCATTTAACATTAAATGACAGATCTATTTAGCATAGACTGGCTGATTTTTAGTTTGTTAAGCACAAGGTGCCTTTTCAATTAATAAAATGGGAAAGATCATTTCAGAATCAAACATTGATATATTTATAGTTGAACACATTAAAACATAAAAATTCAAAATATTTTACCACTGGTGCATATTTCTATTGCTACTTGCTATTGCTAATTTGCTATTTATAGCATGGTTTTTATTCACTCTTTTAATTATGACATTTATTAAGCAGTTGCCATATGCTGTGCGATCTGGTAGATATGTGGTTATCAGGTTGAACTCAATCACCAACTCCCCCAGGACTGACAGATGAGGAAACTAAGGCACAGAAAGCAAGCAGCGTGACTCAGTGGAAAGAGCCCGGGCTTGGGAGTCAAAGGTCATGGGTTTGAATCCCGGCTCTGCCACTTGTCAGCTGTGTGACTGTGGGCGAGTCACTTCACTTCTCTGTGCCTCAGTTACCTCATCTGTAAAATGGGGATGAACTGTGAGCCTCACGTGGGACAACCCGATGACCCTGTATCTACCCCGGCGCTTAGAACGGTGCTCGGCACATAGTAAGTGTTTAACAAATACCAACATTATTAAGTGACTTGTCCAAGGTTACGTGGTAAACCTCGGAACCCAGATCTTCTTATCTGTGTATTTATTGAGCACTTACTGCATGCAGAAAACTGTACTAAGCGCTTGGGAGAGTACAGTAATAGGAGAGTAAGAGAAGCAGCGTGGCTCAGTGGAAAGAGCCCGGGCTTGGGAGTCAGAGGACGGGGGTTCGAATCCCGAATCTGTCCCTTGTCAGCTGTGTGACTGTGGGCAAATCACTTTACTTCTCTGGGCCTCAGTCTCCTCATCTGTCAAATGGGGATGAAGACTGTGCGCCTCACGTGGGACAACGTGATTAGCCTGTGTCTACCCCAGCGCTTAGAACGGTGCTCTGCACAATAGTAAGCGCTTAACGAATACCAACATTATTATTACAATACCATAGAGTTTTAGACAAGGTTCCTGCCCATAAGGAAATTGAAGTGTTGATATCAGTCCGGCAGTCAATCAATGAGAGGTATTTATTGAGTGCTTACTGTGCCCCAAACACTGTACTCTTGGGAGGGTACAAGGACATACTATCTGTGAAGATAATTTGGGTCAATATATTTTTGCATCTTGGGAAACCCTTTAATGCCTGCTGGATTATTTACTATTAGAAAATATCCTTCACTTAGAGCGCTCTAATTTAGCACTTTAATTGAACTGGGCCAGTCAGGACCTCTGGCCAGGGCAGAGCAATGCCGGCAAACCCCTAATGTCTTTCCAATTTAGTCCAGTGTCAAGGAAACACTTTTACCTTTGGGGAAAGGCGTTCGGATCCCTACCCCATCGAGAGAGAAGCAGAAGGGGGAGATGGGGGCTTCCCGCTAGGGCTTGCTCAGAAACAAGCCGAGGGCTGCTGGGATTCTTGGAGAAACAGCGTGGTCTTGCGGTTAGAGCACGGGCCCGGGAGTCAGAAGGACCTGGGTTCTAATCCCAGCCTCTTTGCTGCGTGACCTTGGGCAAGTTCTTTCATGTCTCTGTGGCTCAGTTATCTCATCTGTAAAATGGGGATCAATACTGTGAGCCCCATGAGGGATAAGGACTGGGTCTAACCTGATTAACTTGCCTGGCACGGAGCAAGCGCTTAACAAATACCGTATATACGATAATATAAACATATTCATTCATCCATTCAATAGTATCTATTGAGCGCTTACTGTGTGTAGCGCGCTGTCCTAAGCACTTGGAATGGACAGATAGAGACAGACCCTGCCCTCTGACGGGCTCACAGTCTAATCGGGGGAGACGGACAGACAAAAACGATAGCAATAAATAGAATCGAGGGGATGAACATCTCATTAAAACAATAGCAAATAAATAGAATCAAGGTGATGTACATCTCATTAGCAAAATAAATAAGGTAATGAAAATATGTGTGTATATATTTACATATATATGTGTGTGTGTGTGTGTGTGTGTGTGTGTGTGTGTGTGTGTGTGTATACGTATTTCTGTCCCAGATCCAAAATCCAGCAACCCATCCCAGAGACCCTGAGTCCAGTCAGGGAGCAGAGAGGTATCCTCTTTCTTGGGAGTGCCTGAGGAAGCTAAATAAAGGGAGCCATTGTGGGAAATGTCTTTTCTGTGCCCAAATTTCCCCTGCCGCAGTGTGGCAAACTGAGACTTGGGCTGAACGAGTTGGTAGACCCAAGTGGCAGGTTCCAAAGGTCGCCACTGGAGAAGCAGCATGGCCCAGTGGATAGAGAACGGGCCTGGGTTCTAATCCAGGCTCCGCCATTTGTCTGCTGCATGACCTTAGGCAAATCACTTCTCTGTGGCTCAGTCACCTCATCTATAAAATGGGGATTAAGACTGTGAGCCTCATGTGGAACATGGACAATGTCCAACCTGATCAACCTGTATCTCCCCCAGAACTTAATAGAACGCCTGGCGTTGCCATAAGAAACGACTGCCATAAAAAAAAGAGATCGTAGCACCTCTTTCCGTACAAGATGGTGGCGATGTGGACTGTCGGCCATCTCGTCAAACGCCATTTGGAGCTGCCCGACGCAAAAGCACTGGAAGGAAGGCAGAGCTTCTGAGATTTTCTGCCAGTGGTTTTCCGAGGATTCAACCGTGCTTCCCTAGGATCTGAGCAGATCATCCTCAGCCATGGCCCAGTTACTGCCCTGTTTCGTTGCTAGCTATGGATTAAAAATAGGATCGTCTTTGGCAAACATTAAGGACACTACTCTGTGTTTAAAAATGATCAATCCAACCTTTTATCGGGCGATTGCTCGGACCTGCTCGTTTTTTTCCAAAACTGTATATTCTGTGAAAGTCGTTTTGTAATTAGTGATACATTTGTCACTCCTGAAAGTACTTTGTTTGCTTAGAATAAATACAAAATTAATTAATTTGAGGATAGGGACTTCTGCTATGAATCACGGTGGGGAACTTGTTTGCTTGAATACACGGTACAAGTTCCATAAAGCTGAAATTGAACATCTGTGTCTTTTCTCTACGGATAACCTACAAGGGAATTTGGTAGCCCCCTCATCAGACTATAAAGTCCTTGAGGGCAGGGACAGTATCTCCTACTGGGGTTTACCGATCACAAATATGGCCTCCTGCCTGGACTTTAAAGTGGATCTGGGAAAAGAATCCAACCTGTGTCCAAACTGACCAACTTACATCTACCCCGGTGCTTATAACACTGCTCGACACATAGTAAATGCTTAAAAAAATGCCAAAAGTGAAATAAATAAAATGAAAAGAATGGAAGTGCTCCCCTGTTGGAAACTGACAGACTTTAAAAAAAAAAAAATGGACTTCATTTCAAAGATAAAGCTTATCTCTAGTTTTAATGCAACTGATAAGTTGTGTTTCTAAAAAAAAATGCTCCCACCGTGTTCGGGTTTTGTTTTTCAAAACCTGAAATGTGTCCACTTTACAAAATTCCAATCACCCAAAATCTTGAATTAACACTTCCCAGAGAACAGCACTGGTAAGTCGCTTTCCGAAAGTGGTTCCGAAATAATAACATTGTATTTAGAGATCTGGTGCAGTCCCTCTCCTCCTATTTGCCATACTTATCCCTCTCCTCTTTTAAGCCGAAACCAGAGTCATCTTCCTCCAGGAAGCCTTCCCAGACTCACCCAATCCATTCTCCTAAAGTCAGTGTAAATCTAGAGTTACTCCTCCCCACCAAAGAGCTGCATTTTTTCTTTCCAAGTGAGGGAAAACTAGGGAGGAGGGGAGAAAGACACATGAATTCAAATTTGTTCAGGGAATGAATCTAAACTTGGAATTTACCCCCATCCTGCCTCATACTTTGTTGCTTCCCCTATCTATAGATTTATTCTATTGTCTGTCTCCCAGGCTAGATTATAAGCTCCTTGTGAACTACTTGTCTACTAACAGAATTGAACTTTTCAAGTGCTTAGAACAGTGCTCTTCACACGATGAGCACTCAATAAATACAATCGATTGATTAGTTGTGCCTTCCTTCCTGATTTCACCCAGGACCTCCTGAGTGGAAATCTGCCGATGAATCCACCTCGACCACTCCCTATAAAGCTGATCTCTGAAGGGAAACATTTCTGCTGATTGTATATTTCTTTATCTTCTCACCTCTGTTACACTGTAAGCTCGCCGAGGCCTGTGTCTACCATTCCTTCATTCATTAGTATTTATTGAGCGCTTACTATGTGCAGAGCACTGTACTAAGCCCTTGGAATGGACAAATCAGAGACAGTCCCTGCCCTCTGACAGGCTTACAGTCTAATCGGGGGAGAAATGGAGCCCCTGGGCCCTATACCTGGCTAGGAACCTGTGGGTACCCGATCAATTCTTACCGATTGGCAGCCTGACGGATCATTCCCCTGAAGGCCTTCAGTGAACATATCAATTCGGCGGTTTGTGTTATTCTCAGACGAAGGAGAACTGAGATTATTCCTAGGCTCTGGGGATGCTCGTTGCTTTTCGAGGCTGAGGGGTGAGTTGCCTTTATAAAAAAGAGAAAAACACTGCAAAATTACCTTTCAAAATTAGGATCGGCTAGTGAAGAACTCTTTCGCTTTGGCAAAGATCTGTGTGTGTGTGCGCGCGCGCGCGCGCACGGGAGTGTTCCATCTAATTAAACTCCAAGACCTCTAAAAGGAAGAGTTAGTAATAAACTCTGACCTAAATGAGGCTAACTTCAAGGATCGATGAAGCATACCTGAGTCCCATTAGCAGAATGACTGTGGGTGCAAAGTCCCCTAAGGGGGTGGGAAGAAAGGGGCTGATATTATCTCATCTCACCCCATCTAAGCCATTATTCTAGGTGACGAGTACCCACTATAAATGCCCAACCCCTCTGGGATATATTTCTTGGCCTTACAGATTGGATCGGGTGCCTCAGTGCAAACAGACCTATTTGGACGAAGGAAATGCATGGGCTAATCTACAAAGATTTAAGCGGAGAGATGCTCTATCTATCTAGGTGGCTCTAACAGTCTCTCTCCTTCCTTTCCTCCATTGTTGCCAGGATAGAATTTATTTTTTACCACCACCTACACCTAATGTTCCAGGTGGCCCTGGTGATGATTCTACATGACAGCCGGGGCGAGCCTAGTTTAAACAGCTGGAGAATCTGTTCTTACAACCTGAAGCCTGCAGAACTGACATAATCCTGAAACTGTTTAAGAAATGAAAAGGAATGCAAAATGGGAGGGGGCGGGGAAGGAGGGAGAGAACGGATGGGAACAATTGTAAGCTGGAGTTTCAACCGCAGGTTGGTAGGACCCTGGCTTCTAACGCCCTGAAATGCTGCGGCTTCTGGTCTCTACCAGCCCTAGCACTTGGTGGCGTATTTATTTTCATATTCTAGACTGTAAGCTCGGTGTGAGCGGGGACTGTGTCCGTTTATTGCTGCACTGGACTCTACCAAGCGCTTAGTACGGTGCTCTGCACGCAGTAAGCGCTTGGTGGCTCAGTGGAAAGAGCCTGGGCTTGGGAGTCAGAAGCCATGGGTTCGAATCCCAGCTCTTTTGCTTGCTAGCTGTGTGACTTTGGGCGAGTCGCTTCACTTCTCTGTGCCTCAGCTACCTCATCTGTAAAATGGGGATTCAAACTGTGAGCCCCATGTGGGACAATCTGATCACCCTGTATCCCCCCAGCGCTTAGAACAGCGCTTTGCACATAGTAAGCTCTTAAAAAATACCACCATTATTATTAATAACTATGACTGAATGAATTAAGATGTATTTATTGACCTCTCCTCCTTCCCCTTTTCTTCTTCCTCCTCTGTGTAAATGATTTTCTCTGTGCCTTCTCCATTTGATAATATTCTCCTTGAGGGCAGGGTGCTTATCTCTATTATATTCTCCCAGTGCCCTGCACCTAGTAGGTACTCATTAAGTGTTAATGATTGACTGCTCGATTAGAAAATTCCCTTTGGGGACTCGTATATGCACATATTTATCAGGGGCAAGTTGGGCAAGTTTGGGGACTTGGGAGGTGGCTCCATACACCACCTGAGCCCTCCCCTACCTTGCAGGAGGAGTTATTTGTGGTATTAGTTAAACGCTTACTATGTGCCAAGCACTGTACTTAGTGCTCGGGGAGATAGAAGCTAATCAAGTGGAACGGCTGGGACTCATAGTCTTAATCCCCATTTTACAGAGAGGTAACTGAGGCACAGAGAAATTGAGTGAATTGCCGAAGGTCACAAAGCAGACACGTGGCAGAGTCGGAATTAGAACCCAGGTCCTTCTAACTCCCGGGCCCGTACTCTATCCGTGAGGTCACGATGCTTCTCAGAGCAACGTTTCTGGTGCAAATTCAGGTAGAAAATTATCTTTGAAAATTCACAGAACCACTAAATCAAGGAAGCTTATAGGCCTAATCTTGAGAAGGCTGGCTTTTTTCCAGAAGCTATTTTTCCAGTGAAAAATCATGCACCGGGAATCCAGAACCAATATATAACTGGGCCGACCCTCAGTAGTATTTATTGAGTGTTCACTGTGTGCGGACCACTGTACTAAGCTCTTGGGAGAGTCCAGTGCAAGAGTTGGGCTGATACTGGTGTGGTCGGAGAGATAATGATAACAATGTTGGTATTTGTTAAGCACCTACTATGTGCAGAGCACTGTTCTAAGCGCTGGGGGAGATACAGGGGAATCGGGTTGTCCCACGGGAGGCTCACGGTTAATCCCCATGTTACAGATGAGGTAACCGAGGCCCAGAGAAGTGAAGCGACTCGCCCACGGTCACACAGCTGACAAGTGGCAGAGCCGGGATTCGAACCCATGATCTCTGACTCCAAAGCCCAGGCTCTTTCCACTGAGCCACGCTGCTTCTCTGCTTAGCACACTGCTGCTTAGTACAATGTCCTGCATTCAACAAGCACCCATTCATTACTACTGATTGAATGATAATGGCGGTGGAGAAGATTCAGAACGAAGCAGCGTGGCCTAGGAGCTAGAACACGGGACTGGGAGACAGAAGGATCTGGGTTCTAGTGCCGGTGCAGTGCAACACACGTAGTAAGCGCTCACCCGATGCCATTAAGAAAAAGAGCAGCCGAGATGATCAGGGGATGGAGGAGCCACTGAATGATTATAGGCTGAAAGGGTAAGGACACTTCAGTAGGGGAAGATGAAGACTTAGAGAGGACGTAAAGTCTACCAAATCATGAAGGCTGATAAACAATAGTTGTTTACCGAATCCCACAGTATCAGGACAAGACATGTGGCAGAGTCGGAATTAGAACCCAGGTCCTTCTAACTCCTCCACTCTTACGGCAGTGGAGGCGATCAGGAGGAAATGCAGGCCACGGATTTTGTAGCCGAGGAAGTTTCGTCCGAAAGAGACGTCGGGGGGTTCGAGAGAGATTTGTATCTAAAGGCAGTCCAGGGATCTATCATGGGTTACCCAAGGGACAAATAGGATTTAGGGGGAAAGTTAAGGTACGTTAGCTGATAAATTCCTAACCATGAAGATAAATGTCAAGAAGGCAACCACTTCATGGTTCTTCCTAGTATAATAATAATAATAATGTTGGTATTTGTTAAGCGCTTACTATGTGCAGAGCACTGTTCTAAGCGCTGGGGGAGATACAGGGGGATCGGGCTGTCCCACGTGAGGCTCACAGTCTTCATCCCCATTTTACAGAGGAGGGAACTGAGGCCCAGAGAATAATAATAATAATAATAATAATAATGTTGGTATTTGTTAAGCGCTTACTATGTGCCGAGCACTGTTCTAAGCGCTGGGGTAGGCATAGGGGAATCAGGTTGTCCCACGTGGGGCTCACAGTCTTCATCCCCATTTTACAGGCGAGGGAACTGAGGCACGGAGAAGTTAAGTGACTCGCCCACAGTCACACGGCCGACAAGTGGCAGAGCTGGGATTCGAACTCATGAGCCCTGACTCCAAAGCCCGTGCTCTTTCCACTGAGCCACGCTGCTTCTCCGCAGTGAAGTGACTCGCCCACAGTCACACAGCTGACAAGTGGTGCAGCCGGGAGTCGAACCCATGACCTCTGACTCCCAGTCCTGGGCTCTTTCCACTGAGCCACGCCGCTTCTCCTAATCCTACGGCTACGGATGAGACAGTATCCTGGGCTGAGTGGAACGTTGGTCTGACCCAATAATAGCTCCTTTCACGGTTTTATGAGCTGGCCCTTGCTGAAAACACTTCAGAAAAGTAGTGAGTTTTAAGTAGTGCTTGAATAATAATAATAATAATAATGTTGGTATTTATTAAGCACTTACTATGTGCAGAGCACTGTTCTAAGCGCTGGGGTGGATACAGGGGAATCGGGTTGTCCCACGTGAGGCTCACAGTTAATCCCCATGTTCCGGATGAGGGAACTGAGGCCCAGAGAAGTGAAGTGACTCGCCCACGGTCCCACAGCTGACAAGCGGCAGAGCCGGGCGTCGAACTCGTGACCTCTGACTCCGAAGCCCAGGCTCTTTCCACTGAGCCACGCTGCTTCCCGAGGAGAAACACTGTTGATTGGAGGGCATTAATTGCATCTGGAATGGATAGAAATTTATCTAGACTGAACATTATACTCCCATTGGCATCTAGACGTTTCAGAGTGTATCGACCTACAATCCCTAACACCAGAACCCAAAGTTACTCTTCCCTTGTTCCCGGGCCCGGACTAGCCTGGGGGACGAATTGGGACATTTGTCTGGTTGTTCCGTGAAGAAGCTTCCACTTTCCCAGGCTTTGGGAAATATATTTATAACCCTAATTATATTGCAGAGAATGCCTCCAAATCCCAGAAGATCCCCCCCCCCCCGCGCAACCCCCGCCTCCTCCAGAAAATGCTGCTCTCGGAGATTGCTCTACCTTGAGGCCTAGCTAAGTAGGAACTGCTCTGACCTTCTTTGGGGCCAATGTCCAACCTGATTCCGGCTACGCTTTCCGGGTAACTAGGCAGGAAAGTCGAAGAACAGCGAAACCCTCTTCACTCATTCATGCTCCTATCGGGGTCCTCAAACTCTGGACAACCCAACGTCTCTTTTTATCCTATTGCCCAGATTGAAATATGAGACAGGCAGCTCGAAAATTTGTATCTGTGCAAGCCATTATCTCTTGAAATATCTAACGACTGTCTGATCTCATCCATTTCTTTCTCTGTTGACTGACTAGAGGATCTCCCAAGTGTTTCTTTTCTAATCAGCCTCCTCCTGCTCCATTCCTCCAGTGGTGCCACAATCCAGCGCTCGCGGCAGCCCGGTTCATCTCCGGGAAACTGATTGGGATGTCACAAGTGGTGTCCCGATTACGAGCTCGCTGAAAGGAGCAGGTGGAAGGAGAGAGCTGCTGTTTACACACCGCCATTTGGATAATCAGCTAAAATGGGAAAGGAAATTCAGGAGAGGGGAAGCTGGAACACGGATGCCGGCTGGAGTGAGGCTTGAAGAGGAAGGAATCCGGTCACAGGTGAAGCCTTGAGGGGGAAGCACCGACCCAGCGAGTGAGCAGATGGCAGCGGGGGTGAGACGACCCGCTCCATTTCCCTCTTCCCGGGTGACCTTTAGGAAGATCACCCAGAGCCTCAGTTTCTTCGACCTTCCCAGCGGAGGCAATCCTTGTCGCCTCCCAGGGGCATGGGGAAGATGAACTCCCGCTCGTAAAACACGCGTTGGTATTACTGTTGCAGGTGATGCTCAAAATAAATATTTCTGACGGGAAATTCCGGCTCAAGGAGATTTTGCTGCCATCCTGTGGATCAGGCAAGCAACCAGGAGGCCGTGGGAAGGACATAGTCCTTCTCATTCATTCGTTCTTTCGATCGTATTTATTGAGCGCTTACTGTGTGCAGAGCACTGTACTAAGCGCTTTTGCCACGTGGGGCTCTCAGTCTCAAATCCCCATTTTATAGATGAGGTAAGTGCGGCACAGAGAAGTGAACCCGCTTGCCCAAGGTCACAGAACAGACAGGGGACGGAACGGGATTAGAACCCATGACCACTGACTCCCAGGGCCGTGCTCCATCCACTACGCCATGCTGCTTCTGTATCACCAGAGAGAAGCAACATGGCCTAGCGGAAAGAGTCCAGGACTGAAAGTCAAGGGACCTGGATTCTAATCCCCATTCTGCCACATGCTTGCTGTGTGACTTTGGGCAAGTCTCTTAACTTCTCTGCGCCTCGTTTTCCTCATCTGTAAAATGGAAACTACATACCTGCTCTCCCTCTCCCTTAGACTCTGAGACTTGTGAGACAGGGATTGTGTACGGCCTGGTCATTTTGTTTCTACCCCAGCACTTAGTTCAGTGCTTGGCCCAGAGTAGGTACTTAGTGCAAACTACAATTATCATCGCAAAACCGCGGGAACAGGAATGACAATAATAACCATTATGGCATTTGTCATATGTTAAGCCTTGGGGTGGATATAAGCAACTCAGGTTGGAGGCAGTCCCCGTCCCTCACGGGGCTCACTGTCTTCACCCCCAATTTACAGACGAGGTAACTGAGGCCCAGAGAAGTGAAGTGGCCTGCCCAACACCACACAGGAGACTCATTTAGAGAAGCAGCGTGGCTCAGTGGAAAGAGCACGGGCTTTGGAGTCAGAGATCATGGGTTCAAATCCCGGCTCGGCCGTTTGTCAGCTGTGTGACTTTGGGCAAGTCACTTAACTTCTCGGTGCCTCAGTTACCTCATCTGTAAAATGGGGATTAAGACTGTGAGCCCCGCGTGGGACAACCCGATTCCCTTGTGTCTACCCCAGCGCTTAGAACAGTGCTCGGCACATAGTAAGTGCTTAACAAATACCAACATTATTATTATTATTATTATTATTTAAGGAGGTGCAGCCCCCCCTCCCTCACAGGTGGGATTTCCATCCAAGCCCTGCACACCCACTGCTGTTGCCAGAGAAGCCTCTGCTAAACATTACCTCGCAACGACAAACTCAGAGCGGAGGGCTCTCTGCTTGGGAAAACGCGTCGGACTGCACCTTTACCTTTCATTAAAAATACGTAGGCCCATTTCGGTGAAAGGACGGCTTTCTTGGCCCTCCGGCCACGTGCGCGGTTCTCAAATTTGGGGAAGACGACTCCCTCGGCTTCCGTTTTCCTCTCGGTTCACTTCAGTAACGGATAGCGGCAGCGCCGGGCGACTAATGGACTACTTGGGAATGGCTAGTCCTTCCAAAAGGGCAATTTGGCTTAAGCTCTCTGGCACGTGTGCCCTTTCTCTTGGGCAAAACCGAATGCTGATCGCGTTCCCCTGAATCCACGCTTCAGGTTCGGCGAGTCCAGGGGAACGGGGGTGGGGGTTGGCGTGAATGGCGAGAAAATACGTTTTAGTTTTATCTCCGGACCGTGTGCTCGCCTCCAGACTGTAAAATCCCGGAGGGCAGGTAAGGAGTCTACCGACTCTGTTGTATCGTACTTTCCCAAGTGCCTAGTACGCTGTTCTGCACACAGTAGGTGGTCAATAAATACCATTGATGGATTGATTTGGAGGCTGCCTCAGTGACCATAAACTAAGGGAGCTATTCGGGGGGGACTAGAGTTCTCTTCCTGAATATTTCAGAAACCAGTTCTTTAGATTCCAGTCAGAGCCATTCATTCATTCATTCGATAGTATTTATCGAGCGCTTACTATGTGCAGAGCACTGTACTGAGCGCTTGGAATGAACAAGTCGGCAACAGATAGAGACGGTCCCTGCCGTTCGACGGGTGGGCGGGAAGTCACATGGTAGATTTCAGTTTAGATTCTAGTGTGGTATAGGAATGGACAGTTCGCAGAGGGACGTGGATGATTTCAGACAGACGTCGGGGCCGTACAGTGCTCGAGCACTTAGTACAGTGCTTTGCCCACAGTAAACGCTCAGTGAATCCGACTGCATGATTGAATGGGGCAACCTCTATCTGTAAGCTTACTGGGGCCAGGGAATGTGTCTTTTATAATGTATAATACAGGCGGGGAAGCAGCGTGGCTCAGTGGAAAGAGCACGGGCTTGGGAGTCAGAGGTCACGCGTTTGAATCCCGCCTCCGCCACTTGTCAGCTGTGTGACTGTGGACAAGTCACTTAACTTCTCTGGGCCTCAGTTACCTCCTCTGTAAAATGGGGATGAAGACTGTGAGCCTCACGTGGGACAATCTGAATACCCTGTGTCTACCCCACCGCTTAGAACAGTGCTCCGCACATAGTAAGCGTTTAACGAATACCAACATTATTATTATTATTATTATTATCTCAAGTGTTTAGTACAGTATTCTTCACACAGTAAGGACTCAATAAATGCGATCGAATGAATGAAGATGTATTTATCGACGGCTCTTCCCTCCCATTTTCTTCTTCCTCCTGTCTGTAAATTATTTTCTGTATGCCTTTTCCATTTGATAGTATTCTCCCTGAGGGCAGGGACTGTGTCTCTATTATAATCTCCCAAGTGCTCTACACCCAGTTAAGAATGTGAGACCCACATGGGACAACCTGATTACCTTATATCTACCCCAGCGCTTAGAACACAGTAGGCACTTAAAAAATGCCATTATCATCATTAGAGTCCCATCCAAGTGGAATTGCCGGCAAGGCCGCTAATCCCGGCGGGTTCCTTCTCTGCACATTCTTTAGCCGGCGAATAACGTTCCATTTATTCCTTTCTCCCTCGTTTGACACGTATCCCCACCCCGGGAATAGGGAAACGCGCAAGAGGACCTATGGTTTTACAGGCGAGAGAGCCAATTCGAATTACAACCGGTTGCTTTCTCCGTCGATCTGGGTCTTCGGAGATTCGAAATGTGCCGGACTGAGAGGCTCGCCTCCCCTTCGGACTACGAACGCATCAGGTGTAAGGGGGTGCGAGTTCTTATCCAGAAAGCAGACGCTTCTAATACAGGCCGAGAGAGGTCTTTAACCTTCGGGGCACCTGGGGTGTCTAGAAATCACTGTCCTTTGTACCCGAAGATGATGCTCTTGACGGTGATTGCTCGTGATGGGTATGTGTTTTCTGCCTGAAATGTTTTCGAGTCTTCCGCCCAGACTGGTGCCCTGCAGGACCTGGTGAACATTTTGAGCTGAGGCAGTCCAAGGTGACCCTGAGGTGATGAAGCCTTGGGCCGAGAGCCCCAGTTGATCAGTCAATCCATAGGATTTATTCAGTGCTTTCCGTGTGCAGAGAAATGTACTAAGCGCGTGGGAGAGTACAGTTGGCTCAGTGGAAAGAGCACGGGCTTCGGAGTCAGAGGTCATGAGTTCGAACCCCGGCTCTGCCACCCGTCGGCTGGGCGACTGTGGGCAAGTCGCTTCACTTCCCTGTGCCTCGGTTACCTCATCTGTCAAATGGGGATTAACTGTGAGCCTCACGGGGGACGACCTCATCACCCTGTATCTCCCCCAGCGCTTAGAACAGTGCTCTGCACATAGGAAGCGCTTAACAAATACCAACGTTATTGTTATTATTCTGTCCGGTCCCAGAATGCTATATATATATATATATTTTTTTTTTACTTTGAACGAGTCAGGCAGGGTCTCTATGGGAAGCAACGTGGCGTAGTGGAGAGCGCACGGGCCTGAGAGTCAGAGGTCATGGGTTCTAATCCCAGATTCTCCATTTGTCTGCTGTGTGACCTTGGCCAAGTCACTTCACTCCTCTCTGCCTCAGTAACTGTAAAATGGGGCATGAGACTGTGAGCTTCATGTGGGACATGGAGTGTGTCCAACCTGATAAGCTTGTATCAGTTAAGTAATGTTGATATTTGTTAAGCGCTTACTGTGTGCAGAGCACTGTTCTAAGCGCTGGGCTAGATATAGAGTAATCCGGTTGTCCCCCGTGAGGCTCCCAGTCTTAATCCCCATTTTACAGATGAGTAACTGAGGCACAGAGAAGTGAAGTGACTTGCCCACAGTCACACAGCTGACGAGTGGCAGAGCCGGGATTCGAACCCATGCCCTCTGACTCCCAAGCCGGTGCTCTTTCCACCGAGCCACGCTGCCTCTCTACCCCACTACCCCCCCCCCCCCCCCGCTTAGTACAGTGCCTGGAATATAGTAAGTACTTAAGGAAAACCATTTTTTCAAAAAGGGGTTTTTTGAAGCAGCATGGCCTACGGGAAAGAGAACAGATCTGGGAGTCAGAAGAACTGGGTTCTAATCCCGCCTCCGCCACTTGTCCTTTGTGTGACCTTGGACAAGTCACTTAATAATAATAATGTTGGTATTTGTTAAGCGCTTACTATGTGCAGAGCACTGTTCTAAGCACTGGGGTAGACACAGGGCAATCAGGTTGTCCCTCGTGAGGCTCCCAGTCTTAATCTCCATTTTACAGATGGGGTAACTGAGGCACAGAGAAGTGAAGTGACTTGCCCACAGTCACACAGCTGACAAGTGGCAGGGCCGGGATTCGAACCCATGACCTCTGACTCCCAAGCCCGGGCTCTTTTCCCCTGAGCCATGCACTTCACGTCTCTGGGCTCAGTTACCTCATTTGTAAAAATGAGGATTAAATATCTGTTCTCCCTCCCGCTGGGACTGTGAGTCCCATGAGGAACGAGGTCTGCATCCAACCTGATACTTGGTATCTAACCCCGCACTGTGCACATAGTAAATGCTTAACAAATGCCGTAATCAGAAGTATTATTATTATTATTATTATTATTATTATTATTATAGTTTCAGTAAAATGATTTAGCCCTTCCCAAGAGCCTAGTACAGAGCTCCGCACATAGTAAGCACTCAATAAATATCTTTAATCGTTTGATTTGATTATTTGGAAGTGTGAAACCATTCTCCTAAGCTATGAATGGGAAATAGTAACGATAATAATACCAATAAAAATAGCAGAGATTATAATGAAGGAGGTCCTGCCCCGGGGGGGGGGGGGGGGTGGCTGGGGCAGGGGGATGGGGAGAGGAGGTTTATCTTGTCTACATCCCGTAATGAATAAATCTACATGAGGAAAACACAGGTACTGACCTGACTTCAGAAATCTACAGTCTAGAGGTGTTGAAGATGCCAAAGCTTTGAAATGACAATAAGTGGGGAAATAGAACAGAGCACGAAAGATTAATCATTTTAGGCTAAAATTTCCCAATCGCCTGAGCTAGCCAGACCACAGAGACCAAGACATAGTTCGAAGGACCTGAATTATGTGAAAAATTAGTTCATGTTGCCCCAGCGCAGAGTCGACCACAGCCTCCTGGACAACCCTCTTTTAAAAAAAGAACCTGTGCTAATTCCTCTTCCTCCTCCTCGCTTCTTGTCATTCTTCTATTGCCTCTAAGTTTCCCGGTACTGGTTGTAACTGGAAATGGGCTTCCACATTATGGAAGGACCAACACTCCGTTCTTCCTAGGAGCAATCTATTAACCTCGGCGATTGAATTTAGGTATTTAGATGAGGAAATATTCCTCATCTCCGGAAAGGCCATTTCTGACCGAAAGAGTCTTTTTTCGCGTGGCTATTTCTTCATTCGGAGCTCAGGGGGCATCTGATTTCCCGGTCTCCCTTGCCGAGTCTGTGCGGCTGAGTCCCAATTTCTCCATCCTTTTCCTCCTCGCCCTTGCATCATTTGTTTCGTCTGAGACTCCGCGATGGCTCCCTCGACGGCCGGCATTGTTTGCTCATGTGTGAACTCGCCCAGTCGTTCACCTGAAATGAAGATTCTGAACAGATTCCGGCGATAAGCTTGACGTGGCTAGAGTAATAGAGCCCTAAAAAACCACAGTCTTGCGCTGACCCCGGCTTCATAAAATTCGTTTCTCGTGTCGGGGAGAGGAAAAATAGTGGGGTATAGGGGGAAGGGAGAAAAAGACTCCTAGAGGACCTACAGCCGACGCTCCAGGCCTGCAGGTTTCTCTTCAGAGATTTGAGTTGGAGACAGTGGTACAAAATGCCATGCTTTCATTCATGCTTCATTCAAGCGTATTTATCGAGAGCTCACCGAGTGCAGAACACTGTACTAAGCGCTTGGGAAAGTACAGTACAACAGTAAAAGGACCCATTCCCCGCCCACGACGTGCTTACGGTCTAGGGTCGGGGAGAGAAACATCAATGCAAATAAATCAATTACAAAGATGTCCAGAAGTGCTGTGGGGCCGGGAGGGGGAAGAACGAAGGGAGCGAGGAAGGGCGATGCCGACAGGAGTGGAAGAGTCTGGGCTGCCGTCTTGGAGAAGATGTGCCTTCAGTAAGGCTTTGAAGGGGAGGGAGACTAACTGTCCGTTGGATTTGCGGAGGGAGGACTTTTGCCGAATGTAATCCCCTGCTCCCAGTCTCACCGACGACAAAAGGGTTTCATTCCGGGGTTGGTTTGGATTCTCGAACCGAGCCCTCTCTTGGATGACAAGCAACTCGCCGGAGACCTCGTGTCAGAATGCGGGCGTCCCATCGGCCGGCCCGAGCCGTGTTTTACGTTCATTGCTGCAGCAGATGTGTGTGAAATACACCGCCGCCTTTTCGTCAATACCGTTTTCATCACCGCCAAAAGTCAATTTAATAAGCTCAGTTCATCAGCCTTGTCCGTCTGACTACTTCCTTTCCCGGAGGGGAATAAAATCCGTTTTTAACCATTCAGATATTTAAAAGGTTCTTTCATGTGCGGGCTCGGTTCATAATGAATAAAATACATTTTATTCTGCTCTTCTGTTCGCTCCAGGTTATACGCTGTATTAGATTTGCAGTGTGACGCCTCATCCCATTTTCAATCAGGAAGTAGCCATCTCCAGAGCTCATTAAGCTGCCTGGACTCTGCAGTTCCTTGCTGCAGATACCACTTGCGGGGAGGGAAAAAAAAGAAAGAAAAACCTTGTGATAAGGTCCCCAAGCCTCTATCTACACCGTAACCTGGTGAATCTCGTTCCCCCCTTCACAGACGATCTGGATAATTTCACCTAAAAAGCTTGTTTAAATTTCCACCACGTCAGTTTGTGTTTGCCTTTAGCATGTACGTATGTGCCGATTCATTCGTTCGATCGTAGTTTTTGAGCGCTTCCCGGGTGCAGTGTACTGCCGGGCGAGTCACGTAACTTCTCTGTGCCTCACTTCCCTCATCTGTAAAATGGCGATGAAGACCATGAGCCCCAAGTGGGACAACCTGATTCTCTTGTATCTCCCCCAGTGCTTAGAACAGAGCTTGACACATAGTAAGCGCTTAACGAATTTTTATTATATCATTATTATTATTATTACCGAGCCACGCTAAGCCCTCACTAAATACCATTGATTATTTGGAGTGTTGCCTAGACTATGAAGCCATTCTCTTTGAGAGGCAGAGTGGCCTAGTGGATAGCCTGGGCGTCAGAAGGACCTGGTTTCTCATCCCAGGTCCACCACTCGTCTGTTATGCGACCTTAACTTCTCTATGCCTCAGTAATCTCATCTGTAAAACGGGGATTGGGACTGCGCGTCCCAAGCGGGACATGGACCGTGTCCAGCCGATTAGTTTGCATCTACCCTATCGCTTATACATTGCCTGGCACATAGTAAATGCTTGACAGAGATGAGAAGGAAAAAAAAAAACCAGGGTGATGATGAAGGTGGCATCTATTAACCCCTAAGTGGTGGGGTGGATACAAGCCAATCTAGTTGGGCACAGTCCCTGTCCCATGTAGGGCTCCTAGTTTCTATCCCCATTTCGCTGATGAGGTAACTGAGGCACAGAGAAGTGAAGCGACTTGCCACGACACACAGGTGGTGGACCCAGGATTAGAACCCGTGACCTAATGACTTCCAGGCCCGTGCTCTATCCCCTAGAGCAAGGTGAGAAGGATGCCTTCTGAAACCCCGTAGGTGTGGAGATGTACTTGACAGGAGATCTGTTTCCCGGACCCTGTGAGTCCACAGACCAAACGGAATAATAGGTGGGAGAATGTATAATAATGTTGGTATTTGTTGAGCGCTTACTAGGTGCCGAGCACCGTTCTAGCCACTGGGGTAGATACAGGGTCATCAGGCTGTCCCACGTGAGGCTCACAGTTAATCCCCATTTTACAGATGAGGGAACTGAGGCACGGAGAAGTGAAGTGACTCGCCCACAGTCACCCAGCTGACAGGTGGCCGAGCCGGGATCCGAACCCATGCCCTCCGATTCCCAAGACCGGGCTCTTTCCACTGAGCCGCTCTGCTTCTCTACTGTAATCCATATGGATTTTAACCACCCGAAGGATCTCTTATTAATTAGCCTGTCCGGATTTGATGCTAGTAATTCAATCTCAATTCGAAATGGTAGGATCCCCACAGCATCTGTTTATTCTCTAGCAGACGGAGCGTATTTCCCGTTAGATTGTGTTCCAGGAGGCTCAGGATTGGCCGAAATCTGACGAAATAACTGCCTCTTCCCAGTGGTGGTATTGGATTGGCACGTCCCACCGTCACTGGGTCAGGGTGCCTCTGCCAGTCCGCCTGGATTCTGGCCTCTATCAGCCAATAATTCCACTAAATTATTGATGCTTACTGTGCGTCAGAGCATTCCTTCATGCGATAGTATTTACCGAGCGCTTACTATGGGCAGAGCACTGTACTAAGCGCTTGGAACGGACAAATCGGTAACAGAGAGAGACAGTCCCGGCCGTTTGACGGGCGCACGGTCTCATCGGGGGAGATGGACAGACAGGAACGTGAACAATAGCAATAGATAGAGTACTAAATAAATAAATAGAGTACTAAATAGAGTAATAAATAGAGTACTAAAGATACTACTATCTACTAAAGTACTAAAAGTAAAGTACTGAAAGTACTTTCAAGTACTAAAGATATAAGGATAAAGATACTCCAGGACTAAATAGATAGAATACTAAAGGCCGGGAACAGTTCAGTAGAATAGAAGCAGCGTGGCTCAGTGGAAAGAGCCCGGGCTTTGGAGTCAGAGGTCATGGGTTCGAATCCCGGCTCGGCCACTCGTCAGCTGTGTGACTGTGGGCGAGTCACTTCCCTCCTCTGGGCCTCACTTACCTCCTCTGGAAAATGGGGATGAAGACTGTGAGCCCCACGGGGGACAACCTGATTCCCCTGTGTCTACCCCAGCGTTTAGAACAGTGCTCCGCACATAGTAAGCGCTTAACAAATACCAACAATATAAATAGGCATATCTGTGCCCTCAGGAGGTTTCCAAGCTACCACTGGAGACAGACATTAAAAATAAATACAGGGAAGGGCCAGCGACCGGGTATTAAGATGTGGGAGAAGCGGCATAGGCTAGTGGAAGGAACATGGGCCTGGGAGCCAGGAGATTTCGTTCATTCGTTCAATAGTATTTATTGAGCGCCTGCTGTGTGCAGAGCACTGTACTGAGCGCTTGGAATGGACAGTTCGGCAACAGATAGAGACGGTCCCCGCCCACTGACGGGCTCACAGTCTAATCGGGGGAGACGGACGGACAAAAACAAAACATAATCGCAATAAATAGAATCAAGGGGATGGACGCCTCATTAACGAAATAAATAGGGTAATAAAAATATATACAAATGAGCACGGTGCTGAGGAGAGGGGAAGGGAGACGGGGAGGAGCGGAGGGAAAAGGGCGAAAGGGGACTTAGCTGAGGGGAGGTGAAGCGGGGGAAGATTTAGGTTCTGATCCTGGCTCTGCCGCTTGCCTGCTGTGTGACCTCGGGCCTGTCGTTAAACTTCTCTGTGCCTCAATTTCCTCACCTATAAAATGGAGATGAAATTCTTCTTCTCCCTTCCCCTTAGACTATGATCCCCATGAGGGGCAGGGGCTACGTCTGATTTTGATTATCCTGTATCTGCCCCCAGCACTCAGTACAGTGCCGGGTACATAATAAGGGTTTAACAAATACCACGATCATTATAAATTACTCGAAGTGCTTAGGAGGTGTGGACTCAAGCTTACGGGTGATGCAGTAGGGAGGGAAAACAGGACGGGGAAATGAAAGATTAGTCAGGGAAGGCTTCCCGGTGGAGATGTCAGTTTGGTCGGCTTTTGAACCTGGGGAGCGTAGGATTCTGCCAAATGTTTTTGGTGCTCTACCAAGCGCTCGGTACCGTTCTCCGCGCGTAGCAAGCGCTCGGTAGATATGATTGACGACTGACCGACTGCTCCCTCAGCCGGCGTGCTGCCGCTCACCGGGTGGAGGGCGGAACGAATCCCCAGAACCTTTTATCCTGTCAGCTCTCCTCAAACTCTGCTAACCTGGGGCTTGATTTCGGCCAAGCGTCAACTTTTCTGCGGGAAAATCTCTTTCAAATGATATGTTTGTCCTGCGCAGAACTGTCATTTGGTCAAAGGTTAGCTGCTCTGGGAAGGAGGAAGGCTTCTCTTCCGGGGGGTGTCTGACTCATTTCTATGTCTCCTATTCTTTCTGGGATTGGGGCTGCGATCAGGGCCCCGTAGGGGGGTGGAGGGGAGATTAATTTACTCAACGGACTGGTTTGGCTTACATTTCATCAAGCTCCATCCCCAGCGGAGTTTCCTGGCACTTTGGGTCTCAGCCAGCTGCTAAATTCACCACTGGCACCACCTCACTGCCAGAATGTGAAACAATTCTCGTGGGATGCAGTGGTTTTGGACATAAATGGGTATTCACAAGGCTAAGAATAATAATAATAATAATAATGGTATTTGCAGCGTGGCTCAGTGGAAAGAGCCCAGGCTTGGGAGTCAGAGGTCACGGGTTCTAATCCCAGCTCCGCCACCTGTCAGCTGTGTGACTTTGGGCGAGTCACTTCACTTCTCTGGTCCTCATCTGTAAAATGGGGATGAAGACTGTGAGCCCCAAGAGGGACAACCTGATCACCTCGTATCCCCCCAGCACTTAGAACGGTGCTTGGCACATAGTAAGTGCTGAACAAATATCAATATTATTATTATTATTATTATTAAGCACTTACTATGTGCCAAGCACTGTTCTAGGCGCTGGGCACAGCATGGCATAGTGGATAGAGAATGGACCCAGGAGTCAGAAAGTCATAGGTTCTAATCCCAGCCCTGCCGCTTGTCTGCTGTGTGACCTTGTGCAAGTCACTTCTCTGTGCCTCAGTTACCTCATCTGTAAAGTAGGGATTGAGACGGTGAGCCCCATTAAGTCCAACTTAATTGCTTGTATCTATCCCAGAGTTAGTACAGTGCCCGGCGCATAGTAAGCGCTTAACAAATACCATCATCATCGTTATTATTATCATTAATAAGACTCCTTAGAGAAATGTCATCGGAGTCATCGCTTAACCTTTATAATACGTGTAATGCAAGTCGGTTAATTCAAGGTTGGCAAAGGTGCCTTAGTTATCTGCCATTGGCCACCCTGATCCAGAAGAGAAGCAGCGTGGCTCAGTGGAAAGAGCCCGGGCTTTGGAGTCAGAGGTCATGGGTTCGAATTCCAGCTCGGCCCCTTGTCAGCTGTGTGACTGTGGGCAAGTCACTTCACTTCTCTGGGCCTCAGTCCCCTCATCTGTAAAATGGGGATGAAGACTGTGAGCCCCACGTGGGACGACCTGATTCCCCTGCGTCTACCCCGGCGTTTAGACCAGTGCTCGGCACATGGTAAGCGCTTAACAAATGCCAACATTATTATTAACATTATTATTAACCCGATCGATCGATCGGTCACTGCAATTTATTGAGCACTTACTGTGTGCAGAACACTGGACCAGGTGCTTGGGAGAATACAAAACTGTCGGTAGACACGATCCCTCCCCTCAAGGAGCTTACCGTCTAGTCTAGTCTCACGGTCTCCCCTCCACTGTATTTACTTCTACCCTGAACGGGTCCCTCGAGGCTGCCCCAGTCACCCCATCGTTGGCAATATCTCGGCCTATCGGTGGGGTCCCGGAAGTTGGTATTCCAACAGTACGGCAGCCCGGGGACTCGGACGGACGGCGATGTTCCCTCCGCTTCTCACCTGGTATATGATCTGATCCGAAGAACCGAAACCCGTCACAGGCCCAAGAAGGGCCGGAAAGTGAATATCTCCCCGCCTGTTAAAACCTTGACGGCCCTTATAATCCAGCCAACGGACAGGCCTGGTGTGAGAGTAGAAATTCTCGCTCTGGACACAATGAAGTGAGTGCTCCCCCCTTGGAAGTGTCAAGTGAGGAGGAATGGGAGGGAAGAGGGGAAGTTCGGGGCTGTTCCAGGGTTAGAGCTCCTGGATCTGTGTGGCCTGGTAGAAAAAGTACAGGCCTGGGAGTCAGAAGGCGTGCGTTCTAATGCTGGCTCTGTTACCTTTTTTAAAAAATGGTATCTGTTAAGCACTTACGATGTACCGGGCACTGTGGGAAGCACCGGGGTAGAGGTAATGATTCATTCAATAGTATTTATTGAGCCCTTACTATGTGCAGAGCACTGTACTAAGCGCTTGGAACGGACAAATCGGTAACAGATAGAGACGGTCCCTGCCCTTCGACGGGCTTACGGTCTAATCGGGACTTACAGGGTAATCGGGAAGCGGCGGGGACCAGCAGGGAGAGCCCGGGTTCGGGAGTCGGGGGTCGGGGGTTCTAATCCCGGATGGTATTTGTTAAACGCTTACTAGGTGCCAAGAGCTGTTCTAGAGAAGCAGCGTGGCTTGGTGGAAGGAGCACGGGTTTGGAAATCAGAGGAGGTGGGTTCTAATCCCGGCTCCGCCACTTGTCTTCTGGGTGTGACCTTGGGTAAGCCACTTAACTTCTCTGTGTCTCAGTTCCTTCAGCTGGAAAAGGGGCATTAAGACTGTGAGCCCCACGTGGGGCAACCTGATTACCTCGTATCTACCCCAGTGCTTAGAACACTGCTTGGCACAGGGTGAGCGCTTAACAAACAGCATCAGTGTTATTATTATACAAGCTAATCAGGTTGGACACAGTTCCTGTTCCACATGAGGCTCACGGTCTTAATCCCCATTTAACAGATGAGGTAACTGAGGCCCAGAGAAGTTAAGTGACATGTCCAAGGTCAAACAGCAGACAGGTGGCAGAGCTGGGATTAAAACTCAGGTCCTTTTGACTCCCATACTTTCCCGCTGTGTGACCTCGGGCGAGCCATTTTAACTTCTCTTTAACTCCATTTTTTTTTATCTGCAGAACAACAGTGATAATAATTATCGTATTTCTGAAGCACTTACTGTGTACCAAGCACTACTTCGTGCTGGGTCGGACACAAGATAATCAGGTTCCACGTGGGGCTCACGGTCTTAATCCCCATTTAACAGTTGAAGTAAACGAGGCGCAGAGAAGTTAAGTGTCTCATCCAAAATCACGCAGCGGACAGGTGGCAGAGCTGGGATTAGAACTCAGATCCTTCTGACTACCACATATGCCTGCCGGGTAACCTTGGTCAAACCATTTAACTTCTGTTTGGCTCAATTTTATAATCTGCAAAACAACAATAATAATATTAATAATAACATTGTATTTGTTCAGCACTTACTGTGTACCAAACTCTACTTAGCGCTGGGGTAGAGTTCTGTTTTTCTTTGCTGTCTCCCCCGTTTAGACCGTGAGCCCGTCAATGGGCGGGGATCGTCTCTATCTGTTTCTGAATTCTACAGTCCACGCGCTCAGTCCGGTGCTCTGCACATAGTAGGCGCTCAATAAATGCTATCGAACGAATGAATGAATACAAGATGATCAGATCCCACATCGGGCTCACGGTCCAAGTAGGAAGACATACAGATTTTGAATCCCCATCTTGCAGGTGAGGGAGCTGAGGCACGGAGAAGTTAAGTGACTTGCTCAAGCGACAGAGGCGGAATCGGGACCCAGGTCCTCGGACTTCCAGGCCCATGCTCTTTTCAAGAGACCACACAATGCTTCACACAGTGTAGATACCTGTTCTTGTCCCCACTTTGCGCTGTGAATCCCGTGAGGACAGGCGCTCTGACCTATCTTGTACCAAACCCAGAGTCTGGCACAGTGCTTTGCAAATACTTGAGTATTTGTAACAAATATCAGAGTTATTACTCCTTCTTCCTCCCCTAGCCTAGGCCTGCCTCCTGTCGGAGGGTTTACTGGAACTCATGAAAGTGTTTGGATTGTCCAGTCCCTAAAACTAGGCTTTTTTTTACAGCTTGTGATTCCCCAAGCGTTTCTGAAGGAAAATTCAAGGGCTGGGTAGCTCTCTATGTGAATGAGATGATCTGCCTGCACTGTGGTCCTCATACGCACTCAGTAAACAAGGAAATGCAATTTTGAAGGAAGGAATTATTCCGTGTAATAAAAGTCTGAAAGAGACTCCCCCTGAAAGGCTCAGTCTGGGAAGCTTGACCCTGTTGCTACTTCTGATTTAACCGTCCTAAATGAGAAATGCAGTCTCTGACTTATTTAGATTGATCTTTGTGGCTTTATAATCAGTTTATGGCTTCGGCTATGTCAGGAAATGATATTTATTCTAGTTGCTTCCTGCTCGTGCTATCCAAGCCTGAAGAAACTACTCTAAGTCCAGGTTCTACTTAGAGGTTGATGAAATGGTTTGGATAGGGCGAATTATATGCATGGACTCAAAAAGATTCCTCAACTAGTGGTAAGACTATTAATGCTTTTCATTTTCCGACAGCGGATTTCCAAATGCTCCGAGAGGATTAGTTCATCCTAAAGACAGCACCGGGAGACTGTAAGCCCGTCAATGGGCAGGGATTGTCTCTATCTGTTGCCGAATCGTACATTCCAAGCGCTTAGTACGGTGCTCTGCACCTCGTAAGCGCTCAATAAATACTATCGAATGAATGAATGAATGTAGATGCTGCCCATTTTACACAGAGAGAAACTTGGGAGCAGATCGATACCGCGGAGACTCAGGATGGAAGCAGCGTGGTTTAGTGGAAAGAGCCCGGGCTTGGGAGTCAGAGGTCATGGGTTCGTATGCCAGCTCCGCCACTTGTCAGCTGTGTGACTGTGGGCAAATCACTTCACTTCTCTGGGCCTCAGTTCCCTCATCTGTCAAATGGGGATGAAGACTGTGAGCCCCACGGGGGGCAACCTGATCACCTTATATCCCCCAGCGCTTAGAACGGAGCTTGGCACATAGTAAATGCTTAACAGCTACCAACATTGTTATTATTATCATTGGATGGGGGGGGACGTCGAGGTCCTCGATGAAAAAGCACACTGCTCTTTGTCAAAACTCTGCTTAAATGAGAAATGTTAAGAGGACGTCTGCCCTTTGCCGAATCCTTCCATTTCTCTATCGCTCTTCAGAATCGGCTGCTCTCTTCAAATACCTACGACTGAACTTCCCATCCTACTTTGGTTGGTGACCCTCCGAGGACCGAACTAGCAGGGTGGCCAAAGTGGAATGACAACTGGCCCGGAAGTCATGGAATCTGGGTTCCAAAACCGGCTTCACCACTCGTCTGCTGTGTGATCTTGGGGAAGCCACTTAACTTCTCTGTACCTCAGTCACCTCATCTGTAAAGTAAGGATTAAGACTGCGAACCCCATCTGGGAGAGGGACCGGGTCCAACCTGATTAACTTGTCTCTAGCCTAGTGTTTAGTAAGAAGAATAATAATAATGTTGGTATTTGTTAAGCGCTTACTATGTGCAGAGCACTGTTGTAAGCGCGGGCGTAGATACGGGGTCATCAGGTTGTCCCACCTGAGGCTCCCAGTCTTAATCCCCATTTTATAGGTGAGGTCACTGAGGCACAGAGAAGTTAAGCGACTTGCCCACAGTCACACAGCTGACGAGTGGCAGAGCTGGGATTCGAACTCATGACCTCTGATTCCCAAGCCTGTGCTCTTTCCACTGAGCCACGCTGCTTAGTGCAGTGCCTAGCACATAGTTAGTGCTTAGTAAGTGGCATTATTTAAAAAAAAGGGAAATTCCAAAACACACCCGTAAGTTTCCAGTGGTGCAGCCACTGGGAGCATGAGTTTGGAAATCCCCTCTGGCTTCGTGGGTGAGAAAAACTCTAAAGGTGTTTAGTTTGAGTCAGTTAATGCAGTTAATGGGAAGAAATATTGGATTATAGTGTCTGTTTGGGGGGACAAAAAGATGAGAAGGAGTCATGGTATCATCAAAGTACAGTAGCTTCACCTGCTTTTCTAAACTTTCTATCAGAAGAAACACGGCCTAGCGGAAAGGGCCCAGGTCTGGGAGTCAGGACCTGGGTTCTAATCCAGTTCTGTGTAACTTTGGGCAAGTCACTTGACTTCTCTGTGCCTCAATTTCCTCATCCGTAAAATGGGAATTAAATCCCACTCCCCCTTATGAAGATTGTGAGCAGCATGTGGGCCAGAGACTACGTCCAACCTGATAGCCTTGTGCTTGGCACGTGGTAAACACTTTTAAAATGCCATAATTATCATTGTAATATAATACAATCTTATCATTATCGATTATCATTTCAAACCGAGTTTCATGCCTAACACAAACCCAGCGGATTTGGAGAGAGCGTGGGCCTGGGCGTCAGCGAACCTGGGTTCGAATCCCAGCTCGGCCATTTTACCCTATGACCTCGGGCACTTCTCTGTGCCTCAATTACCGCATCTGTAAAATAGGGATTGAGACTGAATCCTATGTGGTTCAGGGACTGCTTACGCCCTGACTAGTTTATATCTACCCCTGCGTTTATTAGAGTGCCTGGCACACAATAAGCGCTTAAGAAATAATATATTTTAAAAAATGGTGTCCACATCTTGGCCTCGAGTAACCCATCACGGCTCTCTCGGAGATGGGTTTCCTAGTACATTCTGGGATATCTCCAAATAGTGCAAGTTTTAAGTTAGAGTGCTTCAAGGGTGCTCAGGAGAAATCTGCTTGGGCAGGTGCCCCCGATCCTGACCTGGGGCACAGCAGCTCTCCATGCCAACAGAGACTTGTCAGTATTCACGGTTCATGGTTTCTGAGCACTTCCACTCAAGCACAGAGCTCAACCAACTTCCAAGTCCAAATCGGAGCACTTCCAAAGTCCAGATCGGAGCACGCTCGGCCCACGCTTTTAAATCCTCCTGTATTATGGCACTTGTCGCATGGACATTCCACTCTGCCCCCGGGGGAACATCTTCCGCTTCTCAGGGCCACTGAGAGAGAAGGGATAGTGCCCAGTTGTCCCAGTTTCCTGCAAAACTAATGCCGACTGTCCGCATATGATGTGACTCGGTGGAATCAGAAAGCAAGGTGCGGTAGACCAAAGAGACCCGACACTGAGCACCCCTTTTATGATTATAGATTTTTTTCATCTCGGACTGACAGGAAAGTTGCCGCAAACAGGACTAAGGAGGGTGAGAAACCCACTAAAAGTCAAAATCAGAGAGCCCATCCATCAAAGCCCACAAACAAGTTTAAAGCGCAAGGGGCCTGTCGAGTGGAGAGGTGTATTTTTATGTTTTCTTTGTCCCTGACCTTTTCTCTTTTTATTTTCCAGGGGACGGTTACAAATAGGTCCATAGACCGCAGAGCCCAATTCTCCTGGGTGATCCGCTACTAGTCAGCAAGACAAACCCTTGAATCAAAGCGGTCTTTTGTCTTTACTCTCCTTCCAGTTGGTAATAAAAAAAGTGAATTTGAGTCCATTTACGGGCGCCCATAAAGAAAACTGTCTTACGAGAAAGAGAAACTACACAGACTTCGACTTGCTTTTTTTATCCGGGAAAGAGCCAGCTTTTCGTGCTGTCGCCTCCCCGTTAGAAGAGGGGCATCGTTTCGCCACGGTTCACTTTCTGATTTTACGTTTCTCAAGCCTCTGGAAGGCGCACGTTCTGCCATTCTCTCCCAAGCGCTCAGTACAGTGGCTTTTCACTTATTCTTCATCTTCAAATCATATTCAAAGATCCCTAGCGACTTCGGGCACACTCCCTTCAGAACTTTCCCATCTTCCGTCATAAAGTCATGCTAGTTTGAGTATCCATAGAGTTTTCTTGGTGGAGATATGAAAGTAGTTTACCACCGCTTTCTTCCGCGCAGTCAAATCTTGAGTCACTGCCGGTGTCTCTGATCAACATTTCCATCACTTGATCATCCGCCTTTGACTCTTTCCTTGCCTCTTCTGCCCAGCACAGGTGAATCGACGCTTCGGCTTAGACCTCTCCATTATGGGTAGCGTACGCAAGCCCTCCGGCCGTGATACGGCATTGATTCATAGGAGAGTTTCACTTGTTAGGTGCCCCGTAAATGCCGGAGCTAGACCAAACAGGCAGATCGATTAAAAAACAAAATAATCAAAAAGTAACTGCCTGCAGCTTAGAAATGTTGTGGTTCCAGTTTGGCTTTGGCCCACATTCATCACAGAGGCGCACAGTTTCGTAGCTCCGTCATTCCTCAATTCGCCGGGAAGCCGACGTAGTAAGGTAGAGGGCTGGGAGACGGAAAGGGCTAGGGAGGGTGGGGGGGCCTGTAGTTTGCTGATCGGACCAGCGGGCTCGTGTTCGGGGCGGGCTCCGAAGTGGAGGAAGCGTACCCCCTCCCATCTCCCGTTCCCCTCTCCTTCGGTGGACTCTTAATGATAGTAATAATGTTGGTATCTATTAAGCGTTTACTATGTGCAGAGCACTGTTCTAAGCGCTGGGGGAGATACAGGGTCATCAAGTCGTCCCACGTGAGGCTCACAGTTAATCCCCATTTTACAGATGAGGGAACTGAGGCACAGAGAAGTTAAGTGACTCGCCCACCGTCACACAGCTGACGAGTGGCAGAGCCGGGAGTCGGACCCGTGACCTCTGACTCCGAAGCCCAGGCTCTTTTCCACTGAGCCACGCTGCTCCCAAACTCCAACATTTAGATATTGATCATCAAGCTTCCTCGGGACAGAAATGGGGCAAATGAAAGTTTTGCTTGAAAACTTCCCTCGGGAGGCTATTAGCTCCCAGTGAAGAGGTGAAAATGAGGTTCAAAATGAATTGCGAAATCAATCTGTGTGGATCAACAGAAACAAAGGCTCTGACTGTCCAGACGGTGAAGAATTGAGGAGATTATCGTGATAATTCAGACCCCCAAAAAGCCGGCCCGCTGAGGGGATAGTCCGCCTTCGACTTGCATTGCCTAGACAGTTTGTTCGAACCGACCGTTTGCCCACGTGGAGACGGCCAAAGGAAACTCGCTGTAGATGGTACCAAGAGGTTAGGGGAAAGAATAAAATGGAGTTTTCCAATGGCATGAGATGCCGTGGAAATAAACTCAAAATAAGAAATAATGCATTAAAGACTCCGGATGTGATTCCAGAATATTTATCAATTTAGCACCCTAATGATTTTAGCAAATAAACAAATTACCCTGCCCTAAAAATGCTTTTGAAAAATACATTAAGGTAATTTGCAAATAATTGCCATTCGCTAGCATATGACTCTGACTTCTGAAGTATGAAATCTCCGGGAGATAATCGCAATAATCATGTGGAAAACAGCTAAGTCTTCTGAGACAGAACTGAGATCTTCGGGGAATTCTGGGCCCTGTGGTTCTAATTGAATAGCTGACAGAAGGGCAATTAGAAAACAAGATGGCAAGGTCCTAGGGTTGACCCAGCAAAATGTACCAGTCACCACCAGCCACGGCCCCAGCACGGAGCAGCGGACCTGGGAGTCAGATTTTGCTGGGTTCTAATCCCGGCCCCTCCACCTATCTGCTGTGTGACCTCGGTAAAGTTACTTCACTTCTCTGTGCCTCACTTTCCTCGTCTGTAAATTGGCGATTGAGACTGTGACCCCCACATGAGACAAGAGCTTTCCAACCTGAGTTGCTTGTATCCGCACCAGCACTTAGTACAGTGTCTGGCACACAGTAAGTGTTTATTAATAATAAGAATAATAATGATGATGATGGCATTTGTTAAGCGCTTACTATGTGCAAAGCACTGTTCTAAGCGCTGGGGGGATACAAAGTGATCAGGTTGTCCCACGTGGGGCTCACAGTCTTCATCCCCATTTTACAGATGAGGTAACTGAGGCACGGGGAAGTTAAGAGACTTGCCCAAGGTCACACAGCAGACTGGAGGCAGAATTGGGATTAGACCGCGGGTCCTTCCTACTCCCGGGCCTGGGCTCTATCCCCTGGGCCGGGCTGCTTCTCTAATATTGTTTCACTAGCCAAAGTCAGAGTCTCTAGATGCCAGTCCTTCAGAGAGATGCTCCCCAATAGCTTCGTCATGGGCCACATGGAAACATCTGCACAACTAATAATGATAATAACGATAATTGCAGTATTCGTTAATTGTAATTGTAGTATTTGCTTGAGAAGCAACATAGCTCAATGGAAAGAGCACAGGCTGGGGAGTCAGAGGTCATGGGTTCAAATCCATGAGAAGATCGGGGCCAATAGTGTGAGCCCCACTTGGGACGTGAACTGTGTCCAATCCTGTCTCTACTCCAGTGCTTAGTACAGTCCCTGTCACATAGTAAGTGCTTAACAAATACCCTGTTACTATTAACGTTATTATTACGACCTCATCTGCAAAATGGGAATAAGAACTGTGGGCCTTATGTGGGATAGGGACTGTGTCCAACCTGCTGAGTTTGTATCTGCCCCAGCGCTTAATACAGTGCCTGACACATAATAAATGCTTAACAGACATCTTCAGAAACTGTTTCCTCCGCCCCAACTACCCAATGCAAGAGACCGTGTTTAATTTCCACTTGTGTATTCTCGCCCAGTACATAGTACAGTGCACTTCAAATAGTAAGGGCTTAATAAATACTGTGACTATCACATCCAATATCAATGCCTGAAAGCAGGAGATCACCAATCACAAAGTCCCTGATGTCCAACCATCCTTACTTGGAAACGTTCCTTGATGTCCAACAAATGGGGAAGGTGGGGAAAACTGAATAAGAAGGGAAGTTTGATGAAGATCAATCAATGATATTTCCTGAGCGTTTACTGCGCACGGCGCACTCCAGAGAGTGATTGAGAAGGTTTAATAGAATTAACGGGTGTGATTCCCTGCCCTCGAGAGATTTTGTAATCTAACAGGGGAGACGGAATGGAAAATAAATTACAGGGAGATGGAAGAAAGAAAACAGCATGAGCGCTTGAGTAAATGCTTCAGGGATGGGGTATATAAGATCTGTTCATAAGTGATAACAGAGTAATGGGATATATAGGATATGAGCATAAGTGATAAGGGAATTTGCAGTACTACGTACAGATGAGTTCTGAATAGCCAAGGAGGACGGGAGATAAGCAAGGGTGATTAGAAATTATTCTGGGGAGGTGTCTTAGAGGAACGGCGATTTCCCAAGGCCTTTGAAAATGGGGAGAGTTTGGCTCTTGGGGGTTTGAAAGGGCCGGGAAGAGGGCACAAGCAAGGGGTCAACAGCAGGAGAGAAGAGAATGAAGGGCAGTGAGTAGATTGTCTTCGGAAGAATATAGAGTGTGAGCTGGGGTGTGGAGGATAAGGAGTAGCGCTTAACCGATACCGTAAAAAGATAGGTAAAAGAAGAACCAGGGGAGAACTATAACAATAATAATAATGTTGGTACTCGTTAAGCGCTGACTATGTGCAGAGCACTGTTCTAAGCGCTGGGGTAGATTCGGGGAAATCAGGTCGTCCCACGTGGGGCTCACAGTCTTAATCCCCGTTTTACAGATGAGGGAACTGAGGCCCAGAGAAGTGAAGTGACTCGCCCACAGTCACCCAGCTGACGAGTGGCAGAGCCTGGATTCGAACCCATGACCTCTGACTCCCAAGCCCGGGCTCTTGCCACTGAGCCACGCCAGTAGCTAGTGTTTCCAGAGAGAAGAGTGGTCAGCAGTGCCACAGGTAGCCATGAAGTTGAGACAAATTAGGCCGGAGTCACCAGCGACCTCAGAGAGAGCAATCTCAGTGGACCCGAGGGGGATGAAATCAGATTGGAGAGCTAAGAAAGCGGTCGGAGGAGGAGAATGGAAGGAAGAGCGTACATGCAACCCGTTTGAGAGGTCTGGGACGGAAACGGGATGCCTAGTGGAAAGAGCATGGGCCTGAGAGTCAGAGGACCTGGATTCTAATTCTGCCTCTGCCAAATGCTTATTCAGGCCAGTCACTTAGCTTCTCTGTGCCTCATTCTCCTCGACGGTAAAATGGAGCTTCATTCCTATTACCTCCTACCTGGACTGTGAGGTCCGGGCGGGACAGCAGCTGTATCCAACCTGATAAACTTATATCTGACCCAGTACTTTGAACAGTGCAGGACATATACTAAGCACTTCACAAATGCCTTAAAAAATGGGACTAGTGAGATGAGGCAGTAGCTGAATGATACAACGGGGTCCAGAGAAGGATTCATTAATGCAGGGGAGATTTGGGTGTGTTTGAAGCGGAGGAGAAGGAGTCACCCAAGAGTACGTGCTTCGGGTCAGAGGTCATGGGTTCGACTCCCGGCTCTGCCACTCGTCAGCTGTGTGACCGTGGGCAAGTCACTTCACTTCTCTGTGCCTCAGTTACCTCCTCTGTGAAAAGGGGATTAACTGTGAGCCTCATGTGGGACAACCTGATTCCCCTGTATGTACCCCAGCGCTTAGAACAGTGCTCTGCACATAGTAAGCGCTTAACAAATACCGACATTATCATTATTACGGGGTTAAGGTGGCCATCGAGGAAGGAAGGGGAGTGGGTGAGGTGTTTTTAGATGGTGAGGAGAGAAGGCACTGGAAGCACAGCTGGAGGGGATAGATTTTGAAAGCAGGTGGGCCGTCCCCTGAGAGCCAGCTGAGAAGGATGAGCAAGTGGATAAATAAGTGGGAGGGGGGCAAGAGGGAGCTCACAGTAGGAGATTTTAGCCTCCTACCTTTTACTGTTGGTCAGAGACCTGTCTAGGGATAGTTGCTTGTGTTGTGAATTCCTGCTCTCAATGTCTACCAGGATACCGAGCGAAACACTGTTTCATTTTTTTGACCAGTTGTTGGATTATACAGTTTCCCCTGAGGACCTAACAGTGAAATGGGATTCACACTAAAGGCTTCCTGGAGATTTCACTGCATCAAAACCTCAGAAGAACGTTTGGCCTTCAGTCCTACTGTGGATTTACAAAATATTTCACAGAAAACAGCAGGGGTAAGTGAGGAAGCCTACACTATCACCTGTTTACTACTCAGCTTACTCGCTGTTGGGATTGTTTCACGGTGGTTACTCTGGAGTCAGTAACTGAGCTAAAACACCTGATTCTTTTTATCTTCCAAACTTTTTCAGTAGCAGACTTGGACTTCCAAAGAAGTTTAGGGTCAGTGGTCTTTTTAATGAATCCAGGATTGTTCATTCAGTTGTATTTACTGAGCACTTACGGTGTGCTAAGTGCTTGGAAAGGACAATTTGGCAACAGAGACAATCCTTACCCAACAACAGGCTCACAGTCTAGAAGGGGGAGACGGACAACAAAACAAGTATAGAGGCATCAATAGTATCAATAGAATTATAGGCATATATACATCATTAATAAATAGAATAATATATCATATCTCTGCTACTATTTTTCTGAAGGAGTTCAGCTCATCTTGTTCAAAGGATATAACAATGAGCAAGTTTCAGGAAGCTAAATCCTATCATCCGTCAATGATATTTATTGAGTACTTAGTGTGTGTGGAACACTATTCTGAGTGCTTGTCAGAATACGATAATAGTAACGATGTTGGTATTTCAGTGCTTACTATGTGCCGAGCACTGTTCTAAGCTCTCGATATAGCAGAATTGGCCATCAGCAGCTTATATCTGTTTTAAACTTCCAAACCTAAGCAGGGTGGTTTTAGATTTGCAAACTTTCCCATTTTTCAAAAGCTATTTTCCATCCCCAACTCCAGGTGATACACCCTGAAATAGTTGATCCATCATGTCTGAAGACAACCCAAGCACCGTTATACCACCTCAGTCCTCTCTGATGAAATTAGAAAATAAAATTCCAGTTTTGTATCAAAGCTCAGGGCCACAACCTTGAGGATCAAATATGGTAGTTATATTTCATTATTCGAGTCTGAGCTCAAAAATCCCCCCACCAGAAGCCTAATGCAGTACTAGTTTAAATGAAACACTGGTATTGCAAATGTCAGGGGATCAGAAACATGTTTTGTTAACTTAAGAAGATGAAACAAAGACTAGATCAGTGTGCGTGATGTGATCCACTAGAATTCAAGCGTTCATATTGGAATTGAGGTAATGACAACTCCTTTACATTATTATTCTCCCAATGGGAGGACCAGTGGAATTAAATACAATTATTTAAAAAGTATATCATCAGGGTCATTAATGTGCTTGCATGAAGACATATATATAAATCTTCCACAGGCTCTAAGTAGGATTCCATGGCTATGCATTTTGGATTTCCAAAATACCATTCTTTCACAAAAAAAACAGTGGCGATTTCTTCTAGATCCATTTTGGATAGAAGGGAAGATCTCTAAAACTGTCTCTACGCCCCCCCAAACCAGATTGCTGGAGATGATCAAACGGGAACATTTCCCTATTTCATTTCTATCCCCTGTACTTATGTCCCTATATCTATTTTTATTTGTATATGAATTTGTGTATATATTCCCAGCTATTTCATTGTCTGTACTACCGTATCCTCAGACTTCATTCTACTCCTACTATAAAATTGTTTATACTTATTTTCTGTCTGTCCACCCTGCTCCGTGGAAAGAGCCTGGGCTTCGGAGTCAGAGGTCTTGGGTTCGATTCCAGGCTCTGCCACTTGTCAGCCGTGTGACCGTGGGCAAGTCACTTCACTTCTCTGGGCCTCAGTGACCTCATCTGTAAAATGGGGATTAACTGTGAGCCTCACGTGGGACAACCTGTTGACCCTGTATCTACCCCAGTGCTTAGAACAGTGCTCTGCACATAGTAAGCGCTTAACAAATACCCACATTGTTATTTAGATTTTAAGCTCCTGGAGGGCAGCGGTTGAGGAGTCATGCTTCTCTTCTGTGCTCATGCGCTCCCAGTGGTGTTCAATACTTGACCGCCAATCCTCAGGGAATAATACTTATCGAGAGCCTACTGAGTACCTACTTTGAGCACTACACCAATATTTGGGAGAATCCATTTATGCATTTAAAATGACAATGATGTTGAAATCAATCATATGAGTGCTTACTGTGTACTAAGCACTTAGGAAAGTCTAGTTCAACGGAGTCCCTGCCCACAAGGAAATGATGGTCTCGAGGAAGAGGCAGACGTTGACATAAATTACAGAAATGGACATAAGTGCCGTAAGCCCGTCCCTCTAGACTGTGAGCCCATTATGGGCAGGGATCGTCTCTCTTTATTGCCGTATTGGACTTTCCAGGTGTTCGGCACGGTGCTCTGCACCCAGTAAGTGCTCCATAAATACGACTGAATGAATGCTCTGGGGCTGGGACAGGGGCCGAATATAGGGCGCAAGGCAGGACAGGAGATCACTCTCCCCTCCTGCAAATAAAACAAAGAAAGAAAGCAAACCAACTTCAAAACCTTATTAAAAGCACATTTCCTCCAGAGGCCTTCCCTGACTAAGCCCCCCTTTCCTCTTCTCCTACTCCCTTTGGCATTGCCCTTATACTTGGATTTGCTCCCTTTATTCAGTCCTCCCTCAGCCCCACAGCACTTATGTACAGATCTGTAATTCATTTATTTAGAATAATATCTGACTCCCCCTCTAGACTCTAAGCTAGTGACGGGCAGGGAACCTGTCTACCAACTCTATTACGTTGTTATACCGTAGCCTCCCAAATGCTCAGTCCAGTGTTCTGTGTGCAGCAAACACTCAATAAATATGATTGATTTATTGCTATTGTTCTTGTCTGTCCGTCTCCCCCGGACTGTAATCCCGTCAAAGGGCAGGGGCTGTCTCTATCTGTTAGCGATCTGTACCTTCCAAGCGCTTAGTACAGTGCTCTGCACATAGTAAGCGCTCTATAAATACTATTGAATGAATGAATGATTGATCCCTTTGGAAAGTTTTGGCTCTAGTAGGTATTTTTGCCCTGGCTAAGGAAAATTTGACAAAACTGCTCAGATTTTTCCAACCAAATTAACAGAAGAAAAGACAGTTCAGGTAAAATGTTAAGTTGCACCTTAACGTGGTTGTCTCAATGCAGACATGGCCTCATATTCAAATGATTGTGACTTTTTTTTTTCCCCAAGGGCCAAGAGAGGATTTTGGCAGTTGAGGGGTGGCTAATCACTGTGCCTTCCTAGTAAGCTATGAATTAGAATAGAAATCCCTCTGCATAAATAACATAAAACAAGTTCCAAGCATAGGCTGTAAGTTTCTCTGACAAATTAGCATCTCGACTTTTACTTGTCCCTACTCCTGAACCTCAAATCTATTAGGAACTGCAAACATAGATCCGTGCTCCTACAAAGGGAATATCCAGCTTTACGGGCAGGGAATGTGTCTGTTAATTCTGTTGTGTTGTGCTCTACCAAGTGTTTAGTACAGTGCTCTGCACAAAGTAAGCATTCAGTAAAGACCATTGACTGATTCGTTCCCTGTACACAACAGGGGCAGGCTGCTGTAGCGGTTGTAATATGTTATTTATTGACTGCCCCTAGGTGCTAAGCACTTGTGAAGAACAAAACAAAGGAGTGATCCATTCCATGATCACAAGGAGTTTGCACTCTTTTAAGGGAGACATAAAAATAGGTACAAATAAGGATACTCAAAGATAGGAGGTGAATATACAACTGAATAGCATATAATAATAATGTTGGTATATGTTAAACGCTTACTATGTGCAGAGCACTGTTCCAAGCGCTGGGGTAGACACAGGGGAATCGGGTTGTCCCACGTGGGGCTCCCAGTCTTAATCCCCATTTTACAGGTGAGGTCACTGAGGCCCAGAGAAGTGAAGTGACTTGCCCACAGTCACACAGCTGACGAGTGGCAGAGTTGGGATTCGAACCCATGACCTCTGACTCCCAAGCCCGGGCTCTTTCCACTGAGCTATGCAGCATATATACAAAAGTGCTCTTCTCTGACACTTCTTGCCTGCTATGTGACTTGGGACAAGACACTTCTCTTTGCCTCAATTTCTCCATCTGTAAAATAGGGACAAAATAACTGTTTTCCCTTCCTCTTTGACTGCGAGCCTTATGTGGGACAGGGACTGTCTGAACTGGCGATTTTATCTACCCCAGTGCTTAGTCCAATGCTCGGCACATAGTAAAGACTGAATAAACACCCTCAGTATCATTAATTGCTCATCTTCCTCCCCAGGAAGAAACCTTCGTTCTAGGACAGAATGGTAGAACTCAATCATCAGAACTGTTTAAGCGATCACATTCTTTTTCTAACTTTACTTGGATTTTAATGTAATAGCTTCAAGTCCCGCTTGCAAGAGTGTTTCTCTACTCATTAATCATTTTAAAAAAACAACAAGGAAAATAACATCAGATTTTATTGTCAGAACATACTGAGCAACACTTCTACTAAGTAGAACAACTGAAAATAAATGAAACATCTGAAAATAAATCACAGACCTATTATAAATCATGTATATTAAACACTAACTTTAATAAAAAGGCTCATTACTAACCAGCTTAGTGGGGCTGGCCACCGAACCAATTTTCATCCCATCATCAATTTTCTGGGGCCTATAATAGCATCAGTGGAGCTACATTTCACTGTTAAGGCCAAGTGAAGCTAAGACTTATTCAATCATTCGAACGGGCCAAATGAACGGAACAGGCGAGCATGATCGTTTAATTGGAGTGGTTGATTTTGTCTTGCTAATCCTAAAAAAGAGAAGAGTGGCATAATGAAACACTCGAGAATGATCCATTGTTTAATTAAGTGTTGCATGAGCCCATCTATCCATCCTTCTCTCCCCCCTACCTCAGAGGGAATGCTTGGTCTCCAGGCTCCATTTTGGCTTGCCCCCTTCTAGGTGAATTGAAGGGGTCAGTCCCTCTCGCAGGAATGACAGAATGGCTTAACGGTAACAGAAGGACGCTATTTGGCTGCTGAGAAGTAATAATACTGTTGGTATCTGTTAAGCGCTTACTGTGTGCAGAGCACTGTTCTAAGCGCTGGGGTAGGCACAGGGGAATCAGGTTGTCCCACGTGGGGCTCACAGTCTTCATCCCCATTTTACAGATGAGGTAACTGAGGCACAGTGAAGTGACTTGCCCAGAGTCACCCAGCCGACAAGTGGCGGAGCCGGGATTTGAACCCACGACCTCTGACTCCAGAGCCCGTGCTCTTTCCACTGAGCCACGCTGCTTCTCGTGTGGCTTAGTTCTTAGTACTTAGTGCTAAGTCGTGCGGCTTAGCAGATAGACCGCGGGCCTGGGAGTCCGAAAGACCTGGGTTCTAATCCCAGCTCTGCCACGTGTCTGCCGTGTGACCTGGGGCAAGGCACTTAACTACCCTGGGCCTCTGTTGCCTCCATCTGTAAAATGGGGATTAAGAGGGAGAGTCGCGTGTGCCACAGTGACTGTGTCCGGCCTGATTAACTTGTATCTACCCCTCCCCTTAGAAGGGTGCTTGGTACATAGAAAGTGCTTAACGAGCACCGTTTCCTCCTCTTCCTCCTGGCTCTTCATGTACACAAAAGGGCGAACTCCTCGAGGGTAAGGAACGGGTTCCTTCTTTCTGTTGTACTTTCCCTAAAAAAAGAGAGAGAACACATGCTCAGGTTGATCCTTTTTTTTCCCCCTCTAAATGTATATTGCGATTATATGCCACGGTGGTACTTTATATGTGAGATTGCTCCTGATGATCAACCAATTGTATATATTGAAGGCTTACTGTGTGCAGAGCACTTTACTAAAGTTTTTGTGTAAGTGCAATATAACAGAATTGGTAGACACATTCCCTGCCCACAGCAAGCTTTCAGGCTTGAGGGGAAGGCAGATCATACCTATTCGTGACTGATTTTACCAAGGCGCTGTGGGGCTCTGGGTTGGTGACGATGGCATCATTTCTGAATATTTTACATTTCCCGCTGGTAGGGATGATTGGCTTTCCAAAAGCCCCACTCTCTCCACTGCCCTGGCAGCCCGGCATCAAAACGAGCAAGATGGTTAGCATCAGTTAGGCATGAAACGGAAGCACTTCTCATAATAATAGCATTGATAATAATTACGGTACTTGTTAAGCTTTTACTATGTGCCAAGCACTATTCTTAGCGTTGGGATACAAGTTAATCAGGTTGGACACAGTCCCCGTCCCCCACGGGGCTCATGCTCTTAATCTCCATTTTACAGATGAGGTAAGTGAGACCCAGAGAAGTTAAGTGACTTGCCCAAGGTCACACAGCAGACACCGACTTGAGATTCTGAACTCCACTGACCTCAGAAATTTAGTCATTGCTTCTGAATAAACTGAATTTCATCTGCGGTAAAAGTAGATAATCCACCTGCAATACAAAACTACTAAGAGTGATGAAATCAAGATAGAGAGATCCTTAAACCTGTGGCAGACACTTTTCTCGCACACCAATATGCCTAAGGTGTCCTAGAATCAATATCTCATTCCAGAGCATTTCAACCCACTTTGAAAACAGAAACCAAAATTACCCATTCTGATTTAATGGTGTAAAATTGTGCTTTACCAGCCGATCGGGTGGTCGACCATCCGGTTTGGGGGATGGGGGGAGGATTTGTGTATGTGGTTTTTTTGGTGAGTGTGTGTTCTTTATGGTTTTTAAGCAACTTACTACAAGCCAAGCACTGTTCTAAGCTCTGGGGGGAAATACAGGTTAATCAGGTTCATTCATTCAATCGTATTTATTGAACGCTTACTGTGTGCAGTGCTTGGAATGTACAATTCAGCAGCAGATAGAGACAATCCCTGCCCAACAACGGGTTCACAGTCTGAAAGCGGGGAGACAGCAAAACAAAACAAGTAGGCATCAATACCATCAAAATAGATAACTGGAATCATAGATACACATCATTAATAAAATAGAGAAATAATATACAAATATACACCAGTGCTGTGGGGAGGGGAAGGAGATAGAGCAGAGGGAGGGAGGAGGGGAGAAGGAGCAGAGGGAAAGGGACGCCTCCGTCTGGGAAGACCTCCTGGAGGAGGTGACCTCTCGGTAGGGCTTTGAAGAGGGGAAGAGTTAGTTTGGCAGATGTGAGGAGGGAGGGCATTCCTGGACAGGGGTAGGACGTGGGCCAGGGGTCGACGGCACGGCCGAGAACGAGGCACCGTGAGGACGTTAGGGGCGGAGGAGCAGAGTATATGGGGTGGGCTGGAGGAGAGAAGGGAGGATAGGGAGAAGGGGGCAAGGGGATGGAGAGCGTTGAAGCCAAGAGTGAGGAGTTTTTGCTTCATGCGAAGGTTGGAGGTTTCTGAGGAGGAGAGTGACGTGCCCAGAACATTTCTGTGGAAAGATAATTTGGGCAGCGGAGTGAAGTATAGAATGAAGAGGGGAGAGACAGGAGGATGGGAGATGAGATCCCATCAGAACAGATCAGGTTGACCCATAGGGAGCTCACAATCTTATTCCTCATTTTACAGATGCAGTAAGTGAGGTCCAGAGAAGTTGTGATTTGCCACAAGGTCACCCAAGGAGATGAGATTAGAACCCAGCTTATTCCCAGGCTTGTGTTGTATCCACTGGGTTGTTTTATGGCCTGGTTTTGTCTCTTTTAGTCTGGTTATCAGGTAGCCTGACCCTGCTGTGGAACCAAATGCTTTCATATCTGTTTGTAAAATTTTCCAGCACTGATCCTCTCTGGGGTTGCTGGTGCCTGGATTCGTGGCTCCAACCCTGGCATTTGTATTCCTAGGACTTAGAGGAAACTTCCATGACCCAGGAGCAAGTTGGGAAATCAGGAATCCTCTCTGGGGAAAAATATCCCCAGATCTGACAAAAGTGACTCCATATGACATAAGAGATGACATCTCAATGTGCTGCCTCTTTGGCAGGATGACATCATGCCGATGCGCTGCGTATCCAGCAAAAAGACACGCGTAATTTCCTCAGCGGGAATTTACCAGGACCGTCACCGGAGCGTTGGTATTCCTGATACCCGGTCTTGAAGGGGATGGATCCAGGACTGGTAGAACTGACCACTGCTAGCCAGGTCATCAGCTCAAGCCAGACCTAATTGTTTCAGACTAATAAAGACATCCGTCCCCTCAGCATGGAAAGATACCAGCAGCCCCCGCCTCGCATTCAGAACCCAGCTGTCAGGTTTGGTTCCAGATGGAGGCCTTACTGACTGGGGCCAGCTTTGAAGCGCTGATCAAATCCGGTCTTCCTCCTAAGGACTCATTAATACCAATTATGGTCTTTGATTAATCCTGAGCTTGACAAGCAGCCGGCTTCAAGCCTTCACTCCAGACATAAATTTACAACAGGAGGTTAGGATAATCGATAGCTGGGACAGAGCTTTGTCAGAAACAGGATTTGCCAAAAAAGTTTGCGCAACTCAGCCTACGGCACATAATCCATCAAAGAAACCTTCAAGACATAAACCTCGGTCACCTCTCGTTAATCTCCCCTTCCTCTTCTGAAGGAAAGACGGAGTAGCACTGGGTCCCGAGGAGATGTCGGAGAGGCTTTCTAAGGAAGGCGACCCTGACATACCCAATCAGTTGGTCAATGATATTTATTGAGCGCTCACTTTGTGCAGAGCACTGGACTAAGCTCTTGGGAGAGTGGGTGGAAATGATACCTGCTCTCAAAGACCTTACAGTCTAACAGGAGAGAGAGACGTTAAAATCAAATTACAGGTAGGGGAACCAACTGAATGTCAAGTTAAGAAGGTGAGGATTAAATCTTTAGGATTTAGGGCACGGGGAAGACAGAACACAGGGAAAATAGGATGGATTGGGGGGAAGAACTTTATCTGGGACGGCTTCCTAGAGGAGATAATAATGTTGGTATTTGTTAAGAGCTTACTATGTGCAGGGCACCGTTCTAAGCGCTGGGGTAGATACAGGGTCATCAGGTTGGCCCCCGTGAGGCTCGCAGTTAATCCCCATTTTAGAGATGAGGTAACTGAGGCACAGAGAAGTGAAGTGACTCGTCCACAGTCACCCAGCTGACAGGCGGCCGAGCCGGAATTCGAACCCATGACCTCTGACTCCCAAGCCCAGGCTCTTTCCACTGAGCCACGCTGCTTCCAGGAGGGTTTTGAAAGTGGGGGAGAGTGCTGGTCTGTCAGATATGTAGGGGACGGGGATTCCAGACTCGAGGGCGGGTGCGAGCAGAGGGTCAAATGTTGGGAGAGGCAAGAGCGGCTGACTGAGAAAACGTGCCTCACAATGATCATGGACTGCATATTTGAAGTATGTTACATTATCTGGGTTGTAACAGTTTTCCCCAAGACTGTTCCAGCTACTGGAATAGAGTCTCAATTCAAATTTTACTAAGAAAGATGGAGTCCGCTTTTGCAAATGATAGATGAGCCTGAAGCTTAAGGATGGAGAATCTATGCCAAGGAATTGATTCTAATGCTAGTGGTTGGTGCAGAATCCCCCTGCGCTCATTCTTTTGTCACCTTCCCACACTGGATCATTAGGTGCAGCAAGCCAGGAGGTGGGCAAAGATGTGCAAATTGGGGAGGACACAAACACACATTCGCCTGTTTAGGGTCTACGTTCAATAGCGTGGCTCGGTGGAAAAGAGCCTGGGCTTCAGAGTCAGAGGTCTTGAGTTCGATTCCCGGCTCTGCCACTTGTCAGCGGTGTGACTGTGGGCAAGTGGCTTCGCTTCCCTGTGCCTCTGTTCCCTCATCTGTAAAATGGGGATTAACTGTGAGCCTCACGGGGGACCACCTGATGACCCTGTATCTACCCCAGCGCTTAGAACAGTGCTCCGCACGTAGTAAGCGCTTAACAAATACCAACATTCTTAGTAGTAGTAGTATTTATTGAGCACTTACTATGTGCAGAGCACTGTACTAAGCGCTCGGAATGAACAGTTCGGCAACTGATAGAGACGATCCCTGCCCGTTGACGGGCTTACGGTCTAATTGAGTGCTAAGCATTTAGAACAGTGCTCTGCGTTAATTAAATCAATGTTATTGAGTGCTTACTGTGTGCTGAGCACTGTACTAAGCTCTTGGGAGAGTATAATGCAACAGTAAACAGATATTTCCTGCCCCCAACAAGCTTACAGCCTAGAGGGGGAGGCAGACATTACTGGAAATAAATTACCGATACGTACTTAAGTACTGTGTCACCGAGGGCCTGTAAACTCATTAAATGTAGACTGTAAGCTTCTTATGGGCAGAGGACGAGTCTATTTCTGTGGTATTCTCCCAAGCGCTTAGTTCAGTGCTCTGTACATAGGGTTCAATATACACCCTTGATTGAGGGAGGGGAGAATAAGGGTGAAAATCTAAGTGCAGGGGTATTGCAGAAGGGAGAAGCAAAAGTGGAAATGGGGGTTTAGTCAGAGAAGTTGGGCAAGTCACTTCACTTCTCGGTGCCTCAGTGACCTCATCTGTAAAATGGGGATCAAGACTGTGAGCCCCACGTGGGACGACCTGATTCCCCTGTGTCTACCCCAGCGCTTAGAACAGTGCTCGACACGTAGTAAGCGCTTAACAAATACCAACATTATTATTATCGGAAGGCTTCTTGGAGTGTGTTTAAGGTGGAGAGACTAATTGTGTGTTAAGCATGGAGAGGGAGGGCGTCCCAGGCCAGAGGCAGGACGGGGTGAGGGTTCGGCAGCGAGATAGATGAGATCGAGGTACAGTAGGTAGGTCGGCGTTAGAGGAAAGACCTGTTAATACATCCACCCATAAGCTTACATGCTCACAAAATCACGGGCACGTGCACACGAGTGCAATCACGTGCACAGTACACTCTCACGTAAGCAGCATCAAGCACAGGCTCCTTCCTGCTCGTGACGCCGTGAGAATCAGGAACAGGAATAGTGGAGTCTTAGAGGAGAGATTTGGGTGAAGAGCAATACCGGGAGAGTATTGGAAGCGGGAGAAAAAGGGGATGGGGGGTGGGGGGGAAGCAGCGTGGCTTAGTGGGTAGAGCATGGGCCTGGGAGTCAGAAGGACCTGGGTTCCAATCCCAGCTCTGTCACCTGTGACCCTGAACTGGTTACTTCACGGGGCCTCAGTTACCTCAGCTGTAAAATGGGAATCAAGGGTGTGCGCCCCATGTGGGACATGGACCGTGTCCAACCGAATTAACTTGTATCTACCCCAGCACCTAGAACAGAGTTTGGCACATAATAAGGGCTTAACAAGTACTGTAATTATCATTATTATTATTATCATTATTAGAAGTCTCAAGTATTGGAAGGTTGTCAGAAATGAACTAGGGTGAGGTGAGCTGCAGGCTTCCTCAACTAGTGTGCTACTCCGCACATCCCGGAGCCAAGTGGCCTTGAATCCGCTCGGAAATCCTCCTCCCCTTCTCTCCTCTTCTCCTTCCTGCTTCTCCTATTTCTTTTGAAATACTAGCACTGAGTGGTTCAGCGGACTCCCCCGGTTCCCATCCATCAAACCACGCCATACGTTCATGTCAGTCAGGGGGCGGAAATCGGCTCCTGGCAGCGGATAGAATCACATACGGTGTTCTCCGTGCTCCGAGTCTTTCTATCTGCAGATGGAGAAATTCACCTATATGTGGCTGGAAAGGCCAATGTAAGATCATCTATCTTGGTTCCATCTTGGGCGCACACAAAAATTGTGCTTCGCTGGGCTGACGTGTCAATCGTTGGCAGGTACTTTTTTTTACGCTATTCGGTAAGTGTTTACTATGTGCCGGGCACTGTACTAAGCAGTGGAGTGGATACAAGCTAAACAGGTTGGACACAGTCCAACTTCTCACATCCTGGCACTGTTTTCCCTTTTGGCCCGTTGTCTTCTGATCCTTTTGGAATTTCCATTCCCAAAAGACGTTTCCTTTCCCGAGGCAGTACGCCGTGGGAGTCTGCCTTTTTTTCACGGTATTTGAAGTGCTTACTGTGTGCTCAAATCACCGGGCAGATTCAAGATAATCAAGTCGGACATAGTTCCGTTCCCACATGGGGCTCCCAGTCTTAAGCCCCTTTTTACCGATGAGGTAAACCGAAGGCCCAGAGGAGTTAAGTGACTTGTCCAAGGTCACAAAGCAGGTGGTGGAGCTGAGACGAGAACCCAGGTTCCAGGCCCGTGCTCTTTGCGCTAGGCCCCGCTGCTTCTCGGTGTGCTTGAGGAAGTTGTCTCACGTTTTGGGGGCGTGATGCAGTGTCACCTGGCACTGCTTACATGCACCTAGTCCTCCTACAATAAAGGTACTTGCAAAACTCTGGGCTACAGAAAAGTCACGTCGTAGTCAGACCGTAGTATTTATTGAGCGCTTACTATGTGCGGAGCTCTGTCCTAAGCAGCGGAGAGAGTGTAATATAACAATAAACGGTCCCATTCCCTGCCCACAGTGAGCTTACAAACTAGAGGGGGAGGCAGGCATTAATAGAAATAAATAAATTAAAGATATGGAAATAAGCGCGGGTCAGAGAGACAGAGAAGGGAGAGGGAGAAGAGGAAAGGAGGACTAAGGGAAGGCCTCTTTGGAAGAGATTTGCGGTCAGAAAGGCTTCAAAGAGGGAGAGAGTGATTCCCTGGTGTCCTACACCACATACACATCAAACACCATTTCTCCCGACATCACGTTGCCGATATCCGGACAGGCGCATGTCATCAGTCAAATCCCGCCCCATTTCCCAGTTACATTCTATCCAAAACATGCAGTGAGTGAATCCTGAACGTTTTTTCTATCCTCTGGCCTCTCATCTGGACTAATTTCAGCTGACCATAGAGCAGCTGTTCGTATTCTACAGTCACCCTACGCACAGGTAACGGGGTAGGCTCACCTCTTCCAAGAGGCCTTCCCAGACTACGCCCCTCCCTTTTCCTCAGTTCCCCCTCCCCTCCACATCACCCCAACTCTCTCCCTTTGATCTACCCCCTCTCCCCCCGCCACAGCACTTACGTACCAATCTATAATCCTATTGATGCCTGTGGACTTGTTTTGATGTGTACATCTATAATTCTACTTATATTGATGCCTGTTTACTTGTTTTGATGTCTGGCTCATTCTAGACTGTAAGCCTGGTTTGGGCAGGGATTGTCTATTGCTGAATTGTACTTTCCAAGCGCTTAGTACAGTGCTCTGCACACAGTAAGCGCTCAGTGAATATGACTGAATGGATGAATGCAGCCGTGACTTAATGGAAAGATGCTGGGCCGGGGAGTCGGAGGTTACGGATTCTAATTCCAGCTCCGCCACTTATCAGCTGTGTGACTTTGGACGAGTCACTTCACCTCTCTGTGCCTCAGTTACCTCATCTGTAAAATGGGGATTAAGACTGCGAGCCCCATGCGGGACAACCTAATTCCCCTGTGTCTACCCCAGCGCTTAGAGCAGTGCTTGGCACATAGTAAGCGATTAACAAATACCACCATCGTCATCATCATCTTTGCCGGCACCTTTGAAGTAAAGCACGGCTGTGTCTATGCCCCTCTAACCTCTTCTTAACCTCTGAGCAAAATATTCTCGCAATCCGCTAAGAAACCCTTTCAACTCAACAGACTACAAGCGATACTGAAAGGTTTTTGAGTCCTGAAATCACTAAACACTGATAATAATGATAATGGCTGTGCTCTTAGACCATCTACACAAGAAAACATGCAGATGAATTGCTTTCCAGAGAAATCACTGGGCTTCGGATGGACAATAAGCCTCAAGAGAACCAAACCCTTTATAAATAAAATAATTTTATTGATAACACAAGTCAGCGTTGTCCCTGAATTCTATTACCTAGACGGTACGCCATCCGATGACAAGTAGGAAACAATAAAAAGTCAGCTTGAATTTTGGGAGACAAAGCTTAATTTGCAATAAGGAAGCAAGGGGCAGGGAATGTGTCTACCAGCTCTACTGTATTGCACTCTCCCTAGCACTTAGTGCTCTGCGCAGAGTAAATGCTCAGTAAATACCATGGATTGATTCGCACCTAAATTATCTATAAAGTACCATGAAGTCCGAGTTGTTAAATGGCCATAAGACCGGCCCTTCCCTCAGAAGACACAACAGACACGTAAGCGGTTTTGACTGTTACCTATAAGCCGTCTCATCTATCTACCTAATGTATAGATCCCGGGCCTGGGAGTCAAAAGGACCTAGGTTCTAATTCCAGCTCCACCACTTGTGTACCCTTGGGCAAGTCACTTGATTTCTCTGGGCCTCATTTACCTCATCTGTAAGATGGGGATTAAGACTGCGAGCCCCGTATGAAACATGCACTGTGTCCAAATGGATTAGCTTGTAACTTGTCCAGTACTTAGCACCATTTTAAAAGAAGAAAGGGAGAGAGAGAAAAGGGTTCACTGGAGCAGGCAAAATAAAATCAAGGATTTAAAAACACGGTGAAGAAAGGTGACCCAGCAAGGGTTTGTCGGAAGGTCCCTACAGCAGGTAGAGGTAACTGGGAGAGGAGTCATTCTCCTCGAGCCAAGTTTTCAACACTGAGGGGCAGTTGAGGAGACAGAGGCAGACTGTGTAATGGGCAAACACTCCAGGGCAACAGAGCACACAAGCCAGGAGGAGGTTGTTTGGAGTTTGTGGGTGTGTGGTTTTTTAAAGGGTACTTTTTAAACACTTTGTGCCAAGCACTGGGATAGATAAGAATACTAAATGTGGGATTTGTCAGATGCCTATTATGTCACAGACACTGGGGTAGGTACGAGTCGATCAGGTCCCACATGGGGCTCACAGTCTAAGAAGGAGGGAAAACGGGTACAAGAGAATCGGGTTGGACACGGCCCATCTCTCGCATGGGGCTCACAGTCTTAATCTCCATTGGACAGATGAGGTAACTGAGGCAAAGAGAGGTGAAGAGACTCGTCCCAGGTCACACAGCAGCCAGGTGGAGGCGTCAGGATTAGAATCCATGCCCTCTGACTCCCACTGCCGCTGCCGTTGATCATATATCGGTCTTTTTAGCCTCCCTGTAAAGTTCAGATATGAAAGATGTGTCGGGGAGTGGGGAGGTGAATCCCAGCTACCCTCAAATGCATCCAAGCTCAAGACTCCAGAGTCAGCAGTGTTGAGGAGTGCTACTTATTCTCTCCACCCTATTCTGTTCCCCCTACAATCTCCTGGACAGAGCTGGACCCAGAAATCCTCAGGAAAGAAGCCTAATAATAATAGACGGCGTCTGTTAAGCGCTTACTACGTGCGAAGCGCCGTTCTAAGCGCTGGCCTAGTGAGAAGAGCACGAGACGATCAGGAGATGTGGTTTCCAATCCCAGCTCTTTCCCTTGCCTGCTCTCTGACCTTGGGCAAATCCCTTAACTTCTCTCTGTCTCAGTCCCGGCTCCACCACTCGTCTGCTGTGTGACCTCGGGCAAGTCGCTTCACTTCTCTGAGCCTCAGTGACCTCATCTGTAAAATGGGGATTTAGACGGTGAGCTCACGTGGAACAGGCACTGCGCTCGACCCAATTTCCTTGCATCCACCCCAGCGCTTCCTACTATGCCTGGAACAAAGTAAGCTCTTGACAGATACTATTATTATTATTATCGTCATTGTTAAGATGCAAATGAAGTACTAGTTCTCCCTCCTTCTTTGACGGTAAACTCCATTATGGGACAGGAACTGTGCCTTATCTGATTATCTTATATCTACCTCAGTGTTCAACAGAGCACTTAGCACGCAGTCGTCCGCAAATGCCCTCGAGTCACTTCCAACCCATAGGGACTTCCTGGAGACAGCCTCTTCGGAATGTCGCATTTTTCTGTCATAAAGTGGTTCCGGTATGTGTAGCCAGGGAGCTTTCCTGGTAAAGATCCGGAAGTGGTTTACCATTTATGCCTTCCGTGCAGTAAAAATTTCGCATCTCTGCCGTTGTCTTTGATCAACGGTTTGATCCCTCGATCATCTGCCTTAGAACCTTGCCGCGGCTGCCCAGCCCAGCGAGTCAACTTGGATTCTTCGGCTCAGACCTTTCCGATGGAGGTAGCCTTATGTGGCAAAGTTCTAAGCTTCATCGGCGTACACGGACTCTCCTGCCATAATACGGCATCAATCCATGGAGGCACTAAAATACCCCAATTATTTAACATCTCCGTGCCTCGGTTTCCTTAACTGTAAAATGTCGATTCAGTACCCGTTCTCCCTCTCCATGTGCGCCCCGTACGGAACGGGGTCTTTCTCTGACCTGCTTATCTTGTATCTATCCCAGGTGCAACAGATTGTTCGGCTCCTAGTCACTGCCTAACAAATATCGCAGTCGTTATTATCTGAAAAGGTTCTGTGGCTCCCTACGTGCAATCTACGTTTTGACAACGGGCCTGAGGACAGAGCTGGGTTAAGGAATGAAAAGAAGTTGAGTGAGAGGTGACTGAGGGGCGAGGGTACTGTTTTTTATGCCTCTGCCTTCAATTACCGATTTATTGTCTGGGGAATTCTCGTCAGGGGAGAACTCTCTGGGCAGTGAATAGGATCCATTTCTATTTGTTCCAGGGAGGAGTGGAGGAGTTTGGTTCGCTTTCCTGGACGATCACCGTAAGTGGTCTCAGGATGAATGTTGCTGCTCACTGCGGCAGAGGGATAAGCGGCAAATTAAAAGACAAATATAAGCATGGCACTCATCCAGCTGTCCCCAGGGGCTCCCCGGTGTTCTGTGCTGCCTGTTTGATCTCTGCAGGGCTTGATCCACCTGGTCCATCTTAGGAAGTGTTGTGACGGGCCCGGGGAAGAGTGATTTGGGTCTCACCGCTGGTCCGGGTTAGATTTCCCTCCTGAAGTTGGTAGGCCCTTTCACGGGGCCGGGATGTGGAATAAGTTGGTGCCTCCGCTAATAACTTACTCACTGTACCTACGTCTCGTCTATCGCGCTGCCGACCTCTCTCCCACCTCCTGCCTCTGGCCTGGAACGCCCTCCCTCCTCAAATCCCACAGACAATTACTCTGGCCACCTTCGAAGCCTTATTTAAGGCACATCTCCAAGAGCCCTTCCCTAATCCCTCATTTTCTCTCGTCCCATCCCCTTCTAGATCATCTTGATTTTTCTCCCTTTATTTTCTCCCCTCCACCCAGCCCCACAGCACTTAGGTAGATACCGATAATTTCATCGATATTAATGTCTTTCTACACCCCCAAAAATTGTAAGCTCACTGTGGTCAGGGAACGTGTCCACCGACTCTGTGAAACTGTTTAATCTCCCAAGCGCTAAATACAGTGCCGTGCGTCCAGTAAGCGTTGGATAAATTATTGATTGATTGAACCAGGGATCAGTGAGTGAAGTGTTGAGGGAAGAGGGTTTAACAGAGCCTTGGAACATTAAATCTCTGGGGAAGGGGCATTTCTTTTCTGATGGCATTAGTTAAGCACTTACTTGTACCAGGCACTGTACTAAGCGCTGGAGTAGATGAATTCTAATGAGATGGGACACAGTCCATGTCCTACGTGGGGCTCACGGTTTTAATCCTCATTTTCCAGATGAGGTAATTGAGGCCCAGGGAAATGAAGTGACTTGCCCACAGACACACAACAGACAAGTAGCGGAGCCGGAATTAGAACGCAGGTGCCCTGACTCCCAGGCCAATGCTCTGTCCACATCATGTGGGCTGAGAAGTTAATTAGCTGTATTGAGCGCACTCTGCTAAGGGCTGGGGTGGATATAATAAAAATAATGTTGGTATTTGTTAAGCGCTTACTATGTGCAGAGCACTGATCTAAGCACTGGGGGAGAGACAGGGTGATCAGGTCGTCCCGCGTGGGGCTCACAGTTAATCCCCACTTTACAGATGAGGGAACTGAGGCACAGAGAAGTGAAGTGACTTGCCCACAGTCACACAGCTGTCAAGTGGCAGGGCCGGGAGTCGAACTCATGACCTCTGACTCCGAAGCCCAGGCTCTTTCCACTGAGCCATGGATATGAGGTAAACAGTTCAGAAATTGACCCGACCTGAGTGGGGACGCACAATTTTTATGAGCGAAGAAGGAAACATGGAAAAGATAAAGAAATGTCTGATGATGAGACCACTTAGTTGGATGAACAATACTAGGAGAGTCAGTACCACGTTCCCCAGTCCTTTGGGGAAGGTCAGATGTTTCTGGAAAACTGCTCATAGGTGGTGGGGAGGGAGTGGTGGGACTGTAATCCATTCATCCAATCATATTGAGCGCTTTCTGTGTGCAAAGCACTGTATTAAGTGTTTGGGAGAGTACAATATAACAGACACATTCTCTGCCCACAGCGAGCTTATAGTCTAGAGATGAGCTTTTAGTCTAGCATCCCACCGTGATGGATTGCAGACAGTAAACTCATCCTCTGAACTGTAAATTCACCGTGGGCAGGGAATATGTTTATCAACTCTGTTGTACTGTCCCAAGCGCTTAGTACAGTGCTCTGCACACAGTAAGTGCTCAACAAATACTACTGATTGACAATATAGGGGAGGCTGCTTTGAGCATACGAGGCTCCCAGAGCTCACAGTGTCAGTGTGGCCCATGAGTCCTGTTCGATCGAGCTATCAGTAATGGTATTTGTTAAGCGCTTACTATGTGCCAAGCAGTGTTCTAAACGCTAGGGTAGGTACAAGGTAATCGGGTGGTCCCATGTGGACCTCACAGTCTTTATCGCCCATTTTACAGAGGAGGTGACTGAGGCACAGAGAAATTAAGTGACTCGCCCGGAGTCGCGCAACTCACAAGTGGCAGGGTCGGGATCAGAACCCATAACCTCTGACTCCCCAGCCCTCGCTCTTTCCACTAAGCCATGTATTGAACCCTTGCTATGAGCAGAGATCCCTCTTAGAGTCGCACCTGGAGTGTTTTTAATGTTCTACCGGTCTCTTCTATGGGAGGGGGAGTCAAGCAGAAGAATTCCCATTCCTAACTTGGGCAGTGGCTAGCGAGTGGAAGGCCGTCTGCCAAAAGTCAGAACTCACCGGTGCTGGGCGGCAGCGGCACGGGAGAGAGTCGAGGGTGGAGACTCAAGTTTAAATTATCCCGGCTCTGCCACTTGTCAGCTGCGTGACCGTGGGCAGGTCACTTCACTTCTCTGGGCCTCCGTGACCTCACCTGTAAAATGGGGAGGAAGACCGTGAGCCTCACGTGGGACAACCTGACGACCCTGTATCTCCCCCAGCGCTTGGAACAGCGCTCTGCACATAGTAAGCGCTTAACAGATACCGACATTATTATTATTACTGTGCGAAAGGGAGCAATGGTCAACCACAGCCATACCTTTAAGAAGAAAACTCTCTGGATCCACTGCCAAAAGGATTGCAGACTGAGGTGGGGCGTTCTGGGAGCGATGCGTCTATGGCATCACTGTGGGTCGGAGACGACGCGACGGCATAAGGCAAGACAGTGAGCAGAGAACTGTACTGAATGTTTGGGGAGGTAGAATAAGTTGATCCCTGACCTCCAGGACCTTACAATCTTGTGGGAGAGAGACATGAAAAAAAATTCCAGATAGGGGAACGATCCTGCCTCTTTCAGGCTCCTGGAGGGATTTCATCCTGAAACACTCCTGCTACCCCATTATATCCGTGTCCTTCCTACTTAATAATAATGTTGGTATTTATTAAGCGCTTACTATGTGCAGAGCACTGTTCTAAGTGCCGCGGTAGATGCAGAGTAATCAAGCTGTCCCACGTGAGGCTCACAGTCTTAATCCCCATTTTCCAGATGAGGTCACTGAGGCACAGAGAAGTGAAGTGACTCGCCCACAGTCACACAGCTGCCAAGTGGCAGAGCTGGGCGTCGAACCCGTGACCTCTGACCCCCAGGCTTTTCTTTTTGTACGCATTTGTTTCCCCCAATAGATAGTAAACCCCCTGAAGGCAGGGACCAAGCATTTTGCCCCCGGTGAATTTATACCTGCGCTTGACACAGTGTTCTGCACAGAGTAGGCACTCAAATGTCATTGGCGATTTGATGGAGAGGATGACGATAGCATATCCAGGGACCAGAGTGGGCAGCTAAAGCTGTGATGTATGCGATATCTCCAAGAGGTACAGATTAACACTCGTGAAGTATTCTCCATCAATCCAGTTGATTGCAAACTGCCAGGTGAAAGAACTTCCATCTCTTATCAGTAATAATCATCCTCATCATTTTATAGTACTTATTAAGCACTTAGATGCCAAGCACTGTTCTAAGCACTGGGGGAGGTACAGGTTAATCAGGTCGAACGCAGTCCCTGTCCCGCATGGGAGTCACAGTGTAAGTAGGAGGGAGTAGGACTTAATCCTCATTTTCTCTATGGGGTAACTGAGGCGCAGAGAAGTTAAGCGATTCGCCCAAGGTGGCACAGCAGATGCGGCAGAGCCGGGAGTAGAATCTGGGCCCCCTTGGTTATTATTGTGGTATTTGTTGAGCCCTTACTACGTGCCAAACCCTGTCTTAAACACTGGAGTATGTACAAGGTCATCAGGTTGGACACATTCCCTGTCCCACAGTCTTTGATCCCCATTTCACAGATGAGGTCACTGAGGCACAGAGAAGCGAAGTGACTTGCCCAAGGTCACACAGCAGACAAATGGCAGAGCTGGGATCCGGATGCGTGCTCTTTCCTCTAGGCCACACTGCTTCTAAGCCCTTCTGTGGCAAGCACGGTGTCCAACCTGGTTATCTTGTGTCTATCCCAACACTCAGCACGGTCCTCGGAGTAGTAGGTACTTAAATACCGCGCTTATCGTGATAAAGCGGTGAAGTAAACACCCGAGAGTCAGGTCAGACTCGGTCCCTTGCTGATTTATTTTCCTTCCTAATGGCACTGGTTTTCCTAAGGAAAATCTCCCACAACCGGGTGGCGGAAGGGGCAGCGGAAAAGATCATTTCCAAGAATTTACCCCTAACTCCTTTTTTGAAAAATCCATCGGGCCAGTTTCGAGGCAGAGAACGCACCCTCATAAATCATTAAACAACCCACTCGAACTTTTCGGTTCCCTCCAGGCGGCTGGGAAAAGCAGTGTTTTCATGTGGTGATTGGGAAATTATTAATGATTAAAAGTGAATGAGGAAAATGTTTCCATCAGTGTCCCCGGGAGAATGGAGAATTTAGTCCAGTCTCTTTATTACCCTTGCATAAGTACCGTTTTCTTGCAATTAGAACACAGCGTTCCAATTCCCACCTAAGGCTCCTGCGAGCCTTCTTTCAAAATAATATCCCTCTGGCACATGCCACTCGTCGATCTCGAAATTCGGGAAAACGGGTCCCCCTGTACTCCATGGGCAGAGATTCCTTGAATAATATTTGCCTCCCTAATAGCGTCGGGCGATCTCAGACGGTTGCAGGGGCTCGTTCGCGTTCCGAGGCAACGGTGAGCCGAAGCATTTTAACCTGCAGTGGGATGTTATTTGCCGAGAAGCGTTCGCGTTGGACCGACTGGATGGCAGTGCTACATTTACAAATAAATTAGTCCTGACTGCATAGAACTTTGCACGACAAATTCTGCTCGGAAGATTAAATGACTTTGAAACAGATATTCGATAATGGGAAAGTCACTATTGCTTCATAAGAGTTATTTTTAAGTTAATGGGATATCAGAAGAAAATAAGAGCTCGATATAAACATGAAATGTAAACAAAATGAGAAAAATGGCCACTTGAAATACGTTAGTTTAGACACCGTGCCACTGACTCCAGTTGTTTCGGGTATTCACCGTGCGCTTTCTGAAGCGGCAGAACGCCTTGATTATTTATGGGATTCGACTACGTTCCCGGGCAGGGGTTTTCATCCTCATTCCTCTGTCTGAGCTCATTTTGCAAAACCTCTCTGAGTATGGAGCTTTCTCTCTCCCGAAGGAAGCTGGGTCTAAAAAGTCCCATAAAAATAAACAATAATATTTGGGAGATTCTAACCCGGACCCTAATTTAAATGCTTCACAGAAGTGAAATAGTCTTTCAGGCCTGCTCTGTCTCTAGCTAACCGTCTCCAAATCTTTATCATGATTGCTTTTTAAAAATAGATATCTCTCCTGCTCTGGTCGACTACTTGGGCTCACTCTTCCTCTAGGGATCTAGAACGTTCCCTCTGTTAATAATAACAATAACAATGACGGTATTTGTTAAGCGCTTACTGTGTGCCGAGCACTGTTCTAAGCGCCGGGGTAGACACAAAGGAATCAGGTTGTCCCACGTGGGGCTCACAGTCTTCATCCCCATTTTGCAGATGAGGTAGCCGAGGCACCGAGAAGCGAAGTGACTCGCCCAAAGTCACACAGCTGACGAGTGGCCGAGCCGGGATTCGAACCCATGACCTCTGACTCCATAGTCGGTGCTCTTTCCACTGAGCCATGCTGTTAAAGAGACTCTATCCTACCGCGGGCTGAGGTGTTTTTGTTTTTTGGCTTGGGTTTTTGTAATGCCAGTTGTGTGCCTATTGTGGGCCAGGTGTTCTACTACACGCTGGGCTGGATACAAGCTAATTAGGTTGGATACAGTCCCTGGCCCACCTAGAGAGCACCGTCTTAATCCCCATTTTACAGATGAGGTAACCGAGGTACAGAGAAGTGAAGTGACTTGCTCGAGGTCACACGGCAGACAAATGGCAGAGCCGGGAGCAGAACTCAGACCCTCCGGCTTCCAGGTCCGGGCTGTTTCCACTAGGCCCCACTGTTTCCTTAGTTCCTTGGTATTTGTAGATAACGTGAGTAAAAGCCTGTAGAGTTGCCCTTGGGTTCTAAGATGACACTGCAGATGGCAAAATTGTATTAATGTTGGTATTTGTTAAGCGCTTACTGTGTGCCAAGCACTGTTCTAAGCGCTGGGAAGGGTACAGGGTAATCAGGTTGCCCCCTGTGAGGCTCACACTTTTAATCCCCATTTTACTGATGAGGTAACTGAGGCACAGAGAAGTGAAGTGTGTGCCCAAAGTCACACAGCTGAGAGGTGGCGGAGGCGGGACCAGAACCCGTGACCTCTGCCTCCTAAGCCCGGGCTCTTTCCACTGAGCCATGCTGCTTCTCTAAAAATATCATGTTGGTATTTCAGCGCTTACTCTGTGCAGAGCACCGTTCTAAGCGCTGGGGTAGATACAGGGTCATCAGGATGTCCCGCGTGAGGCTCACGGTCTTCATCCCCATTTTACAGATGAGGGAGCTGAGGCACAGAAAAGTGAAGTGACTTGCCCACAGTCACCCAGCTGATAAGTGGCAGGGCCAGGATTCGAACCCATGATCTCTGACTCCCAAGCCCGGGCTCTTTCTACCGAGCCACGCCGCTTCTCATTATCAGCTAGATAATTGTCGTTATATTTGTGGATACCAATAGAGCACAGGCCTGAGAATCAGAAGGGCCTCGGTTCTAACCCCGGCTCCGCCGCCCACCTGCTGCTGCACCTTGGGCCAGTCACTTCACTGTGCCTCAGTTACCTCATCTGTAAAATGGGGGTTAAGACCAAGAGCTCCGTGTGGGACAGGGACCGGATCCAACCCAATTTGCTTGTGCTTAATATAGTGCCTGGCAAGTAAGTGCTTATTGGCGGGTCTGTTGAGCGATTACTGAGAGTTAAACACTGGGGTAGCTACGAGTTCATCGGGACAGACGCATTCCCTCACCGTCTTAACCCCATTTTACAGATGAGGTAACTGAGACACAGAGAAGTGAAGTGACTTGCCCAAAGTCACACAGCAGACAAATGATGGGGCTGGGATTAGAACCCAGGCCCTTCCGACTTCCAGGCTCATGCTCCACCCACCAGGCCACGCTCTGTCTGCAGATCTGATTCTCCCTCCTTTTTCCATCAGGACCGTGCGCCACGGGGAGAGTGATCCATTTTGGGTTTTTCGAGCGGTGCGGAATACCGAAGCAAAGTCGATGTCGCCTTGGGACGAAGTCCGAATCAAACCCAGAGCGCGGAAGAAATTAGGCCAGAGGATGGGAAAGGCCCCCCTCGAAAGAAAGCTGTGAAAATCTGTCACGATTAGGTTCGCCAGAAGAGTAGACAGCCTTATTAATACACAACCCAGAGGACCAGGAAAAAACGGGCTTGGAATTTCCCGGTTTCAAAGATATCATTATTGGAGAACGACGGAGTATCCCGTCAGCTGGGAAACAGCCGTCCCCGGGAATCGTGTGCCGCTCTGAATAAAGTAATATTGTCTCGATGAGGCTTCGCGCTACAATTTGCCGGGCAATCGTAATACCGTTCTTATTCTCCGAGGCGCCTCGCGGGTTCACCGGGGTAGGTTCTGAGGGAGCCGAAGCAGGGACGGCGCCCGAGCGTCTTCTCGGATTTTTACTAGACCGGTGGGGTAAGGTTGCGTCGGAAGACGCTGTTCAAGTTCGACGGAGCGCCTCCCTGCGTTTCTCCGCTGGCTTCTGGGCACGGATCGACGAATCGATGATTTTTATTGAGCGCTTACTCTGTGCTCGGGGTCCAGCCCCCTTTCCACACACGCTCGCCGAGCGACGTGTCTATCGGGAGCCAGCGACTGGAACGAGGCGGTCGACGGCCTCGAGAACCAGAGCCCCGACCCAGAGTGTGCAGAGCGCTGTATTAAGCGCTTGGGAGAGTTGGGAGCCACGATCCCCGCCCACAGTGACCTTACGGTCTAGAGGGGGAGGCAGACGTTAGTAGTAATTCAGTCAATTGTATCTATTGGGCGCTTACCGTGTGCTGAGAGCTTGGCAGGGCACAGCGCAGTGATTGGGTCCTAACTCAACCCCGGCTCTCGACGAGAAGCAGCGTGGCTCAGTGGAAAGGGCCCGGGCTTGGGAGTCGGAGGTCGTGGGTTCGAATCCCGCCGCGTGTCAGCTGCGTGACTTGGGGCGAGTCACTTCACTTCTCTGGGCCTCAGTAAAAACAATGGCAACTAAATAGAATCAAGATGTTGGTATCTGTTAAGCGCTTCCTACGTGCGGAGCACCGTTCTAAGCGCTGGGGGAGATCCAGGGTCATCGGGTCGTCCCACGTGAGGCTCACAGTTTAATCCCCATTTTCCGGATGAGGGAACTGAGGCCCAGAGAAGTGAAGTGACTCGCCCACAGTCACACAGCTGAGGAGTGGCAGGGCCGGGATTCGAACCCATGACCTCTGACTCCCAAGCCCGGGCTCTTTCCACTAAGCCATCCCCTCCCTCTCTGCCCCATTTTAAAACTTTCCGGAGATAGGGAAGGGATCAGAGACCTGAGCAGGGGGTCACTGTGGACAGGGATCGTGGCTCCCAACATTCCCGAGCGCTTAATACAGCGCTCTGCGCGCTCTGGGTCGAGGCCCTGGTTCTCAGGGCCGTCGACTGCCTTGTTCCAGCCGATGGCTCTTGATAGGCACGTCGCTCAGCGAGCGTATGTGGAAAGGGGGGTGGTCCCCGGGCACAGAGTAAGCGCTCGGTGAAAAAGAAGTGTAAGGATGCGATCCCTGCACAAAGGAGATACACAAATACGTGAAATGTTACACATAGTTTTCTACTATTACCTCCACCGAGCTACTTCCCTTTTGCCCTCCTCAGTCTCCTAAAAAGTCAACCCCTCCGGTCAATCACTGGTAATTATCGAGAGCTTACTCCGTGCAGGGCACTGTACTAAGCGCTTGGGAAAGGTCAACAGAGTTGCTAGACATGTATCCTCGGTGTCTAGCAGCGTGGCCTAATGGAAAGAGCGTGGTCCTTCAGGTCACGGAATCTGGGTTCTGATCCCACCCGGGTCAGTCGCCTGCTGTGAGACTTTGGGCAGGTTCTTTAATCTCTATGTGCCTCAGTTTACTGATCTGTAAAATGGGGGATTCGATATATTATCTCCCTCCCCCTTAGACTGCGAACCGCATATGGGACAGGGACTGCGTCCAGTGAAGTTACCTCGTATCTGCCACGGTGCTTAGATGAAAATACGTGCTCTAATAAATACCACTATCGCTATTTTTTATTTTCCTAGTTACAATAATGACTATTGGAATTTGTTAAGCGCTCACTAAGTGCCACACACTGTTCTAAACCCTGGGGTAAATGCAAGCAAATCGAGTTCATTCATTCATTCAATAGTATTTACCGAGGGCTTACTATGTGCAGAGCACTGTACCAAGCGCTTGGAACGAACAAGTCGGCAACAGATAGAGACGGTCCCTGCCGTTCGACGGGCGCACGGTCTGATCGGGGGAGGCGGACGGACGGGAACGATGGCGGTGAATAGAGTCGAGGGGAAGAACGTCTCGTAAAGACAACGGCGACTAAACAGGATCGAGGCGATGTACATCTCATTAACAAAATGAATAGGGTGACGGAAATATATACGGTCGAGCGGACGAGTACGGTGCCGGGGGGAGGGGAAGGGAGAGGGGGAGGAGCAGAGGGAGATGGGGGGAAAAGAGGGTGAAGCTGCGGAGAGGTGGAGGGGGGCTGGTAGAGGGAGAAGGGGAGCTCAGTGTGGGAAGGCCTCTCGGAGGAGGTGAGTTTTAAGTAGGGTTTCGAAGAGGGGAAGAGAATCGGTCTGGCGGAGGCGAGGAGGGAGGGCGTCCCGGGACCGCGGGAGGACGCGGCCCGGGGGTCGACGGCGGGACGGGCGAGACCGGGGGACGGCGAGGAGGCGGGCGGCGGAGGAGCGGAGCGTGCGGGGTGGGCGGTGGAAAGAGAGAAGGGAGGAGAGGTAGGAAGGGGCGAGGTGACGGAGAGCCTCGAAGCCTAGAGTGAGGAGTTTCCGTTTGGAGCGGAGGTCGACGGGCGACCACTGGAGTTGTTTAAGAAGGGGAGTGCCAGGCCCGGATCGTCTCTGCGGGAAGATGAGCCGGGCGGCGGAGTGAAGAATAGACCGGAGCGGGGCGAGAGAGGAGGAAGGGAGGTCGGAGAGAAGGCCGACACGGTAGTCTAGCCGGGAACTACTTATGTAGACAAGTGATGGAGCTGGGATTAGAACCCACAACCTTCTGACTCTATCCACTCCACCGTGCTGCTTCTAGTCATCCGTCCCATTAACCACCATAGTCCCCACACAAGCAGCGTGGCTCGGTGGAAAGAGCCCGGGCTTGGGAGTCAGAGGTCATGGGTTCTAATCCCAGCTCGGCCACTTGTCAGCTGTGTGACTTTGGGCAACTCACTTCATTTCTCTGGGCCTCTGTTACCTCATCTGTAAAATGGGGATGGAGACGGTGAGCCCCACGTGGGACGGGGACCGTGTCCAACCCGATCTGCTCGTGTCCACCCCAGCGTTTAGTACAGTGCCTGGCACACAGTTAAGCACTTAAATACTGTAATTATCATCATCATCATCATCATTATTATCACTACACACACGCGTATGTACGTGTACAATTATTTCACTCTTTTACCAGATTTATCCTCAGCATGCTGTGTCCGCTTATCTCCGCCGTTGGACCGTGTGTCCCTCAAAGGCAGAAATTTCACTTTCTTCTTCTTCGCCCAAAGCAGGACTCCGCACACGGTTTCCGGTAGAGCTCAGCACAGCGCTCCGCACACGGTAGGTGCTCGGTCAATGCTGTTGGTGAGGATGAGAAGTTGGCAGGCCCTCTGAGCGCCAACTCCCCCTCTCCTTGGTTTGAACACTGAGGGACCCCCCGGGTCCAACCGGAACGGGGCATGGCTAGGGCGGAAGCAAGGATGGGGGGTCAGGATGCGACCCGGGCAAGTCTGGCTTGAGTCAATCATATTTACTGAGCGCCTACCGCGCGCAGAGCACCGTACCACGTCCCCGGACGAGCGCAATATAGCAGACACATCCGGGGTCCGCAACGGGCTTACAGTCTAGAGGACCGCTGGAGGAAGGGGCTGGAAGGAGCAGAGACGCATCCAGGCCCTAGATCGGAGGGAAGAGTGGGCCGGGGCGCGGCAGGGACGGTGGGCAAGGACCGGCTTGGGGCGTACCGTGGGGCAGTCCAGAGCACTCTGACAGCAGGGGAGGGAGGGAGAGAAAGAAAGAAGGAGAGAGAAGGAACGTGAGGAGCAAATCGAGTCCCGATAGTCTCAATTCTACCCACCAGAGTGCAGCAGAGTTTTTTTCTGGCCGTGACCAGTTAGCCCGTTGGCAACTTGGGAGCCCAAATCCCCCCTTTGATGGGCACAGGCCTGGCTGAAGAGGAGAATCAAGGGGGAGGAAGTGCCAGAAGACGTGAATTCTAACGCTAGCTAAGCCACTCGCCTGCTGGGTGACCATGGGAAAGTCACTTACCTTCTCCGCACCTCAGTGTGCCCATCCGCAAAATGGGGATTCCACACCTGTTCTCCCTCCTACTTAGACCGTGAGCCCATGTCGGGCAGGGACTGGCTCCAATCTGATTATGCTGTAGCTAGCTCAGTGGCTCGTACGGGGTTCAACGTTCATTCGATAGTATCTGTTGAGCACTTACTATGTGCAGAGCGCTTGGAATGGACAAATGGGTAACAGAGACAGTCCCTTCCCTGTGACGGGCTCACAGTCTAATCGGGGGAGACGGACAGACGAGAACGATAGCAGTAAATAGAATCAAGATAGAGCTTAAGTATCATTAGTGTTATTATTATCCTTCGACCCCAATCTGTTCCTATTACCCCTGACGCGGAGGGAAAGTCGGCATAAGCATCCTTTGCGTTCTGGCTTCCACTTAAGTCCCAATTCTGAGGAGAAACATTGTGCCTAAAGAATGTCATTAAAGGCCAGCTTCCTGATTCAACCAAGTGGCCTCATCGGAGGGGTCGACGCTCACCCCTGCCGAAGACAAGCAGGGCTGACAGGACGGGATTTTGACGCTTGTAAAGAAGAGGGGGGAAGAAAAATCCCGGGAATTCCAAACGTCACTGACTTTTACAAACATGTAATTTATCAAATCTCTCAAATCAGCGGAATGACAGGGAAATGTAACTGTGAAATCCCACACGTCACCTCACAGAGTGGTGAGGATTTTGACAGATCCTGGGTGAACGCACTTCTTTAAACCGCCCGAAGTAATATTATGGGGAAGGAGATCATTCCATCACTTTAATATCAGCTATTTTCTCATCTCTTCTGTTTTTCGCAGTCATTATGTTGTTGGCAAACTCTGCGCTATTCCAGTTAAAATTGTCCAACTTCCCTCGAACCGAAACTCATCTTCGTTTTCCACGAGGAAGAAAGTAGAGAAATCCACGTTCGATGACGTCTGACTATTTTTAAGTTATCCGTCGAGGACCGCGATGAAACGTGAATCGTCCACGTCACGGAAAACCTGTCAGACTTTGGAAAAAAACGCTATAAAACCTCGGTCTGGAAAGTGACGTGGATCGTAAAGTGCTCGAGGACGGCGATGGTTGTACGTTCTGAAGCGTCTAGTACAGTCAGCACTGGGCTCAGCGTGCAGAGGCATTTAATAAAGGCCGGTGATTATGACGGCGATGGAGACGGCCCAGTAGAAAGAGCTCGGGCCTGGGAGTCAGGAGACCTGGGTTCCGGTCCCAGCTCTAATGCTCGTCTGCTGTGTGACCTTGGGTAAGTCACTTAACTGCTCTGGGTCTCGGTTTTCACACCTGTAAAATGGGGAGTTTTCCGTTCTCCCTTAGACTGTGAGCCCCAGATAGAAAGGGCTTGTGTCTAACATGATTACCTTGTGCTTGGCACATGGCAAACATTTAACAGATACCCCCAACTATTATTATTATTATTATTGTTCTGGGCGAGTTTGTCCTATCTTTATCAAAACAGGGAAGGCTTCCTTTGGTAATATTCCAACTATCTGCTGCTTCAAAATTAAGCAAAATGCTCACAGGTAGCCCCCGCTTAGCAACCACAACAGAGTTAAGGCAATTTAGGGCATCGGACTCCAGGGGCTCACCCAGAATTGAGCGGTATCCAGACGATCCACTGGCGTGGCGTGGCGTGGCCAGGCCTCGGGAGGATTAACCACCTCTCTATCCGTGCACTACTGGGGATACGCGAAACGTAAGATCAGAACCCCCAGCTGATAACTTTAGCTGTCGTTCGGCTGTTACCTACATAACTTCCAGGGGCTATTGGTGAGAAACGTGCCCTCGGCATGGCTTAGTGGACAGAGCACGAGCCTGGGATATAATCCCGGCTCCAACGGTTGGTTGTCTGCTGTGTGACCTCAGGCAAGTCACTTCGCTTCTCTGGGGTTCATTTACGTTATCTGTGAAATGGAGATTTAGACTGTGACCCCCCCCCCCCCCCCCCGCCGTGGGACGGGAACCGTATCCTACCCAATTACCTTGAATCTACCCAAGAGGTTAGCACAGTGCCTGGCGCATAGTAAGTGCTTAATAAATACCACAGTTATTATTATGAAGGCGGAAATACGCAGTGAACTCCGATTGTTTCAGGCGAAATTCTCGGCTCTTGTACGCGGTAAGAAACGTCGGCCGAGAGCAGGCGTGGGATGCGTGGACTAAAAGATAGGGTCGAGAAGCGGCGGGGCCTGGTGGTTAGGACCTGGGTCTGGGAGTCAGAAGGACCTGGGTTCCAATCTTGCTCTGCCACTTGCCTGCTGTGAGAATTTGTCCAAGTTACTTCACTTTTCCATGCCTCAGTTCTCTCATCTGTAAAGCGGGGATTGAGACGCTGTGCCCCACGCGGGACAGGGACTGTGTCCAACCCAATGTGCTTAGATCCGCCTCAGCACTCAGTACAGCGCTTGACATAGAGCAAGTGCTTAACAAATACCGCAGATATCACTGTATTCAGGTTCTCCATGGGACTGTCAGGTTCTTGAGGGGAGGGATCACGTCTGCCAGCTCTGTTGCTTGTATATTGTTAGCTCAGTGCTTGGATCAGTGTTCTGCACTCTTTAAATGCTTAATAATCGTGACTGACTGATGGATTGAAGTGATTAATTGTTTGAATCACCGTACTCCCACTAGATTGTAAATTCCTTAAGGGCAGGGCCCGTGCGTGTTAACTCTACCGTACTCAAGTGTTTAATACAGTGCTCGGCATTAAGTGCTCAATAAATAGTATTTCTTAATTGATTTACTCCCCCCGCCCCCCGACATAGGATTCAACCTACTGCCGGGCATAGGAGCAGAGACAGTGAGGAAGTACTCAGAGGAAGAAACTGCATTAAATCTTGCAAAACACTAAAAGTCACGCCTTTCCTCCTGCAGCTTATAACAGTCTGGATCTATATCAGGCAAGTCTGAAAATTCTGGAAATGCCTAGATTACTAAATTTTCCAGGTAATCCAAGTCTCTCTGTGAGAGTTTCCAACAGGTCTCACTAAGGAAATCGCGTCGGTTCCTTCCGTAGCCATTAAATCTAACATTCGTGAGACTGTAACCTTCTTGAGGGCGTAGGACTTGCTTCTCTGCCGTGCGCCCCAGAGTTCAGTACAGTGCACAATGTAAGCACTCAGTAAGTACCACTGATTGATATAATTCAAGCTGGTTATCGGTTTCCAAAATTTCAGGGGCTCCTGAAGTGACCCGAGTCCCAGTTCCGATGAAGTGCCAGAAGAACTCACACGGTAGTGTGGCTCAGTGGAAAGAGCCTGGCCTTGGGAGTCAGAGGTTGTGGGTTCTAATCCCGGGCTCTGCCGCTTGTCAGTTGTGTGACCTTGGGCAAGTCACTTAACTTCTCTGTGCCTCAGTGACCTCATCTGTCAAATGGGGATGAAGACCGTGAGCCCCACCCGGGGCGACCTGATCACCTTGTATCTCCCCCAGCGCTTAGAACAGTGCTTGGACATAGGAAGCACTTAACAAATACCAACATTATTATTATTTTCTCCCAACAAGCCACTGAGGGCTCCTTTCTGCTGACCCGTTTTTACTGATCCTCTCTGCTCTGTTGCTATTTTCTGACTTTGTTAGCTCAGAGGGCAAGAGGATGCCTGCCAAGCACGTGTAGCAGGAAGCAGCTTGGCTTAGTGGATGGAGCACAGGCCTAGAGTCAGAAGGACTTGGGTTCTGATCCCGATTCCGCCGTGTCTGCTGTGTAACCTCGGGCAAGTTACTTTACTTCTCTGGGCCTCGGTTACCTCATCTGGAAAACGGGGATTAAGACTGTGAGCTCTATGTGGGACCGTGCTTTGCACACAGCAGGCGCTCAATAAATGCCACTGAACGATTGAGTGAGAGGGACTGTGTCCTTGTATCTACCCCAGTGCTTGGCACATACTAAGTATCACAGTTATTAAATACCATCACCTGTGTTCAAGATCAAAATACAGGCGATCCTCCGCTCTGAAACCGCGTCAAGCCAGAAGGTTGTAAATGAGAGCCACTTTTCTCATAGGAACAGAGTGGCCTAGTCGATAGAGCTTGGGAGTTAGAAGGTCACGGGTTCTAATCCCAGCTCGTCCACTTGTCTGCTGTGTGACCTTGGGCAAGTTACTTCACTTCTCTGTGCCTCAGTTCCCTCATCCGTCAACGGGGGTTTAAGACTGTACACAATCCCTCAAGGAGCTTACAATCCAGCAGAACCAATTTCCCTGCCCCGTTGCCTAGGTTCTGGTCCGTTCCTGAGACGCTTCCGTACTCCGCAAATCCACCTCCTTATTGCCAAGTCTTCCTATCGCCAATGTACACGCTTCCGAGAGGCAGCGTGGCTCAGTGGAAAGAGCGCGGGCTTTGGAGTCAGAGGTCATGGGTTCGAATCCCCGCTCGGCCACTCGTCAGCTGTGTGGCTTCGGGCAAGTCGCTTCACTTCTCGGTGCCTCAGCTACCTCATCTGGAAAATGGGGATTAAGTCTGTGAGCCCCACGTGGGACAACCTGATTCCCCCGTGTCCACCCCGGCGCTTAGAACACTGCTCGGCACATAGTAAGCGCTTAACAAATACCAACGTTATTACTATTGTTATGCGGTTCGGTTCCTATTCTTTGGACATTTATTTAGCAGCTGTTGCTGCTGTTTCTATTGCCACCATCACCCTGTGCAGCCCCCCTCCCTGTGGGGCCACAAAGCTGGGGAGAGGGACAGGGCTAGGCCAAGGTAGAATGGGGGAGAGGGGGTCAGTAGGACCAGAGATGCCGGTGGTGGAGGAGGAAGAGGAAGGTGACGATGAGGAGAAAGGAGAGAATGAGGAGGAAGAGATCAGTGGAAGATACGGTCTAAGTCAGCAGCCTTTTCTCCACCTCTGAGGTCACCTGCCCTCCAACGCTTATAATAATAATGATGGTATTTATGAAGTGCTCACTATGTGCCAGGCATTGTACTGAGCGCTGGGGAGGACGCGAGCAAATCGAGTTGGACACGGTCCCCGTCCGACACAGCGCTCGCAGTCTTCATCCCCATTTCACAGATGAGGTAGCTGAGACACAGAAAAGTGAAGCGACTTGCACAAGGACACACAGAGGACAAGCGGCCAGTCAGGAGTGGAACCCACGACCTGCTGACTCCCGGGTCCATACTCTCTCCGCCGCGCCGTGCTGTTTATGCACTTTTTACTTAGCAAGGTTACGAGCCTGGCGTTGTGAAGTCGATACCAATGTGTCCAAGGTTTACATTTAAATACACTGGAAGTGCCATTCTTCCACACTTGAAAGTTTAGCGCTAAATTAGCATATCTGATGCGGAGTGTGTTGATGGGCCCCACGTTCTGTGTGGACAGCTAACAGTCAGGGCGCCACAGAATCTGCGTCACCTCCCGCCAGTGGGGTGAAGTTCCTCACCGGGACCCCAAATTAGTCCAGGGAGATTGAGGGAGGCCAGAGCCATGGATCAGAATTTTGGCATTTACTAAGTGCTTGCTATGTGCCAAGCACTGAACTAAATGCTGGGTAGATCCAAGTTAATCATGTCCCTGTCCTACAAGGGGCTCACAGCCTCAGAAGGGGGGAGAAGAGATATTTCATCCCCATTTTACAGATGGGGACCGGAGAATTTAAGTGGTTTGCCCAAGGTCACGCAATAGGCACCTGGCAGATCTGGATTAGAATCCAGGTCCTCTGACTCCCAGACCCATGGTCTTTTGACTAAAATGCCCTGCTGCCATGCAAGTTCCACCCTTCCGTGAGCCTATTCCCACCCTGTTCCCCTGCCTCCAAGAGTGTTCTACTGGAAAATTGAAAGTAGGAAGTCAGACTACCCGTGCCACATCAGGTTTAAGAAACAAATCTTGCCACTCATCGAACCAGGGCAAAGTCCACTCTCTGAATCCCCCATGGAGTGCAGACTTCAGAGTCAGGCAGAACAACAATTTTTCCTCGCCCTTCTTAACACCCCAGACTGATTGCCGCACAGCTCTCAATCTCAGAATTCCATGGGGCATCGATTCCGGAGAAAGGACGGATGGCTCACTGAACTCGTTATCAACCCGTCAGCTACTCCCTATCCAAGGAAGAAGAAAATGGTTGGAAAACCAAAGGCAAAGCAACGAAGCTCCTAGAGAAAGCACACACCTGCAGTGAAATGACTTTTCTGGGTCAGATGCCTTAGGCACTAGAGTTTTGTAGCTCACACACTGCAGCTGCTTTTAGAAGATGGTCACAGAAGGGGCTTGGGTCGTAACGGAAAATTTAAAAAAAGTCCTAGAACTGGTCTGAGTCCGGCAGAGAGACCAGGGAAAGAATACGCTGGGAAAGAGGAGGTAGGACAGGCAGGAAGAAGAGATAACGGAAGAAGCCAGGTAAAAATCCCTCGATATTTTTGGTTCTGGAGAAGGACCTCTGGAATTCTAATCAGTGCTTTGGTGGAGGCCAGGGCAGGGCGGCTCTTTAAAATCCTCTTTCCTCCCTTGACCGTTATCTAGCCGAGGTTGGAATTCTCCTGATCCGGCTGTCGACGACAGCGTTCACGTTTCCTTTCCCAGGGAGAGATTCGTTCTTTATTCTAGCGTGAAGCCCCGTTCTTTATTTCTTATTCGATGACAGCGTTTGACCTAAATGTACATCAGGATCTGAAGATACGTTATAGTTTAACTTTATCTTTCATGAGATTTCTATTTTTATGTTGTCTTTCCAGAAATGACAAAGTCTCACATGGGCACGTGCACATGCTCTCTCTCTTCTCTCTCCCCTTTCTGCCTCTCTCTCTCTCTCTCTAAATATAATATATATATGTACATATATATGTTTGGTTGAAATCTCTCAACTTTGTATTTTCATTTCTCTAATTTGCCTTGGGAAACAGAGCTGCTCTGCAGGAGAAACCGGGCTCCCGACACTTGGGATCATTAAATTGGATTCCAGATGGATTGTTTGATTGCACAGAAACTCCTGGAAGTCACAGCCCCCCTGGGAGTCACCAAGACAGAGCGGTCTGCTTGGGAGGCGTTATTGAGAAGACCTTGCCATTCAACAAGCTGCCTCGGTTTGAAAGAGCAGGGAGACATCCTGTGATACAAAATTAGCCTCCGGGTAAGATCTTCAGTGGAAGCTGGCGTTATTTTAGATCATTTCTAGTAGACGTTTTCATTTTTGCCCCAGTTTCACCCAGAGGAAGGTGGGTGCCCAATTCTAAACCCCCACTCACAGCCTTTTGGCTGCATAGCAGCAGGAAGACAGACACACAGGTGGTACACTGCGCCCCTGGAACCCCAGTATCTAGGGCCGCATTAATCAAAGCTTGGGCCCCCGGGGCTGGTTCACCTAGAGCGGTCCCTTTCCCGTCTGTGATGCAGGTGACATCATGCGAAGTGCTGCCCGATGGTGTCATAAGCAGGTCCCTAAGCCGGAGAGAAAACCGAGATGAAAGGGAGTTAACCGAGAAGGTGGAGGAGGTAGAGGCAGAGGATATTTAAAGGAACAATACACCCCCAGAAATAAGCACCATCCAAGTTCCACTCTCATGTTTCCCCTTCTCTGTGTCTCTAAGGGCAGGGGCCCCTTAAAGAGCCAGGTACACTGGCCTCGTGATAGCCATTTTGGGGAAATCTATTTAAGACACCATCTTCATAACTACCCAAGTGGCTCCTCTGTTGGAAAAGTCAAGGGGGACAAAGCAGGGGGATTGACTGAGGTCCCCCCGCCCGAAACCTTGAAGCCCCTGGCCTGAATTAAGCACTGTGAGCCCTGCATTAATCCAGCCTTGCCGGTGTCACCACGTTAAAATAATAACGGTATTTGTTGAGCGTTGACTATGCGCCAAGCACTGTTCTAAGCGCTGAATAATAATTACGGTATTTGTTAAGTACTTACTATGTGCCAAGCACTGTTCATTCAGTAGTCTTTATTGATCCTTACTATGTGCAGAGCACTGTACCAAGAGCTTGGAATGGACAAATCGGTAACAGACAGAGACAGTCCCTGCCCTTTGCCGGGCTCACGGTCTAATCGGGGGAGACGGATAGAAGAGAACAATGGCAATAAATAGAATCGAGGGGAAGAACTTTTCTAAGAACTGAATAATAATTGTGGTATTTGTTAAGTACTTACTAGGTGCCAAGCAGTGTTCTAAGCGCTGGGGTAAGTACAAGGTACTTACAGGTTGTCCCACATGGAGCTCACAGTCTTAATCCCCATTTTACAGATGAGATAACTGAGGCGTAGAGAAGTTAAGTGACTTGCTCAAGGTCACACAGCAGACAAGTGACGGAGCCGGGATTAGAATCCACATCCTCCGACTCCCAAGCCCCTGCTTTTTCCACTAAGCCACGCTGTTTCTCTACAGTTTCGATTGGCAGAGCGCTGTTGGCTTTTCTGCCCTCCATCCTGACTTCCCCCACCCAGGGGAAGCCCTACAAGGCCCAGGAGGCCAATTGGCAGGGGACTTGAACCCTGGGCCACCTCGCTACCACCAGGAAGCCTCCCGACCTCAGGTCGTGTCTTGCCAGACTCAAAGCCAACTGGGCTCGCCTGAGTGACAAACTGCCAAAATGCTCACCCCTGGACCAATGAACTACTCCTAGCAGCACACATGCAGCAAGCAGGGTGCCTCAGTTTCTCAATAATAATAATAATTGTGGTATTTGTTAAGCTCTTCCTCTGTGCCAGGCCTGTGTACTAGCTCTTCCTATGTACTAAGCCCTGGGGTGGATACAAGCAAATCAGGTTGGGCACAATCCCTGTCCCTCATGGGACTCAGAGTCTTAATCCCCATTTTATAGATGAGGTAACTAAGGCACAGATAATAATGAGAAGAATTCTGGAATTTAAGTACTAACCACTGGGGTGGATACAAGCTAATCAGGCTGGACACAGCCCATGTCCCACATGGGACTCACAGTCTCGTGTTAAGTGACCTGCCCAAGGTCACACAGCTGACAAGCGACAGAGCCGTGACTACAACCCAGGTCCTTCTGACGCCCAGGCCCGCGCTCTATCCGCTAGGCCACGCTGCTTCTCAAATTCCTGCAATTTCTTTCCAACTACTTTGCCATCCGGTTCCGCACGGTATCTTCCGTGCGGTCTCTGGCCCCAAGTGCAGGGGTCCAGAGGGCAGTGGTCTCTCAGGAAAGGCTCTAAGAGGCTTTTATTTTTAGCTTGAAAACCTGCTAAGCGCTGCGATTCCCCCCGGGTCACGGCTGAAGCGTTAGATTACCGGCCGTAGGCCCCGTGCCCTCTGCCATATGACCGCAGGGTACGAAGCGGGGTCTCCCGGACATTACCTATTGAGCGGCCTAACTAAGCAGCAGTTGTCCTCCCGGAATGACGACGAGGCGGGCCCATCCAATGACCGGTCGGCAATAAACGCCTCCGTTCGATCCCATATCCACCAGAAGTCCAAATGTCAATACCGGTTAGCTTCACGGGCTGTGCGCTCTCCCGTGCCGGCAGAATGACGCAAGGCATTAAAATTCAAATTCTCCTCTGCCTGCCGCTTTGTATTTAGGTCCCGTCTTTCTTCCGAGGAACTCAAATAAGTGGTAACAACTCTATTTAGCATGAAATACAGTATCTGTCGCCCACGGTGTAAATGAATTGAAATTCAACCTCATGGGAATTCTTCCTCGTTGTACGGCGTGCACACCAGAACTCAGCTCCTCTGGGGATAAACCGGGAATGTTCATCAAGATGTAAAATTCGATCGGGAGACGGGGCCGAATCGAGAGGGCGTCGGAGAGGCACGGGAGACTGGGCGCTCTGGTGCTTTTGAGATCTTCTGGTCAGGGAATGTGTCTGTTTGCTGTTCTATTGTACTCTCCTAAGCGCTTAGTATATTGTCTTGCCCACAGTTAGCGCTCACTAAATACAACTGAATGATTGAATCTTTGCTGGGCAAAAGCAGGATGCGGGCAGGATTCGGGGTGGAAGCCGCTCTTTTGTCGGAGGTCATCGCGTCTGCCAGTTCTATCGCACTGTCCTCTCCCAAGCTCTGAGTAGAGTGCTCTGCGCTCAGTAAGCGATCAGGAAATAGCACTGATCGATTGACTCGGTGGAAAAGATCCTTGAGAGACACACACATCTCGCAGGAATAGAATGGTGACTTTTTAATGGTGTTTGTTAGCCGCTTACTACGGGTCGAGTACTGTTCTATGCTCTGGGTTAGATACGAGTTAAGTCAGACACAGTCCCTGTCCTACGTGGGGCTCACACTCAAAGTAGGAGGGAGAAGAGGTATTGGATCCCCATTGTGCAGTTGAGGAAACTGGAGCGTAGGGAAGTTAAATGACTTGCCCAAAGTCACACAACAGGCAAGTGGTTGTGGCAGGATTAGGACACAAGTCCTTTTACACGGGGCTCTCTGTCTAAGGAGGAGGAAGAACAGGTATTTAACCCCCCATTATACAGGTAAGGAAACTGAAATACAGGGAAATTAGGTGACTTGATACCAAAGAGATACAGCAGGCAAGCGGTGGACCGGGTATTAAAACCCAGGTCTCTTGACTCTCAGGCCCATGCTCTTCTGGTTATTTTTGTAGTTGTTGTGTTAATGGGATTTGTAAAATGCTTACTATGTGCCAGTCACAGTTCTAAGTGCTGGGGTAGATACAAAGTAATCAGATTGGACACAGCCCATGTCCCAAATGGGGCTCACATTCTTAATCGCCGTTTTATAGATGCAGCAGCCGAAGCACCGGAAGGTGAGTGACTTGCCCAAAGTCACACAGCAGATGAGTGGCAGAGTCGGGACTTGAACCCAGGTCCTTGTGATTCCCAGGCCCATGCTCTATCCAGTAGATCACGATGCTACTGTTGTATTGTACTCTCCCCAGTGCTCGATACAGCGTCCTACAGATACGTAAGCGCTTAATAAGACTGATTCCCACTAGGCCGTACGTAATCGGCCCGATTGGTAGCTTTCCCCGTGTTGGCCGGCAGACACGTTCCCTGCCCGCGAGGAGTTTGCAGTATAGAGGTAGACAGATTTCAGAATGAATTATGAAAAAGTACATAAATGTTGTCGAACTGAGGATGGGGTGAATTTCACGTGTTCATGGAATATAGATCCAAGTGCCTAAGGGATGCAGAAAGGAGACAGAGTATGGGAAATGGGGGCTTAGTTGGGGAAGGTCTTCCGTGGGAGATGTGGAAGCGTGGCTTAGTGGCTAGAGTTAGAGGACGTGGGTTCTAATCCTGACTCCACCACTTGTCCGTGGGCAAGCTGCTTAACTTCTCTATGCCTCAGTTACCTCATCGGTAAAATGCGGCTGAAGACTGTGAGCCCCACGTGAGACAACCTGATTACCTTGTATCTACTTCTAGTGCTGAGAACTTCTTGGCACATAGTAAGTGCTTATTATTATGATTATTATTAATAAGACTTTCAAGATGTGGCGTGGGCAGCTGGGCAATGGCAATAAATAACTATTGACCGTTAGATGAGCTAAAAGACACAGACTAGTAGGACCAGATCGAACTAATTGCAGTATACCCCCCCCCCCAAAAACTGCTGGAACCCCAGTGCCCAAGAAAGCCCTGGTGGGCTTCCAGGGAGTCCCCGGGATTCAAGATTCAACCCCAAAAGGGGTTGAAAGCAACAGCAGCGCAAAGCCGTGAGCAACCGCAGTTAGCTGCCAACCATCAAGCTGAGTTTTTGACCAAGCAGGAGGCATCCCGGAGTGCAGTCTTGCAGAAAATGTCCATGCACCCAACCTCGACCTACTGTTTTTTCAATCCTTCAGCGTTGAGTTGCTTCGTTAAGTGGTAATAGCAAATCCCTTGACCATTAGCCGTCCCAAGAGGCACATTTCATTAGAGCCGTTACCACGTGAATTCTGCAAAGATTTTTCGACCGAGGTTTAGTTGAAACTACCGGTGCGTGTCCCTGCTTTCCGTCGGGGGCAAGATTTTAGCCAGAATCATTGTAGGTAGACTACTGAAGAACATAATTAACTGTACGCTATCTGAATCCCAATGGGGCTACAGACCCAAATGCAGCATAACAGATGCGGTCTCTGCGGTCCCAGGTAAAGGAATAGTGAAGGGGAGGGCTTCATTAACCTTGAAAAAGCATCTGATACTCTCACAAGACGAGATCTAGCGAGTGCTAGGAAATTTGACCTTCTTAAGCAATACAAATAAAATTGTTAGACTTCTCCATTTGGTCCGTCGGAGTTTGAGTAGATGGAGAATAGTTAGACCTTTCTCCCCCATCATCATCGGCGTAAATCGGAGCTGATCGGGGTGATGCTTTTCAACCTATTTTATGCCGTCATGCCCGAGTATGCAACGAGGGATCTGGGAGCTGGAGTAAGAACACACTTCTATTAATCCTTCAGAAAATGCTTCCAGGTCACTGGGCTAAGAGCATCATCCGACAGTCTCTGAGATCATCATCCAGGAACCGCCGCAGCCTGAAAACCGTGCTCTTGAGGCACGTACACATACAGACGTGCAGATAATTGTGAATCCTTGGCAGAATTAGTGCGGTAGATTTAGACTGACAAGTTTCAAGAAAACTGAGATCATCTGTCGATCAATCAATCCATCAATAGCTGGTATTGCTTGAGCACTAACTGCACCAAGCCCTTGGGAAAAATACTACCGAAGCGAGGCTTACGTTCCCATGGTTACCGATCCATCCGGGGACTCTCACACACAACTGACCATTTTCAACAGCAACAAAGGATTTGAGGTTTTCATAAAATTCTGCTACCTAGGTAATGCGCTAACGATGCACGGATAGAGTGGAAAAGAGATCCATAAAGCCCAGATGAATTTTTTGGCAGATGGGAAGCAGAGTGTGATCACAACGAAACGTCAATTTTCATACCACGTGGAAGATCAAAATAGCCAGGAAGATGGCCGAGAAGATGGCATAAGATTGAGGTTGAGTGGACAAAGACTGAGTGAATGCAGCCCAGGTGATGGTCAGAGTAGGTCAATGATCTGAGCAGTTTGTTCCAGTAGAGGAGCAGTGTTGCCCGGTAGAAAGAGCAAGGGCCTAGGAATCAGAGGACTTTGATTCCAATCCCTGCTCTGCCACTTGCCTGCTGTGTGACCCTGAGCAAATCACTTAACTTCTCTGTGCCTCAGTTAAGTATCTGCAAAATGTGGAGATTTCCCTTCTACTTAAGCCATGAGCTCTTTGTGGGCCAGGGAGAGTGTGTTCCATCCGATTAACTTGTATCTACCTTAGTCCTCAGAAGAGTGCTTAACACATAGTAAATGTTTAATAATTTCAGTAATAATAATGAGCAATTAATTGAGTCTTTCAACAAACAGAAAAATCCACTTTGAAGTCTTCCTTTTGGCCTAGAGAATTGTTCCTCTTGACTAAAAGTCTGTTCACACCTTAATATAGACTCCTCAGACTCCCTCTCCTTCAGGCTGTGGGATAGCAACTGTGTTTAGTCCTCTTAGAGATGCGGTATAAAGAGAATAAGGAGAAGGAGAAAAGAATGTAGTCATTCACTAATGACAATGTGATCAATAACAATAATTGTGGCATTTAATATGTGCTTACTCTGTGCCACATATTAAGCACTTATTAAATACAACAATTATTATTGATCACTTTCTTACTAGCGAATGACTGCATTCTTTTCTAATTAGAACCTCATCGGATTGAACATGACTTGTGGTCTTCTTGTACAACACCCTGAAGGGCGGGTTGGTGAGAGCTCAGCGGTGTTAGCTGTTTAATAATAATAATAATAATGATGTTGGTATTTGTTAAGCGCTTACTATGTGCAGAGCACTGTTCTAAGCACTGGAGTAGATACAGGGGAATCAGGTTGTCCCACGTGGGGCTCACAGTCTTCATCCCCATTTTACAGATGAGCTAACTGAGGCACAGAGAAGTGACTTGCCTGGAGTCACACGGCTGACAAGCGGCAGAGCCGGGATTCGAACCCATGACCTCTGACTCCCAAGCCCGTGCTCTTTAATAATAATAATAATAATGTTGGTATTTGGTAAGCGCTTACTCTGTACAGAGCACTGTTCTAAGCGCTGGGGAAGATACACGGGAATCAGGTTATCCTACGTGAGGCTCGCAGTCTTCATCCCCATTTTACAGATGAGGGAACTGAAGCACCGAGAAGTGAAGTGACTCGCCCACAGTCACACAGCTGACGAGTAGCAGCGTCGGGATTCGAACCCATGACCTCCGACTCCAAAACCCCGGGCTCTTTCCGCTGAGCCACGCTGCTTCTCTAGAAATAACCCTGGCGTCCAGGTAACGAGGGCAATTTGAGGAGCCCTGTGGCCTAGTGGAAAGAGCACAGGTCTAGGATTCAGAGGAGCTGGATTTTAATATTCCCCTGCCGCCGTCACGGTGTGGATCAGTACAACGGGTACAAGAGGAACCCTTGGTCTTTTCATTTGCTATCTGTGTCCCACTGGGCTTTGTGGTTCTGAAAGTCGTCTCAGACAGGACCATCTACATCACAGCAGGAGAGGAAAAATTCTCTCTCCTCCTGGAACTCTGCTCCGGCTGAGGCCAGTGAAGGAGAGTGGCCAGTTGTTTAAGGAGTCTGGCACTGAGGTTGATGCATGATGAATGCTCTCCAGTTACCCTCCAACCCTCAGAGGTTTTTGGGGGTTGGTTTTTGTTCGTTTGTTTGTTTTTTAAGTGCTTATTTGTTAAGCGATTTCAATGCACCAGGAACTGTTCTTAGTGCTAAGGTCCTTACAAGATCGTCAGGTTGGATACAGGCCCTGCAATGGGGCTCACAGTCTGAATCCCCATTTTACGGAGGAGGCAACTGAGGACCAGGGAAGTTAAGTGACTTGCCCAAGGTCCCGCAGCAGGCAAGGGGAGGAGCCGGGTTTAGAACCTGGGGCCGCCGCCTCCTCGGCCTGCGCCCTTTCCACTAGGCCAGGTTACTCCCCAGAGTTCACTCCTTAATCGAGCATTTGGTCTCCCTCTCGGAGTGCTCCATTTTAAGCTGGGAGAATGCACCCTCCTACCTTCACGCTAAGCGCACAGCTTCATCAAAGTGACAAATGACAGATGCTTCTGCCAAGAACAACAGAGGAGAATTAACATTTTTAAAAATGAGGTAGGCAAAGGTCCCAGAATGGGAGAGGAGGAACATTTTCACATTGTACTTTGTTTGCTCTCCTCGCTGCCAGCAAAGGGAATTATTAAACGGGGGTAGTCACTGGCTCAGAGCTCATGAAAATCAGTTTCCGTAGACCGTAAGCCCGTCAAAGGGCAGGGACTGTCTCTACCTGTTACCGATTTGTACATCCCAAGCGCTTAGTACAGTGCTCTGCACATAGTAAGCGCTCAACAGATACTATTGAATGAATCAAGAGGGACTTGGGCAAAATGGAGTCGCTATTGAAAGCCCCACCTCACTACCGGGTGACGACTAGTGCGTATTGTCCTCTCCCAAACACTCAGTCCAGCGATAGTAATGATGATAATTGTGGTATTAAAGTTTTACTGCGTGCCAGGCACCGGACTAAATGCTGTGGATGCAAGCAAATCAGGTCGGTCACAGTCTTGGTCCCAAGTGGGACTCCCAGTCTCCATTTTACAGATGAGGGAACCGAAACACTGAGAAGTCAAGTGATTTGCCCGAGGCCACACAGCAGAAAAGTGTCAGAGGTGGGATTAGAATCCATAAGCTTCTGATTCCCGGGCCCATGCTCTAAACCACTACGCCACGCTCTGCACCCAGTAAGAGCTTAATCGATACCACCGATGGATTGATGGGGGGCCCGACGGTGATTTGTTTTTGAAGGTTCATCTCCCGATTCATCTCGCAACTGGACGGAGCCTAACTGTTCTCTCCCGCCTGGGTTCTGCCCCCACTCTGGTCTCGCTGGCAGTAAGTGGAGGTAAACAGAATTAGGTTAATAGGGAGACCAAAAATAACCAACCTAGAGATCAGGCGTCTCTCCTAATCTCGACAACTCCCAACTCAGCTCAAGTGGTTTACGATGCAGAATCTTCTGGGTACGGGTCTATTAGCAGGTCCTGCCTTGTTCCGAATTTCCTCGGCAAAAGTCGACTCTGCCTCCCGGGGCCGGTGAAAATCAGTGGAGAAACGGAATGGAAGTCGCAACGGCCCCTCAGATGAGCTTGGGATCGAGGTGAGCGGTTTGTGTTCCGGAGACCGTCGTCCTGATCATCTAGAAACCTTGAAAGAGTGCAAGTGGGGATGGGGTGAGTAGGGTGACCCTCCCTTTCTCCTCCTCTGTGTTTCCAGGGTCTGAAGTCACTGCCGCTTATTGCCGGACGAGCCCCCAGAGACCGGTCGGCTTTCAGGAGGAACGACATTGGGGTTGAAGGTTTCTTTCCGACCTGTCGCCAAAACGAGGATGAACCCTGAAGGACGGAGAGAGAAAACACAGTGCGGGGAGATGGATTATTTTGACGGGAAGGTTTGTTTGCGTATGGATTTTTTTTTTTCCTACTGGATCACAGTAAAGCTAGGTAATGACTTCTGTCTAGCTCTGCGATGAATAATATTGTAGCGTCTTTGTGACAGTAAACAGATGTGTAATTCGGGTTGGAACATTGGTGCAATTTACCTTTTCCCAAGAGGATGGGTATCAGAGCACTGTTTTATTTTCTCCCCAATTTGGTTTAAACCCAGATTCGGGATTGAGTCTCGATGGATCATTGGAGTCAGAATCCGTGGATTTGTAGCTTCTAAAAAGCAGGATGGTCTATGCTGAGGGTATGCAGGAGGCTAATTTCCTCGGTCTCCCCTTAAAACTCCTCCCGGGGCTGCTCCAGATGATTGGGCAGAGTCCAGCCGTCGTCGTAATGATGCTTTACCCGGGCCAGAGGGGACTGATTTTCAACCCGACTCCCTTAGGGAAAGAACCTGGGCCTGGGAATCAGAGAAACTTGATTTTATTCCCGCTCTGCCACCTGTGTGACCCTGAGCAAATCACTTAACTTCTCTGTGCCTCAGTTACCCCATCTGTAAAATGCAGATTAAATCCTACTCCCTCCTTAGATTTAGCCTGTGAACCCCAAACGGGTCAGGAGCTGTGTCTTACCGGGTTAACTTGTATCTACTCCAGTATTTAGAACAGCATTTGTCAAATCGTGGGTGCTTAACAGGTGCCATAATTGATTAACTCGTATTAATATCTCCCCCTCTAGACCGTAAATTCGTTATGGACAGAGACCTGTTGTACTCTTCTAAGCGCTTAGTACAGTGCTCTACACATAGTAGGGCTCAGTAAATATGATTAATTTAGAGATCTGGGTTCTATCCCCAACTCTGTCACTTGTCTACTGTGTGACCTTAGGCAAGTCACTTCACTTCTCTGTGCCTCAGCCTCCTCATCCGTAGACAGTGGATTAAATAGCTGTTCTCCCTCCCCCCTTAGACTGTGACCTCCAAATGGGACAGAAACTGTCTGTTTTGATTATATTTTCCCCAATACTTGGCGCACAGTAAGCAGTTAACATATATCGCAGTTGGGGTTTTTGCTACTATTAGTAGAGAAGCAGCGTGGCTCAGTGGAAAGAGCCCGGGCTTGGGAGACGGAGGTCGTGGGTTCGAATCCCGGCTCTGCCACTTGGCAGCTGTGTGACTGTGGGCGAGCCACTTTACTTCTCGGTGCCTCAGTGACCTCATCTGGAAAATAGGGATTAAGACTGTGAGCCTCATGTGGGACAAATTGATGACCCTATATACCCCAGGGCTTAGAACAGTGCTCTGCACATAGTAAGCGCTTAACAAATACCGACATTATTATTATCATTGTTAGTAGTAATAATAATAATTATCATTATAATTGCATCCTCATCTCTGGCCACCAACCGAGAATCAAATGCCATTTGGGCTTCATTTTTAGTGGGCTTAACTGCTCCGTTTAGAGCCTTTTTCATTCATTTTTGCCTTCTCTAGATCCTAATGGCTCCCTTCCTGCCTCTAGACAAGATGTTCCTGGGTTGGGAATTGAAGAGATTGCTCAGCTGAGAACTGGACAGTCTTGGGCCCTGAGTCTGCCAGCAGGCTCCTCAGTTGATATTTTCTTTTCGAGTTGCTTCGTCCGTGAAACTTGGCCCTCAGCCTCTCTCCGTTAACTAGTTCCATGGGGAGGACCCGTGACCTGGCGGCAAGAATAGCGGAGTGGGGTTCGAGAGACACGGCTCCTAGGTCCAGCTCTACAACCTGTCCGCTCCGTGACCTTGGGTCGGTCATTTCATCCCTCAGTTTCTTCAGCAGTACAGCGGACGGTACCCACTTTTCCTATCTTTTTGGAGCTGTGCAGCCAGATTGTGTCTGAACTGATGATCCTGTATCTAGCCCAGCACTCTGCCCTATGTCCTAGCCCCTAGTGACTGCTTAATGATAGAAGAGCAGCGTGGCTTAGCGGAAAGAGCCCGGGCCTGGGAGTCAGAGGTCGTGGGTTCTAATCCCGGCTCCGCCACTTGTCTGCTCGGGTGACCTTGGCCAATTCCCTTAACTTCTCTGGGCCTCAGTTACCTCATCTGTAAAACTGGGGATTAAAAAATGTGAGCCCCACGTGGGACAATCTGATCACCTTGTATCAACAACAAAGAACGGTGCTTAGCGCATAGTAACCTCACTTGTCTGCTGTGTGACCTTGGGCAAGTCACTTAGATTTCCTCACCTATAAGATGAGGATAAAATCTTACCGAGATTGTGAGGCCATGTGGGCAGGGACTGAGTCCAGCCTGATTATTTTGTATCCACTCCAGCACTCGGTACAGTGCTTGGCACATAGTAAGTGCTTAAGAAATACTATTTAAAAAAAAAAAAACCAATACTAGCTAAAACCGAGCCGAAGATTTCTGTGCATCCCTGAAGAGTACGTGGAGCCTACACACCATTTTGGAATGGAAATGGCTCCACACTCCTCACAGGCCAAGAAGAAATCAGACAGCCAACTATGTATTGTGCTATCCGTGAGGTGCCTGGAAGGAACGGGAACCACTTAATCATAATCACGGCATTAATTGGACGTTCATTAGGTGTCAAGCTCCGTAGTCAATGCAAGATGATCAGATCAGACGCAGTACCTGTCCCAGATGGGATTAGCTGTCTAAGAGGAAATAAAAATAATCATTGTGGTATTAGGTGGTTACTGTGTACCAAGCACCATGGAAAGCATGGGGGTAGATAAGATACAGTCACGATATTAACTTTAATCTCCGCTAATGATTTATTTCAACTCTTCATTGGTTGAGAAGGCGGCTGATGACATGCTGGAACTGAGATTGGTCACAGTCCCCGTCCCCCCTGTCAAGGTTCACCCAGTGGGCAAATGGTGTTGCTGAAGTAGAATCTAGGCCTCTTCCCTCTCCGTCCCATTTTCTTTTCACTAGATCACATTTCCCGCCTCGAAGTGTCCCCTGCCCCAACCTGTCCGTAGGATGTCCCCCCCGCCCCCGAGTATTGTGGTTCAGAGGAAAGAGCACTGGCTTGGGAGTCCGGGGTCATGGGTTCGAATCCCGGCTCTGCCACTGGTCAGCTGGGTGACTGTGGGCAAGTCACTTCACTTCTCTGTGCCTCATTTACCTCATCTGTAAAATGGGGATGAACTGTGAGCCTCACGTGGGACAACCTCATTACCCTGGATCTCCCCCAGCGCTTAGAACAGTGCTCGGCACGTAGTAAGCGCTTAACAAATGCCAGCGTTATTATTTACCCTGAATATATTCAAGCCCCAGAATAAGCAGTGTGAGACCTAGTGGAAAGAGCACGGGCTTGGGAGTCTGAAGATTTGAGTTCTAATCCTAGCTCTTTCATTTGTCTGCTCTGTGACCTTGGCAAGTCATTTAACTTCCCTGTGCCTCAGTTTCCTCAACCATAAAATGGGGATGAAATACCCACTCTCCGGTCTACTTAGACTATTAGCCCTTTGTGGCATAGGAACAGTGTCTGATCTGATTTTCTTGTACCTACCCCAGTTCTTGACACAAAAATGCTGAATAAATAATCCACTACTAAACTCGTCTCAGACTGTGCCCCTAATTTAAGGTATAATACAACGATTATTCCTAAAGAGAATCTTATGATATATAGAGAAGCAGCCTGGCTCAGTGGAAAGAGCCCGGGCTTGGGAGTCAGAGGTCATGGGTTCGAATCCCCGCTCCGCCGCTTGTCAGCTGTGCGACTTTGGACAAGTCGCTTCACTTCTCTGTGCCTCAGTTACCCCATCTGTAAAATGGGGATTAAAACTGTGAGCCCCACGCGGGACAACCTGATCACCTTGTATCCCCCCAGCGCTTGGAAGAGTGCTCTGCGCATAGTAAGCGCTTAACAAATACCACCATTATTATTAAGAATGGACTGGCCCCTTTAAGTCTGAGTAGGGCAGCTAGAACTGTAGACTAGTCTCTAGTCTGTAAGCTCGTTGTGGGCAGGGAATGTGTCTGTTATAATGCTATATTGTGCTCTCCCAAGAGCTTAGTACAGTGCTCTGCACACAGTTGGAGCTCAATAAATAATAATAATAATAATAATTGTGGTAATTTTTAAGAACTTACTATGTGCCAGGCACCGGATTAACCTCTGGGGTGGGTACAAGCAAATCGGATAGGACACGGTCCCCGTTCCACACGGGGCTCACGGTTTCGATCCCCATTTTACAGATGAGGTTAACTGAGGTACAGAGAAGCGACGTGACTTGCCCGAGGTCACACAGCAGACGAGTGGCAAAGCTGGGCGTCGAACCCATGCCCTTCTGACTCTCAGCCCGTGCTCTATCCACTAGGCCATGCTTCTTCTCCATACAGATGCTTTTAAATACGAATGATTGATCGACTGATGGAACGGAGTTAGGCTCCGGCACGTTCCTGGTTGGACATCTGAAAGGTCATCGAGTGCCTTAAGCCAGACTCCATCCATCCCCTGTTCCTGAAGGGAGTCCTCTGAACTTTTCATCCCTTTCAGGAAAAGAGACTAAAAACTTGGCAGTCAAGTTCAGTTTGAAACAAAGCCTGTTTTGACTCCAGAGTCTATTTGCATGTGCTGCTCTCTCTGTCCCTAACAGGCCTTTGAGATAGGAGCAGAGGGAATGGGCGAAAAGCATGAGTCCATCGAGGCTAATTTGCCCCGTCTGCAGAATTTTCCCCTGCCCTCCCTAATTCCGTTTGGCTCAACCAGGCTAAATTGCGACAGAAAGCACCCGAAGCCAACCGGCTCCCACCCGCCTGCCGCGGACGAGACTCGACCGGCTCGGTAGGCGACTTTGAGATCCGGGCGGATGCGGGGAAATTTTCCCACCTGCTGCTATGTCCCCGATAGATGCAGCTTTTGACTGGCAGCCGGAGACAACGGGGATTCAAATTCTCTTGGATGTAGAGGAAGAGAGATCCATTCTTAACAGGTTCGGCCCCGGCAGCTGGACCTAGAAATAATAATAATAACGGTTGGTATTTGTTAAGCACTTACTATGTGCCAAGCACCGTTCTAAGTTCTGGATAGATGCAAGCCGATCAAGTTGGACACAATTGAGACCGCGAGCCCCACGTGGGACAAGGACAGTGTACGGCCCCATTTGCTCGTATCCACCCCAGAGCTTAGTACAGTGTCTGGCACACGGTAAGCTCTAAAATACCGCCATCGTCATTATTATTATTTATTGAGCACTAGCTGTGTGCAGAGCACTGTACTAACAGAAGGCAGAAGACGAACCTTCGTCCACATGGGGCTCCCAATCTTCATCCCCGTTTTACAACTGAGGTAACCGAGGCACTGAGAAGTGAGGTGACTTGCGCAAGGTCACACAAGCAGACAAGTGGCAGAGCCGGGATTAGAACCCAGGTCCTTCTGACTCCCAGGCCCGTGCTCTACCCACTAGGCCAGGCTGCTTCCCATCCGCTAGGCGACTTGAGCTTAGCAGGACACAGATCCCTCTGCTGTCCTCCCGAGATTTATGACACAGAAGGCTTTAGAGCCCAGAGGAACGAAGCTCTCAGGGAGAGGATGCCGGGAGGATGGGATTATTTATCGTGATAAACAGATGAGAAATTTATCCATCCAGTGAACTGCTCAACGCACACTTGGAAACTTTTCTTTGGGTCCACACACGGACATACCTCCCATTCTTTTGGGGTTTGCCTATGCCTGTGATCATCTTTTAATGCCCGTTCATCCCCACGCTCACAGAGACTCCTCAGACAACGTTCTGTATTCAAATCCAGCCAAGAACTAACTCTACCGAGGAGGGACAATCAGGCGGTGGTCCTGAAATGAGAAATTCCACAGCTGGATTCCTCCCATCCGGCCAGCGGTTTCCAGGCCCCTCGCGAAGCACCGTATTGGACCTTAATTAATAACAACAGTCAACATAATGCTCTCATTAAGCCAACCGCAGAGTCTGATCGAAAGAACTTACTATTCATTCATTCAAGAGTAGTTATTGAGCGCTTACTATGTGCAGAGCACTGTACTGAGCGCTTGGAATGGACGAATAGGTAACAGATAGAGACGGTTCCTGCCCTCTGACGGGCTTACGGTCTAATCGGGGGAGACGGACAGACGAGAACAATAAATACTACCTCGTATTGCCATAGCTGTGCAACACTCGTCTTGGGGCGTAGAGATGATCGGATTTGGCTACCCTCCTTCTGGAGTTTGCATTTGATTCCAATAATTTGGAAGTTACAACCTTACCCAGTTAGAAGTTACACCTGTTTAGGGAAGTGTAAAGTATCGTAGGGAGAAGGCGGATCTATGCAACTGATATACAGCATGGCTCAGTGGAAAGAGGCTGCGGAGTCAGAGGTCACGGGTTCGACTCCCGGCTCTGCCACTCGTCAGCTGGGTGACCGTGGGCGAGTCACTTCACTTCTCTGGGCCTCAGTTCCCTCATCTGGAAAATGGGGATTAACTGTGAGCCTCGCGTGGGACGACCCGATGACCCTGGATCTCCCCCAGCGCTTAGAACGGTGCTCTGCACATAGTAAGCGCTTAACAAATACCAACATTATATACTGCAGCATTCAGGTGAGATGAAAAGAGGAATCTGGGATCAGTCAACGGCATTTATTGAGCTCTTACTGGGTGCAGAGTACCCTACTAAGCACTTGGGAGAGTATAATTCAGCAGAGTTGGTGAACACATTCTCTGCCCGCGAGGAGCTTATTATGGTCTAGAGGGATGTTGTGGTACAAGAGCCTTTGTTGAGGATCTCGTACCACAGTCACGACGCCAGTTACTCTCGACTTCAAATGAGACGAGTGGGTGACCGGGGGTATGTTAGTGCCTAACCCAGAAGGTAGAAATTCAAGGTTGAGCACCGTGAAAGAGGGGAGTAGATTTCAGTCAGGTTCCTGTAAGCTCCTGGTGGATAATAATGTTGGTATTTGTTAAGCGCTTACTATGTGCCGAGCACTGTCCTAATCGCTGCGGTAGACACGGGGGAATCAGGTTGTCCCACGTGGGGCTCACAGTCTTCATCCCCATTTTACAGATGAGGTAGCTGAAGCACCGAGAAGTGAAGCGACTTGCCCAAAGTCACACAGCTGCCAAGTGGCCGAGCCGGGATTCGAACCCACGGCCTCTGACTCCAAAGCCCGTGCTCTTTCCACTGAGCCACGCTGCTTCTCATAGGGAATGTGTCGTTCCTTCTTATATCGTACTCTCCCGAGATCTTCGTCCAGTGCCCTGCGTACAATAAGCGCTCAGTAAATACGACTGACGGACCGGCTGGCTCTCAAACTGGAATTGCATCTACCACGGTGTTTCGCAGACAGTGAGTACTTAATCCCCTCTACCACGGTGTTTAGCAGATAGTAAGTACTTAACCCCCTCTCGGGAACACACCCGGAGAGTTTCCAGTAATCTACCAGTCTTGGCTACGGGAGGGAGAGTCAAGCAGAGGCCCGTCCATTCCGTTCCGAACTTGCGAGTGGAAGGCAATCGGCCACAAGTCAAAACTCACCCGTGCTGGACAGCAGCGGCATGGGAGAGAGTCGAGGGAGTAGACTAAAGTTTGCCGTGCGGAAGGAGACGGTGGTAAACCACTTCCATATTTTTACCAAGAAAACCCTATGCAGCCACTACCAGAACGATTGCGGGTGGAGGTGGGGCGTTCTGTGAGAGACGTATCCACGGAGTCGGAGATGACTCAGCAGCATAAGACGAGACGAGCGCTAAACAGATATCATTTTTTCTTATGATTGTTATCCTTATTATTAGGAACGACTAACAGTTTGACTGTAAAAACTCTCACCCTGCCGGCGGGATGCAATTCTTTCTGAAAAGAGACCAGTCCTCCGAGTTTATCTGCCCCGAGTGGACCACACTCTAATTTGGTCCAGACTTTCCGGGCTAAATTGCAAAAAAAAAAACCAAAACCAAAAAAAAAAACAGTAGATTTTTGACATTGACAGGGGTGGATTTCCTCAGGACCATTTGGAACATACCGATTTGGGAAATTTTTTTTTTTTTTCAAAGAGACATTTGTTTTGCCTTGGCAAACTTTGACAATTTTCTCTAGGCCAACTGCTTGATTTCCCAGTCTGCCCATCCTGGCTTCTTTCGGGCATGTGTCCGTGTGTGACCAGGAGTAGTTTCGAATAGGCTTTTTCAAGTGGAAAATTCCATTTAGAATGGACCTGCTTAGGGCAGCCTTAATATCGAACATCAAGCTGAAGATAGGACAGTGCGGACCTAACGAAGGCCATTTTGGCTTGTACTCAGCCCCCAGCTTCATCCCCCTCCACACGTTGCCACCCTGGGAGACTTCGAGACAGTCGTCAGAGACAAGACAACTGGCGGTGCGGAAGCTGGATCGAGGCAAAATTTTGAGTAGTCCTGGGCAGCAGCTATCAATCAGACAGAACTCTTGACCGATCGGGAGTCACACACAGATCAGAATTTACAGGAAAAAAACCAAAAAACTCAATCTAAGAGACCTCTATTTTATTGCCCTTTAGTCTTTCTGTGCTGAATTGAGGTAAAAATGCCAGCAAAGAAAAAATGCCGAATCTTTCCCTGACAAATGAGATACAATTTCATTAGGGTTGTTGAGAAATGTGATTTCTGCTAAAGTTTATTTCAACTTGATGTCAGTTGGATTAGCATAGGCTTGGTCCACCTATTAATCTACTATTTAATCCACACTATTCCTGTGATTTGGGTTCCTATAGCTGGCACAGGTCGGCTCTTAATTGTCGATCAGAGTTGCTCAGTGACATGATACTATTAAACCACAGAGTGGAAAACTGGGTCTCAGCTCACTATCCACCCACAACCAAGTACCCACCTTCACCCACAGCTCGCGTCTACGTTGGGCCATTTCTCAAAATATCCGATCTGTCGAAAATGATCGCAGAATCTGGCCACTGGGGAATTCTGACGCGTTCAGCGATTTGATCTCTTGGTCATTTCTCAGAAGTGCAGATGAGATCCAAATCATTTTAAAAGATCCGTTTCTCCAACTTCTCAATCCCAAATCACTTCAAAATCTCAGCTTCGGCTCTTGGTTTTAAACGGGATCGCGTTAGTTGGTTCATTCTCTGTGAGCTGGATAATTTCCAGCCCTTCCCAGGTTTTTTTCTGGTTTTGGCATGATATTGTTATTACCGTTTCCAGCATCACACTATTATTGTTATCATCATAATTTTTGAGTAATACTAACAGCGGTATTTGCTAAGCTCTAGCTAAGTGCCAAGCACTGTTCTAAGCGCTGGGGTAGATACAAGGTCATCAGGTTGTCCCGCGTGGGGCTCACAGTTTTAATCCCCATTTTACAGTTCAGGTAACTGAGGCACAGAGAAATGGCTTGCCCAAGACCACCCAGCAGACAGGTGGCGGAACCGGGGTTAGAACCCACATCCTCTGACTCCCGGGCCCGTGTATTTGCCACTAAGCCACGCTGCTTCTCGTATAATGACGGTATTTGTGAGGCGCTTATTATGTGCCAAGCACTGTTCTACGCACTGGGTTAGACAAGGTGATCAGGTTGTCCCACGTGGGGCTCACAGACGTAATCCCCATTTTCCAGACGGGGTAACTGAGGCACAGAGAAGTTAAGTGACTTGCCCGAAGTCGCACAGCCGATAAGTGGCGGAGCAGGATTAGAATCCGTGACCTCTGACTCCCAAGCCCGTGCTCTTTCCGTTAAGCCACGCTGCTTCTCAGCAGCGATGCCCCAGTTCCCTTCACATGGCCCAGCCCACCACCCTCTTGCCCACGTGCCCAAAGGTTTTGGATGGAGAATGCAAAATCGTGGAACCTTCTGTTTATATAAAACCAGTTTGCCGTCCTTTCTTTTCTCAGCTCTATTTCCCTCCTTTCACTTCCCTTCCGAAGAAACTGCTAAAAGCTGCGTGTGATTTATTATGGTGAATTCTTCCTTCTGTAACCCAGCTAAGTAGTTCATATCTCAAAATTGCATACACCGCCTTTGGCTGCGATGGTGTTTCTATTTTCACGCTTCCAGCACCAAATGCTAATATAATGAGATGTTCTTTTGATAGATGCTTATCTTTAATCAAAATCAAGTTTCTCTGATGTTCACTACCAGATTTTTGGGGGCGGGGCGGGGAAAGTGGTTTTCCTAGATTGACCATGCCCATGGAACTTAATAATGCTAATAATAATGTTGGTATTTGTTAAGCGCTTACTATGTGCAGAGCACTGTTGTAAGCGCTGGGGTAGACACAGGGGAATCAGGTTGTCCCAGGTGGGGCTCACAGTCTTAATCCCCATTTACAGATGAGGTGACTGAGGCCCAGAGAAGTGAAGTGACTCGCCCACAGTCACACAGCTGACGAGTGGCAGAGCTGGGATTCGAACCCGTGACCTCTGACTCCCAAGCCCGGGCTCTTTCCACTGAGCCACGATTAATGATCAGAATCATAATAATGATCATAGTATTTTCTGAGCCCTTAGAATGTGCCAAGCAACGTACTAAGCAGTGGGATAGAAACCATATAATCAGGCCCCATATGGGGCTCACTTGCTACTTTCTTTTGGTGTTCAGAGGTGTTGATTGCAGCACGGTGACTAGTGAGACTGTAGGAGAGAGCACGGGCTTTGGAGTCACAGGTCATGGGTTCGAATCCCCGCCCGGCCACTTGTCAGCTGGGTGACTTTGGGCACGTCGCTTCACTTCTCGGTGCCTCAGTTACCTCATCCGTAAAATTGGGGATTAAGACTGTGAGCCCCACGTGGGACAACCTGATTCCCCTGTGCCTACCCCAGCGCTTAGAACAGTGCTCGGCACATAGTAAGCGCTTCACAAATACCAACATTATTATTATTATTTCTAAATAGGGAGGACAGGTATTGAATCCTCATTTTGCAGATAAGGGATCTGAGGCACAGGGAAGTCAAAAGTGACTTGCTCAGGGTCACACAGCGGCTAAGTGGCAGAACTGGGATTAGAACTCAGGTCCTCTGACTTCCTGGCCCATGTTCCACTGGGCTAAACTGCTTGAAGCCTAAGCTACATCAATCTAGCAATCTAAAGAATTTATCGAGTGCCCATATTATGCTGATAAAACAACCGTTCTCCCTCCCACTTAGACTGTGACCCTCCTGTGGGAGAGGAGCCTATATTATTTCTTAACCTAGTGCTCAGTGTGGTATTGGACATGTAGACTGAATTCACTGTGGGCAGGGAACGTTATCTGTTCGACACTGAGCGGCCAAGAGCCCCCAACGCTGCTCCTCTAGCCACGTCGCCTATCCCTTTCGTCGGATCGATCATCCGGTGATATTTACTGAGGGTTTACCGTCCGCAGGGTAATGTGCCCTCGGAGAGCACGATACAACACACTCGGTAGACGCGTTTCCTGAACGAGAAGCTCACAATTTAGAGGGCAACACATCTAGGGGTGGCTATATTGTTATCTCTGTCTTTATGTTACTTCTGTGTGTTCACTGTTTCATCCTCTCTTTCGTGTCCGTCATCGATCCCTTCTCTTATCCCTTATTCTTAAATTTCAAGCCCCGGAGATCGTCCCTACCAACTCTAGAGCACTCAGTACAACGCTTTTCACTCAGTAAGTGTTTAATAAATGTTGATGTCGTCGTCTTATGCTTTCGAGTTGTTTCGGACCCAGAGCGACGTCATGGACACAGCTCTCCCAGGTTGCCCCACCTCCACCTGCGATCGTTCTGGTAGCGGATCCAGAGAGTTTTCTTGGTGAGAATACAGAAGCGGTTTCCCACTGCCTCCTCCCGCGCAGTAAACCCGAGCCTCCGCCCTCGACTCTCTCCCGTGCCGCTGCTGCTCAGCACAGGTGAGTTTTGACGCCTATCAGATTGTCTCCTACTCTCTAGCCACTGCCCAAGTTGGGAATGGAATGGACAGGCCTCTGCTTGACTCTCCCTCCTATAGTAGAGACTGTTAGAGGACCGGAAACGCTCCAGGAGCAACCCTGAGAGGCCTATAATAAATACCACCGATTGATTGATGGAGGGCCGGGGCCATATAATAATAATAATTATTCCTATTATGGTATTTGTCAAGCGCCACGTGCCAGCCACTGTATTAAGCTCTGGGGTGGTTGCAAGCAAATCGGGTTGGACACCACCCCTGTCCCACGTGGAGCTCAAAGTCTCAGTCCCCATCTTACAGAAAAGCGAGGTGACTTTCCCAAGGTCACACAGCAGACAAGCGGAAGAGCCGGGATTAGAACTCAGGTCCTTAGGGCTCCCAGGCCCAAGCTCTATTCACTATGCCAGACTGCTTTATTTAATAAATACAACTGATTGAGGGTGAGGGACCATATCTGAATCTTACCCATGTGTTCTTTCCCAGGGTTTAGCATAGTGCTTTGCACAAAGTAGACACTTAATAGATACCAGGAGGACTATTATTATTACTACCGCTCTCCTCCCTGGCTTGCCTCGCCCTCCCCACCCCTCTCCCCCGTCCATCGACCAAATGGAAGGATAATCATCCTGGTGGGTTTGTCTCTGTAAACTCCTGGAAGGCAGGAGTCGTCGTTATGATAAGAATAACGATGGCATTTGTTAAGCACTTCCTGTGTACCAAGCACTGTTCTAAGCACTGAGCACCGTTCTAAACGCCGAGCCCCGTATGCTCCTTTTTGAAAAATGCTTCACGGAGAGCCTTGGACGTAAGGGCAGTGTGAGAGAATTCTCTGTTGCCTGATTTAGAGGGTACGTAGCCCCTTCGAATATAGTGCCGTGATTTTCGGGGGTTGTGTAGATCTTCTTGGTGGTTAGGCTCGGTCATTTATTTACAATGTAGTACCTTCGTGTGTCTTTTGAATGGAAATGGCAATTTATCATTAGATTTCTCTCTAAATTGCAGATGGGGAAGACATGACTTTGGATTGATGGTTGTATTTAGATAGCTATTTGGAAAATGTTAGTTTCCTTGTCCCCTGGCTTTCCGCTATTCATCCAATGTGGCTTCAGCCTGACAGGGAACATGTTGTTTTCATTTCATTTTTGTATTCAGATGTGAGAACACTAGTCCAACCAAAAAAATAGTATCCGGTGCTTCTGATTTAATACTAATAATGTTGGTACTTGTTAAGCGCTTACTATGTGCAGAGCACCGTTCTACGCGCTGGGGGAGATACAGGGTCATCAGGTTGTCCCACGTGAGGCTCACGGTCTTCATCCCCATTTTCCAGATGAGGTCACTGAGGCCCAGAGAAGTGAAGTGACTCGCCCACAGTCACCCAGCTGACAAGTGGCAGAGCTGGGATTCGAACCCCTGGCTTCTGATCCCAAGCCCAGGCTCTTTCCACCGAGCCACGCTGCCTCGAAACTTGCACCTCTATGACAGGCAACCCTCGGATCAAAGAAGTTACCAATAACAGTAGTAATATTTAATAACTTCTTTCTACGTGGAGAGCGATGTGCAAAGACCTGGGGAAAAAATACATCGGCGAGGGTTAGATAGGTCCCCCTGGTCCTCCAGAGGCTCACAGTCTACAAATAAAGTGGAGAAATACAAAACGATACGAAAGACAAGGTTCAAAGGACAAGAAATCTGGTGGTAGAGGAAAGGAACTTCAAGCTACTGCCACCCAGGTCGATGATTGTATCCAGAGAATCCCAAAGTTTTAAAATTTGAAGAGGCCGCATGGTGAGGAATAGAGTTTGGGTGGGTGGACCGGACTAGATTGATTCTAAAACGATGGCAAATGTTGATTTTCTCAGCCCAGCGTCGAGGGATCTTTCTGTGTTCATTCATTCATTCACTTGTATTTATTGAGCATTTACTGTGTGCGGAGCACTGTACTAAGCACTTGGGAAAGTACAATACAACAATAAACAGTGACATTCCCCGCCCACAGAGAGCTCACAATCTAGAGTGGGAAAGCAGACATCAATACAAATAAATAAAATTACAAATATGTACATGTGTTTTAAGGCTGGGAGCGGGGAAGAGCATAGGGCGCAAGTCAGGGTGACCCAGAAAGGAATGGGAGATGAGGAAATTGGGGCTTATTCTGGGAAGGCCTCTTGGAGGAGATGTGCCTTCAATAAGGTTCTGAAGCGGGGGATAGTGGTTCTATGTCCAATTAGAGGAAGGAGGGCGATCCTGGGCAGAAGCAGGACGACGTGGGCTAGGGATCAGCAGTGCGACAGGCGAGATCTAGGCACAGTGAGAAGCTTAGTACCAGAGGAGCGAAATGTGCGGGCTGGGTTGTAGAAGGAGAGAAGCGAGGTGAGGTAAGAGGGGCAAGGTGTTGGACTGCTTTAAAGCCAGTGGTGAGGAATTTCTGTTTGATACGGAGGAGGATGGGCAACCAAGGAGTTGTTTGAGGGGGGGCCATGATGTGTCCAGAATGTTTTTATAGAAAAATAGTCCGGGCAGCAGAGTGAAGTATGGGCTGGAGTGGGGAGAGACAGGATGCTGGAAGGTCAGCAAGGAGACTGATGCAGTAATCCAGGTGGGGTAGGATGAGTGATTGTATCAATGCGATAGTAGTTTGGATAGAGAAGCAAGAGTGGATTTTGGTGATATTGTGAAGGTGAGTGACAGAATCTGCTGACACTGAATATGGAGGTTGAATGAGAGAGAGGAGTCAAGGATAACACCAAGGTTACGGACGTGTGAGACGGGAAGGATGGTAGTGCTGTCTACAGTGATGGGAAAGTCACGGGGAGGACAGGATTTGGGTGGGAAGGTAGGGAGCTCTGTTTTGGTCGTGTACTATTATTTAGAAAAGTGTTTTCACCAGGGAACTTCCGGAATTACCCAGGAGAAAGAAAAACTGGGAAGGGGTACGGGAAGGCGCTCTTGATCTCGCCAAAGGACGTCAAGGACAGTGCGAGAGAAGAGTTGCTGATGTTGAGAAATTATGCAGATCCATTCAAATCAGTAAACTAATTAAATGAGGGGAGGACAAGGCCTCACGTGTGGTAGTGTTACCCTTCTCTCCAGCCTCCCTTCCCCGTCTTTAAGATCTTTCAGGAGAGGGTCAGACTGCGGAAGCTTAGAAATCTTATGGAAGGACATTTAGGGCATAGTTTAACGCGGGTTGGTTTTGCGGGGTCTATAGAGGAGAGTTTGGGATTCATTCATTCATTCAATCGTATCTATTAAGCACTTAGTGTGTACAATTCAGCAACAGTTCAACAATCCCTGCCCACAGTGGGCCGACAGTCTAGAAGAGGGGAGGCAGAATGAGGCAGCTGGAGAACTTCTGGCTCTAAAGCACAAAAAGAAACAACTATACTTCAGAATAGACAAATCTTGAGTAGCATCTCCTTCTCCGGCTCTCCTTGGACTTCGCAGCCACGGGGATCGTGAGAAAAAGAACTGGTGACCTCTTTTCCTCGTCACTCAAATAGCAAGAGGAGGAGTGATTAATTGCTCATCGGGTTCTTGGAGCTACGGGAGTGAGATTCAGGCCTGTCCTGTAAGATCTTCCTTGACTGCTGGGTTATTAGATGTCATTATGGGAGAAGGACACCGTTGGACACAAACTTAATCTGGCAGAGTAATTAGTGCCATACTAGGTGAGGTCGCTTCGCCGTATCCAGAGTGAAACGGTGGCTAAATTTGTTGCAGAAGTCCACGTGGGGACTCCTCTTTATCCGTGGCGAGGCCGGCTCCCGTCTAATTTATTTTTCTCCAGCTTACGTACCTTCGTTCGGTGTTCTTTCAGTCAGCATAACCTTTATGACCAACAAATGAAATTCCTGGGCAGAATAATCACATGTAAATGCTGCTGGTTATGACTGTCGAGAGGCCAATTTTCTAGCCATTTGTTGATGCCCGAAATGTCAAGTTTATTACACAGAGGGTAATCAATACTGCAGGATATACAAAATATACTTCCCAATAGGACGTGAAAGGCACCAATCAGTTCTGTTGCTGACGGAAATCCAACTCCTGCCTCAGTTAATAAGGTGCTGTCAATTCATTAAATTCATTGTTTTATATAAAATATTGCCGGATCCTTCTACCCTGAAGGAGTTCCTATACAATGTAATGTCCTGACCCCTCCGGTTAAGCTCCGTTGTTCCATTATCAAACCAATGAATGTTTTCCTGGAGGATTCCCCAGGAATTCGTATTGGTAGCTCACGCTCAGATTTTAGCTTTGCATTTCACGCAGACCTCCCCGACTTTTACCGCAAGCTTGAAATCAAGTCTGTCGATTCCTAGATCCTTTAGATTTTTTTGGTTCTCCAAACAGTCTATGAAATGGACGGAGATTTTCAGAAAAAACTCATAGAAACATCAAGGATGTCATTACTCGGACAAACCAATAATAGGAATCAATCAGTCGATCATATTTATTGAGCACTTGCTCTGTGCAGAACACCATACTAAGCACTTGGGAGACTACAGTATGACAGAATTGGCAGACACATCTCCTGCCCGAAAGGAACTGAAGTCTAGAGGGGTAATAATAGCAATTGATTTTTACCTACCCCAGGACTTAGAACAGTGTTTGACACCCAGTAAGTGCTCAGTAAGTACACAGACAATATCTGTTAATCACTTAATCTAGGTCAAGCATTTTTCTAAGCACCGGGGGAGATATAAGTTAATCCGGTCAGGCATCGTCCCTGTCCTAAATGAGGCTCGCATCCTAAATAGAAGGGTGAACGGGTATTTAATCCCCATTTTACAGATGAGGAAACGGAAGCCAAGAGGAATTAATTGACTTGCTCCAGGTTACACAACAAGCAAGAGGCAGACCCAGGATTCGAACCCAGTTTCTCTGACTTCCAGGCCCACTCTCTTTCCGTTCAGCACAGAATTTCGTCTCCGGCGATAGCGTAGGACGCTTGGAGATTTGGTGGGCTGGACTTCCATCCTCATGGTTCGGGATGGACTATCTAAAACCTCCCACTTTCATCCTACATCTCCCTGGGTAACCCATTATAAACCGGCAGTTCCCAAACCTGCCTTGAACCTGCAGAAGTTGCAAACCTGTCCAACTTCCTGTGGGAACGAACCTTCCGCGTGCCGTTGACAGTAGCAATTCAACAATTCTGTGTTGAGCCTCTCTCCTTTGGTGCTCTCATCAACTTGATGCTGTGGGATTCATTATTTTATATAAAATACCGCAGCATCCTTCTCCCAGGAGAGAGTGCCCGTACAACCTGCCGTTCTGACACCTCCAATCGAGCTCTGTTCTTCCGTTCTCTAATCAGCGCACGAAAAACACCGGTGTACAAAAATCCCAGGTTTGCCCGGTCCACACATTCCATAATTTGGTCGGCTTCAATCCCGTCTCCTTTCGTTCTCCCCTCATTTGAAAGCCGCTGTTTCAACCCCCTTTCCTTATCATTGCTTCCCCGATGAGGAAACAGTCGGCCTGATGAGTGGAGACGGGGCAATTTGTTCAGTTCGAAGTTTCGTGAGAGTTTCAGGGTTTGCCCAATTTCCCCTCTGTACGCTGAGGACTGAGGTCTCCGGCTCAGAGTGGACATTCATTCCATCGTATTTATTGAGCGCTTATTGTGTGCAGAGCACCGTACTAAGCACTTGGGAGAGTACAGTTCAACAGTAAACAGTCATGCCCCGCCCACGACACGTATTCGGGTTTCAAGACCTGAAACGCTGCTGAGAAACCTGCTGGCAGAGCTGTAATAGCTGGGGCATTTCAGAGAAGCAGCGTGGCCTAGTGGAAAGAGCCCGGGCTTTGGAGTCAGAGGTCATGGGTTCGAATCCCCGCTCGGCCACTTGTCAGCTGTGTGACTGTGGGCAAGTCACTTCACTTCTCAGTGCCTCAGTGACCTCATCTGTAAAATGGGGACGAAGACCGTGAGCCCCACGTGGGCCAACCTGATTCCCCCGTGTCTACCCCAGCGCTTAGAACAGTGCTTGGCACGTAGTGAGCGCTTAACAAATACCAACGTTATTATTGTTTATTACTTGTCAAAAGCTGGGTCAGATACAAGATTACCACATCTTCCCCGTCCCTATCCCTCATGGGCTCACGGTTAAAGAAGTAGCGAGAACGGGTATTTTATCCCCAATTTACAGAGGAGGAAATTCCAGCTTAGAAAAGTGAAGTGACTTGACCACGGTCACGTAGACAAAATAAAATAAAAACAATGATATTAGTTAAGGGCTTACTATGTGCCAAGCACTGTTCTAAATACTAGGGTAGATACCAGGTAATCAGGTTGTCCACGTGGGGTTCCCAGTCTTCATCCCCATTTTCCAGATGAGGGAACTGAGGCCCAGAGAAGTGAAGTAAGTGACTTGCCCACAGTCACACAGCTGACAGATGGCAGAGCGGGGATTCGAACCCACGTCCTCTGACTTCCAAGCCCGGGCTCTTTCCACTGAGCCACGCTGCTTCTCTGTAGCCATCCCAGTGGGACAGCAAAGCTAAGAATCCCGGGGGCCTCATGGTCCCATGACTGTCACAACCAGCCCATCCCCTTGCTTAAAGTGGCAGGTGCCCGGATGTGGAGTTGCTCTGCCACTTGTCTGCTGTGTGACCTTGGGCAAATCGCTTCACTTCTCTGGGCCTCAGTGTAAACTGGGGATTGAGCCTGTGAGCCCCACGTTGGCTCCGAGTACAATGATTTGCCTACAGGAAGAGCTCCATAAATACAGTCGAACGAATGTAGCGTGGCTCAGTGGAAAAGAGCCCGGGCTTGGGAGTCAGAGATCATGGGTTCGAATCCCAGCTCTGCCACTTGTCAGCTGGGTGACTGTGGGCGAGTCACTTCACTTCTCTGGGCCTCAGTTCCCTCATCTGGAAAATGGGGATGAAGATTGCGAGCTTCACATGGGACAACCTGATGACCCTGTATCTCCCCCAGCGTTTAGAACAGTGCTCTGCACAGAGTAAGCGCTTAACAAATACCAACATTATCATTATTATTAATGTGGGAGCGGGACTGTGTCCATCCTGATTTGCTCGTTTCCGCTCCAGCGTTTAGCACGGTGCCTGGCCCAGAGTAAGCACTTAACAAATACCACAATTATCATCATCATCGTTATCATTATCAAGTGTCGGGCCCGTTGCTCCCACGCGACCAGCGCCTCGCTCCCCTCATGTCTCTCCGCCCGCTGAGGACCCGCTCTCTGCCCCCTTCGATCTGTCGGGAAAAACGCTTGACACTCATTCATTTTTATTCAGAACGCTTATATAAAGTAGTCTCGGCAGTCGACGAACTTTAACCGGTACGTCCTCACCGGAAAATGAATGTACTTTCATTGGCGCGAGGCCATTTGAACAACCGAAGAATGGTTCCCGAATAGAAATCAGTAATTCTGTTTTGCAAGCTCAAGTCAGCTAGCGCTATTTAGTGAGCTCCGACGATTTCCAAGAACTATACCGAGTGTGCGAAAGAGTCCGCCAGTAGCCAGACGCCATAGTCCTCACCTCAGAGAGTTTACAGTCTAATGGCAAGTGAAAGGATCAGTCATTCAATAGTATTTATTGAGCGCTCACTATGCGCAGAGCACTGTACTAAGCGCTTGGAGTGAACAAGTCGGCAACGGATAGAGGCGGTCCCTGCTGTTTGACGGGCTTACAATCGTTCACCTTAGACTGTAATCTTTTCACCTTCCGTTAAATCGTGAGCGACTCGAGAGCGAGGAGCGAGCGTCTGTTTGACCGTCCCAGAAGAACCCTCACAATGTGGCTGCTTAAAATCACTTCAGCGGCCAAACTGGATTCCCCAACCTTGGAATCAGCAGTTGTTGAGAAATCAGACGCCGTTTAAGGACAGATCCATCCAAAGTGAGAAAAACCGTGCTTACCTTTGCCCTTGATGAAAGGGGAGGTGTGCATTAGAGGGAAGCTGTTGATTGGTCTTCAACACAAGTTGAACATAAGTCTAAAGGATCTTTCCCGCCGCTGTTCCCCCTTTTACCATGTGATGAGACGGTTTATTTATTTACATCTCTTTAATCACCCACTTCCATGCCCACTCCTTCCTAACCGGCATTCTCATTTCCCTACCCCTTCTTTTAAGGTACGTGTTGAGTGCTTATTATGTGCCAGGCACTGTTCTGAGCTCCGGGGTAGATACAAGCTTCTGAGGTTGAACCCAGTCCACGGCCCACGTGGGGGTCACAGTCTTGATCTCCATTTTACAGATGAGAGAATTGAAGTCCAGAGAAATAAGGGACTTGTCCAAGGTCACACAGCAGTCAAGTGATGGAGCCAGGATTAGAAAGAATCCAGGTCCTTCTGACAACCGGACCCGTGCTCTAACCATTAGATCACACTGTTTCTCTATATACCCTTAATATGGCTCTCTAAAAACCCGTTCCCCACATCTCCCCTGCAAGTCTTCTACATGTGACCCACCCCTCAAAACTGCCCCATCCCAACGCCCCCATCCCCCACAGCCCACCCGGTCCTGGCTCCACGCCCTCTCATCCTGAACCTGCTCTACGTGACATCTATTTTGAAATCATTTCCCACGATGGCCACCTCATTCTGTAGTGGAAAAAAGAACGAGGGCCTTGGGACTCAGAAGACACGGGTTCTAATCTCCGCTCTGCCAACTGCCTGCTGGTCGACCTTGGGCAGATCACCTAACTTATTTGGGCCTTATTTGTAAAATGAGGATTCAATTCCTATTCTCCCTTTTCCTTAAACTGTGTGCTCCTTGTACGATGGGGACTGTATCCAATCTGATTAAATTGCATCCTCCAGAATTTAGGACGATGCTTGACATAGAACAAGAGCTTAATAAACACCAAACGTCTAATAATAATAATAATAATAATAACAATAAGCTGCTTGCAACTAGCCTTTCTGAGTGTGGGCTAGGGCGATTTACAGCATAACACACACTACGTTTCATTTGATTTGCTGAATTGCTAACATTAAAAACGAATGAGGACAGATTCGTTTGGTGGAATGAGGAAAACTATGTCTGCAGGCTGAATCGGTACTAATCACTTTCTTTAAATTAGTTTTTATCGATGCTCCACATCAATGTAAAAGTCTCATTTAATAGCTCCGAATTGGAACCCTCCGTACAATTCCATCCTGCCCCGCACAATCGCTCAATCACTGGTCCTTTTTTGAGTGCTGTCGAGTTGTTTCTGACCCATAGAGACTCCATGGACACACCTCTCCCAAAACATCCCACCTTTATCTACAGTCTTTCTGGTAATTTATCCATAGAATCTTCTTGGGAAAAATAGGGAAGCGGCTTACCGTTGCCTTCTTCCGCGCGGTAAACTTGGATCCCCACCTTCAACACTCCCCCCTTCCGCTGCTGGCCGGCGCAGATGAGTTTTGACTTGTAGCCAATGGCCTTCCGCTCGCTAGCCACTGCCCAAGTTAGGAATGGAATGGGTGGGCCTCCGTTTGACTCTCCCTCCCGTCGCTGAGACTGGTAGAGTATCGGAAACTCTCCAGGTGCCATCTGGAGAAGGAAGGCTTGGGAGAGTACACCGTAACAGACGCGTTCCCTGCCCACGGTGATCTTACAGTTAATTTGTCTATTTTTTTATATTACTGTCCGTCTCCCCCTGTAGATTGTGAGCTAGTTGTGGGCTGGAATGTGTCCATCTGTTGTTATTATTGTACTCTCCCAAGCACTTAGTACAGTGCTTTGCACCCAGTAAGTATTCACTGAATGAATACAGTCTAGAGGGGGAGAAAGACATTAATATGAATGTCTCCCCCTTCTAGATTGTGAGTCCGTTGTTGAGTAGGGATTGTCTCTATCTGTTGTCGAGTTGTACTTTCCAAGCTCTTAGTACAGTGCTCTGCTCATAGTAAGCGCTCAATAAATACGACTGGATGAATGAATGAATAAATTATGGGTATGTACATTAGTGCTGTGGGGCTGGGGGCGGGGGCGGTAAATAAAAACGAGCAAGTTAGGGTGATGAAGAGGGGAAAAGGGAGAAAAAGAAAAGAGGGCTTAGTCAAGGAAGGTCTAAAATGCCCAGAAGTCACAGATTCAAGAGCAGAAAGAACAAAGAAAGTAGAGGGAGTGAGGGAAAGTAGGGCTCTCTCGTGGAAGACCTCTTGGAGGAGAAAGGATCTTTATAAGGCTTTGAAGATGGTGACAATAGTGGTCTGGTCCGGTGGTCTGCTCACAAGGGCAAGTGGGAGCATAAATGACCGGCTAAGGTCCATATCTTGCATTGTGGAGGGGATGGAAAATATACGATGCCCCATGAAATGCCTGGGTATTTATTGGACTCAGCTTGTAAAGCGGCTTGGAGTGTTTTGGGGCTGACCCAAGAGAATGTGAGAGAAGAACGCATTGGTCGCCCCAAAATGACTGGAAGTTCTATCTCTATTGTAGGATTGAGAATGTCAGCCAGCATTTCTGAACTTCCCAAACGCTCATTACGGTGCAGAGCATCAAATGGGTGTTTAATACAGGCTGCTGCAGTTACTATCACTCCTGAGTTTTCTTAGGAAGACAGAATGAGAGCATTAAGAATCTACAGTCTAGAGAGATGCAGAGTGATCCAAGTGTATGAGATTATGAAAGATGTAATCATGGCACAGGTGCAGTTCTTCATGAAATCCCACCCATCTGGATGAGGGAACCCCCTCACCGTGGTGAAAGGCAGCATTGCCTAGTGGATAGAGCCCGGACCCGGGAGTCGGAAAGACCTAAATTCTAATCCCGGCTCTGTCGCGTGTCTGCTGTGTGATCTTGGGCAAGTCACTTCACTTCTCCGGGCCTCAGTCATCGCATCTGTAAAATGGTGATTAAGACTGTGAGCCCCAGCGCTTAGCACAGTGGTCCGCACACAGTAAGTGCTCAGTAAATACGACTGAATGAAATCCGACTGAATGAATGTGGGACAGTGTGTCCGAAAGGAATCAGCTTGTATCTACCCCAGTGTTTAGAACAGTGCCTGGTACGTAATAAGTGCTTAACAAAGTACCATAAAAATCCCCCATGGTTTTGAATGTTCAATTTTCAAACAAAAGGAAGCGCGCCTCACTAGCTTGATGCAGGCAGAAAATATAGCTTTAAGAAGGATCTGTAGAATACCTGGAGGAGCTGTCCTTTTAGGGTTACTAGAGATATTATCTAATAATCATAATAATTATTATGGTATTAAGCATTTACTATGTTTCAAAAGCAATGTTCTAAGGACTGAGATAGATACAGGGTAATCGGGTTGCTCCACGTGGGGCTCACACTTTTAATCCCCATTTTACAGATGAGGTAACCGAGGCATAGTGAAGTGACTTACCTGAGGTCACACAGCAAAGAAGTGGCAGAGCTGGGTTAATAAGAATAATACTGGTATTTGTTAAGCTCTTACTATGTTCAGAGCACTGTTCTAAGCGCTGGCGTAGATACAGGGTCATCGGGTCGTCCCACGTGAGGCTCACCGTTAATCCCCATTTTACAGATGAGGGAACTGAGGCACAGAGAAGTTAAGTGACTTGCCCACAGTCACACAGCTGACAAGCGGCAGAGCCGGGATTAGAACCCGTGTCCTCTGACTCCCAATCCCGTGCTCTTTCCACTGAGCCGTGCTGATATTAGGTGTGTAGAGGAGAAAAATTAAAGATGGCACATCTCTAATCATAAGGGCGTTCAGGCAGAAGCTGGCCTTTTCATGCTTCTGAATCTTGGGGCTGTGCTGCGGAACTCAGTTGACTGGGGATATAAAAGACCTCGTGGTTCAAGAGAGAGGTTTCACCTCAACTACAAATCCAATCGCAAGGCAGTTGGGTGGTTCAGTAATAGAAAGCAACAGAATTGAGAATAATAATAATAATAATGTTGGTATTTGTTAAGCGCTTACTATGTGCAGAGCACCGTTCTAAGCGCTGGGGGAGATACAGGGTAATCAGGTCGTCCCACGTGAGGCTCACGTTCTTAATCCCCATTTTTATTGCCATTGTTCTTGTCTGTCCGTCTCCCCCGACTGGAACGTAAGCCCGTCAAAGGGCAGGGACTGTATCTGTTGCCGATTTGTCCATTCCAAGCGCTTAGTACAGTGCTCTGCACATAGTAAGCGCTCAATAAACACTATTGAATGAATGAATGAGTAGAGAGGCCTAATGGAAAAAGCTCAGGCCTGGGTTTAAGAAGATCTGGGTTCTAATCTTGATTCTGCCACTTGCCTGCTGAATGACCTCCCCTGCTCAACCCCTGAAGCCAGTCCTTACCTGTGTGTGTGTGTGTGTGTATATATATATATATATATATATATATTCCCCTCTCCTGGGCTTAACAGAGTATGTGAACTGGTCCATTTCTCCCCATCTCAACTGCAGAGGACTCCTGACACACTGGTCCTGTGGACAGGAGGAGGCCCAGGACCGCAGAAGGAGTGGAAAACTTGAAGAATGAGAGTGGGTTCTGAATTCGGTGAAGCGTTCATCCTCACAGTATTACACCTGCCTGCTGTAGTTCAACGAAATAAAGGTAAATCAATCCTCGAGGCAGAAACACTTGCCTCCGACTCTGGCGAAGGATATTTTTTCCTTACGAGAAGCACGCTGGCCCGACATGAAAAGTCTTTTCTCCAGGAGTTCCCAGAGAGCACTTTAGCTAAATCTATCCTTGAAGCAGCAAGGAGATCTCTCCCTGCAGCAATGATACAGATTGAACGAAAGAAGCTTTATCTGAGTTTGAAGACACGGGGCTGGAAAATCTTGATAAGTCAATCTAGGGCTCCCGCAGGTCTGTGGAACGGTGACTTAATCTACCCCAGAAGGGTGCCTGATTTTGATTTTAATGACCATATCTGGGCTTTTGTTAGGCCTTACTTCTGTGCCACTGTGTTCAACTCTGGGGAAAGTCTTCAGTGTGTTGAATTTGTCGCAGCCCTCAAGGCGTTCACAGTCTTAAAGGTTGGGGTGATATGACAGTAATAATGATGATGGTATCTGTTAAGTACTTACTACGCGTCAGGCTCTATTCTAAGTGCCGGGGTGGATATAATCACCGATGCACGCGCTCGTCCCGGTGTATCCTGGGGACGGATATGCGGGGAAGAAAATAAGGTAAATTCGGTAAAATGCTAAGACGTAGTCTTTGTATTTAAAGATGGTGTCACGGGTCATGAGGTTCTTGCCCATATGTGAATGTGATTATAAAGATTGTTAGGATTCCCCTGCTCATCTCCTGCTGCTTGGAGGTATCAAATGGTGGAGCGGGAGTCCTAGAAATATTAGGAATAATAAAGATGGCGATATTCGTTAAGCACTTGCTGTACGCCCGGCACTTTGTTCGGCGCTGAAGTCGACCCAAGACGACCAGATCAGACGCGGTCTCTGTCCTATCTGGGCCTCGCAGTCTGAGGTGGAGGGAGAACAGGAACTCAATCTCCATTTTACAGATGAAGAAACCGAGGCAGAGAGACTTCCCCAAAGTCATGCAGCAGGCCAGGAAAAGAGCCAGGGTTAGAACCCAGATTTCCTGACTCCCAGTCAGTCAACCAAACAGTTGTATTTATTGAGCATTTACTATGTGCAGAGCGCTGTACTAAGCTCTTGGGAGAATACAATACAATAGAAATAGCAGGCACATTCCCTGCCTATAATGAGATTGCCATGCTCTTTCCACTAGGATGTGATTTTTGGCCATCCGCTGCTGAGATTCCCTTCTATAATAATAATGTTGGCGTTTGTTAAGCGCTTACTATGTGCAGAGCACTGTTCTAAGCGCCGGGGGAGAGACAGGGTAATCAGGTTGTCCCACGTGAGGCTCACAGTTAATCCCCATTTTACAGATGAGGTGACTGAGGCCCAGAGAAGTGAAGCGACTCGCCCACAGTCACACAGCTGACAGGTGGCGGAGCCGGGAGTCGAACTCATAACCTCTGACTCCGACGCCCGGGCTCTTTCCACTGAGCCACGCTGCTTCTGGTAGTCCTCCCCTCCTGGTCAAAGGTTCCTGCCCTTCTGGAAGTGGTCAGGGCTTCTCTCTGCTGACAGTGAGTTACACGGATATTCACATAGTTGGCAGGTTGGTAGAAACTTCTCCGTGGAACTCACCATGCAGACAGTGGGTTTCTACTTCTGAACATATAGAAGTGTGACCCCTTTCCTGTCCTCCCCAACTAGCCAAGATGGCAATCTGTAGAGAACTGAGATGTGCATTTGGTTCGCTTAGATGGGACTTGTAAATCAACCCCCGATCTCGGATAGTCGATCTGATCGATACCAGATAATCTGAGTGGAGGTTGTTTCCCTTCCCCAGTAGGAAGTTCCTGTGGCCCGTTTAAAAGCTGGTTCCCGCAGCAGGCGGAAAGAGAGCTCCTTAAATGGATTTTCACACTGAAAACCTCCAAAATAAGTATTCCACCCTAATGGATAACACTTGTGAAGTATAGACGCCATCCTTCTAATTATAATAACGGTGATGTTTGTTAAGCGCTTACTCTGTGTCAAGACCAATGCTGAGCTGTGGCATATATACAGTCAGATTGACTGGTCTCTATCCTACATGAGGCTCACAGTCTAGGGAGGAGAGAAGTACAGGTATTTTAATTTCCATTATACGGTTTGGGAAACTGAGCCACAGAGAAGTTAACCGATTTCCCTCGGGTTAGCCGGCAAGCAAGGGGCGGAGCTGGTGTTTATTTATTTTATTTCTATTAACGTCTCTCTCCCTCTCCAGACAGCTGTGGGGAGGGAATGTGTCTGTTTGTTGTTATATTATACTCTCCGAAGCACTTATTACAGTCCTTTGCACACATTCGTTCATTTATTCAGTCGTATCTATTGAGCACTTACTGTGCGCAGAGCACTGTACTCAGTGGTCGGGAGAGTACAATACAACAATAAACAGACACATTCCCTGCCCACAATGAGCTTCAGTATAGAGACAAGCTTACAGTCTCTAGTAAGCTCAATAAATAGTAAACCCTCGATAAATAGGATTGAATGAATGAATACAGCCGGGATTAGAACCCAAGTCCTCTGACTCCCAGGCCAGTACTGTGTCCACCAGGCCACGCTGCCTCATTCCCTTGATCTCCGCCTCGGAAGGGGCGGGCACGAATCGGGAGGATCCCGTGCCTGGTTATCTGTCCCCGGGCAGCCACGGACCTCTGCCGATGCTAAATGTTGAGACTGGGTTTAAGCGGGAGTTATCGGAGTTATTGCAGAAACGCGGTCCCCCGGCCCCGAGCTTTCTGAAACAATTTAGGATTTCTTTATTAATGAGCGTCTCCTCGCTGGTTGCCTGGGCTGCTCAAATCAGAAGACTTAGCAGAGTAAGCCCTCCACATTCCAAGCGTTTCTGGAGGCTCTGGGGGGATGATTACCAATAATCCTCGACTGGAAAAGCCCAGAGAGCCAAAGGAAAAGATAATTAGTGGCTATTCAAAACAAAAATTTAGACCTCGTGGAAAAACGGCAAGGAAACTTTAAATGAAGCTGTGCAAAATTGACAAAGGATGTTTCCCTCAAAATGTACCTCGGGAATAGGCTTTAAACTAACCAAATAATTCAGAGCAGATAAGAATTGCATTTTTAACTCAAGGGAACTTTGAAAGGCGCATCATTTTCCCTTATTTTATAGTGGACAGGTCAATAAGCAGACAGCATGACAGGCTAGCTTGCAATCAATCAATCATACTGATTAGACCGTGAGCCCGTCAAAGGGCAGGGACCGTCTCTATCTGTTACCGATTTGTACATTCCGAACGCTTAGTACAGTGCTCGGCACATAGTAAGCGCTCAATAAATACCTAGTCAGTGAAATACTATTGAATGAAGTTGTATGGTTATTCATTCATTCATTCAATCGTATTTATTGAGCACTCACTGTGTGCAGAGCAGTGTACTAGACATTTGGAAAGTATAATTCAGCAATAAAGAGAGACAATCCCCGTCCGCAATGGGTTCACAGTCTAGATGGGGGAGACAGCAATCAAAACAAGTAAACAGGCAACAAGAGCATCAGTATAAATAAATAGAATTATCGATGTATATATATATATACACATCAAAACAAGTAAGCAGGCATTAATAGAAATAAATAGAATTATAGATATGTACGTATATACACAAGTGCTGTGGGACGGGGGTGGAGAAAAGGGAGTGAGTCAGGGAAATGAGGAGGGAGGGGAAGCTGAGGAAAAGGGGGGCTTAGAATGCATACTGTGTGCAGAGCACTGTACTAAGCGCTTGTAATAAGAACAAGAATGATAGAGATAATAACGGCGTTTGTTAAGCACTAACGTGCCAGGCCCTGGAGTCGACTGGACTCAGCCCAGGTCCTCCATAGCGCTCAAAGTCCTAGGGGGAGGGAGAACAGATATTTCATCTACATTTTACACATGAGGAAAGTGAGGCACAGAGAATTTAAGACCTGAATCACTTTGCTCCTCCGTGCCTTAGTTTCCCTGTCTGTAAAATGGGGACTCGATATATAGTCTCCCTCTTATTTAGACTGTGAGTCCCATGTGGCAGCGTGGCTCAGTGGAAAGAGCATGGGCTTTGGAGTCAGAGGTCATGAGTTCGAATCCCGGCTCTGCCACTTGTCTGCTGTGCGGCCTTGGGCAAGTCACTTCACTTCTCTGTGCCTCAGTTACCTCACCTGGAAAATGGGGATGAAGACTGTGAGCCCTACGTGGGACGACCTGATTCCCCTGTGTCTACCCCAGCGCTTAGAACAGTGCCCTGCACATAGTAAGCGCTTAACAAATACCAACATTATTATTATTATTATTATGTGGGACAGGGTCCGTGTCCGACTTGGTTTTCTTTTATCTACCCCAGCGTTCATTCATCCAGTCAGTCATACTGAGCACTTACCGAGTGCAGAGCACTGTACTAAATGCTTGGGACAGTTCAATATGACAGACAGACACTTTCCCTGCTCACAACAACCTTACACTCTAGTCTCAGCATAGCGCTGGGCACACAATAACCTTGGCTCAGAGGAAAGAGCCTGGGCTTCGGAGTCAGAGGTCATGAGTTCGACTCCCGGCTCTACCACCCGTCAGCCGTGTGACCGTGGGCGAGTCACTTAATTTCTCTGGGCCTCAGTCACCTCCTCTGTAAAATGGGGATTAACCGTGAGCCTCACGTGGGACGACCTGATCACCCTGTATCTCCCCCGGCGCTTAGAACAGTGCTCTGCACATAGTAAGCGCTTAACAAATACCAACATTATTATCATTACTATTATTATTACTTAATACCGCAATTCACATTAACTTGGATACTTTCAGGTTAGCAAAGAGTGATGGAGGGGAATGTTAATTCCATTACCGTGGCACTGCCAGTTCAACATGGAGTCTCCTTCCTCCTAATTTGTCTCGCCTCTGGTCTCACACACTCATAACATTGTACATTCCAAGTGTTCAGTACAGTGCTCTGCACATAGTAAGTGCTCAATAAATAGGATTGAATGAACCTGCACCTACTGACTTTAACTACAAAGCTCAGCATGGCGGAGTGGACATTTCATGGGCCTAGGAATTAGAAGAATGTGGGTTCCAATCCCAGCTCCTCCACTTTTCCGCTGTGTGACCTTGGACAAGTCACATCACTTCTCCGGCCCTCAGTTACCTCATCTGTAAAATAGGGATTTAAGACTGTGGGCCCCATGGGGGACGGGGACTGTGTCCAACCTGATTACCTTATATCTACCCCAGCGCTCAGGACAGTGCCTGACACACAGTAAATGCTGCTTAACAAATACCGTAATGATTTATACTGTTACTATCTAAGCACTGGCTCGTCCACATAACCATCTTTCCATTCTCTTCTGGTGTAATGGGTAGAGCCAGGGCCTGGGAGTCAGAAGGTCATGGGTTCTAGCCCCGGCTCCACCTCCTGCCAGCTGTATGACCTTGGGCAAGTCACTTTACTTCTCTGGGCCTCAGTTCCCTCATCTGTAAAATGGGAATTAAGACCGTGAGCCCTGTGTGGGACAGGGACTGTGTCCAACCTGATTAACTTGTATCCACCCCAGACCTAAGTACAGTGCCTGGCACATAGTAAGCGCTTAACAAATGCCACAGTTATCATCATCTTTCCTCTTATCTGTAAATTACTTTGTTTCTGCCGCCCCCATAAGATTGTTAAATCCTTGAGATCAATCAGAGGTATTTATAATAATAATAGGAATAATGGTATTTGTTAAGTGCTTGCTATGTCACAGGCACTGTATTAAGTGCTGGGGTGGATACAGTCCCTGTCCCGCATGGGGCTCACAGTCTCATTCCCTATTTTACAGATGAGGTAACCGAGGCACAGGAGAAGTAAAGTGACTTGCCTAAGACCACACAGCAGACAGGTGGAGGAGCTGAGTTTAGAACTCGTGACCTTCTGACTCCCAGCCCCCCGCTCTCTCAACTAAACCATGCTGCTTCCCACTTGTACTTACTATGTACAGAGCACTTTTACTAAGTACGTGGGAGAGTACAACACAGCAGAAATGGCGGATCCGTTTCCTGCCCACCAAGAGCTTACAGTCTAGAGCGTAAAGGTTTCAGAGCAGGAATCACGACCTCGATCCCTCTGTATTAGTCTCCTCAGCACTTAGTAATGATGATGATGACGCTGGTATTTGTTAAGCGCTTACTATGTGCAGAGCGCTGTTCTAAGCGCCGGGGGTGATACATGGGCCATCAGGTCGTCCCACGTGAGGCTCACAGTTAATCCCCATTTTACAGATGAGGTCACTGAGGCCCAGAGAAGTGAAGTGACTCGCCCACGGTCACACAGCTGCCAAGTGGCAGAGCTGGGAGTCGAACCCATGACCTCTGACTCCGAAGCCCAGGCTCTTTCCACTGAGCCACGCTGCTCCCCCAGGGCTCTGCACACGAAGCGTGCTCAATAAATACTAGCAGTTGATTGAAAAGATCAGGTATTAGGAGCGCTATACAGCCAGAGTTCCTGGACCTGATGTTTGCCCCTTGTGTGTCATTTGAACCACGTTAAGACCGGAAGAGGACTTTCTAGTCAGATAACGCAGCTCAGAACATTCCACGTCCGTAAGCTCTTTCCTGGAGAAAGAGTGATCTGTTATCACGCGGGGGACAGTTAGATTTATTTAACAGAAAACAGAATTGTGTTTGTAAAGAGGCTGAAAGGGTCCGTGGGGTAAATCTAAATTGATTTTAAAGTAGGTCAGAGCAGCCTTCTACCTAGCGCAATTATGATGTGTGTGCATGTGAATTCAACCACTAAGCTGCAAAAGCTTAGCAAAAACTTGGATGGAAAGGAGACACCTGCCCCTATCACCCGCCCAAACCCACAGAGATCCCGGGCCAATGACGGAACCCTCCACGAGGCCTCTCCCTCTCCTCCTGAATCCTGCCGTCCCTTCGGACCCCTTGATGCCCATCTCGGCAATTCCCACGGGAGCCGCCAACGTACCTGCCCGACGATCTGCCTCGCTGCTGAAGACTCTCTCCACTGGTCCCCTGTGAGTGCCGGCCCCATCGCTCCCGTCTAGCGCACGGAGCTTCTGCTTCCTTCAGAGAAACACTCAGAGAAAATTGAACGTCAGGAGACTGGACCGTATTGATCTGGAGGACTCGCTCTCTTTCAGGAAGCTGTTTGCAGCAGGCTATCCTGAGCAGAGGTAAGAAGAGACGAAAGAATCGCAAAGTCCCAAAGGCGATCCATCGGGATGACCTTAAGGATGGATTTTCTTCTCTCTGTCTCTCTCTTCTCCCCCTCTCCTTCTCTCTCTCTCTCTCTCTTCCCCTTTGCTGGGCCCCGGGGAGAATTATTTCATGATGGAATCGAACCAATGTTCAGCACATTTAGAAAAAAGGAAGGAGAACCAGTGAGATGCGAGGAGACCTGGAGCCTGACAGTGGCTTGGAGGAGACTTTAAAGTAGGTTTCATTTCTGCACACAAGCAAGGACTCAATCTATACCATCCATCGACTGATTGCAGAGAGGATTACGGGCTGGGCTTAGAAGCCCAAACTCCCTTTGAGAAACCTATTGCTGAGTGACTATGTATAATAAAGGCGTCATGGGCAAACCCATATAGATAAGAATGAAGAATAGTCCACATTCCTTAATTAGGTTAGAGTGTAAGCTAGTCATGGATAGGGAATGCGAGTTTTGCTTCTACTGTATTTTTGTCAAAAATGTCAAATACCACTGATCATCGGTGGTATTTATTGAACATTTACTATGTGCAGAGCACTATACTAAGCAGTCGATGGAGCACAAGACCAGAGTTGGCAGACGTGTTTCCTGCCCGCAACAGATTTAGTCTAAAATATAGTGCACTTCACTCAGTAGGTGCTTGCTGTGTGTGTATGAGAGGGAAAAAAAAGAGCTTTGACTAGCCATTTATTTCTTGATGCTTCAGTTTCCTCATCTGTAGAAATGAGGTTAAGATGCTTGCTCTCCCTCCCTCTTTAGGCCCCTATGTATCCAGGGCTGTGTCCAATCGCTTATAACGAATGTACCTACCCAAGCACTTGGCCCATAGTAAGCATTTAACAAATACCACTATTATGATTCGAAGTAGTAGGAATCTGTTAATACCACGGACCGCCCGAAAGACAAACAGATGGATTTTAGAGCAAATTAAACCAAAGTGGTCTTTGGACAGCCACATGACTCGCCTTAGATGAGCATATTTTGGACACATAATCAGGAGGGCTAATTCTCTGGAGAAGACACTAATTCCAGGAAAAGTCCAGGGAAAACGTGGAAGAGGCAGACCGGCAGCCGGGTGGATAGAGCCCCTAACAACGAGAACGGAAGAACCGTTAGAAAGGTTGCAGATGACGGTGGAGGAAGGGACGTTAAGGAGCAAGTAGATCCATGGAGTCACTACGAATCGGAAACGACTCGACACCTAATAATAATAGTCGTAAGTCCCATTTCTACTACCGTTACTGTAGGTTAGTTCAAGCTACTGTAGGTTCAGTAGCCACTGATGGCTCCGCTATATGCCGGAGGTATACACGTGGTGTCGTACTCGCCACCCCCGGCCCGTACTCTGTGTTCGAGAGGAAACGTGACCGACGGTGACGGATGAAGGCGTTTTGAGTATTCATTCATTCATTCACTAGTATTTATTGAGCACTTACTATGTGCAGACCACTGGACTAAGCGCTTGGAATGGACAAATGGGTAACAGATAGAGACAGTCCCTGCCCTTTGACGGGCTCGCGGTCTAATCGGGGGGGGGGACGGACAGACAAGAACAATAGCAATAAATAGAGTAGAGCTGTGCAAAATCATGAACACATATATCCAATTCCTTTGCGCAGATTCCAGGTCTCGAAGTCTCAGCACCAAGACGCGTTCAGTACTCTCGACAGAAGATGCCTGAATTTCCTTGTCAAGGGCAACACGACGTCCTGGAATCATCCTCCTTGGCTTGTCGGCTGATGACTCGTAATCTAAAAGGACTCTTAAAGATACGCTACATTCTACGTCCATTTTTCCCCAACTAATGGTAAGTGATCCCGGGGTCGATGATGAAGATTGAGACCATAATAATAATGGCATTTGTTAAGCACTTACTATGTGCCAAGCACTGATCTAAGCTCTGGGGTAGATACAGGGTAATCAGGTCGTCCCATGTGGGGCTCACAGTCTTAATCTCCACTTTACAGATGAGGCAACTGAGGCACGGGGATGTTAAGTGGTTTGCCCAAGGTCCCACAGCAGACAAATGGTGAAACCAGGATTAGAACCCAAGTCCTCTGACTCCCAAGCCCGTGCTCTTTCTACTAAGCCGTATGCAGAGCACCGAACTAAGTGCTTGGGAGAGTACAATAGAACAGAGGTGTGTAGGCCTGTTCCCTGCCCATAAGGCACTTAAAAAAAAAAAAGGCATTTGTTAAGCGCTTACTATGTGCAAAGCACTGTTCTAAGCACTGGGGGGGATACAGGGTGATCAGGTTGTCCCATATGGGGCTCACAGTCTTAATCCCCATTTTACAGATGAAGGAACTAAGGCACAGAGAAGTGAAGTAACTTGCCCAAAGTCACGCAGCTGACAAGTGGCGGAGCTGGGATTAGAACCCATGACCCCTGACTCCCAAGCCCGGGCTCTTGCCACTGAGCCACGCTGCTTCCCTAAAGACTTACGGTCTAGTACAGATCCTGGGGAAACGCATAGCCCGGCCAGTCAATCAGGGACGTTTATTGAGAATCAATCAACGACACTGATTGAGAACTGATCGCGTGCACAGCACTGTGCTAAGCGTTTGAGAGAGTACGGTCTGAGTTGGTAAACGGGATCTCTGCTCTCAAGGAGTTTATGGTCTAGTGGAGGAGCTTCATTCATTCAGTCGTATCTATTGAGCGCTTACTGTGTGCAGAGCACTGTACTGAGCACTTGGAAAGTACAATTCAGCAATGAGTAGAGACGATCCCTGCCCACAGTGGGCTCGCAGTCTAGAGGGGCTCGCAGCCCCATAACCGTAATCTGAAGTTTTTCAATTTGTTCCATTTTCTCCCTCGGTGCAAATTCCAGCCCCCAAATACCGGAGACTTCTCTAAAAGAGAGACGAGATCCAGGTTTGTTCCTTCCTTCCTGTCCCTCCTCTTTCCAAGTTGGCTCAGTTCTCTGGACACCTGCTCGCCTATTTCCATCTGTTAGTTCCTAGAGGGCAGAGCTAAGATGCGTTGAATCGGCCTTGTCTAGCGTCTAGCCTCAGGCCCTCCTTACTCGAATGCTGATTAGGAAAATGACGATTATCGACCTGTGAGGCTCCGTCGTGCCCCTGAAGCTCCTGAAATCTGCGCGACTCCATACGCGGCGGGTCTCGGAGAGCGGACCGTGGAATCCTTTCACTGTTTTATCCTCCAGATCCAATCCTGCAGTTGCCAGGTAAGTAGAGCCCCTCTCGCCCTGATGCCAGAGGAGGAAAAGACGACTGGGTCCCACCGCCGAACTCTCCAATTTCTCCCTTCATGCCTTTCTATCGCTGCGAGGGACGGACTGATGGGCGGTTAAAGCATGATTTTTCTCTTTGCTGGAGCACAGGGGAGATTTTACGAACAACAGACGTGATCCTCCAGACGGCTAATTGTCGTTTGTCTTAATGATTCTATTCACGCTACTGAGTCTCGGGTCCCAGTGCGAGACAGAAAGGTGGAAACAGAAACCAAGCTTGGGACTCTGGGTAATGGACAGAAACCAAGGACTTACCGTTGTCCGGCAGAGTGTTAATTCCCCTCAGTGGCTCGGAGTTTAACTCCGGCATCAAACAGGCTAATTGCTCGCAAACCTTATTCGAGAGCATTAGGCCTGACAGTTTCTTACCGTACCTAGTTCTGACGGTGCCTGCGTTGTGAAATTTGGCCCGGGACAATAGGTCCGCTTCTGGGTATGTGAAACCAATCGTCGCGCCCACGATTCTAGAACCAAAGGTCCGGTCTCTCATAGCAGCATGGAAAAAACAAGACTGCCTCATAGCAGAAAAGCACACACACAAATTTCTCTGGATCAATGAGAACTAGAACTAGAATGTATGTTTCCTTATTTTATGCCCTTAGTGTCCATAAACAGCACTGTTCTAAGTGCCGGGGTAGATAATAATAATAATAATAATTATGGCATTTGTTAAGCACGAAGCAGCGTGGCTCAGTGGAAAAAGCCCGGGCTTGGGAGTCGGAGGTCACGGGTTCGAATCCCTGCTCTGCCGCTTGTCAGCTGTGTGACTGTGGGCAAGTCACCTCACTTCTCTATGCCTCAGTTACTTCATCTGTAAAATGGGGATTAACTGTGAGCCTCACGTGGGACAACCTGATGACCCTGTATCTGCCCCAGCGCTTAGAACAGTGCTCTGCACATAGTAAGCGCTTAACAAATACATTATAACTTACTATGTGCCAGGCACTGTATTAAGCTCCGGGCACAAAATAAGTGCTTGACAAATACCATTATTATTATTTCCCAGTAATGCCATCCCACCAGGCAACAACACACTCATGTATCTACTCCTTGACTGTGAGCCTCACGTGGTACAACCGGATTACCCTGTATCTTCCCCAGCGCTTAGAATAGCGCTCTGCACATAGTAAGCAGTTAAAAAATACCACCATTAGTATTATTATTATTACATCAGCTGAAATGTGAAGGGGGTAGATTGATTATGGGTTATGGATTATTCACACACCCATTGATTATGATAAGCATACAGAATTTGTTATAATAATAATGACGGTATTTGCCGTGCACTTAGTACGTGCCGGGCACTGTGTTAAGAGCTGGGGTGGGTAAAAGCAGATCGCGTTGAACACGGCCCCGTCCCACGTCGGGATCACAGTGTCGATCCCCATTTTACGGAAGAGGTAACTGAGCCACAGGAGAAGTGAATCGACTCGCCCAAGATCACGAAGCGGAGAAGTGACAGAGTCAGGAGTAGGACCCATGGCCTTCTGTCTCCCGGGCCTGTGCTCTATCCATTGGGCCAAACTGCTTTTCTGATTAGTAATGAAGGTCTAAAACATCAGCAATCATATTCACTGAGCATTTACTGTGTGCAGAGCAGGGTACTAAGTCCTTGGGAGACTACAACACACAAGGAGTTCACAGGCTAGAGGAGTTTGGAAAAATTCCTTGGCAAGAGGTCCATCCTCGGTGACCATCCTGGTTGGGTCCATCCCTAACCAAGAGGCTGGATATCCGCTGCCACTGTTGGAGACAGAATTCTGGACCGGCTCAATCAGTGAAAGGTATTTATTGAGCACTTACTGTGCACTGTAATAAGCGTTCGGCAGAGTATAATTCGGCAGAGTTGGCTGAAAGGTTCCCTGCCCACAAGGAGCTGACAGTCTGGCCCCACACTGGCATTTCTAATGCTTCTGGAAACGCCTGTCCAGTTTTCACCCACTAAAGAACGACATTTAATAGAGACACTTGCATTTAGCTTGTACTCTTTTCAAGGACCCATCAGGGATCTTCCAATTTAAGTTGCCTCTGCAGGAGAGGCTAACGGAGAACTGGAAATGCCACGTTAGGAGCATTTTCTTCCCTTTAATATGAATCAACTCGAAACCTCTCCCCCAGTATCCCGTGTCTGTTTTTGTGTTTCAAGTGTCACGGCTACTGATTCCTAACCCCAGGAAGCAAATTTACTGCTCTGTTTGTGCAGTCATGAAGATTAAACTGAGAAAATGAGCATCCAATTAATCTATTTATTAAATCCATCAAGTCCATATTACATATTTCAGTGATGAATGAAACGACACACCTAGCAACCATCTGCTTAATCAATTTCAGATTGATAATAATCCAAATTGATAGCCCTTGTCTCCTTCCACGCCTCCCCACCTCCCCGGCTAATTTTTCAGCCGCGAAAGGAAACTATAAAAAAAAACTTTCTCAAGGATAACCGTCCATTAACCGCACCTTCCGAATAACTTTAGCAGGCCCCAGGTTTTGCTCGTAATCTTCCTCCAACCCTGCACTCAATTCATTTGGTAATGCCGCACTGAACTGGATAACTCTCCAATTCGTTCTGCTTCTTTGGATTTTCCCGGGAACAAATTCACGATTAATTGTGCAGAGATGATCAGGTGTATTGGGAATCGCCTTGGTGCGCCCGCCCCCCGCCCCCCACCACCACACACACACCCATCTCAGCTCGCTGCTCTCCTACTACACGACCCAACCTGCACGCTTTGCTCCTTTAATGCCAACCTCCTCCCTGTACTTCTCTCTCATCTATCTCGCCGCCAACGTCTCGCCCACATCCTACCTCTGGCCTGGAATGTCCTTCCTACTCACGTCCAACAGACAGTTACTCTCCGCTCTTCAAAGCCTTAATGCTCCTCCAAGAGGCCTTCCCTGACTAATCCCCCCTTTGCTCTTCTCCCACTCCCTCCTGCAACACCCTGACTTGCTCCCTTTATCCATCCCCTTTCCCAGCCCCACAGAACTTAGGTACATAGCTGTCATTTATCGTTTTAACTGATGTCTGCGTCCCGCTCTAGGCTATAAGCTCTCTGTGGGCGGGGACTGTGTCTTCTAAATGTTTTATCGTACTCTCCCGAGCTCTGCACACAGTAAGTGCTCAATAAATATGACTGACTGAATGGCCATTCCAGGAGGCTGGGGAAGCACACTATTCAGTTAGGACTGAAAAGGCTAAGAAGGGAGGAGTGCGAGAATCTCCTCTGGCATCTATTCAGTGATCACCATTTGCTGAATCCTGGGGTAAATACCAAGTTTTATCAGATCAGACATAATCCCTGTCCTTCACAGAGCTCACAGTCTATCTAATCCTCATTTTAGAGATGTGGAAACCGAGGCCCAGAGGGGTTAAGCAGCGTGGCTCAGTGGAAAGAGCACGGGCTTTGGAGTCACGGGTCATGAGTTCGAATCCCAGCTCTGTCACTTGTCAGCTGTGTGACCGTGGGCGAGTCACTTCACTTCTCTGGGCCTCAGTTACCTCATCTGGAAAATGGGGATGAAGACTGTGAGCCCCACCTGGGACCTCCTGATTCCCCTGCGTCTACCCCAGCGCTTAGAACAGTGCTCGGCACATAGTGAGCGCTTAACAAATACCAACATTATCATCAAGCGACTTACCCCATTGTGGTCAAGAAACATGTCGATCAACTCTGTTACACCTTACTCTCCCAAGTGCTTAATACAGTGCTGGACACACAGTATGCATTCAAAATACAATTGACTGCCCTAGGTCACACAACAGGCCAGTGGCAGGGTCAGATTTCCTGTCTCCCAGCCTTGTGCTCTTCCCACTAGACAACACTGCCTCCTCTTGGAGGTAATAACGATAATAGTAATAATAACAGTAATTTTGTTAAGCACTTATTATGTGCCAGGCATTGTACTAAGCGCCGGGGTGGACACAAGCAAATCGGGATGGACACAGTCCCTGCCCCACGTAGGGTTCGCGGTCTTAATCCCCATTTTACAGACGAAGGAACCGAAGCAGGGATTGGTTAAGTGACTTGTCCGAGGACACGCAGCAGACCAACGGCAGAGCCGTCGACTAGATCCCAAGTCCTTCCGACTCCCAGGCCCAAGCTCTACTCACTCCACAGAAGGTTGCGCGCAGGAAATATTTTGACCAGCTTGAGAAATGGGTCAGCAGCCCCGTCCATCTTTAGTGGAGTCCCCGCAATAATGTATATGACTTCATCTACCACCTCTAAAAAGCTGATTCACAAATCTAGTTCTCTAGCAGTGATCTCTCACCTCCTCTGCAATTCTCCTATTTTCACCTGTCTCAAGGATATCTCCCGCATCTCCCGCTGGCTCCTCAAATGCAACAGATCCAAAACTGGACTCCTCATCTTCCTTCCCAAATCCGTTCCTCCCCCAACTTTCCCACCACGATGAACAACCCTACCATTCTTTCTGTCTTCAAGGGCCACAGCTTTACTCTTTCAATTCTCATATTCACTAAATTCTCCTGCATTTTCTTACACAATAGTTCCCAGATTCATGCCTTCCTCTCCAGCACTGAGTCAGGCACAGACCACCTCCCCACTTGACTCTTGAATTAGCCTCCTCATTGGTCTCCTTACCTCTCCTCCAATCCATAATTCACTCGAATGCCCAGATGGTTTTTCTAAAACGGTATTCTGCACCCTTTTCCCACCTCTTTGAACAGTTCCAGTGAAGCCGCATGGCTTAGTGGAAAGAGCCCGGGCTTGGGAGTCAGAGGTCGCCGGTTCTAATCCCCGCTCCGCCACTTGTCGGTTGTGTGACTTTGGGCCAGTCACCTCACTTCTCTGGGCCTCAGTTCCCTCATCTGTAAATTGGGGATTAAGACTGTGAGCCCCACGTGGGACGACCTGATTCCCTCGTGTCTACCCCAGCGCTTAGAACAGTGCTCGGCGCATAGTAGGTGCTTAACAAATACCGGCATTATTATTCCAGTGGTTGCCCAGTCCCCTTTGCACGAAGCAGACGATGTCGACTACTGGCTTGAAAGAGCTCGGGCAGCATTCTTCAGCTTACTTATACACTCTCTTCTCCAAACTGGACATCCTTTCCTCCTCAAATCTACCAGACCACTGCTTTCACCTGTTTTCAAAGTCCTTTAAAATTTCAAATCCTCCAAGAAACTCTCCATGATTCATTTTTCTCCTCCCCAAGTCAAATCCACCCCAGCATTTTTGCACCGCCTAAAAACTGATACACTCACAACCACCCACGGTACTTCTGAATACGTCAACTTATATAGGCTGCTATTTAAGACCTTTCTCATGCACATATCAATCTTTCCATTCTCTTTTCCTACTATCTTTAAAATGACTTTGTGTCTGCCTCCCACGTCGGATTTCTTGAGGGCAGGGATGGTGACTTCAATCTCTATTGTACTCTCCCAAGCACTTAGCACAATGCTCTGTGTACATCAGGCACATGATCAATAATATTTATTGATTGAAGAGCTAGAGGAAATACAGCTTTAATGCTGTGGTCCACTAATTCCAGTTGGATTTTGGATTTAATGTTTTCCTTTTCCAGAATGTGATTTATTTTAGGAAGGAGGCAGCAGACACTAGGGAGGAAAGGATTCAAGATTAAGACCCAAATCTATTGACTGAGCCTGCTTGCTGGCACTGAAATAATCTCTCAATCCCGCTCCAGAAAAAAACAACCACTCAGCTTGGAAAACCAACTTATTTATGGTATTTGGTAAGCCCTTACTCTGTGTAAAGCACTGCTATAAACACTGGGGTATCGGGGTAAACACAGTCCTTGTCCCACATGGGGCTCAGAGTCTAAGAAGGAGAACGGATATTGGGTTCCCATTTTACAGTTGAGTAAACATGCAGAGAGAGGTTAAGTGACTTGACCAAGGACAAACAGCAGGCAAATGGCAGACGTGGGATTAGAAGCCAGGTCCGCTGACTCCCAGGTCTGTTCTCCTTCCGCTAGGCCATAGAGCTGCTTTAAGTGCTTCAGATGTGCGTAGCACTGTGCTAAGCACGGGAGTGGATACAGAGTAATCAGATCAGACACAGTCCCTGTACTTTAAGGGGTTCGCAGACTAAACAGAGACGTAGAAAGGATCTTGTAACCCCATTTTACAGATGAGGAAATGGGAGAACAGAAAAGTAAAGTTGAGAAACAGCATGCCCTATTGGAAAAAAACTTTAGCTTACTCATCTTGGCAGGTAGAAAGCAGAGCAAATATCAGAATTATTAGACAAACAGCGCTTAAATACCTGAGTCCCCTCCTGCTGAGACCGTGAGCCCCTTGAGGGACGAGGACTGCGTCTGTTCTGGTTAACTTGTATCAATCCCAGTGCTTGGCACATACTAAGTGTCTAACAAGTTTCACGATTAATATCAGGATAGTAATAATTATTATTGTTAGGCTACAGTCTTGGATTATTAATAATAATAATAATAATAATGACAATTTTCGCTATTATTAGCTTACAGTCTTCCGTTGCAGGAAGCTACTCTAATTTCCCAAAACTTCTCCTAACCCTAAAGTGTGGCAGAGAGCAAAGGTGTCTCCCACTCCCATTCCTCACTAAATTCTCCGATGGCAGTTGCGGTAATGGTGGCCGAGGAGATGGAAGCAGAGGAGAGGGAGGCGGAGGAGATGGAGGCGGAGGAGATGGAGGAGGAGGAGGAGTCGGCGGCTGAGGCGATGACACTCCCTGCCTTCCTCCTGCAGCTGCCTCCTTGGCCTCTACCCCGCTGCTGCCGGCCAAATTTGCACAAGGTGAAATACTTCCGTGGGCTTTACCGACCCGATCAATCTTAACTCATTTTACAAGCCAGTCCTTGGACTCACGGACGGTCAATGACTCCAGAGGGAAGGCCGAGGCTGGGAGAGACGACAGCCATTCGGCAGCTCGATGATGCCAAACGTCTTGGATTGTGAATGGATATGGAGTCCAGTCCATTCCAATCAATCGATATTTACTGAACAGCTACTGTATGTGCTAAGTCCCTGGAGAGAACACTACAACAGAGTCGGTAGACTTGATTCCTGCCCGCAAGGAGTTTACGCTCTTGGGAGAGGCTCACCTTCTTGCCTTATGCTGTCGCGTCGTCTCCAACCCTTAGCTACGCCACGGACACATCTCTCCCAGAAGTCCCCGCCTCCATCTGCCATCATTCTGTAACGTCTCCATAGAGTTTTCTACGTCAAAACCCGAAAGTGGTTTACCATTGCCTCCTTCCCCAGTCAGCTTGAGTCCCCGCCCTCGACTCTCCACCGTGCTGCTGCTGCCCAGCACGGGTGAGTTTTGATTTGTAGCCGACTGCCTTCCACTCGCTAGCCACTGCCCAACCTAGGAATGGAATGGACAGGCCTCTGCTTGACTCTACCTCCCGTAGTCGAGACTGGTAGAGGACTTGATACTCTCCAGGTGCGACTCTGATAGGGGGCTTACCTTCTAGTGGCTTACGTTCTCACGGGGTTCATTATCTTGTGTGGGAGAGGGTGCGTAGGCCATCCCCTGGGCTCCCCGTGGCCAGCAGATCTTTAAGCGGTGACGCAACCGGGAATCACAACACACTTTTTAACCCAAAGTGACTCTACGATAGATCATAGACAATAGTAATGATAGTACTTGTTAAGCACTTACCACGCCCCACGCACTGTTCTAAGCACTGGGGGGTAGAGAAGCAGCGCGGCTCGGTGGAAAGAGCACGGGCTTGGGAGTCGGAGGTCATGAGTTGGAATCCCGGCTCTGCCACTCGTCAGCTGTGTGACTGTGGGCGAGTCACTTCACTTCTCTGGGCCTCAGTTCCCTCATCTGTAAAATGGGGATGAACTGTGAGCCTCCCGTGGGACAACCCGATTACCCTGTATCTACCCCAGAGCTTAGAACGGTGCTCGGCCCATAGTAAGCGCTTAACAAATACCAACATTATTATAAACGTTAAACAGATTGGACGGAATCCTTGTCCCACATCAGGCTCACCCTCTAAATCCCCATTTTATAGATGGCCAAAGAACTGAGGCCAAAGAAGCGAAGTGACTTGCCCGAGGTCACGCAGCAGACACGTAGCCGAGCCAGAATTAGAACTCAAGTCCTTCTGACTCCCGGGACAGTACTCTGTCCACTAGGTCACACTGCAGTTTGGAGCATCTCCCACCAATTTCCCCCATGCCCGCCTGCGAACCCCTATACACACTCAAACGTGGGCATTCAGCCAATTGCGTAGTCACTTCTAATCCAAAGCTTCCTCATGTTTAACCACACGTTGCCGCTGTGTTAACGTATGAATAACATTTAAGAGACGCGTCCTCCATCTGGAATATTTACGATGGCTACGTATCGCTCCCTCATTGGCGATCCTGCCGGTGTCTGTTGTCTCTTTAAACATCGGACCAGGGGTTTCGGTTAATGCCCTGTTGCAGCCCTACGTTCCGGCTCTACTCGCTGGCTCCTTGCTCATTAAGTTTGAGGCAGAACTCCATATTCGTGAGTTCTGAGACGCACTCTCATAGCGGGACAGGGAGACCCAAGAGCTCTAAGCCCAGCACCTTGATGCATTTCAGTGGTAGGAAGAGCCAGAGGGGCGAGAAGTGGAGGGAGATGGGGAGGGAATGAACGGTTGCTATTCATCAGGCAAGCCCTCATTAGGGGAAGAACGGGAGAACGGGCTCTCTGGTGAGATGGGGATGGCTTCCTTGGGTGCAGTCCTACTTTCAATCTCATCCCCTCTGTTAGAAGCAGCGTGGCCTAGTGGATGGAGCATGGGCCTGGGAATCCCGGTCCGTATCCCGGCTCCTCCGCTGTGTGACATTTCGGCAGGTCACTTCGCTTCTCTGTGTCTCCGCTATCTCATCTGTAAAATAGAGATTGAGACTGTGAGACCCAAGTGGAACATGGACTGTGTCCAACCTGATTAGCTTGTATCTTCCACACTGTTTAGTACAGTGCCTGGCACGGCGTAAGTGCTTAACAAATACCATTAAGATAAAGGGTTGCTGGGGGGCTGGGCAAACCGGCTCTTTCCCAAAATAGCTTGGAACCTGAATAGCCCTTCCCAGTTGATGCCCAAAAAGAGCTGGGGCTGCCCCTTGCGCTAATTGCCGAGGCTTAAACATCTCCCCCGCCAGGCTGGACCGGGCCCGAGGTCACTGCAGAAAGCCTCTGCCCCAACTCCGTGGTGTTAGCAGCTCAGGAGATTGCTTCCAGGTCACTGGTGAGGAAACCTTCTCACTCCCAGCCCACGCCAACCCACCCAGTCATCTTGATGAGATCCTTTGTCACCCCCACCCACCAGTCCCAGGTTGTAACCCCTCTGCCTCAGCATCCTCTGCCCTACCCATCTGTCCCCAGCTGTAATCTGTCTCCCTCAGAAACTCATCCCTCAGCAGGAGTCCCCTGTTAGAATCCTTCTCCCTCATTATCTCTTCACCCATCCGCTGGTCTCCAGGGGTTACTCCTTTCTCTCAGCATCCTCTGTACCGTGCACCCACCCCCCAAGATATAACACCCGTCCCTCATCATCCTCAACCGCACCCATCCGTTCCAAACTCTAACCCCTCTCCCTCATTATCTTCGACCCTATCCACCCGTCCCCAAGTGTAAACCCTCTCCTTTCCCTCCTTACCCGGAATAGGTTCACAGGTGTAACCTTTCTCCCCCATTATCTCTAGCTACCAGGTAATCGGGCCGGACGCAGCCCCCGTCCCACAAGGGGCTCACAGTCTTAATTCTCATTTTACAGACGGGCCACAGAAAAATTAAGTGGCTTGCCCAGTTTCACATAGCAGACTAGTGGAGGGGCCAGGATTAGAGCCCGGATCCTTCTGACTCCCAGGCCCCTGACTCCAGTACACCAGGCTGCTTCCCTCATGATATAAAGTATAAGAAGCAATGTGGCCTAGTGGATAGACCACAGGAGTCAGAGGATCCAGGTTCTAATTCCAGCCAGCCACTTCCTGCTGTGACCTTGAGCTAATCAGTTGACATCTCAGTGCTTCTGTTTCCTCACCTATAAAATGGTGATTAAAATATTTGTTCTTCCTCAGGCTTAGATTGTGAGCCCCGTATGGGACAAGGACTTGGTCCAACCTAATTACCTCGTAAGCGCCTCGAGGCTTAGAACAGTGCTTGACATATAGAGACAACCACGGCAATCGCTATCATTATTATTACTATTATTATTCTTGGCCTTTTTAAAGGCATATAATTATGGATTTCACCCATGGTACCCCCTCTTTAAGCTAAAGTCCTGAGCTGAAGGCCCTAAAACTGCTGCATTAATCTGGGCCTGGTCCCTTAAATTTTTTGGTGGCCTTGGACTTGTAGTCTTTCTTGGCATTATCGGCCTTTCCCTTGAGACTTTGAGGCTCCGTCTGTTCCGGCTACCGTCTTGCCCCCGGGGGCTCTAACTGTGTCTCCGCTACTCTGACAGAGCCTCTGGTTCTCTGGCCGTCCTTTTTCCTATCTCAGACTCTGGCCATGTCTGGGGCTGTTTCTCTTTCCTGCTTTTATTCACCACTCTCTCCTCTTCGAAAGGCCCGTCCATTGAAAGCTTCACCCCTCTCTCACCTCAAGATGGAAAGTCGATGCCCCTCTCCCAAAAAAGAACATTGGTGGCACTCGGGGGCTGATGAATATTTGCACTAAAACTGTGTTTTCAGTCTCGAGATAAACAACTATCACCTCATTTAAAATGCACCCTATATTTACATTCTAGCTTTTTAATTATAAAATCAATGAAGTGTTAATGATTTAAGCATTAGCTTGGCTGGCTGGGAATTCCAAAACTCCTCTTTTTGCAGCATAAATTTGTAAGTTGCTCAATCTGCCCAATTTGTCAGAGCCATTTCCATTAGAAATATGAATATTTAATGAGAAGGAAAACTGGCATGAGCAACTTCGCCTAAGCATCTAATGACTTAGCGGAAGAAATAAAATATATCAGTCGGAGAATTAACTATTTCCAAAACAACAATTATCGGTCCGTGACTTCTACGATTTGACTGGGCCATCGTCATAATTCATCGGTGACTTTTCTTTACCAGTCATTGGTATTTATTGACCACTCACTATGTGCAGAGCACTGTACTAAGCTCTTGGGAGAGTGCAATACAGCAAGATTAGCAGACTCATTCCCTGTTCAACCAGTTTACAAAAATCACTTCCTTGGATATTTTTCTTACAACTTTAGAAGTTTTCCAAACTCCTTTATGTAGTATTTTCTCATTGCACCCAAGTTCAACAGAGTTTAACCGCAACGACTCCTTTTTAAAACTATCCCAGCCATGATCCCTTTCGTCATCTTCTACACTAAGAGAGCAGCGATTGGTTATGAGATGCTCTGCTTATGAGTCAGGAGTTCCTGACCAATCAAAAAAAAAAAAAATCCAAAGTGGTAGGAAGGCTGGGAAAGGAGCCAGTGGAACCTTTGGAAGTCTTCCACTAAGTGAGCTAACTAAATGAATGACTAAATAAATGAGTGACTAAGCCCTCATTTCCTCTATTCCCACTCCCTCCTGCGTCACCCCATTTTACTCCCTTTATTCAGCCTCATAACACTTATGTACATAGCCATAATTTATTAATATTAATGTCTCTCCCTCTAGACTGTGAGCTCACTGCGGGCAGGGAGGGTGTCGGCCGATTCTGTTGGACATTACCCTCCTAAGCACTTTGTACAGTGGTCTTTGCTCAATAAGTATAGTACAGCAAGTGCTCAATAAATATGACTGATCGATGGATTGATTTGGAGAGGACTGGCACTGGGAAAGAGGTGTTAAAGGAGTGTCTGCCTTCCCCAATGCCTGGCTGGGGAGTGGGCCGTTCGTTGGGGTACACAAGGATTGACATCCATCAGTCATATGACACGATCACGGGGGACACAGCTCCATAATGGGGTCAGAATTCAACCCCTCCTACCGTGGATCGGTAGATTTATAGGATGCCCAGACACAGTGATAATTCACTCAAACACATAAAATAAATTGTAAATATTATAATATGATAATATTGTATTATAATGATAGTATATTGTATAATATATATTGTAAACGCTGCTTCTCTTATGCAAATCGCACCCCCATCAGAACCCCAGCGAAGCAGCGAGGCTTAGTGGAGAGAACACAGGTTTGGGAGTCAGAGGTCGTGGGTTCTAATCCCAGCTCTGCCACTTGTCAAATGTATGACTTTGGGCAAGTCACTTCACTTCTCTGTGCCTCAGCTTCCTCATCTGTAAAATGGGGATTAAGACTGAGAGCCCCACATGGGACAACCTGAATACCCTCTATCTATCCTAGAGCTTAGAACAGTGCTTGGCACCTAGTAAGCACTTAACAAATACCGTTCTTATCCCGGCTCTGCCACTAGTCAGCTGTGTGACTCTGGGCAAGTCATTTAACTTCTCTGTGCCTCAGTTCCCTCCTCTGTAAAATGGGGATTAAGACTGTGAGCCTCACGTGGGACAACCTGATTCCCCTGTATCTATCCCAGCGCTTAGAACAGTGCTCTGCACATAGTAAGCGCTTAACAAATACCAACTTTATTATTATTATCATTAGCCCATTCCATTTAACAAGGCCTTTCAGCTTTGACCATCGTCCTCTAAGCCACTCACCTGTGCTGGAATCTAGACATGGGAAGGTCAAAAGAAAAGTGACTTCAAGGAGAGCACATTCCAGTGAGATTTTACACTGGACCATCAGACTTTGAACCGGTCAGCCGCCTGTCCCGTAGGCATCCGGCTGTAGAAGTTTTTATATCCAGAAATTTTGAGCACCCATTCTCCCTCCACTTCGGTTCCTACTACCAAGTTCCGCCGCTCAGAATTAATCGTCGAGCAACGGTATTTACTGATCACCTCCTATGTATGTATCACTGAACTGAGCACTTGGGACAGTATGAAGCTCGCCCACAGGTCACTGGCTATCGAATAAAGGAGCGCCTGTGTGCCCAGAGACCTTTTAAAGGAACCCAAAGGTTCTGGAACAAATGAGAAAATCTCCAGTTGGAGGAACCAACTTAGACTTTCATTTAAGTGGCGTATATGACATTCTCTTTTCCTGGGGATCCCTTCCAAGAGGCCTTCCCTGCCTAAGCCCTCCTTTCCTCTACTCCCATTCCCTTCTGCATCCCTCCTCCCAGCCCCCTGTCACTTACGTACACGTCTGTAATTTATTTATATTAATGTCCATCTCCCCCTCTAGACTGTAAAGCTCACCGAGGATGCGCCTTTTTATTGTTATATTTATTGTACTCCCCTAAGTGCACAGTACAGTGCTCTGCACACAGTAAGCACTCAATAACTATGACCGACAGACCTGCTAGTGCACGTACACCGAGAATGGAGTGTGTCTGTTATAGTCTACTCTCCCAAGCGTTTAGTTCAGTGCTCTGCACACAGTAAGTGCTCCATAAATACGACTGAATGATGTCATGTGAGACTGGCTGTCTGGTACCTTCTGAGGTGATGGGTGACCATCCTAACTGGGACCAAGAGGTGGATTTGGCGTTCTTGGTTAGCGTGGGCAGATAAGGTCACTGTCCCTGTAACCAAGTGGCTTTGGATCCAGGAAGGATCATCTGTTTTTCCCATCTCTTGCTGCCTCTCTGAGGTCTAAATGCTAGTGTAGCCCTAGGGAGGCTATTTGAAAGCTTTCAGCGCAAACTAATCCTCCTTTCCAACCACTTTTTGGCACAGAGACCGAAGAAGCTGTTAATATCCATCAAGAACAACGATAATGATGTTTCACTTCAGCTCTTACGGCGAAAAAAAAGTGTTACTGGGATGGGGCTTTTCCAGGAGGAGCTTCATCCTGATCTCCAACCCCAGTTTAATCAAATCGATCCATGATATTTATGGAGTACCACGTGCAGACCTCCTGCCCTCAAGGAGTTGGCATTTTAATGTGACCCTGGAAGAGCATTTTGACCACTTACAAGGCTGTTTAGAAAGACTTAACGGGACACATGGATGGAGGAGCCAGAGACAGGGAGCTTCCTCTTGGAGTTCGGACTGGGTTCGGGAAAGGAAGAGGGCTGCGGAGGAGGGAGGGAGAAGAGTGAATAGGACCTGCCAATCTCGGGGGTTTTAGACCCTGGACCCTGCTCCTGTCCCAGGCACTAATAAATGGGGGAATCCATTACCTGTGGCCACCGCCTCAGAGGTTCTTTTTCAATTCTCCTCCTAATGGCTGCAGGAATTCACTCATTTGTATTTGCTGAGCACTTATTGTGTGCAGAGCGCTGTCCTGTGCGTTTTGGGAAATACAGTACAATATGCAGACACACCGATGATGATGCTGGTAGTATTTGTTAAGCACTTATTACATGCCGATTACAGTTCTAAGCGCTGGGGTAGATATGAGGTAATCGGGTTGTCCCACGTGGGGCTCACAGTCTTAATCCCCATTTCCCAGATGAGGGAACTGAGGCACAGAGAAGTGAAGTGGCTTACCCAAAGTCACACAGCAGATAAGACGGGGAGCCCGGATTAGAACCCATGACCGCTGAATCCCAAGTCCTTGCTCTTTCCACTAAGCCACGCTGCCCACAGCGAGCTTGCAGCGAATCTCCGTGGCCATCTCCCCTTCCCCACGTCCTGCCTCTGGCCTGCGACGCCTCCCCTCTTCGTTCATGTCTGACAGACCATCATTATCCCCACCCTCAAAATCTTATTAAAAGCACATCTTCTCCAAGGGCCTTTCCCGAAGCCCTCTTTTCCTCTTCGCCTACTCCCTTGTGTCATCCCTGCACTTGGGTTTGAACCCTCTGTTCACCCTTCCCTCATCCCCACAGCACTTATGTACATACTTATGTCCATAGAGAAGCAGCGTGGCTCAGTGGAAAGAACCCAGGCTTGGGAGTCAGAGGTCATGGGTTTGAATCCCGGCTCTGCCACTTGGCAGCTGTGTGACTGTGGGTAAGTCACTTAACTTCTCTGTGCCTCAGTTACCCCTTCTGTAAAATGGGGATGAAGACTGTGAGCCTCACGTGGGACAACCTGATCACCCTGTATCTACCCCAGCGCTTAGAACAGTGCTCTGCACGTAGCGCTTAACGAATACTAACATTATTATAGCCATAATTCATTCATTTTAATATCCGTATCCCCCTCTAGACTGCAAGCTCATTGTGGGGATGAGAACAAGTCTGCCAACTCTGTTATATTGTACTCTCCTAAGTGCTTAGTACAGTGTTCTGCACACAGTAAGTGCTCAATAAATACTATTGATTAACTGATCTCCTGTTTCTCCTTCACTCGTGCTCCTTTTCCTTTGCATCCAGGACTGTGTGAAACTTGGTCTAGTGGCAACAACCTGGGAATGAGTCAGAAGACCCAAGTTCTAATTCCAGCTTATTCACTGTCCTGCCATAATGCAAGCCCTTATCCCATCCCGCCTTGATTATTGTATCAGCCTCCTTGCCGACCTCCCTGCCTCCTGTCTCTCCCCACTCCGGTCCACACTCCATTCTGCTGCCCGAATCATTTTCCTTCAGAAACGTTCGAACCACGTTTCCCCACTCCTCGAGAAACTCCAGCGGTTGCCCATCCGCCTCCGCATCAAACAAAAACGCGTCGCCATTGGCTTTGAAGCACTTAATCACCTTGCCCCCTCGTACCTCACCTCGCTACTTTCCTACTACAACCCAGCCCGCATACTTTGTTCCTCTAATGCTAACTTTCTCACTGTGCCTTGACCTCTCGCCCATATCCTACCTCTGGCCTGGAATGCCCTCCCTCTTCATATCAGGCAGATAACTGCTCTCCCCCATTTCTAAACCTAATTGAAGGCACATCTCTTCCAAGAAACCTTCCCTAAATAAGCCCTCCTCTTCTCTTCTCCCACTCCCTTCTGCACCGCTCTGGTGTACTCCTCCTTCCATCCTCCCTCCCATCCCCACAGCACATATGTATGCATCTGTCAGATTTATTTATCTATTCATTTATTTTTAAAACCGCCTGTTTCCCCCTCTAGGCTGTGAGCTCGCCGTGGGCAGGAACGTGTCTGTTGTGATAATGTACTCTCCCGTGCACTTAGTTCAGTGCTTTGTACACAGTAAGTGCTCGGTAAATATGACTGAATGAAAGACAGTTGAATGAATGTCGTGTGATTTTAGACGTTACCTAATCTCTCCGTGCCTCGGGTTTCCTTATCTGTAAAAGGGGGATAAATTTAGCTCTCTCTACCTCTTAGGGGGTAAGACCTTTGTGGGGTAGGGAACTCAGAAGATCTAATTATATTACACCTATTCCCATGCTTGGCTTAAAGTTTGGGCGTATAATAAGTCCTTAATATCAATCAGTAGTGTTCATTGAGCGCTTACTGTTTGCAGAGCACTTTACTAGGCACTGGACTCAGTACAGTATAACAGAGTTGGTGGACAGGTTCCCTGCCCACAAGAAGCCGAGAAGCAGTGTGCTGTAGTAGAAAGAGCCTGGGTCTAGGAGTCAGAGGACCTGGGTTCTAATCCCCGCTCGGCCAATTGCTGGCTGCGTGAACTGGGGCAAGTTACTTAAATTCTCTGTGCCTCAGCTTTCTCACCCATAAAATGGGAATAATAATGCCTGCCTCTTTCTACCTCACATGGCTTTCGGGAATATAAATTGAAATAGTTGATGGGATAACACTCTGGGATAACTCAACAAATAAGTTATTATTTTCCCAAGTGGTGCACCAGACACATTTGACAGTGGAGAAGATCATGGAGGAGGAGATAGTCTTCCTTAAGCTACTGATTAACTTAATAGTGTTTACTGAGTACCCATTTATACAGAGCACTAGATTAAGCGTTTAAGAGTAGAATAAATAGACATGGTCCCTGGCCTTGAGGGATTTCCAATCTAGTGATGTAAGCAATCCAGCGATGGGCAAATTTGAGAGAATTATTTTTTTTTTTATTAAAAAGAAACACTTTTAGAGCTGGGTCACATAAGAGGAGAGAGGAAGGCTGCTGACTCTGAGGTAGCTGAAGAGTCCTGATGGGATTAGCTTTCCTCTCCATCGCATTGCTAACATGGAAGTATCGAGTCTAATAATATTTGCAGTATTTGTTAAATCCTTATTATGTCCCGAAGCATCATACGAGGTGCTGGGGTAGTCGAGTGCAGTCCCGCAGAGAGTTCACAGTCTAAGGGGGGAAGGAAAACAGATAGTTCATCTCCATTTTACTGTGGAAACTAAGGGAGGAAAAAGTTAAGTAACCTGCCCAAGGTCACACAGCAGGGATGAGAGATAGGAGGCTGGAGTTCTTATCACAGCTCTGCCACTGGCTGTCTGACCTTGGGGTAATTATTTAAAACTTTTTGCGCCTCAGTTTTTTTTTCATCTGTAAAAGGGGGCTATGGTCTTCTTTCTCTACCTTTGAGAATGAGAGCACAGGTAAAACAGACTGAAGCCATCTGATAATCTTGTTTCTACACTAAAGATGAACGCAGTGCTTGTCACAGAAATACTTGGTAAACACAGTAATAATAATCCACACACTGTAAGTCCTCCCAACACCAAAGTCAAGAGACGGGGCTGGTCATCACCAGTTTATGATGAAAGGAAGAATTCCACTGACCTGTTTCATCTCAGAAAAAGTCTTTCCAGAGAGCATATCACTATTAATCCTATCTCTCTACAAGAAAGGCACTATTTTTTTTAAATGACCATCTTAATCAAAAATCTTAATTGACTATCTTTGTGTAGGAGGTTCTTTGTGCAGCCTTTCAATGACATCAAAGCTTGCTACTCAATAATCTAATTTTATGTGAATTTGATATAGCTTTGCTAAGTGAAGCATTTGTTTGAAGTCTTCAAATGGCACCTCCAAGCTGTCCCACCTCAAGTGCCTCCCAGCAAATACAATGGAAATCATTACCTTTTTTTTTTTTAATATAACAATTCCCACCCTCTCAGTCCATTGGACTGGAAAACCAGCCTGACATTACCCATAAAACCACTTCTGTCAGAAATTTCCTTCCCATCCTCACTCTAACTCTGATTTTTGTGCTTCTTCATTTTCACCCATAGCAAGTTTCCAGTCTATTAAAAACTACTTCTGATCATTCTTCCTCAGGTACCTGAAAGCACTCATATCCAAACTGACTTAAGGAACCTCCTATTTGGTTAAAAAGAAAAAAATCCTTATAAATAATCCCCATTTGTCAAGACAGACCACTTCATATCCACGGTGAGATACTATGGATTATCTTCTCTACGTACTATAATTCCCTCTAGTAAACTCAGTGTGAGCAGGGGCTGTGTCTGTTATATTGTACTCCCCCAAGTGCTTAGTACAGTGCTCTGCACACAGTAAGCACTCAATAAATATGAGAGATTATACTATTAATTGGGAGTGTGGGTCCACTGGTCCCAGCATTTCACAGACCTAAGCTAACACAGCTTTGAGCCGTAGAATAGGCAAGGAGAGAGAGAGAAACAAAAAACAGAAAAAAAAAAAGCAGTTATATTTTTGGAATTTTAAAGCTACAACTCTCCCCCCGTCCCACTCCTGACCAGGAACTTCTCCCCCTCTTCAAATCGGAGCCTCCCTCCCCTTCTTTAAACTCATCCTCCTCGGGGGTCATTCCCGGATTAATCCATATCATTCCTGGTTGTGTCATCCCAGCAGCCATATTTAGCACTTACTATATGTCAAGCGTTGTATTAAACACAGGGATAAATACAAGATGATCACGTTGGACAGAGTCCCTGTCTCAAAGGAGGGTCACGTGCTAAATAAGAGGGAGAACAGGTACTCAATCCCCTCTAGATTATAAAATCCTTTGCTAGATTTTATATATTATATATATTATATATACATATGTATTATATTATATATATTATATATACATATATATATTTTAACAGGGAACATGTTTACCAACTCTTATATTGTGTAGTCTCCCAAGCACTTAGTACAATACTCTGCACCCGATAAGTGCTCACTAAATGATTGATGGATTTATTATATAAAGAAATTGAGGCACAGAGAAGTTAAATGACTTGTCCGAGGTCACACAACAGACAAGCAGCAGCCCTGGAATTGGAACCCCGGGCCTTCGCCTCCCAGGCCCGTGCTTTTACCATTAGGCCATGATGCTTCTCCCTTTACACTGTGCGTATAGATTCCATGCCTGCTGTCTCAGTCAATCAGTGGTATTTATTAAGCACTTACTGTTTGCCAAGCATTATGCTAAGCACTTGGGGGAGTACAACACAACAAGAGTTCTGATTTTATTCTAAATTCCTCAAGGGCGGGAGCTACATTTTTCTTTTCTTGTATTGTACTCTCCTAAGCCCGTACCATCTGCGCTGGGCAGCCAAGGCGTGGGAAAGAAAGTTGGATGTTCAAGTGATCAAAACGTCTATCAAAGACAACAGCAGAAACTCAAGCTTTTTCTGCACTTAAGACAATGGTAAACCTCTTCCGTCTCTTTACAAGAAAACTCCGTGGATGCACATACCAGAATGACTTTACGACAGAAGATGGGATGTTCTGAAGAGGGTACGTCCATGGAGTTGCTATAGGTCCGTAACGACTCGACGGCATTTGAAGAAGAAGCCCCTACCGTGACCCTCTTCATGCAATAGACACTCAGTGGATTCCCTTGAACGGAATGTCTAAGCGATTTACAAAGCAAAAGAAGAAAAACTCCCTAAAGGCCAGTAGGCCTGAAACATGAACTCAGAAAGGTGAGTCAGACTCGTGAAATCTGGAGCTGAGAGGTAAACAAAAGGGTTTCTGCTTGGGCTTGAGAGGCAGTGGATTAAAACTCTACCAGGGGACTGGAAGCGGCGGAGGTCTATGGTAAATTCCAGTTAATGAAAAGTGGCAGAGCATAACGGGGGGAAGCAAGGTGAATTAATGCTGGCTCACAGGGGTCAAGCCTGGACCTACTATTAATAAGAAGTTGATCAGTGGAATAAGAGAGGAAGCTCAACCTGAGAGGCTGAATTTACAGACTCTGAAAAGGGCAAGGACCATCTCAAAGAGTCCTTTATCATTAATAGTGACCGTTATTATCCTCTGGACTGTAAGCTCCTTGAGGCAAGGGAACACGTTCTACCGATTCTGTTATATTGTACTGTCCCCAGAGCTAAACGCAGTGCTCTGCACAGAGTAAGCACTCGATAAATACGACTGATCGACTGATCACTATTAGCAGCGTCTAAGATGAAAACTGGGAGTCAGTGGCTGTAGATAGACCAAGGTGGGGCCCTGCAGTCAAGAGAGGAGAAGCTCTTCGCAAGCAGAAGCTTCTTAAGGATCTTGAGAAAAGGAGGAGAAATAAAGACAGTATAAAAACAATAAAAAGGACAGGTGAGAGACTGTCAGTCTTTTGGGTACACAAGGCTTTTTTTATGGTATTTGTTAAAGACTTAATATGTACCAAGCCCTAGTCTAAGCTCTGGGGTAGATACAAGTTACCCTGTCCCATAAGGGCTCACGGTCTAAGTAGGAGGGCGTGTCGGAACCCCATTTTACATTTGAGGAAGCTAAAGAATAGAGATTTGCCCAAGGTCGTAGTACGGGCAAGTAATGGAACCAGGATTAGAACCAAGGATTAGCTTGCACCTCCCCCAGTGTTTAATTCAGTGCCCGGCAAATAGTAAGCACTTAATAATAATAATCATGGTATTTGTTAAGCACTTACTAGTGCCCAGCACTGTTCTAAATGCTGAATAACAATTACGGTATTTGTTAAGCGCTTACTACATGTCAAGCACTGTTCTAAGCGCTGGGGTAGATACAAGGTAATCAGGTTGTCCCACATGAGGCTTATGGTCTTAATCCCCATTTTACAGATGAGGGAACTGAGGCACAGAGAAGTGAAGTGCCTTGGCCAAGGTCGCACAGCAGACAAGTGGTGGAGACAGGATTAGAACCCATGTCCTGACGCCCGAGCCCGGGCTCTTTCCACTAAGCCAAAGAAATATCACTGAAAAAAAGGGTGATTACAGTCCAGAGGCTGCCTGGTCCCTTGCTTCTTTTCCTAGGCCACAGTGCCTCCCTCAGGAAGCCAAAACGTCTCATGAGTGGCATGTTTGAAAGGAAGGACCAGGATGAGAAAAGTGAGATTTGCCTGGGAAAGTCTCTGCCAGGGGTTAGGGTTGACAAAAAGTCAGGATGATAGAATTCTCCCCGGGCGTTTTAAGGAAGTCAAACTGCAGGCAACCAAACTAGAGCTTTCCAGCATTAACTCTCCCCCAGGACCGTGGAAGTTACCCCCTTAGCCAAGTGGGAAAGGCAGGCGGAAGACTTGAGAAGCGGCATGGTCTAGTGGATAAAGTGTGGGCCTGGGAGTAAGAAGAACCCGGGTTCTAGTCCTGACTCCATCACTGGTCTGCTGTGTGACCTTGGGCAAGTCGATTCACTTCTCTGGGCTTCAGTTACCTCATCTGTCAATAGGGGATTATGACTGTGAGCCCCAAGTGGGACATGGACTGTTTCCAGTCGGTTTACCCTGTATTTACCCCAGCGCTTAAAACTGCCTGGCACACGGCACGTGCTTAACCGGTACCATTAACAGAAAAAAAAAAAAAAGAAGAGAAAAAAGACTTTCCGGGAAGCTGCGATTCTCAGTAACTGGAATTTTTCAATACCTGGCTTCTCCTGCACCCACAGTGAACTGGATAAATGGAGTTTTGTCAAACTATTAGTCACCTCTTAGGGTGAGTTTGCATCCTCAGTTCTGGCTCTGATTGGCCTGCAAGCCTTTGGGCTTGGCATTGCTGTTACATCCAAATTGTCCATTCCAAGTGCTTAGTACAGTGCTCTCCATGTAGTAAGCGCTCAATAAATCCTAGTGAATGAATGAATCTTATTTGAGCTCATTTTCCCTCCTCTGATGGGAGAGATACACATCTCCTGAACGGTTAACAGACAGGCTCTCTCCAGGCCTGTGTTTCTCAGAGTTTCCCAAGGTGGGGATGGCAGCAGGTTGAGGGAATTAGGATTTTAGGGTGGGGGTAAAAGCCCATCAGATGAAGCAGCATGGTCTAAGTGGATAGAGCACAGCCCTGGAAGTCAGAAGGACCCAACGTCTAATCCCAGCTCTACCGCTTGTCTGCTGTATGACCTTGGACAAGTCACTTACCTTCTCTGGACACCATTTACCACATCTGTAAAATGGGGGATTGAGACTGTGAATCCTCTGTGGGGCGGGGACTGTGTCCAACCTAATTTGCTCCCCCTAGACCGTAAGCTCGTTGTGGGCAAGGAATGTGTCTGTTATATTGCTATATTATACTTATCTGTAAAATGGGGATTGAGACCGCGACTCCTACGTGGAACAGGGAAGCAGCATAGCCTAATAGATAGAACACAGGCCTGGGAGTCAGAAGGACCTGGGTCCTAATTCCGGCTCTGCCACCTGTCTGCTGTGTGACGTGGGGCAAGTCCCTTCGCTTTTCTGTGCCTCAGTTACCTCAGCTGTAAAATGGGGGTTAAGACTGTGAGGCCCTCATGTGTGTATCCAACCTGATTTGTGTGTATCTACCCCAGAGCTCGACACATAGTCAGCGCTTAACAGATACCATCATAATCATCATTATTATTATTACTAATAAAGGGAATGTGTCCCATCTGATTAACTCGGATCTACAGTGCAGTTCAGTGACTGACACGTAATAAGTGCCTAACGATCGCCATAAATAAAAGACCTTTGCAACATGATATAATGATGTCACACGGGGGCTCAAAAAAGTAAATAGTTGGGTGGCCCACAGGATTCTTAATCATTCAACCCTTGTGGGGCAAGTTAGAAGGGTGGACAGGCTTCAACTGAGCTTACCTGTTGAAGAGGCTGGGTAAGGCATATGTGGAAATACAAAACTGTACCCAGCTTACTCCACCACTCAGTCAATCGATGAATTAATCAAGCACTTACTGGATGCAGAGCACGTTATTGGTAGACACAACCCCTGCTCTCAAGGTGTTTACAGTTTGGTCAAATAGATTCTGTCCCATTCTTCCACGCTGCAGACACAGGCCCAATAACCTTATCTACACGGGCAAAGTGGATACAACCTGGGCTTCAAAATGCAACCCAACAGCCTATCCCGAAGGAGCGGTCAGAAGCTTTTCTGACACGCTGAAACAAAGTTTCCCGATAGGGTTTTCTTCCAGTAATCATTAGACTGCCCAGACACAAAGTCCTGGATTAATGTCTCTTCTGAAAAACAAGTCCTGAAAACCAAGGGATCTTCATGCTTGGGAGAGGCGCGTGGCAGAGAAGTATCTGAGGGAATGGGTTGCACGCTTGTAAATAGGCTAAACACCTTAGAGGGAACAAGGAAGCAATTAGCTTAGCAGAAAGAAGTCTAATTAGAAAAAAATGTAATTAAGGAAATGGAAATTTGGGTCGGTAGTCGTGGAAAGTTTCCATCCCGTGAAATCTGGATGATTTGCGGTGAAATATTTTCCCAGGAGAGAGTGAAGATCCAGAGGAATTTGAAACAAGCTGGGGTAAAACTGTAAAGAGTAAAGATACCTGGTGAATCTCTTCCACCTCTCGTTCCACTGCTGCTCCACCAGACGGGTGGAGTTTCTCAAGGAGAGTATCAGAAGATCCTTGATCCCGAGATGTCAGGACCCAGAACCTGAGCAAAGAAATTGGTTATATTGATGATGGTCCGCACAGGGCCACTCACAGTCTCTCATCACTGCTAATCACATTCCCAAGAGGGCTCAGTTTGCAACAGTAGAGTAGGTCGGCAGTGTGAAAGTACACTGCGTTCCCAGGCTTTGGACGTGCAGGACCCGTTTATAGTCCCATACTGGAGAGCTGACGCTGTGCCTCTGTAGTAATAGTAATTATTAGGCATACGCTCTACGCCTAACACTGTAAGAAGCCGACAGCAATCTTGGTATTATTATGGTATTTCTTAGTTGTTTACTACGTGGCAAGCCACGAGCCAGGATTAGAACCCAAGTCCTCTGACTCCCAGGCTCGTGCTCCAACCACCAGGCCACTCTATTTCTCATAGTAGGCGCTTAATACCACTAAAAGAAAAAGGCTACAGGGGGAATTTTTTATCCTCCAAAAGGCCATCAGTCCCTCCGCGATGATCTATATGCCCTCCCACTTCTTGGGGTAGACGTAAGACAGAGTGAATACCGTTTTTGCCCCACATGGGGCACCCAGTCTAAGTACTCTTGGAGTTCTCCTCCACTAGTTTTAACCGTTCAGGTTTGGGGATTCTGGCTTGACCCACTCACTTCCCAGAATTCCCTAGGTAGCTCTTCAGGCAGAATATTTCATCACGATTGCCCCAAAGCCCTCCCCACCTTGAGGAGAACCAGTGGGCTCAGTGGAAAGAACACCGGCCTGGCAATCAGACGACTTGGTTTCTAATTCCAGCTCCACCATCTGTTTGCAGTATGACCACGGGCAAGTCACTGAGTGTCTCTGTGCCTCACTTTCCTCATCTGCAAAATGGGGATTCAATACCTCTTCTCCCTCCTACTAAAACTATGAGCCCCACTTATCTTGTATCTACCCCAACACTTAGTACAGTTCTTAGCACTTGGGAAGTGCTCAACAAATAACCCCAATGATCATCACCAGAACTAGGACTAGACTAAGAAAGCAAGCTCAGAGGCCACGGAGCATTCTGGACAACTGTCATCAGAACAGTTGTCCCTGAAAAGCACCATCCCGCATATCTCCCCTTTAATCAAATAGGCTGACAAAAGGGTGGGTACCAGAGGCCCTTAAATAGTGTACATCTGTGAGGTCCAGGTGAATAGATTCCCTTGATTACTAGCCAGTTGCCAGGGAAACAGAAATGACTAATAGGTGTGAGGATTTATTTCTAGCAATGGGTACACCTCGTTAGAGAATTAGGATTGGATGGCCTTTAATCTTCCCTGCTAACTCATCCAGAGGATCCCAGCATAACAGAAGAAGAAATAGTCTAAACGGTATTTGGATGTAGCACTCTGCCCCTAGGAAGCAAGGGAAAAAAAGCCCAGGGAGCCAGCCGAAGCTGCTTAGCCGAAGTGGGACGCCATATAGATTCCTCCTGGAGGGACTGATGGCCTTTTGGAAGGTAAAAAAATTCCCCCCTGCAGACTTTTTTTTAATGGTATTAAGCACTTACTATGAGAAGTAGAGTGGCCCGTTGGTTGGAGCATGAGCCTGGGAGTCAGAAGGACTTGGGTTCTAATCCTGGCTCATGGCCTGGCAGTAGAGAAATTTTCCCATCTCTGCCTCATTTCCCTTAACTGCAAAACAGGGATTCGATACTGTCCTGCCTCTTGCTTAGACTGTGAGTCCAATGTGGGACAGGGATCACGTCCAACCTGACGAACTTGTATCTACCTCAGGTCTTAGAACAGGGCTTGACACGAAGTTTTTTGGCTTTTTTTTTTGAGTGGGTGGGTATTTGTTAAATACTTGGTATGTGCCAGGCACTGTACTAAGTGCTAGGGTAGATATAACCAAATTAGGTTGGACACCGTCCCTGCCCTACATGGGGCTCACAATCTCAATCCCCATTTTACGGATGAGGTAACTGAGGCCCAGAGAAGTGAAGTGATTTGCCCCAGGTCACACAACAGGAAAATGGTGGAGCTGGGATTAGAACCCATGACCTCTGACCCGCTACGCCCCTGGTGAATAACATCAACTCTAAATGATCCCCTAGGGATTCCAGGCCCCTCTCCTCACCCCGGCCACTCTCCGGCTCAAATCTGGGGTGATGCGTCTAGCCCAGAGAGGCTGGGACTCGACGTGCCTGTCGGTCAGTCAATCAGTTGCATTTGAAGGACTCATTTGGGAAGGCCTTTTGGAGATGCTATTTTAATAAGGCTTTGAAGATGGGGAGAACGACGGTAAGTTAGATAGGAAGGGGGAGGAAGTTCCAGGCCAGAGGCAGGACATGGGTGAAGTGTCAGTGGTGAAGTAAGACGAGTCAGTGAGTCAATCATATTTATTGAGCGTTTACCATCTGCAGAGCACTGTACTAAGACTGTACTGTACAGTATAATATACCGTACTAAGCACTGTACTGTACTTGGGAGTCTCCCAAGTCTCTGTGCCGATGAGGTAGTAATAATAACAATAATGATATCTGTTAAGTGCTTACTATGTGCCAGGCGCTGTACTAACCTCTGGGGTGGACACAAGTAGATAGAGTCGGACACAGTCCCTGTCCCACATGGGGCTCACCGTCTCAATACCGATTTTGCGGATGAGGGAACTTAGGCCCAGAGAAGCGAAGTGACTTGCCCAGTGTCACACAGCAGACAAATGGCAGAACCCATGACCGGCTGACTCTCCAGCCCGTGCTCTATCCGCTAGACCTCGCCGCTTCACTTGTAAAGTAACGTGTCTCCCAACTCTGTCGTATTGCACCTTCCCGTGCGCTTAGTATGGTGTTCTACCCTCAGTAGACGCTCGATAAATACAATTGCTTCATTGAAGTAGCGATAACAGAGAGACCCGAAAACCCACTCCCCATTCTGAGCTTTAGCGAGACAGTGGCAGTCTCGTCTCTGAAAGGCTTCATTCCTCCAAGATCTGGAAGCGCAAAAGCCCGAGACCCCAAGGCATCTCTTTAATCTTGGGTCTACCACCTGGAGGATGGAGATTTCCAAAAGAGAAGTTCTGTTGGCTTGCCAGATATCCTAATTCCGTTTAGAAGCCCAAATCACTACCGAACAGCGGTAGGCTTGAGCTGTAATCTTGGAAATTGTCGGGTGGGTAGCCGGGGACCGGGAGGAGAATGGCAGTCGTCCAGCTTGAGTCCCATTATCTTCCTCCCCTTCTGAACATCCAAATTGGAATCGGGGCAGAATGAGAACCTTTAGGATGGCCGTGTGCCATCTAATAAGGGATAAAATCTCATTGTCCACCAACTGGTTGTGTGCTAAAATGCCCCAGGCAACAGAACGAATGTTTTTGCATTAACTTGGCCTGATAATTTTGGAACCCCAGTTCCCCAACAGTTGAAACGGTGTCCTGTGCAAGCGTTATTAACGGGACTTCAAATGAATTTGCCCCTGCCTAAGAAAGTCTGTCAAATCACTGGAAGCAGTGGACCCAGTTTGATCTCTGGCCTTGAAAGGGAACTTGAAGTTTCAGGAGCTCCAAGTTGGGGGGTTTTGGGGGTTTTTTTTTTTGGTTTTTTTAATGAGGTTTCATTTCCTTACCCCCGGCAGTGACTTTGGCAGAGGCGGGATGACTGGCAATGAGTGAAATGAGTCTTTAAAGGTTGGCTGGGCATTCGTAGAAGGGACCCGGGCAGAGCCGTGTGGCAAAGGCAAGAGTATAGACCACGACGGGAGCTCACATCGCTGCAATTTTCCCTTTTCTCTAGTGGACAACTCGTCACCCCTAACCCGCGAGCTCTTCAAGGGCGGGGATCCGATCACTGACTTTTACCATGTACTGCTAGGTGCCTAGCACAGTGTGCTCTCTACAGTACATGTTCGGTTGTAGCAAGGATTGTGGTTTCTACTCCTATGACGTTTTCCTAAGTGCCTAAAATCACGCTCTGTCCAAAGTAGGAGCCTAGTACAGTTCTCTGCACACAGTAGGAGCCTACTACAGTGCTCTGCTTGCCGTAGGGACCTAGTTCAGTGTTCTGCACACAGTAGGGACTAGTACAGTGTTCTGCACAGAGCAAGGGCTATTATAGTGATCTAATAATAATAATTATTATTATGGCATTTGTTGCGCGCTTACTCTGTGCCAGAAACTGTACTAAGCACTGGGTGGATACAAGCAAATCGGGTTGAACACAGTCCCTGTTCCACGTGTGGGGGGTGGGGGGGGTCACAGTCTCAATCCCCATTTTACAGATGAGGTAACTGAGGCACAGAGAAGTAAAGTGAGTTGCCCGAGGCAGACAAGTGGTGGAGCCGGAATTAGAACCCATGATCTTCTGACTCCCAGGCCCGTGCTCTATCTACTAAGCCATGCTGCTTACCCACAGTAGGGCCTGAAACAGTGTTCAGTACACAGTAGGGACCTAGTACAGTGTTCTGCAAACAGCAGGGGCTTAGCAGAGTGCTTTACCCATAGTGGGGGTTCATACAGTGCTCTACACACAAAGCGGGAGAGAGTAATTGTCTGTCAGATTTGAGGAGGGAGGGCGTTCCTGGCCAGTGGCAGGATGTGGGTCAGGGGTTGGCAGCTAGACAGGCAAGATTGAGGCACAATGAGAAGGTTAGCACTAGAGAAGAGAAGTGTGCGGGCTGGGTTGTGGAAGAAAAGCGAGGTCAAGTAGGAGGGGCCAAGCTTGGGATAGTAGGTGTTCAATAAATACACTATCACTACTTCTCCACAGCATGGAGATATGTTTCTGAGGCCTGTCCCCGCTGTGACTGCTCCCCGGTTTGGGGATGACTGGGTTGGCGATGGCCATCTTCCCCCTTCCTCAACCCCAGGGCAGTCCAGCCGTGAGGATTAAAGAATCTCTAACTGCAAGGGACCCCAATAAGGGGATAAACTCCCTGTTCCCAGGCAAGAAAGTAACTAGCTTATAGAGGACCCAGTGACACCTATTTATTAGGCATTTAGTACGTGCCAGGCACTGTACTAAGCCCTGGGGTAGATACAAGATAATCAGGTTGGACACAGTCCCTGTCCCGGGGGGGGGGGGGGGGGGGGGCTCACAGCCTTAATCCCCATATTTACAGATGAAGTAACTGAGGCACAGAGAAGTGAAGTGACTTGCCCGAGGTCACACAGCAGATGAGTGGCAGAGCCAGAACAGGAACCCAGGTCCTTCTTACCCCCAGGACCATGGTCTATCCACGAGGCCATGCTGTTTCCCTTTCACAAATATCTCCAAGAGTGACATTTTACTACCGCTCAGAGGTAGCCCATTCCGGTGGTCTTCCTGCTAAATTGTCCCGTCCTCAAGGCTTAATACGGTGTCCTGAACATAGCACGTGCTCAGTACCAAGCACTGATTGATAATCAGGAAGTTCCGCTTGCATCAGAATGAAATATCTCCTACTGTCATTCCAGTCCGTTTCTCCTCCTTTGATCCTCCGTAATAACAGCTATTATTATGATGCCGTTTATTAAGGGCTCTTAGCTGAGATCCAACCAGATCAGATCCAGCCCCACAGTTTAAGAGGTAGGGGAAAGAAGGTGTTTTAACCCCACTTTAGAGATGAGGAAACTGAGGCCCAGGGATGTTAAGTGGTTAGTCCAAGATCTTATAGACAGACTAGAGGGGCCTGTAGCAGCTCGTCTTCATGCCAAGCAGCTCTCTTTTCTTCCCCTACTCTCACTCGAAGGAAATGCAAAATGATGTGGGGACAAAGAGCAGCTGAAAGTCTTAGTAATCAATGGTATTTATTGAGCACTTACTATGTGCAGAGCACTGCGCTAAGCAGACTACAGAGTTCGTCGGCACATTCCCCGCCCACAGGGAACCCCGTTGCCTTTCGATCCACTCCGATCCCCTGTTGTTCTTCCTCTCTCCTTGCTTCTAGCCGATCTTTCTCCAACCTGAATTTGTGTTGCTTGTTCTTCGACCCTAAGGGCACCATTTCACACTTGTCTCTATTGAATTTCATTCTGTTTTCGCTGAGCCATTTTACTAATTTATCAAGGTCACTTTGAATTCCCTTCCTGGCTTCCAGCGTTTGGCAGCCCTGCCCGGGGAAGATGGGATGCTTCCAGATTCAGCCTCAGGAGCCCATTCAGAGGTGGGAGGAAGATTCCCCCGGAAATTAAGCCTCCCTTCCAGTATCCCCCAAAGCCCTGTTAGTTGGGAGGCGGAGAAGGAGCCGAGACGGAGTGTATTTGTGAGAAGCAGCGTGGCCTAATGGAAGGAGCACCGCCTGGGAGTCGGAGGATCTGGGTTCCAGTCCCAACTCTGCACTTGCCGGCTCTAACCTCGGGCGAGTCACTCAATTTCTCTGTGCTTCAGTTCCCTCATCTGCAAATTGGGGATTCAATACTGTTGTCCCTTCTGCTTTCCTTTTTCTTTTTAATGGCATCTGTTAGGCGCTTACTAGGTGTCAAACACCGTTCTAAGCTCTGGGAAAAGGTACCGGTTAATTAGCTCGGATACAGTTCCTGTCCTGCGTGAGGCTCACGTTCTAAGTAGGAGCGAGAAAAGGCATCCCCATTTTACAGTTGAGGAAACTGAGGCCCAGAGAAGTGAAGTGACTTGCCCAGGGTCACACAGCAAGCATTCGGCGAAGCTGGGTTTAGAACTCGGCTCCTTTGGACTCCCAGGCCCCTGCTCTCTGCACTAGACCATGCTGCTTCTCCAAGTTGGACCTGATTAATTTGTATCTATCACAGTTCTTGGCACATAGTAAGCACTTAATAAATACTAGCATTATTATCATCATTATTATTATGCCCTCTTTTCCTTTTCTTCTACTCTTTCCTGTGTAGCCCTTACTTGCTCCCTTTATTCATCCCCCCGCCCCCCGCCCCGCCCAGTCCCACAGCACTTACGTACATATCTGTAATTTTATTTATTTCTATTAATGTCTGTCTCCCCCTCTAGTCTGTAAACTCATTGTGGGAAGACACATTTATAGCGGTATACTGTTCTCTCCCAAGCACACGGTACAGTGCTCTGAACACGGTAAGCGCTCAATAAATACGATTGACTGACTGATGATTACTCAGGAAGACAGCCCAGAATTTGGAGGAGCGGGGCATAGACAGCTGCCTCTCTGACCTCCTGGAACCTCTCCCAGGATCCCGGGGGACCGGGCCTCCCAGTTTCACGAAGGATGCTTAGATTTCTTCCATTTCATTCCTTTGTTTTAGGTGCAGCAGGAGCGCAGGATTCTGTAACCCCCTAAACTCAGTCTGTATTAACAGGACCTAGAGCTGGGCATTTGGCGAGCTGACCGGAGAATGCTCCTACGCTCCCCAATCCATTAATCCATTGAGCACTTTGTGCCCGCCAAGCCCGGAAATCAGGAAAGTATTCCTATAGCAAAACACAAGTTCCCTGCCCACAGAGAGTTCGCAATTTCTCCATGGAGGCAGACACACAGAACTATTAATCAGTAGTGGGATTAAAAGAACTGTTACCGATTTGTCCGTTCCAAGCGCTTAGTCCAGTGCTCTGCACATAGTAAGCGCTCAATAAATACTATGGAATGAATGAATGCAAATAAGCAGTAGAGCAAATTGCCACCCAAACCCTGTCCTCCCCCTGACTTTCCCATCACCGTCGTTGGCACCACCACCCTTCCTGTCTCACAAGCCCGTAACCTTGGCGTTATCCTCGACTCCTTTCTCTCATTCCAACCACATACTTAATACGTCTTTAAATCCTGTCAGTTTTCTCTTTCCTCTCCACCCAAATTGCTACCCTGTTAATCCAATCACTTATCCTATCCCACCTTGATTACTGTAACAGCCTCCTGGCTGACCTCCCTGCCTCCGGTCTCTTCCCGCTCCGATCCATACTCCACTCTGCTGCCTGGATCATTTTTCTGCAAAATCAATCAGGCCGCGTTTCCCCACTCCTCAGGAATCTCCACTGGTTGTCCAACCACGTCTGCATCGAACGGAAACTCCTCGCCATTGGCTTTAAAACATTCCATCACCTTGCCCCCTCCTACCTCCCCTCTCTACTCTCCTACTACGACCCGGCCTGAACACTTCACTCCTCTAATGCTAGCCTTCTCACTGTGCCTCCTTCTTGTCTATCTCACCTCCAACCTCTCCTCCACTTCCTGCCTTTGTCTTGGAATAATAATAATAATAATGTTGGTATTTGTTAAGCGCTTACCATGTGCCGAGCACCGTTCTGAGCGCTGGGGGAGATGCAGTGTAATCGGGTCGTCCCACGGGAGGCTCACAGTTAATCCCCATTTTACAGATGAGGGAACCGAGGCCCAGAGAAGTGAAGTGACTCGCCCGCGGTCACACAGCTGACGGGTGGCAGAGCCGGGAGTCGAACCCATGACCTCTGACTCCGAAGCCCGGGCTCTTTCCACTGAGCCACGCCGCTTCACGAGTGCCTTCCCTCCTCACATCCGACCGACAGTTACTCTCCCCATCTTCGAAGTCTTGTGATAACTGTGGTATTTGTTATCCTCCAAGAGACCTTCCCTGACTAAGCCCTCCTTTCCTCTTCTCCATCTCCCTTCTGCTTCGCCCTGACTTGCTCTCTTCATTCATTCCCCACTCGCAGCCCCATAGCACTCATGCGTATAGCTGTAATTTTATTAATTTTTTTTTTAAAGTCTATCTCCCACTCTAGACTGTAGGCTTGATATGGGCAGGGAATGTGTCAGCTTATTATAGTCAGCTTATTTATAGTCTATTCTCTCAAGCTCTCACTTATTCATTCAATAGTATTTATGAGAAGCAGCGTTGCTCAGTGGAAAGAGCACGGGCTTGGGAGTCCGAGCTCATGGGTTCGAATCCCAGCTCTGCCGCTTGTCAGCTGTGTGACTGTGGGCAAGTCACTTCACTTCTCTGCGCCTCAGCGACCTCGTCTGTAAAATGGGGATTAAGACTGTGAGCCTCACGGGGGACGACCTGATCACCCTGTATCCACCCCAGCGCTTAGAACAGTGCTCTGCACATAGTAAGCGCTTAAATACCAACAGTATTTATTGAGTGCTTACTATGTGCAGAGCACTGTACTAAGTGCTTGGAACGGCCAAATCGGAAATCTTACTTAGTACACTGCTCTTTCCGAAGTAAGCACTCAAAACATAAGATTGACGCAGTGAGCATTGAACAAATTCCACAGTTATGATCATTATGATTATTAATAATAATTGGGGTAGACTTCCTGGAGGAGGTGGGTTTGGGGAGGTTTTGAGTAACGCGGTCAGGGATTTAGAAACTTTCAGGCCCTCTTCCATAAGTTCAACCTCTGCCGAGCGTTGCAGTCATCTAGCGCCTAATCGCAGAAGAGAGCTCACTGCACACGGGCACTGTTACGATCCGCTTCCCAGACCTGCTTACCACAGATGCCCCAGAGACAACTGAATTAGTGGAAATATAGGCCGCTTATGTCACAGTGGAAGTAGTTGGGGATAGAATTTGCCAGGCTGTATTTCCCCGACGGCCTGTTTACAGCTCTCCGAGCTGATTGATTTTCTGTCGCTTCTCCTGCGTTCGCCTCCGAAACCCCAGTGCCGTCCCTCAGGTGTAAGGATGCAGTCTGTAAATTAATCCTAAGTGATATGGTGATTTTTCCACCAACCTCCAATAACGTGCCACATTTTGAAAACGGAGCAGGATTGATTCACTGGCTCTGCTTTAATAGGCCTGTTTTATGGGTGTTATTATACTCCCGCAGTCACTGATGTTGTTAGGGTGCCCGTCCGCCCAGCAGCTCAGCACTTTGTGGATGTTATCTTATTAATTCTTTCCACATTTTGGTTGTGGGGAAACTGAGGCAGGGAGAAATTAAAGATCAAAGCCCGGGTCTCACAAGTGAACTGTGGAGGCAGAAACAGCGTGGCTCAGTGGAAAGAGCACGGGCTTTGGAGTCAGAGGTCATGGGTTCGAATCCCCGCTCGGCCACTTGCCGGCCGTGTGACTTTGGGCAAGTCACTTCACTTCTCGGTGCCTCGGTGACCTCATCTGTAAAATGGGGATGAAGACTGTGAGCCCCACATGGGACAACCTGATTCCCCTGTGTCTACCCCAGCGCTTAGAACAGTGCTTGGCACATAGTAAGCGCTTCACAAATACCAACATTAATTAATTAATTAATCAATCAATTAATTAATTGGAGGCACTGTGCATTGACATAGACACCTGAATGAGGTAGAAGCCCAGAAAGGATGAAATAGTTAAGGATATCTCTTCTGAAACACTGAAATTTTTTTGTTAAGCTCTTGCTATGTGCCAGGCACTGAACTAAGCGCTGGGGTAGATACAAGTTGATCAGGTTGGGCACAGTCCCTGTCCCATAGAGGGCTCACCATCTTAATCCCCATTTTACAGATGAGGGAACTGAGGCCCAGAGAAGTGAATTGACCAGGGTCACAGTGCAGGCAAGTGATGGAGCCGAGGTTAGAACCCAAGACCTTCTGACTCTCAGGTCTGTGCTCTACCCACCAGGCCATGTCTGTTTGTGAATGCAGAATCAGGATGTTTATCATCTGGGTATGCTTGTGGTCATCTGAATGCAAGATTCACATTGACTGAGAGAGGGAAGTATCAAGGAAGAGGCAGGAGATGCGACTGACAGATGTATCCCAGAGCTTCCTAACTGACCTTCATTTTCAACTCTTCCATGATTAAGTCTGCTGGCTGGGCCGTGCTGCGGTCCATCTTTGGAAAGAACTGTTCGAAATATCCAGCAGGGAATCACAAGGAAGAAAAGGAGAGACTACCTTTTCCAGAATGAAATAAGGCAGGCTCATGCCCTCTTTGCATCGCATTGGAGGGTGGTCCTGAACAGAGCCAAGCCCCCTAGTTCTCTCTATAGCGGGGAGAAACATTTGGGATTGCGCCTTTGGACTCCAGATGCCGATTAGTTGCGTATTTGGTTGTTGTTGCTGTTGTCGGTTTCGCGTGTGTGTGTGTTATATGGGATTTGTTAAACGATTACTGTCAAGCACTGTTCTAAGCACTGGGGTTTACGAGATAATCAGGTATGACAGTCTCTGTCTCATAAGAGCTCATAATCTACGTAGAGGAAAAACAGTACTGGAGCCCCATTTTACAGTTGAGTAAACTGAAGTACGGAAAGGTTAAGTGACTTACCTAAGGTCACACAGCAGGCAAGTGGTGGAACCAGAAATAGAACTCAGGTCCTCAAGCAGGTCTGCGCTTTATCCTTTAGGCCATGAAGAAGTTCCTTCTCCTACCTCCCCAGAATTGGTGCCATTTCCCCTCTTTCAGGACACTGGACGATAGGGCAGGGAACCAAGGGTTGATGAGTTATTTTGGCATTTTTTGGGTCTAAATCTTGCTTTTCAATTTGTAGCTCATATTTTACTTCCCGAACTCATTTCAATTATATTGCTGATTAAAACCACGGGTAAGCAGTTTTACAATTCTTCAAATTAGGCAGATTCCCAGTCTGCACCTCGTGCCTGCTGTGTGATCTTGGACAAGTCAATTTAACTTCCTTTGGTTAGTGAAGCAGCCTCCTTGTTGGCTTTTCCACCTCCTGTCTCCCCCCTCTTCAACCCATACTTCATTCTGCCAACCGGATCATTTTTCTAAAAAAAATTCAGCCCACAAAACCTCCAGTGGTTGCCCAATCTCCTCTGCATCAAACAGAAACTCCTTACCGTTGGCTTTAAAGCACCCAATCATTTTGTCCACTCCTCTCTTAGCTGACTGATTTCCTATTATAACCCAGCACGTTAACTTCTCTTCTCCCATGCCACATTCACTTCTCTCCTCTACTTGAAGTACCTCGATCTCATCTATTTCACGGCTGACACCTCCTCCACGTCCTGCCTCTGGACTGGAACTCCTTCCTCCTTCGTCTCTGACCTACCATCACTCTCCCCACCTTCAAAGCCTTATTAAAATGACATCTCCTCCAAAAGGCCTTCCCTGAGTAAGCACTCATTTCCCTTACTCCCTCTCCCTTCTTGCACTTGGATTGGTACCCTTTATTCACTCCACGCTCAACCCCACAGCACTTATCCGCTATTTGTACATATCCATAATTCGTTTCACTGTCCGTCTCCCCCACTAGACCATAAGCTCCTTGTGGGCAGGGAATTCTGTTATATTGTATTCTCCCAAGCACCTGGTCCTTGCTCTGCATATGGTAAGTGGTGAATAAATGCTACTGATTGATACAATAGAGTTAATAAACCCAATCCCCGCTCACCAGAAGCTCACAGTCAACAGGAGGAGCTCGCAGCTGATTAGGGACATTGACTGAGAGCTTTCTGTGAGCAGATCACTGTACTAAGCACTTGGGAGAGTACAGCGGAGAGTTCAACTTGTCGCTGGAGGTTTGTCTCTGCCACTGGGCTTTGTCTCAGCCAGTCTGATGGGCTTTTCACCTGGTTGGCCAAAAGATCCCTTCATCTTCCGCCTCCTTGGAGGACACACACACAGGAGTTTTTTCACAATTCACTCCTTTTTTGTGGGAGAAATCAGCGTACCTCCACTCAAACCCAGCCCCGGCTCCTCCTTCCAATTGTCCAAATCACTGAGAATGCTTGGATCAGAGTGAGATGAAACTGGATTTTGGCCCATGTCCGGGGAAGACTGACTGCTACGAAGGTCTGTCCTGAACATCCGCTCGGTGTTTTGTTGAAAGGGAGAAAAAGGAACAGGACGAACATAGATAAAAGCGATGCCGGATCGCTCATCCTGAGCCAGAGCCCAGCCGTGGGGACGGATTCCCGGAATGGTGCATAAATCAGTAACATCCTACAAGCCAATTTTACAGGGATGTTTCCCTTGTGCACCTGCCTAAGCTTTGCAGAAGGGAGAAGTGGAAAAGAGGGCTTAATCCGGCAGGCCTCTTGGAGGAGACAGGATTTTTCCCGCCCCTGTCCTCTCCCCCTCCCTTCAGGCTCGCATCTCCTCCCGCCTCCGGGACGTCTCCACCCGGATGTCGGCCCGCCGCCTAAACTCAACAGTGAGCGAGACCGAGCTCCTCATCTTCCCTCCCAACCCGGTCCTCTCCAGACTTCCCTATCACCGTGGATGGCACGACCGGTCCTTCCCGTCTCTCGGGCCCGCGATCTCGGTGTCATCCTCGACTCGTCTCTCTCGTTCACCCCACGCGTCCTATCCGTTACCGAGACCTGCCGGTTTCACCTTTACGATATCGCCGAGATCCGCCCTTTCCTCTCCACCCGGACGGCTACCTTACCGCCACGGGCTCTCGTTATATCCCGGCTAGACTACCGGGTCAGCCTTCTCTCCGACCTCCCTTCCTCCTCTCTCGCCCCGCTCCGGTCTATTCTTCACTCCGCCGCCCGGCTCATCTTCCCGCAGAGACGATCCGGGCGTGTCACTCCCCTTCTTAAACACCTCCAGTGGTCGCCCGTCGACCTCCGCTCCAAACGGAAACTCCTCACTCTAGGCTTCGAGGCTCTCCGTCACCTCGCCCCTTCCTACCTCTCCTCCCTTCTCTCTTTCCACCGCCCACCCCGCGCGCTCCGCTCCTTCCGCCGCCCGCCTCCTCGCCGTCCCCCGGTCTCGCCCGTCCCGCCGTCGACCCCCGGGCCGCGTCCTCCCGCGGTCCCGGGACGCCCTCCCTCCTCGCCTCCGCCAGACCGATTCTCTTCCCCTCTTCGAAACCCTACTTAAAACTCACCTCCTCCGAGAGGCCTTCCCAGACTGAGCTCCTCTTCTCCCTCTACTCCCTCTACCGCCCCCCCTTCACCTCTCCACAGCTAAACCCTCTTTTCCCCCTTTCCCTCTGCTCCTCCCCCTCTCCCTTCCCATCCCCTCGGCACCGTACTCGTCCGCTCGACCGTATATATTTCCGTCACCCTATTTATTTTGTTAATGAATTGTACATCGCCTCGATCCTATTTAGTCACCACTGTTTTTACGAGACGTTCTTCCCCTCGACTCTATTCATCGCCATCGTTCCCGTCCGTCCGCCTCCCCCGATCAGACCGTGAGCCCGTGGAACGGCAGGGACCGTCTCCATCTGTTGCCGACTTGTTCGTTCCAAGCGCTTGGTACAGTGCTCTGCACATAGTAAGCGCTCAGTAAATACTATTGAATGAATGAATGATTTTAGTAAGCCTCTGAAGGTGGGGAGAGTGGTAATCTGTTATTTTTAAAGGGGGGAGGAAGTTCCAGGCCAGAGGTCGGCAGCAAGATATATGAGATAAATGAGGTATAGCGAGTAGGTTCTTTTGTGTGTGGTATTTGTTAAGTGCTTAATATGTGCCAGACACTCTACTAAGTGCTGGTGTGGATACAAGCAAATCGGGTTGGACACAGTCCTTGACCCTCATGGGGCTCACGCCGCTAATCCCCATTTCACAGATGAGGTAACTGAGGTGCAAAGAATTTAAGTGACTTGTCCAAGCAGCGTGGCTCAGTGGAAAGAGCCCGGGCTTGGGAGTCAGAGGTCATGGGTTCTAATCCCGGCTCCGCCGCTTGCCAGCTGTGTGACTTTGGGCAAGTCACTTCACTTCTCCGTGCCTCAGTTCCCTCATCTGTAAAATGGGGATTAAGACTGTGAGCCTCACGTGGGACAACCTGATTCCCCTGTGTCTACCCCAGCGCTTAGAACAGTGCTCTGCACATAGTAAGCGCTTAACAAATACCAACATTAATTATAATTATTATTATTAAGGTCACACAGCAGACAAGTGGCAGAAGCGGAATCAGATTAGAACCTCGGTCCTTTTTCTGACTTCCCAGGTCGGCGTTGGAAGAGTAGGGCGTGTGGGTTGGGTTATAGTAGGAAATGGGCTCAGCGCTATGGTAAACTTCAGGGTGAGGCATCCGCTACTGAGACTGCCAGAGAAGGGGTGTGAGTTTGTCACCAGCACCATGGGGGACGGGGAGAAGGACTGGGTGAAGCTTGAGGAAGAGATAACCACCAAATGAAACCACTGAAGGAAATATCTGGACTTCTCTTATCCCAGGAGCCACAAGATTTAAACCCAGTCAATAGGTTAGAACCTCAACTTTACATCTTTACTAAAAGCAAAGTGAGTGAAGGCTCTAATCTATGGCTAATTTATATTGACTTAGAGATATGTGAAATGGTTTCCTCTATTGTTTAGTGCTGGGTTGGTCTCATTAAGGGGCACGGGAACTGCCAGTTAGAAGTCCTGGTCAGCCCAAATTGTTGTGATTTCCTATCAGAGTCCTAACCTTTTTCAGTTTCTTTTACTTTGGATTCCATAACCTTCCCTTGGAATCAAGTGGCCATTTTCAATTGATTTTTGGTTTTTTTTTTTTGTTTTTGGTTATTTTATGGCATTGGTGGCATTTATTAAACACTTACTGATCAAGCCTGAACACAGTCCATGTCCCACAGGGTGGCTCACAGTTAGCAGATGGGGCAGGGAATGTCTCTACCGACTCTGTTAGATTGTTATACTGCACTCTCCCAAGCACTCAGAAGAATGCTCTGCACCCAGTACGCACTCAATAAATACGATTGATTGATTGAGATGAGGTAACTGAGGCCACAGAGAAGTTACGTGACTTGCCCCGAGTCACACAGCAGACAAGCGGCAGAGCCAGAATTAGAACCCAAGTCCTTCTGACTCCCAGGCCCATGATCTATCGTCTAGGCCACACCTATAGAAGTCGAGTTTGCTCTGAAGAAATATGATAGCCTGCTGACATACCTTCTGTCTTCCTAAGGATTTTCACTCCATCTTTAGTCACTTCTTTTCCTCCTCCACCCTTGCATCATTGGACATCGTGTTGCCTAGGTATCAGAAAATCAGTCAATCATATTTATTGAGGGCTTACTACGTGCACAAGCACTGTACTAAGCACCTGGGAGAGAACAATACAACAAAATGAGCACATTCCCATCTGTAATGAATTTACGGTCTAGATGGGGAGACAGACATCAATAGGAATAAATAAGGTAATAATAATCTGTAAAGATATGTGCATAAGTGCTGAGGGGTTGGGGGTGGAATGAATATCAAATGTCCAAAGGTCACAGAGTGAAGCGTATAGGTGACGTAGAAGGGAGCGGGAGCCGGGGAAAGGGGGACTTAATCGGGAAAGGCTTCTTGGAGATGTGATCATAATCTCAGTCTTCTTCAGATTAACGATAGGTTCCTCACGTTTCCCTGATTCTGGAGTGCAATTCAGAAGCATGGGGGCCACCTCTCCAACTCTACAAAGTCAAGGGGGTCAAACCTCGCCCCAGCGGGGTTGATCCTTTGGCCCCACAACTATCTGGTTAGGCAAGCAGATTTAGCGAGCTTGCTCGCCCCTTAGATCCAGAAACGGTCTGGACACGTACCTCCTTTGACAAATCACCACAACTTTCGCTGTTTCTCCTGCCTTTACTAGACTCCTGGTTCAAGCTAGAAACTTTTCTAATCTCAGGTCATGAAAAACGGTAGCGATAAAATAAACAACACGGAGCCGAGAACCTTCGCCTTTACTTGCCACTCCCTTCTCTCACCGCTTTCTCTCTCTTCCTTCTCCCCTTCTTTTATAAACCCTTCTTTTCCTCTTTCTCCCTTCCCTCCTTTCCCATTTCCCTCACCCTTTTCTTTATCTTGCATCTTTTTCCTCACTGGAGCCTTCAAATCCTCCCCCCATTGTTCAGCCCTGCAGAAACCTCTACCCTCATATTCAAAATGAAAACTCGATGCCCTGTGGAAACCACTCTAGTATGGGCTTCAAGAGCACAGTCTTCAGTGTGTAATAACCTCCCAATGAATGGATCGAGGACTTTCAACAACGCTCTTAACTATTAAGTAGGAAGAGTTTCCCAGAGGATTGGAATTGTGTTCTGATACCAACTTCCAAATTCCTTGTTGAAGCTTCAAGAACAGAAGCCCAGCTGCCTAGAACACATTGATTTTTTTTTAATGGTACTTGTAAAGTGCTGACTATTTGCCAGCCACTGTGCTAAGCACTGGAGATGATCAGGTTGATTAGGGAAGCAGTGTGGGCTAGTGGAAAGAGGACGGGCCTCTGAGTCAGAAGACCTGGTTTCTAATCCCAACCCCATCAATTGTTCGTTGTGTGACCGTGGGCAAGTCACTTTATTTTTCTGTGCCTGTTATCCCCTCTAATAATAATAGTGTTGGTATTTGTTAAGCACTACTATGTGCAGAACACCTTTCTAAGCTGTGGGGTAGATACAGGGTAATCAGGTTGTCCCACGTGAGGCTCACAGTCTTAATCCCCATTTTACAGATGAGTTAATTTAGGCACTCTAGACCGTAAGCTCATTGTGGGCAGATAATTTGTCCATTATTATAGTGTACTCTCCCAAGCACTTAGTACAGCGCTCAGCACACAGTATGCACCGAATAAATGCAATTGACTAGCTCACTGAATGATCTCATCTGTAAAATGGAGATTAAGACTATGATCCCTGTTTGGGATCTGGACTGTACGAACCCCGGGGAAGCAGCGTGGCTTAGTGGAAAGAGTACGGGCTGGGGAGTCAGAGGTCTTGGGTTCAAATCCCGGCTCAGCCCTTGTCAGCTATGTGACTTTGGGCATGTCACTTAACTTCTCTGGGCCTCAGTTACCTCATCTGGAAAATGGGGATTAAGTCTGTGAGCTCCACATGGGACAAGCTGATCATCTTGTATCCTCCCTAGCGCTTAGAACAGTGCTTTGAACATAGTAAGCGCTTGGCAAATACCATCATTATTATTATTATTATACAGCACCTGGCACATAGTAAGTGCTTAACAAATACTATATATATATATATATATATATAGTAACAGGGGCTCCTTTTCTGTCATTTGGCATCTTCATAGATGCAAAGAAGCTCTTGCTTGGTTTGGACCTTACAGGTTCTGGACCTTTTTGTCTTTGGCAACCCTCCACTTGTCATCCATGCTCCTTAACTCATTCTGAATGCCAGCTCTGTTTTTACAACAGAAGATTCTGGAATTGGAAGGAAGCCGTAGAGAGATTTCGAGTCCATGAAAAGTCAGAAATTCAGCAAGCGAATATAATCAAAAATGCCTGTGAAAAGAAAGGTGCTAATGTACTTTCTCAGATAGCTGATGTCCATAAAAAGGAAATGCAAATAGCACACACTGCTTTAGAGAAATGATATCATCGCTTATTTTTCTGGCTCTTCGGGGTTCAGCTCTAAGAAGGCAGAGCTGATGACAGTGAAAATGTTAACAGGCTTCTAATGTTACAGTTAGAAGGTGGCCCATTGGTTTAAACAGCCAGATTACAAAAACAAGACATAAGCGGTCAATAGTGAAATACCTAACATGATGTCCAAAGATGTCATTAAATATTGTAAGTAAAATTACCGCCAACCTCCCTGGACGATGACAATTAGGATACTATGGAAATAGGGTTATCAGGATGTGGTTTAAATGTGTCCAAATAGCCTAAAAGACAGAGCAGAAGAAAATGGATGCAAGCTAGCAGAATCTCAAGCATTTATCATTCAGGATCCTTAGAAGCAGATACACAAAGACGAAGTAGTTTCCAACAAGATTTAGGATCGAGACTGAGGTTTATTGTGGTATATATATATATACACACATATAAATATATATGTATATATATATGTATTATATATATACACACACATTGCAAGAAAATCTATAGTTGTAGAAGGGAAATAGAGAGTGAGTGACAGGTTCTAAGATGACTTTTCTGATGCTGATATTTTTACCAGCATATGGAAGTGTGCCTGACGAGATCACAGACGACTCCTAACAGTGCTCCCAAAATCATTATGCCTTTTTTTTCTAAAGATGATTCAAATAGCAGCAAACTAAAACTGGACAAAGAAATGCTCCAGGACTTCAACCGAGGCCTGGGAAGGAATGGGTCGTCACAACAAATAGACTAAACGTTTCAATCAGTCAATCGATGGTATTCATTGAGCACTTACTCTGTTCAGAGCACCGTTCAAAGAACTTGGGAGAGCACAATACAACAGAGTCGGTAGGCACGCACCCTGCCCCCGAGTACAGTTTAAAGTTTCAACGAGTAAGACTCCACGTACAATACAGCTCACAGACGCATCACCACACCAGTGAGGGTCAGTCTGACAATAAAAGACCACATGCTACTCAAGGGTTCATTTCAATAATAATAATGGTTTTTGTTAAGCGCTTACTATGTGCAAAGCACTGTTCTGCCGAGAGGAGGACGAAGAGCGGTAAATAAGGTCAGCCAATCGTATTTCCCCTCTCAGAGTCTCACCTGGAGAGTTTCCAGTAGTCTCCCAGTCTCGGCTATGGGAGGAAGAATCAAGCAGAGGCCTACCCTCTGCGGGGTAGAGCAGCGTGGCTCAGGGGAAAGAGCACGAGCTTGGGAGCCAGAGGTCATGGGTTCGAATCCCGGCTCTGCCACTTGTCAGCTGTGTGACTGTGGGCAAGTCACTTCACTTCTCTGGGCCTCAGTTACCTCCTCTGTACAATGGGGATGACCACCGGATGACCCTGTATCTCCCCCAGCGCTTAGAACGGTGCTCTGCACACAGTAAGAGCTTAACAAATACCAACATTATTATTATTACCCATTCCATTCCTAGCTTGGGCAGTGGGTAGCGAGTGGAAGACAATCTGCTACAAGTCGAGACTCACCTGTGCTGGGCAGCGGCGGCACGGGAGAGAGTCGAGGGCGGAGACTCAAGTTTACCGTGTGAAAGGAGGCAGTGATGAACCCCCTCTGTATTTTTACCAAGAAAACTCTATGGGTAACGCTACCAGAACGATTGCAGATGGAGGTGGAACGTTCTGGGAAGGGATGTGTCCATGGCGTCGCTACGGGTGGGAGACGACTCGACAGCATGAGACAAGACGATCGTATTCATTTAGTGCCTACTGTTTGCAGAGCGCTGTACTAAGTGCTTGGGAAAGTACCATACAACGATAAACGGACGCATTCCCGGCCCACAATGAGCTTACGGTCTAAAAGAAGGCAGGAACACAGGTGAAGGTGGGATTAGGGATTGAGGGGGCCTGGTCTTTTAGACTGTGAGCCCGTTACCGGGCAGGGATTGTCTCCTGAAATGTCCATTCCAAGCGCTTAGTACAGTGCTCTGCACGTAGTAAGCGCTCAATAAATACGATTAAATGAATGAACGGAAATGTAACCTGTGATTCCGCCTTACCCTCAATCTGTGCATTCCTGAAACCTCCCAGTTCAGCTGTGTCCTCCTTTATTCCCTCCCCCATTTGTCGCTCAATCCCTCTTGTTCAAAACGCCTCATCTTCTGAAATTTGACCTCTCTCCTCCCTGTGCTTCAGCCTCTTTCTTGTTCAGTCTGCTCCTTTGCCTCCTTCCTGAAACCTTCAGGAAGAAGCCTATGAAGACCTGTTGCAGAAAAAAAAAAGCAAGGGATTGGGTTTTATAAAGGATATTTCCCCCGTTGCATATGTCCACCATTCCTAATGGTTCATGTCAGTGTGTCCCCTTTAGGCTTTAAGGGCAGGAAGGGGCCGTGGCTGTCAAAGAAGCAGTATGGCATAATGGATAGAGCACGAGCTTGGGAGTGAGAATGTCATGGGTTCTGATCCTGGCTCTCCCACCATTTCCCTGCTCTGCCACTTCCTTGCCTGCTCTGTGACTTTGGGTGAGCCACTGACCTCTCTGGGCCTCAGTTACCTCATCTGTAAAATGGAGATTAAGACTGTGAGCCTCATGAGGGACATGAACTGTGACTAACTTTATTAGCTTGTTTCTTCCCCCATGCTTAAGTACAGTGTCTGGCACGTAGTGAGTGAGCATCATAAAAAATAAAACCCCTCAGTCCCCACCCCAGGCCAGGGCTGGATTCCAGGGAGATTTTAACAAAATGAACTCCCTGGCATAACTCCCTTAACTCCCATTCTCTCCTAGACCCCCTCCAATCTGGCTTCCGTCCGCTCCACTCTACCGAGACTGCTCTCTCTAAGGTCACCCATGACCTCCTTCTTGCCAAATCCAATGGCTCCTACTCCATTCTGATCCTCCTTGACCTCTCTGCTGCCTTTGACACTGTCGACCATCCCCTCCTCCTCCATACCTTATCTCACCTTGGCTTCACGGACTCTGTCCTCTCCCGGTTCTCCTCTTACCTCTCTGGCCGATCATTCTCGGTCTCCTACGCTGGAGCCTCCTCCCCCTCCCATCCTTTAACCGTTGGAGTTCCTCAAGGGTCAGTTCTTGGCCCTCTTCTGTTCTCCATTTACACTCACTCCCTCGGTGAACTCATCCGCTCTCACGGCTTCGACTACCGTCTCTACGCAGATGACACGCAGATCTACATCTCCGCCCCCGTCCTCTCCCCCTCCCTTCGGGCTCGCATCTCCTCCCGTCTCCGGGACGTCTCCACCTGGATGTCGGCCCGCCACCTAAAACTCAACGTGAGCGAGACTGAGCTCCTCATCTTCCCTCCCAAGCCCGGTCCGCTCCCAGACTTCTCCATCACCGTGGATGGCACGACCATCCTTCCCGTCCCGCAGGCCCGCGATCTCGGTGTCATCCTTGACTCGTCCCTCTCGTTCACCCCACGCATCCTATCCGTTACCGAGACCTGCCGGTTTCACCTCTTCAATATCGCCAAGATCCGCCCTTTCCTCTCCACCCAGACGGCTACCTTACTATTACGGGCTCTCGTTATATCCCGGCTAGACTACTGTGTCAGCCTTCTCTCTGACCTCCCTTCCTCCTCTCTCGCCCCGCTCCGGTCTATTCTTCACTCCGCTGCCCGGCTCATCTTCCTGCAGAGACGATCTGGGCGTGTCACTCCCCTTCTTAAACAACTCCAGTGGTTGCCTATCGACCTCCGCTCCAAACAAAAACTCCTCACTCTAGGCTTCGAGGCTCTCCATCACCTCGCCCCTTCCTACCTCTCCTCCCTTCTCTCTTTCCACCGCCCACCCCGCACGCTCCGCTCCTCTGCCGCCCGCCTCCTCGCCGTCCCTCGGTCTCGCCTATCCCGCCGTCGACCCCCGGGTCGCGTCCTCCCGCGGTCCTGGAACGCCCTCCCTCCTCACCTCCGCCAAACTGATTCTCTTTCCCTCTTCGAAACCTTACTTAAAAATCACCTCCTCCGAGAGGCCTTCCCAGACTGAGCTCCTCTTCCCCCTCTACTCCCTCTGCCATCCCCCCTTTACCTCTCCGCAGCTAAAGCCTCATTTTCCCCTTTTCTCTGCTCCTCCACCTCTCCCTTCCCATCCCCACAGCACTGTACTCGTCCGCTCAACTGTATATATTTTCGTTACCCTATTTATTTTGTTAATGAATTGTACATCGCCTTGATTCTATTTAGTTGCCATTGTTTTTACGAGATCTTCTTCCCCTTGACGCTGTTCAGTGCCATTGTTCTCGTCTGTCCGTCTCCCCCGATCAGACCGTAAGCCCGTCAAACGGCAGGGACCGTCTCTATCTGTTGCCGACTTGTTCATCCCAAGCGCTTAGTACAGTGCTCTGCACATAGTAAGCGCTCAATAAATACTATTGAATGAATGAATGAATGAATGAAAATGAAGCCATCCAGACCCCTGCCGTCAGGATAGATAAAGTGCGAACACTCTTCTTCAGCAAATGTCCGATCAATCCGAAGCAAGATTCTTAAGGGTTTATTATAGAGCTCAAACACAGTTCTCTTGAACGCTCCGGCTCTGATCCAGTGCTGTTGGAACTAGCAGACCATTAAAATTAATTGGAAGCGCCGAACCGTTCCGTGATTGATTTATTTCTTACTTAACCAAAAAAAATCTGAAGCGGGAGACTAGATTAGCCTCTGCCCTGATGAATTAGTCTGAAATTACAATGGAAATGTAGCCAATGAAATGATTGTAGAAGTCATTAAGGTATATTCCATATTTCAAATCAGGCTCATGCACCTTGCTATTTTATTCTCTGTGCTCTGGGCTCTTTAGACGGATCAGGCTGGAGAGCGAAGAAGGGACAGTTTCCAAGCAACTAGAGCATCAGGTCAGGATTTGAAATAGTTAACCGGTGGAGGGGAGGTGTGTCCTAATTCCTTGGTTTTTAATCAATCGAACAATTATATTTATTAAGCACTTTCTGTATGCAAATCAGTGTACTAAGCGTTTGGGAGAGTTCAATATGATAGAGTTGGCAGGCATGTTCCCTGCCCACAGTGTTAGAAAACATTTGTACGGGAAAGATTTCCCCCTCAGCACCACTGTCTTTTTTTTTCTTTTATTTTATGCTATTTGTTAGGTGTTTACTATGTGCCAGGAACTGTTCTAAGCACGTGGAAAAGTACAATGCAACAGCAGACAAATTCCCTGTCCACGGCGAGCTCACAGTCTAAATCCCCATTTTCCCGATGAGGTAACCGAGGCACAGAGGAAAAGAAATGGTATTGGTTCGTTCATTCGATCGTATTTACTGAGCTCTTCCTGTGTGCAGAGCACTGCGCATAGTAAACGCTCAATAACTACTATTGCATGAATGAATAAGCCATTTCTACAGAAACAGAAAGCTACCATTCAGTGTGGCTTAGTGGAAAGAGCCCCGGACAGGAAGTCGACAGCTACCAAATTCAAGTCCCAGCACCACCAGTGGCCTTCCGCACGAAACTGGGCTAGTCACTCACCTCCTCTGTCCTCATCCGGAGAAGCAGCGTGGCTCAGTGGAAAGAGCACGGACTTTGGAGTCAGAGGTCAGGGGTTCGAATCCCGGCTCGGCCACTTGTCGGCTGTGTGACTGTGGGCAAGTCACTTCGCTTCTCTGTGCCTCAGTTACCTCACCTGTAAAATGGGAATGAAGACCATGAGGCCCACGTGGGACAGCCTGATTCCCCTGTGTCTACCCCAGCGCTTAGAACAGTGCTGTGCACATAGTAAGCGCTTAACAAATACCAACATTATTGTTATCTCGGAAATTGGGGATAAGGTAGTTTATGAGTCCCAAGTGGAACAGGGCCTGTGTCTGATCTCATAACCTTGTATCCATCCCAGTGCTCAGCACATAGCATGTGCTTCCTAAATGAAGCAGCATAGCCCAGTGGAGAGAGCATGGGCCTGGGCGTCAGAGGTCCTGGGTTCTAAATCCAACTCTCCCAACTGTTCTGCCGATTGCTCGCTGGGTGACCTTGAGCAAGTCACTTAACTTCTTTACGCCTCAGTTTCCTCAACTGCACAATGGAGATTCGGTACTTGTTCTCAGTCCCTACTTAGACCGTGAGCCCCATTCCGAATAGGGTCTGTGTCCAGCCTGATTAACCTGCACCTACCCCAGCGCTTAGAACAGTGCTTTTCGCATAGTAAGCCCTTAATAAATACCATAAAGAATGCTACTGGAAATCAATCATTCCTAGTTATTGAGCACTTTCTGTGTGCGGAATACAACACGACATATCACAGATTAAATATCACAGATTATTATTATTGTTATTTCTATTCTTCTCATTACTATTATCATTACTATTTCAGAAGCGATGTCCCAGCACTGATTACAGGACTTGGATCACGGAAAGTGCTTAATAAATCCTTGTTTTGATCGATTGACCGACTGTGGAAAACTATTATTGAGGCAAAAGGCTATTACTTTAACATGGGGCCTATTTCCTTCCCTATCACCAGAACAGGGAGAGAAGGCTCTAGCGATTGTAGGGGTATGTTCCGTTAAGGGTTTTTCATTTCACCCTTATCAAGCTCATGTCACGGGGAAAATGCATTGCTCTCCATTCGCTCCTAGTAAAGCGCTCTCGGGTGCGTGCAGGGGAGAACTCCAGAGACTCCAAATCCTGTTCTGTTCTGCGTGGTGGCCAGGGCAACCTAAATACACATTTACGGGAAGAAACGGGAAAAAAAGAAATTCCCAAAATCCTTTCGTGGTCAGGGTGAATCTTTCACCAGTGGCTGTCATCATCGGTGGTATTTATAATGATGGTATTTGTTAAGCGCTTACTATGTGCAGAGCATTGTTCTAAGCGCTGGGGTAGACACAAGGGAATCAGGTTGTCCCATGTAACATTCCCCTCCATCAGTCTTCGCTGACCTGAAAGTATCGAAGTTAATACGAATTGTGGTATTAAGTAATAATAATAATAATAATAATGTTGGTATTTGTTAAGCGCTTACTATGTGCAGAGCACTGTTCTAAGCGCTGGGGGAGATACAAGGTCATCAGGTTGTCCCACATGAGGCTCACAGTCTTCATCCCCATTTTCCAGATGAGGTCACTGAGGCCAGAGAAGTGAAGTGACTCGCCCACAGTCACACAGCTGACAAGCGGCAGAGCCGGGATTCGAATCCTTGACCTCTGACTCCAAAACCCGTGCTCTTTCCACTGAGCCACGCTGCTTCTCTAATTTATGGAGCACTTACTATGTGCAGAGCACTGTACTAAACGCTTGGGAGCGTAAAATACAACAACTTTGACGGACATATTCCCAGTGGCTATTTTTATATAGTTACACTCAAATGACTCCAACGTCAAGGATGAGGGACAAAACTTGATGAAGAAAAAGACCCTCAAGCTGTCCTCTCTCCTATATCATGCTACAGTTTCAGATTGTGTCCAATCTGATTGTAATGTACCTAGACCAGGGTTTGGAACAGTGCTTGGCACATAGTAAGCAATCCATCACATTTATTGAGAGCTTACTGAGTGCAGAGCACTGTGCTAAGCACTTGGGAGTGTACAGTGTAACAGAGTTGGTAGACATGTTCCCTACCTAAGTGATTAGGTTGTCTTGTTTTTTAATAATGTTGGTATTTGTTAAGCGCTTACTATGTGCCGAGCACTGTTCTAAGCGCCGGGGTAGACATAGGGGAATCAGGTCGTCCCACGTGGGGCTCACAGTCTTAATCCCCATTTTACAGATGAGGGAACCGAGGCACAGAGAAGTTAAGTGACTCGCCCACAGTCACCCAGCCGACAAGTGGCAGAGCTGGGATTCGAACTCGTGAGCCCTGACTCCAAAGCCCGTGCTCTTTCCACTGAGCCACGCTGCTTCTCTTTTCGTCCATCCCTCTCCCCCGATTAGACTGTGAGCCCGTCACTGGGTAGGGATGGTCTCTATCTGTTGCCGGATTGTCCATTCCAAGCGCTTAGTCCAGTGGTCTGCACATAGTAAGCGCTCAATAAATACTATTGAATGAATGAATGAATACCCAAAACGGGCTTACAGTCTAAAAGAGTTGCTTAACAAATTCCACAATTATTACGGAGAAGCAGCTTGGCCTAGTGAATAGGGCACGGCCTGGGAGTCAGGAGACCTGGATTCTAATCCCAGCTCCACCACTCGCCTGCCCTGTGCCCTTGGATGCATCACTTAACTTCTGCGTGCCTCAGTTTCCTCCTCTGTAAATTGGGGATTCAATACCGGTTCTCTTGCCCTTACACTGTGAGCCCCATATGGAGCGGGAAAATTATCTGATCTGCTCATCTTCCGTCTACCCCAGCACTTAGAACAGAGTTTGCTCTGAACGGGCAATGTGTCTATTGATTGTTATATTGTACTCTCCCAAGCACTTAGTACAGTGCTTTGCACACAGTAAGCACTCAGTAAATACAATTGAATGAATGAATGCTTGGCACTTAAGGAATGCACAATCAATATTATTATTACTGTTGGATGCCTAGCGTTTCTTCCATCATCCGTCCCGAGAAATAGAACAAGAAGCAGTCCCCTAAATATCCAGGTCACACCAATTAAAGCATAGGTGAAATTCCCATCTGATAGGAGGGCTTAATAAATTAATTTGGTATATAATGAAATATTGCGAAGCAGATTCAAACTGGATGTTGCAAGGGCTGCCTTGTTCAATTAGCATCAGAGGGCATTCGTAGAAAATGTTAAAATACGAGGCTATAATTGCAGAGTTAATTAAGGTTCAGTGATAATCGGGCTGTTTTCATGATGGATTTGTCAACGCATTTTCACAAACCTACACTGAAGTCTCTAAAATCGGTATCCAAAGTGGCAGGGATTTACAGCTAACTCACAATTAGCTACGCTAGGGGGAAGAGGACTGAGTGGATAATTAAATTCCACAGATAATCCAACCACCTCATGTGGGCTAGGGGATTCATCATTATTTTCCCCTCCAACAGTTATAACAGTGCTGCCTGAGTATCATGGTGTAGTGGATCGAGCACAGGCCCGGGAGGCAGAAGGTTGTGGGTTCTGATCCTGGCTCTACCACTTTTCTGCTGTGTGACCTTGAGCAGGTCACTTGATTTCTCTGTGCCTCAGTTACCTCATTTGCAAAATGGGGGTTGAGACTGTGAGCCCCATGTGGGACGGGGACTGTATCCAACCCAATTTGCTTGTAATAATAATGTTGATATTTGTTAAGCGCTTACTAAGTGCAGAGCATTGTTCTAAGCGCTGGGGGAGATACAGGGTCATCGGGTCGTCCCACGTGAGGCTCACAGTTAATCCCCATTTTACAGATGAGGTCACTGAGGCCCAGAGAAGTGAAGTGACTCGCCCACGGTCACACAGCCGACAAGCGGCAGAGCCGGGAGTCGAACCCATGACCTCTGACTCCGAAGCCCAGGCTCTTTCCACTGAGCCACGCTGCTTGTACTCTCCCCAGTGCTTAATACAGCGCCTGGCACATAGTAAACACTTAATAAATGCCATAATTGTTATCCAACCTTATCACAGAGAAGGAGCTGGGGACTCCATCTATCCCCACATGTTTCTTCTTTACTATCAACTTCCAGGAAATGGCATCTTCTGCATTTCTCCAAAGAGAAGGATTGGCAGGAAATCACCTTCTGAAGAAATCCTCAATTGGACTGAAATGCAAATTTTACAAAATCCAGACATCAGTGGGTTGGGTTCTTTTCTAGCATCTCACATTGATGATGCGTTCCCGGGTCCAAACGCCAACTGGCACGAATAAAAATGATTTGAGTGTCTGACCACCGCCTCACACAAGAGACGGCAACTCCCGGCAGAGAGCTCTAAGTGGAGGGTAAACTAGGGCCTAGAGCCCCCGGGCCTGGGAGTCAGAAGGACCTGGATTCTATCCCCAGCTTTGCCACTCGTCTGCTGTGTGACCTTGGGAAAAGCTCACTTGATTTCTCTGTGCCTCAGCTACCTCATCTGTAAAATGGGGATTAAAACTATGAGCCCCCCATGGGAATGGGACTGTGTCAATCTGATTGACTTATATCTAGCCCAGTGCTTAGTATAGTTCTTGGCACAGAGTAAGCGCTTAACAGATATCATAATTTATTGTTAAGGGAATCAATTTAGAAGAGTAGAAGGGGAAAACAATTCTCAGGCACTCAGATAAACCCTATTCCTGTCCTCCACGACCCATGGTCTTGGAAGGATCATAGTTAGCGTGTTGCGGGTAAGCTTTCATAGAGACAAGATCTAACACAATTAAGAGAATCAACAATTCATTGGGCTGTGATGCATCCAGAAATACAAGACGGAGTGATACTGACATTTCCTTTCTAGGGAGTCTTTCAGTGACAATTCGCTGGGCAATTGAATCAGTCAAGCAATCGGCCATATTTACTGAGTATTTATTTTGTGCAGAGTATTGCAGTAAGTACTTCTGGAACATACAACAAAAGTTAGATGGGATTCCTGTGCTCAGAGAGTTTATAATCCAATGGAATTTTCTCGCAACAACAAGAGCATAATCTGGAAGTGGTCAGTCACCTATCTGGCACTCCACGCTGAGGTAGATACAAGATGATCAGGTCAGACAAAATCACTGTCCCACGTAGGGCTCGCAGTCTAAGTAGGAGGGAGAATAGATGTTGAATCCCCATTCTACAGATGACGAAGCTGAGGCAAAGAGAATTATGTGACTTGCCCAAGGTCAGACAGAGATTAGAACCCAAGTCCTCTGACTTCCAAACCTGGGCTCTTTCCTCTAGGCCGTACTTCTTCCCTTCACAGGCAAGGAATTAAGTTCCTCTGAATGCATGGGGAAGGAAGGGAAGGGAAGGGTAGGGAAGGGAAGGGAAGGGAAGGGAAGGGAAGGGAAGGGAAGGGAAGGGAAGGGAAGGGAAGGGAAGGGAAGGGAAGGGAAGGGAAGGGAAGGGAAGGGAAGGGAAGGGAAGGGAAGGGAAGGGAAGGGAAGGGAAGGGAAGGGAAGGGAAGGGAAGGAACAGATATTTGACTCATTTGCAAAGCCAGGACTTGCCCCTGGCTCCCTGAGGGAAGGGGTGGGAAGAACCAGCTAGAGGATGTAACTATTAGGTGGACTCATTATACCCCAGAAAATTTCACAGGAGCAATTCTGGCCAGCTCTCAGGGGGCAAGATCAATGTCACTGCGCATGCTTGTTGGGCTGGGTGATCTAGTTCATTTGTCATCTCTAATTGCTGTCATTTTCTTTAGACTCTGAGCCCCTCGAGGGCAGAGATTATGTCTACCAACTTTGCATTACTAAGCACTTAGTGCTTAGCTAAGTGCTTAGTACAGTGAGTGCTCTGCACACAGGAAGCTCTCAATAAATACCATTGATCGATTGATTTTTCTCTTCCAGAGCAGCCCGTCATCTCAGGAGTGGGAACCTTTCATCTTACTAATAATAAAAATGGTATTTGTTAAGCGCTTACTATGGGTGAAGCACTCTTCTAAGTGCTAGGGTAGATACAAGTTAATCAGTTTAATCAGTCCCTGTCCCAAATGGGGTTCACACTCTTAAACCCCTTTTTATAGACGACGTAACTGAGGCCCGGAGAAGTTAAGTGACTTGCCCAAGGCCTCACAGCAGACACGTGGTGGAGTCAGAATCAGAACCCAAGTCCTCTGACTCCCAGGCCTGTACTTTATCCACCGAGCCATGCTGCTTCTCTGTGCATGCCGGTTGGGCCAGGTGACCTTGTCGATTTTGCATCTCTAATTGTTGCTATTTTGTACTCTTCCAAGCTTTTAGTACAGTGCTTTGCACACAGTAAGCACTCAATAAATGCAATTGAATGAATGAATCTCTAATTGCTGGAATTTTCTCTAGATTCTAAGCTCTATGTGGGCAGGGAACATGTCTACGAATTCTGCATCGTTGTATTCCCCATACGGCTTAGCACAGCGCTCTGTAGACAGTAAGCACTCAGACAATACCATCAATGGATTGGCTGAATGATTTTCTCTTCTGGAGCAGCGCTTCACCTCGGGAGCGGGCCTCTTTCATCCTCATCCTCGAAACGGTTCTTCTCCGACTCTGAATATGAGGGAAGAGGAGCTCACATCTCAGTATTCAGCACTCAAAGAGTTTGGGATTCCTAAAATACATCGCTGTCTTCTCTTGGAAGGGCAGAGAGATGACAGTTACCATAACAACCAATTCCTCTTAGCTTGTTGTGGGCAGGGAATGTGTCTACCAACTCTGTCATAGTACACTCCCCAAGGGTTTAGTACAATACTCTGCATGTGCTCGATAAATATAATTGATGGATTGATTAAGTACTGTAGAATTCGCGATCTGTGTGAGTGTTGAATCAGAAGAAGATAGGACCCCCAAAAAATATAGCTTTGGTTGGTCCAGAGTCCTCCATTTGGGGTCTCACTGGACAAAACAAAGTTCTAGGACAATGAAGTTGGTAACCAAAACGTGAGATCTCCCCCGTCGCTCCGGGAAAGGAAGCTGATGGAACAACTCGGCAAATGACACGGGATGGAAAAGCGCTGATGAATCCTTCATCGCTACAATCTCTACAAGGTTAGAAAAGTCACACCTGGATTAAATCGCCAAAGTGCCAAAGCAGTGACCTGAGAAATGAATGCAGATAACTCCTTCTTCTTTTTAAATTACGGAGGAGGGACCGGGAGTAAGAAATGGCTGTTCCTGAAGATTTAGGAATTAGGTGAGCCGGCTCCCCAGATTTGTGTCCGACAGGACGGCGGAGCATTTCACGGGCTGTGAACAAGCTGACGAGGCAGGTGCCGACAAACCAAACCATTGAAGTGTGGAGACATCGCCTGGACAGCCAACGGTCTCTGAAAGCCACTGTTTTTTACCGCTTAACAGTTCTCCCTTTACCTCCAGCCCACCGTCAGCCACCATCCTGTTCCCTTTGCAAAAACAAGCCGAAGTAAGGCAGGGTCGCCTATGTCTGTGAGTGACCGAAATAGGGAAGAAACACCTGGCAACTTTGGCTCTTAGAGGTCTTGCTCTTTTGTGACGCTCTAGGAGATCTAGGTGAGGGTTCTGCATTAAGGTACATACAAGTTTATCAGGTCGGGCCCAGTCCCTGTGCCACATGGGGCTCGCAGTTTTAAACTCCATTTTACAGATGAGGTAAATGAGGCCCAGAGAGTGACTTGTCCAGGGTCAAGCCACTTAGTGGATGACCTCAGAGCAATATGATGGAAAAATGAGCCAAACTGAAATCCAGGACCTGAATTTTGCACTCTGCATCCCCGGTTCATCATAAGTGCTTAACAAATACCACAATTCTTTTTATTACGATTATCCATTCGGACATTTTGGCCAATAGCCACTAATCCAGATGAGCTAGCCCCATTGACTGGACTAGCAGGACCAAGTATGGATTCTACGGAAAGGAAAAGCAGATGCAAAAAGCGAAAATGGGAATGGTTCCAATGGAGCGGGGGGAACGGATTATAAAAAAAATCACCCGTGAGTTTAAAAGCAGTCCCGGTTCTCTAGCTGCTGGATAGGAAACCAGGACGAGGGGAAGGTGTTGAACAGGACACGTGATCAGGCCGCAGTAACTCAGCAGGGTTTTTTGTTCTGGAGATGGCGCCCGTTGAATTATCCCCATGGCCATCGATCTTCAGTTATAACTCAAAGAGCCTCTAGGAGAGACGTCACAGCCCCCGCTGAGGCAGACGCCGGGCCCACGGGCTCCGTCCGTGGGAGACTGAGGCACGTTATAAACAACCGCTGAGTTAATCGATACGAGGACGTTCGGATGAGAGCCGACGAATGGGCCAAATTTTGGAGGCTCTTGGTAAAGAAAGGATTTACAGAGGCCATTCCCTGCTCAAACGCCTGTCCTCCATCACCGGGAGCCTCGCTGTAAAATCCATCAGCGTATATTACGGAGTTGCCACAAATCTCCCTGCCCGATCGTCGGCGGGCGACCGGGGAAGACCAACGCTGTGCCTGTTTGAAAGGGAGCACGTGTGGAGGGAGAGCTCTCGCAGGGAAGAGGCGAAGAAGAAATCAGTCCATCAATCAATGGTATTTATTCAGTGCTTACCGTGTGCACACCACTGTACTAAGCGCTTAGGAGAGTGCAAAATAATAGAGTGGTAGACATGTTCCCTGCCCACACTTACAGGAAGTGCCTCCAACCAATGGATATAGTCCGGCCTGAAGCGAAACCAGAGGACAGAACTGAAGTAGCACGGCCTAGTGGATAGAGCTCGGGCCTGGGAGTCAGAAGGACCTGGGTTCTAATCCTAGTTCCGCCACTCGTCTGCTGTGTGACCTTGGGCAAGTTACTTATCTTCTCTGTGCCTCAGTTATCTCGTCTGCTAAATGGAAATTAAGAGTAGGAGTCCCACGGGGGACATGGACTGTGCCCAACATTGTATCTACCTCAGCACTTAATACAGGGCCTGGCACATAGTAAGCCCTTAACAAATACTGTAAAAAAAGGACCTGTGTTCTAATCCCAGATCCACCGCTTGTCTGCGGGGTGACCTTGGGCAAATCACTTAACTTGTCTGTACTTCAGTTATATCGTCTGCATAATGAGGATTAGATTATGAGCCCAAGTGGGATATGGGCTGCAGCCAACCTGATTAGCTTGTAGCTACCCCAGCGCTTAGTACAGTGCACGGCACATAATAATAATAATGCTGGTAGGGTCAGCATCTCACTAACGGCACCCAGAAGCCACCCAATTGGGAAAGGATCAATAATAATAATAATAATAATAATGATAATGTTAGTATTTGTTAAGTGCTTACTATGTGCAGAGCACTGTTCTAAGCGCTGGGGTAGATACAGGGTCATCAGGTTGTCCCACATGAGGCTCACAAGTCTTAGTCCCATTTTACAGATGAGAGAACTGAGGCACAGAGAAGTGAAGTGACTTACCCACAGTCACACAGCTGACAAGTGGCAGTGCTGGGATTCGAACCCATGACCTCTGACTCCCAAGCCCGGGCTCACTTAACAAATGCAATTTAAAAGAAACAAAACTGAAGACAGAGATTGTATGCCCACAACCCAGGGCAAAGATGAGTCCATTACAGGAAGGAGTTGAAGTGATACTGGGGTAGATACGAGAAAATAGGGTCGGACACATGGGCTCCGCATGGGCTCACGGTCTTAAACCCCATTTTACAGATGAGGTAATTGAGGCACAGAGAAGCGAGGTAACGTGCTCAAAATCACAAAGCAGACAGGTGGCAGAGCCAGGATTAGGGGTAGAGGTGTATCTACAAATTATTAGGCCTACGGCAGACACACACACACACACACACACACACACACACACGGCAGGCCTTAACTTTTAAACAAAAATTGCCCCGGGGTAAGATTCAATCTTCAGTGAGGGACTAGCTGAAAAGACCGGTGCATGACCAAAATCCCATTCTCAATTTTTGGCACATTAAAGGAACTCCCAGGTGGACGGAGGCTTTAGCAGGGCCAGAGGAGACCAATGAAAGCACAGGAAAGAACAGGCAAATACCTCCTCTAGGAATGTGATACAGAGTCATTCTTTTTGTTTGTTGCACTGGCTATATTTTAGGATTTTTGCATATCCAACCAGGCCTAGTGGGGAAAAAAACCAAGTACTGGAAGTTAGAAGGCCTGGGTTCTAGTCCCAGCTTGGCTACTGATTTGCCGCGTGACCCTGGAAAAGTCACTCTTGTGTGTGTGGGTGTGCCTCACTTTCCTCATCTGTGAAACAGGGGAATGAGGTCTTGTCTTCCTTCCTCTTAGATTGTGATAACTCATCTGGGGCAGGGACTCTGTCCCATCTGAATATCTTGATTCAACCCTTGTCACCAAGTGAACACTTAATGAGTAGAAGAACTTTAACTATTAGCCGACTGAACAAATTAGCAGGGAGCATCGGTATTCTCACCCAAGTGCACCTGGGGACGGAGGTTTCTCTTCAAATATCGGTATCTTTCTATTTCAAAAGTAGAAGAAGAAAAGCTATATTTGGCATGCTAAATTCTCCATTCTGAGAGCGAATCAGAGCTGAGAAAATTCAGAGGATATTGTAATCAAGGAAAATATCTACAAAACAGACACCCTCCTGCTAGCCATCTGTGCAAAACGATACCCCCATAGCAACTGTAAAGTAATAAGCGATAGAAACAGTTGCTCAGGCTAAGGGAAAATGCAAATTGTTGGTTTGAGAATTATGGTACAATAAAGCCTACCTGAGCGGATTAGACTTCACATCCCACCACGTTATAAAACGTTGAATGGTAAATCTCGGGTTAGTTTTTGCTGTGAAATGCTGACATATTTACCAGCTTGCACCAGCCGTTTTATCCTCTGCTTAAATACCAAGGAACACGGCATTTTTTCCACTCCCTGCGCTTCATATGATGCTGTTGGTAACTCACAGCCCAGAACCATCCGCAAGAACGGTAACCGACTTTTCTTCGTAAGCTGCAGTCCAAATTGCCTCTCAGATGTATCAGTTTCCATTCCCCGGTGGAAGCAGGTGGCCCACGACTGCTTTCCAGGAGTGTGTCTGACCTGGCTCTATGAGAATATTCAATCTGGTAGGTAATTAGTCTCTACTGGCAATTAAGTCCCTCGTGGTCTAGTGATAAGGATCCGCCACGACCCAGGTTCGATTCCCGGTCAGGGAATGGTTTTTACTTCCACCTCAGCATCAAACAGAAACTCCTTACCGTCGCCTTCAGATCTCTCAGTCACCTTGCCCCCTCCTACTTCACCTCGCTTCTCCGCAACTACAACCCAGCCTGCGCACTTCACTCCTCTAATGCTAACCTTCTCACTGAACCTCGATTTGTACCCAACAGGCATTTCCCTACTTGCAGAGGTGGTTAAACGAAAGATGCTCTTGGAGTACTTGCAAGTTGTCAGGGGTAAATTACATGACCAAAAAGGGACAGCCACCCTCCAAATGAGATAATAATGTTGGTATTTGTTAAGCGCTTACTATGTGCAGAGCACTGTTCTAAGCACTGGGGTAGATACAGGGTCATCAGGTTGTCCCACGTGAGCCCCACAGTTAATCCCCATTTTGCAGATGAGGTAATTGAGGTACCGAGAAGTGAAGTGACTTGCCCACAGTCAGCTGACAAGTGGCAGAGCCGGGATTCGAACCCATGACCTCTGACTCCAAATAAGATCGTACGTCCGATCCAAATGAGATCGTACATTGCCCATTTGAGGCCAGCTTTCCCGGCCACCTCGTGAGTTTCTTCCACTTTGCGTGAACTCCCGCCAAAGATGAAATCCACAGACCCTCAGAGGAGGCTGGGTGTGTCCAATTTGGATGAAGGGGCCGGGACTACTGAATTGAGACTACTGACAAATTGTCTCTGGAACGTGACAGGAGCTCCCTTCCTCTGAAAATACATTTTCCCTTTGCTAATACCCTTATGACTGCATTTTGTCAAGGTGACGTTCCAGTGATTGAAAATGCACCACGTAATTGATGATTTCGCACCGCTAATGCATCAGATCGGTGAGGAAAAATGATGTGGATCAGGGTATGGCCTTTGCCTCCCCTCAGAAAAGGACAGAATTATGAGCCTGGACTTACAAGAAGCAGCACATCTAGTTCCTCACTACATCTTCTTTTTTTTTCTTTTTCCTTTGGATTGATTATCTGAGTCTGTATTTCTCGATCTTTAGGAAGGCGTCGTTCTGGGTTCTGAACGCATGCGCTCATGAGGTATTCTAAAAGATTCATCTTAGAAAAGATAGTGTCCATGGCATAGCTATGAATTTCTGGAAACTTTTGAAATAGCATCCTCACAGACAAGCGATAAATCTCGGCATATTTGTGTCCTTAGCTAAAAATGAATGTCGGTAAACACTGGAAAAGCACAATTCTTTCACCGGGCCGGTAATTATTTCTGTAAGATTAGGATTGTGCCTTGAACTATGCCCCACTTCCCCCTTCAATCTTTGATTCCCTTGCTTTTTTGCCTTTCGTCCTTCCGTTTATTTACATGTTTATGTATTTAACCCTACATTCAGTTATTTGTTCAGCTGTTTCGCTCTCGGTAAATACTTTTTGTCCGTCTCTCACCTTAATAAACTCTTGCTGGGCAGGAAACATGAGTCTGTCTACTATTGTAACAATCATCAGTGGTATTTATTGAGCATTTACTCCGTGCAAAGCACTGCACTAAGTGCTTGGGAAAGAGCAATGGAGTTACTAGACATGACCCCTGCCCTCAAGGAGTTTACAATCTAGCAGCGGAGACAGATATTAAAATGAATTACAAATATAAGAATGTGGACGTGAGTGCTGTGGGGTTGGGGTGCAGGATCAAATTATTTATGGGGGATGGATGTAAGTGACACAGAAGGGAGGGAGAAGAGATTGAGGAGATAAGTGGTTAGTCAGGGAAGGCTTCCTGGAGAAGATAATAATAATAATAATAATGTTGGTATTTGTTAAGCGCTTACTATGTGCAGAGCACTGTTCTAAGCACTGGGGTAGACACAGGGGAATCAGGTTGTCCCACGTGGGGCTCACAGTCTTCATCCCCATTTTACAGATGAGGGAACTGAGGCACAGAGAAGTTAAGTGACTTGCCCACAGTCACACAGCTGACAAGTGGCAGAGCTGGGATTCGAACTCATGAGCCCTGACTCCAAAGCCCGTGCTCTTTCCACTGCGCCACGCTGCTTCTTATGTGATTTTAGTAGGGGTTTGAAGATGGAGAGAGAAGTGGTCTGTCCGATTTAAAGAGGGAGGGTTCCCCAAGCGGGATGGAGAACGTGAACAAGGGTTGATGACGACAGAAGCGAGATTGAGATTGTGGTATTTGTTAAGTGCTCATTTACTTAGAACAGCCAAGAGCTGTTTATTTATTTCTTTATATTAACGTCTGTATCCCCCTCTAGACTGTAAGCTCAGTGGGGGCAGGGAATGTGTTTATTTTTATATTGTACTCTCCCAAGCACTTAGTAGAGTGCTTTGCATGCAGTAAGCACTCAATAAATACGACTGAATGACTGAATGAATGAAGTGAAGCAGGAAAAAGAGTCTGAGGTGAAGCGATCCGTAAGAGGAGAAGGGAAGAAGAAAGTGAGCCAACAGGTTGACCTGTAATTGTTCCAAAAAAAAAAGGTCATGAGGGGTCCAAGATCATTCTACACTATAAAGTTGTCACTATCCAAAGGCTGAAAGCAGGTAAGAGGGAGAAGCAGTTGAATCCTTAACCCTCCGCTGAAAATAAAGATCTTTGATCTTTGATCTCGGAGGGAGTCCCTGCTGGTTCGCTTGGTGTTTTGGGGTTTCTGTGTCTTTTGGTCATCCACCTGTAGCTTAGCTCTGGTGAGAGACTGGCAGATCAGGAAAAGACCGCCTATCTTTTCAGAGGTTTCTGCCACAGGCCTCCTCCGTTACCACATAATAATTGTGGCATTTCTAAAGTACTTATCATGTGACAAGAGCGGTACTGAGTGCTGGGGTAGATTCAAGATAATCAAGTCAGATATAGTCCCTGCCCCAGATGGGGGTCACAGTCTAAACGGGCAGGAGAACAGATATGAAATTCCCATTTTATAGATAAGGTAATTGAGGCCAGAGAAATGAAAGCAACTTGTCCAAGGTCCCACAGCAGGCAAGTGAGTGGAACCAGGATTAGAATCCGGGTCTCCTGACTCCTAGGCTCATGTTTTTTCTATGAGGCCACCCTGTCGTCAATTTAAAAATCAGTTACAGGTATTTATTGGTCACTTACTCTATGCAGAGCACTGTTCCAAGCCCTCGGGAAAGTACAATACAACAGAGTTGGTAGACATCTTCCCTGCTCTTGGAGAACTTACAGTCTTGAGGGGGAGCTTACATCAGGAGTAGGGTGGGGCAGAAAGGGAATAGTTATTCATTCATTTACTGAGCGCCTACTTTCGGGTTGCAGGCTCTGTTTCCAACAGCATTTAAAGGGGAACTTCAGAGCCTAAGCCTCAACCAGGAGCCGGGAACCACTCAACCTAACACCTGCGGCATCCACATAACACCTGGATAAGATGACAAACCCACGGGGGCTCCACTTTGGGGAGAAAAAAAGTAAATATCAAGCCCCGGCTGACTGGTGAAATAATTATTATTATTATATTTCTTAAGCACTTACTATATGCCAGGTACTGTTCTGAACACTGGGGTAGATACCAGAAAATGGGCTGAACCCAGTTCCTATCCCACATAGGACTCACATTCTTAATCCTATGTTTTACAGATGAGGGAACTGAGGCCCCGAGAAGTGAAATGAGTTGCCCAAGATCAGACGGGAGCCAAGTGGTGGAGATGGGGATTAGAACCCAGGTCCTTCTGACTCCCAGGCCCATGCTCTATGCAGCAGGCCACGCACGTCACTGAAACCCACATTTCCAGAGGACAACAGTTAATGGAGATTCCAAGACTGAACCCTCTCTGTGGGTGTAGGAGAGTGCCATAAGATGAACCGACATCTTTGAAAGACCCCCATTACTAAGTAGGCAAGAGGGAAGACAGCACAGTACGGCTCGGAGGTTTGCTCTCCTCTTGTACTGCAATCTCCCATTAAATACGCTGCCCAAAAAACAAGGCACCTAACTCCGGTTCATGAAATAATAACTGCCTAATTGAGGAAAAATGAAAATGTCACCCTGGAGTGCGGCCCACTAAATCAGTCGAGAACAATAAGAGAAGAGCAGCCTCTTCACTGACACGGCCTCGTCTCTGGAGGCGGAAGATGATGGAGGAGTTGGAATTTTTGCACCGAAAAGTTAAAGAACTCTACCTTATTCATTCATTACATGCTGTGGGGATGATTGTACTGCTTCTGGGCAGTTGATTGACAAGCACCGGTGTCTGGATAACCTTCTTATTGGCTAAAATTGTCCCCGGGGAAATCTCACAATGAGGACTTCACTAAGGACCGCTTTAAACAGACAATAATGTGGGTTTGGCTCTAATAGATGCTGCTGGGAAGAAACGACTCAAGTAATGTATTAAGAAATCCTCCTTGCTGGAGAGGGCCTAGCTTAGATATTTTGGAGTGGCTCGAGTAATATATCAAGAAGAAATCGTCCTTGCTGGAGTGGGTCTAGCTTAGGTATTTTGCAGCAGCTCAAGTGATGTGTTAATAAGAAATCGTCCTGGCTACGGTGAGCTTAGCTTGTATATTTTGGACCAGTTCAAGTGATGTATTAATAAGAAATCGTCCTGGTGAGGGTGGGCTTAGTTTAGATACTTTGGACCAGGTCAAGTGATGCATTAATAAGAAATCATCCTTGCTGGAGTGAGCCTAGCTTAGATATTTTGCTTTGCTTCAAGGCTTTTGGATATTTTGTATTCAAAAACCGGGGATTAAGTAATCAAACACTGCACGGTCTCTGGGCTGTAACTTTTTTGTTTGCAACAGGAGAGTGGCATAGCGCACCATTCGAGGGACAAATCATTCTCCTGTTACAAACAGGAGAAGTGACACAGAGCTGATCTGGAAGCAGGAAGACCCAGGTTTGAGTCCAAGCTGTGCTGTTAGTCTACCTTATGATGGTGGGCAAATCACTCAACTTCTCTGTACCTCAGATTCCCTATCTGAAAAATGGGGATAATAATACCTGCCTTGTCTCCCTACCTCACAAGGTTGTTGTGAGGGATGAAATGAACTAGTCAGTCGCATAATATCTGTCATTTATTCATTCATTCGTGTATTTATTCATGTATATTAATGTCTGTCTCCCCCTCTAGACCGTGAACTTACTGTGGGCATGGAATGTGTCTGTTTGTCGTTGTATTCTCCCAAGCGATCAGTACAGGGCTTTGCACAACATAAGTGCTCAATAAATACGGTTGAAGTGAAGCGAAGTAGTAATAGTAGTCAGTCGATCGCATTTATTAAGTGCTTACTACGTGCAGAGCACTGAACTAAGCCCTTGGGAGAGTACAATACAAAAATAAATGGACACGTTCCCTGCCCGCAATGAGCTTAGAGTCTACAGTAGTCTAGAATAGGAGCAAGAATGATAGTGATAGTAGTAATAGAGGTCATGGTAACCCCCTCCCCTCAGCACTGTGCTCATTTGTATCTATTTTTATTACTCTATTTATTTTGTTAATGAGGTGTACATCCCCTTGATTCTATTTATTGCGATTAAGTTGTCTTGTTTTTGTCCGTCTGTCTCCCCCGATTAGACTGTAAGCCTGTCAGTGGGCAGGGATTGTCTCTCTCTGTTGCCGAATTGTAGATTCCAAGCCCTCAGTATAGTGCTCTGCACATAGTAAACGCTCAGTAAATACTATTGAATGAATAGTGGTCATCCTGGCCTGCCAAGGACTTTCAATGTAATGTGGAAAAAACAGTCAGCAAGAACTACAAAATGCCAGGCTACAGTTCAGAAGTAACGAAGGTCAAAGACGTAATGACCGGTGGCTATTGCTTGGGGGGAAGATCTGTTCCAAGCAGGACCAAGCCTTGCCAACTGCCAAGATCTTCCCAACTTCAAACTGTCACGTTGGCTGCTCCGCTCCCCAATCCTTTGCCCTGGTAGGGGGTGGTGAGGGCGGATTCCTCGGCAGGGTCGGGGAGAGGTTGAGGGTCTCCCCATTCAACTCCCTCACTGTGAGAGGATCTGACTACAGTTTGCATTCTCCAATCCGCCTTCTCATCAACTCGGTTATTAAGCTCAAGTTGGCAGTCCACGCTTTCCGAGTTTGCTCCAAAATCTAATGTTTATTTAGATGTTACTTTCTTGTCAGTAATCACTCAAATAGTTTCCTTACCTTGGCATTAAAGAGGCCCTTGATTTAGTTTTATCCAGAATGCTTGTTAACATTTTGTGCAATCGCGAGACACCCTAGAAATTGGTGCTTAACATCCTTTCTGTTGTACTCTCCCAAGTACGTAGTACAGTGCTCTGCGCATAGTAAGTGCTCAATAAATATCATTAATGACGATCCTCCATCTTCACTCTATGTAGCGCCTTATATTATGGTATGTCATACAGGATTCTAACTTGCAACAGCCTAAATATCCAACATTCTCACAACTTTGGTGTCTTCTTTGACTCCTCTCTTTATTTCCCATTTTCAATCTGTCTCCTCAACTTCAATATTATTTCATAGTTCTGCCTCTTCTTCTACCCCTTCAAGCCCTAATGCATGCCATCAAGGGCATAGTTACAATATTTTGATCTTTTTATAACGGTACTTGTTAAGCGCCATTAAATGCCAGGTACTGTACTGAGCACTAGGGTAGATACAAGATAACCAGGTTGGGGACTGTTCATTTTCCACATGGGGTTCAGAGCTTTAATCCCCATTTTACAGATGAGGCACCTGAGGCACAGAAAAGTTAAGTGACTTGTCCAAGTTCTCACAGTAAACAGGTGGTGGAGGCAGGATTAGAACCCAAGTCCTCTAACTTCCAGGCCTGTGATGCTTCTCCTGCTTCTCTTTCTTCTTGATTGGTCTCCCTTTCATTCATTCAGTCAATCGTATTCATTGAGCACCTACTATGTGCCGAGCACAGTACTAAGCGCTTACCTTTATTCCCTTTCCCGATTCCCAATGTATAATAATAATCATAATAATAATTGTTAAATGCTTTCTATGCACCAGACACTCTACTAAGCACTGGGGTAGACACAAGATAAGCCGTTCAGCACAGCCCCTACCCACATGGGCCTCACTGTCCAAGAGGGGGCCTGTACAGGTATTTAATCTTCATTTCATAGAGGATTCATTTAATCCTCTGTGGCATAGAGGAGGTAGCTAAGTGATTTACATTCACTCAGCAGGCACTTGGCAGAGTGGGATTAGAACCCAGATCCTCTGACTAGAAGGCCTGTTTTCTTTCCACTGCTTTCACAAGACACTACAGTCTTCTCAGACATAATCAGCTGAGCAGTGAAGCTCTCAAGAAGGTTTATAGGCATCGAGGAGCTTGGTAAGGGCAAGAAATGTTTCTTAGACTTCACTGTGTCTCCCAAGTGTCTGGTTTGGTGCTCAGCACGCTGTCAGTAACCCTGCTCTTAGTGAGGTAGCAAAAGTATTTTCTCAGCCCTTATTGTGTGCAGAGCACTGTACTAAGCACCGGGAGAAAATACAAAAAGGGGAAACACGATCCCTGTCCCTCACGGGGGTCTCAATCAATAGATTTAAGTGGGGGGAAGGGATGGGATTCAGACACAAAAGGAGAGTTGAAACATTAAAACACAACACAAAGCCATCAACAAGCTGGACTCCAAGTGTGGACGGTGCCGAAGGCACCCGAGAGCACACGACAGCCAGAAGTGGGGACCCTCGGTGGAAGGTAGAAAGGAGGCATTTACTACAGTGCCTCTCACAGTAGTGATGGAAGAGTCGGCGGCTCCGCCACTCGTCTGCTGTGTGGTCTTAGGCAAGTCACTTCTCTGGGCTTCAGTTATCTCATCTGTAAAATAGGAAAAAGCTGTGAGCCAGATGTGGGAGAGGAACTGTGTCCAACCTGATTAATTTGTATCTACCCCAGTGCTTAGTACCGTGTCTGGCACATAGTAAGCGTTTAATAAATATCATTAAAAAAATAAATGGAAGAGACTAAGAGCATGCGGAAAGAGCATCTGTGCCCGGGCTGGTGCGCATGGAGCATGCTGGGAGAAGGGACTCTCGGTAGCAGGAGGAAAGGAGGCACTTGCTACGGTGCTTTTTAAGGTGGTGATGGAATATGTTTCTTATTATACAGTGAAGCTGCATGGCCTAGAGGGTAGAGCACGGGCCTGGGAGTCAGAAGGTCAAGGGTTCTAATCCTGGCTCTGCCACGTGTCTGCTGTTTGACCTTGGGCGAGTCGCACAACTTCTCTCTGTCTCAGTTCCCTCATCTGTAGAATGGGGAATAAGACTGTGAGCTCTATGTGGGACAGGGACTGTGTCCAACCCGATTATCTTGTATCAACCTCAGCACTTAGAACATTCCAGGGAACACAGTGAGCGCTTAAAAAATCCCATAATTATTATTATTATTACTCTCCCGAGTGCTTAGTACAGTGGTTTACGTGATAGATACGCTTAAATGGAATGAATTGAAGAGGCCAAGGGCACACAGGGATGGCTTGTATCCTAGGGTGCCCGTGGAGCTTGTTGGGAGCAGAGACCCCAGCGGGCGAGAGGGAAGATGGCGGTTACCTATCGCTGCTTCCTCCTCCTGTCTTCGGAGCAAGGTGTGCTATCGGTTATTCGAACTTCTGATGGGACTCACGTTCTGTCAGAAATAGTTCATTCCTCGGGGCAGAGGGCCATAAACAAAGACGCTCGCTCTCGGTCTCGAGGACGGCGACATCAACGCTTTTGTTCTCCCCTAATATCGGAGCTGGGGTTTTATTTACAACCTCTTCGGGAGGAAACTGTTAAACAGAAATAAAATGTCTTTGACCTTCATCTTTGAAGAAGGAGAAAGATAGCCCCGCCGTCTAGTCTGTATTCTATCCTAATTTCCATGACATTGCACTACTCATTTGGGAAACATGAAAAAGAGCGTCGATTCAATTCCTTCAAGACATTCTTGAAGACTGGGGACGCTGGGCGAGATACAAGATGATTGAAATTCTATGGTGCCCAGTGTTTAAGTTATTGGAAATAGAAAGCTGTCAACTTTAGAGTTATGGATAAAGTACAGTACACGAGCAGGCCGGAGTCTGTCCCTAGTCTTTTCAACGTTATTATTCGTACTTGGTTATTTGACCTGTAATTTCCACGGATAAGTCACTGAACACAGAGAGGACACATTCTTTAAAAATGTTCAGGTTGAGACCTCAGCCCACAATAGCAAATACATTTGTGCTGCTCCAGAGGAACTAGCTTAACTCAATTGTGCCTTGAAATGCTGTCATCCAGAGAGTCTCTCAATCCACCGTGTCCTCCGACCCCAGAAAGAGTATTTTGGTTGCCAGGACTCTCCACGCACTGGGGCAAACCCCACAGCCCCTGCTGCTTCGACCAGTTGCCTGGGCCTTTATAATCGTAGCAAAATTGCCTATTATCATATTACTCGTTTCTTGAAAATCTCCTTTCCTCCAGGAAGATGAGTCTTGGATCTGTGCCAGATCCCCTCCCTCTGCCTTCCTCTCCTTTAGCACAATTCATCCCTGCCTGGAATCCCAGGAAAATAAAGTCTTCCCAGGAGCAGGATAAAGGCTCGACCTGCAAACGAGTCTGGGACCCGAGCCTAACGCCTGCATGGCATAGTGGATAGAGCAGGAGCCCGGGATTCAGAAGGTCAGGCGGTCTAATCGCGGCTCTGCAGCTTGTCTGCTGTGTGACCTCGGGCAAGTCACTTCACTTCTCTGCGCCTCAGGTACCTGATCTGTAAAACGGAGATTAAGACTGTGAGTCCGATGTGGGACAGGGCCCGCGTCCAGCCCCATCTGCTTGTATCCACCCCTGTGCTTAGTACAGTGCCTGGCACCCAATAAGCACTTAGCAAACATCGTCATTATTATTATGAATTAGATCCTTGTGAACAGCAATCTTTTCTACCAACTGTGCTGTACACTTCATTCAGTGCTCTGCACCCGGAAAGTGCTCAGTAAATACCACTGATTGATCGATTACCCATCCTACAACCGACAGCAGGCAGTCTGCATTAATGCCTCAGAAAAGCTCTGAGTCTTCTTTCAATTTTTTCGGTGGTATTTAAGCACTGCCTATGTGCAAAGCACTGAATCAACTTCTGAGATAAATACAAGATAATCACATCACACAGAATCCCTGTCTCACATAGGGCTCCAAATTTATACAGCCAGGAGAACAGGTAATAAATCCCCATTTTACAGATGAGGAAATTGAAACACAGAAAAGTCAAGTGACTTACCCAAGATCACACAGTAGACTAGTGGCAGAGTCAGGATTAGAACCCAGATCCTCTGACTCCCAGGCCCGGGCTCTTTCCACGGAGCCACGCGGCTTCTTTCCTACTATTAATACTATTACTAGTAATACTAGTAATACTATTACTATTTATTACCACTGCTACTTTTACTCTTAGTACTATGACTACTATTTTTACTCCTAATAATACTAATAAAGTTGGTATTTGTTAAGCGGTTACTATGTGCCCGAGCACTGTTCTCGGAGCCGGGGGGGATACAGGGTAACTCTGTACTCCCAGGCCCGGGCTCTTTCCCCTGGACCACACTACGTCCCTAAAATTAGCTCATTTTTGTCCCCACTCCAACCCCGGGAGGGAGATAGGAAAGGTAGGTGTTAGTATCCCCATTATGCGGACGAGGAAACTGAGGTACAGAGAAATGAAGTTAGTTGCCCGCGGTCACAGGGCAAGTTAGTGGCACAACTCAGACTTCAAACCCGGGTCCTCTGGCTCCTCGACCTGCGCTCTGCCAATTCCCCACGTTGCTTCTCCTTTTAGGGCCAAGAGCCGACCGCTTTGGCGAACATTCCCATAATCTCCCTCCTGGCCACATCCTTCCTAGAGGATTTCCTATTAGCTTGCGACTCTTGGTGACTCTTGGTGGTTTTCTGGTACCAACCATTATAAAATCACTTTGCAGATAAGTCCATGTCATTTTTTTTTAAAATGTCTTTTTTTCCCTGCTAGTTTATAAAACCTTCCACTAGTTTCTGAGATCCCTGGGGGCAGAGGATCGCGTGCATCTTCGCTACTGTACTTTCCCAAGTGCTTAGCAGAATGTTCTGCCTGGAATCATGATAATTAATAATGATAATGATATTTATTAACCACTTACTATGTGCCTTGACGCGTGATGCTGCTGGAATCATGATAATTAATAATAATAACGATATTTATTAAGCACTATGTGCCTTGACGCATAATGCTGCTCCGTCCTCTGGACTAAAAGCTGCTTAGGGGGACATAATAATGTTGGTAGTTGTTAAGCGCTTACTATGTGCAGAGCACTGTTCTAAGCGCTGGGGGAGATACAGGGTCATCAGGTTGTCCCACGTGAGGCTCACAGCCTTAATCCCCCTTTATATTGAACTCTCCCAAGTATTTGGTATAGTGCTCTGCACACAGTAAATGCCCGATACATCCACCTGAAGATTGGATTGATTTATTGAGCGCAGGAGTATTCATTCATTCATTCGATAGTATTTATTGAGCACTTCCTACGTGCAGAGCACTGTCCTAAGCGCTTGGAACGTACAGTTCGGCAATCAATACAATCAGATCGGATGAAGTCTCTGTCCTCTATAGGGCTCGCAGTCTAAAAATAATAACGGTATTTGGCAAGCACCTACTACATGCCGAGGACTGTACTGAGCACTGAGTGGGAGGGCCCCATTTTACAGATGAGGGAGCTGAGGCGCAGAGAAGTGAAATGAGGCGCAGAGCAAACATTAGAACCCAGGTCCTCTGACTCCCAGAGTAAGTACTCAATAGATGCTATTGATTGATTGGAGCCCCGGCATCCGTTTGGAAGTGAAAATAAATATATGTGCCTTCGGGGGTTTCCATATTGATTTTCAGGGTTATTTTTTATCACGGAAGAGGGTCGAAATCCCAGACTGAGCTGGCAGACATGTCAAGAGTTTGGGAAGTAACTAAAGCAGCACGCAGGCCTCATTGGCCAGTATAGAAACATCCTCTGTGACTCTAGGGATTGCTCTGTCTCTCTTTTCATCCGGGTATTTTTTTATGGTATTTGTAAAGTGCTTACTGCGTGCCAGTCACTGTTCTAAGTGCCGGGGTAGACGCAGGTTAATCAGGTAGGACACGATTCCTGTCCCACAAAAGGCTCACAGTCTTAATTCCGATGTCTCAGATGAGGGAAATGAGGCGCAGAGAAGTTACGTGACTTGCCCGAGGTCACAAAGCAGACAAATAATAATAATGTTGGTATTTGTTAAGGGCTTACTACGTGCAGAGCACTGTTCTAAGCGCTGGGGTAGATACAGGGGAATCAGGTTGCCCCACGTGAGGCTCACAGTTCATCCCCATTTTACAGATGAGGCAACTGAGGCCCAGAGAAGTGAAGTGACTTGCCCACGGTCACACAGCTGACAAGTGGCAGAGCGGGGATTCGAACCCATGACCCCTGACTCCCAAGCCCGTGATCTTTCCACTGAACCACGCTGCTTCTCTTTACTAGTGCCAGGATTAGAACCCAGGTCCTTCTGACTTCCAGGAATGTGCTTCTCTTACGGACACTGGCACGGCTTATTGTGGAAGCTCTCAGTGAAGGAAATTCACAGTTGCCTAGAAGTTACTTCATAGCACTGCAGAGGGCCCATTCATTCGTTCAGTCGTACTTATTGAACGTTCATCCATCAGTGGGACGGTGAGGCCAGAAATCCATCAGTGGAGGACAGCGAGTGAGGCAGGAGGGAGTGTGTAGGGAACCATTTAGAAACAACATCGGCACTAAAGCAGGCTGGGATAAAGTATGATTATGATGATGATGGTATTTATTAAACATTTACTACGAGCCAGGCACTGTACTGAGCGCCGGGGTGGATACATGCCAGTTTAGTTGGACACAGTCACCGACCCACGTGGGGTTCACGGTCTCAATCCCCATTTCACAGATGAGGTAAGTGAGGCACAGGAAACCGAAGCGACTTTTGCTTCCGCCTACTGTGTCCTTACAGATACCTGCAGCTACCGGTCTCCTCCTTTCCACTCTGCTTCTGCACTTAGCGTGGCTCAGTGGAAAGAGCACACGGGCTCTGCAGTCAGGGGTCATGGGTTCGAATCCCCGCTCTGCCACTTGTCAGCTGTGTGACTGTGGGCGAGTCACTTCACTTCTCTGTGTCTCAGTTCCCTCATCTGTAAAATGGGGATGAAGACCGTGAGCCTCACGTGGGACAACCTGACGACCTTGTATCTCCCCCAGGGCTTAGAACAGTGCTCTGCACATGGTAAGCGCTTAACAACATTATTATTATTATAAAGTAGCTCCCAGTTTTTTGGGCTAGGCGGGTGGTTTCTGGTTTTGTCTGGCAGAAGACCTTTAGTTCTGGGAGGACATTTTTCAGCGTGGCTCAGTGGAAAGAGCACGGGCTTTGGAGTCAGAGGGCATGGGTTCGAATCCCGGCTCTGCCACTTGGCAGCTGTGTGACTGTGGGCGAGTCACTTCACTTCTCTGGGCCTCAGTTCCCTCATCTGGAAAATGGGGATTAAGACCGTGAGCCCCACGTGGGACAACCTGATTCCCCTGTGTCTACCCCACCGCTTAGAACAGTGCTCGGCACATAGTAAGCGCTTAAATACCAACATTATTATTATTAATATTTGTCAAGCGCCTTACTACGTGCCCCATCTGGGGCTCTCAGTCTCAATCCTCATTTTACAGATGAGGTAACTGTGGCATGGAGAAGTAAAGTGACTTGTCCGAGGTCATACGGCAGAAGAGCGATGGGGCCGGGATTAGAACCCGTGACCTTCTGACTCCCAGGCTCTATCTACTATGCCATGCTGCCGTTACTAATTCCAGTTCTATACCGCTAGTAAACCCCAAAGCACTTAGGTACATATCTGTAATTTCATTTATCCCTTTGCTCTTCCCCTCGTCCCAGCCCCCGAGCACTTAGGCCCGTAACTCTCATTTTATTTATCTGTACTGATAACGATAATAATAAAGATTGGATCTGTTAAAGCGCTCACTATGTGCCAAACACCGTTCTAAGCACCGGGGTAGTTACGAGGTGATCAGGTGGTCCCACTTGAGGCTCGCCATCTTACTCCCCATTTGACACTTGAGGAAACCGAGGCCCAGAGAAGTGAAGTGACTTGCCCAAGTTCCCTCAGAGGACAAGTGGCGGAGCCAGGATTAGAACCTACGTCCTCCGCTTCCCGAGCCCGCGCCCTTCGTTCGGTTCAGTCGTATTCACCGAGCGCCTACGGCGTGCGGAGCACTGGGCGAAGCGCTTGGGCAGTACGGCTGGGCATCAGACAGAGACAATCCCCGCCCAACGACGGGCTCACGGCCTGGAAGGGGGAGACAGAAAGCAAAGCAAAACAAGTAGACGGGCATCACTACCATCAAAGTAGATAAATAGAACCCTGGATAAATGCACATCATTAATAAAATTAAGGGACCGATAAATATGTACTAATACATAGGAGTGCAGTGGGGAGGGGAAAGGCGGGAGGGCAGAGGGAGGGAGGAGGGGGAGCAGAGGGAAATCTCAGTCGGGGAAGGCCTCCTGGAGGAGGTGAGCTCGCAGTAGGGCTTCGAAGAGGGGAAGAGAGTTAGTTGGGAGGAGGTGAGGGGGGAGGGAGTTCCGGGTCAGAGGTAGGACGTGGGCCAAGCTGCTTCCCCCGCTCTAGACTGTGAGCTCGTTGTGGGCAGGGAATGTCACTGTTTATTGTTGTATTGTACTTTCCCGAGTGCTTAGAACAGTGCTCTGCACACGGTAGGCGCGCAGTAAATAGGAATGAATACCACTACTTCTACTACTTTTATTTCTACTACCGCGCTCGCCGCCCCCCCAGCTCAGGGCCGCACCTGGAGGGTTAATAATGATAATTAGGGCATTTGTTAAGCGCTTAACTACGTGCCTGGCGCTGTACTAAGCGCTAAGGGGGTTACAAGCAGATGGGGTTGGACCCAGTCCCTGTCCCGCGTGGGGCTCACCATTCTCAATCGCCATTTTACAGATGAGGTAACTGAGGCCCAGAGAAGTGAATAGATTTGCCCAAAGTCACAGAGCTGACAGGTGGCGGAGTCGGGATTAGAACCCACGATCTCTGACTCCCAAGCCCGGGCTCTTTCCACGGAGCCACGCGGCTTCTTTCCTACTATTAATACTATTACTAGTAATACTAGTAATACTATTACTATTTATTACCACTGCTACTTTTAGTACTATGACTACTATTTTTACTCCTAATAATACTAATAAAGTTGGTATTTGTTAAGCGGTTACTATGTGCCCGAGCACTGTTCTCGGAGCCGGGGGGGATACAGGGTAACCAGGGTGTCCCACGGGAGGCTCACAGTCTTAATCCCCATTTTCCAGATGAGGTAACGGAGGCACCGAGAAGTGAAATCCTAATGATGGCATTTGTTAAGCGCTTACTATGTGCAAAGCACTGTTCTAAGCGCCGGGGGAGGCGGGGATACAAGGTGATCAGGTTGTCCCACGTGGGGCTCCGTCTTAATCCCCATTTAATCCCCACTGAGGCACCGAGAAGTGAAGTGACTTGCCCGAAGTCACACAGCTGACAGGTGGCGGAGCCGGGATTAGAACCCACGCCCCCTGACTCCTAAACCCGTGCTCTTTCCACTGGGCCACGCTGCTTCTCTACTGTTATTTCTTCTACTTTTTCTTCTACCGCTACTGCGACCCCGGGGCCCAGGGGGATCCTTTCGATCGCTTTAACGAAGACAACGTGAATGTCACAGTGTCTCCGAACGTCCCCGTAGCCATTAGGCGGGCCTGGCTCTGATGGGCAATTTCAGGCCACTTTTAAGGGCTAAAAGCAAAGCAGGGAAAGGAGCAAGGAGGAGAGCAGAATTTGCATCCCCAAATTAAAAACATGCCTTGAGACAGGGAAAGGAGAGAGGGAGCTTCCGGGGAAAGTATCTTTAATGTGAATCAAATGGATTTTCCAGGCAGAAAGCCTGCAGAGCAAAGATGCCCTCCGGTGATCGTCTCAGAGCTTTCTGAAGCTGCGAGTTCCCAAACAACGAAACCAAGAGATTCATCGCGGAAAGCATTTGCGTCTGCAAGGCAGGAGACCGGGCTTCTGGTCTCATCTCTGCCTCTGGCCTGCTGGGTGACCTTGGACAAGTCACTTAACCTCATTAGACCTCCATTTCTTAATCTGGAAAATGGGGATAAAAGGACCGCTCTGTCTCTCCCTTGGACTATAATAATAATAATGTTGGTATTTGTTAAGCGCTTACTATGTGCAGAGCAGTGTTCTAAGCGCTGGGGTAGATACAGGGTAATCGGGTCGCCCCACGCGAGGCTCGCGGTCAATCCCCATTTTACAGATGAGGTAACTGAGGCCCAGAGAAGTGAAGTGACTTGCCCACAGTCGGCTGACAAGTAGCAGAGTCGGCATTCGAACCCATGACCTCTGACTCCAAAGCCCGGGCTCTTTCCGCTAAGCCACGCTGCTTCTCGTGGGACTACGATCCCATGAGGGATTGTCACAGTGCTTGACACTTACTAAGTACTTAATGATATTATTCTTATTATCCAGGGTAATATTTCCACCCCTTCTCTGCCTTCATTTCTTTGCCTAGAAAATGAAGATAAGATGCTTGCTCTCTCTCTCTCTGTCTCAGATTGGGATCCCATGAGGGACCGTCAGAGTGCTTGACACATGGTAAGTACACTGTGGCATTGTTATGATTATTATTATTACCTAGGATAATATTTCCACCCCTTCTCTTCCAACACTTCAGTCCAACATGTTTCAGTAAGGCTCCATTTCTTTATCTAGAAAATGGGGTTAAGATGCCTGCTTTCTCTCTCTCTCCCTCTTAGATGGTGATACTATATGGGACCGTCAAAGTGCTTGACAAATAGTAAGCTCTTAATGATATTATTATCATCATTATTACCCAGGATAATATTTCCACCCCTTCTCAGCCTCCATTTCTTCATCTAGAAAATGAGGAGAAGATGTTTGTGTTTCTCTCTCAGGTTGAGATCCCAAGTGGGAATGCCAGAGTGCTTAACGCATAGTAAACAGCGTGGCTCAGTGGAAAGAGCACGGTCTTGGGAGTCAGAGGTCATGAGTTCGAATCCCTTCTCTTCCACTTGGCAGCTGTGTGACTGTGGGCAAGTCACTTAACTTCTCTGTGCCTCAGTTACCTCATCTGGAAAATGGGGATTAAGGCTGTGAGCCTCATGTGGGGCAACCTGATTACCCTGTATACCCCAGCGCTTAGAACAGTGCTCTGCACATAGTAATCGCTTAACAAATACCGACATTATTATTATTATTATTATTATTAAACACTTCATGGTAGAAAAGCAGAGTGGCTTAGTGGCAAGAGCACAGGCTCGGGAGTCAGAGGTCGTGGATTCTAATCCCAGCTCCGCCACTGATCAGCTGTGTGACTTTGGGCCAGTCCCTTAACTTCTCAGTGCCTCAGTCACCTCATCTGTAAAATGGAGATTAAGACTGTGAGCCCCACATGGGACAACTCGATTGCCATGTACCTACCCCAGCGCTTCAAACAGTTCTGGGCACATGGTAAGCACTTAACAAATACCATTATTATTTTATTATTAATATTATTATCCAGGATAACATTTCCACCCCTTCTCTTCCGACGCCGTTCCATCCAACTGCCTTAGTCCTGCCCAGCCACCCCCGCCGGGGTCGCTCCCATCCGGTGGTCCCAAGCTTGGGTCTCTGTCGGCTAAAGATGGACTGGCATCCCAGCCTGGCACTGGGTTTCTCGGCTGTTCGTCCAAACCCAGCTCCGGGCCCAGACGTCCTTAGGCCAAAAACGGTCCTCCCCATCCATCCTGCCCCGGGCTCGGGACCCAGCTCCCGTTGGATGATGTGAAGCGGCCAGAAGTCCGGCCGGAAGCAACCTGCTTCCCAGAGGGACACTTCTCTGCTTATTCAAGCAAACCCTTCAGCCAACCTTGAGGAGAGCGGGCAAATGTAAACGATCGGGTAACCAGTGACAACGCAAATTAAACCTATATGACAAAGGCGGGCGGGAGCCGGCCTCCAAACCCCTCTTTAAACAGCGAGGACAAACACGTCCTTCCCAGAGTTCTCTCACGCCGCTGCCCTCGATAACGTTGCCCACTGCAGCACCGGCAATAAGCACAAGCAATTACCCATATCAACGGTATTAGCGGCAATTCCATTAAAACATAACTCCGTGGTAATGTAATTCTAGATCTGGCTCCCCGTGCTTTGTTCCAGCAAATGGAAGCCGATGCGAAACTGTGAATCCTCTATTTTCAACCAAACAAACTAATTAAAAACCCAATCATGTCGGATGGATTCGTTTCAATAGACTCTCGCAGGGTCTGAGAAGGAACGTTAGCGATTCGTGTGATTTATCATCCCCAACGTAACTCGTCGAACAACCGGAAAAATTAATGGACTTTTCTTTGCTTTCTCTTTCGCTTGCAGGTCGGGGGGTTTTCTCAAGGGAAGAGGGCTGTTTTCCTTCCCCGGATTTGGGAGTCTTCTCTTCACCGGTCTGGAGCCTGAGGATGCTGTAGGTCTGGCTACTTTGTGGCAGTGGGTTTCTTGATGAGCAGTGGAGGTAGGCAATCGATGAGCGTCTGCTAATTCTGTGGGAAGGGTCATCGGGTCACCGGGATGGAACCAGCCTCCCCGAAGACCTAAGATTCCTTCCCCCACCACCGTCCATTCTTCACTTTCAAGCGACCTTCCGATGCGCCTCAGTTTTCTTGCTGCTCCTAGCTGGGACCTGGGACATTGCCATTCCTTCCCACCCAACATCCTCGTGACGGGTGCTGGCGTCTGACCCTTTAGACTGTAAGCTTGCTGTGGAAGGGGAATGTGTCCGTCGATCGTTGCATCGTACTCTCCCAAGTGCTTAGTACGGTGTTCTGCATATAGTAGGCACTCGATAAATATGATTGAGCATAGTAAGGGCTCAACAAGTAGCACAGTGCTTTGAAGTTGAGCCCTACATCAACGAAAGGGACATCCGACAGAATCCTCTCCAGTCATGTACCAGACACCCGAAAGAAAAGCAAGCTACGGGCGAAGCACGTCTCACAAGCAGAAGTCCCCTCAAGGGGTTCGACTTAAATAACTCTCCTAGACAGTTAGAGGGATCATAGAAACTCAGGATGGAAAATACCCATTAGATCCCCGCTGCCAAATGAGTTGAGAGGCACAGCCGAGGCGGTGCAGAGACCGGAGACCGTAAAATAAACCAATTTTCACCGAGGCGTAAATACCTGTAAAATTACTAGGCACGAGTCAAACTATTTTTAATGCAAGAGTGGCGGCTTAGCCAGAAAGACCTGCCCCATAATTATCCTTTTTAACTCACACCTGGTAAGTTGCTACGATTCTACTTTTCCACATCCAGGCCCCGGAGACTCCTACTGTCACCTATAAGGCTTTGCCCGGATCTCAGAAATCTCTGGGGTCTGAGCTTACCCGACCGTCCCATCGGCCAAGAGCCTGCGGGACTGTTGGGTGTTGTTAAAATACCTGGAAAAATCACCGTTCAGAACAGGGGCCAAGAATCCTCAAAGAAGGTCTCATCTCTGAACCCGCGCTCACTGGCCGCCCATTAAAAAAAAATGGGTCTTAAACTGCGTCTGACGGACAATCTGTTTTCTCAATGTTGTTTTGCTCAGTGTGGGTCTCTTGTGCTATTACTGTTTCTATCATTTCTGTGTTTATGCCCCCAAAGGCATGCAATGCACACTTTTTAAGGGTATAAAATAAATGCTATCTATCGAAACACATCCCTAAAGGCAGTGAGGAAAGGATTATGCTTCACTTTTTCAGACTAAAGGGAGAGACGTTCCAGTACGATTTAAAGAAAATTCCAAATTACAGTTTGTTTTTAAATACTTCACCATCCAAACCACTCACCTCCCACAACCAGGCAAGGTATGTTTTCTCCTTCATCTGTGCATTCTTTCACTCATATCTTTTTACCCTTCGCACAAACGGCCCTCAAGGGGAAACTCACCGGGTTGAGAAAACACGCGTTTTCCGAGAGAATGCTTAGAAAACCCTTCAGTCTACTGAGACTCCCGATGTTATCCTTGTCAAATTAGAACCCCTCCTCATCGTCTTCAAGTTGTCCACCAACCCCCCCCCACCCTCGACCGCTTACCTGGCTGCTTTCAACCACCTCCCGTCTCCCTCACCTCCCCACCCCAAGCCATCTGGGGTGTGGCATTTCATTCCTGCGTGTTCAGTCGTATTTACTGAGCACTTACTGTGTGCAATGTATTTTACTGAGGGCTTGGGAGAGAACAGTATAACAGAGTTGGTAGATACGGTCCCTGGCCAGGTTTACAGTCTAGAGGAGGTTATCCACTAAAGGTCACCCCCGCTTATCTCCTCCAAGAGGCCTTCCCAGACTGAACCCCACTTTTCCTCATCTCACACTTTCCTCTCCTCCCTTGCCCTCTGTGTTCCATCCTTATCCCTCGGGTCCCACATTGCTCCAACCTAATGACCTCCCGCCTTGCTTAAAATGAAAATTCTCATCCCCCGCTTAGACCCCTCCCCTCTCAGGATGGCACCTGGAGAGTTTCCACTACTCTACCCTTCTCGGCTATGGGAGGGAGAGTCAAGCGGAGTCCTACCCATTCCATTCTTAGCTTGGCCAGTGGCTAGCGAGTGGAAGGCCAACGGCTACAAGTCAAAACCCACCTGTGCTGGGCAGCAGCGACATGGAAAAGTCGAGGGTGGAAGGAGGCAATGGTAAACCACTTTGGGATTTTTACCAAGAAAACTCTATGGCTACACTACCAGAACGATTGAGGTTGGAGGCGGGGTGTTTGGAGAGATGTGTATCGTGGAATCACTGTGTGTCAGAAACAACTAGACAACATAAGACAAGCTTAGAGCTCCTTTCTTTATTTTATCCAACCCTCAGTACTTTGGTTCGCCTTTTATCATTCGGGGAACATATCTACCAACTCCATTATAGCATCTCCGAGCATCTCCGAGGTGCTTAGTATGGCATTATATATATATATATATATATGACTTATTTATTCATATTAATGCCTGTCTCCCCCTCTAGATTGTAAGCTCATTAAGGGCAGGGAGGGTGTCTGCTTTTTCTGTTGCACTGTACTCTCAGAATCTTGAACGGAGGGAGGGAGGGAGAAGGGAGGGAATAAGAGCATTGTCAAATTCAAAGTTTTTTATTGTAAATATTTTATTAGGAACTGGTTTTAAATGGTTGATGTTTGTAACATAAAATACAGAAAAATTTCCTCCCAAGGTTAAGTAATTCCAGACTGGAAAATTGGAAACTATATTAGCTATATTAATTATTTTAATACCTTAGTGATAACATCCATACTTTCTCTCACACATACAAACCCCATACACACGCCTGTCTGAAAACCATAGTCATACACCCACATCGTATACAGATGGACACAGAGAGGCAGCATGGCCTAGTGGATAGAACACGGGCCTTAGAGTCAGAGGGACCCGGTTCTAGTCCCGGCTCCATCACTTGTCTGCTGTACGAGCTTGAGCAAGTCACTTCACTTCTCTATGCCTCATCCACCTCATCTGTAAAATGGGGATTTAGACTGTGAACGCTTTGTTGGTTATTTTTATTATGGTATCTGTCAAGCGCTTAATATGGGCCGAGCACTGTTCTAAGCACTGGGTAGTTACAAGGTAATCAGGTTGTCCCACATGGGGCTCTCAGTCTTAATCCCCACTGTAGAGATGAGATAACTGAGGCACGGAGAAGTCAAGTGGCTTGCCCAAGGTCACACAGCAGACAAGTGGCAGAGCCGGGATTAGAACCCACGTCCTCTGACCCCCAAGCCTGTGCTCTTTCCACTAAGCCAAGCTGCTTCTCTATCGACGGTACTTGTTAAGTGCTTACTATATGTTAAGCCTTGTTCTAAGTGCTGTGGAGACGAGCAAATAGGGATGGACACAGTCCCCGTCCCACCCGGAGCTCACGGTCTCAATCTCCATTTTACAGGTGAGGGAACTGAGGCACGGAGAGGTCGAGTGACTTGCCCAACGTCACACAGCAGACAAGTGACGGAGTTCAGATTAGAACCCGTGACCTTCTGACTCCCGGGCCCCTGCCGGAATGTGTCCAACCCGATTTGCTTATATCCAACCCGGCACTTAGAACAACGCTTAAAACACAGGAAGCACTTTACAAATACCACAGTTGTTATTATTTTTCATTATTATTAGATACATTCACATTTACCATCTACACACTCCCAAACCAACCCTACACAGCACACCCACCACACAAATAATCCCTCAATCAACAATATCTTTTGAGAACCTAGAGGGTGCAGAGCACTATACTAAGCACTTGGGATGGTACAATAAAATTAATAGAATTAGTAGATCCTGCCCTCAAGGGGCTTACAATATAATGGGGGAGACAGGCACTAAAATAGGTTACAAAAATAATAATAGCAATAAATTCTAATTAATAATAATAATGTTGGTATTTGTTAAGCGCTTACTATGAGCAGAGCACTGTTCTAAGCGCTGGGGGAGATGCAGGGGCATCAGGTGGTCCCACGTGAGGCTCATAGTTAATCCCCATTTTACAGATGAGGTAACTGAGGCCCAGAGAAGTGAAGTGGCTCGCCCACAGTCACACAACTGACAAGTGGCAGAGCCGGGAGTCGAACCCATGACCTCTGACTCCGAAGCCCGGGCTCTTTCCACTGAGCCACGCTGCTTTCCCTAATTGTAGTATTTACTCGGTGTTTACTATGTGCCAAGCACTGGGGGTAGGCACAGTGCAATTAGATTGGACACAGTTCCTGTGCTGCATGAAGCTGACAGTCTAAAGTAGGAGGAAGTCGAATTTAACCTCCACTTTATAGATGAGGAAACTGAGGCACTGAGAAGCTAAGTGTCTTGCCCAAGGAAACACAGCAGGTAAAGTGGCAGAGCTGAGATTAGAACCCAGGTCCTTTGACTTCCAGTCCAGTGTTCTTTCCACTGGGCCACGCTGCTTCCCTAGAAGGAGGCAATAAAATATATGGGGGCACCCATGAGGGCTGTTACACACACCTAGCATGCATGTATGCACAAATGTGCACATTAACCCCTCCATGCGCACACACATGAACCATAAATGTGCAGTTCATACATATATCATACATCCCACAAAAACAACAAACACATACGCACACAGCATATGCAATATAATTATGCTATTCTTCTGCTTCTTTCTGCAGACTCTGAAACAGATTTCCCCCTCAGACAGATGAGAACCTTGCCTCGGTGATGCTTGCCTTGGGTCTCTGCACATTAGTATTATTTACAAAGCACTTTATAGCTGGTTTATTAGTTGATATTTCTCCCAGAATGTTATTGCATTGTAAAACGGGGCATTAGGCAAATTTTTAAAAACCCCGACGATGGTTTCTTACCTAGTTACAGTCCAGATGCCAGATTTCAGGGGTGAGAATTAATGACTCATATTCTCCCTGCCCCTTAGCTTGGCTTCTTTTCTGGATGCCGGGTAACCCTGAGGTAGTGCCTGGTAAAGAACTAAGTTGAGGTCTCTGGGAAATATATCATGTGGCTGACTGTGATTTCGAAAACACGTGGCAGACTTGCCTGCCATTGCCCTGTAGCACAGCTATCTTCGGTCCTGCGATTTCACTACTAATACTTGTTTCGAAGGCTCTCTGCTTTATGTACTTTGCAAGGATGTTTCCATGAACTACTTTATTTTTCAGGATGTCGGGGTACTTATGTGTTCATCTCTGAGTCCAGACAACTATCAATTAATCAATCATATTTATTGAGTGCCTGCTGTTCACAGAGCAAAATACTAAGTTCCTGGCAGGGCTCAACATAAGAGAGTTGATAGACACATTCTCTGCCCACAGTGAGTTTACAGTCTAGATAGGGAGACGGGTGATAATATAAAGAAAATTACGGATAAGTACATAAGTGCTGTGAGGCTGGGGGGTGGGTGAATAAAGAGAGTAAGTCAGAGCAGCAACAAAAGGCGAAGAGGAAATGAAGTTTTAGTCAGGGAAGGCTTCTTGGAGGAGATGTGCCTTCAATAAAGCTTTGAAAGGTGGGGAGAATGATGGCCTTTGGATCCGGAAAGGGAGGGTATTCCAGGCCGGAAACAGGATGTGGGCAAGGGGTCAGCGACAAGATAAATGAGATTGAGATCCTAGAGCCTTGGGCAGGGGAATAGCTTAGCTAGCTTGTGACCCGAACAAAAAGGCAGGCATTTTCAAAAAAAAAATAATTTTCACAGGGAAAATTATTTTTGTTGGCTCAGATCTACAAGGGGCAAATGTAATTTTTAGCACCATTCCTGTGTAGGCCAGGCCAATGCTTTTCTGCCATATGCTGTTAGTCCCACCTTAGTGGGATGCCAAAAATCCTGATGCCAGCATGACCACATAACTGAAAGTTGGATTTGGGGCTTCCCAACCCAAGAGCACAAAAAATCAGCAGTAAGGCAAGGCCAAAAGACCACAGAGCCTCCAGCAACCCCAGCAGCTTCTGCCAGTCATGCAGACGCAGAGGCTAATGAGGAGACAGACTTTAAAGGCACCAATCTGAAGGGGGAAAAGCTCTGACAGCATAACCTCCACAGACACTTCTCAGTCACCTGGACTGAATCACGACAGAAAGTCCCGGAAGCAAATCTCCACTCCGTGAGCTAACACATGAATTCTATTAGGACTGCTACAGATGCAAATTCTGAAAATTTATTTACAAACTGATATAGAGTCCCACCTGTAGACTTTCACCACGCTTCCCGCAATTGAAATTTGGGAAACTAGGTAAGAACTGCATATGAAATAGGGCAGCTAGATGTTTTTAAAGTTTGTTTCATCCACAGTTTTGCAGTGTTCCTCTGGCAATCCCAATAATCACCCAAATAAATCGACCATATTTATAATAATAAAGGTATTTTTTGAGTGCTTACTATATGCCGAGCACTGTTCTAAGCACTGGAGTAGATACAAGGTACTCAGGTTGACCAACATGGGGCTCACAGTCTCAATCCTCATTTTACCGGTGATGAAACGGTGGCACAGAGAAGTTGAGTGTCTTGCCCAAGGTCACACAGCTGACAAGTAGCAGACCCAAGATTAGAACCCACGACCTCTGACTCTCAACCCCGTGCTCTTTCCACTAAGCCACACTGCTTCTCTAAGTCTGTTAAAGTGCTTTTATTACCAAAGTGCTCTCACAGTAATTAGTTCATTTCAAACCCTCACAACACCCCTGGGAGGTAGGGGAAACAAGGTAGGTATTATTACCCCCATTTTACAGATGGAGAAACGGAGGTAGAGAGGTGAAGTGACTCTCCCAAGGTCACACGGCAGGCTAACGGGACGGTTCAGACTCGAACCCGAGTCCTCCGGCTTCCAGACCGGCGCCCTACCGCTTCGTCACACCGCTTCCCCTTTAGTGAGCCCTGATCGCGGGCGGTGTGTTATATACTAAGTGCCCGGGAGAGCACCATAAGTCTGCTAAGCTCAAGGAGCTTACGTTCCAGAGGAAAGACAATGCACTCTGTAATTATGATATGCTAGTCCTATGGGTTGGATACAGTCCCTGTCCCACGTGGGGCTCACAGTCTCGATCCCCATTTTCCAGTTGAGGTAACGGAGACCTAGAGCAGCAAAGTGACTTGCCCAAGGCCACACAGGAGACAAGGGGCAGAGCCGGGATTAGAATCCGTGACTTTCTGACTCTCAGGCTTGTGCTCTATCCTCTAGGCCACGCTGCTTCCCCTAGGGAAAACAGATTGGACACAACCCACCACACTCTCCCCCATTTCCCCAGCGGAGGTTAATCTGAATATGGCAGCCCCCCCCCCACCCCCGTGCGCCCACTGGGTAGTCCTGATCTCCGGCTGTTTGCCGTTGTGATTAGAGGATCGAGGCTTCCTGATCTCCATCCCGCTCAGCTGGGTTTCCACGGGTCTGGCCCAGATCCCTGGTGATGTGATAGGTCCTCTCTCGGTTTCAGGTTAATGTAAAATCACGGGAGGATTGATCTCCAGTGACCTTACGGCTACTCCATCTGGTGAGCGCGCCTCTGAACTCCAGCGGAATGATGAGTAAGTCTTTTCATTAGGCCTTTCTTTCCTAAATGGAGGGGGTGGGCTTTTCATACGGGATCGAATTAACCACTTGAGCCTCTGCTGAGGTTACCGGCTATAGTACTAACGGCCGGGAGGTTCTGTCCATACTCACTGAATGCTCAGAGAGCAGTGGGGAGGAGGTGAATCGTGTGTCACTGAGGAAAAATGCGAAGAGGCTGCTTCTCGAGGTAATTTATTTATCCGTAGTTCATTTATTTTAATGCCTGTCTCCCCCTCTAGACTTTAAGCTCATTCTGGACAGGGAATGTTTCCATCTATTGTTGTATTGTCTTCTCCCAAGTGTGTAGTACAGTGCTCTGCGCACAGTAAGGGTTCAAGAAGTATGATTGAATAAATGAATGTTATTTGATGTAAGGACTTTGAGACATTAAGAGTCCCAAGGTTGAATGAAGCTGCAGCAGAACTGGTAAATGGGGTTGTTATTCCTTCACCTGAGATTTAAGCTAAGTTTTAAACCGAACGAAAGAGTTGGTTTGTACTTGTCCTTCCTCGAAGATGATGGATCTACTGAAGGAGAAATGTATGCCCATGAACAGATCCGCCTTCCACAATCAATGGATCAGTGGTGTTTATTTTATTAATTTAGAGAAGCAGCATGGCGTTGTGAATAGAACACAGGCCTAGGAGTCAGAAGGACCTGGGTTCTTAACCCGACTCGGCCGCTTGGCTGCTGTGTGACCTTGGGTACATCACTTCACCTCTCTGTGTCTCAGTTATCTCATCTGTCCCATACTGAGCCGAGGTTACGGACACAGCCCCTAGATGCCTCCTGGGCCCTATCGCTCTCACCGAGGGATCGCTCTGGCGGTGTAGACCCAGGGTCAAACAAGTGACTTCAGAGGCTCAGTTTGGACAGGTAGCTTGCTGAAGACCGGCCTTCCATCCTGGAGCGCTAAGGTCCTGACCTTTCACTGGGAGTGGCCATTTCTAGGCTGGAACCATCTTCTACCATCTCCTCCAACAGGTTTTCCACGACTCGCTCTCCCATCTGCGTCAGAGTCGGTAGACCTGTTCCCTGCCCAAAATGAGTTTACGGTCCAGAGGGGATTCCTGCCGTGGAGATCCCTAGCTTCGCAGTCCCCAGCCCTGAATCCAAGCAGGTGGGCGGAAGCCAACAGAGGTTATTTGGTGACTGGGAGGCCAGATTCTTTGTGACTTGTTTAGTGCAGGGGGGAAATCTCCCACCCATCTGGAACCGCGGACAGGGGACTTATCCGATGCCATCATCTAGAACCCAGCAGCCTCGGCTGGAGGGAGGAAAGAATTTCATCAGGAAGCCATTAACTCTCGAATGGGCACATGGACATCGTATAATAATAACTGTGGCATTTGTTTAGCGCTTACTACATACAAGACACTGTACTAAGTGCTGGGGTGGATACAGGCAAATCAGGTTGGACAGAGACCCTGTCCCACATGGGGTTCACCTTCTTAATCCCAATTCTCCGGACGATGGAACTGTGGCCCAGTGAAGTGACTTGCCCAAGGTCACACAGCAACCAGGGGAGAAGCCAGGATTAGAACCTAGGTCCTTCTGACTCCCGGGTCCAGATCTTCCCGCCGCCTCATCCTCTTTCCTTATCGGGAAAGGTGGAAAGACTGTATATGACCTGGCGCTAGAACCCAGCTGCTTCTTTGGGCAATTTATTCCAGTTTATCAAATGGAGCCCACGTTCTCCATTTGCATATTCATGTTCAAGACACTCCAAGCCCTTCTCCTATCATAGACGCGTACTAATGTCCTTATGTCTCTTCGGGCCAGAAAATGGAATCCCACGGTGTAGCATCGCATACCGGCAGGGGAAAAGCCGAACGGGTCAGATGTATGACAAGATAAGGGTGAGGCAAAGCCAGGTATGGAGTTCAGAGGGAAAAAAAAAAATTGGGACGATTTCAATCCTAGAAGATCGCTTCAGAGGAATACGTTTCCCTTTAATCCGTTCCACAAAGAGTATTCGGCTAAATGAGAGATTCTGCTATCCTGCTGATTACACGAAGGCTGAATGAAGCTGAAGCAGAACTGGTAAATGGGGTTATTATTCCTTCACCGGAGGCTTAGGCTAAGTTCTAAACCCAACAAAAGAACAGAGGCAGTTTGTACCTGTCCTTCCTGGAAGATGATAGATCTACTGACCGAAAAATGTATTCCCATGAACAGACGTGCCTTCCGCAGTCAATGAATCAATGGTGTTTATTTAACTAATTTAGAGAAGCATGACTTAGTGGTTAGAGCCCAGGCCCAGGCGTCAGAAGGACCTGGGTTCTAAATCCGACTGCCGCTTGCCTGCTGTGTGACCCTGGGCAAGTCGCTTCACTTCTCTGTGCCTCGGTTACTTCATCTGTAAAAGAGGGATTCAGATTGTGAGCGCCATGTGGGTCGGGGACTGTTCCCAACCCAATTTGCTTGTATTCTCCCCGGCGCTTAGCAGAGTGCCTGGCACACAGTAAGAACTGAAGAAATACTACAGTTGTTATTGTGAATAAAGGTTTTCTGTTTGCGGAGCACTTGAGAGAGTACAATACAGTAGAATTGGTAGGCATGATCTTTGCTTTCAAGGAACAGATTATCTAGCAGGGAGGACAGGTAATAAAATAAATTGCAGATAGAGGAAGCAGCACAGTGTAAGGATAAGTACATAAGAGTACATATGTAATACACAGGCCTGGGAGCAGAGGACCTGACTTCTCATTCCATGTCTGCTATGTGACCTTGGGGAAGCCACTTAACTTCTCTGTGCCTTATTTAACTCATCTGTAAATTGGGATTCAAAACCTGTTCTCCTTCCTACTTAGACTGTGAACACTGTGTATGACGTGAACTGTCCGATTGTCTTGTTTTTTCCCCAGAGTTTAGAACAGACCTGACTCACAGTAAGCACTTAACAAATACCACAATCATTATAAGTGTTATGGGGCTGAAGGTGGAGTAAATGATCAGTGGTGATGAACCCGAGTGCAGATGGGATGGTGAATAAGATGGCAAGCGTTCTTTCCTGACCTGATATATTTTATCAATCGATGGTATTTATTGAGCACTTACTCTGTGCAGAGCACTGTACTGATACTTATTGGTGTATTTACTCATCCTTATTTTCACATGCAATACATCCACCTGTTTCATTATGGACTATCTGTACTTCTCCCTGCCATATTCTGGTTCGTCGTCCTACTTCTTTCCTTAGAAAGAATTTCTCTCCCATCTTTCCGTATCATGCCAAGAGCTCTTTCAGAACTTCCATTATTTTGGTTACAGTCGCCCAAGCGCTTAGTGCAGAAATCTGTCCTTAATAGTTGCTCAGTAAATGCAGGATTCTTCACCCCAAACCATGTGAAACATTAAGGATGGCATTATATGGATCGTTTCTCTCTGAGAGCCATGGAGAGGACTGTGATCTTTTAAGACTGTGGGTTTGTTGTGGGCAGGGAATAGATCTGTTTATTGTTATATTGTACTTTCCCAAGCACTTAGTAAAGTGCTCTGCACGCAGTAAGTGCTCATGAAATATGATTGGGTGACTGAATGAGACCCATCCTTCATCCCCGCAGGATGTCTCCACTCTGTAATTCCAGCTGTGCTCCTCTTTCTCCCCGTCACCTTGTCCCCTCAAAGAAAAGGAAAAAGCAAGAAACTCACTTAGAAATCCAGATCTCCGGGCCTCTGTGTTATGTCTGTGGCACTTGCCTGGCAAGCGATTTTTAAAATGTTTTAACAAGCTGTTATTGAAAATGCTTCACACTTCCTCGGGTGTGTGCTCTCCCAGTGAGGGAACTGATGCGCATATGTGTCGTGTGGGTGGGAGTTGTGAATTCTCCTCTTCTTGGAAGCCCCGGCCCCTGGAGGACAGGAGATGAGGCGACTTCTGGGACATTACACAAGTTACAACTGGGCATCCAGTGTGTAACATGATGATGTCAAGTAGGTCACTTTGAGGGAGCATACGAGAATCTAGAGTGCTGCTCTAGGGGTATCTGGTCCCCCTGCTTACTCCAGAGTTATTTCATTCCTCTCCTTGACCCTAATTCCCAACTGTGCACGCTCCGCGTGGAGTAAGTGCTCAATAAATAATAATAATAGAGGTATTTGTTAAGTGCTTACTATGTGCCAGGCAGTGAATTAAACACTGGGGTGAATACAAGCAAATTGGCTTGGGTGTAGTCCGTATCCCACATGGCGCTCACAGTCTTAATCCCGATTCTACAGATGAGGGAACTGTGGCCCAGAGAAGCGCAGTGACTTTCCCGAGTTTCCCCAGCAGAAAAGAGCACAGACCTAGTAGAAAGAGCACCATCCTGGGAGTGAAAAGAACCCCAGCTCATCCCAGCTCTGCCTCTTGTCTGCTGTGCGACAACCGAGAAGTTAAGTGACTTTCCCAGGGTCACACAGCAAACAGTCGGCAGAGCCGGAATAAGAACCCAAATCCTCCGACTCTCAGGCCGGTGCTCGTTCCGCTGGATCAAAATGAGTCTCAGCGATTCCAAGTCCGATCCTGACCATGGGTGTGGCTTCTCCAAAGCGCGTAATATACTCACAGAGTCCCTAGCCCAGAATTTCAAACAGTACCTTGAAACGGTCAACCGAAGAAAGCTGACATCATACAGGTTACCCACCTACGTGGGCTTAATTTCTTGCCAGTAAATTAGAATTTCATCCCTTGCTAAACTCCTAATATGAGATAACCCAGTGCGTGGCTCGCTTTGCACTGAAGAGTTTGGGGTGGGCTTCAGCAAACAGCACTTTTAGAGTTAGTATCCAGTTTGGGAAGCAGCATGAAAAGGCAGTGGGTCGGAGAAGCTGAATGCTAAAGTCCCGCCCGGCCTGGCTTTGCCTCTTCCTTCCCTCAGCGAGTAACCGTTTGTCAGTGCTCGCAGTCTGTGGAGAAGATGGATGGCAGACACCTAATGCAAATCGGGGGCACTTATGGTCCAAAAAAATAATACATAGCAGAAAACACAAGCACATTAGTAAAGTTAACCTTGCTGAACACATATAATTAGAATTTGTTACTTTGACAGTGTCAACTCTTGATAGATCAGTACGATGGAGCCCTAAGACCGGGAGAATTTAGAGCAACAGTTTCCCATCTTTTATGACTCCTGGAAGCCACTTTTCTTAGCAACAGCATGGCCTAGTGGAGAACAGCACGGGTCTGGGAGTCCGAAGGACCTAGGTTCTAATCCGGGCTCTGCCACATACCTGCTGTGTGACCTTGGAGAAGTCATTTCACTTCCTCTGTGCCTCAATTACCTCATCCATAAAATTAAGACTGTGAGCTCCATGTGGGACAGGGACTTTGTCCAACCTGATTAGATGGTATGTGCTCCAGCCCTTAGAACAGCGCCTGGCACAGAGTAAGCACTTAAAAGATACCATTAAAAAAAAAACTAGGTGGATAACAAGTTAAAGATCCTTTCTGGATGTTGAGATTGACTCAAATTCAGACAATCGTATTCAATGAGCACTTAATACAGGCCGAGCACTGTACAAACCACTTGGGAGAGTACAATATAAATGAATTAGCAGACATGTTCCCTGACCATAGGACGCTTACAATCTAAAGAGGGAGATAGACATTAATATGAATAAATAAGTAATTTATAATATATAAGGATATGTACATAAGTGCCATGGGGATGGAGGTGGGGTGAGTATCAAGTGTCCAAAGGTCACAGATTAAAATGCATAGATGACATTGTACAGAATATTTCAAATCTTCAGGTCTGTTATACTGTGTCTTCCCTACCTGATTAATGTCCATCTCCCCAGGTCCAGTAATTCCAAGAACTACCCTTAGCATTTACGGATTGATCAATTAAGGGGATTTAATGGGCACTTACTGTGTGCAGAGCACAGTATTAAGCACTTAGAAGAGTACATTAGAATTTAATAGACATGATCCCTGCCTTCAAGGAGCGTGCAGTCTGGTGGGAAAAAAAGGCACCATGGCCTAGTGGAAAGAAGACAGGGCCTGCGAGTCAGAGGACCTGCAGCGTTCCCTAGTGGATAGAGCATGGGTCTGAGAGTACGAGTCATGGGTTCTAATCCGGCTCTGCCACTTGTCCGCTGTGTGACCTTGGGCAAAGCACTTCACTTCTCTTGGCCTCAGTCCCCTCACCTGCAAAATGGGGATTAAGACTATGAGCCCTATGTGGGACAGGGACTGTGTCCAACCCAACCATCTTCTATCTACCCCAGCACGTAGAACAGTGCCTGGCATATAGTAATTGCTTAACAAATATCATAATTATTTATTATTATTCTACTCCTGTCTGTCGGTTGTATGACCTTGGATAAATCATTTATTTTCTCTGTGCCTCAGTTACCTCATCTGTAAAATAAGGATTCAAGACTGTGAGGCCCCATGTGGGACATGGACTGGGTCCAATCTGATTAGCTTAAATCTACCCCAGGGCTTAGTACAGTGGCTGGCACACGGTAAGTGCTTAAGAAATAGCATTAAAAAAAAAAGAAAAAGAGAGAACCTATAATCAATTACAGGTAGGAAGGAACAATAATGTATAAAGATATTTACATAAGTGCAAGAGAGACGTGAGTACCCAAATCCTTAGGGGACTGGGAAGTGGTGGGATTTAAAGGTGGAGAAGATGAAAAGTTAGTCAGGAAAGTCCCTCTGGAGGAAAGGTGATTTCCAAAGGCCTTTGAAGATAGGGAGAGTAGTTGTCTGCCAGAGGTGAAGGGGGAGAGAGTTTCAGGCAGAGTAGAGGTTGTGAGCAAAACGTTGGCCTGCTCGCCTTACCCATTCAGCTCTTTATTCACTTTTTTCATGCATTTCTTCCCACCTCCATTTTGCCATATACATCTAAGTTTCCATTTTGTTGTGGTATTTATTAAGGTTAAGGACTGAGGACTGGATACGCGGCAGTTCAGCTCCTGTCTCCCCCTAGGAGCTCAAAATCAGAGAGGACGATCATTATCGATGGTCTTTATTGAGCACTAACTGGGTGCACAGTACTGTACTAAGCACTTCGGGAAGTACCATACAGCAGAGTTGAGAGACATGTTTCATGTACACAAGAAGCTTACAGTCTAGAGACCAACACAGGAAAACAGGAAAAAATTACAGGCAATCAGTGAGACAATAAAAACATTTAAACAATGAGAAGCGGAGTGACTTAGTGGATAGAGTCAGAAGGACCTGTGTTCTAACCTCAACTCCTCCGCTTGTCTCCTGTGTGACCTAGGGCAAGTCACTTAACTTCTCTGTCCCTCAGTTACCTCAACTGTAAAATGGGGAATAAGACCGTGAGCCCCATGTGGGACAGGGACAGTGTCCAACCTTATTAGTGTGGATCTACCCCAGCCCTCAGTACAGTGCCTGGTTAGAGTAAGCACTTCACAAATACCATAAAAAAAATAAAATAAACAATCCAAAAGCAGGGGTAAAATGGAAGTAGATCGACAGGACCTGGAAGGGCCAGTCCTAAGGCTCCTCCCAGCTTCAGAACCCCCAATCCTTGCTTCACTAACACAACCAGTGTTCTGGCAGCTTTCTCCACCTCCCTGTTCCTGACTGGGAAGGGTCTGCTGTCCTGCAGCTATGTTTGAGAGGGAGGAGGCCTCCAGGAGACCCCAGAATTTCCGGAGACCACACGGGTCCTGACGTTTTCTCTTTCTGCTCCCACTATTAGAAAATAATATTCACCCGCCCTCTTCTTCCATTAGATGGTAAGCCCCTTGAGGTTTTAACTTCGATGTGTGTTTAAGCACCTGGCTGAAGACTCAGTATTTCTGACGGATGAGCAGATTGCATTTGATGTTATTCCTAGGCTTCGGTTTCTTTGGTGGCAGGCAAGTGCCTGGATAAGTTATTCTCATCAAGGTTTTGTTTGCCTTTGGTTGTTTTTTTTCAGCGCAGCCCAGCATGGGCTCATTTAGGCCCAGCTAGCCACAGGTTCTGTCCACCAGAGGAGGGTTTGGGACCTCACTGACCAGCAAACGTGGCCCAGATTCCCCGTATGCAGCTGCCCCAGCCTCGTCACAATAGAAACCAGACTCAAGAGCAGCACTTGGTCTGTCCTGGAGGCAGGGCTTCTTGAGCAAAATCGTACACGGGCTCTGCCTTCTAACAGCCACTTCATTCTTCCTGGACAAAAAAAGAAAGAATGAAGTGTGAAGAGAATTATAAATTCTCCCCTAGCGCTTGTGTCCAACCGCCTCTTCAGTCTTAAAATATGACAGAGCATATTGGTCCTGTACAACCCGCTAATGATGTGCCCGAATAGTTATAAGGCTTGAGGTGAAACCTAGCTGGCCATTAACTTGCTAGCAAAGAATCAACATGGAGATGGTAATGGCTGTTATAAATCCTACCTTGGTACTAAATATTTATTGGCATTGTTAAAAGTCATATTTCCTCTCCTGCCTTAGATTATTGCTTGGAAATTCAAACTCTAGGTATATTTTTAGTAGCCATAGGCTGGCCCAGCTGAGAGGTGGTGGAGACGTAGGCAGCACCGGCTTAGAAAGGGGAGCGAGTGAGGCAGACGCGAATAGTGAGGAGCCCGAAGCGGTGACCCCAGTTAAAATGGGGCGGGGGCCGTTCGTAGCTTCCCTCTGGCCTATTTGGAAGCTGGGTTGACGCTAATGGGGAGTGCAGTGGCTACAGGGCGAAGGTCAAGTGTTACCCCACAGAAGCACTGTACGTTGGGGGCTTTCGGAGGACTTTGATATACTGTCATTACTTTACCCTGTGTGCCTGGCATAATATCTACAGGGGGACCCCTGGTGTAGTGGATAGAGCACAAGCCTGGGAGTCAGAAGAACCTGGGTTAATAATAATAATAATGATGACGATGGTATAAAGCGCTCACTATGTGCCGAGCACATAATTATAATACAATAATGATTATTATTGTTAGTGGATAGAGCACGGGGGGGAGTCAGAAGGACCTGATTTCTAATCCCGGCTCTGCCACTTGTCTCTGTGTGACCTTGGGTCACTTCATTTCTCTGTGCTTCAGTTCCCTCATCTGTAAAATGGGGATTAAGACCGAGAGCCCCACGTGGGACAGGAACTGTGTCCAACCTGACCACCTTTTATCTACCCCAGCACTTAGAAGAGTGCTTGACACATAGGAAGCGCTTAACAAATACTATCATCGTGCCACCATCATCATCATCGTACAGACTCCTCATCTCCAAGTGGCTAAATGTTTAAAGTCAGCAGCCACGCAAAATGCGGGATTGTCCCCAGAGATCTACCGAGATCATTCAGGCCGGGGAAGCCCATTCTGGCCCTCAAAACTATTTCAGGAGAGGAGATGGGATGAATCTGACTCTTGTAACATATTTAAAACTGGCCTACATTTTCGTTATCTACAATACACTTTCCAGGCAGCAGAGTGAAGTGTGAACTGGAGTGAGGAGAAGCAGGAGGCAGAGAGGTCAACAACAAAGCAGATGCGGTAGTCAAGACAGAATAGGATAAGTGCTTGGATTGAGCATGGTGGTAGTTTGGATGGAGAGGAAAGGGTGGATTTTAGGCAATATCTTGAAAGAAAAACCAGTAAGACTTGGAGACAGATTGAATACATGGGTGGAATAAGGTAGATTAGTCAAGAACGCCACCAAGGTTAGAGATAAGGAGGATAGTGGCATTGTCTGCAGTGATGGGAAAGACAAGGAGCAGGACAAGGATTGGAGGGGAAGTTAAAAAGTTCAGTTTTTGGACATGTTCAGTTTGAAATACCAGTGGGACATAATGTTGATATTTGTTAAGGGTTTACTATATGCAGAGCACTCTTCTAAGCGCCGGGATAGATACAGGGTAATCAGGTTGTCCCACATGAGGCTCACAGTCTTAATCCCCATTTTAGAGATGAGGGAACTGAGGCACAGAGAAGTGAAGTGACTCGCCCACAGTCACACAGCTGACAAGTGGCAGATGCGGGATTAGAACCCATGACCTCTGACTCCCAAGCCCGGGCTCTTTCCACTGAGCCACGCTGCTTCTCTACCTGGGACATCCAGGTAGAGCTGTCCTGGGGGCAGAGCAGATGTGATCTTGCAGAGAAGGAGATCACAGTAAGCGCCCAATAAATGCCATCATCAATAAATCCCACTGATGATGATGATCCTCTGATGGATAGCTGTGGAGAGCTATTGGTGGAAAACGCTAGGTTATTTTTTTTAACGGTACCTGTTAAGCTTTTATTATGTGTCAAACACTATCCCAACACTTGGATACAGTCCCTGTCCCACATGGAAATTACAGTCTACACAAGAGGGAGAACAGGAGGAACTGAGGCACTGAGAAGTTAAATGATTTGCCAGAGATCACTCAGAAAGCAATTGGCAGAGCCAGGATATGAACCCAAGTCCTTCTGACTCCCAGAGCCGTGCTCTTTCCACTAGGCTATGCTGCTTCTCCTTCTGATTTTCTCTCCTTCTGGCTTCCTTGGGCTCTAGAGAGCTTCGGGATATGAAATCTAAATTGGAAACCCTTGGAAAACATTAGCCAGTGAGAGTAAATAAAAAACAGATAAGGATCAAGGAGAATCTACTGCACCAAAGGGAAAAAAAAAACTGAATGACCTCATCTAGTTGCTTTGAATAATTCCAGTATAGCAAGACAAACAGCTCGGAAGGTAAATCTCCCTTTCACTGGGTTAAAAAAAAAAAGGCCTCCAAGCTCTAAGAGACGTGGATTCTAATTTTTTTCAACCAATATTTGTTTGTCACTTGCAAATGTGAGCTATTATTTCAGTAGAACACCTAAATATCTATAATTGCCTGATTCATTAAATGTAATCCAGCTCTTCAGCATTTCCCCCGAGGGTATATGAAATAAAATGGAATGAGACTGCAGTATGAGGGATTTAGATTAGCATATGGAAGAATTTCTTGACAGGGATGTTTGGTGAGCAACTGGTAAGTGTATTTCTGTGAGCCCCTCGTGGGACAGGGACTATATCCAACCCAATTACTTTGTATCTACCTCAGAGTTTAGTACAGTGCCTGGCACATAGGAAGTGCTTAACAAAAACCGCGATTATTATTATTATTTATGACCTCTTAGGTATTTCAGCTCTGAATATTCTGCATAATCGCTCATTTTTTTTTTCTTACATGCCAGGAGAGAGGGACAGCTAATAATCATGGTGTTTAAGTGCTTCCTATGAGCCAAGCCCTGTTCTAAACACTGGGGTAGATACAGGATAGTCAGGAGAGACACCATCCCCGTCCCACATGGGGCTCACAGCCTACTCAATCAATCAGGCGTATTTTTTGAGCACTTACACTGTGCAGAGCACTGTATTAAGTGCTTCGGAAATACTATATAACAGAGCTGGTAGACTCTCTGATAGTCTGAGTAGGAGGGAGAATGGGTGTTTAACCCCCATTTTACAGATGAGGAAACAGGGACACCGAGAATTTAAGTGACTCGCACAGGGCCACACAGCAGGCAAATGGTGTCGTTGGGATAAGAACCCTGATTCCCAGGTCTGTGCTCTCTCCCATAGAGCTGGCTGCTCCTCAACTGCAATATCTACCAATAATTGTGCCCTAGCTGAATGTTAAAACCCCATCTTCTCTCGCAAACCCTGTAGCAGCATAAAAAGCATTAAGCACCAAGAAGGAACCTGGGGATATTTTTCCATGTGAAGTGAAAGAATGGCTTATTTGCCGTAGTCCTTTTCCCCGTGAACCTCAAGGGTACTCCAAAATTGCATACTTAATGGGATTTTGAAAGATCACCTGAACTAGCTGAAATAATCCCTTCATCACTGGCTTTCTTGACAGGGCCCCATTCTTACGGGGTGAGCTATGATCTCAGGCTATTAACTGAGCATTTTATGTGAGGAAAATAGGAAACGGAAGACAGGAGGACCATCATTTAAGCCATGATCTGGCCTCTCAATTAAAATGATATTAAAAAGCACTATAATCCCCTAATAAAGCAAAAATATGAAATGGTTGAAGAGCTGTTGGAATGCCATCCAAGAGAACGAGATAAAACGATCGTGACCTAATACACCTCACACCCGACGCTAAAGCCTCTGAATGGTTGGAAAGAAAGATGAGTGAGAAGGTGAGAGAAAAAGGGGAGAGGGAGAGAAAGGATAAAAGGGAGAGAGAGAGAGACTGGGATAATTTGGTTTTGAAGCTTGCTCTGTTGGCTCTCTATGGGATGTACTCTGTATCCTAAGCAGAATGGAAATTAGGAGTTAAAATCAAATTGACCAGAACAACTTAGTTTTGGCTGGGAACTCAATGGCCTGTTGCTTTCTCTATGGAACTTCTCGCAGGAATAAAGCCATGAAATCCAGTGAACAATTGCTCTTTCCCCCAACAAACACGGTCACCTCATGGAAAGACCACGGACCTGGGAGTCAGAGGACCTGGGTTCTAATCTCGGCTCCGCTACTTGTCTGCTGTGTGACCTTGGGCGAGTCACTTCACTTCTCTGCGCCTCGGTTACCTCTGTTGTAAAATGGGGATTAAGACTGGGAGCCCCGTATGGGATATGGGTCCAAACTGATTAGCTTGTAGCTATCCCAGCACTTAGAACAGTGCCTGGTACATAGAACTTAACAAATACCATTAAAAGAGAGAGAGAGACTTCCATGACATCCAGAAAAACAATTCCAGTCATCTCCTGCCAGTACATCAGACTGACAAAGATGCTGGACCCCCTGTCAGGAAGCTTTCTATCAGTAAAATCTGAACATCCTGCTGTTTGCTATTCCTGCTCCCTACAGAAAGAACTGGGTGTCCAAGTGTGGTCCATCGCTGTCAAGTCAGCAACAGCAGCCCGCACTGGTATGTCCTCGAGCAGATGCTCCTGGCTTTTGGTCCCATTAGACTAAACCGCGTCCTGTCACTGTGATACACAAATGGCAGCTCCTCTTTTTCTCCTCTGTGAGCAATGTGGGGAATTTTGGAGAAGACCTCCTGACACAGAGGAGCAGGAACGTCAGTTATTCAAAGAACCATAATGATGGTAATAATAATAATTGTATTAAGGCTTGCCATGTTCATTCATTCATTCAGTAGTATTTATTGAGCGCTTACTATGTGCAGAGCACTGTACTAAGCGCTTGGAATGTACAAATCGGTAACAGATGGAGACAGTCCCTGCCCTTTGATGGGCTTACAGTCCGGGGGAGAAGGACAGACCAGAACAATAGCAATAAATAGAATCAAGGGGATGAACATCTCATTAAAACAATAGCAAATAAATAGAATAGAATCTATTCTATATATATAGAATCCATATATATATATATATATATATATAGAATCCATGTGTAAAACACTTCCTAGGATCTGGGAAAAATACAAGAAAATCAGGTCAATCACAGTCCCTGCCCCACACAGCGTTCACAACCTAAGAAGAAGGGGCAATAGGCTTTGAATCCCCACTTTACAGATGATGTAACTGAGGCACAGAGAAGTCAAGCGACTTGCCCAAGATCACACAGCAGGTACATGGCAGAGTGGGATTAGAACTTGGGATCCCAGGCCCGTGGTCTTTTACCACTAGGCCAAGCTACTCCTAATGGGCCCCTAACCCTGTTGCCAGCCTGAGGTGGGTTCCCCAGACTGCTCTCCAAACTCCTGCAGCTCGCACGCTTCATTCCTCTCCTGGGCTTCGGCCTCATCTCCCCTGCCTCTGAACTCTTGCACCTGTATCTTCTCCTTCCTGGAATTCCTTCTCCTTTTCAAATCCCCTGGGCCACAGCTCTTCTCATTTTCAAAGCCCCGCTGGAATCCCACCTCTTCTGAGAGGCATTCCCAGATGACATTTCTCCTCCCCAGATCATATCTCCCCAAAGATCGCCTCAGAATTTATCCGTTCACAACAATTTGTAGTGGTTTTGTATGTGAGCTTGTTAGAGGCAGGGAACGTGTCTGCCAACGCTGCACTCTCATGTCCGTATTATATTCTCTCAAGTACTTAGTACAGCGCTCTGCACAAAGTCAGGACTCAATAAATATCATTGATTGATAAGCATTTGTATTCTACCATCTAAGAATGAATTTATTCTGCACACAGTAAGCGCTCAATAAATACCACTGTTTGGTAAGTATTTGCACTCCCTTCCATCTAAGAACACATTCACTCTGCATACAGTGAGGGCTCAATAAATGCCAATACTTAAATGATTATTTTTCATCTTTCCTTCTTTCCATTTTCATTTACCGCCTACGTGTAGATTTTTTTTTTGGTATCTCTGATGCGCTATAACAAACAGTACCATCAAGAAGGCCAGGGAGTGTACCTTTTATCTCAATCGTACCCTCCCAAACGATTAATACAGTCCTTGGCACATAGTAGGCACTCAGTGGACAAGAATGATTGAGTATAAAAGATGAGAAAGTTAGACTCCCTACCCCTTTTGTGCTTTCAATATGACCAAACAAGACCAAAATCCTGAAACAGCAGTTAACCCAACAATCAGGTACCCACAAGGAGGTGCTTGGACTTGGTATATGTGACCACAGACATTTGTGCCAACTTTTCATTTCGAGTGTGGAAAAGGGGTGGAATTTTGAGGGGAAGGGAAGCGTGGACAAATGGGAAGGTGCTTGGGAATTCATTCATTCAATAGTATTTATTGAGTGCTTACTATGTGCAAAGCTCTGTGCTAAGCGCTTAGAATGTACAGATCAGCAACAGATAGACGATCCCTGCCCATTGACGGGCTTACAGTCTAATCAGGGGAGACAGACTGACATAAAAAAATGGCAGGTGGGATTTGAAGGGCTAATACATCCAAAAGACCACATTAGGGGTCTTCTCCTCCCTATTCAGAAACTCTTACCTCTGGTGACTACCCCCAGGTCTCTGCTGTAGATGAGGAACCCAGCCTAAAATGTTTTCGGGGTGGGTTCTTTCAGATCACTTTGAGAGGAGATTTATCTCAGATTTCACACTGGGGCTGGGTTAATGCAGGAAGAATTTTACAGTTCTTTTAAAAACGGTATTGGTTAATCCCTTATTATGTTCCAGGCACTCCTCTAAGTGCTGGGGTAGTCACAAACTAATCAGATTGGACACAGCCCATGTCCCAGGAGTTCACAGTTTTTAATCCCCATTTTACAGATGAAGAAACTGAAGCACAGAAAACTTAAGTGACTTGCCCAAACTCACTCTGCAGCCAGAGCCGGGATTTGATCCCAGGTCCTCTGACTCTTGAGTGAAGACAATTAGGGCACAGTCAGGGGAGCTTTAACCTCAAACCCCAAATCCCTCCCATCATGAAGCTTCCCACCGCCGGGCCTGAAATACCTAGCCTAGCTTTGGATTCTCTACTGACTTTGAAATCCTTTTGCACTGTAAAAGATCTGGTCCTTATCGAAAACCACCCTGCCTCCAGCGTCTCCCCTCTCCAGTCTATATATCGCTCTGCTTCCGGGATCATTTTTTCTAAGCCATCATCCCCCACACTCCTCAAAACCCTCAAGTGGTTGTCCATTCTGCTTGGCATGAATTGATTCATAAGGATTTACACTCTCTACCCCCTAAGGGTGCATTTACTCTGCACACAGTAAGTGCTCAGTAAATATCATTGATCTAAGGCACCTAATCAGCTCTCTCCCCCTCACTTATCTTCACTCCTCTCCCACTCCACCCCAGTTGGAATGCTTCACTCCTCCCAAGCTAACCTGCTCACTGTGCCTCATTCTTGTCTCTCCTTCAACCTCTTGTTCCCGTCCTCCTGCTTGGAACTCTCTCCCACTCCACACCAGACCTACTACTATTCTCCCCATCTTCGAAACCTTCCTGAAATTGCATCACCTCCCAGAGGACTTCCCTGCTTAACTCTCTTTTCCCCACCCGATACTGCCACCGATTGTCACAGTTGGCTACTCACCCGCTAAGTAGGGGAGAGGTGCCCTGGGTGACACTGAGGTAAATATCTTTAAACTCTTTTCCTTCACCCTTTATGTAATTTATTTTAGTGTCTGGCTCCACGGTGAGATTGCCAGATCCTGTAGGTCAGAGATCATGTCAAGCAGAAAGTCCTCACTGTTGACTTCAAAGCTCTCCATCAGCTTGCCCTCACCTACCTCGCCTCCCTTCCCTCCTCCTACATCCCGGCCCACACGCTCCGCTCCTCTGCCACCGCTAACCTCCTCGCTGTGCTTCGTTCTCTCCCGCCCCGCCGTCGACCCCCGGCCCACGTCCTGCCTCTGGCCTGGAACGCCCTCCCTCCTCACATCCGCCAAACTAGCTCTCTCCCCCTCTTCTAAGCCCTCCTGAAGGCTCACCTCCTCCAGGAGGCTTTTCCCGACTGAGCCCCCTTTTTCCTCCGCTCCTCCTCCCCTCCCCATCGCCCCGACTCCTTCCCTCTGCTCTACCCACCTCCCCGCTCCATAGTACTTGAGTATATATCTACATATTTACTATTCTATTTATTAATGATGTGTATAGATCTACAATTCTATTTATATTGATGGTATTGATGCCTGTCTAATTGTTTTGATTTGTTGTCTGCCTCCCCACTTCTAGACTATGAGCTCATTTTTGGGTGGGGATTTTGGGTGCCATTTGTTGCTAAATTTCGCTTTCCAAGTGCTCAGTACAGTGTTCTGCGCACAGTAAGTGCTCAATAAATACGATTGAATGAATGAATGTCTACTAACTAGCGTGGCTGAGTGGAAAGAGGACAGGCGTGGAAATCAGAGGACCTGGGTTCTGATCCCGGCTCTGCCACTTGTTTGCTGTGTTACATTGGGCAAATCACTTAACTTCTCTGTGCCTCAGCTTCCTCATTTGTAATATGGGGATTCGATTTGAGAAGCAGTGTGTCTCAGCGGAAAGAGCACGGGCTTTGGAGTCAGAGGTCACGGGTTCGAATCCCGGCTCTGCCACTTGTCAGCTGTGTGACTGTGGGCGAGTCACTTAACTTCTCGGTGCCTCAGTTATCTGATCTGTAAAATGGGGATTAAGACCGTGAGCCCCACGTGGGACAACCTGATTCCCCTGTATCTACCCCAGCGCTTAGAACAGTGCTCTGCACATAGTAAGCGCTTAACAAATACCAACCTTATTATTATTATTATTATTATTATTAGATTTAGACTGTGAGCGCCATGTGGAACAGGGATTGTGTCGTACCTACTTATCTTGTATCTTCCCCAGCGCTTAGAACAGTATTTGACATAGAGTAAACACTTGGCAAATGTCATTATTATTATTACTAATGTTAGTGTTCTCTTCCAAGTGCTTAATACAGTACTTAGTACAGAGTAAGTACTCAACAAATGCTATTGATTTGATTAAAACACATACTGAAGTTAGGGAAGCAGTGTGTCCTAGTGGCAGACTATAGGCCTGGGACTCACGGGCCCTGGGTTCTAATCCCAACTTCCCCAATTACCTGTTGTGTGACCTTGACAAGGTACTTAACTTCTCCATTCCTCAGTTTCCTCATCAGCAAAATGGGAATCTGATACCTGTTCTCTCACCTACTTATACTCTGATCCCTGTGTGGCAACTGATGATCTTGCATCTATCCCAGTGCTTGGTATGTGGTAAACACTTAACAAATACCACAAGTATTATTATTATAATGATAATGACGGTATCTGTTGAGCACTTACTATGTTGCAAGCACTGTTCTAAGCGCTGGGGTAGATTCAAGGTAATCAGGTTGTCCCACGTGGGACTCGCATCTTGATCCCTATTTGACGGATGAGGTAAGTGAGGCACAGAGAAGTTAAGTGGCTTGCCGAAGGTCACACAGCAAACCAGTGGCATAGCCGGGATTAGAACCCACATCCTCTGGCTCCCAAGCCCCTGCTCTTTCCACTAAGCCATACTGCTTCTCTTATTATCAGCTGGAGGTCTCCTCAGCAGCTCTCCCCAAGGTGCGACAGCTGGAGGTCTCTCTGACCTTCAATTGCATCCACTAATGAACAGTATTAATTAAGCCCATAATGGGTGTAAAGCTTCAGGCTTCCAAAGTCCAATAGAACCATAAGAAAAGTAGTCCCTGTCCTCAAGGAGTTTATTGGATGACAGAAGAAGCAGGCAAAATTTGTTAGCAAATAGTGGCAACCGGAGAGAGAAATGGGACATAGAGAGTGGTACAAATATGTCAGGATGAAATAGCTGAATAAACAATGTGTAGTTTTTCTCTGGACTCCAAGAAGGTGCCATCGACAGTGAAATCCACCTATGGGTGTTTGTGAATGAAAAGGTGAATGTGGGACCATCTGCCCCAGTCACATTCTGTGACACACGAAAATATGTGAGAATGAAAGAGCTGAATAAACATTTGAATACATATTCATTCATTCAATAGTATTTATTGAGCACTTACTATGTGCAGAGCACTGTACTAAGTGCTTGGGATCAAGTCGGCAACAGATAGAGACGGTCCCTGCCGTCTGACGGGCTTACGGTCTAATCGGGGGAGACGGACAGACGAGAACGAGGGCGATAAATAGAGTCGAGGGGAAGAACGTCTCGTAAAAACCGATGGCGACTAAATAGGATCGAGGCGATGTACAATTCATTAACAAAATAAATAGGGCGACGAAAATATATACAGTCGAGCGGACGAGTACGGTGCCGTGGGGATGGGAAGGGAGAGGTGGAGGAGCGGAGGGAAAAGGGGAAAATGAGGGTTTAGCTGTGGAGAGGTAAAGGGGGGATGGCAGAGGGAGTAGAGGGAGAAGAGGAGCTCAGTCTGGGAACGCCTCTTGGAGGAGGTGAGTTTTAAGTAGGGTTTTGAAGAGGGAAAGAGAATCAGTTTACAGAATACATACAGAATCAGAATACATACACACACACTCACCTCCCCCTTCCCCCCGATCATGCTGAAGACGGAGGTCGAGTTGTCTGAAAGTCCTGACCCGTGTGCTGGAGTTTCTAATCACCAACCCATTTCCTTGCTGCATTAATGAAGGGAATATTCTTTGATTTAGCCTGGAAGGGGTGTAGCCCACTGAATCACTCTTTTAACCGCTAATCATTTCTTTGGAGGAAGGAGAATGAGTTTTGGGGTTGTCCTTTCGCCTCTTTGAAGAGGGAAAATGCCCATTGTAAAACCCCATCCCGGATACCGTACGGTGACCCCCGTGACCCCCAGACATCATTATGGATTAGGATCAGATCAAAGCCCAAATTCCTACTGCACCGAAGAACACCTCTACGCGTTCACTTCTCTGAACCAGGCCCCGTCTCATTAGAGGTTTCTCGGTTGGCTGGGATGAGACATCTCTGTGAACGGATAGCGAACACAAAAGAGTGATTTAGGTCTGAGGTAGAATCACCTTTAAACCTTTCAAAATAGGCCTTTCCCGGGACAAGAATGAAAACGTCAGGGACCGAAGGCAGAGAAAATGGGTTGCCTGTAGGAGAAAGACTCAAATATAAAATCCTACAAAGAGGAAGCAGTTAGGGAGATGCCATCAAAGGATTCTGGGAGAGATTCATTTCACTGACAGGACAAAGTTTCTTCCTGGAAGCAGATTCACAGAGAGCCATCCCTGCCTGTGGAGGCTTCGAGACGCTGCTGGCTCCTTTCTCTAAATTCATCAGCGGGGTACCAGGGGAGGTGGAGAGGCAGGGCTTAGAAGATTAGGTCACTGGATGATCTATTTGGGGGTGGGTTGTAGCTTTTTCAAAAGGCCCTGGCTGGGCCAGGGTCAGTGAAGGGAAAATCTAACAGCCAGAGGAAAGAAATATTAATGGAACCTGCTAGGGTCTTAATGACTCATTAGCAACTCAGGACGTGGGGACTTGTGACAGTTTAGCACAAAAAATCAACAGGCGGTAGTTAGGGGAACAAGAGATTTGGGACGTGAGATTGGATCTAGGTGAAGACCTCCTGATTGGCCCACCGGTCCATATGATTGACAGTTCCTGCCCCAGGGGGTAACAACCCATTTCTCCCCCACCGTTACCACCAGGATCCCCAGGCTCCCAAACTCCAGGAGCTATTCTGGGGTCTCCAAGGCTCAACACTGGAAGAGCATCAGTTCCTGCCTCTATGGCTCTTCCATCTCAATGCTGTGTGACCTTGGGCAAGTCATTCAACTTCTCTGTGCCTCAGTTACATCATCCGTAAAATGGGGATTGAGACTATGAGCTCCGTGTGGGACAAGAGACTGTGTCCAAGCCGATTTGCTTGTATCCATTCCAGTGTTTAATACAGTGCCTGGCACATAGTAAGCACTTAACAAATACTATAATTATTATTATCATTATTATAATACTCCATCCTCCCCAAGCCCTGCAGTCCCATTTGTGTGCCAGAGCAAGACCTTTTACCATTTTTTTTTTTAATTCTGTGCTCACTATGTACAAAACCACCGTGCTAAGCGTGGAGATATATGTGAGATTAGCAAATCAGACATAGCTCCTGTCCCATACGAGATCACAATTCAAGAGGTAGGGAGAGGGGAAGCTCATTCCCATTTTAGAAACGAGGCCGTTCAATCAATCGATCAGTTGTATTTATTGAACACCTCGCAGCATTTATGTACATATCTGTGATTTATTTCTTTGTATCGACGTCCGTCTCCCCCACTCGAGACTTTAAACTCACTGTGGGCAGGAAATGTGTCCGTTTATTGTTGTAATATCTTGTCCCAAGTGCTTAGTACAGTGCTATGCACACAGTAAGCACTCCATAAAAACTGTTGAATGAAAGTGGGGTTTCTGACTCCCTGTATTGAGCTTTTTCTGGAAAACCAACTTTAAGACCTTATGGAAAGAGCAATTTCTCAACTCCAAGCAGCGTGTGTGGCCCACTGTGACTTTAGCTCCTTTTCTGCTCCTTTTCCTTTATTTAAGGTATTTATCAAGCACTAATTATGTGCTAAGTACTGGGATGGATAGACGTTAATCAAATCAGACTCAGCCCCTGTCCCGCATGGGGTGCGCATTGTAATTGATCAATCAATCACTATTAGGTAGGGAGTATCTACTGAGGGCAGAGTGCTTGGGAGAGCACAGTAGATTTAGTAGACGTGACCTCTGCCCCAAGGAGCCTACAACCTACCGCGGGGAGGAGGCACTAAAATAAATTAGTGGTAGAGGGACGGAATAGAGAGAAATGTACAGAAGTGTAACTGCAGTATAGGAGTATCCAAGTGCTTAGATGGCCCGGAAGTGCAGGAAGCAGGGATATGGAGTGGGGAAAAGAGGGATAACTCAAGGAAGAGTTCCTGGAGGGCCTTGAAGCTGGGACTTTGCCCTGGGGCTCAAGGGGAGAAGAGGGGCAGTATATCTAAACCTGGATTTTCCCGCTTCGTCCCCAAAGCCGGGGAGCACGTCCGAACGACTACAGGTTCTGCTTGGAGCAGAGCTCCCCAGAAACAGGCAGTGCCAATCCGTGCCAGATCTGGGGTCAGTTCATTCATTTCATTCAGTCGTATCTATCAAGCGCTTACTCTGTGCAGAGCACCGTACCAAGCACTTGGGAAAGTACAATACGACTACGAGCAGTGACGTTCCCGGCCCACAACGAGCTTACAGTCTAGAGAGGGGGAGTTCAGCAGGGAACATTTCCCTGGGCGATCTTTCAAGGGAAAAGAAGTGGACGCCAACAGGGCAGAAAGAAGGACAGTCAATCACTTGATCAATTATCATATTTATGGAGTGTCTACTTTATGTACATCACCAAACTGAGCCCTTGCAAGAGAAGTGTAGAGATAAAAGACATAATTTCTACCCTCAAGAGGCTTACATTGGAACGGGGGGGGCAGATAATTAACGGTTTAAAGATAGGAAGAAAAAGAGAATGGAATGATAGGTAAATAAGTGCTTAAATAGTAGAAAACAAAAACAGATGTGTACAAAAGTGTTACAGGTGGCTATGAATGAATAAGTGGCAGGGTGGTTCTTTGGTGGTAGTTGGAGAGGAAAAAATCAAAGCTTTGAAGATGGGGAAAGCTGCAGTCTGCTAGGTTTGAAGCGGGAGGGAGTTTTCCATTTTGTTTCGTTTTATGGTATTTGCTAAGCGCCCACCATGTGCCGGGCACTGTTTTGAGCACTGGGGTAAATACGAGGTAATCAGGTTGGACACAGTCCGTGTCCCCCACTGGGACTCAAAGTCCGAATCCCCATTTTACAGGTAAGGTAAATGAGGCCGAGAGAAGTTAAGTGACTTGCCCAAGTTCACACAACAGACAAGTGGCAGATCTGGGATCAGAACCCAGGTCCTCCTGACTCTCGGGTCAGTACTCTATCCACTGGGCCACGCTGCTTCTCAGTTTCAGACCTGAGGAAGGGTGAGAGCAAATGGTCTGAGGGAAGAGGGTTGGAACAAGGCACAGTGCCAAGGTTAATGAAGAAGGATCAGTCAGTCACTCAATCATATTTCCTGAGTGATTATTATGCGTAGAGCACTGTATTAAGCACTTGGGAGAACGCAATAAGACAGAATTAATGGACATTAGCAGAAGCAGTTTGGCTTGGTGGAAAAAGCGCGGCCTTGGGAGTCAGAGGAAGTGGGTTCTAATCCCGCCTCCACCAGTTGTCTGCTGTGTGACCGTGGGCAAGTCACTTAACTTTTCTGCACCTCAGTTACCTCATCTGTAAAATGGGGATTAAAAGTGTGAGCCCCACGTGGGACAACCTGATTACTCTGTATCTATCCCAGTGCTTAGAACAGTGCTTGGCACATAGAGAGTACTGAACAAAAACCGTCATCGTTGTTATCATTATTATTATCCCCTGCCCATAATAAGTGTACAATCTCTAGGGGGAAACAGACATTAATATAAATGTGAATTCGGATGTAGTAGAAGAACAGAGTTTATAAGAAAGAACTGGGGTGGGTTGTTCTCTCCACTGCAAAATCCTCATGCAGCAGAAGGTTTTAAAGGAAAATCACATCCAATCAATTAATCTAATGAGAAGCAGCATGGACTAGTGGATAGAACGTGGGCCTGGGAGACAGAAGGACCTGAGTTCTAATTCCGGCTCCACCACTTGTCTGCTGTGTGACTTTGGGCCAGTCAGTTCACTTCTCTGTGCCTCAGTTCCCTCGTCTTGTAAAGTGGCAATTCAGGTTGTGAGCCCCATGTGGGACAAGGACTGAATTCAACCTGAATATCTTGTTTCTACCTCAGAGCTTCGAAAAGTGCCGGGGACTTGTCAGCTGTACGACTTTGGGAAAGTTACTTACCTTCTCCGGGCCTCAGTTCCCTCATCTGGAAAATGGGGTTTAAGACTGTGAGCCCCACTCGGGACAAGCTGATGACCCTGTAATCTACCCCAGCGCTTAGAACAGTGCTCTGCACATAGTAAGCGCTTAACAAAGACCAATGTTATTATTATTATAGTAAGGGCTTAACAAATAATAATAACGTTGGTCTTTGTTAAGCTCTTACTATGTGCAGAGCACTGTTCTAAGCGCTGGGGGGAGATACAGGGGCATCAGGTCGTCCCACGGGAGGCTCACAGTTAATCCCCATTTTACAGATGAGGTAACTGAGGCATAGAGAAGTTAAGTGACTTGCCCAGAGTCACACAGTTGACAAGTGGCAGAGCCGGGATTTGAACCCATGACCCCTGACTCCTAAGCCCGGTCTCTTTCCATTGAGCCACGCTGCTTCGCGTACAATAGAACAGAAAATTGAGCGTTTACCGAGCGCAGAGCTTGGGAGAGTAAAATACAACAGAGTTGGTAGGTAGAAACATTCCCTGCCCACGACAAGCTTACAGTCGGTCGATCGATCGGCCTGGAGGAAGATGCTAAGTATCTGGAATATTTGCAGCAGCTTTGACGCCTACGGCTTCAGAGCTGTTAGAAGGTAACGTGTGACTTAAAGCTGCCCTGGCCTCTGGTTGAATCAACTGTAGATGAGCTGGAATTCTCCTGAGTCTAAATATTGTATTTTGTGGGCTGGGGGAAGAGGATAAGAAGGATATTCAGCTGTCCCCAAGTGACTAGGCAGGTCTCCTAGGTGTAGAGTAGGTAGAATATTTTGCTTCTGCCATCTGGAGGTCTTTCCGGAAAACATCACGCGTGGATTTAACCCAGAACTGTCAGAACCTATTAGATACTCCACTCTCCGCAGTAGAGCAATTACTGTTTTGTATGCCTTGACTCATGAGCGAAGCCAGGTGATTCCCCAGATGACCTTCTTAGCAGGAAACTCTGACCACGTGGAATACCCCAAAGCTTTCCCTATTATAGATCTCTCTCGTCTCTCTCCTCCTCCCTCCCTCCCCTTCCATTCGACCGCATATTTAACCCAGTCGGGAGAACGACGCTTCTCACTCTTTATTATTAAAAGCGTTAAAAGTCCAAAATCAGCACTGTCGAGGAGAGAAAAACTCGGTGATGAAGAACCAAAGCCTCTGAGTGTTTGCCATTCTGCCTTAACTTGGATGTCTTTTATCCTGGTACCGTTCCCAGGGTGACTTGGCTGGGCCACTCTGATACAACACCTTCTTTACCACTCACAGGGATAAAAGTGGTGAAATCAATCAATCACCGGTATATATTGAGCGCTTACTGTGTGCAGAGGACTATATTAAGCATTTGGGAGACTACAACAGAGTTGGTAGACACATTCCCTGCCCAAAATGAGTCTAAAGGGAGCTTAGCTTCTACAGGGAAATGAAGAGCTTAGGAAGTGGGACTAAGAAACCTGTTTACCCTATAATGATAATTACCGTGGTATTTATTACTTTGCTGCGCTTACTATGTCCCAAGCACTATACGAGGCCCTGATAATCAGATCAGACCCAGTCCCTTTTCCACATTAGGCTCAGTATCCAAAAGGAAGGGAGAACAGGTACTTAATCCCCAGGACAGAGACTGTGTCTGATTTAATTATCTACCCTAGTTTATCTGCCCTAGTTCTTGTCACAGAGTAAGCACTTAATAAGTACCATCATTATCATTAATTTATTCATCCAGTGATGCTTACTGAAACGCTACTGTACTTGAAGAACAGAGAAGCAGCCTGGCTTAGTGGCAAGAGCACCGGTTTAGGGATCTGAGGTCGTGGGTTCTAATCCCTGTTCTGCCACTTACCAGCTGTGGGATTTTTGGCAAGCCACTTAACTTCTCTGGGCTTCACTTATCTCATCTGTAAAATGGGGATTAAAAGTGTTAGCCCACGTGGGACATTCTGGTTACCTTGTATCTACCACTGTGCTTAGAACAGTGCTTGGCACATAGTAAGTGCTGAACAAATACCATCATTATAATTATTACTATTGAAGTATTTGGGAGGAAATACTGGAAGAAAAACACATTCCCTGACCTCAAGGCACTTACAATCTAATGAGTTAATCTAGTTTTATTCCCTGGACTGACATTTCCCTCTCCCATCTCCTATTTCAGGGATCTGCAACATATGGCTTGGGAACTATAACCAATTCTTCTTGGAACTAAAGGCGACCCGATCCAGGAAGTGGTGACCGGGCATGTAAAAACATTTCCCAGTGCCTTGGGTTAAGGCTGGGACCCCCCCCAGATCACCCCACAACACAGTGTCATGAGGGGAGAGTCCATCTCTTCTCCTCACCTCTCCTCTTCTGTCTTCCCTTCCTTCTCCCACATTTTCTTATCTCTTTCTTCTTCTTCCCTGTCTGTCCTTCCTTCTCCCCGCCTTTCCTACCTCCTCCTGCAGCCTTCAGAAACAGCAGTTGTTTTGATGCAGCCATAAAGTACAGTGATGTCATCTCATTGTGTCCTACGCAGCTGGTCTTAATTGTTACGGTGGCTGACATTGAGGTTGGGGAGAGGGAGGGGGGCATACAGCATGGCCTAGTGGATGGCACCTTTTATGTCGCTTAACTCTCTAAGTCTTTACCCCCTCGGCACTTTGATATTCGCCTCACCCCCAGAGCACTTCTGTACAAACCCGTACCTTCTGTTGCTTCTCATACCTGTAAAGACCTGGTACCTCTAGACTGTGAGCCCACTGTGGGCAGGGATTGTCTCTATTTCTTGCTGAATTGTACTTCCCAAACGCTTAGTACGTCGATCTGCACACAGTAAGCACTCAAAAAATACGACTGAATGAATGAATTTATTTTATTGTCTGTTTCCCCCACTAGGTTGTCGGTTCCTTGGAGGCATGGATCGTGTCTGCCAACTGTAACACCACGAAACAGTTAGTGCGGTGCTCTGCACAAGGTAAACACTCAGGCAATACTACTGATTGATTGAAGTCTTCTGTCTATCCTACAGTGCCACCTTTCCTTTCATCTTCTTAAAATGCTGGTGGAAATATCTTCCCGTTCCCTTCTTCTCACCTAAAAATAAAACCAAGGCTCTCTTCCAGTTGTCTCCCTCTCAACCATCAGCTCTCTTCTTCCATCACAGCCCAGCTCACCCAATTAGCTCCCTCAGAAAAGTTTCCAACTGAAGCATGTTAATTACCCTACCATTTCCAGCCCACTCCTCACACCTTTAACCTTTCCCCACCCTGTCTCTCTAGACTAAACCCCTCCTCTCCTATAAGCCCCTCTTAAAAAGATCTCTTCCTCCAGAAAGGATTCCCTCACTAATTCCCAACTCCCAGGTCTTGACAGCTCTATCAGCGACTAAAGCATTTGTGTTTCTGTCAGCTTATATACTTTTCATTTATTTATGGCATATTCTTGCTTTTGTCTTTGTAGATTTGCTTTGCCTCTTTTACCTTCTGTGTATTTAATATATGTGTACTTTTAAGATACACATTCAGAATCCTTTCCTTATCATTAAGGCTCTCTCCAACTTCTCTGCCAAGCACCAGGCAGTAAGCCTCCTTCCCACACCAATCTGTGCTGTGACGTATTATCCTGACTTTCCATCCATCAAAATGGAAAATGTGGGTCCCTCCAACTCTTACAACTTACTCTTCCTCCTCCCTTTCTTTGTCAATAATAATAATGATGATGATGGTATTTGTTAAGCACTTACTATGTGCAGAGCACTGTTCTAAGTGCTAGGGTAGATACAGGGTAATCAGGTTGTCCCACGTGAGGCTCACAGCCTTAATCCGCATTTTACAGATGAGGAAACTGAGGCACAGAGAAGTGAAGTGACTTGCCCGCAGTGACACAGCTGACAAGTGGCAGAGCTGGGATTCGAACCCATGACCTCTGACTCCCAAGCCCAGGCTCTTTCCACTGAACCGTAATGTTATCTTTCCACCGTCCCCATTAGAGTGAAAGCTGGTGCTTCTAGTAAACTCTCCCAAGCACTTAAATACACACAATAGTACACTTAAGTGCCACAATAGGGGATCAATAAATACTGGTGTCGGTCGATTGACAATGAGCCTGATTCCCCAAGATGCCCCTTTGAGGCAAATTTAGGAAACATGGAGAAATAAGATGATTTCTCATTCTCTCTCTCCACCCAATCGTATTTCCTCAGTTAACTAAGAACAGCATCAGAAGAAAAAAAAAGAAAAGAAACAAACATCAATCCCCAAACATTGTTTCAGTCTTTTTGCAGTGCTAGTCTGCAGTATCTTGCATCTCTCTGGGAGTTCATTCATTCAATAGTATTTATTGAGCGCTTACTATGTGCAGAGCACTGGACTAAGCGCTTGGAATGGACAATTTGGCAGCAGAGACGATCCCTGCCCAGTGACGGGCTCACAGTTTAAACGGGGGAGACGGACAGAAAAGGAAAACAGAACAAAACAAGACAACATCAATAAGGTAAATAGAATCAAGGAGATATACACCTCATTAACAAAATTTAACTGGAGTTTTAAATAACGCTTTCACAAAAGGTATCTTAGTACTGACCCCTCAGGCACTACCTTTTTGAAATGGAAAGTTTGGCAATGAATGAACATCTGGAGTGTTTATTCTAAGAGCTAGTAGGGATTTTGTTAAGGAGAGTGCGGATGCACAATATCCAATAATTGATTAACCTAAGATGAATCATCAACAATAGAATAATGACTGAGGCATCGATGCATCATCAACATGAAGTACTGACCTGCCAAATGTCAACCAAATAGTAGTAATAGTATTTACTGAGCGCTTACTTTGTGTGGCGGTCTGGATTAAGCTTTCAGGAAAGAAATACACCGGTGAAAATTTGACGCGGTCCGTGGTGGTCAAGAGGCTCATAACCCAAGAATGAGGATTCATTTATTCATTCAGCCGTATTTTTTGAGCGCTTACTGTGTGCCGAAGGGGGAAGGACACCAGACACGGAATGAAGATTGAAACAATAAGGATAGAAAAACAATATAAAGGTCAGTGATGACTATATATTCGGTAAGAGGGATAGGGCTGGCGGAAAATAATTTGGGGCTCCTCACGGCAGAGTCCAGACGTCACAGCTGTGGCCGAAGCCTCAGCTAGGGGGGCGCGCACATCAAACCTCTTCCGAACCCCCTTCTTCCAAGTCGTATCATCTAAGTGTGGTCCTCTCCTCTAACTCTGTCCATAGTTTGGAGAGAGGCCGGGGGACACTCTCATCCCAGCAGAGGTGAAGGGCTCTGGGGAAAGGCGCGTTTTGCCGTGAGACTTCTTGCACGATGGGAAAAAAAACACTTCAGGTTCCCTGCAGTGCCGCAATTTCCGGGTTTTTTCCGTTGCGGGCCGCACCTCAGCCTTGATCCTTTTCAGGTTTTCGTTGGCCAGAGCACTGTCTTCGCATAATAATGATAAGGATGGTATTTGTTAAGTGCTTACTATGTGTCAAGCCCTGTTCTAAGCGCTGGGGAAGATACAAGCTAATCAGGTTGGACGTAGTCCCTGCCCCACGTGGGGCAAGTCACTTAAATGATCTGTGCCTCAGTTTACTCATCTGTTAAATGGGGATTTGATACTGTTTTATGGTATTTGGTAAGTGCTTACTATTTGCCAGGCACTCTACTAAGCTCTTGGGTAGATACAAGGTAATCAGGCTGGTCCACAGTCTCAGTCCCACATGGGGCTCACAGCCTTAATCCCCATTTTACAATTGAGGAAACTGAGGCACGTAGAAGTGACTTGCCCAACGTCACATAGCAGATAAGCGGCAGAGCCGGGCCTAGAACCCAGGTCGTTCTGAATCCCAGACTTGTGTTCTATCCACTAGGTCACATTACTCCCCTCCTACTTAGACTGTGAGCCCCATGTGGGACGGAGAATGTTTCTGACCTGATTATTTTGTATCTACCCCAGTGCTTGGCACACCGTAAGCACTTAACAAATACCGTAATTATTATTAGTATTAGAGTCACGCATGATTAAAAATGCACAAGTTCATACATCTAAGGAAGCACATGAGGATAATCATAATAATAATTATGGTATTTGTTAAGCACTTACTATGTGCAGAGCACTGTTCCAAGCGCTGGAGTAGATACGGTAATCAGATTGTCCCACGTGGGGCTCACATTTTTTTTAATCCCCATTTTTACAGATGAGGTAACTGAGGCACAGAGAAGCTAAGTAACTTGCCCAAGGTCACACAGCAGACAAGTGCACTGGCCTGGGATTCAGAGGACCTGGGTTCTAATCCCATCTCTGCCACCTGCCTGTCATGTGATACGGGCAAGTCACTTCATTTCTCTGTGCCTCGGCTCCCTCATCTGTAAAATAATGTTGGTATTTGTTGAGCACTTACTATCTGCAGAGCATTGTTCTAAGCGCTGGGGTAGATACAGGGCAATCAGGTTGTCCCACATGAGGTTCACACTTAATCCCCATTTTACAGATGAGGTAACTGAGGCACAGGGAAGTTAAGGTGACTTGCCCACGGTCACACAGCTGACAAGCGGCAAAAACGGGGATTAAGACCGTGAGCCCCACGTGGGACATGGACTGTGCCCAACCCGATTAGCTTGCCTCTAACATAGTGCTTAGTATAGTGCCTGGCACATAGTAAATGCTTCACAAATACCACATATAAAGGAAAAAGAAAGGAGCAGGGAGAGGCTATGAGGTGACTCGTCAGAGAGAGGACATTCCAGAATAACGAGGAGGAGGAAGAGCCTGAGAAGAAAAAGGAAAGGTGTTTAGAAACTGAGGGGAGAAAAGCCACATAAAACTGCTGCAAATCTTTCTGAGGCCCAGCTAGAGGGTCATAAAATGGAGCTCACAGCAATCCAGCTATATGGGATCGGAGAGGATGAGGGAAAACCCTACTACTGACAGAAAGCAAGACAGGTAACGGCTGACTCTGAAAAGGCAGAGGGTTTTCATTCCTTTCTTTCTGCACTGCTTCCCGCAGGAGCTAAACTTTACCTACTAGACGAGGAAAATCCTAGTCTGCTCAATCCTGGGGGCGGAGTGGCCCCAGGGGTGTTTATACCTGGGGTTTAAAATATTTATGTTTTTTTACTCTGCTTCCCACAGGAGCTAAGCTGTAGCTACTAGATGAGGGAATCCTTACTCGGCTCGACCCTGAAAGCAGAGGGGACCCAGAGGTGTTTATGGCTGGGGTTTTAATGCCTTTCTTTTTTTTACGCTTCCCACAGGAGCTGAACTGTAGCTACTGACAAGGGAAGTCCTACTCTGCTCAATCCTGGGAGCAGAGTGGAGCCGGTGGTGTTTAGACCTGGGATTTTAATTCTTTTTCTTTTTACTTTGCTTCCCACAGGAGCTCAGTTGCAGCTACCAGACGAGGGAATCTTACCCTACTCAACCCCGGGAGCAGAATGGACCGAGGGTTGTCAATACCCGGGGGTCTCCATTCCCTAGAATTAAAATCCCTCCCTCTGACGTTGCGGGAGGGGAATATGTCTGTTATATTGTACTCTCCCGAGCACTTAGTACAGTGCCGTGCACAGTGAGCACTCAATAAATGCGATCAATTGCAAGCAGCCGACTGAAGAAGTCGTTATGGTCCTGGGTCAGCATTGAAATGGTAACCTTTCCAATCCTGGGAAAACAGCGAAATCCCTCAGAGCTCATGCAGAGTCTCTTCGGATAGCAAGACTGCAGAAGCTTCGAGGTTTGTGGCCAGGGAATGGGTGGAGCCTGTCGGCCTGGCTGGAGAACATCATTAAGATCGTTTTCTTTCTGGCGCTGCCCCTCATCCACTTTCCTCCACAAGTCAGAGAGGGAGCACCGGTCTCTTACCCTGCCAAAAGGCTCGAGGAGATGGTGCTTATAAATGTGTTGTCTGCAGTCGCAACACCATCCAGCCCTTTTTGTTTTTCCTATGGTACTCGTTAGGCACTTACGATGTGCCAGACACTGTACTAAACTCTGGGGTAGCTACAAGCTAAACAGGTTGGACACAGTCCGGACCCCACACGGGGCTCACAGTCTTAATCTCCATTTTACAGGTGAGGGAACTGAGGAACAGAGGAGTGAAGGAGACAAATGACGCAGCCGGGATTAGACGGTATTGGGAAAATGGCTTCAAGAACACAGATCTAACTGGTCCCCCTCCAGAGAATGTGAAAGTCTGACAAATAATTGGAGAGAAAAGCACTGTGCATATCAATGGGAAGGACCTGGAAAGTCTTGAAAGCCTCAGAGGCCATGATTCTGGTGTCTTGGCATTTCCTTCCAGGCCCTACCTCGCTCCTACTGAACTCATCCAGGCCAAGCTGCGCAGTTTGATCTTCATTTCCCCCCCTCTAATTTTCATCATGCCTAATGAATCAAATGAAGGTTGGCTGCCTCTGAGCTGACTTTTTTCCTGTGGCTGTTGTTTGAGGAAGAAAGGGTGATCAGAGATGACGGAGAGCAGGGTCGTCTTTGTCATTTGAAGTCGGATCGTCTTTAACAAGAAGGGCTCTGTGGAAATGATTTGACCTGCCGACTTCAATTCCACCCATTTCTTGGGCCCCAGAGTCCTCACAGAATTGGCCTCCTTTAAACAATAGTGCTGTTCTAAGCGCAGGGGTAGATACAAGCTAATCTTGTTACAAGCTGTTCTGTTACAACAACAACAAAAAAACCCTTCTGTAACATATTGGATCACTGCCCACTATCTTTTAGGGAGTAATTTCACGCTCTCAATTCCTTTAGAGAGAACGTTGAAGCCCTATTTTACCCTTTAAAGCACAGTGAAGGAACCAAGAAAATTAATAACAGTGCTATTAATTAAGTATGACCTATGAACAAAGTTCTGAACTAAGCTCAGGACCAGATAGATGATATCAGATTGGACACACTCCCTGTCCACTATTTTTTTCTTTATGATACTCATTAAGTGCTTACCATACGCCAAACACTATACTAAACACCGGGATAGATATAAGTTAATCAGGTTGGACACACGTGAGGCTCACGGTCTATGTAGGAGGGAGGAGGATTTCATCTCCATTTTACAGATGAGGAAACTGAAACGCAGAAAAACTAAGTGACTTGCCCAGGTTCACACAACGGACAAGTGTTAGAACTGGGATTAGAACCCAGTTCTCTGATATGCTTTTTCCATGAGGCAACACTGCCTCTTAAGTGCAGAGCCTAAGGGGGAAGAGGAGGAGGCAGCTTTTCCCCATTTTCCAGATGAGGAAATGGAGGCACCGAGAGGTCAAGTGACCCACCCAAGGTCACGCAGCAAGTAAGAGGTAGAGCTGGGACCGGAACACGTGCCTCGACTCCACTGGTCGTTCAGTCGATCAATCAATCATAGTTACTGACTGCTTTCTGTATACAGAGCACCGTTCTCAGTGCTCGGGAGAGTACAGTATAGCAATAATATTAATGTTGGTATTTGCTAAGCACTTACTTTGTGCAGAGCACTGTTCTAAGTGCCGGGGTAGGTACAGGGTCATCAGGTTGTCCCACGTGAGGCTCACAGTTAATCCCCATTTTACAGATGAGGTCACTGAGGCACAGAGAAGTTAAGTGACTCGCCCACGGTCACACAGCTGACAAGTGGCAGAGCCGGGAGTCGAACCCATGACCTCTGACTCTGAAGCCCGGGCTCTTTCCGCTGAGCCACGCAGCTTCAATATAACAGAGTTGGTAGACAATCCCCGTCCACGACGAGCTGGTCTTTTTCACTGGGATTTTCACGGCTTCTCTTCCCAGCCCTGTGAATTACCAGGAAACCTGGAGAAATCCCATGAGACGGGGAGGAGAGATCTGGTGGATTTTAGTCCCGTGGAAAAAGACTGAACAGGTTACAGGAATGAATAATGTCAAGAGCCTTTGCTGCAGAACATGGAGTACAGCTTCACCTACCGGTCACTCGGGTGGCAAGGGGAAATCTCCAGCTGCCAGCACCGTAAGCCCGTCAGTGGGCAGGGACCGTCTCTATCTGTTGCCGATTTGTCCATTCCAAGCGCTTAGTACGGTGCTCTGCACGTAGTAAGCGTTCAAGAAACACTAATGAATGAACAGGGCACAACGGCCATTCCCGCCGACCCTGTTTCTCCGCCAGCTCAAAAGATGGCAGCAGGAACTTCAAAAACTCCTTTCCGTCATGCCCAATTAGAAAGAACTTTAAAAGGCCCTTTTACTACATTCATCACTGCTTTCGGGAGAGATGCTGATCCTAGCTTTTCAGGGCTCTTGGGGAAATTACGTATTTATTACGGGAATTAGTTCTAGATTATTTCTAAAACGGTAGCTTGGAAAAAAAAAAAAGCAAACAGATAAAATCCTATCACACCAGATCCCCCCAGGCAGCACTACTTAGAGGCCGGATGAACTAAGCACACCACATTCGCTCTAAATTGTTTTCAAAAGGTCAGCAGCATCGTGGCTCAGTGGAAAGAGCCCGGGCTTGGGAGTCAGAGGTCATGGGTTCGAATCCCAGCTCCGCCCCTTGTCAGCAAGTCACTCAACTGTATAATGGGGATGAAGACTGTGAGCCTCACATGGGACAACCCGATTACCCTGTATCTACCCCAGCGCTTAGAACAGTGCTGTGCACATAGTAAGCGCTTAACAAATACCAACATTATTATTATTATTATTATAACCCAGTGGAAGAGCGTGGGCTGGGGGGAGGGTGGCGGCTGGGGTCAGAGGACACGGCTTCTAATCCCGGCTCTGCCACTCGCCTACTGTGTGACCTTGGCCAAGTCATTTAACTTCTCTGGGCCTCAGTTTCCTCAACTGTAAAATGGGGATTCAATAACTCTTCCTGCCTCCTAGGTAGTGTGAGCCCCAGGTGGGACTAGGTCTGACTGGATTATCTTGTATCTACCACAGCCCTTAGTAATGTTCCTGGCACAGAGTAAGCATTCGATAAATACCATTAAAAAAACACCTAATACCACGAAAGTTTTGTCTCCGGGTACTGTGAAAACCCAAATACTTCGACTGTGAGCCCCACGTAGGAAAGGGACTGTATCTGGTATTAACCTCGGCGCTTGGAACGGTGCTTGACGTATAGTAGCACTTAACAGATACCACAATGATAATAATCATAACAGTAATAATACACCAGGACAATCTATATTAAATTCAGCTGCCGGGGAGGACGGGAAGTTAGCCGTCAACCAAATCTGTCCTTATTCTAGATGGGGGGTTGGGAGGCAAGCCTGCAGGCTAAGGTGCATTTAAGGTGGGCAATATGTCATCAGACAATAATAGCAACAATCACAGTTCTAATGGTTCACTGTGACAAACAGACGATTAGCACGGTGTGATGGTGTGATCGCCTCCTTTCTGCAGCTCACTGAGAGCTTGCCTCCCAACCCTCAAGCGGTAATTTCATAGCTTCTAAATTCCACTGATTAAGCAGGTGCCTGCCCCACTTGAACTTGCCAAATGGAGGGAAAACACAAAAAAGCAATAGGTAGCTGACAATTACCCATCTAAAATCTGATACTTAATGGGGGGAAAAAACATCGATTAAGAGATATCGATCAATGGCATTTACTGAGCCCTTACTGTGTTCAGAGAACCGCACTAAGTACTTGGGAAAATACGATGTAACGGAGTTGGTAGATATGTCCCCTGCCCACGGTGAGATTACATTCAAACTACTATTCATTATGTGAGGAAAAAAAATACATTTTTTTTTAATTTGGTGGTGTGGGGAGGGATTTATTAGTGCTCTCTATGAGCCTAGCACTATCGTGACAAGATAATCAGATCAGACACAGTCCCTGTTCCACACCCAGGGATCACAGACTAAAAGGGGGTGACAGACAATATCTCATCCCCATTTTGACGAGGAAACTGAGGCCTAGCAAGGTTAGTAATGTGCTCAAGATAACATAGCAGGAGAGTGGCAGAGCTGACATTAAAACTAATGACTCTCCAATTCCAGACCCAAGCCTTTTCCAGGAGGCCAGACTGATGCTAAATAAGGAGCATCATTGCCCGCAAAGAAGTTAATGATCTTTCTTTGTGCCTTCAATCAATCAAACAATTAATAATAATAATAATGTTGGTATTTGTTAAGCGCTTACTATGTGCACAGCACTGTTCTAAGCGCTGGGGGAGATACAGGGCAATCAGGTCATCCTACGTGAGGCTCACAGTTAATCCCCATTTTACAGATGAGGTCACTGAGGCACAGAGAAGTGAAGTGACTCGCCCACAGTCACACAGCTGACAAGTGGCAGAGCCGGGAGTCGAACCCATGACCTCTGACTCCGAAGCCCAGGCTCTTTCCACTGAGTCGCGCTTGGTATAATAATGATGGTATTTTGTTAATCACTTACTATGTGCTGGGCACCGTTCTAGGCCCTGAATGTATTAAGCACCCACTGCATACACAGCATCTTAGTCGCCTGGAAAAGTACAATACAATAGAGTTGGTAGACATGATCAGTAACTGAAATGATGATATTCAGTGAGCATTTACCGTGTGCAGAGCGTTATACTGAGCTATTAGGAGAGTACAATACAGTTGACAGGTATGAACACCGCTCTAAAAAAGTTTAAAAATCTACTAGGGCACAATAGAGCCTGATTCCCCCCACCGAGTGCAAAAAGTAAGTGGGGAGAGGGTCGAGGGAGGGGAGTGAAGAGAAGAGGACAGCTGTTCGAAGGGTCTTGAGAAGCAGCATGGCCTAGTGGAAAGAATACGGGCCTTGGAGTCCGAAGACCTGTGTTCTAATCCCCCTTCCACCACGTTTGCTGTGGGACCTTGAGCAAGTCGCTTGACTTCTCTGTGCTTGTTACCCCCATCATTCAGTGGCATTTATTAAGTGCTCACTATTTGCAGAGCACTGAACTAAGCACTTGGGAGATTACGATACCATGGAGTTGGCAGATCCGGTTCCCTCCCAGCGAGCTTCCAGTCTAGAGTCATACGTAGGACAAGGATGTCCAACCTGATTATCTTATATCCATCCCAGCGCTCAATACAGTGACTGGCACATAGCACTTGATAAATACCATTTTAAAAGACGGGTCCACTAAAAGGTAACTTCAGTTCCATGGGCTATGCCCGGAATGTAGGGATGGCGAAGCCAAGCTTCAGGTGGGTGTCAGGACTCCCCTATCCCGCCTGGGCTCTTTCAAACCATGTCCAGTCACCGTAGCTCTCCCTGGATTCACCCCACACCTGCCCCTCAGCCCCGGGTTGCCCCGAACCTCCCGGAGATTGGAGTCCGAGGTGCCTTTCTCCCTGCCGCGAGCCAGGATCCGCTTGCCGTGGTTCGCCCTGGCATCGTGCTGCTGTTTCCCATCCTTTTTCCTCTCCCATCCAGGCTTCACCCGACTGTATTTCCTGTCCACCGGTACCCTCCGGAACCCACATCCAGAAAGGAGCGAATCATAAGCAGCGTGGCCTAGTGGATAGAGCACGGGCTTGGAAGTCAGAAGGATCTGGATTCTAATCCAGCTCTGCAACTTGGTTTCTGGGCGACTTTGGTCAAGTCACTTCACTTTTCTGGGCCTCAGTTCCCTCATCTGTAAAATGGAGATTAAGGCTCTAAGACAGGGACTTTATCCAACCCAATTTACTTGTATTTACCCCGGTGCTTAGTACAGTGCCTGGAACATAATAAGTGCTTAACAAATGCCACAGTCATTATCATTATGCCGCCGCCCTCGTAGAGAGGAGGAGGGTACATAAATCCAGAATGAGAGTCGGGGAGGGACAGGACTTTCCCTGAATGAAGTTCATTCTCAGGAGTTTTCCCCCCAAGCAAGTTTCTTCTTGGTGATTTTCTCATACCTCCTCACGGAGGAATCCCTGAAAATTAATTCTATTTAGAAACCAACTGCAGGAAGTCATAGTTCCCCCACCACGAGCGAAGAATACTGATATTCTAGTTCCCTGTATCTTAGAATCCGGTGCGTTGATTCCTAGCACATCGAAGTAACGAAGAGCCCAGTATTTAGGAAAATTATATATTAGCTGCAGCATTTGTTCAGCTCTTATAAGAAATCTCCCCCAAAAGATACTTTTTTAAAGTACATTTTGTTCGACAGTTTTGTAAAAATACATCACAGTGGGGCTGCCGTATCCTTATGACATTTTACCCTCATTTGGTCTAATTTCCCTAGTGTTTGTCAGTGCAGGACACACTGTCGACTGAAGAACTGAGGACAAAAGGAATACAAATAGAGCTTTTTGAGGTTTTTTCTTTTTTTTTTTTTTTTAAGTTTGGGTCCATGCTGTCACTTAGAACAAGAGTGCAATAATCGAGTTCCCTTAACTCAAGTCACTGCCTAACACAGATCCAGAGGGAACTTGAAGGTTGCTATGATTGATCAACTTGGTCAGCGTGAAGCCAACAGATCTGATCGATGACAAACAAGGGTTTCTTATAATCAGGTATTAGAATTCTAGAATCTTAGAGTAGGAAAGGAAGCTGAGAAATTATACCCTCCAACTTCCCTCCTCCAGATAGGTGAGTGACAAAGCCATCCAGGGCAAACGGCGGTGGGGGTTGGGGGGGTCTAGGGTGGTCTAGTGGAAAGAGCACAGGCCTGGGAGTCGGAGGACCTGGGTTCTAATCCCAGCTCTGACACTTGTCTGCTCTGTGATCTTGGGCAAGTCATTTCACTTCTCTGTGCCTCAGTCACCTCATCTGCAAAATGGGGATTAAGACTGCGAGCCCTATGTGGGGCGGAGACTGTGTCCATCTCAGTTGGCTTATATCTATCCCAGAGCTTAGTAATAATGTTGGTATTTGTTAAGCGCTTACTATGTGCAGAGCACTGTTCTAAGCGCTGGGGGAGATACAGAGTCATCAGGTTGTCCCCTGTGAGGCTCACAGTCTTAATCCCCATTTTACAGATGAGGTGACTGAGGCCCAGAGAAATGAAGTGACTTGCCCACGGTCACACAGCTGACAAGTGGCAGAGCCGGGGTTCGAACCCATGACCTCTGACTCCCAAGCCCGGGCTCTTTCCACTGAGCCACGCTGCTTAGGAGAGTGCCTGGCATGTAGTAAGCACTAAAGAGATACGACAATTATTATTCTTTTCATTAGTCTCTCCTCCAGACTGTAAGCTCACTGTGGGCAAGGAACGTGCTGCTACACTGTACTCTCCAAAGTGCTCCGCACACAGTAAGCGTTCAATAAATACGATTGATTCTTTCAAGAGCACCAGGCTGGAACATTCATTACTTCCCTTGACCTGAGTTTCAGAGTTATGACTTCCGGAATCCCTGCCTCTTAAGAGACCTATATGCTACCGTCTGAGGTTCTGGACACTCCGGGGAAAGTGAAATGTGGAGAAGGTTTCTCATTCACAGTTTCTTTCTAAACAGCAAATTAAGTTGGGAAGGTTTTCCTACATGGAATCCTCACTCACTGGAGAAAATTCCCGAGAAGAGGATGGGGAACTGGAGAGAAGTCACTTCATAGACACCATTCCCGTAGTTCACAAATCATCTTACAGAGCATAAGAAATCTCATAATCGGTCCTTTCCACCCAGGAGTCTATAGAGGAAATAGGATGCTTGGAGGGATCAGAGAAGGAATGTGGCCTAGTGGACTGAGCCCAGGCCCGGGAGTCAGAAGGACTTGGGTTCTAATCCCGGCTCTGCCGCGTGTCTGCCATGTGACCTTGGGCAAGTCATTTAACTTATCAGCGCTGCGGTAACTTCATCTGTAAAATGGGGATCAAGACTTTGAGGCCCATGTGGAACAGGGATTGGGTCCAACCTGATTAGCTTGTATCTATCCCAGACTCAGTGGCACATAGTAAGCACTTAACAGATGCCACAATTATTATAATGAAATATTATTATTATTATTATTAATAATCATAATGTTTTTTCTAGAGGAAGCAATCTCCCAAGAAATACCCCTCTGGAACAGCTGGGACCAGAATCCCCAGGGGCTTCCACTAGTCAGAATCCAGGCTCACAGAAATGATGGAACTGGAAACCAAAGATGTAGATCGAAGAGCCCTTTTTCTGGAGAGAGAATATTTCCAAAGGTGAACTATTCCAGAAAAGAGAAGCAATGGGAAGCACTGTGGCCTAGTGTCTGCTGTGTGACCTTGGGCAAGTCACTTCTCTGTACCTCAGTCACCTCACCTGTAAAATAGGGACTAAGGCTGTGAGCACCCTGTGGGACATGGATCGTATTCAACCTGATTATCTTGTATCTACCCTGGTGCTTAGTTCAACGCCGGGCACATAGTAAACTCTAAATAAAAATTGCCATAAAAAAGTGGCAATTACCCAGCTGTGCACACACCCAGACCTGTGTCTTGGAGTTTCTGTGGGCAGAACAAGGGTGTGCTGATCCTCTGAGCTTGTGAAGCTGTAAATAAAATGAGAGTCCAACTGTTTAGTTCTTTTATTCCATTATCCAGATTGAGGATCAGCAACTGAGGAGGACTGTGACACTAATGGGTCAAAGTTAGATTCTTGGGGCATGGATTGCTTATGCTTGGGTGTCAGCGGTCATGGGTTCGAATCCCACTTCTGCCACCTGTCAGCTGTGTGACTGTGGGCAAGTCACTTAACTTCTCTGGGCCTCAGTTGCCTCATCTGTAAAATGGGGATGAAGACTGTGAGCCTCACTTGGGACAACCTGATTACCCTGTATCTACCCCAGTGCTCTGCACATAGTAAGCACTTAAATACCAACATTATTATTATTATTATTATGATCCCCAAAATTAGTCTATTATCAGGCAGAATTTGCTTCTCATTATAATACGGCTCATAGGAGCGGGGGCTGTTTCCAGCATAGCGAATGTTCTGCCAGGAATTCGCAGCTTCTTGCTGGCCATTGTAATTTTCCATCCTGTGATTGACTAACAATTGATCTGAAGTTGTTCTTGGCCAGATTTCCCCAGAGCTGGTTTCTTTGTCCCCACTCAGCTGTACTTTGAGACAAAAATAACCTGACCCCTGTTTCTCTCAGGTCACGAAGATATAACCGCAACCCTCAGTCAGACCTCGAAAACGACGCTTGCCAGGTCTCCACTGGCTCCTGTGAATTTAATCCTAATAATTACGGTATCTAATAAATGCTTACGATGTGCCAAAGAATGTACTAAGTGGTAGGGTGGAGTCGCCGATAATCAGATCAAAGTCCCCGTCCCACATGGTACTCACACATGAGAAATATTTTTACTGGTTCAGAGCCATGATCGTCCAAAGCCAAGAATCTGCCTCTGCCAAGGATGGTCCAACTACCGAAGAAACCCAGAGAGGGTTGGACATCTATTCTTATGCTTAGAGAACCATCTAGTGTCCTTGACATTCCATCTAGTGATTCTTTTTGTATCTAGTGACTTTTTCATTTCATTAAGCGCTCACTAGAAGCCCGGCACTATACTGAACACTGTACAAGACAGTTTGGACACAGTCCCCGTCCCACATTGAGGTAACTGAGGCGGAGAGAAGGGAAGTGACTCACCCAGGGTCACGGAGCAGCCAAACGGCAGAGCCGGGATTGGAATCCAGGTCGTTCTGACTCCCAGGCCCGTGATCCCCTAAGTCACCCAGCTTCCCCCGATGGACCGCCCGTCCACGAATGTACCCGGACCCCTTTGAATCCGGAAATGTTTTCAGCTGCACAATTTCTTGTGGGAACAAATTCCACCTACTTCAGACCTGCTGAGTGAAGAAGGGTTGCCTTGTGCGTAAGTTTCTCGAAAACAAGGATCTCGCCTATCAGCTCTACCCTCCCAAGTGCTCCGCTGATATTAAGTGCTCCATAAATAGAACTGATCAATCGTTCTGAGCCTGATACCTTCAAGCTCCATTGGGGAGATTCCTCTCATCCTGGTGGGATGGTATTCGGGGAAGAATAATTCCACGTGTACCCTGCACTTGGGTTCGTGTCCTATCTCTTTCACCGGAGAGCCACGGCCAGACCTTCCTCCTGTGCCTCAGTTACCTCATTTGTAAAATGGGGGTGAAATCCTACACCCTCCTACTTAGATTGTGAGTCCCTTATGGGACAGGGACTGTGTCCAACCTGATTAACTTGTAGTTAACCTCGGCAGTTGGAACAGTGCTTGGCACAGAGTAAGCACTTCACAAGTACCAAAATTATTAAAAGAAATTACAGGTAACAGGATGCAGCGGAGTTTAGAATCTGTTCCCAGAGTGCTACAGGAGGTGAGGAGACGGTAATTCATTCAATAGTATTTATTGAGCGCTTACTGTGTGCAGAGCACTGTAACCAAGTGTCCCGGTGACTTGGAATTACTGAAGTAGCGGAAGGGGAGGAAATAGGGCAGGGAAATAAGAGGTGAATCAAGGAACTTTCTGTAGGAGATGAAATATTAGAAGGGCCTTGAAGATGGGAAGAGCAGTGGTTTGCTGGATGTGAAGTGGGAGAGAGTTCCGGGCGGAAAGGAAGATGTCAGCAAGAGGCTGACAGCAAAAATAAGAAGCAGCGTGGCTCAGCGGAAAGAGCCCGGGCTTGGGAGGCAGAGGTCATGGGTTCGAATCCCTGCTCTGCTACTTGTCAGCTGTGTGACTGTGGGCAAGTCACTTCACTTCTCTGGGCCTCAGTTCCCTCATCTGGAAAATGGGGATGAAGACTGTGAGCCTCACGTAGGACAACCTGATGACCCTGTATCTACCTACCGCTTAGAACAGCGCTCTGGATGTAGTAAGCACTTAACAAATATCAACATTATTATTATTAAAAGTGCAGTGGCTAGAGCACGGGCTTAAGAGTCAGCAGGTCACGGGTTCTAATCCCAGCTCTGCCACTTGTCTGCTGTGTGACCTTGGGCAAGTCACTTCCCTTCTCTGGGTCTCAGTTGCCTCATTTGTAAAACGGGGATTGAGACTGTGACAATGGGACAGGGACTGTTCCCAACTCCACCCCAGCACTTAGTACAGTGGCTGGCACATAGTAAGCACTCAACAAATACCATTATCATTATTATTCTTATTATTAAGAGATGAGAGGCACTAAGCCCCCTTTTCCTCAGCTCCCCCTCCCCAGACCACGACTCTCTCCTTTTCCTCTACCCACCCCGCCCCACAGCACTTTTGTACATATGCACATACCTATAATTCTTTTATTTATATTAGTTCCTGTTTACTTGTTTTGAAGTGCATATATCTATAATTCAATTTATTTATATTGATGCTATCGACGCCTGTTTACTTGTTTTGATGTCTGACTCCCCTCTTATAAGACTGTGAGCCCGTTGTGGGCAGGGATTATCTCTCTTGGTTGCTGAACTGTACTTTCCAAGCACTTAGTACAGTGCTCTGCACACAGTAAGTGCTCAGTAAATACGACTGAACGAATGAACGAACGATGAGTAGGTTCTCATGCCATGGCTCTTCTCACCCGGTAGCCTGCAGCTCACCCTCTGCTATCCCAAGCCAAGCTTCTAACTGAACCTTGCTCTCAATTCTCCTGCCTCTGACTCTTTGGCTCCAGTAGTTTCCCCTCCTAGAACTCCCTCATCCCTCAATCAAACAGACGTCAACGCTTCCCATTTTCAAAACACTCCTAAAATTCCAAATCCACCGGGAAGCTTTTCCTGATTAATTCCCAACACCTCCAAGTCAGACCAATGCAAGAGTCACCATTAGCACTTCTGTGGTTATATCAATCAATTGTCTTGTCTTACGCCATCGAGTCGTTTCTGACCCATAGCGACACCACGGACACATCTCTCCCAGAACTCCCCGCTCTCCATCCGTAATCATTCTGGTAGCGGATCCATAGAGTTTTCTTTGTAAGAAAGTACAGAAGGGGTTTACCACTGTCTCGTTCCGTGCAGTAAACTTGAGTCTCCGCCCTCGGACGCTCTCCCGTGCCGCCGCTGCCCAGCGTAGGTGAGTTTTGGCTTGTAGCAGATGGCCTTCCACTCGTTAGCCACTGGCCAAATTGGGAATGGAATGGGGAGGCCTCCGCTTAGAGTCTCTCTCCTGTAGTCGAGATCTGTAGAGTACTGGAAACTCTTCAGGTGCGACCCTGAGAGGGGCAAATCAACTAATAGGTGAGCGCTTACTGTGTGCAGACCAAAGTTGGTAGGCACTTTCCCTGCCCAAAATGACCTTACAATCTTGAAAGGGAGACAGACATTAATGGAAATAAATTTATGATATACAATTTGTAGATACGTACATATATTCACTTCTCACACATTGTATGTATAGCTCTATGTATGATTTCAAATTATTGTAATATACGATTATAAATTAAAATATTTATTCTGCCACTTCATATCCTTTTTCTCTCTTAGGCTCCAATAATTTGTTAATATCTATTTGCCTCCCCCATTGGACTGAAACCTCCTTGAGGGTAGGAACTGTGTCTTCTGGTGTACTCTCCCAAAGGGTCTGCACAGAGCAGGTGCTCAATAAATGCTGGCAATGGAGTCTCAATTAATCAATTATATTCACTGAGCGCTTACCGTGTGCAAAGTACCATACTAAGCGATTGAGAGAGTACAATAAAAAAGAGTGGGTAGGACACGGTCCCTCTCCACAACGGGCTTAGAGTGTAGAGGGGGAGACAAACATTAATATAAAGAAATAAATTAAGGATTTGTACATAAGTACTGTGGGGCTGAGTGGGGGGTGAACAGAGGGAGCAAGGACATCACGGAAAAGTGGGAGAAGAGGGAATGAGGACTTAGGAAAGGTCTCTGAGCGGAGATGTGCCTTTAATAACAATAATAATAATAATAATGTTGGTATTTGTTAAGCGCTTACTATGTGCCGAGCACTGTTCTGAGCGCTGGGGTAGGCACAGGGGAATCAGGTTGTCCCACGCGGGGCTCACAGTCTTCATCCCCACTTTACAGATGAGGTAACTGAGGCACCGAGAAGTGAAGTGACTTGCCCAAAGTCACACGGCTGACAAGTGGCCGAGCCGGGATTTGAACCCATGACCTCTGACTCCAAAGCCCGCGCTCTTTCCACTGAGCCACGCTGCTTCTTTAATAAGGCTTTGAAGGTGCGCAAGGTGGATGACCGTTTTCAAGCTGATACTAAGGGGTCTCTGTTTGATGTAGAGGTGGATGAGCAACCACTGGAGTTTCTTGAGGAGTGGGGACACGTGGCCTGAACGTTTTTGTAGAAAAATGATTCAGACTGCAAAGTGAACTATGGCCTGGAGTGGGGTGAGACAGGAGGCAGGGAAGTCAGCAACGAGGCTGATATAGTAATCAAGGCGGGATAGGTTAAGTGTTCGGATTCACGTGGTTTCCTTTCCTGAAGAGTGAACGCGTCACCATCATGAGAGTTCAAAACTGAGAATCTACGCAGCGGAGTTGATGATAACGCTAATGGCTTTGCACAGAGTCACTTGTAATAATAATAATAATGGTGGTATTTGTTAAGCGCTTACTATGTGCAGAGCACTGTTCTGAGCGCTGGGGGAGATACAGGGTAATCAGGTTGTCCCACGTGAGGCTCACAGTTAATCCCCATTTTACAGACGAGAGAACTGAGGCCCAGAGAAGTGACTTGCCCCCAGTCACCCAGCTGACAAGTGGCCGAGCCGGGATTCGAACCCATGACCTCTGACTCCCAAGCCCGGCCTCTTTCCACTGAGCCACGCTGTATTCCCTCCTCCCCGCCCATCATGATCACATTCCCACTGGGGCACAGAGGGTAATGAGCCAGTAAAGCAGGCAAGAGCGCAGTATCTTGCCAAGCCAAGGCTTGTCACCCTTGCTAACCAGCTTACAAGGAGAATCGGGATTTGAACTCAGGTCTTCTGACTCCCAGCTCGATGCTCTTTCCACCGGACTGTCAGCAGAACTAAGCAGTCAAATACCTTGGATTGATTGATCTATAAAAAACGGATACTCTTCTTGATGATGATGTTCCAGGGAGAGGTTTTACCTCTCAGGAGGATTGTAAGAAAGAGGCAGATGCTCCCTGCTAGGATACTTTAGATGTAGCCCTGCCTGAATGTGGTGAGAAAAACAGGGCGTGTGAAAAGATATAGTACCACAGGCCGGTGGTCGCTTGATAGTTACAATTTTTCTTCAAGTTTTCGAATTCGAAATCACATTACGACTTCCATTCATTCGGACTCTGTGACTTTGGGGGTTGCGGCGATTCCAACTATAATCAAGTTTCACTGTTCCAGAAATAAAAACCAGGCAGGGAGAACAAAAGGTGGCCCGGAGTAAAGAGCCGGGGAGACAGGGAAGCAGAGGAGAGAAGAGCTGGGCGAGGCAGAGAGAAGAAAGGAGAAGGATGGAGAAAGAGGGATGTCTGGGCAAGGAAGAGGGACAAGAAGAGGCAATACTGCCTTTATATCAATCAGTTGACCCACAAGTGGTATATATTGAGCGCTTATTATGGGCAGAGCACTGTACTAAGCATTTGGGAGAGTACAACAGAATTAGCAGACACATTCCCCGCTCATAACAAGGCTACAGTCTAAATCCTTCAGTGTTGGGAGAAGCAGGGGAGACAGACGTAGTACCCAGTCCCCTGACTCTGGTCCCACACTAGGGATTTCCGAATGATAATAATAAGAATTCTAATAAGGAAACTGTGAGATTTAAGTGCTTACTATGTGCCGAGAGCTTTACTAAGCGCTGGGGCTTACAGTCTAAATAGGAGGGAGAACAGGCAGTAAGTCCCCATTTTGTAGAGGAGGGAAATGAGCCCCAGAGAAATTAAGTGACTTGCCCAAGGGCATACAGCGGACAAGGGGCAGAGTCGGGATTAGAAACCAGGTCCTTTGATTCCCAGGCCCGTGCTCTTTCTACCAGGCCATACTGCTTCTAAGTTATCTTGGGACCTCCCAGGGTCTACAATGAGTTCATTCCCAATTTAGTCATATCTCTCTTCTCTTTCTTTCTCTTTCTTTCCTTCTTTCTTTTTTTTCTCTCTTTCTCTCTCTCTCTCTCCAAGCTTGATTAGATTCAGACAAGCCTATCCCCTGCCTCAAGATGGAAGACCCCGAGCACACTGGTCTTCCCCCACCGCATTAATGATTATGTTTTTTGAACTGGCTCCCAGTGAGGGATTGAGTGGGGTCCTCCCTTGGCTCCCCTCTGTTTCTTCAATGGAAAGATGGAGGGAGAATGGAGTGGGACGGTGGAGTGTGTCAGTGGAGGAAGCCGACTTCGCATTGACAGCGGACACAACTGAGCCCTGGGGAGACCTGAAATGAGCCAAGACCATGATGCCTCTCGCCGGCAGGCTGGGAAACGCGCAGCGATGGAGCGGAAATCTCCCAGCGTCCTTTTCATTTGGGTGAGAAAAGACAAACTTGGACAGGTCTCGCTACTGACGCGAATCTCCCGCTCCCTTCCCCCACCGCCCAGGCTCCAGGCTGATACCAGACAGAACGCTGGTTCCGAGGACGAGCCGGGGTCAGGACAATTGCCGGGGCAGCGACTCCGAGACCCGGGCGGGACAGTTCCCTGCCCGCGAGACATCAGTGAATGCCGCATCCCGTCACTCGCTGCCGGGGATGGACAGAGGCCACCCCCTTGGCTCCCAAGGTTAAAAGCTTTTCCATCCGCCGCGCTGACAGGAGGCTTCAGGGGAAGATAAGCTGTGGGAGAAAATGAGGCCTCGTCACGGCCTTTACTGTCTTATTCAGGAATGGGAGCGAGAGCGAGGATGAAGGGGGAGGGATCGACCAGAATGAACTCAGAGAGAGGGAGCAGAGGGCAACAGCGGAAGTCCTGGCGGCCGGCCGATCTCCCTTCCCTCTCTGTGGCAGGCGGGGGTGACTGAAGAAAGCGGGAGGGATACAGAGGGGGGATGTGGGTGTGAATGTAGAAGGTGATGGTGGGAATGGAGTGGAGGAAGTGTGGATGTGAGCATGGGCGTGGAGGTAGGGATGGGTGCAGATGTGCGTCTACACGCATCAGTGTGGGGATGGGCTGGCGGGACACGCGATGGTGCACATGCGTTGGTGTGGGGCAGAGGAGATGATCTACGTGATGCTGTTCGTGTGTTGGCGTGGTGATGGGGCGATGGTATACGTGATGATGTACGTGTTGGTGTGGGGATAAGGCGATGGTGTACATGGGATGGTGTACGTGTGTTGGCGTGGAGAAGGGGTGGTACTACAAGAGATAGTATACACGTGTCGGCATGGGGACAGGGTAATGACACAAGCGGTCCGCACGCAGTAAGCGCTCAATAAATACGACTGAATGAGTGAACGAATGGTGCACATGGGCGACTTGGGGATGGGGAGGTGGTACACCCGACGGTCTCCATGTCTTGATGGTACATGTGATAGCGTACAGGTGTCGGGGATGGATGATGGTGTCCGTGTGTTGATGGAGAGGTGGGCGTTCATACCGTTAACTGCAGCATGAGCAAGACGGTGAGAATCAGGACACCTGGGTTCTAATCCTGGTCTTCTCCCTTGCAGCCATCAGCGGCGAGGATTTCTCACCAAACAACCATCTAGGGGTTTCCGTGAGTGGACAGAGCCAGTGGGAATCCTGAAAGAGAGGCCTAGGGGGAGGAGAAGAGAGGTCCGGGAGGAGGGGAATCCTGAAATACAGCTGGCTAACCCAGATGGAATAGACCAAAATGGCTACCGAGGAAATTACCCGGCGGGATCTGGCCCCAAGGCACAACACCAGCACTGTGCTATGGTCACCCTCTTGGCTCCCAAGGTTAAAAGCCTTCCCAGCTGCCGTGGTGACAGGAGGCTTCGGAGGAAGATACGCTGTGGGAGAAAATGAGGCCTTGTCATGGCCTCTACTGTCTTATTCAGGAATGGGAGTGAGAGCTCTAATCCCGGCTCTGCCGCTTGCCAGCTGGGTGACTTTGGGCAAGTCACTTCACTTCTCTGTGCCTCAGTTACCTCATCTGTAAAATGGGGATTAAAACTGTGAGCCCCGTGTGGGACTACCTGATCACCTTGCATCCCCCAGCGCTTAGAACAGTGCTTTGCACATCGTAAGCGCTTAACAAATACCACCGCTTATGAAGCGGGAGGGATGTTAACGGGAATGGCCCCTGGATGTTAAAACGTCACGTGGGATTTCTCAGAGTGCGACACCCCTGCCTGCCTCTTCGCTTGTGGCAATCTGTGCCCCAGAGGAAAGGAGGGTCAGGATGAGAGGGCACGGGGGTGGGCGCCGTGTGAAGTGAATTAGACTCCGAAGCCCGGGTTCTTTCCACTAAGCCACGCTGCTTCTCAAAGTGATGGCATCTGTTAAGATCTCACTATTTGCCAAGCACTATCCTAAGTGCTGGGGTAGATACGGGGCAATCAGATTACCCCATGTGGGGCTCACAGTCTTAATCCCCATTTTACCAATGAGGTAACCGAGGCCAGTGAAGTGACTTGCCCATAGTCTCACAGCTGACAAGTGGCAGAACCGGGATTAGAACCCATGACCTCTGACTCCCAAGCCTGTGCTCTTTCCACTAAGCCACGTTGCTTCTCAACTGTAAAATGGGGAGACGGTGAGCCCCACGCGGGACGGGGACTGTGTCCAACCCGATTTGCTTGGATCCACCACGGGTTTAATACAGTACCTGGATCGCAGTAAGTGTCTAATAAATCCCACCGTTATTATTATTATCGTCACCATCACTGCCGTGGCCAAGATCGCCGTGACCATCATCGTCATCACCGCACCCCGTTGGAGTGGGGTTGGGGGTTGAGGTAAAAGCCCTGATCTTCTGACTGCACCGGGGCAGGGATGGAAGGGGAACCGCAGGTGTTGGTTGTCCGTGTGTTGACGTGGGAGTAGAATTTTATGCACTGGTGCTCGTGAACTGTGGTGAATAGTAAAGGGCGGGTAAAGAGAGAACCGCCCGACTGATTCTAGGAATCTTCCCTCCCAGTGTTCCGTGATGAAAAGCTTTAATAACTTTTTCTGTCGTTATGAGCCGGTCTCCCTGCCGGGCTCTTGAAAAGAGGATTGGGGGAAGCCACTTAGAAATATATTATCCAGCCTAACACCCCCCACAGCGGCTGCTGATGCCTTTGGCTAACCTGAGCTTGGTGCTGGGCTGAATCGGGCTCCCCCAGCATATTCTGAGTGGCAAGGGTTACCCACATGAAATCATACTGCGAGCTGCTTTTCCTACTCTGCGAGGGGTTTCCAGTTGGATTCAAGTCGCCTGAGCGTCGCCCGACCGTCCACGCGGGCCAAATGAGTCATTTGTGCTAGCCGTGTCGACCGAAACGACCAACTCTTTCGGGGTCACGGATCTGGGTGGTGCCTGAGTGAAGACCAGCTGAGCGAGCAGAAGGAGAAGGTGGTCTGGGGGAGGAGCAGAGAGGTCTATGAGGAATAATAATGTTGGTATTTGTTAAGCGCTTACTACGTGCAGAGCACTGTTCTAAGCGCTGGAGTAGATACAGGGTCATCAGCTTGTCCCGCTTAGGGTTCACAGTGTTAATCCCCATTTTACAGATGAGGTAACTGAGGCCCAGAGAAGTGAAGTGACTCGCCCACAGTCACACAGCTGACAAGTGGCAGAGCCGGGATTCGAACCCGTGACCTCTGGCTCCAAAGCCCGTGCTCTTTCCACTGAGCCACGCCGCTTCTCAAGGAAGAGAAGGAAGGCCTGGGGTCCGGGGGGGAGGAGGGTGGGAGAGAAGGGAGGTCTAGGGCGAGGAGAAGTGAGCTCGTTGTGGTTGGGGATTGTCACTTTATTGTTGTATTGCACTTTCCCGAGCGCCTAGTACAGTGCCCTGCACACAGTAAGCGTTTAATAAATGTGAATGAATGGATGAACGAGAAGGGAAGTCTAGAGGAAGGAGAAGAAATGTGTAGGGTGAAGAGAAGTCCAGGAGGAAGAGGAGCAAGGTGGTCCAGAGAGATTCATTTATTCATTCATTCAGTCGTACTTACTGAGTGCTTACTGTGGGCAGAGCACTGTACTAGACAATTGGGAGAGTATAATATAACAATAAACAGACACACTCCCTGCCCACGGAGAGCTTACAGTCGAGAGGGGGAGACCGACGTTAATATATATAAAGACATGTACTTAGTGTTGTGGGGCTTGGGGGGTGGGAGGGGAAAGGATGAATAAAGGGACCAAATCAGGGTGACACAGAGGGGAGTGGGAGAAGAGGAAAGGGAGAATTAGTCAAGGAAGGCCTCTTGGAGGAGGCGTGCCTTCAAAAAGGCTTTGAAAAGGGGGAGAGGGAGAGAGAAGAGGGAAGGGGAGAAGCGGGGGGGGGGGGAGAGAGGGAGAGAGAGAGAGAGCCTCAGGGAGGACAGGGCCCTTATCAACACCAGGAAGATACAAAATACACTCCCGACTTGGGAGTCCGGTACCTCCAGAAGTACTGCCTGTGTCTTTAAGACTTAAAATATTTGCTGCTTGAGACAAGGAGCCGGAGACATTTTGTGACATTTGAGGCCGTTTACATTTCAGCTGCCTGGTATCTGACAATCAAAAATAAAATCAGAGGAAATTTACAGCCTATTCGCTTCACGGACGGCATTAGTGACCTGCGATTCGAGAAACACCTCTCCAGAGCCAGGAACATTTGAGTTTTTTTTCAGTGAACAGGGCAATAGGAAACATGAATTCAAGGGTTTTATATTTTGCATTTAAAATACAATTTTTATCTGTGCGGAGACCAAGAGTTATGCCGCTCACCACTGTGGTAGCTAAGATTCAGTGATTTTTTTTTTCCCCAGCCAACAACACGACTTCCAGTTCCTAACTAGAAGGGAAAATTCATACTCCAGCCCATCTCCTGTTCCACCGACAATAATTAAATAGTACTTATTAAGTACTTCCTGTGAACCGAGCACTGTGCTAAGAACCGGGAAGATACACGATAATCACTTTGGACACTCCCTCTCCCACCCGGGGTTTACAGTCTAGAAGAGAGAGGACAGGTATTTAATCCCCATTTTATAGATGGGGAAACTGAGGCCCAAAGAGGCCACCCAACAGATCAGTGGCAGAGATTATCTGCTGCGAAGCCTTAGGCAAGTCCCTTCGTGTCTCTGGGCCTCAGTTAGCTCATCTGTAAAATGGGGATGGAGAAAGTGAGCTCCATGTGGGACAGGGTCCGGGTCCAACCCAGTTCACCCTAAATATTCACCCTAGGGCTTAGTACGGTGTCTGGCACCTAGTAAACACTTAACAAATCCCACAGTTATTTTTACAGTCCCACCACAGGAGTTCAGGGGGCCAAGACCCTCAGGGTGAGTAAACCCCAGTGGGTTTGGATTGGGGAAGTTTCATTCTATAGTATTTATTGAGCGCTTACTATGTGCAGAGCACTGTACTAAGCGCATGGAATGTACAAATCGGCAACAGATAGAGACGGCCCCTGCCCATTGACGGGTTTAGTTCCGGCTGGGGTCAACTGTGGCTAGGTTAGGCCCAGGTCTATCCTCTGGGAGGGGGTTGAAGTCCTTGAGGGAGTTCAGTCGTGTGACACCCACGACATAGATCACACAAATCCACACGTGTCGGGTCTGACGGGCTTCATTCATTCATTCTATCGTATTTATTAAGCGCTTACGGTGGGCACCAACTAAAAACAACGTGGCTTAGCGGACAGGACGAGGGCCTGGGAGTCAGAAGGAACCGTGTTCTAATCCTGGCTCCGCCACTTGTCTGTTGTGGGACCTGGGTAAGTCACCTAACTTCCCTTTGCCTCAGTTACCTCATCGGCAAAATGGGGATTAAGACTGCGAGCCCCGTGTGGGACAGGGACCATTTCCAACCCAATAAGCTTGTATCTTGATATCCAGCGCTTAGTCCCTTGCACATAGAAAGTATTTAACAAATACCGTTAAAAAAATGGCAAATGATTAGCTGATGACAAGGGCCTTAACCTCCTCTTTATGCCACCCCCTGAGTTTCTTCATAAACATGGAATTAGCATGTGTGATTTACATTTTAAGTTTTAGCGAATGAGAACTTCAACCTGCCACAGACCCGTATGCCCTCAGTTAGTATTTCCTCAGGATTCGCTTTGGTCTCTAGGGGGACAACCCGAGGCCTGACCTGAAATCTCTACTGCTATTAAGACAGGATTGCCACTGGGAAGGGGCTTTCGTTAAGATTACGGGCGCTTAGTACCCAAACGCTAAGTACATTTCTTCTGACAATCACAATACGATGACAGCTAAAATGCAACTGCGACTAGACAGCGGGAAAGCCATTTAGGGTGGAAACGCCAACGGGCATCACTAGAGCCAAACAAAATACTCCACTGTCATTACAGAGCGAAGAATCAGACGCCGATTCACTAATTCTATTCATCGCGTTGGTTATTATGCCCCTTCAGGACTGATTATGCCTCCGCCTCATTTTTAGCAACTCCCAGGATTAACCGAGGTCGACCCAAGGGTTACGGAAAATCTTGGATTGCGAGAGTGCCCTTCTGCTGATACGAACTTCCCCGACAGGGTTTTCTCTGAATGGCAATGGCAGCTCCTGGCACATAGTAAGCACTTAACAAATACCATTAAAAAATGCTATGTACTGAATGCTTCCTCTATGGAGAGCACTAACAACTCGGGAGAGTATGATAGAGTAAGAAGACATGATTCCTACCCTCAAGGAACTTACGATGTAAGTGTAGCTCATTCTTTCATTCACTCATATTTGTCTTATTCTTTCATTCACTCGTATTTATTGAGCGCTTACTGTGTGCACAGCACTGTAGTAAGCGCCTGGGAGAGAACAACATAACAATAAACAGACACAGTCCCTGTTGGTATCAATCAATCATATTGAGTCCTCACTGTGTGCAGAGCACTGTAATAAACTCTTGGAAGAGTGAAACGCGAGAGTTGGTAGATACAATCCTTGCCCACAACGAGCTCACAGTCTATCCCGACTCTGCCCCCTGTCAGCTGTGTGACTGTGGGCAAGTCGCTTCACTTCTCATCTGTAAAATGGGGATGAAGACTGTGAGCCTCACGTGGGACAACCTCATTCCCCTGTATCCACCCCGGCGCTTAGAACAGTGCTCTGCACGTAGTAAGCGCTCAACATTATTAGTAAAGGGGGAGAGAGACATCAATGTGGACAACTAAATTACGCATACGTACAGTCGTGCTGTGGGGCCGAGAGAGGGATGAATAAAGGGAGCAAATCAGCGTGAGGCAGAAGGTAGTGGGGAAAAGAGGAAATTAGGGCTTAGTCTCTTCGAGGAGATGTCCCCCATTCTAACCTACAAAATACAAAATAAGTGCTGCATCCTGAAAGCCCTTGGCCATGAAGGACCCTAGATGGAAAGACCTAATCCCTAGACTTCAGCAGGCTGAAGCCTCAGTTGGTCAGAAGGAGACAGAGAGAGAGGAGGGTAACAGGGTTATTCGAGAACCATGAATCACCCTTTCCCATGGAAATAGCTCTAAGCGCAGCAGCAATCGCTGACGGTCTCCAATAATAATAATAATTTACAGTGGAATTTGTTAAATGCTTAATCTGTGCCAAGCACTGTATTAAGCGCTGGGGCAGATACCAGTAAATCAGGTCAGACACAGTCCCTGTCCCAAAAGAGGCTCACGGTCTAAGTAGGAGGGAGAACAGGTACTGAATTCCCGTTTTACAGAGGAAACTGAGGCGGAGAAAAGTTAAGTGACTCGGCCAAGATGTCTCTCCAATAGGCTAGGCTGCTTCTCCGATCAGTCTGACTGAGCTCATGCAAACATATTAACAGACTATGAGAAAAAGACAGGGTTTTCGAGATGATTTCAGCAGGTTATAAACCAGATGTACTCTTCACACACAAAGCCGCTTTCAATGTTGGAGTACCACCAGTTGGATGTTAGCAACATGGCTTGGATTTCAATTTAAAATTTAAATTAAAGCAGCAGATCTGCCCTGGACTCAGAGGACCTCGGTTCTAATCCTAGCTCTGCCACTTGCCCGCTGCATAACCTTGGGGAAGCCATGTAACTTCTCTGTGCCTCAGTTTCCTCATATGTAAGTGTGGATTCAACATTAGTTCTCCTTCCTATCTAGACTGTAAGCTCTGGGTGGGACAGAGACTGTGGAACAGAGATAAACCTGTATTTACCCCAGCATTTAAAACGCCGCTGGACACAGAGTAAGCACAGAACAAATACCGTCATTATTATGATTATCAAATAGAAAATGGCGGCCACACAGTGCTTCTGATGTGGCTCGATCTTGCAAATGATTGACAAATACTTACCCGGTGGCCAACTGAAAAGCGGGATCCAAGCTTCTTCCTCTTCACGTGGACCCTGCAAGCACCATAGCCGGGGACTTCTGCATACTCCCTAACGGCATCTGTGAAAGAAAATCAAGGAATGAAGCAGCAGCATGGTTTAGTGGAAAGAGCCCAGGCCTGGGAGACAGAGGACCTGAGTTCTAATCCTGAATTTGTCGATTGCTTGCTGTGTGACCTTGGGCACTTAACTTCTCTGTGCCTCAGTTTCGTCAACTATAAAATGGGGCCATCTGTTCTCCCTCCCACTTAGACTTGTGAGCCCCATGCAGGTTGGAGACTGTGTTAACCTTATTAACTTGTACCTACCCCAGCGCTTAGAACAGTGTTTGATCTATAGTAAATGCTTAACAAATACCATAAAGATTTCACACCAGAACCTCAAATCCTACTGAGAGAGTTAGACCTTGAACCTCCCCTTCTCCTGCTCCTTTCTTCTCCTCCCTGTTTCACCCTTGTAATGGAGCCCTCGGGGATTTCTTTTCCATTTGCCGATAAACTGACATTTGGATTCTATGCCCATTGTCCGAGGCCCAGGTGGACACTGGACAGAAGTCATTCCCACCGGGACCACTACGAAAATGGATGAGCCCTTTTAGAGTTCAGGTCCTTGATGTTGTTGTTCACAGACTCCCCTCAGGGACTGTCTCTGTCACCGATTTGTCCATTCCAAGCGCTTAGTACGGTGCTCTGCACAGAGTAAGCGCTCAATAAATACTATTGAATGAATGAATGAATGATGGAAAACACTGGTGGGAAAGAAAGCGGCGCATCTGGAAGAGTGTAGCCTAGTGGAAAGAGCACAGGCCTGGGAATCAGAGGACCCGGGTTTTAAACCCAGCTCCACCACTTGCCTCTTGGCAGGAGCTTGGGAAAGTCATTTCACTTCTCTGGGCCTCCGTTTCTTCATCTGTAAAATAGCGATTCAATATTTGTTCTCCTTCCCGCTCGGCACTTAGTAATAATAATAATAGCATTCTAAGCGCTGGGGTAGATACAGGGTAATCAGGTTGTCCCACGTGAGGCTCACGGTTAACCCCCATTTTACAGATGAGGTCACTGAGGCACAGAGAAGTTAAGTGACTTGCCCACAGTCACACAGCTGACAAGGGGCAGAGCCAGGATTCGAACCCATGACCTCGGACTCCCAAGCCCGGGCTCTTTCCACTGAGCCAGGAGTGTTCAATAAACACCATCGATAGGCTGATGCTATTAAAACTGTGAGCCTCATGTGGGATAGGGGCTGGGAATGACCTGCTGAACACATATCTGTCCCAGTACTTAGAACAGTGCTTGACACATAGCTTAACAAACGCGATAATGATAAGAATACCAACGGTAATAATGACCTGTATTTTCCAAGTGCTTAGTACAGTGCTATGCACCTAGTAAGCGCTCAATAAATGGGACTGAATGAATGAATAATAATAATGATGATAATAATCTGATTCCGCACCATACCTTGAAAGTTCACTCTGGCACTCCCGCTCATGGTAGCGAAGTTACAGCAGCAGTCAGAACAGATGGTCGGAGGGAAGCAATCCTAACCTTCCCCGAGAATCCACAGAATAGCGTTCCACGGAGCCCCATTGAACGGAATGGAGATGGAAATGTTCTCTCGATCGTCCACCTCACGGCATATTTTCCTAACCTGGATAACCCCCGAGGTGCGCTATTTAACATCTGGTCTTTGAGGTCTCCCCCCGCCACCCAAAACCTTCAGCGACAGATACTGCAGATGTTGTTCACCGGGCAAGCACGGCCATCCAACTTTGGCTGTGGATCGAATCCATACTGCTGCGCTGGGGGATTCACAACTATCACCTACTTCCTTCTCCGTCAGCAAACGCGCAGCAAAAATACCACCACCAGCCAGGTGACCCGTCGCTTTTCAAGCCCTGCGACGCTGAATTATGATAAAATGCTGCTGGCTAGTGTCATATTGTGCGTGTTCAGATATGTGTGTGTCCCTTAGGAAGCTCGCTCTTTACATAGAAGAGAGAGAGAGGACAGGACTGTATCTCATTCCCTCATGTGTACTCTCCCAGCACTCAATATAGTGCTCTACACCCAAAATAAGTGCTTAATACTATTACTTCTTCTATACACACGCACATACCCACATATGGTTGTCCTTCAGATTGTGCTCGGATCATAAGGAGAAGAAAAACACCTATAGTTTTCTCCACCTGCCACGAGATTCGCCTCTCAGCCAAACAGGCAGTTTCAGGCATCTTTCTCGAGTCAAACATCAAATCACACTCACCACTAGTGTGTACGGAGCACTGGGCTAAGAGCTTGAAAAAGCAAAAAAACTAGGGAAAACACGAGATCCTTGCCTTCAGTTAGTTTCTCATCTACTGAAAGAGACAGGTCCAGAAAAATTATTAAGGGAAAAATGGAAAGATGGATAGGTAGCCCTCAACCACTACTCTTCCCGTCTTCAAAGCCCTACTAAAACCATATCTCCTTCCCTCAGGAAGCCTTCCCTGATTAATCTCCCTCATCTCTCTACCCTATTTTCCCTCCCTTTTGCCTCACCCGTGCACTTTAATCCAAATCTTCTAAACACTTATCCACTCACCCCACCCCCACACCGGATTCTTCCTCTACCGGTAATTTAGGGCGGGGATTTGTCGACTTTATGATATTCTCTCAGTGACGTAGTTCAGTGCTCTGTACACAATAGGTGCTCAATAAATACCACTGATTGAGTGATTGTATGTTTTCCACAATTTGTCTTGGAACTTCACTGATGCGTTAATACGCTATTTAGCATAGTAGTGCCTGTCCACCTAAAGGACACAAGTAGGTATTAAATAAAAGGGCTTTTCTTAACAAAAGACTGAAAGAAGGAAAACTGTAATGGGTACTCCAAAGAGAATTCACTTTTCCTTGAAAAATATGGTGCATGTGTGAGCAGATTAAGAACGTCCAATCTGAAACGGTGGTAAATGGTTGAAAGGATCACGATTTGGAGAAGGATAAAAGAGGTGAGCCTCACCACTTAAAATGACAATAAGAAGTGATCTAAATCAAGTAAAGAAGGATGTTAACAAGCAAGAACTTTTTTTTTAAAAAAAAAAGGTATTCGTTAAACACTTAGTATGTGTCAGGCACTATACTAAGTGCTAGGGTAGATAAAAATAAATCAGATTGGACACAGTTCCTGTACCCACATCGGGCTCATAGTCTTAATCCTCATTTTACAGATAAAGTACCTGAGACCCAGAGAAGTGAAGCGATACGCTCAAGGTCACAAAGCAGACAAGGGGCAGAGCCAGCATTAGAACCCCTGTCCTTTAGGCTCCCAGACCCGTGCTCTATCCACTAGGCAACGCTGCCTCTTTCTAGGAGCAGTGAAGAGAAAGAGGTGACCTATCCTAAAATGGATTCACACTGTACACTGGCCCCTCCAATCCATCTTAATGTTTTTGAATTTCTGTTAACCATCAGCTTGCAATTTTTTCTATTTAGATGCCTTCACAGGAAGGAAAAGTCAGCAGCCTCGCTGGGAAAACGTGGTGTTGGCCCGCTCTGGGGTCGACTAAAGGGAGGAATGGGGCAGCCCAGGTCTTCCCTTGACACGGGGGATCTCAACAGAGTCTTGAGAATGCTCAAACGAAAGACTGGGGAAAAAATACATCTGAGGCAGGAAAAAAGTCCTTCCAGCTCTTCGACCTGAGACACTACGAAAAACAAAGAGTCGCAAACGGCCACTGAGCACCTTTATTCGATGGCCACTACAGAACTGCCAGGGGTGACTGTTTTCAGGGTCCAGAGAGCCACAAGCTCATCAGTTCCCCCAAATAACCTTCAATGTTTTAACACTAAATCGAAAATACCTCTTCAAAAGTACTTCACAGTGTGCATAATGGCCCGGAAGGCCACATTTTCAGGTGAATTACAGCACGTCAGAATTTCACATTATAAGACCTTGCAATTACAAAACGCCTTATTAAAACCATGTTTTAAAAACAACTGTTCAACAGATTAAATGAACTAACTGATATAAAACATTCCAAAGATTTCATATGATCTTTCATCGACGTGTGATTGAGTACCTAAAACATCAGCATGAATCACGAGATTACAGAAGAGAATTTTAAATCATTGCATTTCACAATTAGGGTTTTCCATCATATTGTGATAGCAACCGACTTGACCAGCGCTGAACTGATGATAAAACCTTGCGTAAACAATTGGAAATACAAATTGTCTGAATATATAGGTAAAAAGGTTCAATTCGCTCTAAATGAAGGTTTACCCCTCGATGGTATAAACCAGTCCAACTTCAATATAAATGAAATCCAACCCCTCCCATCTCTTCAACACGTGGATATTTTTAATATACTGAAAATGTAAAAAGGCACTCTATATATAAATTGTTTACCCAGTCAGAGGTTTCTGAGTGTTTTTTGCCTAAGAAAAGCAATAATAGCTGCATTTAACTTCGATAAAGGAGAAAATACTGATTCAATAAAAACAGACCATTTTAAAATAGATTTGAATATGTAGCTCTCAGTGCAGGCAGAAAGCAAAGAGGAGGCGGTTAAAAAAAATGTCCGCCTGTCTAGGGTGAAAGCATGGCAACTGCTGAGGAGGGGTGTGGACTGGTGGATGCAGTTTAAAGCCTACAGGAGAAATCCTCAAATATGAGGGCGGGAGCCTGAGGAGATTTCTAAAGATTCAAGATTTCTTAGCTCATCTTTAACCACATACCGGGGAAATTCGTTCCTGAAGAAAGTTTACTCAAGTCCTAGCACCGAAAAAGTCCAGCTACTGAGTTTCCCAACATTCCCATAGCCGCCAGCTGACGACTACGGTGTTGCTTCCCTCTGCGGATTCACGAGACGGGGTGGCCCAGGGGAGAAGGCACTGAATTATCTCTCCTCAGAGCCTTCAGTACGGCTCCTGCGACCCTTCCTTCGGGGCCAAAGACTCCGTTTCCGGACTGGGGGGTAGAGTTGAAGGCCTCTCCCTCCCCACTTTCCCAGAATGGAAGGAAGGGTGGGAAGCACCGGTCTTCCACGATTCCAGGCACGCTGGGTAGAACCAAGGACAGCAAACCACAAGGTATTGGGTGTGAGGGGATTGAGGGGTGGATGTGAGCAGGAGGGCGTTCAGTGGATGGCGTTTACAGCATCTCTAACCCTTGAAAGCCCACTAGCCAGTCCTCACCCCTTGGCATACATGAGTCTGGAAGGCATACTTTGAAAATTCTCTCAAACTCTTTGGAGACAGCTGCTTAACCAAAATAAGGTTCTCTGGCTGGGGGAGGAGTAGCTGGCAAGTGCCTGTTTGAATTTTCTTTTCATATCCATACACGTTTACACGTTATGTCGATAACAGCCTATTATTCCAAAAGCCCCCGTACTACACTGCAGAAACAAAACCCTCTAAACAAACCCTGGTTTTGATCATTGTGGACTATCATTTTTTTGGCCCCACCAGAAGACTTGGAATAATTTCTCTTCATTTCCTAGCTGTGCTAAGAAACAAAAATCAAGGGACCCATACACATTGAATAGAGGTTCACAGTGGCAAACCTGCAGCGCAAGATTCAGCAGGTGCTTTTAAATTCATCGCGTTCTTTAGTTGAAACAAATGCTCGAATATTAAATATAAGGGACAATCAAGGAGAATTTTCACTGCTAGTCCAATTCTGCTGTCCCTTGAAGAGGAATTCCAAGTTGTTACCTTTTTCTTCCAAATGTTCGGTTGGGAATTTACTCCAGTTTTATTTATTTCTTGGCTGGATTTATTTTTCCATGGGATTACAATGCAGTGTTTATATAACTAAACGATGCAGTGGTTCGGTCCTGAAAAAGTCAATCTGTGGATACAGGCAGAACATTAAAATGTAAATGGCAGAAATCCTGAACAGCTGCTGAATGAGTCTGATTTAACGGTTATAGGCAGGAAGTCAAATTATATCCCATTTTCTGATTTGTTCCCCTCTACCCACCCGAAAAAAAATCCCAACATGGTTGGGGTCCTAAGGTAACCACACAGTCCCATCTTCTGTTTTGATGAGATCTGGAATTTTCAGTTCCTTCCATGAGCAAGGGGATAACTTGGTTTTACTAATCCACTCAATCCCCTGCCTTGAAAGCAATATAATTCTGAAACTTCTCTTGATGTTTCCGTGGCGTAACTCGGGAGAAATGAGCAGGATCACCAGGGCACTGTGCTCTGGCGGAGAAGATAGAGAATCGGGTTTTGTTTGTAAAACAGTAAAAACAGGGTCGCTGGTAAAAACTCCCGGAGGCCTCGTCTCCGTGATTCCACGAGCTCTTTGGTGAACGCAGATGACCTGGTTCTCAGAGAATCCCTCGCTTAAAAATATCTGCAGTAAGTTCTCGTCTCGACACTGTGTCTTACATCTCAATCGCTGGAGCAGTCGGTAAACTTGGCTTCTTTCTGGGGCAAATGTGTCATGCAAAGATCCACTGTACTTTAAACCCTGTCTCTGCTAAGCCATCTCTCCCTGAAAGGCAAAGAAAGCAATGTTTACCAACGAATACACGCTTTCTAATCGATAGTTAGTTGTTCTTGTTCTCTCCCCGAAGCAACTCTTGAATCCTTTCGCGCTCGGCATTTCGGGATGAAATGACATGGCGGGCAGGGAATGTACCTTCCAATTCTGTTGCTCTCCCAAGCATTTAGTACAGTGCTCTGCACACGGTAAATGCCCAATAAATAAGTTCTCAATAAATACGATGGAACGAATGAATAAATACGACTGATTGATTTCTGCCGGTGAGGCCTTGAATAAGGCCCACACATCGCCACCAATTACCCTGCTGTGATAGACCATTAGGAATCAGAGACAGACAGAATTGAGGTCTTAATCACTAGGACGTTGTAGCATTCGGCTGTAGTCTCAAATCTCGCATAGCAGCGGTTCTCCTATCTGCCAGAAGCTAGTGTGAACAGATGTCAGGACTGCTTTTTATTCCCAACTGACGAGAAATCCAAAATGTATCCACTAGATCTGGCTCCAGCCGTGCCACGAGCATACTGATTAGGGAGATTTATATGCATTCATTCTGGCCCTAAACATCGCAGTTCCCCCAAAACCACTCTTTATGATATTGGGCAGAGGAGATGGCAATTCTGGATGCTAGGAACGCTGAATCCCTGCCCTCGGGAAGAAATTTCGCCTGGGCTTCCCCGGGCGTTGGGTGGTGATCCACGGCACAGCATCTCACTGATGGCACCGAGAAGCCACCCAACTGGGGAAGGATCAATAATAATAATAATGTTGGTATTTGTTAAGCGCTTACTATGTGCAGAGCACTCTTCTAAGCGCTGGGGGAGATACAGGGTCATCACGTTGCCCCACATGAGGCTCACAGTCTTAATCCCTATTTTACATATGAGGTCACTGAGGCACAGAGAAGTTAAGTGACTTGCCCACAGTGGCAAGCGGACAAGTGGCAGAGCTGGGGTTCGAACCCATGACCTTTAACTCCCAAGCCCATGCTCTTTCCACTGAGCCACGCTGCTTCTCTAACAAACAAACAAACTCTAACAAATAAGCAGACAAACTCTGAGGGTCAGTCAGTCAACTCTCCTGAACCAGTAACTGAGCACCTGGGTGATTTAAAAACGCAAAGACCTAACCAACCACCTCAACTCCCAGATCTTTTACTCACTGTTGGTTAATGAAAGGATTAACGTTGAGGTGAAGCACTGTAGCCTTGCGGAAAGAGTACGGGCCTGGGGAGTCAGAGGACCCGTGTTCTAATGCCGGCTCCACCACTTGTTTGACGAATACAAACAAGTATTCGTTTGGGCCTCAGTTACCTCATCTGGAAAACGGGGCTGAAGACTATGAGCTCTATGTGGGACAGGGATTGTGTCCAATCATTGTCCTGTATCTCCCTATCTACCCCAGTGCTTACTATGAGCCAGACAGCATAGCATCTACCCTTCTGCCCTGGGCTTATTACGCTGTCTAGCGCAGTGTAATAATAATAATAATAATGTTGGTATTTGTTAAGGGCTTACTATGTGCAGAGCACTGTTCTAAGCGCTGGGGTAGACATAGGGGAATCAGGTTGTCCCACGTGGGGCTCACAGTCTTCATCCCCATTTTCCAGATGAGGTAACCGGGGCACAGAGAAGTTAAGTGACTTGCCCACAGTCACACAGCTGACAAGTGGCAGAGGCGGGATTCGAACCCATGACCTCTGACTCCAAAGCCCGGGCTCTTTCCACTGAGCCACGCTGCTTCTCATGCGTCTCATAGTAAGCACTGGGGTAGATACAGCTAATCAGGTGGGGCACAGTCCCGTGGTCTTAAACTCCTTGGACAAAGGTGACAATTTTAATGTCACGAGAGAACCATCTGCAAAGCTAAGCCAAGAGCACATATTACCCAAGCACTCACTGAGCCCACGCAGTAGGCCGTGTAGGTAGGAAGGGAAGTGATGGAAATGGCTCCGCCCTTGGGATGGCGCCCACGGCAACCGCGGGCAATAAGACTGTGAGTCCAGGTGTGGGCCAGTGGCCTGCTTAGGACTCTCAACTCCGATCACACAACAGATGTTTCTCCTTGTTGGATGACCGGAGGACCGGGGAGGTGAGCGAAGAACCGGATCTACTCCAAGACGGGACTAAAAAACCTCGGGCGTGCTCGCTAATGGGGACAGGGGGAGGAACATCTCTGGGCTCCGGATAACACTCAGCCGACAAATAAACAGGAGAGTGGACTGACTCGAGTCCTGACCCCTTTTAACTTGTGCTAACGAGGGCGAGGGGGGAAAAAACAGGGGTCCCCAGCCGATGGAGAATGAATACCACGGGGTAATTCACACACTGGGGAATTATCCTCTGACTCGCCGAGGGTTTGATTTCACCGCTGAGCGTTCCTATCGCAAAATCCTCTTCTTGTTCTCAGCCTGGATCATCCATGCCAAGCACAGCCGTAAAACGACTCAGGGAAAAGGGGCTGATTTCTGGGGAAAGTGAGATTCGTGTCGTCTTTCTTCATTTCCTGAAAAGTTGCCCAATGGATGGGAAAACCAGAGCCGTCAGCCCACAAGGGGCTATCCAAGTGCAGGTGTCCCTAAGAGAAGTCGAGGAGCCATTCCTGCCTATTCTTTTGGAAAACCGTGATTTCTCCTTCGTAAACAGCACCGACTTTCTGGTCTTGTTCCCTGGGGGGGGGGGGGGGGGGGGGCAGGGGGGGGAGGAGGATCTGGATATTGGAAAAGCCAAATGGAGGGCGGAACACGAGGCAACATTGGATTTCAACCCCACGAGGGGAATATGTCAATCGGGAAGCATTTCAAATACAACACAAGCCCGGGGAACGGTTCTGGTTTTGCTCTGGCGACTCACCAATGATTCCTTATTTGGTGAGGGGGGCTCCACACTGCTCCTGAAGGAGGGCTTCCATTATTCTAATACCCTGTGACAAAAGAAAGAGACAAAATGATGTATTTATTGGCATGCTCCCGTTTTTCCAGCACTTAGCCTCTAAGGTGGAGAAGTAGCATGACCTAGTGGATAGAGTACAGGCCTGGGAACCTGAGGGACCTGGGTTCCAATCCTGCTCTGCCGCTTGTCTACTGGGTGACCTTGGGCAGGTCACTAAGTTTCTCTGAGCCTCAGTTACTTCATCTGTGAGCCCCATTAATGCTTAACAAATTCCAAAAAAAAAAAAGGACCCCAAAAGGGCTTAAACTATCCAGTCAGTCAATTGTTTTTATTGAGTACTTACAAAGGCAAAGAGAAGTGAGGTCCCTTGCCCAAGGTCCTTGGCAGAGCCAGGATTAGGACCCAAATCATCTGATTCCCAGGCCCGTGCTCTTTCCACTAGGCAATCCAGCTTCCCTACAGCGTACAGTTCAGTGTAAAATTCAACTAAGCGCTCAATAAGTAACACTGATTGTTTGACTGATGGAAGGATGCATTAGAATAGCTAGTATTTCCCCCCAGTGGACTGTAAACTGGATGAAGTCGGGGATCATTTATTTATCTTCAAGTGCCTGGTTCGGTGTTCCACCCCACGTGGTGATCGATAAATACTGCGGATGCTGACTGAGAAGACATACGGGATGCAACCCCTGCCTCGAGAAGCCCACCATTTAATGCAGAAGATGAGCCAGAACGAAAGGACGGAAGTGCAACAGATAAAAGATTGACAGAAGAGATAAAAAGGATACCAGGGTGAGCAATATATCAATAATGGATAGTAAGTAAACAGATGTGTATACAGAAGTCCCCAAGTTGCCGGGGGAATAATCTGAGCAGAAAGAAGGATGATTTGTTAGGAAGCACTAGAAGTTCATTGTGGGAAGGGAATGTGTCTGTTATATTGTATTCTCCCAAGAGTCTATGTAGGTGCTCTGCACACAGTAAGCGCTCAATAAATATGATTCATTGACTGGAAGGTCCCAGGAAGAAATGACCCGTTAGAAGGACTTTAAAGGATATGAGGGACCAGGTGGGAGAAGCTGTAGCAGCATGGCCTAATGGATAGGGTAGGGACCCAAGAGTCAGAAGGTCCTGGGTTCTAATCTTGGCTCCACCACTTGCCTGCTGTGTGACCTTGGGCAAGTCACCTATCTTTCCTGTGCCCAAGTGCCCTCATCTGTAAAATACAGATTAAGATAGGGAGTCCCAAGTGGGACATGGAGTGTCTCCAACCCGATTACCGTGTATCCACTCCAGAGCTTAGCTCAGTGAACGGCACAAAGGAAGTGCTTACCAAATTCCACGGGCGGTGGGGGGAAAGCTGAAGGGGAAGGACAGTTCCAGTGGGGAATAAGGTGGGAGCAATGAGACTGAGGTGGGAGAGTGAAGAGAAAGGGTTAATTAGAATCAATCAGTGATATTTACTTGGCACTTACCGCATGCAGAACACTGTAGTAGGCGCTTGGGAGAACACAATACAGCAGAGTCGGCCGACACGATCCCCGTCCGCCAGGAGCTTACAGTCTAGGCAGGGGGAATGTGTGTCTTCCAACTTTGTTATATTGTTCTCTCCAAGTACAGTGCTCTGCACACAGCAAGTGCTCGATAAACACCACCGATTGAGCGAGAGACGGCAGGACAGACGATGATCTTCAGACTGGATGAATGAAGGCTAGGCGGTGATGTGTTTGAAATTTACCAAGTCCCGTTCTTCCCCAAAACCCACCACCCCAGGGAAGGAAGGCATATAGATGGCACCACCACCCTTCCTGTCTCACGAGCCCGTAACCTTGGCGTTATCCTTGACCCCTCTCTGTCATTCAACCCACCCAGTCAATCCATCACTAAATCCTGTCGGTCCCACCCTCACCACATAGCTAAAATCCACCCTTTCCTCTCCATCCAAACGGCTACCACATTAATACAATCACTCATCCTATCCTGCCTGGATTACTGCATCGGCCTCCTTGCTGATCTCCTAGCCTCCTGTCTCTTCCCTCTCCGTCCCTACTTCACTCTGCTGCCTGGATCATTTTTCTACAGAAACATTCAGGATATGTCACCCCACTCCTCAAACCTCATTCCAGTGGTTGCCCATCCACCTCCGCATCAAACAAAAACTCCTCACCACTGGCTTCAAAGCAGTCCACCGCCTTGCCCCTTCCTACCTCACCTCGCTTCTCTCCTTCTACAACCCAGCCGGCACACTTCGCTCCTCTAGTGCTAACCTTCTCACTGTGCCTCCATCTCACCCGCCTTGCCGCCGATCCCTCGCCTACATCCCGCCTCTGGCGTGGAACGCCCTCCCTCCTCCAATCCAACAAACGATTACTCCGCCCTCCTTCAAAGCCTTATTGAAGGCCCATCTCCTCCGAGACGCCTTCCCAGACTAAGCCCCACTTTTCCTCATCTCCCACTCCCTTCTGCGTTGCCCTGAGTTGATCCTTTTGCTTTTTCCCACCCCCAGCCCCACAGCACTTTTGTACATATCTGTCATTTCATTTATTTATATTGATGCCTATCTCTCCCACGCCCGACTGTGAGCTCGCTGTGGGCAGGGAATGTGACCATTTATTGTTGTATTATACTCTCCCAAGTGCTAAGTACAGTGCTCTGCACACAGTAAGCACTCCATAAATACGATTACGACTGAATGACTGAATGAAACCTGAAAGTGGTACACTCCAAACAAAAAAAAAGGAAACACTCTGTCACACAGTCTGTAGGCGGAAGCTGTGGGTAGAATTCATTTCCACGGGAAGTTTGGCTGGCATAAAACGGCAGTAAGATACATTCATCGGTTGCAAGAATTAGGATGGAGAGAAAAATTAAGGATTTCAGATGTTTCATCCATACTCTTGGGATGGGTACCTAGGAGAGCAGTCATCACACCGGTCATCTAACTGCCATGGAGTGCTACTGACAGAGGCAGAACACCGGCCTGGATGGACTACTGGTCTGACCTAGTAGTGGCCTTTTGCTATTTCTTTTTTATGATATTTGTTAAGCATTTACAATATGCCAGACACTTTACGAAGCACCGGGGAAGGTACGAGTTAATCCGTTTGGACACGGTCCGTGTCCCACATGGGGTTCACAGTCTTAATCCCCATTTGACCGACGAGGTAACTGAGGCACAGGGAAGTGAAAGGCACAGGGAAGTGAAACGCCTCGCCCAAGGTCACACAGCAGATGAAGGGCAGAGCCGAGATGAGAATCCAGGTCTTCGGACTCCCAGGCCCGGGCTCTTTCCACTAGGCCACAGTAGATTTACACAAACTCCAGGCAGACCTAGTCATTATCTCCGTGGCATTAGATTTTTTTTCCCCCCATACACTGGTAATTATGTGCTCTGTTATAGGTGTCAGGGCCCAAACGGCGGCATTGATTTTACCGAGGAAAATTCTCGAGCTTCATTCTGAAGCTCTACACAAAAATGCAGGTAGTATTTCTTTAATAACAACAAAATCAAACCCACCATTTCCACGGGCAGGGCGAGTCGACTGGCTCTGCCCCATCTGTCTACATTAAGAATGCCACCATTTACTGAGCAGAACACTAATTGACATAAGTGAAGCCTCGCAGGTTTGCCTTGGGAATTTAAAAACGTTATTTATTGAATCAATTATGTTCCCGGTGTGACAGCTGATTTTTCTTTTTCCTCGCCCATGCCACTTTAGTCTTTTAGGCAGAATAGTCGGGAAGAGGAAAAAAAAGAATCCATAAAGTGAATTTACAAAAAAAAAAATACTAAAGGAGAAGTACAAGCTATTACTCAGTATCTTTTCAGCAAGGAAGGGCTGAATCAAAGACTAATCAATATACTTCTTTCAAACAAAGTTCAAACACTTAAATCTCAGCCTCAGGAGAACAAACTTAAAGGGGCTAAATTTACACTTGTTATAATACAACGATGTACTCGAAATGCAGAGCAAACATTGCCTACCCATTAAGCTGTCCACCTTTACAGATATGACTTAAAGGCTTTTTGGACTGACAAACCATAAAACAGTCTGATTTTTATCTTTCTTCATCCCTGGGAAAAAAAATTTTTCTTTCTTTATGACTAAGCAATCTCTGTCGATTTGCCAACATGGCTATCTCGCCGGCTAATTTGTCTAATACCTGCATGCAACATCTATCAGGTTGGCAGCTGTGAAAGTTGTCGGACTTCTGAAAGTCCAACCACTTTTTATTAGGTTCCCCAGATTTAAGGAGTCTCCGAAGGATAGGCCAATCAATCGCTGAGGAAACTCACAGGCTGTCTCGGGGAAAAAAGGGAATTTGAAGGTGAGGAAGCTGTAAGCTAAACCCAGCTAAAGCCGGGGCAACGGGGCTCCGCCTTGGCATAAACTCGGGATTACCCAAGAGGACCCTCGGTGCCGCTACGTTCTTTCTACCCAACACGAAAGCGTCAACTTCAAAAGCAGTTCCGCTGGAATAGGTCCAAGGGGATCTCTTCGCTAACAGAATTACTCATTTAATTAACCCGATCGGAGGCAGCGGTATCGACTAAGGACCTACTGAGGGAACGGCACTGCTTCGGACACCCGAGGAACCTACAAAAGACATGGTAGCTGCCTTCGAGGGGGATGCGATCTAATGAGCAAGACAAACCAGCACAAGGGAGGAAAACATGCAACAGTTTAGGGCGGGAGAAGATACATAAAAAACAGTCACGGCCCTAACGGAAGCGTCCTAGTCCCGGCTCCGCCACTTGTCTGCTGTGTGATCCTGAGCAAGTCCCTTCACTTCTCTGTGCCTCAGTTACCTCCTCTGTAAAATGGGGATTAAGACCGTGAGAGTCGGGAGGGACGGGGACTGCGTCCAACTCGATTCTTTCGTATCAAACCCGGGGCTAAAAACAGTGCCTGACACATAAGTGCTTAACAAATACCACAATTATTATTACCATTATTATTATTAATAATAACAATCACAGGTGGATATATCAATCAATCAAGGGAATTTACTTCATTGTGTGCACTGCACCTGGGAGAGTACAACAGAGTAGGTAGGCATGTTGCTTGGCACAAAGTAAGCGCTTAAAAAAAAAACCATAATAATAACAATAATGTTCCCTGCCCACGAGTTTACACATAACCTGTTAAGTAGGAGAGCGTTCTTTCCACTAGGCCACGCCGCTTCTCCACTGTATCGGTAGTTCATTAGCTTTCACAGTTTAAGCAATTATTAAACAGTTCTGGTACAACACACCGATTATGGTAACGGCAAGTCTTAAATCATTACTATAACAGAGTTATTTGTGACTTTCCTCGTGACCAGGCAGCCCAAATCCCCCAGTCGCAAGAACCTTTACCACAACACACCAAGCCTCAAGTCTACACTGCCCCATGGAATCACCGAGTTGAAAAACTACCCGTCGCTTTGGGAACAACTAAGATAGCATATTTCAATCCCTTAAACCCCCAAAATAAACATTTATCCAAATGATGCAGAAAGGCTAGCTCAGAAATCTCCAACCCACTCTGGTTAACTGCATACTCTTCCCCATTCCCTTACCTGAATGGGCTGTGCCTAAGTAAAATCAAAAGCAAAGTTAAGCCACATACTATTTTTTGTGCGTGGCATTTGTTAAGCGCTTACTCTGTGTCAAACGCCGTTCTAAGCACTGGGGTAGGTACAAGTGAATTAGGTAGGACGCAACCCCTGTCCCACATGGGGCTCACGGTCTACGTACAAGCTCAACTGTTCCATTATAATGAACCGTGAGCTGGGGCTGCCCAAGTCACATTTTCCTGTGAGCCAAACGGGTTCAGAAACTCTCCCTGACTAGAAATTCCATCTCTTCTGCCAAAATGGATTTCCACAACAATCTCTGAGTGAGGATCCAGAGGTTTTGGAGCCCAGCGCTCTTTCGATCAGAGTTTCTTTGGCAGAAGGCTTGTTAGCGAGAGGATCTGCATTGTTGGATTTGTAAACTCAATCATGAGCGGGCAATTTGTCCTGACTGGTAACGCCAAATGGGTCGATTTTGCATGCAACATAAGGCACGCAGGTGTCGTCTATCTACAGCGTGGCTCTGTGGAAAGAGCCCGGGCTTGGGAGTCAGAGGTCATGGGTTCGAATCCCGGCTCTGCAACTTGTCAGCCGTGTGACTGTGGGCAAGCCACTTAACTTCTCTGTGCCTCAGTTACCTCCTCTGTAAAATGGGGATTAAGACTGTGAGCCTCACGTGGGACAACCTGATTGCCCTGTATCTACCCCGGCACTTAGAACAGTGCACTGCACCTAATAAGTGCTTAACAAATACCAACATTATTAGTACAGTGCCTCACACAGAGTAAGCGCTTAACAAATACCATAATTATTATTATTATGTGAATCCTTGACTCAAATTTCAGCAAACAGGGAATCCACTGAAAATACACCTGCTTCGAACCCCTTGAAAGCAGGCTGAGGTTGATGTCTTTCCCTGGCCATTATTAATCTATTCTAGTAGATAGAACACGGGCCTGGGAGTCAGAAGTACCTGGGTTCTAATCCCGGCTCTGCCACTTGTCTGTTGTGTGACCTTGGGTAAACCGTTTCACTAATGAATGGATTTATTGGGGGAATAGAGGTAAATTCATTTTTACTTTTGCTCTAAAGGAAGTCACCTCTTGGCTGGAGAAGCCAAACTGGGTAAAGAAAGCACTTTCATTTCGGTACAAATGGCAACAAGCCAATGTATTTGGTTAATTCGCCCAACCGGCACTGGAATAGGGCTTTGCTATTCCATTCCCAAGACCACATGGAGTTTTGTATGCTTTCCCTGGCCAGGAGGCAAAGCCATGGGTTAAACAAGATATCGCGTTCTAACGAAGTGTTGTAATTAAACTAGCAACATAAATAATATTATTCATCTTCATTCTCAGTCTTCAAATTACCTGTAGAGTGGCAAGACAATGACGATTCTGCAAGGTCTAAGAGATGAGATGCTTTGTTTTGCTTTAAATCACAGTTTAACATTCTAAATTAACAGTAGCAATCAAAACAGAAGCAACACATGGGAAAATTGCCAAAAGATTATGAAAGAACAAAAGCAAAGTTCTACACGCACCAGGCAGCTGCATTAAAAAAGAATCCACCTGTTAATATCAAGTTCACTAACAACCCTTGCTAACAACCAGAGCACTGAAGCATTCCAACTTACTTTGTGATAATATACTCCCACCACGGACTCCATTTTCCTACCAGGGAGTGTGAGGTAGATCGACCAGTCAATCAGTCGTATGTACTGAGCGCTTACTGTGTGAAGAGCACTATACTAAGCTCTAGGAAGAGTACAGTGTAAAAGAACAGGTAGATACATTCCCTGCCCACAAGGAGCTCACAGTCTAGAGGTGAAGGAAAAGAGAAGCAGCGTGGCCTAGTAGATAGAGCACGGGTCTGGGAGTCAGAAGTCTGCTGTGTGACCTTGGGTAAGCCGTTTCACTAACCTGTGCCTCAGTTACCTCATCTGTAAAGTGGGGTTAAGATTATGAGGTTAAGACTGTGTCCAACCTGAATATCTTGTATCTACCCCAGTGAAAAGAAAAGTGCCTGGTACATAGTAAGCGTTTACACCATCGTTATTAACATAACATAATAATAATTATGTTATATATTGCATACTATAACATAATAATATAATATTAACATAATATAAAAATACATTATTATCATTATTATAGTTAGAGCTTTACAAATACCTTAAAAAAAGAGGTGATTAAGTAAATTGGCTTCTTCTTCCTCAACCAACCAAAACCCTCCAGTGTTTTAAGGAATATTCTCCCTCTGTTTCAATCACAAACCAATCGTGGGGCTTAAGACCGAGCAGTGCTATTCATGGAGTGTCCAAAGCAGCGTGGCTCAGTGGAAAGAGCAGGGGCTTTGGAGTCAGGGCTCATGAGTTCGAATCCCAGCTTTGCCACTTGTCGGCTGTGTGACTGTGGGCAAGTCACTTCACTTCTCTGTGCCTCGGTTCCCTCATCCGTAAAATGGGGATTAAGACTGTGAGCCCCGCGTGGGACAACCTGATTCCCCTATGTCTACCCCAGCGCTTAGAACAGTGCTCGGCACATAGTAAGCGCTTAACAAATACCAACATTATTATTATGTACAGCATACCAGATGTAGTCCTCGGGAGAGAACAATGGAGAAAGACACTGCTCCCTACCCTCAAAGAGCTCACATTCTAACGGGGGAGACCGACAGATACAAGCCATTCCCGAATAGTCGGAGAAGGAATGAGAAGTCTTGCCCGTAGCAGTAGAGAGCAGAGGCGTAGAGGGAAAAACAGAGGTGGAAGTTGACATTCATTCATTCCATCGTATTTATTGAGTGCTTACCGTGTGCAGAGCTCTGTACTAAGCACCTGGGAGAGTACAATACAACAATAAACAGAGATATCCCCTGCCCACAAAGAGCCTACAGTCTAGAGAGAAGTCGAGAAGATGCCAAGGTGCTGAGGATAGATGCAGAGACTAATAATAATTGTATCTGTTAAGTGCTTACTATGTGTCAGGCATACCACAATATAATAAATACCATTATTATTATCATTACCATAGTAAGAGCTTAACAAATACCTTATAAGAAGAGGGGATTAAGTAAATTGACTTCTTAGGCACTGTACTAAGCACTGGGGTAGATATAAGCAAATTGGCTTGGACCCAGTCCCTGTCCCACATGTGGCTCACAGTCAAACCCCATTTTACAGATGAGATCACAGAGGCACGGAGAAGTAAAGTGACTTGCCCAAGGTCACACAGCAGATGAGCGGGGGCACAGCCGGAATTAAAACCCCGGTCTCCGGTTCCGAGCCCCCTGCTCTATCCACTCGGCCGCACGGCTTCATCAACGTTGAGGGCAGCTGTTGGGTATATGTGACCTGGAAAAGTGAAGTCTATTTGGAGAGTACCTCCTGGATGAGGTGGATTTCCTGGGCGGCTCTGAAACTCAGGAAAGCTGTGGGCCGGTGGATTAAAAGGGGGAAGGAGTTTCAGGAGGAGGAAGGGTGGAAACAAGGGGTTGAGACCGGGGCACGTCGAGAGGAGTTTGGGGAGAATGATAAGTGAGAGAAGACAGCTGATAAGAGGGAGAGAATTAACAGGATGTCTTGAAGCCAGTGGTGAAGAGTGTCTGGTTGATTAAAAGATGAAACAACCACTGGAAGGTTTTTAGGAGAGGAGAGAGATGCTGGCAGAGTAATGTTTTGAAGATATGCCCCGGGCGGCAGAGTGAAAAATGGACTGGAAGCAAAAGGCAAAGAGACCCGAGAGGAGGCCGAGGCAGTACATCTGAACAATCGCCGTTCGGTTCTCTTTGGATTAGCAATTCCCTCAGACACACCCAATTTTGGGGGGCAGTGCTGTAGAGGGATGGAGAGAGACGACCACCGGAATCAAAACGCTCATTTGGGAATCCAAAATCACACAGGTTAGCTTGAAGCACAGAGACCTGTTGCTAGACACAGTTCTTAATGTATTCACCCCTGGTTTCCCATGCAGGGAGAAGGGCCCGGGCCTTTGATTAATTGTTCAAATTTCCTCAAGATGGGAAGCGCTACCTTCACCACATGCCCCAAGTTTATTAGACCTTAATTCTTTTTAAAGCTCTACCTCCTAAAAGGCAATAAAACAGCTATTAAAGCTCTGGAAGTTCTCTCCAACATGAAATTATGTCTAGAAAAAAATCTGAACAGTGATTTCTCCAAAAATGAATGATCATCCGGGGTGTAGCCTTATTTTCTGGGGCATCCCAGGCCGCCAAGAATTACTCAGATAAACAATAAAATAACGAATCCAGATTTTTCCTTTCCTCGGACTTCCCGCCCCGGAAAATGTCCGGCAGAGGGGCTAAAAGGTACCGCGGGAGAAGGCAGGATTCCAGAGATGCAAAAGCCCTCCCAACTGCAAATCTCAGCTCTCTTCAACGGTCACGTCCCAGAGTTTCCCCAGGCACCCATCATGATTATCGGCTCACTTTGATCACCCTCTCCAGGGCCCAATCTGCTCCCTGAAGATGCTCGACAAAACTGGATTCCTAGGATGACTGAAGCTGCAAATCACTGAAGTTCAAAAATAATCAAGATTGCAACAGTTCGGGGACTTTCGAAATCTTCCGCTTCTGTCGGAGGCCTCAAGAAGCACTGTTATCTGCGGAACGGAGAAACCAAACACTTGCCCTGAGAGACGGCTTTTATCAGCTGCCTCGGGAACCTGAGCACTTGAGTCCATAAAGAACACGAGCTCATCTCGCGTCCGATGGCCCTCTGGCGTTCCGAGGCGGCCCTGATTTTATCCCCGCGTGATCCGGCTGGTCGGCCAGACGCGTCGCCCACCCTTCCTTCCGCACGGTGGGCATGGAAAACGTAACCATTTCTGTGCTGTCACCTTCGCCATCCACAAAGCCTGCCACTCTGCCCTTGGGTGACTGGCCTTCTCGCAGCTTCTATCCTAAAAGAGTCACGTCAAGGCTAACTGTGGGAAGTGATGCAGGCCTGGGGAGAAAAGAGACGAGGACTGAAAAAGGCACAGGCTTGGATGATAGAAGGCCTGAGTTTAATCCCAGCTCCACCCCTCGCCTTCTGTTTGACCGTGGGTGAGGCACAATTTCTTTTCAGAAGACGGATTAAATACCTATCTCCCTTCCTCTTAGATTGTGAGCCCCATATGGGATGAGGGCTGTGTCCAATCGGCCGAGACTGCATTAACCCCGGAGCCTAGTTCAATTGCACAGAATAAGCACTCAAATGCTACAATTATTATGACTGTCTCTAGACTGTAAACTCATTGTGGGAAGGGAATGTGTCTGTTACCTCATACTCTCCCAAACACTCAGTACTATGCTCAATAAATACTACTGACTGACTAATATTTTTCTGGCTGTTCACTTACTCAGTCCTGTGATCCTTTAAAACTTCTCTCTCATCTTCCCAGGGACCAGTCTACTTTTCTCGTCCTTCCAACGCTCTGTAACTTTTTGAACCAAACCTTTGCCGGGATTAGCTCTTGTCCTCCTATAGAATTCTCAACTTCTATGAATCCCTTCACGGAAGAAGGCGATGGAAAACCGCTTCCATATCTTTACCCCAGAAAACTCTACAGATACAGGTAAGGGATCTGTCCAAGGTCATACAGCAGGCCAGTGGAGGAGCAGGATTAGAACCCAAGTCTCCAGACTCTCAGGCCTGTACTCCTTCCCCTAAGCCATGCTGCAGAATACCAGAAAAATGCCTTAATACCAGATTTGAAATTCTTTGCTGCATTCATCACCTGGTCGCGAAGAATCAGTTGAACAAGACTGGACCTGATCCTGACTCTGCACTGCTCTTTGCAACCGGGAAAATGTCAGACAAGACCCCTGCAATTTCAAAAAGCCAACGGGGTCATTGTAGAGTAACTTCAAGATCAAAATGAACTTCTCAGGGCAGGAAAATGTATTCAGCAGGTTGCCAGAGACCAGGTCCACTTCTGCGAGCTCACTGTGGGCAGGGAATGTGTCTGTCTGTTGCTGTAGAGTGCTTCGCCCACAGTAAGCGCTCAATAAACACCAACGAATGAATGAATGGGGACACATACCTTGCGTCGTCCTTTTGTAGTAATAATGTTGGTATTTGTTAAGCGCTTACTATGTGCAGAGCACTGTTCTAAGCGCTGGGGTAGGTACAGGGTAATCAGCTTGTCCCACGTGAGGCTCACGGTTAACCCCCATTTTACAGAGGAGGTAACTGAGGCACAGAGAAGTGAAGTGACTTGCCCACAGTCACACGGCTGACAAGTGGCAGAGCCAGGATTCGAACCCCATGACCTCTGACTCCCAGGCCCGGGCTCTTTCCACTGAGCCACGCTGTTTCTCTACTCTGGAGAGGGCTTGATGTGGTTTCCTGCGTTTCTCCAGAGCCTGACATGCTGGAAAGATCACATTCGCTGTGCCCATCTGGAATGCGATTTAATGCTATTTTTCAGGGTTAATCTCGGTAACTAACAGTGGGCCGGGATCAAGGCTACCAATTCTATTGTATTGTACTTTCCTGAGCGCTCAGTACGGTGCTCTTCACAGAGTAGAGGGCTCAATCGATCAGTCGTATTTACTGAGTTCCCTGTGTGCTGATCACTGTACTAAGTGTTCGGGAGAGTACAACATAACAGAGGTAGTACAAACGTTCCCCGCCCACGACGAGCTTACAGTCTAGAGGGGAAATAAATAATGATGTTGGTATTTGTTAAACGCTTACTATGTGCAAAGCACTGTTCTAAGCGCTGGAGAGGATACAGGGTGATCAGGTTGTCCCACGTGGGACTCACGGTCTTCATCCCCATTTTACAGATGAGGACACTGAGGCACAGAGAAGTGACTTGCCCACAGTCACACAGTAAATGACACGGAGTGAACAGTGCCTCTACGGGTGTCTCACAGACACCAAACTGGTCGCACTGGCGGAAGCGGATGAGATTTCTTGCACCGATGGGGTTGCTCCGATGCTGCCGGGAAGCACGCTGTGGCTATTTTCCCTCCAGGGATCCCTGCCGTTCAGCTGTCTAGAGCGTGTCAATGTCACTTTGCGATTCCCGGGTTTTCTCGCTAGTAAAAGTTCGGGACGGAGCGAGTGATGACGTGTCATCATCAACCTGAACCTACGCGGATCGATGCCACGGGAGCGCGTCTCTTTGATCGATACCAGGCTCATCCATCAGATGCAAAATCTGCAGAGGCAGCTGAAACTGCAAGTTTCTTTAATGTTGCTCTGAGACCCGCCGGTGCTTCTGGTATCTGTTTCCAGTCATAGGACCGCACAAGACTGAAACGAGTGTCTGCCTTCAAGTCTGCCCTGGATAATGAAGATTTATAGGTGGCATAAATTTCTCTTTTCTGTCTGTTGTCAACTTTGCCATTTTCGGGGGAACATGGACAGGGCCAGCTAACGGGCACAGAAAACTAATAGCCTCGGAGGAATTTTTTTTACATGACTAATAAACCCGTCGGGGATGTGCTTCATAAAAGCAGCGTCGTCGCTGGTTGAAGGAGCCATTTGAGAGGCAGGAGGGGGTGCGGTGAGGAGGTGAAGCTTTAATAATAATCATTTTTCTGGCATTTGTTAAGCACTTACTATGTGTCAGGCACTGTACTAAGGCTTGGGGTAGTTACAGGATAATTGGGTTGGACACGGTCCCTGGCCCACACTGGAGCTCACAGTCTTAATCTCCATTTTACAGATAAGGAAACCGAGGCACCGAGAAGTGAAGGGACTTGCCCAAGGTCACGCAGCGGACAAGTGGGGCGGGGATTCAAACCCAGGCATGTTGACTCCTAGGCCCATGTCCTATCAACTAGGTCACATTAAGGGCTTACTATGTGCCAAGCTTTCATTCATTCAGTCAGTCGATCGTATTTTTTGAGCCCTTACCCTGTGCAGAGCACTGCACTAAGCCCTTAGGAAAATACGATACAGCATCGGGATGAATACAAGACAGTCAGGTTGGACTCAGCCCCGTCCCACATGGAGCTAACAATCTAAAGGGGAGGGAGAACGGTTATTCAATCCCCATTCTATAGATGAGGAAACTAAGACACAAAGTCACTTGACTTGGCCAGGGAAACTAAGACACAGAGTCACTTGACTTGGCCAGGGTCACCCAGCAGGTAAGAGCGATTAGACTGTAAGCCCGTCAAACGGCAGGGACTGTCTCTATCTGTTGCCGACTTGTTCATCCCAAGCGCTTAGTACAGTGCTCTGCACATAGTAAGCGCTCAATAAATACTATTGAATGAATGAATGAATGAAGGTAGAGGCAGGATGAGAACCCAGATCCTCGGGTCCAATAAATACCACTGCCTGACTCCCAGGCCTGTGCTCTTTCCATTAGACCGCGTTAGCTTTGAGGGGGAAGGGGGGGGAAGAAACAGAGAGGAAGGGAGGAGGGAAAGGGAAGAGAGAGAGACGATGTAAGAGGGTGGAAGAGAAGGATAGAAAAAGGGGAAGAGGAAGCACGGAGGAGCGAAGGCTCCTCTACAACTTCCGCTCGGGTGATCGGCACGGGCCCGGGACGAGATGGGAGACGCTCCCTCCGCATTTGCCTCCCAAGCGTTTAGTTCAGTGCTCTGCACACAGTAAGTGCTCAGTAAACACAACAATGAATGAATGAACGGGAGAGTGCAACAGGACAGGGTGGGTAGACACCACCCTACCCACAACGAGCTTACAGTCTAACAACGTAGAGGGGCAGGAGCGGGGGCAGCCAGACGTCATGTGCCGCTGATTTCTCGGCCAGATTGGATCTGGGAGGGAGCGGGAGAGGAGAGGGTCCTGGAAAGGAAAAGCAGGGAAAAAAGTGCCACTGTGGAAGAGAGGAAATCTGGGGAGTAGAAGAGCTTGGGAATCAGGACTAGTAATAACAATGGTGGTATTTGTTAAGTGCTTACTATGTGCAAAGCACTGTTCTAAGCGCTGAGGGGATACAAGGTGATCAGGTTGTCCCACGTGGGGCTCACAGTCTTAAGCCCCATTTTCCAGATGAGGTAACTGAGGCACAGAAAAGTTAAGTGACTTGCCCAAAGTCACACAGCTGGCAAGCGGCGGAGCCGGGATTTGAACCCATGACCTCTGACTCCCAAGCCCGGGCTCTTGCCACTGAGCCACGCTAGTGGATGACAAGCTTCATGGGCTTCTTGTCGCACCCTTATGGAGAAGCAGTGTAGCCTGGGGGAAAGAGCACGGGGCTGGGAGTCTGAGGGCCTGGGTTCTAATTCTGCCACTTCCACTTGCCTACTGGGTGACCTTGGGCAAGCCACTTCATTTCTCTGTGCCTCAGTTCCCTCATCTGTAAAACGGGGATTCAACACCTGTTCTCTCCCCTACTTACATTGTGAGCCCCATGTGGATATGATATTCTTGCATCTGTTCGAGTGCTCAGAACCGTGCTTGGCACATAGAAAACACTAAGAAGTACCACCAGCATCATCGTTATTATCGTTATTAATTATTCACCCAGAATGCCAGCATATGAATCCATTAATCATAAAGAACTGCATTCCTAATATTTTGAGCTCTTAGAAATTTCACTTTGGAACACTTTTTCTTCCCCTTCTGTCTGGCAGGAGGCCATCAGCGCACATGTCACTCTCCTGCTTTCTGACCCAGACGCCGTCCACAACCCGGTGTCCGGCAGAACAAATCCACGTCGGCCTCGTCGGCCCAGAAGGTCAAAGGCTAACAAGGGCTACTGTTCCTCCTTCCTGCCCTTAACATCTAGGGCAAGGGTGAGCAGATTGGGCACACCCTGCCTGTCAACAGACCCTGCCCGGTTACCTTTTGTGTCCAGCAAAAGTCACCGTCCTTATAATACCATCATTGTCCACGACTCCTCTGTAGCAAGTTCATGTGCAGCTTTATTAGCAGGGAAAACGTACGCGGAAATGGCACGGAGCGTCCTTTATATAACAGATACAGGCAATAAATGAGATGCAGCGTGGCGCCGTGGAAAGAACATGGGACTGGGAGTCGGAGGGCGGCGTTCTAATGCCGGCCGTGCCATTTGCCTGCTGCGTGACCTCGGGCAAATCAATTAGCTGCTCTGCGGCTCGGTGTCCCCATTCTAAACTGAGGATTCAACACCTGTTCTCCCTCCTATGAAGTGTGAGCCCCATGTGGGACAGGGACTGTGTCTGACTGGATGTCGTGTACCTTCCACATCCCTTAGTCCAGGTCCTGGCACAAAGTAAGTGTTCAATAAATACCATTAAAAAAAACACCTAATACCACGACAGTTCCATCTACAGATACCGTGAACATCGAATACGGTATGTGCTTGGCCCTGGCCGGCTACTCTATAAGCTCTCTAAGAACCTCCGATCCGAATAACTACCCACCCCTGATCTGGAACCCATAAAGACACCTCCGACCGGTGCCTTAAAGGAGGCGTGAGATAACGCTAATAGACCACGGCAGATGCAATTGATTTCCGGCAAGTCCGGGAGGCGGAATGCGGCAGGACCGCCGATCTCCGTTCCTAATGGGAAACTAAGAGTGGAGCAAGAGCTCTTGGGAAGTGAAGGCCAGGTTGCCCCACTCTAATTACCACCCCGCTCCCGAGATCTTTTTTTCATCATTTCAGGAAGAGCCAGAGAAGCAGTGTGGCTCAGTGGATAGAGCACAGGCCTGGGAGTCAGAAGGACCTGCCTTCTAATCCCGGCTCTGCCACATCTCTGCTGTGAGACCTTGGAGCAAGTCACTTCCCTGGGCCTCAGTTACCTCATCTGTAAAATGGGGATTAAGACTGCGTTCGACCTGATTTGCTTGCTATTCACCCCAGCGCCTGGTACAGTACCTGGCACAGAGTGTGCATTTAACAAACACCGCAGTTATTATTATTATTATCTTTATTATTAGGTACCACAAACCCTTCAGATGATCCGAGTGGCGGTCCGGCGCTACCGAACACTAACCGCGACTGAAAACGTTATCGAGCGAGAAGAGAGTGCACAGCAAGAAGCATTCCCTTTTGGCCCTTTAAAAGTGGCAAATATATTTACCTCAAGTTGGCCTCCACAACAGCCACCCCTAGGCCACCAGTTACTACCCTCTAACAATCACATCTCCAGTTTCCTGCGCGGAGCTGCTCCCGAGATTACTACTTTTTTTGAAAAAAAATAGGATTTTAAAAATGTAGCTCCCTCCCAAATAAATGCAATACTGTCTTTATTACTAGAGTTTAAGTTCTTCCATTAAACTGTAAACTCGTCCATTAAACTGTACGCTCCCCCATTAGATTGTAAGCCCTATTTACAATCTGTGCCTTTTACCTTTTATTGTGCTCTTCCAAGCACCTAATATAGGGCTCATATTTTCCCGCACAACACCCTCTTGGGATGCTCCCAAAACATCGACTGTTTAGAAGGCTGAACTTATCGGCCCCGCTGCGGATCCAGTGGAAAAGAACGGCGCCAGAGCTCAGGAGACCCGGGTTCTAGGCCCGGCTCTGCAAGTCAGAGAAAGCCGGCAGGAGCTCTGCCATCAAAGGCCGCATTTTTTTGGTTGCTGTTGTTGTTGGGCTTTTTTAATGGCATTTAATAAGAGCTTGCTATGCGCCAGGCACTGTTAATAATAATGTTGGTATTTGTTAAGCGCTTACTATGTGCAGAGCACCGTTCTAAGCGCTGGGGTAGATACAGGTTAATCAGGTTGTCCCACGTGAGGCTCACAGTTAATCCCCATTTGACAGATGAGGTAACTGAGGCACAGAGGAAGGGAAGTGACTCGCCCACAGTCACACAGCTGACAAGTGGTAGAGCCGGGAGTCGAACCCACGACCTCTGACTCCGAAGCCCAGGCTCTTTCCACTCAGCCACGCTGCTTCCCCACTGTTCTAAGCACTGGGGTAGATTCAAGCTAATCAGGTTGGACACATTCTCTGTCCCACCTGGGCTCACAGTCTTAATCCCCCATTTTCCAGAGGAGGTCACTGAGGCCCAGAAGAGTGACCCGTCCACGGTCACACAGCAAGCAAGTGGTGGAGCCGGGATGAGAAGCCAAGGGACTTCTGGCTCCCAGTCCCGTGCTCCATCCACTAGATAGAGGTTTCTCCCCTAACAACTACCCAGCGTATCTCGCACAGGGGACAGACTCAGTAGGTATCCTGAAAACCCCATGGCAAGCTGGCAGCAGCCAGGGCCACCGTGGCTACCAAGGCTGGGCTACGGCAATGCAGCCCAGAGTTGACAGTATGCCACCCTCACTTGGCCATCTGACCTTTCTCACTTACCGCACTCTCTGATTTCCTAGGAACTCCACCCACGGTGACAACCCTCATCGACTCATTCACGCATGTTCTTGGTCTGTCTGTCAACTGAATTTTCTGAGCGCTTACTGTGTGCAGAGCACGCTGTGTACCGTGAGAAGCAGCATGGCGTACTGGATAGAGCACAGGTCTGGGAGTTAGAAGGTCATGGTTCTCATCCCAGCTCCGCCCCTGGTCTGCTGTGTGACCTTGGGCAAGTCACTTTGCTCCTCTGGACCTCAACGACCTCATCCGTAAAACGGGGATCGAAACTGAGCCCCACATGGGACAGGGACTGTGCCCAACACGATACGCTTGTAACCACCCCAGCTTGGAAGAGTGCCTGGCACAGTGTAAGCGCTCAATAAATACCACAATTCATTTATTCATGCGTATTTATTGAGCACTTACTGTGCACAGAACACTGTAATTATTATTACCACCATTAGAGCACTGTACTACGCACTTGGGAGAGTACCACAGAACAGTATAACATACACATTCCCTGCCCACAGATGAGGACCGAGATTCGTCTCTCAGACCTGACGAGGGACATCGTCTTCACGATACACTGCATAAGGGGACGCTGGATAAATACTATCGAATAATCAGTCCATCGATGGTATTTATTGAGAGCTTGCTGTAGGCAGGGCACTGTATTACTCGCTTGGGAGAGCACATACAGGAGAGTTGAGACCCCTCATCCCTGACCCCAAGGAGGGACTATAAGAATTTTACATTGTAAGGGAAGTTCACCTCTTAGCAGAACTTAGTATTCCTCTATTTGAGAAAAGCAGACCCATACAAATCGAAATCAATCAGTGCATATCTTGAGCCCTGCTCTAAGCGCTTGGGAGAGTACCATGAAAATAACTCAAAATTACTGTCCTATTCATAGCTGTTAAAAGAACCGCTTTAGGCGTGAGGGGTAATTAATATTTCACTTACTATACTTATGGAACGAGCAAACAGAGAAATCATTAAATCATGAAGGCAAAGGGAACACTCTTGCATTCTCTGGAGGCTGACAGTGCTATTCTCTGTGCTTTCGTTTAAGAGCTCAACACTTTCCCGTCTCACCAGTTTTATATAGGACGACATCCTGGAATTTCAGCTTTTTTAAAAGCTTTCCCTACTTTCAAATTCGAGCTCTGAACCTCCCTCAGTGATCCAACCGGGTCAAAATCTCCTGTTTCAGGGGAGTTGAGGTAGGAGGTGAAGAAGATATCTGTGATAGGAGAAGGCGTGATTTTTTTTTTTTTTTGAAAAATGAAAGTGCTGACCAAAAAAAAAGAGACTCATTAAAATCCTGACGCACTTGACTTATCCTCACAATTTCTTGGGTCTAAAAATACGCAGGACAAATCTATTTCGATACTCGATATCTAGCGAGACTGAAAACGCGCTGAGAAACAGGTTGCCGATTTATTAAGAATGAGTAAATATCTTATCGAGTTCCATGCCCGGGAATGGATTTAGGCTGGGAAACCAACCTCCCCATAGTGCAAAGAATCACCATTCTTCATCGGTGTCATCAGTGGAGTTAGGTGAGGGGGCCACATTGAAAGGGTTGTTTCGTGGGAATGACAAACCGAAGGAATGGTCCAATAGATGGAGTGGCTCTGCCGATACTGGAGTGCTTTTATGTCAAATTTGTCTTTTATATTTAAGGACCTCTTCAAATGGCAGGTTTACTTTTTTTTTTTTTCCAAAAATTACTGTTTGAGACACATGGTTCTGAATGCAGACCTATTTCCAGCCAAATTGTTGTAATTGATGTTCTCTATTGCAACGGCGAGCATTTCTTTAAATGAAAGGGAAAGTATCTGATGTTGAGCAAGCTAAAATATAGACCGACCCACCTAACTCCTCGTCTAAAACGCATGGAGAGTAAATTCTGACGAAAACATGGTTTTTATCCGTGGGGTTTTGTGTCAAAGAAAGTGACCCTGCCTAGTGAACACCCAAGCTCCACTTCTGGACAAGATTTCTCTCTTCCAGGACAAGTTAACTGTCTGCCTATTTGATCATGAGTTGTTGGATCGGTTGGGAAAATGGTATTATCTCTTTGTGCTTAGTCTTCCCCAGTGCCCGCACAGAGTCAAAAAAAGGATCTCTTCCTCAGCGCTCTTCTATGGCTCCACTCCTTCAACTCCTTTTTTAAAAAATTTCTTAAATGGTATCTGTTCAGCACTTACTATGTGCCCGGCATTGGACTAAGCAAGTTGGACACGATCCATGCCCCACATGGGGCTCAGAGCCTGAATCTCTATTTTACAGAGGAGGCAACTGAAGTCCAGAGAAGTGAAGTGACTTTCCCAAGGTCATTCAGCAGACAAGTGGAGGAGGAATCAGAAGCCAGGTCCTTCTGACTCCCAAGCTGGCACTCTATCCACTAGGCCATGCTGCATCTCTACGTGGTGGGACCTCGTAGTACCCTCGCAGTTGGCCGCCATACCTGCAGAAGCAGCGTGGCTCAGTGGAAAGAGCATGGGCTTTGGAGTCAGAGGTCATGAGTTCAAATCCCAGCTTGTCAGTTGTGTGACTGTGGGCAAGTCACTTAACTTCTCTGGGCCTCAGTTACCTCATCTGTAAAATGGGGATGAAGACTGTGAGCCCCACGTGGGACAACCTGATTCCCCTGTGTCCACCCCAGCGCTTAGAACAGTGCTCTGCACATAGTAAGCGCCTAACAAATACCAACATTATTATTATTATTACCTCTTTCAGTCACATTATTGAGCGCTTACAGTGTGCAGAGCACTGTACTAAGCACTTGGGAGAGGACAATATAACAGTAAACAGACACATGCCCTGCCCACAACGAGCTTAGGGTCTAGAGTGGACTGGCTATCTCTCGGGTATGTTTGCCACGTGCACTTTTCCCCAAAGACCGCTGCGACTTAGAACATGAGTGAACGAATCGAACGAATGCCCCAGAGCCTCCAGGGACCCTAAAATGAAAGGAGGGGCGGCACAGGCTCAAGACCCACAGCAGTCACCAGTGACCCCACACCTATGAAGGGTTTACTTAGTAAAGAGCAGCCTGCTTTCAACCCTGCAACGTTACCGGATCGATCCCACCCGTCATCTACCGTTACCGCGGAGGGGAGGGATTTAAGCCTCATTTCTAAATTCAGTCTCTCCTTTCTGCCGCTGCCGTACTGACAATCAGAGAATATTCATTCGGCCCTCTTGGGTGATTGCGAGAAAGAACAAAAGATGATTTTTGCCCCGTTATGTAAATGACTTTCCCTAACTTTTTAAGACCGAAGAAGCCGAAACGGCTACGTGAATATAAAAGAATAGCTTCACGCCTCTACCTGCTCTGGCTTTTAGGTACTCAGGTCACATACACGCCAGGCTGACAAAGAAGCACAAGAGAAAAATGATTCTCCAGCTCCGTTACCTATTAGAAATTACCTCGTAGAGATGAAGTCCGGGTTTCCCATCAAAAGAAGCGATTCGCAGACGTAAGACAAGCTAGGATCCCTCCGGCAGAATTAGAGGCTCTAAAACTCACTGTTACACTGAACCGCTGTGTGGAACAGCTGCCTATTCAGGGGGAACTCTTTCAGATGCAGCAGTCCAGGTGAAGGGAAAAGGGCTGGAAAGGCATGGAAAATCAACCAACGTTTGATTGGGATTTAAAGATGATACCGCTGGCAGTGGAATCTCATCCATGAGTGTATGTTGCAGATCAGAACAACGTATAACTGATATCCTTCTAAAACCTTGGAAAGCATACAAGGGTGGCTCTCTTCAATCCAGCTCAAACAAACCGGGGCTGGGTCAGGGCTGCTGGAGAGACAGGTAGGTTAGCCTCTCCACCTACTTACTCTGCTCCTAGTAAGTGCTCAATAAATATCGCCGATTGATAGACTGACTTGGACAGGGAAAGGAGCCGATCTTCAGAAAGAGAACGGGGAGGGAGGATGGTAATAAGAGGTTCTCAGAGAATGCCCAAAGCCGACCTCCCCTCCCTTAATCCCCAAGCGGAAGCAGGGAGCATGGACCAAGCCGGAGGCCACAGAGATGGTTAAGGAAAGTTCCTTGTGGGTAGGGAACTAATCTACCAACTCTGCTATACTGGACTCTCTCAAGCGCTCTGCACACAGTAAATGCTCAATAAATATGACCGATCGATAGAGAAAGGAAGGAGAAGCAAGGGGACCCCTCATAAACCGCGTGGCCATTTGGGACGCTTACAGGTGGAAGGAGGGGAAGCAGGGCCACACAACTTCGGGATGCATAGTTGGGCCCTAATAGTGACACTGTTAGAATAAGCTCGTGCCCTAGTGAAAAACGTTAGGCCTGGGAGTCCGAGGACCGGGGTTCTAATCCATCCCAGCTCTGTCGCTTGCCTTCCGGGGGACCTTGGCAAGTCACTTAACTAATCTATGTCTCAGTTTCCTCATCTCTAAAATGGGAACTGACTCCCTGTTCTCCCTTCTACTTGGATTGTGAGTCCCTAAGGGAGAGGGGCTGTGACTGACCCCAGTATTCAGCATACTGCTTGGCACACAGTCAGTGATTTTAAACTATTATTCTCATGAATAAAGGCTAACCAGGTGGCCTTTGGGATTTAAAGATGACACTGCTGGCAGTGGAATCGCATCCATGAGTGTATGTTGCGGATCAGAACAACGTTTAACTGATAGCCTTCTAAAACCTTCCAAAGCCTTCTTTTTAGACTGTGAGCCCATTGTTGGGCAGGGATTGTCTCTATCTGCTGCCGAACTGTACATTCCAAGCACTTAGCACACTGCTCTGCACACAGTAAGCGCTCAATAAATACGATTGTTTTTTGTTTGTTTGTTTAAAAAACACGTGTCTTCATAAACACTGTCCATTGCTGCCTTGTTTTATTTGCTACCCATAAAGTCTTGCATTGCTTTGGCTTCTCCCAAATGGTGGCTCAATCCTCCTGCTCCAGGAGAATCATCCCACTTCTCAGTATTAGATGCTGATCAAAAAGAAGCCCTATACCTTCTTCGACTTTAAAGCAACCTGACTTGCCTGATCCCATCCATCTCGACTCCGAGGCCTTGCCCATGTGCTCCCTCCAAACTGGAACTCTCCTCTCCCTCCTTATATGACATACCTTAAAACCCTCATAAAAATTACATCTCTCCAAGAGGCCTTCCCCGATTAAGCCCTCCCTCGTGGTATTTGTTAAGCACTTATTGTGTGCCAGGCACTGTAGTAAATGCTGGGGTAGATACAAACTAGTCCATTTGGATATAGTTCATGTCCCACATGGGACTCAGAATCTCAATCCCTAATTATAGATGAGGTAACTGAGGCAGAGAAGTTAAGTGACTTGGCCAAGGTCACACACAGCTGACAAGTGGCGTGACAGAAATTAGAACCCAGGTCCTTCTGACTCCCAGTCCGGAGTTCTATCCACTAGGCCACCTTCTCCCTCCAACTCTCTCTCCTTTATAATAATGATTACGGTATTTGTTAAGCATTTACTCTGTGCCAAGCACTGTTCTAAGCGCTGGGATAGATACAAGGTAATCAGGTTGCCCCACGGGGGGCTCACTGTCTTTAATTCCCATTTTCCAGATGAGGGAACTGAGGTACAGAGAAGTTAAGTGGCTTGCCCAAGGTCACACAGCAGACAAGTGGAGAAGCTGGGATTAGAACCCACGACCTCTGACTCCGAACCCCGTGCTCTTTCCACTAAGCCACGCTGCTTCTCGCTGATGTGTTACCTGTACATTTGGATCTGCTTCCTTGAAGAACTTGCTATTGACCCCACCCTTAGCCCCACAGCATTAATATATATATATATCCATCATTCATGGATTTATATAAATATCCATCTCTTTCTCTTGTCCTTGTGGACAGGAACTGTGTGTGTTCCAACTCATACTGCACTCTCCCAAATACTTAGAACAGTGCCCAGCAAACAGTGAGTGCTCAATAAATACCACTGGTTGACTGCGTGATCCTGTACTGAGAGGAAACCGAGTTTTTCTGACCTACTCAAACCACAAAAAATGAGCTGAATTTAACTGGGAGGCTACACCAAAACTGGGCAAAGGTTAAATGTGAAGGGCTTACAAATTAAACCGAACTCAGGAAGAGAAATCTGGAGAAAGCAGAACAGTAGTAACGGAAAAAAAATATGTTCTTCCTCCTAAGCAAATCCAAGTAAGATGGAGTAAAGGAGATTCGCGTGGCTACAGCGCTTTCCAGCTTCAAAATCACATGACCATTACTTGGACAAATCAGAAGATGACGACGGGGGGTGTATTGCAGAGTCTATTTTTGTTTATATCGAAAGCAAACGAAAAGCCAGCCAAGATCTTTCTTGCCGGAGCTGAAAAAGGCAATTTCAAATCTCAGTGCACCCATGCAATACAAAGTGAGATTAACAGAATGCATAGAAGTCTAAAGACACTTAAAGATGACGGGATCGGGATGGGGATTGTGGGTGGTTGGGAAGAGGAAAAGAAGCTTACCTTCTGGGCCCCCTTCTTGAGAAATGTGCTGGCAAATGTTTCTAAAATGCAGTTGAGAAACCCCGCTCCGGTGATTGATATCTTGCCTCTCTGGATAAACTCTGTCCTGTAAGAGAATGTGGATTTCTAATGTAATTTTATTTCTCTGTAAAGATAGGCTGGAAATAAGTCAATGGTTCAATTATCGTTTAGCAACCAGCAACCGCCGTTGTTCTGTCATAATTCACTGCTTATGGGCCAGGGTTGTGGATTTTTAAGAGAGGGCTGGAGTAGAGGTGAAAGCAAATTCATATTCTGAGTCCGATAGAAGGAAACAAGAAACGCTACACTTTGTCTCTCCCAAATACAATTCTAAATAAATCTGGACGGACCCAAAGCCTGGAATCCGTACGAGAAGCAGCGTGGCTTAGTGGAAAGAGCACAGGCCTGGGAGTCAGAGAACCTGGGTTCTAATCCCAGCTTCGCCACTCTTCTGCTGCGTGACCTTGGGCAAGTCTCTTCACTGTGCCTCAGTTCCCTCTCTGCGAAATGGGAATTCAGTACCTGTTCTCCCTCCTACTTAAACTGAGAGACCCACGTGGGACCTGATCATCTTGTTTACAGCCCAGTGCTTAGTACTGTGCTTGGCATAGAATAGGCACTTAATAAGTACCATTATTAGTAGTAGTATTATTATTAAATCCAGAGGGGAGGGGTTGCCCTACAACCCCATTCCCTGGACCCTAAATATGACGAGGCTCTATCCCAGAAGGAGCATTTTGAGGGATCAAAGGCAACTCATCTGTATGACACTTCTGCCTGTGGCCTGATCCACTGAGTCAATAGGCCCTGATCGGCATTAAATGAAATTGGAGCATCTGGGCACTTGGAGGGAAGACTGACGTGCTTGGATTTGGTCACCAATATCTAGGAAGCAGCAGCAGCTGGCTTCAAGCTTACGTCCCACAAGACGAAATAGTTCATACCCAATTGTGGGAGCCACTAAGCACCCCTCAACCTCCTCCAACCATTCTATTTTCTCTCAGGAGAACTCTGGGCAGAAGGGTTTTCTGCTTCACCGCCTCCATCCTGATCAAAGACACAGCTGAGTGAATAAAAGCAGGAGGGAGAAAATGGAAAACAAAGTCTCTGTGGAAAGTATCTTCTCTTCTATCAAAACAGCTGGGTTCTCGTGGTCTGCACTGCTGTGGCCTTGCCTGGACCGAATTCTTTCCTCTGGCGGAATGGCGGATTCAGATATGTAAGGAGAAAGCATGGGGTTCGGAAACTCGTTATAAACCTCTGCATACCTACACAATGCAAAAACAGCCCGGTCATCCCAGTCTATGTTCCAAAAAACATTATCACAGGCTACGCAAAATGACTTGAGTTTCTTAATTGTAGTGTTCATTGAAAATAATTTGATTATTTCAAATCACCCCCCCGCCCCCGACACTGAGCATTTCTTCTTAACCCATATAATTCAGCATAATTTCCAAATGTAGTCAAGGACGTCTCCATAACTGAATTGGAGGGATGAGGAGAGGTTCTTTAAGCCCCAAGCTAAATCCGGAGGACTGATGGATATAATCCTTGTACTTAACGTACTGCTCCAAAACCAACCTTGAATTTAGTAGCTTTCACTGCTGACCCAGGTGATCCATTTGGCCACCGAAAGGATTTTATGCTTGGCCAGTTCCTTTCCATCTCAAGTTGGTAGAATTTGTCTTTTTTCATCAAGTACTACCCAAGGACCATATCTGTTCTTTTGACTCTCCAGTCTCTCTGTCTGTGGCCTCTCCAATTTCCAGTCCTCTCCATCACCGGTACTCCCTGTAAATGTCCTCTCACTCCACCCCCCGCCCTCTCATCGTTTGGTCCAGTCGGGAACCTCGACGAGCCTGCATCCCAGCCCATCGTCCAAATCTCTATTGCTCACCCTCAGAAACCCCGAATCACAGAGATACCCAAGGTCTTTTCCTGTGCGGTTTTCTCCACTGATGATTTTTTTTTTTTTATCTTCGGTCTCTTTGGAAATAGTACCACGGGTTTCCACTGCAGGTAACCAGAGCCTGAGAAAGTACGACTTTGAAGAGTTCAAGGATAAACGCTATGGCCTCACAGAGACGGGGTATGAGCCAACCCTCTTAGTCAGACCGACTCCCCAAGCATTAGTAGCTGTGTCATATCCATTTGTTTTGTACCGGACTGGTGCAATTATAAGACAAAATGAGACCAAAGCAGACAAAACATCCTGAGCCCTAGAAATGGCTTTGAGGCAGCAAGCTGTGGGGCAAAAAAAAAAAAAAAGAATCAGCCTGCATCTAACTTTGCAGCACCTAATTAGAGCCTTGTTTCTTTTCCAGAGCTCTGAAAGACAAAAAGTTCGTGAAAAAAATATTGATTGCCGATTGATCTCCAGAAGACAAGGCCAGCCTGTCTGCATTCTTGCACGGATATGGAGAGTAAAGAATTCAGGGAGGAAAAAAAAACAATCTATTAATGAGAGTTCATTACGAAATTATTGACAAATTAAGTATGGCAAATTTGGTCTAATTGTTTCCGTGATAGGGGTTTAATTAAAGGGTCTTTGTTCTAAAAGCCTTGGCAATATTCCTGTTCAGATAATACCCGGGATCTTTCATGCTGCCTTCACTGGGTTTGCTTTCAGAAGTTATAAATAATCGGAGGCGCTCCAAAGGGAGAGAAGTATTTTCAAAAAGTTCAGAGTTGCTTCAGGGGCCCATTCCACTGCCTACTTGTCTACTGGGGATGATATAGCAAAGCTCACACTCCTGACACTACAGTGAGCTTCCAAGATAAGTCATGGGTCAGTGATGAAGAGGGCAAAGGAGAAATCTGGGGAAGAAAGGACACGGGAGGGACGGGACTATTTTTCCTCCCCCTCAGTTGTCCCCCTGAGATATGGCAAAAAATGGGTGCCCCTTGGCCCCTAACTGAGAAAATGAATCGAATATGAAGGAGCTCCAGAGTTGCTGCAGAACTTTCTATCTACCACTGTGCTCAGTACAGTGCCTGGCACATAGTAAGCACTTAAGAAATACAAAAAAAAAAAAGTCGCCTTCTCTAGGGGACTTTCTTATTTGTCTGGGAACGGTGAAAGGCAGTTTCTCTCGGAAGGCAGCGGACAGACCTGGGAAGGGAATATCCAAGGATCACAGCCTACCAGTCGGCAGAAGTTCCTCACAGTCAGTGGGAGATTCTCTCTATCCACAGGAGGGGTTCCCAGGCTACCGGAGGAGCTAACGGTCTTTGGGCAGGGCTCACAGTCTTCGGGAGAAGTTCCTTTCCTTTCTCCGAGAAATGGAGCGGGAAACCAGGCTGCGGAACTGACACCTCTCCCCTGAATTTCCCGAGAGCTTTAAAGGGACCGGAGGCAGAGCCTGGTGAGCAGAATTATCACCAAGTTGGGTTCTTGAATGGCACACAGAGAGGTAGAAATTTTACTGAAAAGGACGGGATAGGTTCATGCCAGCAGACAGCTTAGAGAAATGCTCAATAAAATGAAATTTCAACAAGCTAAATTTTTTTTTAAAACCACCAAGAAAATATTTCCATTCACGGTCCAAAATAATTCCAGCTATCTCTATGTGTGCTGCTGATGATTTCTGCCCAGATGAAGCATAATCTTACCATACCAAGAGGCCGCATGACCTACTGGAAAGAGCATGAGAAAGGGAGTCAGGAGACCTTTGTCCTGTTGTGTGACCTTGACCACATCATTTAACCTCATTTCCCTCATCTGTAGAATGGGAAAAGGACACCTGCTCTCCTTACCTCTTCAATTGAGAGCTCTGAGTGAGACAGGTACTTGTTTGATCTATTTTCTGCTATCTCCCCCAGGGCTTAGCACAGTATATAGTACCTAGTAAGTGATTAGTACCATCAAATACATATATATGTGTATATATACATATATGTATATATGTAAGATTCTGCTGTATAGCAAAGCAGCCAATTAAATCTCCTATTAGAGCTATACCCAATCACACCTCATAATGGAGATCAACAAATCAAAAGCGATTACCGAGTGCTTACCCTATGCAGAGGATCGTTTTAAGCACTTGGGAGAGTATAATGTAACAGAGTTAGAAGACACGGTCCCTCCCCATAAAGAGCATCCACACTAGATTTAGGCAAAGGGGATTGGAGATAAGGAATTACAGGGAAGGTAAAAACCACATTTCCCAATATGGCCACGGGAATAATTGCCTCCATTACCCAAAGGCCACTGGGGACGCAGTTTATGCCACCCTCTGGGAAAGGAGCTGTCGAAGAAAACTACATGGACTCTGCATTGTGCTTAAGTGGGTAAGTCAGAGACAAGTTTATTTCTACTAGCGCTAGTAGGGTACAGAGGTTGACAGGGTCTCCTCTATCTTGCTCAGCTCAACCAGCTCAACTCCATGACTGTGAGACCGTCACTGGGCAGGGATTGTCTCTGTTGCCGAACTGTCCATTCCAAGTGCTTAGTACAGTGCTCTGCACATAGTAAGCGCTCAATAAATACTAATGAATGAATGAGTGAATACAGAGTTTCTTTGCCTATAGTTGGTAAGCATCTGAGCTTCTCGCATGACCCAAGAGCATTATGCAAGCACAGTACTGCTGCTTCTAAGCACAGCAGCAGTAAATCTTTACTCGGTTAGCTGGCCAGGGGTCCTGCCTCTTCTAAGGGAGGAATGGCTCCATCCTGTCTCAAGACCCAGGTATCCAAGCTTCCCGATAAGCAGACATTTGGACAGGATGAAACAAAGGAGGGGAGAATAAGGGAAGTGCCCACTCTGAGTAAATGGCGGCTTGGCCAGACAAAATGGAGTCCACACAGAAAGGCCCATCGCGCTCCACCCCTTGGGATCCTACCATTCCAGGGATTCTAGTCACTGGTGTTACTTCCGTTCACTTAAACAAGATGGTTATGAGGCGATCGAGCTGGTCTAGAAGCAAAACAGCTCAGAGGGGACAGTCTGAAAAAAAAAAGTATGAATGCAAGGCCCAGATCACTTTGCTCCCATAGAGCCAAGCTTTTAAAAGGTGTTGCCCAGGCCTGGGATTGTCCCTCTGCCTCTTCTTCTCCTGCCAGTTTCTACTCCTACCCCCGCCATTTTTTTTTCTGGTATTTGTTAAGTGCTTATTATGTGCCGGGCACTGGAGAAGATGCGAGATAACGGGTTGGACACAGTCCCTGTCCCCCATAGGGCTCGGTCTTAATCCCCATTTTACAGATGAAACAACTAAGGCGCACAGAGAAGTGAAGTTACTGGCCCGAGGGCATACAGCAGACAGATGGCGGAGCGGAGATTAGAACCCAGGTCTTCTGACTCCCAGGCCGGGGCTCTTTCCACTAGCCCACGCTGCTTATCCTGGAACCAACACCGCTATGGGTAAACTGCGTAATTATCACTTAAACAATCTTGTGGGAAGATCAGCTGTAGCAATCACCGGCTGGTTTTCCGCTTTCTAGATTAAAATTCTAGCTTTTCCCTCTTTAATTCCGACCTTCACTAAGTAGATCTTGCCAGAAGTAAATAGTCTCTGAGTAAATTATATTGCTTGCTACTACTCTGTTGTGTCTGTGAGTTTCCTCTCATAAATATTCCCCAGAAGCTTCTTAGTGGCCCAGGATATCTACTCAGGGTTGCGATTCAAATTCTGGCGAGACTGCTTAGCACTCCTGTTCCTTATGAAAGCCCCATATGGAGTAAAGCTTTTATTTCTGCTTTTCATTCAAGGTCCTTTAGCGAGATTTTCCCTATCAGGTACATTTCCATACTTAGATTCCACTGGCTGTTTTGACTAAAATGCCCATCTATCCTGAAGGGTAGCTTTGGTTCCCGGAAAAATGATTGAGCTGGAAATGCTGTCACATTATCCACCCTTTAGAAACCTCCACGGGGACAATTTGCTAGAAAACCCATGGAAAAACGCTCAATAGCGGGAGCAAAAGAGCCAGCTCAGTCAAAATGCAGGATGGGAGGACATACACTGGGCTCATTTGTATATATTTTTATTACCCTATTTATTTTGTTAATGTACATCCCCTTGATTCTATTTATCGTGATTATGTTGTCTTGTTTTTGTCCGTCTGTCTCCCCCGATTAGACTGTAAGCCCGTCACTGGGCAGGGATTGTCTCTATCTGTTGCCGAACTGTATATTCCAAGCGCTTAGTACAGTGCTCTGCACATAATAAGCGCTCAATAAATACTATTGAATGAAAGAATGCATTTATTAAGTGCTGCCTGGGTGGAGAACACTGTAGTAAGTGCTACGATGATTGAGAGGTAGCATGGCCCAGTGGAACAGAACACGGGCCTGGGAGTCAGAAGGACCTGGGTCCTAACCCCGGCCCCTCCACTTGCCTGCTGTGTACAGAGCACTGTATTAAGCGCTTGGGACACTACAATATATAGACACAATCCAGATACAATAGCATCAAGTGTGTAATTTCTTTTCCATTTGGACTTCTGCGGCCGGTCATTTCCGGGAAATGGCCGCTGTGGCCTTGGGGACCTAAGGAGGCTACAAATTCTGCTCCCAATGCAGATTAGAAAGCTGAACTCTATCTCTCCCCTCTGCTACACATCTCCTGACTCCTCCTGGCATTAATGTTGATTACGAAGCTGGCAGTCTTAGCTACCAGACACAGATTCTCGACTTGATTGAGGACCATGATTCCATTTCTTCCTGCACTGGCATTATGTTCACCGTTTTACTGTCTTGAGGAGTTTCTAGATATTGCACAAGAAATCAACCCCTCAGTAAATTTTTCTATACTTGAAAAAAAAAAAAAATTGGAGGTTGGCATCTCTATTCTGCAGTCTCAATCTCATATATCATGCCCCTTTAGGACACTGTGCAATTTTGTTACTCATCGGGATCACTTAAGGTTTTCTCTTCATCATGTTTCCGTACCTATCGCATCCACCAATAAATTCCCTTTTGCACCGATTCAAGAGTGCCACCACTCGACTTCTCTAAACTTTTCGACGGTGGTTTTCCAGCCCTTCTCCTTTCTGGGGGTTGTGGGGGAAGGTGGGCAGCAAAAAAAATAAATAAAATGATTGTTTCGGCTTTTTGCAAAAAAAAAAAAATGTAAAATTAGGGAAGGAATTTACTGTAGTTAAGGAAATTAAAGGTAATTACCATTAGCACTGTAGAACACTCAAATGAAAAGGAAAATGGAACGCGGACACCAGAATTTGAAAAAAATGTGCTGAATTTAATTCGTTTTTAAGATCTCCTCAGCATAATTACGCACGTATGTATACTTATGTACATACCTATAATTTATTTCTAATAATGTCTGTTTACCCTTTAGACTGCAAACTCGTCGCGGGAAGGGACCGTGTCTACCAACTCTGTTATATTGTACTCTTGCAAGCACTTAGTACGGTCCTCGGCACTGATGGATTGACTGGGGAGGGAGTGTGTCTTTTACACTGTTGTGCTTACTCTCCCGAGTGTTTAGAATAGAGCCCTGTATACAGTGAGCGCTCAATAAATACGATCGAAATAAAATCAGTATCGCTCATCTTTAAAAAAAGTTCTCACACGTTGACCGTTAAGTACACTAAGCACAAGTATCTGCCTGCAAACTCCGGGCTCTTCCACACACTGCCAATAATATCAGTTTCTCCTATAGAATGTAAGCTTCTTGCAAATACTTTTTTGGTACTCCCCCAAGTGCTTAGCATAGTGCAACACACCCACTGGGTGCTCAATAAATACCTTTACTGTCACTACTACTGCTTTATTTTTAAAAATGGGTTCACTCGGCTTTTCTATAACATGAACGCTGAATTCTTGCCAAGCCCCGTGCTAAAGAAAACTTGCGCTATAACACTCATCCCTTCCTACACCGTACAAAAGTCCACGGGTGCCTTTTTCAATAACACGGCCTGCCGAGCCCAAATGGGTTCATAATAATGTTGGTATTTGTTAAGTGCTTACTATGTGCAGAGCACTGTTCTAAACGCTGGGATAGACACGGGGGAATCAGGTTGTCCCAGCTGGGGCTCAGTGTCTTAATCCCCATTTTACAGATGAGGTAACTGAAGCACAGAGAAGTTAAGTGACTTGCCCAAACTCACACAGCTATGTGGCAGAGCTGGGATTCGAACCCTTGACCTCTGACTCCAAAGCCCGTGCTCTTTCCACTGACCCACGCTGCTTCTCATGAGGTCAGAAGGGCGGTCCCCATTCCCTGATCGTGTCCTACCCCAGGCACTTACAGAAAACACGCTCTATGGTAGAACCGAGTGTACTCTTCAAACACTTGATCGAGAAACCTCACTTTGAAATGTAACGACAGTATGAGAAAAGGCCATTCTTACTAGAAAGAAGAGGGTGGCCATAATTACCGCCTAACGATGTGCTGTGAAAATCAAGTATTATCAAGGACATTTCGTCTGCAATTTTAAAACTCCAAGCTCAACTGTAACAAGATCGATCTCCTCCCCCACCCCACCAAAGTGTGCTAGGGCTTTGATTACCGCTACCTATAGTTAGGGAAAGGGCTAGGGGTTTGATCATTCTTAGCGTGTCAGTGATTGTAAAGAGAATGGGAAAGGCTGGCGTTTAACCAGCGGAAGTTTGTTTTCTGATCGGTTTTAGAGATCAGGGCATCATTCCTCCAGCAGCACTGAAATCTTTCAGGTCATCATAGGAGTCATGGTATTTATTGAGTAAACACAGGGTGCATTAATGCACTGGATTAAACTCTTGGGAAGATACGAACAGAAAGGAGAGACCCCTTCCCTGCCCACAAGGAACTTATACTCTAATGAAGGAGCTTCGTCCCAGTGATGTCAGGAAAAAATGGGCTGTACATGACGATAACTTTCATTCAATAGTATTTATTGAGCGCTTACTATGTGCAGAGCACTGTACTAAGCGCTTGGGATGAACAAGTCGGCAACAGATAGAGACAGTCCCTGCCGTTCGACGGGCTTACCGTCTAGTCTAACTTCCAATCGCAAGGTTTCTAGGCGCTTTGGATCCCGAGTCTAAATCAATCGGACAAACTTTTATTAAATCTTGTTTGCGGAATAAAAATAGAGCAGCGGAGGAGGGGAGCCAGAGGACAGAATAACGGACCAAGAGCCAAACAGAAAATCCTCTGACGAAATGGGAACGTCAGCTTAAAATACCAATGAAGCAGGCGGTAAATGAACAATTAAGCCTTCAAGCCTCGTTTCTGATTTCCACAAATACGTCCTGTTCTCAGCTTTCAGGAGCCGCAGGATATTTTAATCACAGCGCCACTGCTGGGAACTAGGATCTAGAGGTCAGAATGGGTGTGGGAGACTAAGCAACGTGTCTTCTGGTGGGGATTCACCAGCGACGTGATTTACTGGAAGACTGCTTTAGTCGCAGATTTGGAGGTATTAAAAGAGGTGTTAGATCACCCCACTATGCATTTATCAATCCCGCTGAGCTTTCCGCATCAAGGTAGGAAAACAAATCCAGAGTGAAGCTTCCACAGCCAAAGTATTCGCAGTCTTTTGAGGAAAAAAAAATGAAATCAGCTGTGGGCAAAGAAACGGAAAGCTTTCTGGCATTTGGAAATGTAAACTAGAGTTTGAGCAAGTCCTCAGAGGTTTGATGTCTTTTTCATCCCCGATGCCAAGTTTCACATCTCCTATGGAGAAATAAGTCCGAAACAAGATTATCTGTTATCTGGCCACTAACTAAACTCAGCACATATGCGAGAGAGAGAACCAGTCAACTACTCGGAGAGAGCTTTAAAGCATTATTGTGAGAGTTTCTGCAACTGTAAGTCAGCTGAGGAGGTAGCGTGGGAGTCAGGAAAACTGGGTTCTAGAACCAAGCTCTGCCCTTGGTCTGCTGGGAGATTTTGACCAAATTACTGTGCCTCAGTTTCCTCGTCTATGAAATAGGCATACCTGCCTCTCCCTACTGCTTCGATGGTGAGCTCCATGTGCAACTGGGTCTCAACTGATTATCACATATCTATTTTAGCGCTTGACCCAATCAATTGTTTTTATTGAGAGCTTACTGTGTACAGAGCATTGTACGAGGCGCTTGGAGGAGTATAAGGCAACTCAGTTGGTAGATACATTCCCTGCCCATAAGGAGCTGAAAGTCTAGAGGAGGAAACAGACATTAATATAAATAAAGAAATCATGGATATTTACAGAAGTGCTGTCGGGCTGAAGGAAGGGTGAATACAGGGTGCAAATCGAAATATAAGGGAGATAGAGAAAGGGAATGGGAGAAGAGGAAATGAGGGCCTAGTCAGGGAAGGCCTCTTGGAGATGTGCCTTCAATAAGGCTTTGAAGGCGAGGAGAGTGATAGTCGGTCAAATATAAAGAGGGAGGGCATTCCAGGCCAGAGGCGGGATGGAGCAAGGAGTCGGCAGCGAGATGGACAAGACTGATGCGGTACATGACCCTGACTGGTAACTGAAGTAGATGGTAAAGGTAGATGGTATGGGGCTTTAAATGAAGGGAAAGAGAGGGTTAGGGGAAGTGGAATGGTGTGAAAACAACACTGAGGAACAAAAAGGAAGCCAAGTCCTCCTTTCCCACTGAGTCTAGAAGAGTGGGGGAAAATGAGGCCCCCTCTAGAGACAGTGGCAGGAGAGATGGAGTGGCTCTCCATCTGGGGAGAGCCGGATGAGGTAACTGAGACACAGAGATGAGGAGAGGTTGGATGGCGGGGGAAGACAAGGAGTGCAGTAAAGGGTAGACAGGGATAGGCTGATCAGAGGGAGGGGATTGAGGGGAGTGCTGAGGTCAGAGAAGTTAAGAGTTATAGGTGAGGTGAAAAATAATAATTCTTTAATCCAGTGGTTCCGTGATTAACAGGTATCCTGTCCTCACGGAGCTAGCAATCCTAACAGGGAGAGACAGGCGTAGGAAACAGTTACACGTGGGGGAAATTATAAATAATTGACCATACAATCTACCAGATATATAAGTGCTGAGGGAGGGTATAATAATAATAATTATGGTATGTGTCAAGGCCTTTTCTAAGTGCTGAGGTAGATACAAGTTAATTAAGTAAATGTGCTAGGCATGTTGAATGTTTCATTCCTATTCTATTGTATGTTCTGCTCCTCCAAATCCTTTAGTGCTACTCTAGGGAGACACAATCTTGGGTTCCAGGGGCAACTGTTCAGCCCAGTTTGGGATTTCTTTTGCAGTTAATTCCCTCTCATTATACATATGCAAATAGAACTACTGTCTGCTACCTCAAACTGCAACTCATCCTTCCCGGTGCTATTCTTTTAAGTTTTTATCTAAATGTAAAAGTTCTGCTCTACTTCCCGAGTCTGACAAAGTACCCTCGGGCAACGGAGCAAGTCAGCCACGGTTCGCTGGTTTGACAAACTCGGGAAGCTGGGCATGATTTTCGGAAAGGCCTTCCCGACCGAGCCTGGGTGTTCTAGCGAGGCTCATTGGGGCGAACGGTGAACTAGAAAGACGGGTATTGGGAGTTCAAATCCCATTTTCTCCATTAACTCAAAGGGCAAGAAGATCTATAATGAGTTTCCTCTGCTCCAGTGCCCACGGCCTTCCCTAATAGTCAGGTAGAGGTCCGAAACAAAACAAAAGTCTCTTGAGTCATTCAGAAGACCATTTAGGGCATGGGACAAAATGACGCTTCAGTTTCCTCAGCTGAGGTGGTGATTTGTCAGCTGAATCTCCATGGGGCAAACAAAATGGCGTATCTGCCTGAGTTAACACTATCTGACTCTTTGTCTAATGATAGTGGCATGTGCTGAAACGAACAGCTTCTAGTGTCTTTTGACACATTAGGTTGAGGTAATGGATACTGGAGTCTAGGGACTGCTGTGCAATCGGGCTAGCAAGTGGTATTTGTTAAATGTTTACTATGTGCCAAGCACTGTTCTAAGCGCTGGGGTGGATACAGTCAAATGCGGTTGGACACAGTCCTTGTCCCTCACGGGCCTCACAGTCTTAATCGTCATTTTCTATATGAGGTAACTGAGGCCCGGAGAAATTAAGTGACTTGCTCAAGGTCACACAGCAGACACGTGGCAGAGCCGGGATTAGAACCCAGGTCTTTCTGACTCCACGGCCCATGCTCTGTCCATTAGGATATGATGCTGGGGGTCCAAGAATCTGACTGATTGGCAGCTGGCGGCACTACCCCCAGTCTCCTTGAGCTCTGGAAACAGCTGCGAGGGCATTGGGGATGGAGGGGGGCAGTGGGGAGAAACACAATGGCCTGAGAGTGTGGGCCTTTAGTGAGTTCTCTGACAATCCAGCGGATGTGTTGACATCAGGGAGGTTAGGGTGGATGTGAAGGGGTGCTCGTGAGAGGTGACTTCAAAAATATTTCTCCTGTCTAAATGTTGTGATCCTCACTAGAGTTTTGGGGGGGTTTAGCATTAAGAGAGTGATGGCCAGATTCAAGCCTGGCTCTGCCATTTGTCTGCTGCGATACCTTGGGCAAGTCACTTAACTTCTCTGTGTCTGTTATCTCATCTGTAAAATGTGGATTAAGACTGTGAGCCCCATGTGGGACACGGTCTATGTCCAACAGGGCCTGGCACATAGTAAGCACTTAAAAACACCATAAAAAACGGAATCTATTCTGGAAAATTATCCTCCAAAAGTTCAACAGTGTGATGTGGACTAAGCCATTCTCTCAATGTTTTAATGAGAGGGAAATGTAAACGAATGAAAATGTCCGGTACACATAAAATGAGGAATGTCTGAAAAGGGAAAGTAGGGATGGCATAAAAGAATAGACACCTCTAATTGAAGAGAAGTGGATTTCAAGACCCATATGCTCAGGGTGGCCTGAAGTTCAACTTCTGCCAATTTCATTAACCCTAACTACAGGGTGGAAAAAAAGAAAACTTCCTGAATCATAACACAACCGCCACAGGCAGGGAAAATAGCAGCTTTCTCCTGAACGGTCAATATGGCACCCCAGCAAGCAAAATCCCTAACGCTGGACATTTTGGAGGCAAGAACACCACCCTGATCGATAATCTTTCCATCTATGTTAGTGATGTTGACTAAACCTGTTCTGAGAACAGCTCTCTGGTCTCTTTGGGTGCTCCCCCAAATTAGGAACAGTGTCTCATCAATCCAAAAGTAGCTTCGATCATCTTCCTAGTCAGGGGAGGGAAGGAAAGGCGAGGAAGAGAAGTCACTGGGTCTGAAGGCAGTATTTAGGTGGCAAGAATTGATGGGACAGAGAAGCGGAAAGATTTATACGCTAGGGGGGCGTACTACAACTGGAGTGAATCCAAAAATGGAATGAGGGGTTTGGCAGGAGAGATTCGGGATTGGCTCTACCAAAGTAAGTTGGGCCTGGATGGGCCTAATAAGTGTGGAAACCCACTTCACATCTATCTCTGACTCAAAGAGACAGGCAGAGCGCAGGGACAGGGTGACATTTGGTTTCAAGTCACAAACCCACACCTGCTAACCAACACACAGCTTGTAAATCTAATTTTAGGCTTAGCAGCCTTGACAGTTTCCCCCCTACCCCCCTTTCTTTTTTTTAAAGTTCATGTTTTATCCTCTGGTCCCAGGAAACGACTAGTCATTACTCTCACAAGTCCAGGGAAAAAAAAGGCAGGAGTGGGTACATGGTCCCTGGCTTCCAATCTGTAATTCGGAATATCACATTTAAAGCATCTAGACAAATGTCTTGATAGGGGCTAAATCGGCCTCGACCTCCCACGAATCGATAAAGGCGATCACGCTTCTTCCCCCAACAACTATTTTCACCGTTCACAAGATCCATACACCAAAAAACACACAAACCATAGAAATCCATGTGCTACAGAGCTCTCATTTTGAACCCAGGAATATGAATTAGAAGTCAATCGTCCTGTATTTGGGCAAGAGGATTAAATTTCCTTTTTTGCTGCTGCTTTCTTGACCATTTTCCCTCCCTGAGCCTGGTGGAGGCAGAAGTTCGCTGTTTCACATAAAGAATCACTAGGGCCAGCACTTTCAGAGCTGTAATGGACCTCGGGAACCCTTATATGGCTTTTCACATTTCCCAGTAGAGGCCACCGAAGCCAATGAACAGAGACTAAACAGTAGGAGCTATTACACTTCGATGGGCAATGGGAAACCAAATAATTCAGGCCAGGAAGAGGAAGGGAGCCAGACTAAGTAGAAAAAATGTCTGTCTTTCCAGGATAGAAAGAGTGAGAGACTGAAGGAATCAGAAGCCTGAAAACTCCCTTTCTTCCCCAGGATTTCAGGTAAAGTAGCAAAGGCATTCTTGCTAATGGGTAGAAACTTGACGGTTTTAAATGAAGAAGGTCACCAATTCGGGCAGGGAAATTATCCCAGCCCCAGCCCCTTAGGGCTCAGCCTTGAACAAAGATTCACGGTAGGCCACAGAGAAATCAAGTAGTAGGCAAGAAAGAAGTTTTAATTGAGTGTTAAGAGTTCAACCCTCGGCACTTGCACCGGGCCGATCTAGAGGAAGACACGGGTCTGAGAGGCCAAAGTTCCAACTCTGGCAGAGGCGTGCCGCCTGACCGTCCGTAAATCACTCAACCTCTCTGAGCCTGTTTTCTCAGTTGCAAAATGAGGATAATCATTTCTCTCTGTCTCTACCCCCGACGAGGTCTGTGCTTTCTTCTCCCACCCATCCCCTGCCCTCCCCCGCCCCAACACCCGGGCAGCCTTACCAGTTTGGATTTTCCAAACTTTCCTTGAAGACTGATTCTTCGTTCATTGATGCATACTGTGTCCAAGTCAAGCACTGGCTTCTAATAGCCATATTTCTCTCCTGCATATTGAGCCACGATTCTTCTTCCAGCTGAATATCTGGCACCTTTAAGATGCTCACCTGTCAAGCAAAGGGATGGGACAGGGTCACTTGAGTCAGTCTTCCTCAAAGACAATAACAGTTTCAGCCTTGGATAATTAAGAGGCAGGCTGATTGTTAAATAGGAATAACAGCTGATAAGGATAACAACCATCCCAAGTGCTGCTGGCCCTTGAAATCAAAACCACTTTGACCTTAATGAATGCTGGTGGGAACATGCAAATGTTCAAAGATTTATGCAAGCTGTGCAGTCTCCAGCCAGATTTGCTTAACTGCTAAACACTAAGTAAATTATCTGGCAATTTTATGTTTCAGCTCTAGTTGGTGATGGCCTACTTAAGTTGATGGATTCTAATAGAACCTACTTAGACCACTGCACGCAAGATGCTATCAGGTAAAATCTTTTCTTCGGTTCAGTCTCTGCCCCGTACCTGAAAATAGATGCCTTCTTAGGTGAAGGAGACATGGAAAAAGACAAAAATAGAGAGAAGGGAAAGAAAGCTTTAAATAATTTAAAGGTCGCGCTAGAAGATGAAGGTATATGCCTTTCTGAATACTGAATTTGGCATTCCCTGTAGTCCTCAACTCCAAAATGCTGCACCAACAAAACGAAAGGAAAGCTCACTTTCATTACCCAGTGAGTGTATTAAGCACATGGAATTTGTTACCCCAGGAAGTCCAGGCAGGTATGGATAAATCCACCGGCAAGCAGTTCAAAATGGGTCTCGAGGTGGGCAGTGAAGAAGGGAGAGAGGAAAGTTAGTGATGTGAGATGGGCCATCCTTAACCCACCAGGGTGGATATCTAGGAGGACAACCATCATACATAATCCCGTTATCCCTGTCAGGGATGGAATATTGACGGGCTGAACCATCTTCCTGACCAAGTACTGGAATTACTTAATGTTCTTGTGTTCCCTTCAGGACAGAATACGCCATTAAGAAACGACGTTGCCCCTGCTTCTCAACCCACTTATACAACACAGTAATTCAATGTTTATACCGATCATTTAGGGCGCAGAGCTGTTTTGTTTTTTTTTAATCCCACACAGTCGATTTGGATTTTAAATGGCATTCAAGAGGGGGTGCAGTACTAAGGGATGTGGATCACCTAATGCCAGCAATTTATTTTTAGCAAACTATGTCTGATAACTACATCACACACAAATCTACATCACGCATATTTAAGTCATTCAACAACAAAACCCAAAAGTCCACTCACCTTTTTCTGACAAAGTGGCAATAGGGGGCTTTGAGGGGTTTCAAAGAGAGAAAACAATTTTGCTTTCATGAAGGCGTTGTTCAAAATCCGGTAACTTACAGAAACAAAGATACTAGCAAGAAGAATCATGCCTCTTGAAATCATCCTGGGTCACCCTGGACCTCGATCAGTTTCATTTTTTAAACATCATTAGCCAAATTTCAGGCCAATCTGTACAATCTTTCCATATTTTTCCCCCACTCATTAAAAATAAATACTTTCTGGCTTCACTCGTGTACATGCATTATGTCTTCTCACGATCAATTTGGGCCAAACCAACTCCAAAGGGAGCAGGACCAGAGGAAATGGCCTCAAGACATGACTGGAGGGATTCAGGTTAGACCCAAAGAATATTCTCCTAGCTGTCAGGATTGTGAGTTGCACGAGTTCATGGCCAAGGGATTGGGTGTCGCTCCCAACTTGGAGAACTTTAAGAGTTGGCTGTTGGATGGACACCTGTGTTTCTGAAATGGTCTGAACAAATCCTGTCAGGAGGCAGGAGACTGGATCTAAAGACATCAAGGGCCCATCGAGAACTCTGAATCCCTGATCGTACCGACTAGAACGCCAGCCTAGATGGAAAGTAACGTACCTTTCGCAAAATTTCCGGAACCACATTCTTACAGATTGCTATCCTCTTTCTGTAGATGATGCCGGTTGAGCCATCTGAAAGAATGACATCCAGAGATTCATTTTTAAAAATCCTAAATCATATGTGTTTTTGCAAGGAGTTTTCCCACTTCAGTAATAAGAGCGGAACAGATCCTACCTCCTAACTTACCGACTTTGGAGCAACGTTCCAAGAAATCCATCGGCCTGGAAAAGGGCCAATCCTACGCTGAAAAAAGACAGCACAAGAATCTCTGCAGGGCCAACTCCTGTCTATTTTTAGTAAAATTCGATCTGGGCCCCAAACTGATTTCTTTCTGGACCAGCCTATTGCTTTCCAAACATAGGTCTAACTGCAAGACTGGCTAAATGTCGGCTTGAAGCCTGTTCCTAATCAATCAATCGTGTTCCCTGTCTGCTTACTGTGCACAGAGCACTGAACTAAACGTTTGGGAGAGTACAATATAATGCAGTTGGCAGATGCTTTCCCTGCCCACAATGAGCTTCCAGTCTAAAGGGGAGCTGAACAGAGGTTTCCCGGTGGCAATTTCCTCATGGTGATAATAATGATGATGTGGACCGCCTGAGATGGTGGATGAACCTCGGTTCTGATGCTTCAGGACTGAGAATCCACACGGAGAAATCGATTAAAGTGACTGGGTACCCCGGGACTCCTCGCATTCTCTTCCCTGCCGTGTTCCTCCTGCTGGGCCATGCCCCTCACCCCCAACCCAAACTTCAGAAAATCTAACTCACACCACCCCAGTTTGAAAAGGAACCATAGCTGAGGTGGATACAGCTATTTCATGGCCCGAACGCCACCCGACGACTCCGCAAAAGGCGGTCTTGGGGATAAAAACCTCTGCCTTGGGCTTCCAGCTTCCATATCTCCAACCACCAGCCTTAACTTGACGGAGTCTAACAGAACCAGAGCAAGAAAGACAAAATCCAGTTTAAAAAAACCCAAACTCCATTCGATTCTCCATCCTGCCTCTGGAAACAAATGTTTTCCTTGGGGAAGAAGCTCTGAACATTTACAGCTATAATTAGTTCCATGGGCATTTTATGACCCCGAGGTTGCTATCTGACTACCACCCAAAGCACTCGAAATATACCTGAAGCAAAAAATCAGGACCGATGAACACTAATCTTGTGAGTATTTAGCAAACATAGCAGCAGGCTGAGAGGTGTTGAGATAAGCTCACACAAATAAAAACAAACAAATAGTTAAGCCAAACACAATACAGGCGGACAGAGGCAAGGAGCATCCCAGGAATAGAAATTTTGTGTGGCTCAGGAACGAAGCCAACAAGAGCGGAGCCCTGCTAATACTCAACTGCCTGAAGCCCGGCAGCAATTATTCCTGCAACTTAGACATCAGGCAAACCTGATGGTTGGCTGCAGAAAGTATCTTAACAGAGCTAATGGCAGGCTAGCCGACAGGGCTGCTAGGCATTAGTATTTTTCATCAAGCCAAATCCTGGAGAACTGAAAAATTTCAGGCCATCCTTGGGAATGTGCCGCTATGCTCCGCACACAGTACGCGCTCGATAAACAAGCCTGGCCTACTGGGAAGAGCAGAGCCTGGGAGCCAGAGGGACCTGGTGGATTCTAATCCCCCCTCCGCTGCTTCTCTGCTGTGTGACCTTGGCCAAGCCACTTAACTTTTCTGGGTCTCAGTTCCTTCATCTGTAAAATGGGGATTAAGCCTGTGAACCCCAAGAGGGATATGAACCGTGTCCAACCCGATTACTTTTTATCTACCCAGGGTGAAGTACAATGCCTGGCACGTAGTAAACGCTTAACGGATACTATTAAGAAATGAATAAATCCCACTGATTGATGTCTTCTGTTCGACCAGTGTGAGAAGCAGATGGTGCCCTAGGGTCTGGCTGACGGGCATTTCAGAATGAACCACCCTGGAGTTTAGGGATTCATTCATTCAATCGTATTTACTGAGCGCTTACCGTGTGCGGGGATGGCCACCCAGGCAAGGAGATGGCTGGGGATTCGACACACCTGAAATTCTGCCTATCGGTTAGGTGGATGTAGGGAAAGCACAATTCCGGGGACAACCAGCTTGGAGATCAAGCTTTGCGGTACCGGCTCCAAAAACCTGGTAAGCTCCTTGACGGCAAAGACCCTGTCTAGCAACTCCAATGTGCTTTCCCAAGTAGTTAGTATAGTGCTCTGCACACAAAAAGTGCTCAATAAATACCATTGACTGATTCTGTCTACATAGCTCAAGCACCACAGAACAGCAGGTAGGTATTTGGCATAAAGCTTGCCCTCCCACCCCTGCAAAAAAAAATATATTATATATATCTGCCTACAAGGAGCTTACAGTTTAGAGGAATAACTTCAACATTTACTCCCTCAAATCTAGAAACCCTTCCTTTCAGGAAGACATATTCACCAGGCCAAATATACAACTGTACGGTTTCTGAGGGAGTAAATTTTGAAGTTATCCCTCTAAACTGTAAGCTCCTTTTTTTAGGCAGGAAGCACATCTACTAACTCTGTTATTCTGTACTCAATCAATCATATTAAATGAACACATACTGTGTACACAGCACTGTACTAAGTGCTTAGGAGAGTACCGTACAACAGAGTTGTTAGACACGGGAAGCAGCATGGCTCACTGGAAAGAGCACGGGCTTTGGAGTCAGAGGTCATGGGTTCGAACCCCAGCTCTATCACTTGTCAGCTGTGTGACTTTGGGCAAGTCACTTAACTTCTCGGTGCCTCAGTGACCTCATCTGTAAAATGGGGATTAAGACTGTGAGCCCCACGTGGGACAACCTGATTCCCCTATGTCTACCCCGGCGCTTAGAACAGTGCTCGGCACATAGTAAGCGCTTAACAAATACCAACATTATTATTATTATTAGACACATTCCCTGTCCACAATGCACTTACAGTCTAGAGGGGGAGACAGACATAAGTAAAATAAATTACAGATATGCACTTAAGTTTTGTGGGGTTGAGGGAGGGGTGGATAAAGGCAGAAAATCCAAATAAATGCAAAGATGGCTCAGAAGGGAGTGGAAGAAGAGGAAATGAGGGTTTAGTCAAGAAAGGCCTCTTTGGAGGAGATGCACTTTTAATACGGCTTTGAAAGTCGGGAGAGTGGTGATCTGTCAGATATGAAAAAGGAGGGCATTTCAAGCCAAAGGCAGGACATGGGCAAGGGGTAGGCAGCAAGATACATGAAACTGAGGTGGAGGGAGTAGGTTGGTATTAGTGGAACAAAATGGGCAAGCTAGGTTGTAGTAGGAAATCAGGGAGGTAAGGCAGAAGACGGCAAACTGATTGAGTGCTTTAAAACCTATGGTAAGAAGTTTCTGTTTGATGTAGAGTTGGACAGCCAATCACTGGAGTTTCTTGAGGATTGGGGAAACATGGACCGAGGGTTTTGCAGGAAAATGATGTGGGCAGCAGATTGAACTGGAGTGGGGAAAGGCAGGAGGCAAGGAGGTCAGCAAAGAGGCTGATTCAGTAGTCAAAGCAGGAAAGGTCAGGTGCTTGGATTAACGTGGGAGCAGTCTGGATGGAAAGGAAAGGGTGGATTTCAATGAGGTTGTCAAGGTTGAACCAACAGAATTCGGTGACAGATTGAATATAAGGGTTGAATAAGAGAGAGGAGCCCAGAAAAATGCCAAGGTTACAGCTCTGTGAGACAGGGAGGATGGTGGTGGTGTCTCCAGTGATGGGATAGTCAGGAGGTGGGCAGGGTTTGGGTGGGAATATGAGGAATTCTGTTCTGGTGTCTCCAGTGATGGGACATTCAGGGGGTGGGCAGGGTTTGGGTGGGAATATGAGGAATTCTGTTCTGGATATCTACTGTTTTATTCTCCCTAGCTCTTCATACAGTGCTTTGCACCTAGTAAGTGCTCAATAAATATCACTGATTGAATAATTGATAGACACCCTCCTTAGTGTCCACGTGACTGTATTTGGTCAGTTTTTGGTTTTTTTGACAGTGTGGTAACTATTGTTGTGGTTGTCTCCCCAGGAAGAGTATTCACTCTCTGTGGGCAGGGAATCTGCCACATTATTATTCTGTAATAATAATGTTGGTATTTGTTAAGCGCTTACTATGTGCCGAGCACTGTTCTAAGCGCTGGGGTAGACATAGGGGAATCAGGTTGTCCCACGTGGGGCTCACAGTCTTAATCCCCATTTTACAGATGAGGGAACTGAGGCGCAGAGAAGTGAAGTGACTTGCCCACAGTCACACAGCCGACAAGTGGCAGAGCTGGGATTCGAACTCATGAGCCCTGACTCCAAAGCCCGTGCTCTTTCCACTGAGCCACGCTGCTTCTCCGAACTTCCTAAGGGACAAGTCCAGAGCACTGCTACGTAGAGCTCAATAAATGCTGTTACTACTGCATACAAAACCTATTTGAAACGTGTAATTCTGTAAGCACGGGTGGTGCCTCCACAAAATAGATACCGGGATTTTTAAATCCAGAATAAAGTTAATCCAGAACAGAAAAACTTAAACCAAAATCGATCGGTTGTATTTACTGAGCACTCACCAAAGGCAGTGTTTGGGAAAATTCAACACAACAGGGTTGATGATCCTCTGCCCTCAAGGAGTTTTCAATATAAACTGGGTGACTTTTACTTTAACTCCAAAAGATGAAGGACATGTCACTGAGCTAAGGAAGTTGGGTTTTTTCCTTCATTCCTGCACTGGGAATACATTTTGCTGTAAGAGCGGTAAAGACTTCAACCGATTAGATTGTAGTCTCCCATATGCTTAGGACAATGCTCTGCACACAGGAACGCTCAATAAATACCACTGATTGACTGGCTGATTAAACAACCTGTCCTCTCCACTGGGTGCAAGAAAACTCCATTAAAATGTGGTAGTCCAAAATAAGGGGACTAATGTGAATTATCCACCACTGAGTGCTCTCTGTCTTGTGTCCTGAAAAATAAAACACTCTATTGTAGCTCTTTAAATGTAGCAAGTTGTAAACTCCTGGAGGACAGGAATCGTGTCTACTGAGTCTATATGTACTCTCCCAAGCCCTCAGTAAAGTGCTCTGCAGAGTTTAATAAGCACTCCATCCATATTTCTGATTGAATGTAACATCAGAAGAAAAGTATTCCATTTTCCCCCTGCTCCTACCAGTATAGAGTTAAAATAGAGCCTTTAGAATTTTTATTTTCAATTAAACATTTCATCTGCCAACTTTAAAACACTTCAGACCATTAAGCCACAAGTCTATCCCAAAAAGAAAAGAAATCAATCCTTGAATTTAGAAGTAGTATCGGGCTCACCTGTTTTTTCTTCCACGGTTTTGACAGCGATAACATTCTTATCCATAGGGTTGGGATACTAAATAAGAGCAGAGGGTGAGAATTACTGTCTGTCGCATACCGAAGTGAAATGTTAGTAACCATTCCTGCTTGCAGAATCAATAAGCATTTTCAAAGCAGTCTCACAGCAATGGCCAGTTTTAAATCAAGGGTCTCAAATGGACTGTTTAGCTGAAAATGAGGAGATGCATGGCCCGGGCCCTCACAGACTTAAATCTATTCCCTTTTTAGCAACGACTCCTTTTAGTCTCCACGACATTTAGAGTTATCGAAGCTCCGAAAGTTTTTGTGCAAAGAGTCTACCTCCAGAAAAGTGGATACGTGAAAATTCCCCTTTGGAGACCCATTCTGCATTCTGTTTCGGGTGCGGTACGTATTCTCCAACCTGACATCTTTGTATTTACGTGGCTTTGGAACCCCAGCCACAAGCAAATTAGAGCTAAATTTTCCAGTCTCACTTGAGAGGAGGACGGCAGGTATATTTTTTGGCCCAAGGAAATTCCTCAACTCAAGGCCGGAAGGATTCCTTCAAGTAAATGGCGAAGGAATCGAAGAAGTGGAAAGCTACTGGAAGAGTCACTTCACTGCTCTGGGCCTCGGTTTCCTCAACTGTGGAGAGGGGATTCAATTACTGTTCTCTCCACTTGAACTCTGGGTCCCATGTGGGATGGACATTGTGTCCAACCTAGGCAGGGATTGTCTCTATCTGTTGCCGAATTGTATATTCCAAGTGCTTAGTACAGTGCTCTGCACATAGTAAGCGCTCAATAAATACTATTCAATGAATGAATGAATGATTTTCTTATATCATTCCCCACTGCTTAGAACCGTGCTTGGTCCAAAGCAATCATTTAACAAATAGCACAATTATTATTACTATTACTAAAGGAGTGGTGACTTGTCAACTTTAATCTGTAAATCTCCCTGTGGGCACGGATTGCGTCCACTCCTCTATTCTTTCGTACTCACGCTTAGTTCAGAGCTCTGCCCACATTAAGTAATAAATACCACTGATAGGTTGATAATCCAAGGAGAAGGCACTTGCTCCAACTGCAGGACAGCGTGGCTTAGTGGAAAGAGCCCGGGTTTGGGAGTCAGAGGTTGTGGGTTCTAATTCCAGCTGTGCCACTTGTCTGCTGGGTGACCTCGGGCAAGTCACTTAACTTCTCTGGGCCTCAGTTACCCCAGCTGTAAAATGGGGATGAAGACTGTGAGCCCCACGTGGGACAACCTGATTACCTTGAATCTCACTCAGCACTTAGAACAGTGCTTGGCACATAATATACACTTAAATACCATTATTATCATTATTATTATGTGAATACCTAATATTCAAAGTCAGGTAACAAAGAATGAGCAATTTAACATGCTCAACACAAAGGTGAGTGTCTGATCCTTTGAGACACACGCTAAAGGCCTTAAAAAAGCCTTAATGATCAAACTGGTGAAATAGGGCAAATCTTTAAATAAAGAAGACATTTTAAGCCCCACAGTTTCCTTGAAGTACAATTTTTCAAAAAGTTAAACAAGAGTAATTTCTTTTCCCTAAGAATCTCTGGACTGTAAACTCGTTACGGGCAGATAATGTGTCTACTAATTCTATGTACTTTCCCGAGGTCTTAGTACAGTGTTCTGCACACGGTACAGTGTTTTGCACATAGTAGGTGCCCAATAAATACAACTGAATGAATGAATGGTAAGCGCTCAATAAATCCCACTGATTGATTGAACTCTGGAGTCTTTCTCCAAAGTGGGGCCAAACGCTCACAGTACTTAGGAAACACTAAACGTGCTAGAGAAGAATGTAAGTAAAAATCGGTCTTGGAAAACAAATCCACTCAATCGATGGTATTTACTGAGCGCTTACTGGGTGCAGAGCACTGAACTGAACGCTTGGGAGAGCACAGCGCGGTTAGTAGACACGTTTCCCACCACCAACGAGCTTACAGTCTAACAGAGCAGTACAGTAATTCAGTGATCACCTACAAGACTGTTCAAATTCTGACATAAAGCCTGTGCTAGCATCAAGCTCCTAAACAGGATACTATTTTAATTGCGTGGGTGTATTTTAGTGGGTGCTTAATGAAGCTTCAGGTGAGTTTTTACAACAGAGGATATATAAAATGAAATACTTAAACCTCATGCAAATTACTTTGAAATAAAATTAGCTTTAATATTAATACGTAGCAACCAAAGCTAACCCAAGTCAAAGCTCCAGCACAATCACTTCAAAGATAAAAGTAATTTAGTTACACACATCTTTTCACTGAAGAGCCAAAGATATTAAGCAAAAATGGACCTAATTTTCCACCCAGTAGAGTTAAAAATAAAAATTAGGCTTAGGGGCTTATTTTCAACAAATGTATCTACTGATGGCTAAAAACCATGAAATGAAAAGCACATCATCTTCATTACAAAAAGTTAAAAGTGAGTCTTTCGCTAGTAATACTTGAAATGATCTGATGCCATCTTGTGGAATCTTGTGTTCCTGGAGCTGGCTAGATGCGAGAGTACTTTTAGATTTTCAAGGGAAAACGGGGTGTCAACAGGCAATGCCTACATGTGCGGTTCTGTTCGGTAAGAGTTAAATACCTCAGGTACAACCACCAATACAAACTTTGGGATTAAACGGATTTTTAATGCTGTTGGGACAAATGTAAAGAGTTTTTACAAATGGATGGGAAAGATCCAGAAAATTGAATCTTTCAGTCTGACATACTTTATTTTCAATAGTCTGGTTACAGTAAAGCACTCCCTCTCTCTCTTCTCTCCCCCTCGCCAAGCATTTCAGTTCCGGATTGGGAGACATGGTGAACTGCTGTAGATATATAACAGCCTTCTTTTATTATGTGGTGCTTTTTTTTTAAAAAAAAAAACAAGCCATGTATTTTCAAGTAGTCGGCACTTATTAGAACCTGACAGTTACTAAGCGTCAGCATTTCCGAAGCCACTGAAATCCATCCACTGCCTTCCATAAATAGCAAAACCCCGTTTATATTCCTAGAACTAATCATTGTTTATCCACTGTCAAATGGATCATTGAAAGATCATAAAGTAGCCGATCCATTATCTGTCTTATTAGTCCGGCACAGCATGTGAAGGAAGTAAAATGAGTGAAGGGTACCAAAATATCTTTTAGCAACATTAGGGGAAGGTAGTCAACCCAGGAAGATTAGGCTACTAAAAACAGATTTTGTGTTTAGCTGCCAAAAGAAATCGATGCAGGATTATTTCTAGGAAATATTCAATGAAGGGGATTTCAATTTAAAAGAGAAGCTGATTTAATGTTAAAATCAAATGGGTCTGCAAAACGGCAAGATCAAAGACCTAAAAATTGCATTAAAATTAGTACATGCAGCAGCTTTTCTCTGGAAGACGAGAAGCTTCCTCAATGACAAACCAGCTAGCCACCTCTCTCCTTGCTTTTCAAATAAATAAAAGGTGCGATGAGATCATATAGTCATTCATTATAAAGGGAGTTAAAAAGGACTCTAAATTTAACGAGGAGTCTATTTGTCCAACAGTTTGGAAATATGGATGCAGACATATCGATGGGTGTATTTTGTGTTTGAAGATATATATAATAATAATTAACGATTTATCATACTTGTTAAGCACTTACTACGTGCCACGCACTGTTCTAAGCGCTGGGGTAGATACAAGTTAATCAGGTTGGACACGGTCCTTGTTCCATATGGTGCTCACAGTCAATCCCCATTTTACGGATGAGGTAACTGAGGCCCAGAGAAGTGAAGTAACCTGCCCAAGGTCACACACCAGACTTGTGGTAGATCCGGGATCAAAACCCTGGTCCTTCTGACTTTCAGGCCCGTGCTCTGTTCGCTAAGCCATGCTGTTTCTATGCAAATATATGCATATATATATATATAATAGAGAGCGAGAGAAGATCTCTCTCACCAAGATCTGCCCTTTCCTCTCCATCCAAACCACCACCTTGTTAGTACAATCACTCATCATATCTCGACTGGATTACTGCATCGGTCTCCCTTCTGACCTCCCAACCTCCTGTCTCTCCCCACTTCAGTCTATACTTCACTCTGCTGCCCGGATGATCTTCCTACAGAAACGCTCCGGGCATGTCACCCCCTTCCTCAAAAATCTCCAGTGGTTGCCTATCAACCTTCCTATCAAGTGAAATCTCCTCACTCTTGGCTTCAAAGCTGTCCATCCCCTTGCCCCCTCCTACCTCACCTCCCTTCTCTCCTTCTTCAGCCCAGCCCGCACACTCGGCTCCTCTGGTGCCACTAACCTCTTCACTGTGCCTCCTTCTCGCCTGTCCCACGTCCTACCTCTGACCTGGAATGTCCTCCCTCCTCACCTCCACCAAACTAACTCTCTTCCCCCCTTCGAAGCCCTACTGAGAGCTCACCTCCTCCAGGAGGCCTTCCCAGACTGAGCCCCCTTTTCCTCTGCTCCTCATCCCCCAACTCCCTCCCACTTCTCTGCCCCCCTCCCCGCCCCACAGCAGTTGTGTCTATATGAATATATATATTACTCTATTTTATTAATGATGTGTATATATCCAGCTCTGCCACTTGTCAGCTGTGTGACTGTGGGTAAGTCACTTGACTTCTCTGTGCCTCAGTTATCTCATGTGTAAAATGGGGATGAAGACTGTGAGCCTCACATGGGACAACCTGATTACCCTGTATCTCCCCCAGCGCTTAGAACGGTGCTCTGCACATAGTAAGCGCTTAACAAATACCAACATTATTATTACTGATATTATTTATCTTTTTTGATGCTACCGATGCCTGTCTACTTGTTTTGTTGTCTGCCTACCCCTTCTAGACTGTGGGCCCGTTGTTGGGTAGGGATTGTCTCTATCCATTGCCGAATTGTACTTTCCAAGGGTTTAGTACAGTGCTCTGCACACAGGAAGGGCTCAATAAATTTGATTGAATGAATGAATCTCTATTATATATGTAAATGCACCTATAAAAATCTGGGTAGGCCCGAGTTTGGCCGTGTGGCAGATGTGCACACCAGTGGCCTAGAGAAGGCCCCAGGGCTGGCGGCTACATCAAGGGAAAAGGGGAGGGAAGCAAATCCTTGCCTAGCCGACAAACCACAGGCCTGGGAGTCAGAAGGACCTGGGTTCTAATCCCGACTCCGCCATTTGTCTGCTGTGTGACCTGATGCAAGTCACTTCACTATTCCTCAATTCCCTCATCCGCAAAACGAGAGGAGTAAGACGGTGAGCGCCGCGTGAGACGTGAACTGTGTCCACCCTGATTAGCTTGTATCTACCCCAGCGTGTAGCACAGTGCCTGGTACATAGTAAGCACGGAAGAAATACCATTTCAATCTCCAGCAGAGAAGAGTGAGGGCAGAGGGCGGCCAGGGCCGGTCTGAACAGAAGAAGATGCTTCCAACCTAAGCGGAGGCCAGGGAGATCTGCTATCTTAGAATCGGCGCTCCAAGCAATTTAGGAGTAAAAAAATTTATACGGTTAAGGCTTCGATCTTTATCTCGTGCCCTCCTGAGGCATTAAATCTTCTATTAATTTTTTTACAACCTTGGAGGTGAAAATTGATGAAATGATTTCAGCTCGGTGGACCTAAGGTACACACCCGAAGAAAGAAACTGCCTGGAACAGCGTTTCAGACCATTTCTCACCACTGAGGTTCTGAACCTAAGCAGCGTGACTTGGAGAAGCAGTGTGGCTTAATGGAAAGAGTCCGGGCTTGGGAGTCAGAGGTTGTGGGTTCTAATCCCGGCTCTGCCACTTGTCAGCTGTGTGACTTTGGGCAAGTCACTTAACTTCCCTGTGTTTCGGTAACCTCATCTGTGTTACCTCATCTGCAAAATGGGGATTAACCGTGAGCCTCACGTGGGACAACCTGATTCCCCTGTATCTACCCCAGCGCTTAGAACAGTGCTCGGCACGTAGTAAGTGCTTAACCAATACCAACATTATTATTATTAAAATGAGGATTAAGACTGTGAGCCCCACGTGGGACAACCTGATAACCTTGTATCTACCCCACTGCTTAGAACAATGCTTGGCGCATAGTAAGCCCTTAACAAATACCATCGTTATTATTATTATTATGATTCAAATCATTAATACTCGGGCCTGCCGCTTGCCCAAAAGCTAACGAGCACAGTTTAGTCATTCAGTCAGTCGATCCTATTTATTGAGCACTGACTGCGTGCAGAGCACTGTACTAAGCGCTTGGGAGAGTACAATAGAATAATATAACCGACATATTCCCTGCCTGTAATGAACTTACAGTCCAGAGGTGACTGTTCGTCAATCGTATTTATTGAGCGCTTACTGCGTGCAGAGCACTGTACTAAGCGCTTGGGAGAGTACCATAGAATAATGTAACCGACATATTCCCTGCCCGCAAGGAACTTACAGTGCTGAGGTGACTGTTCCCTGCTCCTGCCACAGACGGTTGGGGTTGAGAACAGCCAAAGGAAAAATGCAGAGACCACTTCAATCGACCAAGCAATCAATGGTATTTATTGAGTGCTTCTTGTGTACACGCCGCTATGCAGCGCTTGAGAGAGTACGATACGCCGGAGTTGGTAGACACGATCCCTGCTCTCAAAGAGCTTAGAGTCTAGAAGGGGAGATGGGCATAAAACCAAAATAATAATAATGTTGGTATTTGTTAAGCGCTTACTATGCGCAAAGCACTGTTCTAAGCGCTGAGGGGATACAAGGTGATCAGGTTGTCCCTCGTGGGGCTCACAGTCTTCATCCCCATTTTACAGATGAGGTAACTGCGGCCCAGAGAAGGGAAGTGACTTGCCCAAAGTCACACAGCTGACAAGGGGCGGAGCCGGAATTAGAACCCATGACCTCTGACTCCCAAGCCCGGGCTCTTTCCACTGAGCCCCGCTGCTTCTCTGGAATCATATCAAATAGGAAGGTATGCCTAGGTGCTGTGGAGCTGAGGGGAGGGTGACCATCTAGTGCTCGAAGGGTGCAGATCCGGGGCAAAAGGGATGCGAAACGGAGAGGGGAAATGAGGGCTCGGTCAGGGAAGGCCTCTTGGAGGAGGTGAGATCGGAAAGTCCATCCGCTAGACTCCCGGCTTCCAAATCTGGTTGGATCTAGGCAGGGCAGGAGTTAGAAAGTGCATCTAATGGTAAGTCTAATTCTGTTGTATTGTACTCTCCCAAGTGCTCAGTACAGTGTTCTGCGCATAGTAAGCACACGATAAATATCATTGATTGATTAGTGGAACAACGCCCCGGGAGCTCCGGCACGGAATGTAGGGCCAGAATGGTGGGACAGAAGGCAAGGTTGGTGGGAACAAGAGAGGCGCTGTGACCTAGAGGAAAGAGCCCAGGCCTGGGAATCGGAAGACCTGGGTTCTAATCCCGGCTCTGCCACCAGTCTGCTGGGTGACCTTGGGCAAGTCACCCATCTTCGCTGTGCCTCAGGTACCTCATCTGTAAAGTGAGGATTAAGGCTGTGAGCCCTATGTGGGATGAGACTGCATCCTACTTGACTAACTTGCATCGACCCCGGCCCTTAGTAGTTCCTGGCACACGGTAAGTGCTGAACGAATGCCATAAAAAAAAAGTGATAGCAATTCCCCGGTGTGAACTGACGCTTTACCTGGTGCTGCTTTTGAATTGTTGGATTTAGCTTATTTGTCCCCTGTCTGTTTGTCCTTCCCACCTTGACCGTGAGCCTTCCGTGACCCAGGATTTACGATACGTGAATAGGACCGATAATATGGATTAAGCGCTTATCTTGTGCAGGACACCGTATTAAGCACTGGGAAAGAATACCTAGGTGGGAACTAGACATGGCCCCTGTCCCTGGGGGCGGGGGGGCTCACAAGCTAAAAATAAGAAAAGGGAGAGGGGCCTAATGTCCACGTATTCTCCCCAATACTGAATACAGTGCTCCCAGTGCTCAGCGTAGTGCTCTGCACAAGTAACGTATCTACCAACTCTGTTTTACCGTACTCTCCCAAGCGGTTAGTACAGTGTCCTGCACACGGTAAGCGCTCAATAACTACCACTGACGACGATACTACTACTATTCACACACCGTAAGCCCTAACTACACGGTATCGATTGAACACTCATTGATTAAATTGTACCCGACCAATGGGGCAGAAAACACAAACCATACTGCCAATATGGGGGTCAACGTCTTTTTATTTTCCAAGTCTCGGATTTGGGGAATCCCTGGACTCTCGGGGGTTCTCAGAGCCGAGATTACAGCTGCAGGCCCTGTTCTTCAAAGTAAGGTTCAAAAGCTCTTTGTAGCATAGAGGTGTCGTATTTGCAAGATGAAAAGGAATATCGGAAAAAGGAAAACATTCCTAGGCATCCAATCAACTTTCTACTCTAAATGGAAATGCCATTCATAAATCCCATTTATGTGCTTAGCTGCAATCATTCAAACACTTTACTGGAGAACATCAGGTTCACAATTACGAGAATAAATAATGTTCTGAGCCATTATGTTGGAGAAAAGGAATTATTTTAACCTTTCTTCTACTCTAAGAAGGCTCCCCAAATTAAATACATGTTACTTACCCTCGGACTAATCTAAGCCAGATAGTGTATTACCCCATATAAAATAATACTCCATTTACAATGTTTCTTTAGTTCCAACTCGAACCGATCAACACTAGTAACTTCTTAGAAAACAAGTTATACGTGGCCCTGTCTGATTTGAGAAAACAAGCCAAAGGACTTTGACCCTCGGCTGACATGCCTGAAGTAACCAAAGATTGGAGACACAGATAATTGAATGCATATCCATTTCTTATTTATCCTCCGGGATGCAAACTCCTGAAAGAGAAGCTTATTAAATACGGCCGTTTGAGCGAGCCCGAGAGCCTTCTTCCGTACATATATTCATTTACCCAACTTTGTAGATCGCTTTGCAGGTGATTTTTGTTAGGGAAGGAAACAGCTGTAGATGACAGAAAGAAAAAGAGAGAAGGGACAGTCAGCAAAAAGAAGAGATCGCAGCACACTCGTCAAATACCCGGACACCAGGGTCGATGAAAAGAGCAGTTTAGCATTCAGTGAATAAGTTATTTCTGGATTTCGTAGCACGCTTCCATTCCTCCCTTACAATGAGATTTAGTTCAGAGACACAGCACTTTGGGGACAGATAACTTTTTTTTTTAAAGATACCACTAAGGTTTCGATGTAGGCGGCCGATTCTGTCAGTGACACGATTCAGGCAGGAGAGGGGAGAACTACCCTCCACCCAGGTTTTAAAAATAGTAGTATATTATGACTCGGAAAGAGAGACGGAATTCTAGGAGCTAGTGCACGGTCCATTTTAATTTTCAATCGATCTCTCTCCATCTTAACGGAGCCAAAGGCTTAAAAAAAAATTAAATTAAACCAATTAATTTCCTAGGGACGTAAGTAGACTGTAAGCTCCTTGTGGGCAAGGAATGAGTCTGTTTACTGTTATAGCGTATCCTTCCAAGCATAAGTACATGGCTCTGCACACAATAAGCGCTCAATAAATATGACAGTGAATGAATGTCTTGGGTGCCAAAACTTTCCTTTAAAAAAAAAAAAAATGAAGCTCTGCGAAAAGCGTGAACAAAATTGCTTCTCCAAGAGGATTGATTCTCTGTCTGAAATCGCGGCATTTCTATTGCACGTGCCCCTGGATCCTTATTATTTCAATCAAGAAACACAAAAGGCGTACGATCCCGAGCCCTGCCGTACGATTACCGCTTCGGCTAATCTGCAATTTGCAAAACCGCTAAACCAAGAACTTAGAGGCACAGCGGAGAGGCGAGGCCAGAGGAAACTCCCGCTGGATCGCAGAAGTAAACCAGGAAAAGGAGGAAGTTATAAGAGGCTCCCTCCTTGGACTGAATGAAAAGGAAAACAAAATAGAACAGGCTGGCGGGAGGAAGGCATTCGAGGAAAAGGTTTCAATTACCCAAGACTCTTCTAATGACACACTAATACGATCTCGTATGTCTAAACGATCGCTGGGAGCCGCTGGATAGTCTGATACGTTACTGCCTAGACGACGGAGCGCACCACCAAGCCAACCATTACGAGTTCCTCGGAAACCTCGGGGTGGGTACGAAGTCCAAAGGCGACCAACTTATTTTGTCCGGCCACCAGGCCGCAGGCTGGGAAGGGCCGTGGATCTATCTGCCCTGCTTAATTTGGGGCGGGGGCTGCCATAGTTTGGGCCCAGAATGGTCCACGGTGGGTGACGAACGGGTGGATTGGAGCTGGGTTTTGTGTTCTGAGACTCCATCTACCTACGGAAATGTGGCCATGGCGGGCGAGGCCCAAGAGCCCAAGACCAGTTTATTCCATCTGAAGCACTTTAGGTCAGGAACAGCTCGCCCAAGACTACTCCAACTTTATTTATATGACGGCCTAAACCATTTCTCCCAGACCACTTGACACATAAACCCCACTGGGGGCAGTTTGAGTTGCTTTTTTCCCCCCGATTCCCACCCTTAAACCCAAACGCCACTTGCCGTCGGGCTGGAGGCAACGTAGGACCAACCCACAACAAATAAAATTCTAAGAGGATGCGGCAGAAGGAGGGGAACGAGGTCTGAGTTACGAAGCAGCGTGGCTCAGTGGAAAGAGCACGGGCTTGGCAGCCAGAGGTTAAGGGTTCGAATCCCAGCTCTGCCACCTGTCAGCTGTGTGACTGTGGGCAAGTCACTTTACTTCCCTGTGCCTCGGTTCCCTCATCTGTAAAATGGGGATGAAGACTGTGAGCCTCATGTGGGACAACCTGATTACCCCGTACCTACTCCAGCGCTCAGAGCAGTGCTCGGCACATAGTAAGCGCTTAACAAATACCAACGTTATTACAGCGTGAGTATAAAAGCAAAAGGCAGATCCCTTTTCCTTTAACGGTATTTGTTAGGCACGTGCTGTGTCCCAGGCCCTGTACAAAGCGCTTGGGTAGAGACAAGTTATCAGGTTGGACACAGTCCATCTACCTCCTGGAGCTCACAGTCTTAATCTCCATTTTACAGATGAGATAACTGAGGCACCGAAAAGAAATGATTTGCCCAAGGTGACATGTCAGACAAGTGGCGGGGGTGGGACTGGAACCCAAGCCCTTCTGACGCCCGAGGCTGTGCTCTATCCAACAGGCCACACTGTTTCTTGCGGGGACTCGGCGTCCAAGGAGAAGGTAGAATTATAGTCTACATTATAGATACAAGGTCTGGGGTTGTGTGGCTCCAGAATATACTTCAAATAATCATTTCACAAAGAGGCAGATTCCTAGCACCCATTTTTCAATGGTTCAACCGCTTTCCGTTTACCTGGAGGATGCGGGAATATAAGATTTCATGGACGAAATGACTCCAGGCCTAAAAAGGTCCACTCCCAAAATAACCGGAAATGATTCCGTTTTAGAAACCTCCTAAAACGCTCTTCACCGCCTCTGCTCTGAGACGAAGGCAGGCCAAGGGGTGGCAATTAGTCACTTGTGCGTCCTTACGGGCAAAGTGGGAGTTTCATAAGCGGGGGGTGGAGGTGGGGGTGGATATCCTACTAACTCTATGAGATCACCTTAAACCCACTGGAAATTCTGACTGAATGAAGGGCGTCGATCCTATTTCCAAGTGACTCAGTTTACACCCTGAAATCCCTCCCCAAGGAGCCTCCACCCTGGTCTGGCCCCGGAAGGGTCGAGGCGACTTGACGAGAGGGAGAAGGGATGAAAAATGGGGGAAGAGATGGGGGGTGGGGGTGGAGGAGAGAGATGCGGAGCGGAGGAGGTTAATGGGGGCGGGGGCCAGGGGTGGAAGAGAAACAGTGGGGCCTAGTGGAAAGAGCACAGGCCCGGGAGTCGGAAGGACCTGAGTTCTAATCCCAGCTCTGCCACTTGTCGGCCGGGTCATCTTGGGCAAGTCACTCAACTTCTCGGTGCCTCGATTCCCTCACGGATACAACAGGGATTAAAACTGTGAGCCCCCCGTGGGACACCAACCCCGCCTTTCTTGCATCTACCCCCGGCACTCAGTACACTGTCTGGGACATACTAAGCACGTGACGAACACATTTTTAAAAAACAGAGGGGGTGGGGAAGGATGGAGAAGAGACGGAGAGGAGGTGGAGGAGGGATGGGGGAGAAGGGAGAGAGGGAGTGGAAGAGGGGTGGGAGAAGAGGGACAGAGGGGGGTAGGGGAGGGATGGGGGCAGAGGAGGGGGCTTGAGAGGGGGAACTGGAGGGACAGGGTGGGGGAATCGGAGGGGGAGGGTGGGGGAACCGGAGGGACAGGGAGGGGGAAAGTGAAGGGACGGAGAGGGGAAAGTGGAGGGCCAGAGAGGGGCATTGTTGGGTAGGGATCGTCTCTGTTGCTGAATTGTACTTTCCCAGTGTTCAGTACAGTGCTCTGAGCACACTAAGCGCCAGTAAGTGCCTAATAAAGACAACTGGAGGGCTCATTGGAGGGGCAGAAGGGGGAATTGGAGGGACAGAAGAGGGGCAGAAGAGGGACAGAGAAGGGGGAATTGGAGGGGCAAGGGAGGGGCGGAGGAGGGCCAGAGAAGGGGGAAGTGGAGGGACAGAAGAGGGGGCGGAGGAGGGGAAATCGGAGGGCCAGAGAAGAGCAGAGGAGGGCCAGAGAAGGGGGAAGGAAGTGGAGAGGCGGAGAAGAGGAGGAGGGCCAGAGAAGGGGTGGAGAAGGGACAGAAAGGCGAATGTGCAGAAGCTCCCTAGAGGTCTTTCGGGGGGCTCCCCGACGGCCCGGCCCATCTTGCCTCGTCCCCGCCGTCCGACCTGTCCCCGGCAGACACCGTCTGTCCGAGTCTGTGTGAATCGGCGTGTGCGGATGGGTGTGTGGACACGGAGCCTCCGGGGCTGCGGCCAGAAGGGCTGAGCTGGGGTGGAGGGGGCCGGGGCCGGGGGGTGGAGGGGGCCGGGGCCGGGGCCGGGGCGGACCCCCGCCCCCTCCCCTGCCCTCCCCTGCCCTGCCCTCCCCTGCCCTCCCCCTCGGGGGGCGCCCTACCTTGCGGAGGAAGCTGGAGACCACCTGGTCGAAGGGGTAACGGTAAACCTGCCGCACGTCCACCGTCACCCCCATGGCCCGGCCGGCACCGAGGGGGCCGGGGGCGCTGATTGATTGATTGATTGACGGGGGCGGCCCCAGGGGGCGGGGCGAGGGGCGGGACGAGGGGCGCTGATTGATTGACGGGGGCGGCCCCAGGGGGCGGGGCGAGGGGCGCTGATCGACGGGGGCGGGACCAGGGGCGGTGATTGACGGGGGCGGGGCAAGGGGCGGGACAAGGGGCGCTGATTGACGTGGGCGGGACAAGGGGCGCTGATTGACGGGGGCGGGACCAGGGGCGCTGATTGACGTGGGCGGGGCCAGGGGCGGTGCCAGGGGTGATGATTGACGTGGGCGGCCCCAGGGGCGGGACAAGGAGCGATGATTGACGTGGGCGGCCCCAGGGGGCGGGACCGAGGGCGCTGATTGACGTGGGCGGGGCGAGGGGGCGGGGCCGGGGGCGCTGATGATTGGCGCGGGCGGGGAAAGGGGTGGGGCCAGCGGCGGTGATTGACGGGGGCGGGGCAAGGGGCGGGGCTACCTGCTGCCGAATTGCCCATTCCAAGCGCTCAGTACGGTGCCTAGGAAGCGCTCAATAAATACGACTGAATGAAAGGGGGAGGGCCAAGGGGCGGAGCGTGACCGCTTAGTCCAGTGCTCTGCACATAGTAAGCGCTCAATAAATGCTATTGAATGAATGAATGAGGGAGGGGCGGGGCCAGGGGCGGTGATTGACGTGGGCGGGGCCGGGGGGCGGAGAGTGACGTAGGCCGGGCGAGGGGGCGGAGCCGGAGCGGCGGTGACGTCACGGGGGCGGGGCCCGAGGGGGCGTGTCCGTCGTTGTCCCCGCCCCCTGGCGGACAGCGAGGGGAAGGGCGGCGGCCTCAGCGCGGGGCGGGGGGAGGGGAAGGGAGAGGGCGCTTTTCTTTTCTTTTTTTTTTTTTTTTAAACCACTGAAAACTTTATTGTTCCGCCAGCGAGGCGGACAGGCGGGAGGCCCCTGCGGCCCGGCCTCAGGCCGCATTCATTCATTCATTCATTCATTCATTCATTCATTCATTCATTCATTCAATAGTCTTTATTGAGCGCTTACTTTGTGCAGAGCCCTGGACTGAGCGCTTGGAAAAGACAATGCATTCATTCACTCAGTATTTAGTGAGCGCTTACTATGTGCAGAGCACTGGACTAACTGCTTGGAATGGACAATTCATTCATTCACTCAGTATTTAGTGAGCGCTTACTATGTGCAGAGCACTGGACTGAGCGCTTGGAATGGAAAAGTCATTCATTCATTCACTCAGTATTTATTGAGCACTTACTATGTGCAGAGCACTGTCCTGAGCGCTTGGGATGGACAATTCATTCATTCAGTAGTATTCATTGAGCGCTTACTATGTGCAGAGCACTGGACTGAGCGCTTGGAATGGACAATTCACTCATTCGTTCATCCAATAGTATTCATTAAGCGCTTACTATGTGCAGAACACTGGACTAAGCGCTTGCAATGGACAATTGGGCAACAGAGAGAGACAATCCCTGTCCAACAACGGGCTCACAGTCTAAAAGGGGGAGACAGACAGCGAAACAAAACAAGTAGACAGACATCAAGACCATCAAAATAGATAAATAGAATCATAGATCTATTCATTCATTCAATCGTACTTATTGAGCGCTTACTGTGTGCAGAGCACTGCCCTAAGCGCTTGGAATGGACAATTGGGCAACAGAGAGAGACCGTCCCTGCCCAACGACGGGTTCACCCCCGGCCTGGGCGGGAAGCCGGTCCTCGGCCTGAGAGGAAAAGTTCCTTGGCAAACCACAGCCCTCCCCAGATGTCGAAAATCCTCACTTCGTAATAATAACGGAGGCACTGGGTAGGCGCTTACTCTGTGCCGAGCACTGTCCTAAGCGCTGGGGGAGATACAAGGTCATCGGGTTGTCCCTCGTTCTCTCATTCATTCAGTAGCATTTATTGAGCACTTACTGTGTGCACAGCACTGGACTAAGCGCTTGGAATGGATAATCGGGCGACAGAGAGAGACCATCGCTGCCCGACGACGGGCTCCAGCCTCGCATTTCATTCATTCATTCGTTCCTTCGTTCATTCAATAGTATTTATTGAGCACTTACTGGGTGCGGAGCACTGTACTAAGCGCTTGGAATGACAATTCGGCAACAGAGAGAGACCACCCCTGCCCAGCGACGGGCTCCAGTGTTGCACTTCATTCCTTCAATAGTATTTATTGAGCGCTTACTATGTGCAGAGCACTGTACTAAGCGCTTGGAATGGACAACACGGTACCCTGTAGAACCCAGGTCCTTCTGCTTCCCAGGCCCTTGCTCTTTCCACTAGGCCACACTGCAGGTGAACATGGCTTGCACAAGAAATGCTTTCTTAGAGGAGCAGCGTGGCTCAGTGGAAAGAGCCCGGGCTTAGGAGTCAGAGGTCACGGGTTCTAATCCCGACTCCGCCACCTTTCAGCTGTGTGACTGTGGGCAAGTCACTTCTCGGTGCCTCAGTTCCCTCATCTGTAAAATGGGGATGAAGACTGGGAGTCTGACGTGGGACAACCTGATTTCCCTGTGTCTACTGCAGCGCTTAGAACAGTGCTCGGCACATGGTAAGCGCTTAACGAATACCAACATTATCATTATTATTATTATATGAGAAGCAGCGTGGCTCAGTGGAAAGAGAACGGGCTTGGGAGTCAGAGGCCGCGGGTTCGAATTCCGCCCCTGCCACCCGTCAGCTGTGTGACAGTGGCCAAGTCACTTCACTTCTCGGTGCCTCAGTGACCTCATCTGTCAAATGGGGATGAAGACCGCGAGCCCCACGTGGGACAACCGGATTCCCCTGTGTCTACCCCAGCGCTTAGAACAGTGCTCGGCACGTAGTAAGCGCTTCACAAATACCAACGTTATTAGTAGTAGCGTTTCTTCCTGCCCGTCGTGGAAACTAAACCCATCCACCACCACCGCTTTGACAGAGGCAAGGGTCAGGGTCGCTGGAAAACGTTCTCCCGGGAAGTTGAGCGAGACGGTCCGACGCTACGGCAGAGATGGAAAACGGTGACATCGCGGATCGGCTGAGGTAACTCTGGTATGATCCGAGGTCTGAGGTATAATCACTGGGGACTCCGTAAGGACTTTCTGTGTCCCAAGCCCTGTTCTAAGCACCGGGGTAGGACAGAGGGCCCAAAGTCTCGGGAACCTTCTGTTCCTCAGAGCTCCAGCTTTAACGCTGAGGTAGGTTGCCGTCTATATTGCGTTTCGAGCCGCACTCTGCCTCCTCCGCCTTGGCAGTTCCACGGTCCAATCCGTCGATCTCATATTTCCATTCGTAAAAGTGCACCTTCCATGAACAACCCCCCTCGGGGTGGAAGAACGAGCCTGAAAATACTCACAGAAGCAGAAGCGGCAGCCGCGATAGCAATTGAAGGCATTTTTTCCCTAAAAGTCATCATCATTACATGCTCTCCATTAAGGGAACGACCGATTGGAAGAAAAAATGCGTTTTATGCCGGCCCTGAAGGTCAGCGGTTATTAAATGGCAGTTTTAGTCTACCAAACGCCTACCCCGTGGATAATAATAAAGCCGGAGCATAGTGAATCACCTCCGGAGAAATATGAGTAAAATCAAATGAGTCTGGAATTCGAAATACTCTATACAATAAAGGGGGCTCTTGGATTTGCACGCTTTATTTACTCGGCCCTCATCCCCACAGCCCTGAAGTACGCATCCGAAATTTTTTGATTTATGTTTAATATCCGTCTCCCTCTCTTGCTTGTTGAGGGCAGGGAACGTTCCCACCAACTCGGCCAGGCCGCATTCTCCCGAGCGCTTATTACAGTGCTCCGCACACAGCGTGCACTCAATACATACGATGGATCGACTGGTGGATGGATTGACTGAAATACGTAAAGCCCGCGTGAAGCGGCGTGGCTCAGTGGAAAGAGAACGGGCTTGGGAGTCAGAGGTCGTGGGTTCTGATCCCGGCTCCGCCACCTATCAGCCGTGCGACTTTGGGCGGGTCACTTCATTCCATAGTATTTATTGAGCGCTTACTATGGGCTGAGCACTGGACTAAGCACTTGGAAGGGACAATTCGGCAACGGAGACGATCCCTGCCCGGTGACGGGCTTGCAGTCTCTCTGTGCCTCAGTTATCTCATCTCACAGGAGAAGCAGCGTGGCTCAGCGGAAAGAGCCCGGGCTTTGGAGTCAGAGGTCGTGGGTTCGAAACCCGGCTCTGCCACTTGTCAGCTGTGTGACTGTGGGCAAGTCACTTCACTTCTCTGGGCCTCAGTTCCCTCATCTGTAAAATTCTGTTACCGATTTGTCCGTTCCAAGCGCTTAGTCCAGTGCTCTGCACATAGTGAGCGCTCAATAAATACTATTGAATGAATGAATAAAATGGGGATTAACCGTGAGGCTCGCGTGGGACAACCTGCTTACCCTGTATCTCCCCCAGCGCTTGGAACGGTGCTCTGCACACAGTAAGCGCTTAACAAATACTAATATTATTATTACTTAAAGCCTAGATGGGGAGACAGACATTAAAATCAATTACACACAGAGGAAATGGGAGATTATTAGATTGTCCACAGGTGCTTAAGTCTCCCCTTCTAGACTGTAAGCTCAGCATGGGCAGGGAACACGTCTGCTAATTCCCTTGTACTCTCCCAAGCGCTTAGAACGGTGCTCTGCACGTAGCAAGTGCTCAATAAATACCACTGATGGATTAATTGATTGGGTCCGGGGTCCTCTGCCCCTCACCCATTTTGTAACGTTTCACTGAGCACGATGAACTCAGAGAGTCACTTTACACAGTCGATCAATCCATGATATTTATCTCGTATCTACCCCAGCGCTTGGTACAGTGCTCGGCCCGCAGTAAACGTTAACAAGCACTAAAATTATCATTGTCATTATTGTTAGAAATATCGGTAATCTCAGGTTTTTGCTTTGAAAATCATTTTCCGGTTTTTGACTCATTCTCTTTTATGTAGTTCACCAGCAGTTTTTTTATGGTATGGTATTTTTTAAGTACTTACTGTGTGTCATGCACTAAGTGCTGGGGGTAGAAAGAAATTTATCAGGTTGGACAGGATCTCTATCCAGCAGTTACCGCCCTCCGCATAACTTTTCACTCACAGGAGAGCCTGGTGTCATCCGCAGACTTCACAGATATCACTGCGATATCCCTCTTCCGGGTCATCTCTGAAGATGCTAAAAAAAGATCGACTCTAGGGGGGCTCCGTTTTCACCTCCAAAATGATCCGCCTGTCCTTTGGTTTCTTCTTATTCTAACTGATGTTTATTAAGTGCTAGGTTAATGACAGGAAAATCAAAAAACCACCGGCCCTGGACCCTACAAGGAATTCACAAGCCAAGTGAGAGAAATCTGACTATTTTATATTATGTCATTACATTATCCCAGCTCGGCCACTTGTCAGCCGTGTGACTTTGGGCAAGTCACTTCACTTCTCGGTGCCTCAGTGACCTCATCTGTAAAATGGGGGTGAAGACTGTGAGCCCCACGTGGGCCAACCTGATTCCCCTGTGTCTGCCCCAGCGCTTAGAACAGTGCTCGGCACATAGTAAGCGCTTAACAAATACCAACATTATTATTATTATTATTATATCATATGGTATTATATATTATATCATATTATATCATATTGTATCATATTATATCATAGTATATTATTCATTCATTCAATAGTATTTATTGAGCGCTTACTATGTGCAGAGCACTGGACTAAGCGCTTGGAATGGACAAATCGATTAGATTATATCATATCGGGAAGCAGCGTGGCTCAGTGGAAAGAGCCCGGGCTTGGGAGTCAGAGGTCATGAGTTCGAATCCCGGCTCTGCCACTTGTCAGCTGTGTGACCGTGGGCAAGTCACTTCACTTCTCTGTGCCTCAGTTCCCTCGTCTGTAAAATGGGGATGAAGACCGTGAGCCCCACGTGGGACAACCTGATCCCCCTCTGTCTACCCCAGCGCTTAGAACAGTGCTCTGCACATAGTAAGCGCTTAACAAATACCAACATTATTATTATTATTATTATTAAATCAGACTTATAGAGCAGTAAATAGTATTGCGCTCTCTGTATATTCGTATTATAGTATAATATATAATAATATATGATTGTGATTGTGTGTAATATAATATGATATGGAATGATATATAACATGATATAATAATAATGAAAAGTCTTTCAAAAAGCCATATGTATTTTGTCTACTAGTTTACACTTTCTTTAAAAAGGGCACTAAAAAAGTGAGAGGAAGTGATTTTATTGACCATCTCTAGCTGACCAGAGCTTGTACCCAGGGCTCGTGGCAGATCCGGGAGTTCACTCTTCTAAGTGTATCTTTTTTATTTTGTTTTTAATGGTATTTGTCATCGTCATCATCCAATGCCACTGAGTCATTTCCTATCCACAGTGAGTCTACGGACACATCTTCTCCAGAACGTCCTATCTTCTGCCACGTCTGTAGTGGTTCTGTTATGCATATCCGTAGAGTTTTCTCAGTAAAAAAATGCAGAAGTGGTTTGCCATTTCCTTCTTCCGCTCACTATATACCGAGCACTATACTAAGCGCTGGGGTAGATACAAACTAGTCAGCTTGGACCCTGTCCATGCCCCATATGGGGCTCACAGTCTCGTTTCCCATTTTACAGATGAGGTCACTGAGGCACAGAGAAGTGAAGCGACTTCCCCAAAGTCACTCAGCAGAGCACGGCCTTGGGAGTCAGAGGTCGTGGGTTCTAATCCCGGCTCCGCCTCTTAATAACACTGTCGGTATCTGTTAAGCGCTTACTATGTGCGGAGCACTTGTCAGCTGTATGACTTTGGGCAAGCCCCTTCACTTCTCTGGGCCTCAGTGACCTCATCTGTAAAAAGGGGATTAAGACTGTGAGCCCCACGTGGGACAACCTGATCACCTTATATCTACCCCAGCGCTTACCGCAGTGCTTGGCACATAGTAAGCACTTAACTGCCATCATTATTATTAAGTGGCAGAGCCAGGATTAGAGCTCAGGTCCTTCTGATTCCCCAGGCCGGTGCTCTACCCACTAGACCACACTGCGTCTCAGTCTATTGCATCTGGAGTGTCAGAGATTTAGATTCTAGTCTGGGAATCGACTGTAAACGAGTGATTAGGAACTGTAACTTGTCAGTCACAGTCAAAATACCCTGTACTCAGTATATACCTATAATATCAGTCACAGTCAAAATACTTTGTACTCAGTATATACCTATAATAGCGCAAACCCCTACAATCACCGATTTGAGTTTTGAATTCCATGGGTTCACTAAATTGGCTCTGGACACTATATCTTTCTATATTACAGGCGTTCAAATATTTCTAAATGTGATTATGTGGGAACTCATAGTGCCTTTGATTACTTGACCAATAAACTCCATCTAAATGATCAGCGTTTCACATTGTCTTTCCGAGATATTTCTTCACTGTTTCACAGGTTCTTTAACACTGTAATTATATGCCATAATTATAACATTGACATGATTCCATTCCCCTCTAACATAATTGCATGTATGTGCACTCGTAATTATCCTGCTGAATTGGAAAATGAAGAACTGTAATAATGATAAGTTACAAAGGCAACTTCTGCGAAACTATTTGCGTTGGATTTACGTATAGTGCTGTGGCATTGACTACCTCAATTACACACTTACAGTTAGAGCAGCCATGGAAATTAATCCCAGACCTTGCGACCCGAGCCTCAGAAGAAACAGAAAGAAAGATAATGATACAGAGATCTCAGTAAAATACAGTCAGCGGGCCTAATGAAAGAACGAATACGCTTCACTTCAGCCTTCTATTTGAAGTCCTCGTCTTCCTTCCCAACCAGATTCCGTCTTCTAAATTTCTCCTCGGTCCAGACCACACGATCATCCTCATTTCCTTTTTCTAACGGTATTTGTTAAGCACTTCGTATGTACCGGACACTGTACTAAGCGCTGGAGTAAATGAAGTGAATCAGGTTGGACACAATCCATGTTCTACGTAGGGCTCACGGTCTTAAATCCCCATTTTATAGATGAAGCAGCCCAGGCACAGGGAAGTGACTTCCCCAAGGTCAACAGGAGCTCAGTGGTGGAGCTGAAATTAGAACCCCAGTCCTTCTGATTCCCGGGCCCGGGCTCTCTCCACTAGGCAGCGTGAAGCAGCGTGGCTCAGTGGAAAGAGCATAGGCTTGGGAGTCAGAGGTCATGGGTTCGAATCCCGGCTCTGCCACTCGTCAGCTGTGTGACTGTGGGCAGGTCACTTCACTTCTTTGGGCCTCAGTGACCTCAGCTGTAAAATGGGGATTAAGACTGTGAGCCTCACGTGGGCCAACCTGCCTACAACAGTGTTCTGCGCATAGTGAGCGCTTAACAAATACCAACATTATTATCATTAGGCCATGCTGCTTCTTGGGCTTCTCCTTAAATACCACTGATTGATCGATTGAAGTTATCGTGGGAGGATGGCCGAGAAGGAAGGGGAAAGGAGAAAAGTGGGAAGGGATTGAGGAAAGGAGAGGGTGGGAAGGGACCGAGGGGTCTCGACTGTAAACTCACTGTGGCCAGGGAACGTGTCTGCTAACTCTGTTTTATTGTACTCTCCCAAATCCTTATTGCAGTGCTCTATACGTAGTAAGCGCTCAACAAATACCACTGAAGGATTGATTGGGTGAGAGAGAGAGAAAGAGAGGATAAGGTAGGAAAGTGGGAGAAAGAAAGGGGTGCAGTGAGGTTGGGGGAGGAAGACGAGCCCCGAAAGACAAGCGGAAAAGGGGCCAGGCCTGCTCCGAAGTAATCCACTCTGCTGCCTTTCGAGTCTGTGTTTACGCCGCCTATATGGATATTACCCAAGCCCAATAGATGTAATAATCTAATGGCCGGGGAAAAAGCGGTGTCCTCTGTTTGCTTGCCTTATTTGTGCAACTCTTGTGTTCCTGGTTGTAGCCCGCTAGGCATTCAGCATCCCTGCCTCTTCTAGCTAATTAGAATTTCAATTTCACCAATAACAATTTGGGATACGTTATAAGCAACGGGAGCCGCGTTCATCAAAACGCGGTGCTTTCTATTCCTTCGGCGCTGCGTAATTTTCCGAAACAGCTCCCGACCGGAAGATGGCTTCGACCGGCTGCTACCTGAAGTGTGCGTCTGTCTGTTCTCTACCTCAGGGGCAGAGCTGAGCTAAGTCAAATGAAATGCGTATGTCACGGGAAGGGGGATCGTTTCCGAACGAGTTTCCAAACAGAGGGTAATCTGCAAACGGACGGGCTACTTAGGCTCACGCGGAGTTGTTGCCCGGCCGGAGATGTCGGGGAAACGTAGCCTAACCGGTCCAACGGAGGATTACAACTACAGGACCCCCTGCCAGTTAAAATAAACCAAGACGCGCACTGGCAAAAAGAAAAATTTCACCAAAGGGCACGAGCCCCTCAGGGAATCCCTTGGAGAAGCAGTGAGGCCTAGAGCAAGGGGCTGAGCGTCAGGAGAGCTGGGTCCCCATCCCAGCTCCACTATTTGCCTGCGGCGTGACCTTGGGCAAGTCACTGATCATTCCTGTGACTCGGTGTCCTCATGTGGAAAGAGAGGGAAAGATACCCGTTCTCCCTCTTAGACTGGGAGCCGTTGAGTCCGAGCTAATAATCATAACTGTGGTATTTGTTAAGCGCTTACTATGTTCCAGGCACCGTACTGAGTGCTGGGGTAGATACAAGCAAATCACACTGGGCTCACGGGCTTAATCCACGTTTCCTCCCCCTTTTGCTACGCGGCAAATGGCAGAGCCGGGATGAATGAAAACTCAGGTCCTTCTGACTCCCCGGCCCGTGCTCTTTCCACTAGGCCACACCGCCTCTCTGATTGTAATGCATCTACCCCAGCGCTCGGCACCTAGTACGCACTCGACAAACATCACCGTTAGCAGTGATAGAAGGAGCAATAAGAACTACAGTAATGACCGAGGTATTTATTAAGCATTTACTACGTGCCAGGCACTGTCCGAAGCGCTGGGGTAGATACGAGCTAATCAGGTGGGACACGGTCCCTGTCCCACGTGGGGCTCACCATCTTAATCCCCATTTTACAGATGAGGTAACCGAGGCGCAGAGGAGTTAAGTGACTCGCCCCAGGTCACACAGCAGAGGAGTGGCGGAGCTGGGATTAGAAAACACATCATTTTGACGCCCAGGCCCGTCGGGGCTCTAACCACTAACACTCGTGGAATAGTGGTAATAATAGGAGGAGGAGGAGAAGGAGTCATTCTGTCTCCTACAACTGTTGTATTGTCCTGTCCCAAGAGGTTAGAACAGCGCCCTGCGCAGAGTAAGCACTCAATAAATAGGACCGAGAGGAGAAAGAGGAGGGTACCACCACCACCAGTAGCCAGCCTCGGTCCAGGTGCAGATCACTGGTTGCAGATCTGGCAGGGCTGAAGGCCTTTCTCATTGCACGCCGGGCATCGCAGTGCTCGGTAGGACTCTCTGAAGCGGTTTGCCAACATGGAGAACTTGCTTCCGTGGCACAAGGAGCAGGGGGCCCGGCCGGATCCTCTGCACCGGAAGCAGTCGTGCTCCGCGCCATCCTCCCCCTGCAAACGAAAATCGGAATGGCTCACGGCTCCGCCGTGCAAGCGCCTAGTACGCGCCCCTCGGAATCGCCCCTTCCAAAATTCCTAACGGAGTACACGGGCACCTGCGTTCCTTGTTATCTTCGGTGGCGAGCGGCCTCGGGGACGGGTAACTCGGATTGGTGAGCTTCCCGAGTGCTTAGTATAGTACACGGCCCTCGGGGGCACTCAGTAAGTGAGCTCAACGGTTCTAGGATTCAGGAGGACACTAGGGAATCGCTACGCTACTGAGTTCAACAGTTCCAGGATTCAGGAGAATTGCTCTATCGATCTACGTGGAAAATTTTGCCTGCAAGAGATGGGTTTGAACCCCCGTCTAGGACTTGATAATAATAAGAATAGTACTTGTTAAGCGCTTACTCTGTGCCCAGCACTGTTTTAAGCGCTGAGGTAGGTACAAGTCAATCAGGTCGAACACAGGCCCTATCCCACTGTGGCTCACCGCTTTAGTCCCCATTTTACAGATGAAGTAACTGAGGCCCGGAGAAGTAAAACGACTTGCCCAAGGTCACACAGCAGACATGTGGCGGAGCCGGGACTGGAACCCAGACCCTTCTGACTCCCAGGCCTGTGCCACTGTTCTCTGGCCCTATCCCAGCCCTCAACCGCCGAGTGGCTATTTTAGAAAGAGGCACAGAAAATAGTACGTCCAGTTCCACTCCAAACTCACTGTGGGCCGGGAACACGCCTACCATCTCTGCTCCCACGTGCTTAGTCCGGTGGTCTGCACACAGAAAGCATTCGATACATACCACTGTTGACGATGATGACTTATTAACTTATAAGTTAATGTAACCTAACATATTATATACTTACAAGTGTAACTTATTAGACATTCGTTCATTCAATAGTATCTATTGAGCGCTTACTATGTGCAGAACACTGCACTGAGCGCTCGGGACGGACCATTCGGCAACAGATAGAGACGATCCCTGCCCAGTGACGGGCCTACAGTCTGATCGACTCGGCCCAAAGGAGGCAGAACCGCCTTCAGACGTCTGACCATCCGTGGAGGGTGGGTGGGGGGACAATTTGACACCTCCCTCCCCCATTCTAAATGACATCAGTACGTTAACGTGATTTGCCGGTGGCCGGTACGTTCAAACCTCGAGGATTTCTCTGGGGGCAGAGGCGTCAACCCAGACGCTCCCCCTAACCCTTGCTCCAAAGCTTTTGGGTTCCTCTCCCACTTCCCCGTGGGATTCTTTAGGGAATCTATTTTTATTTTGTTTTATTTCATTTATGGACGTATTTATATTAAAGTCCGTCTCCCTTTCTAGACTGCAATCTCGTTGGGGGCAGGGCGTGTGCCGACCGACTCTGTTATATTGCACGAGCGCTTAATACAGTGCTCTGCACACAGTGAGCACTCAATAAATACCATCCATCGACTGATTGACTTGGAGACGGTCACTTCCAAATTTTCAACCACCTCCCCCTCAGATAGTGCTCTCTGAGGCTTCAGTTCATTCATTCAATAGTATTTATTGAGCGCTTACTATGTGCAGAGCACTGTACTAAGCGCTTGGAATGGACAATTCGGCAACGGTTCGTTCTCTTTCCGTCTATTCCTGCCAGAAGTCTTGCCTGTCTAAAAGAAACTCATCTCCTGTTACCTGGAAAGGATTAGGAACTAAAAAAGAATTAAAAGAAAACATTCCAGCTCCTACGTGCCCCTGTGCGTCTCACCCTTCTCTAGGGATCCGCCCTGTTCTTTGGGGGTAAACAGTGGTTCGATACTTGCTGCGTAGTGCAGTGCAAGCATTTAGTACAGTGTTCGGCGCTCAGTGAAGGTTACGGTCTGATGTACGAGCGGCCTTTGGTGACCCAGGGAAATCCAGCTCAGGAAGCAGTCCGCTCTGTTACAGAAAGAAGCTCTTCTTAGAAGCCATTTTCCACCTGGTTTCCTTGCTTGCGGGGGCCGAGCGAATCACCGAAGAAACAGCAGTCTTCCCGGCTCGTTTATCTCTTAGTTTTCCTCTTATGGAAAACGAGAATAAATGTGTTGAATAAATGCATTGACCTCTGAGTCAAATATCTCAAATGAAACATATATTATAGATTATTTATCCATCTAAATACATTATTTATTAGTTAATCTGTCTCCCCCTCTGGACTCTGGATGTGATCCATCCCCGGAAAAAGCTTTCGTTCAGATGACTCGATCACGGATGAGAGGAACTGGGTTCGGATCCCGGGTCCGCCCCTCATCTGCTGTGTGACTAGTCACTTCACTTCTCTGGGCCTCATTTCCCTCATCTGTAAAGTAGGGATTGACCGAGAGCCCCACGTGGGACTATGAGCCCCTCCAAACTGTAAGCTCATCCCTCTAGACCGGAAGCTCACTGTGGGCAGGGAATGTGTCTGCTTATTATTATACGGAACTCTGTGCGCTCTGCACACGGAAAGAGCTCAATAAATATGATTGAATGAATGAAGGTGTTCAATCTGATAGGCTTGTTTCTACTCCAGCACTTAATACAGTGCCTGGCACACAGTAAGCGGTTAACAAATATATTTAAAAAAAAACACAAGAGGTCCAAAATACAGAAAATGAGAAGAATCCAGGGAATCCGAAGGGTCGTAGGTGGAAGAGCCAGCCCCATTTCCCCAGCATTGGCCGTACCTGGATGTAGTGATTGAGGGAGGAGGGATTTTCCGGTTTGAGCAGGCACGTCTGGTTCTCCTCACTGCAACCAGCCGGCTTTCCTGGATTCCCGTCTGACCAATCCTCAGCGTCCTCTCCCTTCTGCAGGATTTTTCTCATCAAGTCTCTCTTGTCCACTGGAGCGCGGATGATTTTCAGGTTCTTCGTGTAGATGATGATCTTGCCGAAATCTAGAATGGGAGCGGGCTATCAAAAGAACAACATCAGGGCCCCGGCAGCACCAGACCACCATCCAGCAAGGGAGCAACAGAAGGAGCAAATTTGGCACGAGAAAACTGTAGAGCAGCGGACTTTAAAAAAACAGGTGGAGATATCTTACTGCACTCTCAGTTCATCAATCCATCGTATCTATTGAGCACTTACTGCACTTTACTAAGCTCTTGGGAGAGTACAACATGATAGAGTTGGGAAACGTGTTCCTTGCCCAAGACAAGCTTGACTCCCAAACCAAGAAAACCAGGTCCCCTGACCCTTTTTTCTGCAGAGCTTAAGGAAGTCACAATTCCTTTTAAGAATTTTTTTTTTTACGGGGTTTGTTAGGTGCTTACTCTGCGCCAAGCCCTGTACTTAGTGCGGGGATAGATACAAGGTAATTAGATTGGACACGGTCCCTGTCCCTTCCGGTGCTCATAGTCTTCATCCCCATTTTACAGAAGAAGTAACTGAGGTACCGAGAAGCCAAGTGACTTGCCCCAGGTCACGCAGCAGACGAGTGGCAGAACTGGGATTAGAATCCAGGTCCTCCGACTCCCAGGCCCTTGTTTTATCCACTGGGTCATGCTGCTTCTCTTGTGACAGCGAGCAGTTGCTTTGGAAACAGGCACAAGCTTAAACTCTCCTTGCTTTTTGGTTCACAGAAGGAGGAATAACTTATTTTCTCATTGCTGTCCTGACCAGAAAGAGAAGCAGGGGTCCCGGAGGAAAGATTCTTCTGTTCGTCGGGGAACTGATACTTCAGTGTGATTTTGTAGCTAAAACTTTGGATTTGGTCATAGAGGCCCATTTGGTGCTGTTTATCCAAGTGGAGTGAGTTTTTTGAACTTGTGCTAGCCCCGGAGATAATCCGGGGACAGCGATAAATACGACATTAGTGAAACTCACTGGAACAGAAGTCCGTTATGTTTGAAACTCTAATAGAGAAGCAGCTTGAATTAGTGGAAAGAGCAAGAGGTTGGCAAGTCTGTGTGTGGGCTTAGGCAAGTCACTTGACTTCTCTGGGCCTCAGTTCGATCCTCTGTAAAATAGAGACCCAGAGTCTGTTCTCTTTCCCCTTTAGAATGTCAATCCCATGTGTGATGGAACTGGGTCTGAGTTGTGTCAGGGCTTGCCACGTAATACGTGTTTAACCAATGCTGCAGTTATTATCATCATTATTTTGCTCCGTAATATAAATGCCAATCTAAGAAAACCTTCCTTATTGTTATTAGTAGTAGTAATATGGTATTTGTTAAGTGCTTTCTAGATGTCAGGCACTGTTCAAAGCGCTGAGGTCGATGCGGGCTAATCGGGTTGGACACAGTCCGTGTCCCACAAGGAGCTCACATCTTAATCCCCATTTTACACGCGAGGTAATGACTTGCCCAAGGTCCCACAGCAGGCAAGTGGATCAGCCCAGGCCCGTGCTCTATCTCCCTAGACCACGCTGCTTCAATATTTCTCTTGGTCTTCTACATTGCTCTTTGAAAAGACCCATTTCGATTGCTCGATGAAGTTGATCTATTCAAAGAGGCCGTACATTAAAACCAGCCCTTTTTAGGAGAGGGATTCCCGGATTCTATATCCCCTTGGAATGATTTTCATAGCTACCCTGAGCATGCCAAGAATACTTATTAAAACCACAAAGTGGCTTTCTTAGTTCAGTTTCCACTAGCTCTTCTTGAGGGATCTTGTAGCAGCTCTCACTTCTTATCGTTTTATTTGAATTTTTCATAGTATCTGTTAAGCACTTACACCGTTCCAGACACTGGATTAAGGGCTGGGGTAGAAGGTTGGTCACAGTCCACGTCCCACATGGGATTCACTGTCTTAATCCCCATTTAACAGATGAGGTAATTGAGGCCCAGAGAAGCGAAGTGACTTGAGCACTGCAGATAAGTGGCAAAACCAGGATTAGAACCCAGATCCTTCTGACTCCCAGGCCAGGTTTCATCCAAGTTGGATTCACCATTTTACAGTTTTAAGCATGGTCACCAACCCGAGCTAACCTGCGGCGTTTTTGAAGGTTGCGCCTACCCTTCCAGCTGAAACGCGAGGGCTTCTGTTTCTCTGACGTTCTTTCCAGTTGGCAGTTCGTTTGAAAAAGGCAGTCTCTGGGGACCCTGGTAAAACTCGGTGATCTCAGTCTATCCCCGGGCACCAAGCCGGGTAGAAAACATTAGATTTAATTTGTTGAACTAACAGGTAGATGTTGAAATGCTGTTCTTTGAGTATCATAACAATAGCAGTAATAATTGCGGTCTGTGTCAAGTGCTTACTACGTGCCAAGCAAATCAGTCGGTGGCATTTATTGAGCGCTCACCGTGTGCAAAGCACTGTACTAAGGTCTTGGAAGAATACAATACAGTGAAGAAGACGATCAGGTCAGACAGCCCCCGTCCCATACGGGACGTAGTGTAAGAGGGAGGGAGAGCAGGTATTTCACTTCCATTTTGCACCCTGCTTCATCCTAATATACGCCAAAGCAAACAAAATACTCACTGGGATTTGGGTGCTCTTCTCGGCAGCTGGCATATCCCCTGGAGCCTGGAAAAATCCAATTATCCTTGGCAATGAGGGTAGGAATAGAATGAATAATTGGAATTCTTGAATCATCCAGAATCTCTAACTTCAGCATTAGGGTCAACCTCCTTGCCAAATAAATTTTTTCCCAAGGGCAGCTAGCTGATACTAGACTGGTCTGACCCGAATTACGCTGACTTTCTCCACTCCACCCAGTCTCTGGTGGAGGTGTTATCTAGCTCAAAAGTCGGTGGGGGTTTTCTGTGGTTGTTTTTAAGTGGTATTTGTTGAGTGCTTGCTATGTGCCGGCACCAAACTAAGCACTGGAGTAGATATATGATAATCAGGTTACACATAGTCCCTGTCCCACGTGGGGTTCCCAGTCTTAATCCCCATTTTACAGATGAGGTAACCAAGGCACAGAGAAGTTAAATGACTTACCCAAGATCACGCAGCAGACGAGTGGCGGAGCTGAGCAGAAAAGATGGATGAGAAGGAGTGGCAGGGGAGACCCGGATAATCCATGAATTGGATTATCCATTCCTGAGTCACGAATGTAGAGTGGAGTGAGTTGGGCTTTATTCGCGGGGATAAGGCGCCGGGCCTGCTAGACCACCATTTCTGTAATCCTCTAAAAGTAACCCTGCAGAGGAGAAAACGCACCTCCCAAACCCAAGGGAATCTGCATGAACAAGAACAGCAATATTTTTTTTTCCCCCTCAGTGGAATGTGATGATCTACTTATGGGCTTTCAGTTAGTCAAACAGCAGGTTAATATTTGTGTTCACCTGCCAAATGTGGTTTTGGCTCATCTCATTCAACTCACTTTATTTTATTTATTTTTTTAATTAATCAGTGGTATTTATCGAGTGCCTACTGTCTACACTAAGTGCTTGGGGGAGTACAGTACAGTAGAATTAGCAGTCAGGAACTGAATCTTCCCTCAGTCTACGCTTCGGATGTTTAGGTGGCATTTGGAATAAGGAATGACGGGGAGCATTTTCAGAATGCCCTTTTGTGGACAGTCAGCTCCGAGAGTGAGACCCATGAGGGACATGAACTTCATCCACTCTGAAACAACCTCTATCCACCCCAGTTGTTAGTACAGTGACTGGCACTTAGTAGGAACCTAACAAATACCAACTAGTGGATAGAGCACGGGCCTGGGAGTCAGAAGGACGTAGGTTCTAATCTCTGCTCTGCCACGTGTCTGCTCTGTGACCTTGGGTAAGTCCCTTAGTTACTCCATCTGTAAAATGGGAATTGAAAGCTCGTTGTGGGCAGGGAATGTCTGTTGGATTGGACTCTCCCGAGCACTCAGTACAGTGCTTTGCACAAAGCAAGTGCTCACTAAATACGATCGAATGATTGGATGAATGACAGGGACCGCGTCTAACCCGACCGGCTTGTATCCATCCCAGAGTTTAGAACAGTACCAGGCACAGAGTAAGTGCTTAACAAATACCACAGTTATTATTATCATTATGAGAATCAGCAGAGCACAGGGGATAGAGCTCGGGCCTAGGAGTCAGGGTTCTAATGCCTACTCTGCCACTTGTCAGCTGTGTGACTTTGAGCAAGTCACTTCACGTCTCTGTGCCTCAGTTACCTCATCTGTAAAATGGGGATTGAGACCGGAAGCCCCACCTGGGACAGGGACTGTGTCCGACTCGATTCGTTTGTATCCACTCCCAAGGCTTATCATCGGGGTGCCTGGCACTTGGTAAGCGCTGAAGAAATACCATCACCATTATTATTATTATTATTATTATTATTGTTACCAATCTACAGTTCGGCTGGCCTCTCTGTACTTACCCTGTGCTCTCTAGCTGGGCAATCTCCAAGGTCGCTGGCCGGGAAATCGTGGAAGAGGGGATCACGTCCTGCCAGAGAATAGGAATCGCCTTCTCTGAACGCGCTGAGCCGCTGAGCCGTCAGTTTAGTGGACGAGTACAGTCGGGGCTCGGGGACTGGTTCGGCCTCAGAAAAATCGCCCGCCGGACCAAAGGACGGGCGGAGGCAGCCGCGGGGAGGCGAGTCGTCGTGTGGGACATCCAGTTCCTGGCCATCTTCGAAGACTTGCTTCAGGACCCGGCCGCTGGAGGAGGAGGAGATTTTGAATCTCACCTTCCGGGGCCTTGCCTCGCCCTTCTGGCTCAGTTGCTCCTCAAGAGGCTCCATCCGCTGAGAGTCCGTACTCTGGGATCCAGCGCGCACCTTAGCCGGTGAAACTCTGGACCGAGCTGGGGGAAGAGTCATTCCATCGCTCCCCTTCTATGTATAATTCAGACTGGGGCTGGGGCACTCTCGCGTTACACTGAAACGGACACCCGTCCATTAAGCATTAATAGGAGGCCATGGAAAGGGCTATGGATACTGAGTCAAGGCGATGGAGACCAGATATTCTGGGCTTTCCTAAGGATGGGGCAGCTTCTACACACGAGGAAAGGTTAACTCGGCATGGGAGGAAATCGACAGACTCATTAAACACAGCATTGATTCTATTCTGTTATGGCATCTGTTAAGCCCTTCCTGTTCTAAGCGCTGGGATACGGAGGAGTTAATCTGGTTGGACACAGTGTCTCTCCCACACAGGGCTCATAGTCTAATTAGGAGAGGGAAGAGGCATAGAATCCCCAATTTACAGTGAGGAAACTGAGGCACAGGGAAATTGAGTGACTTATCCAAGGCCACACAGCAAGCAATAGGCACAGCCGGGTTTAGAACACTTTCTATTAGGCCATGCTTGATTGAGCACTACTGTTAGCCAAGCACTCTTCTGGGCCCTTGGGGAGCTTAAAATGGCATAGCGTACAGACCTGGGACTCAGAAGGTCAAGGGTTCTAATCCCACCTCCGCCACTTGTCTGCTGTGCGATCTTGGGCAAGCCACTTCATTTCTCTGTGCCTCAGTTCCCTCATCTGGAAAATGGGGATTGAGCCTGTGAGCCCCACGTGAGGCAGGGACTGTGTCCAATCTGATTTGCTTGTAACCGCCCCAGCTCTTAGTCCAGTGCCTGGCACATAGTATTCATTCAGTAGTATTTATTGAGCACTTACTATGTGCAGAGCACTGTACTAAGCGCTTGGAATGCACAAATGGGCAACAGAGAGAGACAATCCCTGCCCCTTGACGGGCTTACAGTCTAATCGGGGGAGACGGGCAGACAAGAACAATGGCAATAAATAGAATCAAGGGGAAGAACATCTCATTAAAACAATAGCAAATAAATAGAAACAGGGTGATGGACATCTCATTAACCCTTAACAAATACCATCATTATTATAAAAGCGAACGAATGGACCCACTACCTGCCTTCAAGGAGCTGACAATCTAGATAGCGCTAAAGGAAGGAGAGAATAGATCTAAATACGAGTCACAAGAGAATACACGTAAACAGGCATATTTTACAGTTGGATTTGCACCCTTTATTCACCCCTCCCTCAGTCCCACAGACATTAACATTTCCATAATTTGCCGAACATAGGATTGACTCAAGACGGGAGAGGCTAAATCAGTGGGAAATCTGTGTGGGAACCGCAGCACGGCTCAGTGGATACAACACGGGCTTGGGAGTCAGAAGGTCCACGGGTTCTAATCCCGGCTCTGCCCCTTGTCCGCTGTGTGACCTTGGCCAAGTCACTTCACTTCTCTGCGCCTCAGTTACCTCATCTGTAAAATGGGGATTGAGACTGTGAACCCCACGTGGGAGAGGGATTGTGTCCAACCCGATTTGCACGTATCCACCCCAGCGCTTAGTACAGCGTCCGGCACGCGGTAAGCCCTTAACCAATACCATCATAATAATTATTATTAGAGCAGGGAGATGATGAGGACTTGATCCAGGGTGGTGGTAGACTGAATTGAGAGGAAGGGGCAGAGCTGGAAATATTAAAGAGGACGTTCCAGCAGGATTTAGAGCCAGCCTGACTGTGAGGGATAAATGAGAGGGGGTGGCGGGAGTTGGGGGTGGGAGGGGAAATTAAAAGATAGTGTTAATGTTGGAGGCCTTGGAGACAGGGAAGAAGACATTGATGTCACCAGTGATTATACCGTAATAATGATGGAATTTCCTCTCAGGTTCGCACCCCGAGAGTTTCCAGTACTCTACCAGTCTCGACAATGGGAGGGAGAGTCGAGCGGAGGCCTGTTCATTCCATCCCTAGCTTGGCCGGTGGCTAGCTCAAAACTCACCTGTGCTGGGCAGCAGCGACGTGGGAGAGTCAAGGGTGGAGACTCAAGTTTACTGCGTGGAAGGAGGCAGTGGTAAACCATTTCCGTATTTTTACCAAGAGAACTCTATGGCTCCACCGCCAGAAGGATCGCAGATGGCGGCGGGGCGTTATGGGAGAGATGCGTCCATGGCGTGGCTATGGGTCGAAGACAACCTGACAGCATAAGACAAGATAATGATGGAATTTGTTAAGCCCTTACTATGTGCCGTTCTAAACACCGGGGTAGATACAAATAATCAGGCTACACACTGCACCTTTCCCTCACTGGGCTCAAGCCTAACTGGTAGCGGGGAGGAGAAGGGAGAACAGGTACTGAATCCCCCTTAAGCAGGAAAGTTAAGTGACTTGTCCAAGGTCACACATCAGGCAAGCAGCAGAGCCGGGACTAGAACCCTGATCCTCTGCCTCATGGGCCCCGAGCTCTTTCTACTAGGCCATGTTGCTTTCCTAGGCCACGCTGGGAAAGTTAGCAAGAAGAAAAGGTTCTGGTAGGGAAGAAAAGATCCATTTGAGGACCTACTAAGTGTAAGGAAAGCAGGTTGAGCTGAGATTGAGGTGAAAAGGTGAGGTTGTACGGCAGGTGAGGGTAGGTCCTCGGATAGAAATATAGAAAGCAAAGCAGGCAGCCTGTCTCCTGGGCCAAGGTGGGTTTTCAGGGGGCCAAGACCATCGGGTAAGTGGTCAAGTGGCTCACAGCTTTCAGGAAAGCCGGATCGTTTAAAGGGGATGCTTTAAGGAGGTCAGAAATTTGGAACCCCAACAAATGTGCCCTGTCCTTCCAATTACATGTGGAAGATTGCCCTTTTTCTTCCTGGGAAGCCAGCGGGCCACAGCTTCAGTATGCCCTGGATTTTTGTCTTCCAGTTTGCTAAAATTGTCATTAGACTCTTTTCTTCCATTAACTGTGAACCCCAGCATCCCTTGTCAGTGGCTTCCCTGATCTCAACGCTTTAGGTTTTTATCTGGACTCTTATTTGTATATTCAATTATTTATTCTTCTATTTCACCCCGATCTAGCTCTATCCTGTTAGATCGTCCAACACATATGATTTGTAAATAATTTTTGTCCACCTCCTCCTTCGGTAGTCTGTGTCCTCGAGGGCAGGGAACTTTTGTTTTGCTGCTGAAGTACTCTCCCAAGTGCATAGTACAGCACCGGATACTCAGTAGACAATAAATAGCAGCGATTGATAAACAGCGAAGTGTGATAGAGCCCTGGGCCTGGGAGTCAGGAGGACCTGGGTTCTAATCCCGGCTCCACCACGTTTGCTGTGTGAGCTCAGGCAAGTCATTTAACTTCTCTGGTCCTCAGTTCCCTCATCTGTAAAATGGGAATTAAAACCGTGAGCCTTACGTGGGACAAGGACTGTGTCCATTCTGATTCGCTCGTATCTACCCCAGCACTTAGTACAGTGCCCGGAACATAGTAAGTACTTAAGAAATACCATTTGTTTTAAAAGAAAGGAGAAAGAAAGGCCCAAACTGACATGGGGCAGAGCACTGCCAACAGTTAACACAACTACACAATAGAAGATGATCCTCTTAAGTAGATGAGGCTGATCAGATCTGGGTGACCCACTCACACACCCATTCTTTATTGGCGGCATAATAATAATAATAATAATGATGATGGTATTTGTTAAGCGCTTACTATATGCCAAGCACGTAGTAATCATAGTAATCAGTAATCATAGTAAGGTAATCAGGTCGTCCCACGTGGAACTCACAGTCTTAATCCCCATTTTACCGATGAGGTAACTGAGGCCCAGAGAAGTGAAGTGACTTGCCCAAAGTCACACAGCTGGTAAGTGGCAGAGCTGGGATTAGAACCCACAACCCATCTTCAAAGTTGTTTTTTTAAAAAAATTGGAATTTGTTAAGCGCTTTCTAGGAGCCAGGCACTGTATTAGCACTGGAGAGGACCACAAGCTATACGTAAAGATGTGTCCCGTTCAATTCGCATTCCTACCTCTTCTTCCTTCTCCTCCAGAAGGACATCTGTACTTCCCCCGTGCAACTTGAAGATTCACCGGACCGTCTCTGTGTTTCCATCGAGGGGCTGCCATTTCAGCCTTTGGAACTGGATGTCATTCCACTGCTTGTCCTCTTCCCCACCTGGAAGGAAAATGGGACTTTGGGAATCGGATGATCTCAGAAAATGGGTTTTCTCATACGCTTATTAAAAAGACATCTTCCTAGAAACTTGAAAAGGCCAACTCTGGGGACTGATCGCTGATGAATGACTACCAATTCATTTGGAGCCCGCGGGCTATCCGAGCTTGAGTCCCAGAGATGCTCCCTCAATTAATGCGGAGTTCCAATCGCCCACGAAGTTTAGTCGATTAACAAGTACCCACAAGAAATGGCTTTAACGGGCTCCCTTAAAAATCCTCGATGCGTTTTCCACACATGAATGGGCAGGACATGATTTTAATGACTGCTTTCTCCTCTTCTCCAAATACATGACTTCCATTAAATGAGATTTATGGGCTTCCAACCCAGATGGGAACTGAATTATGCTAAAAATGAACTCTGCGGATGTTGTGTTAGGAAGTTATCACGGTTCCGCGACAACTGTTTGGTCATTTTTCTGGGCCCTGTTGGGGCATACCTACTCATCTTATAAAGCAAGGGTTGCTTTCTCGCTAAATGACACACAGCGGAAAACTCATCATCAGTGCTATTTCGTCGTCATCATCAATGGCATTTATCCTCCTCCTCATCGTCAGTGGTATTTATTGAGCACTTAATGTGTGCAGAGCACTGTACTAAGCACTTGGGAGAGTTCAGTTTGACAGAGTTGGCAGACAGGTTCCCTGCCTGCAACGAACTTACAGTACTCACCCGTACCGACGCCACTATAATAATAATTATGGTACCTGATAAGCCCGTCATCGGGCAGGGATTGTCTCTGTTGCCGAATTGTCCATTCCAAGCACTTAGTACAGTGCTCTGCACATAGTAAGCGCTCAGTAAATACTATTGAATGAAGGAATTGAATGAATGAATATGCCAAACACCGTTCTAAGAGCTGGGGTAGGTACAAGTTAATTAGGTTGGCCACGGTCCCTGTCCCCCATGGGGTTCACACTCTTAATCCCCATTTTACAGATGAGGTAACTGAGGCCGAGAAAAGTGAAATGACTTGCCCAAGATCCCAGAGCAGCCAAGCGGTGGAGCTGGCATTAGGCCTGTGACTCCCACGCCCGTGCTCTATCCACTAAGCTACACCGCCAGTCGTTTCACCTGATTTGGCAGCCTGCGTTTTCCGAATGGTCCCACTCGGTGGGAAGGCCGTCCTCTAGTTCCTCGACGAAATCCGGCACTGTGGCAGAACTGGGACCACTTTCGAAACCCAACTCGGGGTCCTGGTGTGTAAATCTGGGTCCAGGGGCTTGCAAATTTGAAATGGCTTTTCCATCGCAGTACTTTCTACAGACATCTTCAGAGTTCATAGCCATTGAAATCACACTGCCCCACTGAGAAGCAGCGTGGTCTGGTGGAAGTCAGGGGCCCTTTTCCAGTTCCACCGCTTGCCTGCCGTTTGACTCTGGGCAGGTCACTTAACTTCTCTGTACCTAGGTTTCCTCATTCATTCGCGATTGTATTTATTGAATGCTTACTGTGTACAAAGCACTGTACTAAGTGCTTGGAAGAGGGCAATATAAAAAGCAACAGACACATTCCCGGCCCATAATGACCTCATCTTTAAAATCGGGATTAAATACCAGTTCTCTGTCTTCTGTAGCCTACGAGCCCTACGTGGGGCAAGGATTCTGTCTAACTTGATTAACTTGTATTAAGTCCGGGGCTTAGTACAGTGCTTGGCACATAGTAAGCTCTAAACAAATACTATAATATATATAATACTATTTAATATCATTATTGCCACTGAAAATGTCTTTATATTTTGTGAAGATTTTACATCCCGTGAGAATTTAAAATATTCAGGTCTGAGTCTGGCCTGATTCTATCCCTATACCACCCTCCACTGTTTCCCTAAGGGAAGATTGGCCAGAATAAGGCTAGAAAAGATTGTACTGGCAAGGAGAAGTCACTAATAGAAAAGCTACTAGCTTGTCGAGATCATCAGAACGGGTGGAAAGAATGGGAGCAAAGAGCAGAATTGAGCTCCTCAGATGGAAGAAGAGGGGGTTTTTTTTGTTTTGTTTTTCAGGTATTTATTAAGCAGTAACAAAGTGCCAGGCACTATATTAAGTGTCGGGGAAGATATAAGCCCAGCAGATTGGACACAATTCATATCCCATATTGGGCTCCCAGTCTCAATCCCCATTCTACAGATGAGGTAACTGAGGCACAGAGAAGTTAAGTGACTCGCCCAAGATGACACAGCAGACAAGTGACGGAGCGGGGATTAGAACCCAGGTCCTTTTGACTCGGGTCGTTGCTCTATCCACTAGACCACACTGCATTTCCGAGGCAAGGCGACAGGCGGAGAGAAGGTGACTGTGAGTGTGAGGGCTGTTGAGAAAATACCTTGCACACTTGCACGCTTTTTCCATAAAATGATAGTAGTGCACCTTTCTTGGCCCTTCGCCATTTAGGTGAGTATCGCTCAGTAGAATGCAAACTCCTTGAGGGCAGGGATCATGTCTACCAACTCTATTGTATCTTACTCTCCTAAACGTTTAATACAGTGCTCTGCACACAGCAAGGGCTCAATAAATACCACTGATTGACCGATGGCTTAAGAAGGGAAAGGTCTGTCCTATGTGAAAAGAAACATATGTTCATCCCTGTCTTAATCCAAAACCCATCCAGTTTAGCTCATACTCATTTCACTGTAGAATTTGAACCCAGCCCCAGAAAGTTCCAACATGAAAAGTCACCGAAACTGGGCCAAGAGAGGAACAGAGGCAACAGATGATGCAAAAGCAAAGACAAATTCAGAATATTAAGAATGGTGTTTGCTACAATAAATGGCATCATAAAAATATTCATAATTGCCCGGGTTTGCTATACATGTTACGTGATTTCGACTTTAATATACTTTGGTCCTTCTTAAGAGTGGAATTATGACATAAAACTCTCTGCTGCCATTTGCTGGACTTTATTTTTATATGTACTATGGGATTTAGAGACTTCTGTTATTGTTGTATCTTGAAGAGAAAAACATGCAATTCTTGTGAAATGACTGCCCCGATGATCTTTACTCTAACTTGCTCTACCATTACATCAGCTCTAATCATGGAAAGGCTTATAAATAAAATATATCATTTCAAACTGTCCCTATTCCACATTACGTATGTGGAATAGGGACATACTGTTGAGAATAAGAATTTTAAATCTGTATAAAATTCCTATTCCAGGTTCAGATAGGAAAGCTGGAAGTAGATTATATATATGCATATATATGTACCTACGTAAACAGTCTGCTTCCAGCTTTCCTATCTGAAACTGAGTATCGATCGATCCATCAGATCATACGTATTGAGCCTATACTGTGTGCAGAGCACTGTAATAATAATGTTGGTATTTGTTAAGCACTTACTATGTGCAGAGCCCTGTTCTAAGCGCTGGGGGAGATACAGGGGAATCGGGTCGTCCCCCGTGAGGCTCACAGTCTTAATCCCCATTTTACAGATGAGGTAACTGAGGCACAGAGAAGTGAAGTGACTTGCCCACGGTCACACAGCTGACAAGTGGCAGAGCCGGGAGTCGAACCCATGACCTCTGACTCCCAAGCCCGGGCTCTTTCCACTGAGCCACTGTACTAAGTGCTTGGGCGAGTACAATGCAACCGAGTTCGTAGACATATTCCCTGCCCATGGTGAGCTTACAGTCCAGAGGGGGAGACAGACAATGATATAAAGAAATAATTGATAACATATCATTTATAGATGCGTATCTATAAATTATCTCAGAATGGTATTATGGTTACAGATCATTTATAAGGGAGGCTGTACTCTGCTTCTAGTACTGTTTCTAGCATCCGCCTCTTCCTACCTCGTAGGGATGCTCTGAAAATAAAATAAGTTCACTGATGCAAAAGCACTTTGGAAAAATTAAAGCATTACTCGAAAAAGCAGGAATTATCTTTATAAAGAAAGGGCCGGCGGGGTTTTTTTTAACCTTGGGAAGCAAAATATTTCTTGAAATTCCCTTTAATGACCACTACACATCTAAACAACTGGACTGAGTTATTAACAACCGACTCTACAGGTTCAAGCCAAACTAAATTGTTGGACTGGAACCGAGTTGAACCGAGGCCAGTTACAGGTGGTTGGTCATTGTCCAAGCGAGCACTCACAGGATACCCATCTGGGCACGGCTCCACGCTGGACAAGATAGAAATCAAGGTCAATAGAGTCGGCCCGGGCCTTCTGTGACCAGTCATCAGCCGGCTAAACCCAGATGATATTTCGGCTTGGTATGTGTACTCGTCCACACTTTTCCGTGGATGGCCGCTGCGGGCTATTTTTCCCTGCAGTTGTTGATGGGATTTTTTTTTTCCCCCTCACATTCCAGACTCCCACAACTGTGATAACTGGAGGTAGTATAAACCCGAGGCAATCATCAAGCACATCTGCGAGATCAAGGAGGCGAATGAGCGTCTCCGTGGTTGATCGGAATGGTCTGTTGTTTCCAAGATTCGAGCTCGTGTGAGCCCTGTGAGGGACAGGGAACGTGACACGTTCCCACCTCTGTATTCTCTCCCAGACCTTATTCATTCGGTCGTATTTATTCATAATGATAATAATGACGATGGTATTTGTTAAGTGCTTACTACGTGTTAAGCACTGTTCTAAGCACTGGGGTAGATACGAGGTTATCAGGTCGTCCCACTTAGGGCTCACACTCTTAATCCCCAGTTTACAGATGAGGTAACGAGGCACAGAGAAGTGAAGTGACTTGCCCAAAGTCACCCAGGTGAAAAGTGGTGGAGCCGGGATTAGAACCCACGACCTCAGACTCCCAAGCCCGGGCTCTTTCCACTGAGCCGTGCTGCTTCTATTTATTATTATTATTATATTATACATATTAGCATTATAATTTATTTTATTTATGCATTTATTGAGCTCTTACTGGGTGCTAGACTGTGAGCCGACTGTTGGGTAGGGATTGTCTCTGTTGCCGAATCGTACTTTCCGAGCTCTTAGTACAGTGCTCTGCACACAGTAAGCGCTCAATAAATTTGAATGAATGAATGCAGAGCATGTAGTAAGCGCTTGACAAAGTAAAATACCAGCCCTCTGTTCACAGTAATAAGCACTTAATAAACCCCATTACTACTATTTCTCATCTCCAGGACAGAAAGGAGGGATCGTGTTGATGAGAGCTGAGTCAGAAACCCCCATCTGCCGCTTCCTAAACCCCATAGATTTCGAGCCCCTGTCGGCAAAATAGAAAATGGAATTTCCTGCCTGGTCTTTCACGAAAACTCCCTAGTTGTACAGGAGAAGGAGCTGTGAGAGGAGGGTATCTACGAGAAGCGTTTGTGAGAATGTGCCGTGTGGATGGAATCGATTCAGCAGAACTTAGTTTGGGAACACGGGAACACAGCTTAACTAAAAACGTTCATTCATTCAATCGAATATATTGAGTGTTTACAATAAATGGTATCATAAATATATTCATATATTAGAGCACTGTTCTAAGTGTTTGGAAAGTACAATTCAGCAATAAAGAGACACAATCCCTGCCCACATCGGGCTCACGGTCCAGAAAAGCACAAAGAACTGGAGCCCTCCTCTCTCTTTGGAGTGTCAGGAGGTGATATTTATGGGGTTTTTACGGTATTCGTTAAGCACTTACTATGTACCAGGCACTGTACTAAGCTCTCGGGCAGACACAAGCTGTGTCCAACCTGGGACTCACGATCATAATCCCCATTTTACAGATGAGGTAACCGAGGCACAGGGAAGTTCAGTGACTTGCCCAAGATCACCCTGCAGACAAGTGTTGGAGCTGGGATTAGAACCCAGGTCTTTCTGACTCCCAGACTCGTGCCCTATCCACCAGACCATGCCGCTTCTCAAAAGGGAAGCAGCGTGGCTAGGGAAGCAGCGTGGCTCAGTGGAAAAGAGCCCGGGCTTGGGAGTCAGAGGTCATGAGTTCGACTCCCAGCTCTGCCACTTGTCAGCTGTGTGACTGTGGGCAAGTCACTTCACTTCTCTGTGCCTCAGTTCCCTCATCTGTAAAATGGGGATGAAGATTGTGAGACTCACTTGGGACAATCTACCCCAACGCTTAGAACAGTGCTCTGCACGGAGTAAGCGCTGAACAAATACCAACAAAAAAAAAGAAAATTACATTTACTGTTTTCACAGAGCTGTACTTATGGATACAATTTCAGAGCCTATTTCTGTGGTTTCATCTATAAACGTGTTTAAGTTGAATTGGGAAATACCACGGGATTAACTTCTCCAAAATCTCGTGGCAAAATTCTTTCTCAGTCACTTCCCTGTAGTCTACCTCCTGCTTTTTTTCGAACAGCTTTCCAGTTTATCTGCTGCCTTCGAACTTCTGCCTGTTTATCCAATATTCACGCTTCTTTCTTTTTGTCCCCCTTCACTTTCTCTCTCTTTCATTTAGAAGGTGAACCTATCAGTGAGGTAAAGATTTTCCCCTCCCAAAGACTGGTCGCTGAATTGTAAGGACTCGCAAAATCTCCATAGTTTTGCCCATTTTAACTCAAATACGGTGTCGTGTGGCAGCTGAGCCGTTGTCGAGACTGATTCTGTCCATTTGAGTTCATTTTATTCCCAGCGTGAGGTACCCGCAAGCAGGATATCTGTCGAGTTTGTTTTAATAACAAGTTTCCGGAGGGAGTGTGCTTCCTGAGTTCGTTCCCTGAATAAATTGAAGCAGCACAAGTGAGTTTGAAGGGGAAAAGCTCTAGAGATAGTTCATCGTCTAAGGCTCCGAGGCAGGACACGAATTGACAACTAAAGGAATGTCAGTCCTTTAATTGGGCCGAGAGGACACACGGGCGGGAGCTTCTCTAGGGATTCTGGAAATCGTCAGTCCATTTAGCCAAGGCAGAGCGCGGTCAGTCAGTCAGTCGTATTTATTGAGAGCTTAACTGGGTGCAGAGCACTGTACTAAGTGCATGGGAAAATACCATTTAACGATGTAACGGACACATTCCCTGCCGACAGTGAGCTTACAGTCTATAGAGGGAGAAGGACATTAATAGAAATAAATGAGAGATATGGACATAAGTGCTGTGGGGCGGGGAGGAGGGATGAATAAAAGGAGCAAATCAGGGCAATGAAAAAGATAGCCACAGCTACAGTCTCATCCCTTTTTCTAGTTAGCTCCTCCCCCAGGAAGTCCTCCCAGCTGAATTCACAACACCCTAGTATCATTCATTCATTCGATAGTATTTATTGAGCGCTTACTATGTGCAGAGCACTGTACTAAGCGCTTGGAATGTACAATTCGGCAACAGATAGAGACAATCCCTGCCCAATGACGGGCTCACAGTCTAATCGGGGGGAGACAGATGGACAAAAACAAGACAACATAATCACTATAAATAGAATCAAGGGGCTCGGGGGGTCGTGTCTTAACAGTTTCTCTCTCTTTTTTTTAATGGTGTTTGTTGAGCTTTTTCTATGTGCCAGGCACAGCACTGAGCACTGGGATAGATATAAGCTAATCGGGTTGGAGGCAGACCATGTCCCACACGGGGCTGAGAGTCTTAATCCCCACTTTACAGATGAGGTGACCGAGGCACAGAGAAGTGACTTGCTCAAGGTCACACGGCAGATGAGAGAAGGAGCCAGGGTTAAAATCGGGCCCATGCTCTATCCATGAGGCCACGCTGCTTCTCTCAGCACCTACTAATTTATCCCTATCCTCTGCCCCTATTATGTAGGTACATTTGCAGGTTTATTCAATTATTTTTCCATTTATTTCATTATGAAATATTTATTTATTTATCGCTTCCTGTATCTATTCCGGTTCTTCCTCTTGCTCCCGCTACTTTTTGTTCATTTATGCCAGCCTCCCTCCTTACACTGGACCTTCCTTGAGGCCAGAGGATGCACATGTAGCTTCTGAACCACTACTCCAAGTGCTCAGTACAGTGGTCCGCGCTCAGTAAGTGCTCAGTAAATACTCCGAGCTCCACCGCTCCCCAGCTGTGGAACCTGGGCAACCCCCTTAACCTCTCTGGGCTTCAACTTCCTCAGCTGTAAAATAGGAATAAGATAGATTGTGAGCCTCATGTAGGACAGGGATTGGATCTCATCTAATAACCTCTAGACTGTAGGCTCACTGCGGGCAGGGAACATGTCTGCCAACTCTGTTATACTGTACTCTCCCGAGTACTTAATACAGTGCTCTGCACATGGTAAGTGCTCAATGAATACCATTGATTTATTGATTGTGTCACTCCCAGCACCTAGCACAAAGTAAGTGCTTAATAAAAGCCATAATGGTAATTATATTTATTTTACTATTATTATTATTATCATCACTGTCATTATTGTTATTAGAATGCAGGCCTTTTGCCTTCTGGAAAGAATCATTCCCAAGAGAGGTTTTCCTATTATTTTATTGGTATTTGTTAAACACTTACTATATCAGTTAGTCAATTATATTTATTGAACTCTTACTGCGTGCAGAGCACTGTTCTAAGCGCTTGGGAAAGTACAGTGTAAAAATATAATAGACCCCCCCCTCCCTGCCAAAAAGAGCTTACTCTGTGCTAGACACTGTACTAAGCACTGGGGTAGATACAAGCTAATCAGGTTGGACACAGCTCAAGTCCCACATGAGGTTCCCAGTCTTAATCCCCATTTTACAGAGGAGGTAACTGAAGCACAGAGAAGTTAAGTGACTTGCCCAAGGTCACAGAGAAGATAAGTGGCAGAGCTGAAATTAAAAACCAGGTCCTTTGGCTCCCAGGTCCATGCTCTTTCCATCAGGCCATATTATTTCCCCTCAGATCCTTAACTCTTCCTCCGAAATAAGACTAACTTATTTTAGCAAGCAATGGTCCCTGCCTCAACCCCTTTTACTCTCTGTCTGCCTCTCTCTGTGTCTCTTTGTCTCTCCTTTCTCTGTCTGTCTCTCTCTCTATATATATAATAATTATGGCATTTGTTAAGCACTTACTATGTGCCAGGCACTATACTCAATGTTGGTCTGTACTATATGCTGTACTATATACTTATCTTTCTTTATCTCCATTTCTCTCTCGCTCTCTCTCTCTCTCTCTCTCTCTCTCACACACACACACACACACACTAGCTTTTTCCTTCTCAAACATGCCCCCCTACCCCTGCTCTATCACCATCCCTCCCAAGCCAATTCCCAGCATCTCCCACCTCCAATCTTCGGCACGACTTGTGGATCCAGACTCCCTCATCACCATTTTCATTGTCATCGTTACCGACATCACCACCTCCCAAGAACAACTTCCTGCAAAAGGCTCGGTGTTGGATGCTGCGGAGATCAAAGATAAACCTGTCTAAAATGGATGGCACGGGCATGAACGCAGAGCCATAGAGGAGACGCTCAGTCAAAGAAGGGGATTAGAAGACTGGAAGGAGCTAGCTGATGGGTGGACGGGAATGATGATGATGAAGTACCGCAGTGGATGAGTCTCGGTAGGAGATCAACAAATTAGTCAGTGGTATTCACCGAGCGCTTACTGTGTGCCGAGCACTGTACCGAGCAAGTAGGAGAGTAAACATCAACAGATTCGGTAGACATATTCTCTCCCCATAATGAGTTTACAATCTAGAGCTCACATCGCTCTCATTAGCGATCTGGTCAGAGTTAGTATCACTGCATTTTAGAGAGTGAATCTCACTAAATCGTCTGCCACAGAAGGAAAAAGAGTTGCAAAACTGAAAGGTTCGGTTCTAGAATTTATGAGTCTCTGTGTGAATTCCAGAAGTTGACACTTGGTACGGTGGCCACTCATTCGTTCATTCGTTCAATCGTATTTATCGAGCGCTTAGCGTGTGCAGAGCACCGTACTAAGCACTTCGGAGAGAACAGTACAACAATAAGCAGACACATTCTCTACCTACAATGAACTTACAGTCTAGAGGGGAAAATGAAGTGAAACCGAAGACATCATTATCACAGATGAGTAAAGAGTAGTGCGGCCACTCAGCAGAGGAATTTAGAATGGAATGAAAGGAACTTGCTTTTGGCAAGGAGGACTGTGAGAGCCCCTGAAGGAGAGAGTTGATGACTGATGTATGAGGGAGTTGGGGAAAGCAAAGGGTTCCAAGGCCATCCTGTGGAAAATTCGATCTTCGAAAAGTCTCGACCTTCCAGAGCACCTCCGCACCTCGGTTCCACCATTTGGCCCGAGAAGATGGTGAGGCTGAGGCCTTGCCAAAATCTATGCCCCCTTTGACAAACCCCCCCCAACCCAGACTCTTGGTAAAATCGCGCGGGGCTCCCGAGGGTCTAGAAATGCAGTCGTGACCGAAAAACATCCACCATCCAGCAGGGTGGGCAGGAAGATGAAGTTCCGGTGTGGAAGAGTCCTAAAGAAAAAGGTAAGGAGAGCTTTACTGAGAAGCAACTGAGGAGCTACGGGAGGGCAGTTTGCATTGAAGGAGGTCTGGGGAGGCAGGTAGGAGTTGGAAAAGGGAATGGGAGAGGGGGCGGGGACACTGGTGCCGCAGTGTTTGCGCTTGGGCGTGCATGGAATACAGAGGGGGACTTGAAAAGAAGAATGACAGATCCTCTCTTTGTGTGTCATTTAAGATGAGCAATAGAGATTCTCATAAGCGCCCCCAAGACAAAGCTGTCATTAGATGGAGAATAATAAAAGTATTATTAGCAGAAATGAGGCTTTGTGAAACTGCAACTTTAGTGGAAGGAGGTGGGGAGAGATGGGGGTTTCTGAAATTCAGGGACTGAGAAGTGAGGGGGTAGCATGTTCATTCACAACTGCGGAGAAATTATTCGAGAAACGAACTGATAGCAGACTCTCCCTGGCGCTGCTTTCAGACGGAACCAGGAGAGGATCCCAGAAAGCCTCATTAGGGGTCTGTAACGAGATGGTGGCCTAAGGGGAGAGCGGGAATAGCCGGGGAGCGGGAATGACGAGACCCAGGAAGGGGAAATGGGAAGGAGTTCCCCTCCGACCCCACCGGTGAGGGAGTCAGAGAGAAGGGATCCAGTCCTGGTAGAGAGGGTTCCTCCAGGAGCAGAGAACCGCCGGCTGAATGTCCGGCTGAGCAGTCCAGAGAACCTAACCGGAGATCTTGTCCGGGGTGCTCCACGCTCCTGCCGGCCAGGGAGGAGTCCATAGAGGTCTGAGATCGAGAGCCCGGACTCTTAGCGTGGCTCGGTGGAAAGAGGCCGGGCTTCGGAGTCAGAGGTCACGGGTTCGTCTCCCGGCTCTGCCGCTTGTCAGCTGTGTGACCGGGGGCGAGTCACTTCACTTCTCTGGGCCTCAGTGACCTCATCTGTAAAATGGGGATTAACTGTGAGCCTCACGTGGGACAACCTGATTACCCTGTATCTCCCCCAGGGCTTAGAGCAGTGCTCTGCACAGAGTAAGCGCTTAACAAATGCCAACATTATTATTAGATGCTCGCGGGGGCCGGAGACCCAGGACTCTTCCAGTCAGACACCCGAAGGACAGATAGACAGCCAACAGGCTGTGTCAATCTGGGCCACGGAGATACCTTTAAAGCACTCAATCCTCTTGCCCGCTCCAACCCCACCTCGCTATTCTCCTACTACAACCCAGTCCACACACTTCGCTCCTCTAACGCCAACCTACTCACTGTACCTCGATCCCTCCTATCTCGCAGCCGACCTCTCACCTACGTCCTGCCTCGGGCCTGGAACGCCTTCCCTCTTCATATCCGACCAACGGTCACCCGTCCCCCCTTCAAAGCCTTCCCGAAGACACATCTCCTCCAAGAGGCCGTCCCTGACGAGGCCTTCGTTTCCTCTTCTCCCACTCCCTTCCGCATCACTCCTGCATTTGGATTTGCTCCGTTTATTCACCCCTACCCCTCAACCCCACAACACTAATGTACCTACCCGTGATTTATTCATTTATTTATATTAATGTCTGTCTCCCCCTCTAGACTGCAAGCTCGTCGATGGCAGAGAGTGTGCTTTCCTACTCTGTTATTAGAGAAGCGGCGCGGCTCAGTGGAAAGAGCACGGGCTTGGGAGTCAGAGGTCATGGGTTCTAATCCCGGCTCTGCCACTTGGCAGCAGTGTGACTGTGGGCGAGTCACTTCACTTCTCTGGGCCTCAGTTACCTCGTCTGTAAAACGGGGATTAAGACCGTGAGCCTCATGTGGGACAATCTGATTACCCTGTGTCTACCCCAGGGCTTAGAACAGTGCTCTGCACATAATAAGTGCTTAACACATATCAACATTATTATTCTTACTCTCGCAAGTATTTAGTACAGTGCTCTGCAGACAGTAAGTGCTCAATAAATATGATTGACTGATTGATTCACTCGTGACTGTAGAAAGCTCATAGTCTGATCTGTTTGAATCCAAGAGAGATGTGGGAGACGGGGCTGTAAAATCAATAATTCTCCGGCAAGTGGGGCATGGGGTTCAGCTTCCAGGTTATGAGAAGTAATATGTCTAGTGGAAAAAGAAAGGACCTGGGAGTTAGAGGACCTGGGTTCTTATCCCTGTTGTGTGACTCTGGGCCCTTAACTTCTCTGTGCCTCAATCCTCTCATCTGCAAAATCGGGATTCAACACCTGATCCCTCTCCTACTTAGACTGTGAGCCCCATGTGGAACCTGATTATCTTGATTCTACCCCAGCACCGAGTACAGTGCTGGGCACATAATGGTGCTTAACAAAAACCATAATTTTTGTTGTTATTATTATTATTAATACTACTACTAATAAAAGTTATTGTAATAATAGAACTTTCCACACGTACTCTCCGGATACTGCGGACCAACATGGGGTTTTATATGGAGGGTGCCCTAATTAATCTTGATGATTTACATTTGGAGATACAATTACAGTCAACTGAGAAATCTTCTCATAAATTCCACTGCTAGCCTCCAGAGATCTCTACCGGGAGATTCTGGAACAACCCTGAGAGCAAAAATAAAAGCCAAACGTTTCCTGACTTGCAATCATGAGAAGTGAAGCTGGAGGGCTTCGAGCTCTTCACCCTGCTCTCTTTGCTTGTTTCCGAAGAGCAATTATTTCAGGATCTGAGAAGCGTTCTTCTTTGACCGCGGTGCTTTCAGAAGGCCAGATGTTTCTGCTGGGGATGGCCCAATTTACCACTAGCGAGATGCTCTCGAGGTTCACTCTGAAAAATAACTCAAAGACGTCTCTTGGTCGACACCTTCGAGGCTGATCTCGCAACCGACCACTCGGTCTACACCTTTGAGACTGAACTCACAGCCATTCGGTCTTTGAGCCCAATCTCACTCCCATTCACGCTCAACATCCCATTCCCCGATTTTGGCAGACCGATGTTTCTTCTCACAAAGAATCCCTCACTCAGGGCACTGAAATAGCCACCAAACAGCAGTGGACCTTCGTCTCTCAGGAGTCCCGCTCCTCTGCGAGTTACTATGACTCCCGGCGAGGTGACTCCAGGTGAGGTGTAGCAGAGATTAATGAATCCACTCTGCAGCTTTTATTCCCAAGGCTCCATTTTACTCCCACTTCCTCCCAGAAGGTCTTAGTTGCATGGCCCCTAGCTCAGGACCCTAAAATCACGTTTCTTGCATCTCTGGAATCTTATTCCCTGCCCTTGTTGATGCAATCAGCCCTCCCAGTTTGGTTCCCAAAATGTTTCTGCTGGCGTGAAACTTTTTTTATGATATTTGTTGAGCTCTTTTCAGTTTGCCGGGCACTGTACTAAACTCTGGAGTAGATACAAGCTAATCAGTCCATGTCCCTCATGGGGCGCATAGTCTTAATCCCATTTCACAGATGAGGTAACTGAGGCACGGAAAGGGTCACGCAGCAGAGGAGAAGCGTGGTTTAGTGCAAGGAGCATGGGCTTGGGAGTCAGAGGGCCTGGGTTCTAATCCCAGCTCTGCCACTCCGCCACTTGTGACCTTGGGCAAGCCACTTCACTCAGTTACCTCATCCGTAAAAGGAGGATCAAGACTGTGAGACCCACAAGGGATAGGGTCCGTGTCCAACCCAATCTGCTTGAATCCATCCCAGTGTTGGTATTTGTTAAGCGCTTACTATGTGCCGAGCACTGTTCTAAGCGCTGGGGTAGACACAGGGGAATCAGGATGTCCCACGTGGGGCTCACAGTCTTAATTCCCATTTTACAGATGAGGTAACTGAGGCACAGAGAAGTTAAGTGACTTGCCCACAGTCACACAGCTGGCAAGTGGCAGAGCTGGGATTTGAACTCATGAACTCTGACTCCAAAGCCCATGCTCTTTCCACTGAGCCACGCTGCTTCTCAGTGCTTAGTGCAGTGCCTAGCACACAGTAAGTGCTAAACAAATACCATAATTATTATTATTAGCAGGCACATGGCGGAGCCAGGATTGGGATCCAGGTCCATCTGATTTCCAGGCCTGTGGTCTACCCACTAGGCTATGCCGCTTCTCACCTTTGCTACCCCTCTTTGAAAGTCCACTCTTTCAGTCCATCACTGGCGATCAGGCAGGAAGCCTACTCCTCCCAGCCTCCAGGGCAGCATTTGTTTATTGAGCGTTTACCGTGTGCAGAGGCACTGTACTATACGCTCGGGAGACTACAGTATAATCAGACGCATAATAGTGGTACTCATTAAGCACTTACTCTGTGCCAAACACCGGGCTACATATAGGATAGTCAGCTAGTCCCCGTCCCACCCGGGCTCACAGTTTAATGGAGAGGGAGACCGGGCATTCCATCCCCATTTTAAAAGAAGTTGAGACGCAGCTTGCCCATAGGCACGCAGCGGGCGAATGGTAGAGCCGGGATTAGAACTCAGGTCTCCTGACCCCTAGGCCCATCCTCTTTCCACTAAGCCACAAATCCTGCCTCGGCTTGTCTTTTTTCTCCTCAGAGCTATTGTTGTGACCTGCCATCTTGGGACCACTTCCACCCATCCTGCCCCAGGGTTTCGGAGGCCAGGGTGGGGTTGAGTGGGGGGCCGGGGGCTGGGGCCCGGTCAGTCAGTCAGTCAGTTGATGGCGTTACTGAGCGCCTACTGCGTGCAGAGAACTGTACTACGCTCGAGAGAGTACAGTATAACGATAAACGGACACAATCCCTGCCCGCAACGAGTTTACAGACTACAGAGGGCCAGAGCTGCCGTATCTGTGGGGCTGAGCGCCAGGGCCAGGGCATCATTTGAAGGGGTGTAGCGACGGGCCCTGCCACGGAGTCTCAAACTCTGCACCGAGTTGCCGTCGCTGGGGCTAGGGTGGTGCCTGAGGCTGCTTTCCCTCTTGTCCATCTCCCTGGATTACAGGGGAAATGTAGCTTCCCCCAATCCCACCCACCCACCGCTACCGTCGTGGCCTAGTGAAAACGGCGCAGGCCGGGGAGTCAGAAGGACCTGGGTTCTAATCCCGGATCCACCACCTGTCTGCTGTGTGACCTTGGGGCCCACTTAATGTCTCTGCGCCTCATTTCCCTCTTCGTAAAATGGGGATTAAGACTGTGGGACAGGGATTCTTCAATCTGGTTTGCTTGTGTCCATCCCAGTGCTTAGTACAGTGACTGGTCCATAGTGAGCGCTTAAACAAATACCTCAGTTGTCATTAATGTTAATTCCTCCGTCTTTTCCCCCTCCTCTTACTGAGCCCTGCTTCATCCCGCAACCGGACCGACCCCCTCTTGGTGTTTTCTAACGGGGTGGTGGCCTCTTAGACCAGGAGACTCGGGCTCTGCCTGGAGAGGTGGCCAGAGCTGCAGCGTAGCATAGTGGATGGAGCACGTGCTTGAGAGTCAGAAGGTCATGGTTTCTAATCCTGACTCTGCCACCTGTCTGCTAGGTGACCTTGGGCAGGTCACTTCACTTCTCTGTGCCTCACTTACCTCAAGAGCAAAGTGGGGATTGAGACTGTGAGCGCCACGTGGGACAGGGACTACGTCCAGTTCCATTTCCTGGGATCCTTCCCAGCGCTTAGTAAAGTGCCTGGCACATAGTAAGCGATTAACAAATACCATCATTATTATTATTATTAGTGGGCAATGGCAGGCAGAGACAGGCAGATAGAGCATCCTGAGTGTCAGGTAGTGGGAGAACAAGTTAAACGGAGCGGTCACTTTTGTCCATCTGTCCACTGCTGCTGGACTCCAGCAGCGAAGTCTAGTGATTCGGCGAGCGTGTCCTGCTCCTCACTGGGATTTTTTAGAGCATTCGCCAGAGAGGGTGGTGGATTTGTTTGGGGGTGTGTGGGTAGGTGGATGGGTGGACGAGCTGCTGGCTTCGGAGCTGTAATTTGTCACTGTTGAGAACCGACAGTCGCTTTCTCTGCCGCCCAAGTTCTAAAAATAGCTGAAGTCCCCAAACTTCTGTGAGGCGAAGAAGAGCGGTGCGTTTGTTCAACAATCACAAATATCAGCAGGTGTCTAATAGATTCCTAACTGATGGGGGGCCGCTGTAAAGTGGTCTAGTGGAAAGGGCACTGGCTGGGGAGTCAGGGGACCCGGGTTCTAATCATGGCCCGGACACGCGCTTGCCGTGTGACCTCGGGCAGGTCGCTTAACTTCTCTGCGACTCAGTTTCCTCGTGTGTCTAAAAGTGGGATGCAATACCTGTTCTCCCTCCCACTTAGACTGTGAGTCCTATCTAATGATCTCATATCTACCTTAGCTCTTAGTACAGTGTTTGGCACCTAATGAGCACTTAACAAATAGGTCCACGAATAATTCTCACCTCTGTACTCTTTTCCAGTACTTGTACAGTGCTCAGGATTTTATGGAATCCCCATTTCACTGATGAGGAAATTGCGGCACTGAGAAGTTAAGTGACTTACCCAAGGTCACACAGTAGAAAACTGGCAGAGCTGGCATTAGAACCCAGATCCTCCGACTTCCAAGCCTGGGCACTTTCCACTAGGCCATGCTGCTGAGTTCCTATGGGATAGTACGGACACTCAGTCTCTTTGCGGAAATCTGCGGGAGCCAGAGCATTGTCACTGGGAGGAACTTTAACCCCCTCTGCTGTTCCAGAACCTTTCTGTCCCCTTCTCAAGCCTCTAGAAATATGGACACCACTTCTGAGTTCCATGACTGGGTGGCAGGAGAGAGGTTGGATGTCTAAAATCAAAATACCAGACATAAAGAAGCAGCGTGGCCTACTGGAAAGAGGACAGGCATGGGAGTCAAAAGGTCTTGTCTTATGCCGTCGGGTCTTCTCCGAACCACAGCGACGCCATGGACACATCTCTCCCAGAACACCTCATCTCCATCTGCAATCCTTCTGGGAGTGGATCCACAGAGTTCTCTTGGTAAAAATATGGAAGTGGCTTACCATTTTCTCCTTCCGCACAGTAAACCTGAGTCTTCTCCCTCCGCTCTCTCCCATGCCGCTGCTGCCCAGCACAGGGGCATTTTGACTTGTAGCAGATGGTCTTCTAGTCACTGCCCAAGCTAGTCATGGAATGCCAGGCCTCTGCTCCACTCTCTCTCCTATAGTCGAGACTGGTAGAGGACTGGAAACTCTCCAAACGTGATTCTGAGAAGGGGAGTCAAAAGAACCCGCTCTCTATTCTTGTCTCCACTGCTTGACCTTAAGAATGCCACTTATCGTCTCTGAATTTAGTTTCCTCATCTTTAAAAGGGTAACTAAATACCTAGTCTCCTTCCTTCTTACTAACTACACTGTGAGTCCCATGTGGGTCAGGGACTCCATTAGTATTATTACAAAGGCATCCGTTGCTTAATTGGAACCTGACGGGACAGGTTAACTGAAAATCCAACTGTCTGTTGTAAAACTGAGCGAATGGCCATATACTCATCTGTAAAATGGGGATTAAGACTGTGAGCCCCATATGGGACAATCTGATTACCTTGTATCTACCCCAGCACTTAGAAAAGTGCTTGGCACATAGTAAGACCTTAACAAATACCATAATTATTATTATTATTATTATTATTATTACTCCATCACGACCCTCAATACTATCACTTTTTTGTCTTTTTAATGGAATCTGTGAAGTACTTACTATAGTAATCAATTAATCATATTAATTGAGTACTTACTGTGTACAGAGCACCGCTTTACAATTTAATAGAGTCAGTTGACATGTTCCCTGCCCCTAGAGAGCTTACTATGTCTCCGTCCCACACAAGGCTCACGGTCTAAATTGGAAGAAGGAGGATTTAATCCCCATGTGACAGAGGAGGTAACTGAGGCACAGCAAAGTGATATGCAGCAGAAAAGTGGTAGAGGCAGGATTAGAACCCAGGTCCTCTGACTCCCAGGCCCGTACACTTTCCACTAGGCCATGCTGCTTCTCCCTGACAACATGTATCTACTTGCCTGTGGCCAGATATCACAGGTGAGTCAGTAAGGGGCTTCTGGTGGGCCAGACTGGGGGAGAACTGTGAGAGAGTTGAGGGGCAAGGGGTGAGAAGTGGAATAAACTGTGAGCTCAATGTGGGCAGGGATTTTCTCTCTTTATTGCTGCATTGTACTTTCCCAAGTGCTTAGTACAGCACTCTGCACACAGTAAACGCTCATTAATGAATGAATACGTGACCCCATATAGGAAAGATAATTAGGAAAGAATGTTAATTCTATGTATTTTTCTCTTGAGGACCTTCTGAAGGGTGATTTTACAATGCTTATTTACAACAATGACTTCAAACACACTCTACGAGAACCAGGAACTCCACTACCGGCAGAAAATAACTCTAATAATGGTATTTGTTAAGCACTTCTTATGTGCCAAGCACTATACTAAGCACTGGGGTGGACCGAAAATAATTAGATTGGACACACAGTCCCTGTCCCACCGGGATTCGACAGTGTAAGTAGGAGGGAGAACAGGTTTTGAATCCTCATTTTACAGACGAGGAAACTGAGGCTCAGAGAAGTGACTGACCCAAGGTGTCCCACTGAGGACAAGCGGCAGAACTGGGATTTGAACCCAGATCCTCCGACTCCAAGAAGCGTGCCCGCTCTCCTGCCTCCCAGCCGCGGGGACTTCCTGATGCCGTTGGAGGGAAACTGTCTCTCTGCAAAACTCGCTCCTCTTTTCCGGCTGCCCCTCTTTTTCAGTCTCAGGGATTTCCCCCCTTCTGCCAGCTGTCAGCTTGTAAGTGCAGAGGGGCAAGTTGAGACCAACTTGGGCTTGTCCATTCTCTCTCTCCAGGAACTGAGCCCACACCTGTTTTTCCATTCAAGCAAAGCCTGTTGCCGATAATGAGGCCGAGCTGGAATTGCCAGCTGGAGCTGTAATGATAATAATAATTACGGTACTCGGTAAGTGCTTGCTATGTGCCTGGCAATGTTCTAAGCGGTGCGGTAGACACAAGGTAATCAGATTGGACACAGTCCCTGTCCCACGCGGGGCTCACCGTCTTAATCCCTATTTTTTTTTTTACAGATGAGGTAACTGAGGTATGGAGAAGTTGAGTGACTCGCCCAGGTCACTCAGCAGATACGCGGCGGGGTCGGATTTAGAACCCAGGTCTTTCTTACTCCAGGCTCTATCCACTAAGCCATGCAGCTTCTCTAGAGGTAGGTAGATTGAACATTAACTCCTGCAATATAGGCCTGTAAACTGTTCCCAATTCAGTACACACCCAAATATACACACACAACACACACACGCACACACACACACAGCCTTTAATTTGGCTTGGACTTGGCACACAAAACAAAGCACACCTTCTTGACAATGCCTCACCTCTTCACTGTATCCAGACCTCTCGATTACGGATACCCAAGGGCTGGGAAAGAAGAGACAGACTTTGTCCACCATCATTTTTAAAACAAAAGCTTTTAAAAAATTAATGAATTCCAGTTTATTCTACTTGAATGTATGTATTTTCCTCATTCCTATCAAGTAGTCTTCATTTTAAAAAATGGTATTTGTTAAGCACTTAATAGTAATATTTTGCTAATTTTGCAGTGGGCCAGGCACTGTTCTGAGCACTGGGGAAGATACAAGATAATCGGGTTGGACACGGTTCCTCTCCCACAGAGGGCTCACAGCCTTTATCCCCATTTTTCAAGGAAGGGCAGTGAGGCAGAGAGAAGTTATTTGCCCAAGGTCAAAATGGGTGGAGCTGGGATTAGAACCCAGGTCCTTCTGACTCCCAGGTCCATGCTCTAGCCACTCGGCCACCTGCTTCCTCCATGCCAACCACTCTACTAAACACTAGGGTAGGTACACGCTAATCAGGTTGGACACCGTCCCAGTTCCTCATGGGCCTCACGGTCTTAATCCCCATCTTCCAGATGAGATAACTGAGGCACAGAGAAAGAAAGTGACCCGCCCAAGGTCGTACAATAGATAAGTGGCGGAGCTGGAATCGGAACCCTGGACCTTCTGACTCCGAGGCCCGTGGTCCATCCACGAGACCACACTACTTCTCAAAACATGTGAAGAAAAGTAGAAACCCGATCCCCTTCAAATAGTCACCACCACCAAAACCCCAGAGTAAGCGTTTAGCAAACGTCATTAAAAAAAAATAAATCAAGAAATAATATGCTCAGCAGTGTATTAAACTCAGGGGTAGATACACAGTCCCTATCCCACGAGGGGGTCACATTCTAAATCTGAGGGAAGAGGATTTAATCACCATTTTACAGATGAGGTTACTAAAGAGCAGAGAAGTGAAGCGACTTAGTCCCACAGCAGGCAAGCGGAGGAGCCGTAATGAGAACCCAGGTCCTCTGACGTCCAGGCCTGTGTTCTATCCACCAGGCCGCACTGCTTCTCTCCGCTGATTCCCTCTTCCTAGAAAGGCTCTTCAGGCTTGGCTTCTCTGACCCAGTTCTCTCCCCGCCTCTGTGACTGCTTCTTCTCAGTCTCCTTTGTCGGCTTTTCGTCCCCTCTTCACGCCTTCACTCTGGGTGTCCCAAGGTTCGTTCTTCAGCCCTCTGCTCTCCACGGCACAGTGAAAAGAGCTTGGGCCTGGGAATCAGAAGGTCAGGGGTTCGATTCCTAGCTCTCCCACTTGTCTTCACTTCTCTGTGCCTCAGTTACCTCCTTTGTAAAATGGGGATGGAGACCGTGAGCCCCACGTGGGACAGGGACTGTGTCCAACTTGACTTGCTTATATCCATCTGCTACAGTGCCTGCTATATAGTAAGCACTTAAATACGATTATTATTCTTCTCCTTTTATGCTCCATTTCTTGAGTCGTTCAACCACTCACTACGAGGCAACGTGACCTAGTGGAAAGGCCTTGGGACTGGGAGTCCGTCTAGACTGCAAGCCCGTCGTGGGCAGGGATTGTCTCTTTCTATTGCTGTACCGTACTTTCCAAGTGCTTAGTACAATGCTCTGCACAAAGTAAGCGCTCAATAAATACGAGTGAATTAATGAATGAATGAACGAACGAGTCAAGGGACCAGAGAGCTAATCCCAGATCTTCTACGTGACTATTGTGTGACCTTGGGCAAATTACAGAACCTCTCTGCACTCAGTTTTCTTATCTAGAACCTGGGAATTAAACACCTGCTTTCCCTACTTCTTGTGAGCCTGATGGGAGAAAGGAATTGTGTCCGATCTGATTATTTTGTACCTAATCTAGCATTTGGCATTGTGTTTTGATATTAAAATTTAATTGAAATAATAAATGACATTATCTGGGTCCTAACCCCAGCTCTGCCATTTTTTAAATGGTATTTGTTAAGCGCTTACTATGTGCCGGGCACCGTGCTAAGTACCGGGGTGGATAATCAGTTTGGGCCCAATCCGTGTCCCATGGGGCTCACGGTCTTAATCTCCATTTTGCAGATGAGGGAACTGAGGCACAGAGAAGTGAAATGGTTTGCCCCCAGTCACACAGCAGATAAGTGGTGGAGCCAGGATTAGAATCCGGGTCCTTCTGACTCCCGGGCCCACGCTCTGTCCACTTAGGCCACACTGCTTCTCATGCCGCTGCTTGTCTCCTGGGTGAGCTCGGGCAAGTCACGCAACTTCTCTGGGACTCGGTTACCTCACCTATAAAAGGGGAATTATATCCTCCTCCCTCTGATTTAGACAGCGAGCCCTTTTCAGAACAGCGACTGTGTCCAACCTGAGTATCTTGAATCACCCCCAGAGTTTAGTTCGGTGCTTTGCATATGGTAAGAACTTAACGAGTACCTCGATTCATGTTATTATCCTCATCTTCCGTCCCTGATCTATTTTTCCTCAGAACCTTCCCAACGAGGTCCGCAAAAAACACCTGGCCCAGTAGTCCTCAAACTCAGAGTCATCTTTGATCCTTCTCCATCGTCTCACCTCTCACCTTCATCCTTCTCTAAATTCTGCTTTTTCCTCCATGTATTTTCCAGATCTGCGCCTTTTTCTCCACCCTTCCTGTCACCACCCTAATCCAAGACCTGGATGCCTCCCTGCTGGATCTACTGCATCAATCTTACCGGCCTCCCTCCTTCCCAGCCTCTCCCCCTTCTCAGTCTCTCCTACACTCTGCTGCCCGAATCGTCTTCCTAAAATATCACTCAGAAAGCATCATTCCCCTTTTCAAACACTTCCAGTGGCTCCTCATTCATCTCTACATCAACCAGAAACTTCCGACCTTTGGATTCCAAACTCAACCCACCTGCCCCTCCCCTTACCATCTTGTTCTCCTGACTCAATATACCCCAGCTCACATTTGCCTCTCCTCCCCAGCAAACCTCCAAACTGTATGTCATTCTTGTCGTCTCTCCCTCCTCCAACAAATTGTGCAGGACCTTCTCCCTGCAAGGAACTCCCTCCTCTCTCCAATCCTCCACACCATCAACTGTGGTAAAAACTCACCTCCTCCTGGAGACATTCCCCAACTACTTCCCATCTTCCTGATCACGAGTTCCTATCAGCTAGAGAAGCAGCGTGGCTCAGTGGACAGAGCCTGGGCTTCGGAGTCAGAGGTCATGGGTTCGACTCCCGGCTCTGCCGCTTGTCGGCTGTGTGACTGTGGGCGAGTCACTTCACTTCTCTGGGCCTCAGTGACCTCATCTGTAAAATGGGGATTAACTGTGAGCCTCACGTGGGACAACCTGATGACCCTGTATCTCCCCCAGCGCTTAGAACAGTGCTCGGCACCTAGTAAGCGCTTAACAAATACCAACACTATCCTTAGACCTCGTGGGAATATCTGTTGGATTAGCCCATTTTCTTTTTCCTCCTTTGGTTTTAAGCAGTTGTATTTCTGCTTTTACTCTTGTTCCTAACTCTTGTTTCTTACTTTTTGTTCTTTTGCCTTCACTTGCATTTTAGGTTACCAGGACCCTAATACAGGGCTCGGCACATAGTAAATGATCAATCAATCAGTCATGATCAGTGATCAGACAATCAGTCAGTAAATCAATCAGTATTTATCCAGCACTTCCTGTGAGCTGAGCACTGTAATAATAATAATAATAATAATGGTATTTGTTAAGCGCTTACTATGTGCCAGGCACTGTCTTAAGCACTGGAGTGGATACAAGCAAATCAGTTTGGACACAGTCCCTGTCTCTCTTGGGTTCACACTCTCAATCCCCATTTTACAGATGAGGTAACTGAGGCACAGGGAAGTGAAGTAACTGGCCCAAGGTCACACAGCAGAAAAGCGATTAGACTGTAAGCCTGTCAATGAGCGGGGATTGTCTCCATCTGTTACCGAATTGTACATTCCAAGCGCTTAGTACAGTGCTCTGCACATAGTAAGTGCTCAATAAATACTATTGAACGAAGTGGCAGAGATGCACCAGAACCCAGAAGCAGCATGGCTCAGTGGAAAGAGCACGGGCTTAGGAGTCAGAGTTCATGGGTTCTAATCCCAGCTCCTCCCCTTGTCTGCCGTGTGACTTTGGGCAAGTCACTTAACTTCTCTGTGCCTCAGTTCCCTCATCTGTAAAATGGGGATTAAGGCCGTGAGCCCCACGTGGGACAACCTATTTACCCTATATCCACCCCAGCACTTAAAACAGTGCTCGGCACGTAGCAAACGCTTAACAAATACCAATATTATTATTATTATTACTATTCTGACTCCCAGACCCACGCTCTATCCACTACCCCATGCTGCTTCGAGTACAGTAAAATAGAGTGGAGGATGCAATCTCTGTCCACAAGGAGGTTACAGTCTACAGGGGAAGTATACATTAATAACAGATAATAATAATAATGACACTTGTTAAGTGCTTACTATGTGTTAAGCATTCTTCTAAGCACTGGGATAGATATGAGATCATCAGGCTGGCCACCGACTCTGTCCCACATGGGGCTCCCAATCTTAATCCCTATTTAACAGATGGGGTAACTGAGGTGCAGAGAAGCTAAATGACTTGTCCAAGGTCATACAGCAGGCACGTGGTGGAGCTGGGGTTAGAACCCAGGTCCTTCTCACTCCCAGGCCCACTAAGCCATGCTGCAGCCTAGTATTAGGATATGACATAGGTGTTGTGGAGATGGGGTGAATATTAAAGTAAGTGCTCAATAAATAACGATGATGATGATGATGAAGAGAATCACGACGATGTTGATGATGATGATGCTGCTGATTTCAGCAGGCTTTCTTGAGGCTGGATCAGAATCCCAGCCCCTTGCCCCGGGGCCATCCCTGGTCCCGGGAAACTGAAGGAATACTCCAGTTGAGCTACCTACCGTTCCCTACGCAGAACTTTCTTCCATTTCCACCTACGTTCACAGCCTACTTCCTGGAAGCTGCCTCTGAAATGCCAAATGCAGTTTTGTAGGAGGAAAAGGAGGACACAGCACAGAGCAAATAGCTTTCGAGATTCGCTTTTAGAATTTTAGAAACAAGCTGGCCAGGAAAAAGGCTTTGGCGAGATCTTACTTATGATTTCGAAGGGATTCTCCACGTGTTGTTGAAATCCGATAATAAGAGTTCATTTGTCACCTTGCCCTTGGACTCTAGGACTCTAGGCATTCTTCATCTTCTAAAGAGAATCTCACCCGCTCCACTTCCTGATGACACCGTATTTTGGTTTGAGGGCTTCCTCGGGATTTCACTCATCACTCTCCTTCTCCCTCCCCGCCCCCTCTCCTCCCAGTTTCCCTGTTGGTTTGGATTTTGCTATGAAACTATTCCCGTTTGAGAGTAGGAGTAAACCCCTCAGTGAGCTCAGAGTCCATTTCTAACCACCCGGTTCATCTGTAAATGTCCGCGCCGACCACATCGTTTCAGATCGGAGTACCCTCTCTGCGTTTATCACGGCAAAGGTCACAGGCCGACCGGGTTAACCCTCTGCTGCTAAAGGGCAGGTCCCCGCAAGCCAATGCAGCCCTGATGGAATAGACCATCTCGACGCCGCCGATATTAGATGGTTTCAGCTCTGGAAAGCGGTCCCCGTAGGGCATCGGGACGAGGAAGAGACGGGAACTGAGATGAACCTTGGTCTCTACTTGGGGCACCTTGGGTATGTATGGGGCTCCTGGACCATGAGTGAACTTTTAAAAAGCTTGGGGGGAGCGTTGGTCCTCGGGGAGGGGCATCCCCAAACATTAGGTGAAGGGAAAGGCCGGTCTTTCGGGAAGTGGGCGGTTTGGGGATTCGAAGAAGGGGAGGGTGGGAATTGAGGACTGGTATTTCCTGGGGGTGAAGGTTGGGAGAGCTCTATATGGATGAGAGGCACACGCCCATTCCTCCCCTCCTGCCCACAGCAACTCTTTTCCAATCCCCGCCGCACTGGTTGCCAGGAGTGGCCCAGGGGGTAGGTAGCAACCGTGGCCACAGTGGGGAGCCACCGGGGGAGGGCGACATCACGGGCACGAAGAGGGCAATTAGTAGCGCCTGTAGAGACGAGGGACAGAAGTGTGGAGATTGCTCTTGGCCTAGTGGAAAGAGCACGGGCCTGGGCGTCAGAGGACCTGGGTTCTAATCCCAGCTCTGCCAGATGCTTGCTGTTTGACCTTGGACAAGTGGCTTCACTTCTCTGTGCCTCAGTTCTCCTCTTCTCCCTTCTACTTAGACTGCGAGGTCCATACGAATCAGGAACTATGTCCGACCTAATTGATTTGTATCTTCCCTAGCACTTAGAACAATTTTTGACATCTAGTAAGTGCTTGAATACCATAAAAAACCCACAAGTGGCACACCTGCCAGCCCTCTCCCCGTCTCCCATTGGTGCCTACCTTCGGGGACCACCCTTATCCTCACACTGCCCAGGGGCAAGTGAAGAAAGATGGTACCACTGAAATGACAGCCAGGATCCTAAGATGACTTAAAGGGAGGGGAAGAGGAGGGAAGGAAGAAGCAGGTTTTGGATTGCACCAGAGTTGTCTTAGGGAAGATTGTAAGTCAGTCGTATTTTAATGCATCATATTTATAAAGCACATAGATTGTGCCAAGTGCTGGGGTAGGAACCAGATCATCAGATCAGACACCGTCCTGGTCCCACACAGGGCACATCATCTTAGAAGGCGGGAGAGCAAGTATTTCCTCCCATTTTGCAGATGAGGAAGCAGAACCACAGAGTGGTTGAGTGATTCGCCCCAAGTCACACAGCAGGCCAGCCACTGAGCTGGGGCTAGAATCCGAAAGTCCTGGCTTCGAGTTCCACACTCTTTCTACTAGGCCACGTTGTCCCGCCGACACATCACATCTCACTCTCAGCAGCACCGTCTTCAACACTCTATAGATCTCTATTTCTCCAGGGGTGGGACTTGGGAAAAATGTGATCTTGGCTCCCTCATTCGTTTAGGAGAAAGATGCCTTTTACAACTTCTCCACATCGTTGGGTAAATTTATGGAGCAACAGTTACGCAACAGCTTAGCCCAACTGTCTGCTTTTGCATGGGCTTGCCCTAAACCGAGTAAGATTTAATGGTGTCTTCCGCCGGTGACTTTTGAGGAGGAGAATTTTCCCGAGTAAGTCCTTTAGTGGGCAGGGATCGTATCCACCGAGAGTACTGGACTCTTCCAAGCTCTTAGGATGGTGCTCTGAACAGGGTAAGTGCTCCATAAATACGAGTGATTGAATTCATCGGGAATTCATCAACAACTGAGACTTGACTGGCAGAAGGCAGAGGATTAGCCGTGACTCAACCCATCAGTCAATCGATGGGATTCACTGAGTGCTTCCTGGATTTTCTACCTCTGCGGCTTACTGCGGTCAACAATTCTCCTTGGCCACATCGACTGGGCTTGAGCCTCACCATCTCTGAGTGGGCCAGCCTGGGAGTAGAGGCAGTGCGGTCGATCAGTTAATCGTATTTATGGAGCACTGGCTGTATGCGCTTGGGACGGTATAATGTAACGATATAACAGACACGGTCCCTGCCCACAACAAGCTTACAGTCTAGAATGGGGTGTTTCCTCTCCCATCGCGTGCCCCTTCCGTGATGGAGTTGGAGCTGAGGTGGGGGTGGGGAGGAAGAGATTACACTTGTACCACCTTCGGTGAGATATTAGGGGTATGTGGAAAGGAGGTATTAGGTCACACTCTCTTCCGGTGCAGAATAATAATAATAACAATGGCATTTCTTAAGCACTTACTATGTGCCAAGCACTGTTCTAAGCACTGAAGGGGAGGAGGCGATTGTGGCATGGGAAGGGGAGGGATGACGGGGCCTTCTGCCAACAACACAACCTCTCCTCCATTGGGCTGAGTAAGCAGCTGCCCAGCTGGGTGGTGCTGAGCCCTGACTCTGGCAAAAAAATTCCTGGGAACGGATGAGTCCGTAAGGGTGCCCAGGACCCGTGCCCGCTTTCCCCGGGAGAGCCGCAATAGGCATTAATAACCCCAGGAGCAGCTCCAAAGGGAGGATTAATCAATCGATCATGGCATTTATTGAACTCTAACTACATGCAGAGAACTATGCTAAGCACTCGGGAGAGTACAGTACAACAAAATTAGACGACATGTTCCCTGCCCGTAGTGACCTTACAGGTTCGAGGGGGAGACCGATATTACTATGAATAAATAAGTAATTTTTAATATCTAATTTAAATGTACTTTCGTAAGTGCTGAGGGGTTGGGGGTGGGTGAATATCAAGTGTCCAAAGGTCACAGAGCCAAGTGCATAGACGAAGCAGAAGGGAGAGGGAGCTGGGGACAAGAGGGCCTCGTCGGAGAAGGCCTCTTGGAGGAGATGTGACCTTAATGTGAGAAGCAGCGTGGCTTAGTGGAAAGAGCGAGGACTGGGGAGTCAGAGGACGTGAGTTCTGATCCTGCCTCCGCAACTCGTCTGCTGTGTGACCTTGGGCAAGTCACTTGACTTCTCTGAGCCTCAGTTACCTCATCTGTAAAAAGGGGATTAAGACTGTGAGCCCCACGTGGGACAACCTGATAACCCTGTATCTATCCCAGCACTTATAATAGTGCCTGACACCTAGAAAGCACTTAACAAATACCATGATTATTATTATATTATTATTAATAAGGCTTTGAAGGTGGAGAGAGTGGCGCGCTGGTGTGTATGGAGGGAGAGGGAGTTCGAGGCTGGGGGAAAATGTAGGAAAGGGGTCGGCGGCGAGATAAAAAAAGATCGGGGCATAGTGTGTGAGCTGGTTTTAGGGGAGCAGAGTGTGCGGGCTGGGCTACAGTAGGAGATCTGTGAGCTGATTAAGCATTTTAAAATCAATGATAAGGAATCTCTGTTCTATGGAGAGGTGGATGAGCAGCCATTTGAGGTTCTTGAAGAGTGGGGAGACAAGGACTGAATGTTTTTGTTTGAAAATGATCCGGTCAGCAGAGTGAAGTATGGACTGGAATGGGGAGAGACAGGAGGCAGGGAGGTCAGAGCGTAGGTTAACGCGGTAGTCAAGGCGGGATAGGAGAAGTGCTTGGATTAGCACGGCAGCAGTTCGGAGGAAAGGAAAGGGCAGATTTCAGCAATGTTGTAAAGGTAGAACCCAGAGGATTTGGGTACAGTCCTGACCGGTCTTTGTTTGAATTGGTAACACTGCCGGGAGGCGTTCAAAGCCCTTGGCCGAGCCCATCTCCGTTACTGTCCAGCCGGGCTCCTTTAGAGAGGAGGGGCAGGGATTCTCAGTCCTTCCCTAATGGTCACTGTTGGAGATGACTGACTTCATCATCATCGTCATCATCAATGGTATTTATTGATCACTTACTGCATGCAGAGCATGGTACTAAGATTTGCCCCGAATGCAGAGAGCCGGGCCTCCCGAAGTTCAAGACGTGCTCACGGGACCATCGCCACACCGCACCTCTTCACCCTCCTGGTGGGGGGTTGGCCCGGGTCAGAAGGGAAAAATGCTCTGCTCTCAGCCCAACTCTCGCCCTCTTCCACTAAAGAAACTTCTGAACACCCCGCTAAGCTATTTTCTTTTTCAGGATGAACCACCCTGCAGTGAGGTTAGTTAAGGGGAAATCCCAAATTTCCACCATCTTCCTGCTTCCGGGATCAGCTCATCTCTCCCTAGGGCCTGGGGTTATCCAGGGCCAACCGCCGCAGAGCTTTCGCTTCAGGTCCTGCTCTGCCCCAATTCTTCAGCTTCAGGGTCCTGCCTGTGTTACTCTGTTCGGCTTCTGGGTTGGAGTCGGGGCAGAGGGAGCCCAGATAGGGCTGGGAGAGGAGAACGGGGTGATGATCGAAGGCAGAGGATGAAGCCTGGGGATGGGCAAAGGTGGGGTGGGGCAAAAGGTTTGGGAGGGAAGGGGAAGAGCAGGAAAGGGAAAGGAAAATAATAATAACGATGACATTTGTTAGGTGCTTGCTATGTGTCATCTCCAACAGCGACCATTCGGAAAGGACTGAGAATCCCTGCCCCTCCTCTCTCAAGGAGCCTGGCTGGACAGTAATGGAGATGGGCTTGAACAGCACTGTTCTGAGCACTGGGGTAGATACAAGTTAAGCAGGTTGGACACAGTCCCTGGCCCATGTGGGGCTCACAGTCTTAATCCCCATTTGACAAACAAGGTAATCGAGGCACGGAGAAGTGAAGTGACTTGCCCAGAGTTACACAGCAGACAGGTGGCAGAGCCGGGATTAGAAACTAGATCCTTCTGACTGCCGGGCCTTTGCTCCATCCACTAGGCCATGCTCCTTCCCCAGCAGAAGGAGGCGAGGAAGGAAGGGAGAAGTGGTGATGATAGAGTATAAGCTCCTTGAGAACAGGGATCGCGTCTACCAACGGCATTGTATTGTACACTCCCAAGCACTTAGCTCTTGGAGGAAATGTACCTTCAGTGAGGCTTTGAAGGTGGGGGAGAGCAACTGTCCGTCAGATTTGAGGAGGGAGGGCCTTCCAGACCAGAGGCGGGACGTGGGCGAAGAGTTGGCGGCGAGATAGACAAGATCCAGGTACAGTGAGGAGGTCGGCATTAAGAGGAGCAAAGTGTGTGGGCTGGGTTGAAGAGGGAGAATAACGAGGTGAGATAGGAGGGGTGAGGGTGATTGAGTCCAATGGTGAGCAGTTTCTGTTTGATGAGGAGGAAACCAAGGCTCCGCACGCAGTCGGCACTCAATAAATACCAATGATTGATTGATCAGTACTAGTTGCTATAGTAACAGCAGCAGTATTTATTGGGCACACGCTGAGCGCAGTGGGCTGTACTATCCATCTGAGAAAGCGCAATAGGGATGCTATATACGTTTCCTGGGCCCACAAGGAATTTACATTCCAAGAGGGGAGACAGACACAGAAATATTTATAAATGATGATGATGAGGAGGAGGATGGTATTTGTTAAGTTTTTACTATGCGTCAATCAATGTTCTAAGCGCTGGAGTGGATATAAGTTATTCCGGTTGGACATGGTCCCTGTCCCACATGGGGCTCACAGTCTAAGTAGGAGGGAGTAGGATTACTCCCCAGTTTCCAGATGAGGAAACTGAGGCACAGAGAAATGGAGCGAACTGCCCAGGATCACTCAACAGACGCTTGGCGGAACCGGGATTAGAACCCAAGTCCTCTGGCTGTCAGGCCCGGGTTCTTTCCACTACTAGTCCAAGCGGCTCCCACGGTGGCAAGAGGAGCCACAGCAGCCAGGGCCCGGGGTCTGGTCTCGGAGGAACTCGCATCCAGGTGCTTTCCCTAAAGGCGGGACAAGCCAGGGACCCAAAAACAAACCTCTCTACCCAACCAGTTCCCTTTACCACACGGTCCACATAGCAACACCTCCCATTCCCTCATCTTTAAGGGAACCAAGGGAGCCAGATGTAGAGAGCCAGTCTCTCCTTTCGGAGCTCTGTCCCTCCACCCAAATGACTCCGAGCGGGGTGACCAGAGGGACCCCGCTGACGGGAACTCTTCACCGCAGCCCCCGAGCCTCGGCAGAACCGTTCGAATCAGTCGAGCGGCTTCTCGTGCTCCTGCTCAAGGGGAGGAAGAGGAAGAGGCAACCGGCAGTACCACCCCCTCCACTCCTTTTACCCTGCCTCCTCTTCTTCCTCCTCTCTGTTGCCGCATCCCTGTCAAAATATGTCACTGAGGGCATCCCCTCCCACCACCCTGGCCCAGAGTGGACTCCTAAGGAGTCCAGAGGATGGAACAACACCCCAGATGTGACTGTCCCGACAATTTTGGTTCACCTACCCACCTTATCCACCCTGACCTTTTCTCTTCCCCCTCCCCATTTTTCTCATGTTTATTATTTTTTTGGAATAGTATTTGCTAAACGTTTACTATGTGCCAAGAACTGTACTAAGCGCTGGGGTAGGTAAAAGCAAATCGGGTTGGACACAGTCCGTGTCCAACACGGGGCTCAAAGATGAGGTGACAGAGGCAAAGAGAAGCAAAATGACTCACCCAAGGTAACAAAGCAGACAAGTGGCAGAGCCGGGAGTAGAAGCCGGGTCCTCCTGACCGCCCGGCCCGTGCTCTATCCACTAGGCCACGTTGTGTGCGGGTGTTTGTATGTGTGTGTATGCCTTCCCCTTCCCGTCTTTCCCGTTCTATCTTTCTGGAGGTCCCCCCACTTCTGAAGGCCCTTCACCCCTTTCCCTTTGGGCCCCGGGGGAATCCGCTCATCCGACTCCCTCTCCGACGGGCTCGTTATAACTCTCACGCCGCAACCTGCCTAAGTCAGCCTCACGTCCTCAGGTGACGGCGTGCTTCGAATCATTTATTTAGTTCATCTGCTTATCGATCCTCCAAGACGGTGGCGGATGTCTAAGGCTCGGGTTCCAGCCGTCACCCAGCGCTGACCTTAAATGCCCTTCAGGATAGGGGAGAATCAACTGGTTATTGTGGTGATTAATAATAATTATCGTATTCTGCTTTCAGAAAACATGACCCAAGCCTCCAAATGAATAGGATGAATGTGCTGCCTTGTTTACAGTGTGGCTTAGTGGTAGTTCAAGGGCTCGGGTGGCAGGAGACCTGGGTTCTAATCCCAGCCCCACGCTTGCCCGCCGTGCGACTTGTGAAGTCGCTTAACTTTTCTGTGCCTCAGTTTCCTCATCTATGCAATGGGGATTCAATGTCTTTCCTCCCTCTCCCTTAGACTCAGTGTGGGACAGGGGCTTTGTCTGACCTGATTACCTTGTATTTATCTGGGCCATCCATTAATACAATGTTTGTCGGCAAAAAAGCGTTTAACACATTCCCCAACTACTATTACTGAAAGGTTCATTATCTTCTCAAAGTCCCAAAAGAGAATCCAGCGCTCAACTTGATTTTCATCTAGTTGGGGCCCAGATATTCTTCATTTACTCTTGGCTCCCCAATCTCGCGTTTCCCAGTCTTGGTCCAACCTGATCAGCCTGTATCTACCCCCAGAGCTCAGAACGGGGCTTGACACATAATGAGCGCTTACCGAATACCCTAACGGACAAACAAACAAACCCAGAGGACACCTCTCTTTTTGAGAAGTCACCGCCGCCAGCAGAGACGATCCTTCCTCATCCGGCCACCCGCTGGAAAGCCGCAGTCTGGCAGCACAAGCGTTAACGGGGCAGAGCTAGTAAGCTGATCCAGCTAAACCTGTCCCATACTGCAAGGGCAGTTAAAGTTCTTCAATAGGGCTGCAGTTGGAGAGAGGGAGAAAAGAAGGCAAGCTGTTATCCCCCGACCGAGCGGAGCAGCCCGGCTCTGGAAGGGCCCTGCTGAGGTCACAGGCACAAGGTCAGTGGCATTTGCGAGAGTGAACCCGCCCGCCAGGTTTTTGGAAATCTTGGGGAAAGAGCCGGCTTCTGGGTTTAAGGACTGCCCCGTTTTGTAGGGTCCCGTAGCGAGGCGCTGGTGAATAGGGCTGGACCGAGCCTCGGCGTTGCCCGTGGAGCCTCCTCGCCACCGCGGAGATTAGTTTTTTCTGTGTTTTCGTGGTATCTGTGAAGCACTTCCTAGGTGCCAGACACCCCTACTAAACACTGGAATAGAGATGAGATAATCGGGTTGCACCCAATCCATGTTCCACACACGGGGCCCCTTTTACAGATGAGGAAACTGAGGCAGAGAGAAGTGAAGTGACTCGTCCGGGGTAACGCAGCAAGTGGTGAAGCTGGGATTAGAACCCAGGTCCTTCTCACTCCCAGGCCCGGGCTCTATCCTCTTCTCCACTTCTAGACCGTAAGCTCACCGTGGGCAGAGAATGTGTCTGCTCATTGCTATATTGTACTCGTCCAAGCACTTAGTACAGTGCTCTGCACACAGTAAGCGCTCAGCAAATACAATCAACTGACTTACTAGTCCAAGCTGAGAGGGTTGAGAGGCGGTAGCTTGCCTTCCTCACGTCGAGACAGGAGTTCTAGTAGTCGACCGATGCGTCTACCAACTCTATTACAGTGTGATATCGTACTTTCACAAGCTCCTAGTACAGTGCTCTGCACACAGTAGGCGCTCAGTAAATACCACCGATTGATTGACCGGTAGTCTGCCTTAGGATCAGGCTGGGACCGGCCCACGCACGCAGACACACGCCCGTCTACGGGGACCCGCGCTTGTCTCCGCAGGTCCCGGCTTGAGTCCGGAATTCCTGTCGGTTTCAGTTGCAACTAAAAACTGCTGTCAAAGTAGCTAAAAGAGTCCGAGCTTCCCCGGCCCACCGTGATGGGCAGCGCGTCCCGGAGGGCTGGACTCAGATCACCGCGGGGAAGCGTCCCGGGTCAGAGTCCAAATGCCGGGACCCCGAATCAGGGCCGGATTCCGCCGGGAGACCAGCAGCGCTCGGTCTGTGAGTCTCCTTGAGGCGGGATCATCGAGGCTCCGGACTTAGCACGTAAAGGGGGAGAGGAACTAAACATGTCAGGAGGGGTAACGCCTTAAAGCAAAGAGACTGTCAAGTTATACTTACACAAGCCACGAGGCCCAGAGCCCTCAGACCCTCGCTTTTCGGTCTGGCGCCGCAGGACCGAGAGGGAGCCGGATTCGATTCGTTCGGAGGCCCCCAGCTCGGGCTCCGAGGAATCCTGCGGCCCTCTGATCCCCGCGGCAGGCTGGAGACGGAACACGGTACCCGCTGGCTCTGAATCACAATGAGTCACTTGCAAGTTGGAAGCAGGAACAAAGTAGACGCTCGGAAATTGCCTTATGAGGCACCGGCTTGGCAATGTAGGTGGGATCCGTCTCAGAGCAGTCACATTTCTGCCTCTCTCCCTCCCTCTCTCTCTCCCTTCCGACAGGAAGGTTGCTCCGGGTCCGGAGCCCTGAAGAGCCGACGGCTCCCGGGAGAAGTACCATGCGGGGGGCCCCCGTCGGGCTCGGGGTCGGAGCGCTGAGACGAAATGGATGATTTGGACCTGCTCGCTCTCCTGGAGTGCCCCGTGTGCCTGGAGAAGCTGGACGTCACCGCCAAGGTCCTGCCGTGCCAGCACACTTTCTGCCAGCCTTGCCTTCAGAGGATATTCAAAGCCCGGAAGGAGCTGAGGTGCCCGGAATGCCGGACCCTCGTCTTCTGCAGCATCGAGGAGCTCCCGGCCAACCTGCTCTTGGTCCGCCTGTTGGACGGCGTCCGGTCGGGACAGGGCACGGGCCGGGTGGGCTCCTTCCGGAGGCCCGGGGTGCTGACCCCGCAGGACGGCGGCCGGAGAGGAGGAGCCGCCGACCCCAGGGCGGGACAGCCGAGCCCTTTCAGACCGGTCTCCGACGCCAGAGCCCACATGGACGGGGTAAGAGCCGGCTTCGTGGGGGTTCCATCTCAATGCTGGTTGGCTGGTTAGACGCCGGCAGCCCCGGCTGATGACGGTAATAATAATAATGACCGTATCTGTTCGGCGCTTACTAGGTGGCAGGCACCGTTCTGAGTGGTGGGGTAGATACAGTAATAATAACAATAAAAATAATGGTGCTCGTTAAGCGGTCACTCCACGCCACGCACCGTTCTAAGCGCTGGGGTCGTTACAAGTCAATCGGGTCGGACACAGTCCCCGTCCTTCCTGGGGCCCACGCTCTTATCCCCGTTTTACAGACGTGGTTAACCGAGGCACAGAGGAGCGCAGTGACTTGCCCAAGGTCACACGGCAGACGTGTGGGGGAGCCGGAATTAGAACCCAGATCCTTCTGACTCCCGGGCCCGGGCTCTGCCCACTAAGCCGAACTGCCTCTCCGCAAGTTCATCGGGTTAGACGCAGTTCCTGTCCTTCATGGGGCTCAAGGTCTTCGTTCCCATTTTACAGATGAGCCCCCCGAGGCAAAGAGAAGCGAAGTGACTTGCCCAAGGTCTCACAGCAGACAAGTGGTGGAGCCGGGATTAGAAACCCAGGTCCTCCTGACCCCCAGGCCTGGGCTCTCTCCGCCGGGCCACGCTGCTTCTCTTCCCACTGCCAAAGCCCCCAGCGGGCAGGGATCACGCGTGCCCCTATTAACTCTGTCGGACTCTCCCAAGCGCTCACTGCGGTGCTCGGCACGTACAACGCGCTCAGCAGACACCATCGATCGGATAAGCGGAGCCATTCCGGCAATAGAGAATCAGTGCCCCGGGCATAAACAGCGATCCGGGACGTCCCTCGGACACGGGAAAGTCGAACTCAGTTGTCTGTACCAGCTCCGCAAAAGCCTAATGTTAGCGCGCCCTCTGAGACCGGCTGGAAAATCTTCCTGGTTATAACTTGCTACGAGCTATTGGGTCCTCCCTTGCCTTTCTGGCAGGATTAAGTGGCCCGCGAAGCAAACCCATAAACAGAGAAGCATCGAAATCAAACTACCCTCCCCCCCGCCCGTCCCAACTCGGGAAAGTTCCGCGTTTGGGTCGAGCCCGGATTCATCCAACATCCCCACTTCTAATCCCAGATACGGCTGGGCCAAAGCTCCGCCACGATCTCATCTGGGCTCCTGAGCCCGCCGACCCAATCGAGATCGGGAGGGGAGAGGCTATGGGAGGGGGTTGGCCGGAGACTTAATCAGACCTCGAGGATCGGGTGGAGCAGATGTGCCTGCAGACGCGGATGAGCCTGCCTTATGGGTTGACCAACTGCTCGCAGAAAGGAAAAGAAGGCACCGCTCCATCTGCATGGACGGTCGCGGTACACGTTGGTTATCCGTATCTCTCTACCCCCATTTCAGTGTGGGGATTCCTGCCTTGCGCACGAGCGTTTGTGTTGACTCAATCAATGGTATCCGTTCATTCGGCAGTATTTCTTGAGCGCTTACCGTGGGCACAGCGCTGTACAAAGCGCTTGGAAAGTACAATTCGGGTATCTATCGAGTGCTTATTGTGTACTAAGCGTTTGACTCCCACTGTGCCCCTGGGACAAATGACTCCCTGGGTCATTTTGAAAGGGGCTGGTCTTGGACAAAGATGTGTCCCCTTATAGGACAACGGAATAATTAGCGGCATTTATTCAACACTTCCTATGTGCAGAGAACTGTACTAAGTGTTTGGAAGGATATAACGGAAGAACTGTGGATTTATCCGTAACGTAATATGTGATGAAGCTATTTATTTGTGTTTACCGTGGGTCAAACACTGTCCTGGGATAGTCGCAAGATAATCAGATGGGGCACAGTCCCTCTCCCCCATGGGGTTCCCAATTTAAGAGAGTGGATGCCCGATTCCCATTTTATAGCTGAGGAAACTGAGGCCTAGAGAGGTGAAGCGACTCGCCCAAGGTCACCCAGGGGACCGGTGGCAAAGTTGGGACCAGAAGCTACAATTTGAGAAGCAGCTTGGCCTAATGGCTAGAGCACGGGCCCGAGAGCCAGGAGGAGCTGGGTGCCGATCTCGGCACCGCCTCTTGTCTGCTGTGTGGCCTCGGGCAAGTCACTTTGCTTCTCTGAGCCTCGACTGCCTCATCTGTGAAATGGGGAGCCCCACGCGGGACATGAACCGTGTCCACCTTGATTAGCCTGGGTCTACCCCGGTACTTAGAACGGTGCCTGGCACGTGGTGAGCGCTTAACAAACCCGTCAAAGGGCAGGGACTGTCTCTGTTACCGCTTTGTACATCCCAAGCGCTTAGTACAGTGCTCCGCCCATAGTAAGCGCTCAATAAATACTACTGAATGAATATCATTTAAAAAAAAAGAGCCAGGTCTCCTGACTCCAGTCCTCTGCTCTTTCTGGTGGCTCCCGCTGCCTTCCTGATGAGGAGATCACCTCAGAAGCGCCCAAGCTTTTGTCCGAGGTGATGTGATACCCCGAGCTGGGTCCGACGGCAAGTCCCGAGAGGCTTACACGGTACCGAGAGAAAACATAGTCATTGTCGCATTTCTCGAGCGCTTACTGTGAGCAAAGCACTGTCCTAAGCGCTTGGGAGAGTACAACAATAAACGGATACATTAGTGCTCCGGCGGAGCGGGCCGAGCAGCTGGGAGGGAACCAAAGGGAGTGAGATTTCCAACAGCACGGTTCCTTCTGTCAGCAAATAATAATGATAATGTTGGTATTTATTAAGCGCTTACTATGTGCAGAGCACCGTTCTGAGCGCTGGGATATACAGAGTAATCAGTTTGTCCCACGTGAGGCTTCACAGTCCTAATCCCCATTTTACAGATGAGGTCCCTGAGGCCCAGAGAAGTTCCGTGACTTGCCCACAGTCACACAGCTGCCAAGTGGCAGAGCCGGGATTCGAACCCATGACCTCGGACTCCCAAGCCCGGGCTCCTTTCCACTGAGCCCCGCTGCTTCTCAATTCGTGGTGAAAGAGGGAGGACGGGGAATTCTACCTTGACTACACGCAAGGTGTAGTCACTCCGGGACGCTCAAACTCACTCACGGCAATGTTCTCAGTAAGCCCCAGCGTGTGGACTTCTGGAGAGGGCCTTCCCTCCAAAGAGCTGAAGTTGCTTTACTCTCCTCCTGGCTCTTCGCTTACCTCGAGGGGGCCGGAGCAGGGATGGGAACTGGGAAGAGGGGTGCAAATCCAGCGGTGGATTTGTGGAAGTTGGTGAGTAATAATAATAATAATAATACTGGTAACTGTTAAGCGCTTACCATGTTCCGGACACTGTTCTATGTGCTGGGGTAGATATAAGCTTGGACACAGTCCCCGTCCCACACGGGGCTCACAGTCTTAATCCCCATTTCACAGATGAGGGAATCGAGGCCCAGAGAAGTGAAGCGACTTACCCAAGATCACACAGCAGACAAGTGACGGAGCCAGGATTAAACCCACGCCCTTCGGGCTCCCGGGCCCGTGCTCTATCCACTAGGCAACACCGCTTCTCCGGGAGGGTTCACGCCGTCTAGACGGTGGTAAGGCGTTCCTCCCATTCCTCCATCAGATCAATCAAGCAGTGGTATTTATTGAGCGCTTACTGGGTATGTAGAGCACTGTAATAATAATGTTGGTATCCGTTAAGCGCTTACTAGGTGCAGAGCGCCGTCCTAAGCACTGGGGGAGATACAGGGTCATCGGGTTGTCCCACGTGAGGCTCACAGTTAATCCCCACTTTACAGATGAGGTCACTGAGGCCCAGAGAAGTGAAGCGACTCGCCCACGGACACACGGCTGACAAGCGGCAGAGCCGGGAGTCGAACTCACGACCTCTGACTCCGAAGCCCAGGCTCTTTCCAGTGAGCCACGCTGCTTCCCCAAGCACCGTACTGAGTGCTTGAGAGAGTCCAGTACAACAGAGTTGGCGGACACGTTCCCTGCGCACGGCAAGCTTACGGTCCAGAGGTCAGGCAGGGATTCTCCTCCTTTCTGGAAAAAAGGTGCTTCACCAGACCCAGGTTAGAGCTCCATCCCAACCCCAGCCTGGGCTTGCCACCTTCCAAAACCCGGGAGACATCCCTGATGGCAAAAGATCAGGGATCGGGACCGCTCCGAGGGCTAGGGAGCCATTTGCAATTTGTCTTCTGTCCCGGGGGAGTCCCTTTCTCGGAGACACCACCAGAGGGTTGGCCAAAGAGATTTCAGGTCCCGGGAACCTGCCTACCACTTATCTGCTGTGTGACCTTGTGCAAGTCACTTCACTTCTCTGGACCTCAATCACCTCATCTGCAAAATGGAGATGAAGACTGGGAGCCCCATGTGGGACAGGGACCGCGTCTAACCCAATTTGCTTGTAGCCACCCCAGTGCTTATAATAGTGCCTGGGACAACGAATATCGTTCTTATCATTATTATTATTACCGACTCTGTTGTGTGATACTTTTCCAAGCCCTTGGTACAGCGCTCTGCACACAGTAAGTGCTCAGTAAATGCCACTGATTGATCGATTCATTCATTCATTCTCAGAGAAATGCACCCAGTGGCAGTGGGATCATCCTCTTCCCTGAGCTCCCACCTTCCCTCCGGACAACCAGTCGGACACGGGGAATCGCGGTTTAGACTTCCGACGACCCAGGGAATCCTTGGCCAATGTGTCAGATCCTCATTAGACCACCGTCTTCGTGAGGGCAGAGACCGTGGTGGATGCCGACGAGAGCTGTGTCATGTCCTAAGTGCTTACTACGTACACTGGGGCAGAGACCAGATAATCATGGTGGGCACAATCTCTGTCCTGCTGGGGTTCACAGTCGAAGTAAGAGAGAGAACGGGCACTGAATCCCCATTTTACGGATGAGGAAACGGAGGCCCAGAGAAGTTAAATGACTTGGCCAAGATCACACGGAAGGTAACTGGTAGAACTGGGATTAGAACCCAGTCCCCGGCCCGAGCTCCTTCCACCAGGCCATGCTCAGATGTTGCTTCTGTTACGCTCTCCCCAGGGCCTGCACTCTGCACTCAACGAGCGCTCCATAAAAGCCCTCGATGGATCAGGGCCGTGATCCAGTGGGTGGGGATTCTCCTGAACTGCCCTGAGTCCCCCCAGCTCCAGTCCCGAGGGAAACTGAGCCGAGAAACCTCCTCACGTTTGTGTTTCCGAACGCCGAGAAGGGCAAGGGACCGGAATTTGTTTCACAGCAATTCTCCTCCTTGGATTCCCCACATTCCTCTTCGTTTCTCTGCCCGCCCCCACTCCCTCACCTTCCGCCTCTCAGTTTGGAGCAAGAACAAGCTTGCTCCTGGCCCCGTGGCCGTCATTCCTTTCCCGCAGGGCCCCCTTCCTTCCAAAGATTCCTACAGTAGCGTGAGAAGCAGCGAGGCCAAGTAGAGAGAGCACGGTCCTGGGAGTCAGAGGACCTGGGTTCCGATTCCAGCTCTGCCACTTACCTAACAATAATAATAATAATTATGGTATTTGTTAAGCACCTACTATGTTCTAAGCGCTGGGGTAGATACAAGGTAATCAGGTGGGATACAGTCCACGTCCCACATGGGGCTCACAGTCGCGTGGCTCAGTGGAAAGAACCTGGGCTTCGGAGTCAGAGCTCAGGGGTTCGATTCCCGGCTCTGCCACTTGTCAGCTGTGTGACTGTGGGCGAGTCACTTCACTTCTCTGGGCCTCGGTTACCTCATCCGTAAAATGGGGACGAAGACAGTGAGCCTCACGTGGGACGACCTCATTCCCCTCTATCTACCCCAGTGCTTAGAACAGTGCTCTGCACATAGTAAGCGCTTAACAAATACCAACATTATCCTTATTATTGATCTGCTCTGTGAACTAGGGCAAGTCACTTAATTTCTCTGGGCTTCAGTTTCCTCATCTGCAAAATGGGGATTCACTATCTGTTCTCGCTCGTGTTTAGACCGCGAGCCCCACGTGGGACATGATGATCTTGAATCTACCCCAGAGCTTAGTACAGTTGTTGACACATAATGAGAGCTTAACAAATACCATAATTATTATTATTTTTTACTATCATGGTTACTGTTGTTATTATTGTTATTACAGTCCAAGTGCTTGTGGAAGATGGAAGTGCGTGGGTCACAACAGAGATTGAGATTTTCCTGAGAATGGGTCAAAGCAATTCCAAGTGTCACGCCCGGTTCTACCACTGACTCTCCGAGAGCCCTGAGAACCCAATCCCTCAACTCCCGTGCCTCAGTTTACCCAGCTATAAAAGGGAGATAATAATACTTGCCGCCTGCTTCCTTCCAGCACTAATCTTCACCACAGACTCTGATTTCCTTAGAAGAAAGGTAACAGATAAACGCAAAGGGCTGTCATTACTATTATGCGGAGCTTGCCGTCTGACCTGGGGCAAGACACTTCACTTCCCTGGGCCTCAATTTCCCAATCTGTAAAATGGGGGAACAGACAATGCAAACAGAGAGGTGGTTGGAGACTTGGCTAATTCACGTTTGGGAAGCACTCGTTGCCCTTCGATGAGAGGGGCCGGGAGGGTTATCATCACCGTGACTAGTATTGTTTAACATTTATCGCTGCTGCCAGAGGCCTCAGGGCTTTCTACGAGCAAAGAGGAAGAATGGTCCTCGCAGGGGGATGCTAGGCACCGTGTTATTATCCCTTATGATTCTGGGGGTGAACTCAGAGAGAAGAATACATTCTGAGGGAGGAAATGCGACCCCTTAGGAAACGAAGGAGCTCTTCCAGGCACCGTGTTCAATTACAGTAATAGTCATGGGGGTATTTGTTAAGTACTGAGGAAGCATTGTGGAAAGGGCTGAGTTAGATACAAGATAATCAGGTGGGACAGAGTCCCTGGCCCACACGGGACTGACCATCTAGGGTGGAGGGCGAATCGGCATTTAATCTCGATTTTACAGATGAGGATACTGAGGTACAGTGAATGAGTTCAAGTGACCAGTCCTAGTGTCCCATAGCAGGCAAGTGGCAAATCTGGGATTAGAACCCAAGTCTTCTAGTTCCCAGGCCTGTGCTCTTTCCACGCTGCTTTTCCACACGCTCATCTCCGCAAACACATCTGCTACAAACACACCTTCCAGGATACTAAATAACCACCCCGATGACTTCATTTATCTGAGCGTTTGAGAAGAGGCAGCCGAATGATTTAAACTGGGATCGACTCAGCACCCCTCTCTGCCTTCTCTGCTTCCTCCCCTTAGGTTCCCCCCCAAATCCGCTTGGACACTCCTCTCTCCCTTATCCCAAGGTAATTTTAGAACGCTGCTGCCCCGTCGAGATGCACGCCGTGCCGACGTCAACACGCGAAGCTGGAGGGCGCCAGGCGGGTGGGAGAGGATCAGGGTGCCAACGCGGGTAAGATGATTCCTCCCACCCCCAGGGAGGGCACCTAGAATTTTAGACGAAGAGAGCGTTTCACTCACCTCGGTCTGCCGTGAAAGTAGGTCCGTCAATCCCTCACCACCGGCGTCACAGGAAAGAGCATGGGAAGCAGTGTGGCCCAGTGGACAGAGCCCGGATCCGGGAAGGACCTGGGTTCTAATACCAGCTCCACCACTTGTCTGCTGGGTGACCTTGGGCAAGACAGACACTTCCCTTCTCTGTACCTCACTTACCTCATCTCTAAAGTGGGGATTAAGACCGTGAGTCCCGTGTGCGACGGGGACTGTGTCCAGTGTGATTAGCTTCTATCTACCCCGGTGCTTAGTACAGTCCCTGGCAGATAGTAAGCTCTTAATAAATGCCATTTTAAAAAAAAAGAGCAGAGCTCAGTCCCAAGCTGGCTGTCTTGTCAGGGTGTATATTTATGGGCCCTGCTTAATAGTGTGCAGAGAAGCAGCGTAGCCTAGTGGAAAGGGCACGGGTTGGGGAGTCAGAGGCTGTGGGTTCTAATCCCGGGTCCGCCACCTGTCTGCTGCGTGGCCTTGGGCGAGCCGCTTCACTTCTCTGGCCTTAGTTACCTCATCTGTAAAATGGGAATGAAGACCGTAAGCAACCTGATGACCTTGTATCTTCCGCAGAGCTCAGAACAGTACTTGGCACACAGTAAGCGCTTAACAAATACCGTCGTTATTATTACGATTATCGTGCCAGCCCAGGGTAGTGAAAAGCTATTGCGACACCACACGCTCTTTCCCACAAGACCACTGCGTTAAACTCAGCCGGGACGAGACAGTGGCCAGTATCCACAGGATACGGTCGATCTGCCAGGTTGACTGGTGGCATCAGAATCACTCCCACTGAACTGCTCCCCGTCGGCTCGAGTCTTCCGGACTCCGGCCTTCATTCTTCCCAGGGACCCCGGCTAAGTTGAAGGTATTTCTCAAGTCAGCAATCCAGCCTGAGAAGAAACAGGATTCCCCTTCCTCCCTCTCTGATTGGCCTTGATGACCTCCTTGAATTGGCTCTAGCTCAGTCCGTCCCCTCCGCGCCTCCCAGGAAAATCCCCGTTTAACTCGGAGTCATCAACTGTCAGCGAGGGGCCTGTGGAAATCCTGGTCGCCGGTTCGGTCTTTGCCTTCAGATGATCCGTCAGCAGGATTCAGATCTGCGCTTCCTCACCCGTATGCCTGCGGCCACAGGCCGCGGGGAGGACCGCCAGCCAAGCGCTATCTGCTTCTGAGAGAAAACTCATTCATTAACTTCACCTCCCCAGACGTCCTCTTTGATGCACAACAGTGGCGAGGTTGACCGAGAAAGGTGCCGTTTTTCAACCGCTCTTCGGGAAGCTCCCTTTCGCCTCACCTTTTCCCTTCCCCTCGCCGTCTGCTCTATCCCCCTCCTGCCCTGAGCCCTTCCCAACGTCTGCGATCTGGAATCTTCCCCGCTCAGCACCGCCCGGGCCGATCGTTCCCTCCCCGATCCCAGCTAGAAACGCACCTGCTCCTCAGGGTCGAAGCCCCGCGCGCTTCTCACTGGGGGGCAGAGCCGGCGGAGCCAGCTGGCGACGCAGCTGACGGAGGGGGAAGGGAATCGGGTCAGATGGTATGTCTGGGACTTATCGCCGGGCAGACGCCCCGGGACGGTTCGGACCTTTCGCTCTGAGCTAAAATATCGCTCCCTGAAATAGCTCCGTGAGATGGCCATTGACTTGACGAAGGTTGTGTGGGGTCGTGACTACCCAGCGTGTCCTCCGAGATGGGGAAGTGGCGCAGGGGAAGAAGGCGGCGAGAAGCGGCGCGGCTCAGTGGAAAGAGCCCGGGCTTCGGAGTCAGGGGTCATGGGTTCGACTCCCGGCTCTGCCACTTGTCAGCTGCGTGACTGTGGGCGAGTCACTTCGCTTCTCTGGGCCTCAGTTCCCTCATCTGTAAAATGGGGATGAAGCCTGCGAGCCTCACGTGGGACAACCTCACTCCCCTGGATCTCCCCCAGCGCTTAGAACAGTGCTCTGCACGTAGTAAGCGCTTAACAAATAGCAACATTATTACCACGTGCCAAAGACTGGTCTAAGCGCTGGGGTAGATACAAGGTAAACAGGTTGTGCCACGTGGGGCTCACAGTCTCAATCCCCATTTTACAGATGAGGTAGCAGGTACAGAGAAGTGAAGTGACTTACCCAAGGTCACACAGCAGTGCTCTTCACACAGTAAGGACTCAGTGAATATCGCTGACTGAGTGATTGATCGACCTGGCTGACGAGTTTCCAAAACCTCAAGGCTGCAACCATTTTCTCTGGTCCACCATATTCGTACTGACCGTACCCGTATACATCAATCTCCTTCACCACCCCCCAGCCCAATCTTTATAATCCGACAGACAACGACTCTCCCCCGTTCGAAGTCTTACTGAAGGCACATCTCTTCCAAGAGGCCTTCCCCAACTGAGCTCCACTTTTCCTCATCTTCCCCTCCCTTCTGCATCGCCCTGACTTGCTCCCTTTGGTCTTCCCCTCTTCCGGCCCCACAGCACTTAGGTACGTATCTGTCATTTTACTTATTTCTATTAACGTCTGTCTCCCCCCGGGCGAGGCTGTAAGCTAATGTGACTGTTTACTGTCGCACTGTACTCTCCCAAGTGTTCAGTATAGTGCTCCGCACACAGTAAGCACTCAATAAATACGATTGAATGAATGAATCGACGCTGAGCCAGGTTGTAAGCTCCTGGAGGGCAAGGAACCCGTGTCTTTCTTCTGTCGTACTCTCCCCAGAGCTTAGGACAGGGCTTCGCCCTCAGTTGGTGCTCCATAAATGCCACCGACTGATTAAACCCAGGCACCTCTGTGCCACAGACACTCTCAGCGGTTCCTCACAGACTCAGAGCGTGGTGAAAATACACGCAAAGTAGCAGCAGATATTAGGTTTCTCGGAGACTCACTGCCCTGAGTCTCTGATTTCCTTGAGGCTCCTGGGAGCGTAGGCTATTTATTTTCATGCTTCGGTGCCAACGGCTATTATTAAAGCTATTATTAGTGTTGTTCTATAAGTGAGAAGCAGCACGGCCTAGTGGCTAGACAATGGGCCTGGGAGTCAGAGAGACCTTGATTCTAATAATGTTGGTATTTGTTAAGCGCTTACCGTGTGCAGAGCACTGTTGTAAGCGCTGGGGTAGAGACAGGGTAATCAGGTCGTCCCACGTGAGGCTCACAGTCAATCCCCATTTTACAGATGAGGGAACTGAGGCCCAGAGAAGTGAAGTGACTCGCCCACAGTCACACAGCTGCCAAGTGGCGGAGCCGGGATTCGAACCCATGACCTCGGACTCCGAAGCCCAGGTTCATTCCCAGGCTCTTGATTCTCCTACATTTGGGAACGCTTAGACTCTCCCTCTCTTTTGCTCAATGCCTCCGTTTCTTTATCTAGTAAGAGGGTGTCCAAGGAACCCAGCGAAGTCACTGGCAAGGAATCCAACTCAGTGGTATGCGGAGGATCAGCTCCACCAGATCTCTGGGCAGGTGTGAGAGGACACGCACACCACACACAGACACCCGGCTTACCTCCTGCACCCCAGAGGATTAAGGGTCTTGGAGGCCCGGGGTCTGTCATCCCCAGAATAAATAAAGCGTGGTATTTGTTAAGCGCTTACTATGTGCAAAGCACTGTTCTAAGCGCTGGGGGATACGAGGTGATCAGGTTGTCCCACGTGGGGCTCACGGTCTTTTAAGCCCCATCTGACAGATGAGGTAACTGAGGCACAGAGAAGCTAAGTGACCTGCCCAAGGTCACACAGCTGACTAGAGGCGGAGCCGGGAATAGAACCCGGGACCTCTGACTCCCAAGCCCGCGCTCTTTCCACTGAGCCCCGCTGCTTCTCTAGTCAATGCTCTTCCGTGTAGTCTTTCCTTGGAAAGAGGGGGTCCCAAGGAATCCGGTGATGGAGAATCAACTCCACCAAGCTCGGGGCAGGTGTGAGAGGACACACACGCACCCCCATCCACACACACGCGGCTTACCTCCTCCACCCCAGAGGATTACAGGTCAGGAGGCCCGAGGTGTGTCATCTCCACAGTAGTGAGGGAGCAGTGTGGCTGAGCAGAAAGAGCCCGGGCCTGGGAGTCAGAGCTCGTGGGTTCTAATCCCGGCTCCGCCACTTGTCTGCTGGGTGAATTTAGGCAAGTCACTTAACTTCTCCGGGCCTCCGTTCCCTCATCTGTAAAATGGGGATTAAGACTGTGAGCCCCACGTGGGACAACCTGATTGCTTTATATCTCCCCCGGCGCTTAGAACAGTGTTTGACACGTAGTAAGCGCTTAACAAATACCATCATTACTATGTAGCTTTTCCACGGAAGGAAGGCTTCTCTGACAAGCCGATTCTTTCCCTAAGCAAGGGGCTTCCTGAAGGAGGTCATGGGTTTGCTCAGCCTTCAGGCCCCAGAGAGCATTTCCAACCCCCTTCGTCTCGAGTTTGTCCGGGGCAGGGATTGGCCCGAGAGATGGGGTGGAGAATAGGGGACTTTCGGCATCGATTCTGCTTGCCCCGTCTCTCCTCGGCTCCCCGGGGTCAGGGTTCAAGGGAGAGCTGGTGGAACGGAAGTGTGGATGGGGTGGGAGAGAGTGATTCCCCCTGTACCAGTAGAGCCCCTGAGGGAAATTGTGTTCGGGTCCAAGGACGGCTGGCAGTGCCACGGTGGGGTGTGGGCTGGGGTGTGCCAGGCTGGAGCTGAGCAGGATTGACAGCTCTCTCGATCACACTCCACCTGTCCTGCCACCCCCAGCAGGGACTTTCCTGCAGCCCTGGAAAGGGCCCAGGAGAGTAGTCGTGCTGGATTCTACTCCCGGCTCTGCCACCCGCCTACTGAGCGACCTCGCACGAGTCGCTTCACTTCTCCGGAACTCAGTTACCTCACCTGTAAAATGGGGATTAAGATTGAGAGCCCCGGGTGGGACATGGACTGTGTCCAACCTGATTAGCTCGCATCTATCCTGGCTTACAGTACAGAGCCTGGCATATAGTAAGCACTTATCCCGGCTCTGCCACTGGTCGGCTGTGTGACGGTGGGCAAGTCACTTCACTTCTCTGAGCCTCAGTTACCTCATCTGGAGAATGGGGATTAACTGTGAGCCTCACGTGGGACAACCTGATGACCCTGTATCCTCCCCGGCGCTTAGAACAGTGCTCGGCACATAGTAAGCGCTTAACAAATACCAACATCATTATTCTTAACAAAATCCATTAAAAAAAATAGAACTCAAGACTTGCACCCAGATTCCTGACAGATAATAATAATACTATTATCCCAGGCCCTTGCTCTGTCCACTAGGTCACGATGCTATCCACACGCGGTCACCGTCAGAAAAATTCGATCCCTAGTAAACTGAGGTATTTGCTTAGTGCTTACTATGTGCCAGGGACTGTACTAAAAGTTGGGATAGATACAAGCAGAAGCAGCATGGTGTAGTGTAGTGGATAGAGCACGGGCCTGGGAGTCAGAAGGTCATGGGTTCTAATCCGGGCTTCGCCACATGTCTGCTGTGTGACTTTGGGAGAATCACTTCACTTCTCTCTGCCTCGGTTCCCTCATCTATAAAATGGGGATTGAGACTGTGAGTCCCACTTGGGACAGGGACTGCGTCCAACCCATTTTGTTTGTAATCACCCCAGCGCTCGTATTCACCCCACTTGTAGTCATCCCAGCGCATGTACCTGGCACATAGTAAGTGCGTAACCATTATTATTATTATTACAAGATCATCGGATCAGACGCAGTCAGTAACAGGGCCTTGGACCTCCCAGCCTTCCTGTCTCCTTTGCTCCTTCTCCACCAAGATCAACTACCGGGTTCACGGGCGCAGTCCCGATGATGAAACCATTCTTCACAAACTCGTGAATCATGTCATTAAATAGCCAAGGCAGATAAGGAACACTCCACTCTGCTAATCATAAAGCCAACTAGGGATAGAAATAGCCCTGGGATGAGTCACTTTATTCCTAGGCACTTTGGTCGATGAGCACCACTCTCCGAGGAGCAGCCTGGGCTGAGGAAAAGGCATTCGCCAATGGCTAACCCCAAGAATGCAGGAAACGCCGATCCATTCGTCGGTAAAACGCCCGCCTTAGTCCTCCCGCGGGAGTGTTTGTAAGGGCCGGTCAGCTTGACGAGAGGCAGGAACTCGGCATATTGAACTGAGGAAGACTGAATTCCAATATAAAGTTAATTTTTCTGACAAAAATATCAGCTCGCCAAATACTCACTGGTGCTTAGAACGGTGCTCGACACATAGTAAGCGCTTAACAAATACTACTAAAACTGGTTTTCAGAGCCTCATCTTTAGCCCTCCCCTTGAAACGAAGGAAGTTCCTTAACTAACTTCTAAATTTGCAGCTACCCAGCCCCAGATCCACCCTGGGTCAGACTCTCCAAAAGATGGGAGGGCTAAGCCTGAATTTTCTCTTCCCATAAGAGCCCGATTCCAAAGTTGGAGATTCAACAAATGGATGTTACCAAAGAGGAGCATGTAACTGTGACCTAGTCTTACTCCAATTCAATCAATCGATGGGTTTTTTTAGAGGATTTTCTAAGTGCTTCCTAGAAAAGGTACTGTACTGTGCTGGGCAGTGTACTAAGGACCGAGTCTTGTTTTGTGCTGTTGAGTCGACTCCAACCCATAGAGAAGCAGCGTGGCTCAGTGGAAAGAGCGCGGGCTTTGGAGTCAGAGATCATGGGTTCGAATCCCGGCTCTGCCACTTGTCAGCTGTGTGACTTTGGGCAAGTTACTTAACTTCTCGGTGCCTCAGTTACCTCATCTGTAAAATGAGCCCCACGTGGGACAACCTGATTCCCTTGTGTCCACTCCAGCGCTTAGAACAGTGCTCTGCACATAGTAAGTGCTTAACAGATACCAACATCATTATTATTATTATTATAGCGACTCTACGGACACACCTCCATCGGCAATCGTTCCGGTAGTTGGATCCATAGACTTTTCTTGGCAAAAATACGCAAGTGTTTTACCTCTGCTTCCTTCTGTGCAGTAAATTCGAGTCTGTGCCCCTGACTCTCTCCCTCGCTGCTGCTGCCCAGCACAGGGGAGTTTTGACTTGTAGCCGATGGCCTTCCACTCGCTAGCCACTGCCCAAGCTAGGAATGGAATGGATATAGGCCTCCGCTTGACTCTCCCTCCGATAGCCGAGACTGATAAGGGGCCCGGAAACTCTCCAGGTGCAACCCTGAGAGGGGAAGGGACTGGGTAGGTACAAGCTAATCAGGTTGGCCACGGTCCCCGCCCCTCACGGGCCTCACAGTCTTCACCCCCATTTTACGGACGAGGTAACCGAAGCACAGAGAAGTTCAGTGACTCGCTCAGGGTCACACAGCAGACAGGTAGCGGAGCCAGGATTAGAACCCAGGTCCTTCTGACTCCCAGGCCCATGTTCTATCCATGAGGCCATGCTGCTTCTCATGAGCACTTACTATGTGCAGAGTACAGTAATAAGCACTAGGGAAAGTGCCGTACAAAAGAGGTGGAAGAGGCGATCCCTGTCCACAAGAAGCTTACAGTCCCTCTGCGATCTGAGAAGTCCCACTAGCCATCCAGCTGGTCTTTCCAGGGAGAAAGTTGGGGGCCCCTCCCTTCCCTAGCGTTATCCCGAATCAATCAATCGATCGATCGATCAATGGTGCTTATTTACTCTTTGCAGAGACCTGAACTAAACCTTTGGGAAGATAAATTACCAGTCATATTGGTACTGATATTGGTTGACAAGGTACTATGAGAAGCAGCCTGGCCTAGTGGCAAGAGCAGGGGTTTGGGAGTCAGAGGACGTGGGTTCTAATCCAGGCTCCACCATTTCTCTGCTGTGTGACCGTGGGCAAGTCACTTCTTAGAGAAGCAGCGTGGCTCAGTGGAAAGAGCACGGGCTTTGGAGTCAGAGGTCATGAGTTTGAATCCCAGCTCTGCCACTTGTCGTCAGCTGTGTGACTGTGGGCAAGTCACTTCACTTCTCTGTGCCTCAGTGACCTCATCTGTAAAATGGGGATGAAGACTGTGAGCCCCACGTGGGACATCCTGATTCCCCTGTGTCTACCCCAGCGCTTAGAACATAGTGCTCGGCACATAGTAAGCGCTTAACAAATACCAACATTATTATTTTTTATTATTACTTCTCTGTGCCTCGATTACCTCATCTGTAAAATGGGGATTGAGACTGTGAGCCCCACTGTGGGACAGGGACTGTGTCTAACCTGATTACCTTGTATCTACCCCAGTGATTAGTACAGTGCTTGGCATATAGTAAGCATTTAAAAATACCATAATTATTATTATTATTATTATTCCCAACTCATTTGCATTGTACTCTTCCAAGCATTTAGTACAGTGGTCTGTACAGAGTGAGCATTCAACTCACCCCGTTAATCAATCCATCAATGGATCGTATTTATTGAACACTTACTGTGTGCAGCACACTGTACTAAGCGGTCGGGAGAGTACAATGTAACAATACAACAGGCACGTTCCCTATGGAATCAATCGATCAATGCCATTGATCGACTGATACCGTACAATACAGTTAGTAGATGTGATCCTTTCCACGTGGAGCTTACAGTCTGTAGGGGGAGACGGACATTAAGATAGATTAGAGTAAGGGGAAATAATAGAGTATAATAAGAATATTTACATAAGTACTACTAATAATCCCCTCTCAGGGTCGCATCTGGAGAGTTTCCAATACTCTACCAGTCTGTACTCTACCGGGGCGTTCTGGAAGAGCTGTGTCTGTAGTGTCGCTATTGGTCGGAAACGACTCGACAGCATAAACAAGACTACTAATAATAATAAACGTGGTATTTGTTAAGGACTTAACATGTGCCAAACACCGTTTTAAGCTCTGGGGTAGACACAAGCGAATCAGGGTGCCCACAGTCCCCTTCCCACATAGGGCTCACAGTCTTAATCCCCATTTTACAGAGGAGGTAACTGAGGCACAGGGAAGTGAAGTAACTTGCCCAAGGTCACACAGCAGACACCTGGCAGAGCCGGGATCGGAACCCACGTCCTCTGACTCCCAGGCCTGTGCTCTTTCCACTAGGCCGTGATGCTGCTGTGGGGCTGGGGGGAGTACCGAAGAGCTTGAGGGGTAAACCGCCAAGCTCACAGTTGATACAGAGGGGAGGGTGAGAAGGGAAATGAGGGCTTAGTCTCTTGGAAGCGATGTGATTTTAGGTGGGTTTTGAAGGTGGGGAGTGTGATGGATTGTAAGAGGTCCTGAGCCCCGAAGCCCCCCCTAACTACCCCACACCCCTTGACCACTCCATCCCCCTCAGCCTCAGCCCCAAATAGCGCACCATCAGCTAAGCGTAATCCGTTGCCAAGCGGTCTTGCGGCTGCGTCACCCTGCCCCACGTCCCTGGCCCAGAGAGGGAGGCTCTTTACTATTTCCCGACAAACACACAGCCCGAGCTCCTCCTCTGTGGAGGATGAGATTGTCCTGAGTATTCAGGATAGATAAGATCCTCTCCTTGGGTGAGAAAAGTCCTGAAGAGACCAGTGCGCCACCAACACGCCAGCTGGTGTGGGCAGGGAATCGGTCTGTATATTGTTACATTGTACACTCTCCCAAGCGCTTAATACAGTGCCTTGCACGCAGTAAGCGGTCAATAAATATGACTGGCTGACTGATTTGTCGTTGCGTAGAAAGATCACCCTGTGTCGCGCTGATGGCTTAGTCAATTGCAACATCTGGAGTTTGGGGCCTCCTGATCCTAAATCTTTTCATGCTAAATAATAATAATAATAATAATAGTAGTAATACTGACATTATTGTCGCTATTTCTAATAGTCGTGTTAAATAGCCTTCTCCCTGTTCCCTTATTTGTAAGCCATTTATTCCCACCTGTTTTTCCTAGTACTTGTATGCACTTCAGGGCAGGGACGGTGTCTCTTGTTCTGTTCTATTTTCCCAGTGACTTAGTTCGGGGCTTTGGCCTCCCCGGAGGTGCTCAAGAAATGCAGTTGATGCCCACCTTCAACCCCACAGCACTTATGTGCATATTGTTAAATTATATATTATCACTTGTTTATAATGTCTCTCTCCCCCACAAGACTGTAAACATTTTTAATGGTATTTGTCAAGCACTTACTATGTGGCAAGTACTATATTAAGTCCTGAGGTAGACACAACCTAATTAGGTTGGACACAGTCCACGTCCCACGTGGAGCTCACGGTCTTAATCCCCATTTTTCAGATGAGATAACAGAGGCACTGAGAAGTCAAATGATTTGCCCAGGGTCACACAGCAGACAAGTGAGATATGTGGCAGATCCGGGATCGGAACCCAAGTCTTTCTGACTCCAGGCCTGTGAACTATTCACTAGGCCACACTGCTTCTAGTCGTGGCCAGGTAATGTGACTGCCAAATCTGTTGCACTGTATTCTCCCAAACTGATTGATAGATTGATTGACTGAGGCACCAGCCAGTCTTAAAGGAAATTCTTCTTTCAAAAGACCAAATGGAACTCATAACCCCTAACAGAGTAGTAAAGGCTAGAAATAGTAGAGGCATCATTCATTTTTCACCACATTTTAATTACCTGAATTTCTGAACTGCAGAGGGTCTGGTATGTTAACTGATTGCTAATTAGCAACTTAATTCCCGAAAACCCTAGAGCCGGATGCTGGAAAGACAGGATATGTTGAGGACAGAGCCGTGATTAGATGCAAAGTTAGAACATCACAACCCCAGATGTGGTGGGCTGTCGGACGATGTTCTTATCTTTATGACATCAAACTTTTCAACCCCTTCTGCCATCGTTCTTGTCTGTCCGTCTCCCCCGATTAGACCGTAAGCCCGTCAAAGGGCAGGAACCGTCTCTATCTGTTACCGATTTGTACATTCCAAGCGCTTAGTACAGTGCTCTGCACGTAGTAAGCGCTCAATAAATACTATTGAATGAATAGTCAGTTCAGGTCTCCTTAAAAAGACTTCAAACCACCCAGACCATGTCCAGAACATCGTCCCTCAAGTGACAACGGATGAGGAAAGTAAGAAATCTCTCGGCATCTGAGACAAAGCTGAAACTGAGCTGAAATTTGAGTTGAAAGTTGAGTTGAAATTGCTAGAAATGTTATTATTTGAGAGGAAGTTCTGGTTTTCCTCATCTGGGCTCTACTAAACCTCCAGCTTCCATGATGTTGGGAATAAAGACAGTTCGAATAACCAGGACAATAAACAGGAACCTCAGGCAAGAGATGGACGGACCAGTTTCCCTCGCCCATTTCGAAGGGGAGGAAACGAAGAGGAACACGGCAACTATCTTGTCCTCCGGATGGCCTGTCCGCCCCGTCCCTCGGAGGTGGTAACACCTCGCGGCTAGTTGCTCCAGAGATGGGGGGCTCAGGAGGGGGGAGAGGAAGGAGAAAGGGGACCCTCGTCGCTGTCTAGTCTTCATTTGCAAGGGGAATGAGGCCAACGTGAAAAGAAAGCCCAAAGTCGCCTGTCTTCTGCTCATCCGGCTTCCCTGTTTTTATCAGATTAGGGGCGGAATTGCTCAACACCTAAATGTATTTTAATTGGTTACCAAGGCGATGAGCCTGAATCAGGCAGGAAAGAGGCAGGAATAGAAGGCTGCAGAGTTACGCACAGGAGGCTTATTTACAGTGTGAACAAGCTCCAGGGATGAGAGGCGGGAAGGCTGCGAAGCGTGGCCTGGTGGACAGAGCAAGAGACTGGGAGCCAGAGGATCTGAGTTCTAATCTTGGCTCCACCATTTGTCTGCTGTGGATGTTGGGCAACTTTTCTGGGCCTCATCTGCCTCATTTGTAAAATGGGAATTATGACTGCGAGCCCCATGTGGGACACAGATTCTAACTAGAGTAGAAGTATATACCCCAGCGCTAGGTACAGTGCTTTGGCACACAGTAAGTGCTTAACAAATGCTAGTTTAAAAAACACCTCTCTTTTGCTTCTTTTTATAAAGCGGGTTGTACCCCTCTCCAGAAAATTGTCATCCCCTCAGATTTCTCTTCCTCTTCCTCATTCCCAAGTAGCAGATGAGTCAAATTTCCAAGGAAGAGTAAGAGAAGCCATCAAACTGCCCCTAAGAACAGTAGAGCAGAATTTTGGAGCTAACCGCCAATCAATTAATTATTTAGTTTTCTGGGTTAGCGGAGGGGCAGAGTGCAGGAGAGTAAAATACTCGACTGCTTCCCTTACATGTAATTTATTTTAATGTCTAGCTCCCCCATTTGTCTACAAACTCCCCAAGGGCAGAGATTGTGCCTGCCAACACTATCGTACCCTCCCAAAGGCTTAGTACAGTGCTCTGCACCCAGTAAGCACTCGATAAATACCAATGATGGGTTGACTGAAAGGCCGTCTCCAATTTTCCTTTCCCTTCTCTCCGGGCAAATCTAAAAAAAAAAAAAAATTATCTGAGAGGGCTGGACCTGGACAGGAGAGACTGTGATTCATTGCCTCGATTTTAAGCTCTTCCTCTCTTCTCCTGCACAATCCTTTGGATTCCTTGGTCACAAAGCGAAAGAATTTGCAATTACAAGGGTTTTCGTTTCCTGTTTTTCCTGCCCCAACTTAAACCGAGCCTGTAGTTTTGAAACACCAGGATCGTTTGTCAGCCAAAACTTTGGTCTCATAGATCTTCCTCCTCCAAGACTAATGGAAGTCGGCGCGAGTCAGAACAGAAAATATTCCCGCTTGGCTCCCTAGAGAAGATCCATCACCTGCTGGAAACAGTTACGACCAATAAAGCAAGCAGCCAGAGGGTCTGCTACCTGGGCTGGACCCTGACCTCTCTGAGCCTCGGTATCCCCCTCTGAAAAATGAAAACAATATCACCTGCCTCTTCCCCACCAGCCGGTGCTACAGAGGTTATGCGAGATCATATACGAGGAACATTCGAGCTCTAGAGGGAAGAAAAGTATCGCTACACCCGAGTTATTTTTGATTTCGGTCCTCTTTCGGCTGCCAAAGTTGACCGGCTCTCCCGACTCAGCGGGGAATAAATATCACCGTCCTTCGTATATTCAGAGTTGATGGGATTAGCAGGGGCAGCTCCTGGGGTCATCGCAGAACCGTCCCCTCTACCTGCGGTGGTCCCTGCAGCCCAGCCCAGAGGCTCTCCCAACAAGACAAGGGCCGGGGATGGGGAGGCGGGTTTCGGGTCTATGGCTGCAGTCCAAGGAACCCCAAGTATTTCAGTCACAGAGGTCTCTCAGACATATCCCTCTGCGGTTATTCGAAGCCCCCATTTGGCGGGACAAATCTATCATCGGTTCAAAAGAAGTTGCAGGAGTCATGGATTTCTTCCCAGCCCTGTGGTGATCTGACCCATTTACTGGTTCAGCCCAGGGGAACGTGTGCTCCCGTCAGACATTCTGATGCAACTGAACTCCAGAGGACTGAAAAGATTTCAGGGGGGAATGTGCAGATGGGGAGGGTTTTTTTCTACAAATCACCTGGAGACTGAAAACTGGCTGTGGGTGGGGAATAGGTCTACCAACACTACTCTCCCAAGCGCTCGGTACAGTGCTCTGCCCACAGTAATCACCGAAAGTGATTGACGAATTGATATAAGACGACATTCTCCTACGGACCTTCTAATTGGCTCAGGAGCCAGTTTGATAACTGCTGCCCAGAAGTGCAGGAGGTGGTTTGCTTCCTCCCTCAAGTCCCCCATACCTGTGCTCCTCCCATCTCTAGGAACCCTAAAGGCTGTCTGAGGCAGAGGGTAGCAAGACTGGCAGTTGGAAGAGACCAGATCGTTCTCCGCCCGTCAGGTGAACATGCTGACATAAGCATACTCGGGAAGGGCTGGGTCCTGAGAGAGGTTAGGGTGTTGTGGCTTAAGGAGACAATCATCTTTTCTGCTCGGGGCAACCCCTGTTAGCTTGGCATTTAAAGGTAGGTGTGCCCCGGGCAGAGTCAAGTCAGGAAAAAATGTTCCACTAAAAAACCCCTGTCCAGAAAACACCTCCGGTCCAAGCGGCCCCGATTTCTCTTTGCGACCAGTGAAGTCCGCGTAAGCCCCTAAACACGAAGGAAACGTTTGTGTCAATCCAGACATTGACATTATCAATCATCCAGTCAATCAATCAGTGGTATTTACCGTGTGCAGGGCACCATACTAAGCGGTTGGGAGGGTACGGCACAGCTACGCTGAGTTTACTGTCTAGAGGGAGGAGACCGCCCTGAATATAAATGAATAATTTATAAGATATAATTTATAGATATCTACCTAAGTGCTGTTGTGGGCAGGGACTGTGTCTGTTTATTGTGATATTGTACTCTCCCGAGTGCTGAGTACGGTGCTCTGCGCAGAGTTGAGGAGCAGTGTGGCTTCGTGGAAAGAGCACGGGCTTAGGAGTCAGAGGACGTGGGTTCGAATCCCGGCTACGCCCCTTGTCGGCTGTGTGACCTTGGGCAATCACTTAACTCCTCTATGCCTCAGTTACCTCATCTGTAAAATGGGGATTAAAAGTGTGAGCCCCACGTGGGACAACCCGATTACCCTATACCTTCCCCAGTGCTTAGAACAGTGCTTGGCAGGTAGGAAGCGCTTAACAAATACCACATTATTAGTAGTAGTAATAGGTGCTCAATAAATACAAATGAATGAATGAATGAAGTTGAGAGGAGGGGGGGACATCAGATGCCGAAAGGTCACAGATCCAAGTTCATAGACAACGCAGAAAGGAGAGAGAACTGGGGAAAAGAGGGCTACATCGGGGAAAACCTCTCGGAGGAGATGTAATTTTATCGGCCTGTCATTTGAATCCTGAGCGTGTATTTCTTCCCTGGACGTTAAACAAGAATCCGCTTCAGTCTGTATCCCCTTCCAGCCCTTCTAGAAAACACGACACAAAGACACGGAAACGTTTCATCCCCACGCACCCCCAACATTGTACTTTCCAAGCGCTTAGTACAGTGCCCTGCACACAGTGAGCACTCAGTAAACGCAACTGAATGAATGAATAGCCCGTCTGAGCGCGTATGTGTACACTGACCCAAGATCTAAGGGTGCCACACCTCTAAGGAATCTCATTTTGAACCGATTCCCCGTTCTGGGCCTCCAGATACAATGGATGCCTCTAACACCCCACCCCATCAGGAATGCTCACATACAGTGGCAGCAAGAGCAGACAAGCTGGTTTGGCTTTGCCTTGTCCAGAAAAGTACATTCCGCACTCTGTGACGCCTGCTAGGAAAGGCAGCACAACACCCCCCATTCCCCCGCCTACCCGCCCTGACCCACGGCCCCCCCCAGGATAAAAAACTCCCTACTGTAACTAGATGATAAATCGTGTCGTTTCCGCCGTCCACCTTGCCCTAACACGCGTGCAGCGCTCTGCTCGGCAGACGTCTGGAATTGTGAGATAGGAAGCCCACAGGCGTCGAAAATATAAACAGCCATCAGCATTTAAGAAAATATTAGCAGGGTGACTGAAAGGGGCTAAGGCAGAACAGTCTGGCGGGCTAAGAACCGGGAAAAAGAATTTTCAGTATCAGTGACCAACGGGAAACAAAATTAAAACAACATTCCTCCTAGACCTCGCAGGCAAAGCCGTGGAATGGCTAGCCGCCGTAAGCATAAACCGGGCCGCTGCTGGAAGTTTGAGGTTTTAAACTGGTGTTCGGGCTGACACCGATTCATTCCTACAGTCAGTCGATCATATTTATTGAGTGCTTACTCTGTGCAGATCACTGTACTAAGCGCTTGGGAGAGTGCACTATAACAATAAACGGATTCGTTGCCTGCCCACAACCGGCTGATTTCTATTCTCCTACCGCTATCACAACTCCAGGTCCCTGTGGTTCCTTCAAGTGGTCTGTCAAATTTAATAGACAGGTTTCCTCCTTTCCCATCCTCACCATCATCATCATCATCATCATCACCGTTGTCGTCAACAGCAGCCCTTACTGGGCCCCCGCTGTTTGCAGAACACTATGCTGGGTGCAGGAGCACACGCCCATACAACAGAAGTAAAAGACACGGTCCGTGCTCCCAAGGACCATCTTAAACACAATGTGATTCCCAGGGAGAATATTTTGGGCACCCATTTTCATTGTTCACTCTGGGACTAGTTCCGGGACATTTATAAAGAAGTTATCTTCGACGATCATTTCGAAAATCCACTTTTGTCCCCGGGGGAAATGCTCAATGTTCACTCAGGGACTATTTCCAAGACATTTACAAAGAAGTTATCTTCGACGATCATTTCCAAAAACCACTTTTTCCCCAGTGGAAATGCTCCATTTTTCCTTGTTTGAAAAATGACATCATTATGCTCGGTCTTCGTTGCTGCCAAGCCAAATGAATTTGAGCCCAAGGGAGGGGGACTCGTGAATACAAATCATCCTTACCATTCCTCTTCTTCTTATTCTGTCCCCAACAGTGTGACGCTCTCTCCCTCTCATTCATGCGTTCATTCAGTCGTATCTATCGAGCGCTTCCTGGGTGCAGAGCACTGTAATAAGCGCTTGGGAAGTACAATACAACAATAAACAGTGACATTCCCTGCCCACAACAATCTCTTGGTTGAGGAGATGGAAGTGATTTTTGAGGCAGAGTCATGGTAATTGGAGGTAGGGGCCGGGACTCAAAGACCTCTTGGGGATCCCTTCCAGGTCAATGATTAGGTGAAATTTGGGGGATATGTTATTCGCTCTTGAATCTGCCTGCTTCCTTAAGGGGAGACGGTGTTACCCTGAACCACAAACTAATCAGCTTTGTGGTTTAAAGCGAGCCATGTCGAAGGGAAGGAGGTCTATCAGGTATATTTTTACACTCCAACCAGCCACAGTCCCCCGGGGAGATTCAGTTGGCTTTCATAAAGAGTGTAACAATAGTAAAACAACTCACCGCTGGATCTTTGAGAGTAATTACATGGAGTGGCAATCTCGCTTTTGATGGTTTTGTTAGTTGTGACAAGGCTGGAGTTATCGACTCTGTGAAAAAGAGGAGAACAACAAAAGTGGATGTGTTTTTCAACTCTTTTTCCTTTCTTGGAAATGTCTTTTCCCCATTTCTCAGACTGCCTATATTGGGAGAATTACACAGAGAGCTGTGAATCTGATCAACTGTCACAGTTAGTCACAAACTCACAATCTGCCAAGCACTGGGCTATGTGCTGGGGTAGATACAAGATAATCAGATGTGACAGGGTCCTCGTCCCACGACTAGTACACAGTCTGAGAAGGAGAGTAACTTTCAATCGATCAATCAGTGGCATTTACTGAGCTCTTAGTATGTGCAGAGCACTGTTCAAAGCGCTTGGGAGAGTACACTACAAAAGAATTAGCTCCTTTGGGAGCCGGGTCTGTGGTCTATGTGAAATGCATACAGTCGGTATCGATTTTGTTATTTCTGGGTAGAAGTCGTTCTTTAGGCCGGGAGTTTGACTACCCAAGTGAGTTCTATGATTCGTCCAGGAGTTCCTTGACTGTCACTACAAGTCTGGGTCCGTCCTTGTTTAGGAAATGTAACCAAACTTGAAATGGGCCTTATTGGCTTTTTTTTTCTTCATTAAGAATGGAATGATGCTGTAGAACTCACTAACCAAAAGGCAGATTTTCTCAACCAGGAGCCTGCTGGGCCAGATTAAATGGTTGTATCAGGAAGGTGTCAATTCAATCAATCGATTAATCAATCAATCGTTTTTATTGAGTGCTTACTGTATGCAGAGCGCTGTACTAAACGCTTGGGAGAGTACAAGAGAGTTGCCAGACCCAATTCCTGCCCACAGTGTGCTCACAATCTAGAGGGAATTGAACTCTTCCCAATCCTCTAACCGGCTGCTAGTCAAAGATCAAATGTGCCCACACAAAAACTACCCCACTGGGTTGCCACTGATCCACTACGAGAAACTCAGACTTTCACACCGTCCCGATATCATGGTTTGTGTTGGCACTTTTCTTGTTTGTTTGCTGTAAATGGTATTTGTTTTGCTGTTCCTCAAGATGTTCTCAATGCAGATTGGACACAGTCCCTGTCCCACATGGCGGCTCACGGTCTACGAGGGAAAGAGAATAGATATTTAATACTCATTTTACAGATGAGGAATCTGAGGAACAGAGAAGTTAGGTGACCTGCTCAAGGTCATACAGAAAGCAACTGGCAGAGCAGGATTAAAACGCAGTTCCTCTCTCTCCCAAGCCCGTGATCTTTCCACAAGCCCAGGCTGCTTCTTTCTGCTTTTCTGCTCTGTGAGGGCCTGTTAATTCCTCCAATTCAATCTTCTCTTTCCCTCCCCATGCTTTTCTCTCTCTGCATAGTCGCAGCATCAGCAGCAGCCAAAGTAGAGAAGCAGCGTAGATCAGTGGAAAGAGCCCGGGCTTAGGAGTCAGAGGCCATGGGTTCTAATCCCGGCTCCGCCACCTGTCAGCTGTGTGACTTTTGGCAAGTCACTTAACTTCTCAGTGCCTCCGTTACCTCATTTGGAAAATGGGGATTAAGACTGTGAGCCTCACGTGGGACAATCTGATTACCCTGTATCTACCCAGCACTTAAGAACAGTGCTCGACACATAGTAAGCGCTTAATAAATAGCAATAGTATATTTATTAGTAGTAGTAGTAATAGCGGCAGTAATATTGGTAGTAGTAATATGTATTGAGTGGAAGGTACAAAACTAAAAAGTGACACATTTCTTGCCCACAGTAGCTTACATTCTGTCGGAGAGACAAACATAAACCTTTTACAACTTGAGGGGTCAAAATAAATAATTGAATGTACAGTTGAATAAATTTATCTACAAGAGTGCTAAGAATGGCTATGAATGAGGACTCGGGCTCTAATCCTGGCACCCGCTTTGCCTGCTGTGTGACCCTGGGCAAGCCACTTCACTTTAGGATTTCAGGATTATGATTTAAAACAGAGGCACAAGAGGGGGTTGGAATAGTGGGTGAATGATGGATATACTCTGCATACTGGTCCACGAGATCCTGGGATTGATACCGTATATATTTTCAGGAAACGAGCAGAGAGGCGACCACTCACGATCGTCATCAATAAGGGGAAAATCCACTTGTCGATTCTCTTAACAAAGCTAAATGCTGCTGTGTCTTGAGCTGCCTCAAGGATGCGAAATTCCCTGGTCTCCCTCAAGCAATAACCAGGAGAAACACAAGCTACTTAAGGATTTTCCCTGGGCCCGGCCTCCTCCGTAACAATCAATCAATCATATTTATTGAGCACTAACTGTATGCAGAACACTATACTAAGCACTTGGGAGAGTACAATATAAAAGCATAAGGGACAAATTGCCTGCCCACAAAAAGCTGACAGTCCGAAGGGGAGGCAGACATTAATATAAATAAATTACGGAGAATGTACCTAAGTGCTTTGGGTCTGGGAGGGGGGATGAATAAAGGAAACAAGTCGGGGTGATGCAGAAAGGAGTGGAAAAAAAGGAAAAGAGGTAAGGGTAGCTCTCTTGGAGGAGATGTGCCTTCAATAAGGCTTTGAAGTGGAGGGACAGTAATTGTTTGTTGGCTGTGATAAGGAGGGCGTGCCAGGCCAGAGGCAAGATGTGGGCGAGAGGTTAGTGGGGAGATAGATGAGATTGAGGTACAGTGAGTAGGTTGGCATTAGAAGAGAAAAGTATGTGGGCTGGGTTGTAGTAGGAGAGTAGTAAGGTGAGGTAAGAGGGGCAAGGTGATCGAGTGCTTTAAAGCCGACTTTAAGGAGTTTCTCTTTGATGCGGTCGTGGATGGGCAACCACTGGAGGTTTTTGAAGAGTGGGGAAACACGGCCTGAACATTTTAGTAGAAAAATGATCCTGGCAGCAGAGTGAAGTATGGACAGGAGTGGGGAGAGAGATGGTCTTCATATGCTTTGGAGATCAGAGATTCATTTCTTTCCATTTCTTGACAAGATAGTGTCACTGTCACTGCTGTCTGCATTGGTCTTCTGGGCTTTCGCTCTTTGCAGGATGGTTCAAGCTCAAAAGCTTCAAGGCCTATGCTGTGCTCAGCTCTGATTTGGCCTTTCAGGACCTGAGAGGAGAAGCAGTGTGGTCTAGTGGAAAGAACAAAGGCCTGGGAGTCAGAGGACCTGGTTCCTAACCCCATTTCAGCCACTTGCCTGCTGTGTGGCCTTGAGCAAGTCAGTTAACTTTTCTGGGCCTCAATTTCCTCAACTGCAAAATGAGTATTTAATATCTGTTCTCCTTCCTTCTTAGATTGTGCACCCCATGTGGGACAGGGGCTGTGTCTGACCTGACTGATATGTATTTTCCCCCGTGCTTGGAACAGTGCTTGGTAAGGAGTAAGTGCTTAACAAATACCATTTAAAAAACTAAAGGAAAAAGTTGCCTGGCTGCCTGAGCAAACTGGAAACAAGCCTCTAGAAACTCCAGTGGTCCAATATCATGAGAGCAAACCTTACTAGAATAGATGTTTTGGGGCCTGTGGTAAGCTGAAGTTGCACTGAAGGTTTGTCAGCTTTTTTCCACTTATCTCCCCTATTAGACTGGGCACTCTTTGAGGACAAATTCAATTCTACATTCCAAGCCACTAGTACAGTGCTCTGTATGGAGCAAGTGTTCAATAAACACTGTTTTTGATGATGATAGTGACATAACTGGGTTAGAGTTTTGATACTTCTGATCACAGCTGGGAAACAGGTTAGAGAGACTGTTGGGGAATGATCAAGGTCGGCATCATTTCCTATTGGGTTTAGCCACTGTATTGAGCACCTACGGTATGCAGAATACTATACTGAGCATACAGACCACAATACCGAGCACCATGTAAAGAGAGCAACACCGAGAACCTCCAGTATGGAGAACACTGTCCTGAATCCCCCTGTGCGAAGACCTCAACTGAGTATTGATGACATTCAGTGTTTATTATATACTAAGTCCTGAGTGCTTGCTGTTTAAAAACGATTGAAGCAGCATGGCCTGGTGGATAGAATATGGGTCTGGGAGTCAGAAGGACCTGAGTTACAACCCTGACTCTGCCACTTTTTTTTATGGCATTTGGTAGGCACTTACTATGTGCCAGGCGCTGTATTAAGCAGTGAGGTAGATATAAGCCACCCAGTTTGGACAGAGTCCTTGCCCCACATGGGGCTCACAGTCTTAATCCCCATTTTACAGATGAGGTAAGTGAGGCACAGAGAAGTTAAGTGACTTGCCCAAGGTCAGAGACACACATGGCCGAGGCAGGATTAGAACCCAGGTCCTTTTGACTCCCAGGCCCGTGCTCTATCCACTAAGCTATGCTACTGCCACTGGAGAGCGACTCCTGGGTTTATAGTCACTCAGGGCCCACCGATACCAACATATGCCCTGGTGTCGTAACAGAAATGTCCAAAACCAGGCTCTTCTATCCCTCAGGAAAAGTGAGAAACCCTCAGGGTCTCCCCAGGTCCATAAAAGAAAAGGAAAAAAAAAAAGAGAGGGAGATAGGAAGTTTTATCGTCCCATAAAAAATTACTGTGGCTTCTCCAAGTCTGTTTCTCAAAAGGCACAAGAGCCTTTTCAAACCCAGCATGCCTATTTCTTTTATGTTTTCAATCTGTAGTAAAAAGGCCAGGAGGTGCTGGGCAGAACTGTCTGAGCAGGGAACTGGGAGCCATAGCTGCAGAAACTGGCCCAGGCTAGGAGGTGGAGATTATCCCTAATATTGTTCTCATCGGAGCAGGAGTGACACCTTAAGGAATGAGAGAGAGAGAGAGAGAAAATCAATGACCTAATGATTCTGTTCCTGTTTTCCGAGGAGGTTTGGTCGCTTCTAGTAAGGCGTGTGATGTGTGACGGTGTTTTCATGCTTTACCCACCTCTAAACATTTCAGAAAAGGCAACTTAATTCACACGGCCTTTAGAGAAGCAATATTTGAGCGCCACTTAAGTCTGATAATAATATTCTACTGGGGTATTATGCTTGTCATATGGGAAGCACGAATATCTGGGTTTCTTGTTTCTCCCATTTTTTTATAGTATTTGTTTAGTACCTCGAATCGGGCTTTTCCCATTTCCAATGTAGTCTAGAAAAGTGAAACATGAGGCAAGAGAGATGATTGGATAAGGGGTATGAGTCAATATGTAAAATAAAGAGAGTGATAGAGGTGTATTTCCCAATGGATGCAAATGTGTTTCTAAATGATTTGGAAATCAACGGGTAGGAGTGTGTGTCCGCAGGTATAGGGGGACAGTGGCTTTTCAGACTCAACAGTCTGTCCTTTCCTGCTCAACACTGGTGAAGGGTGAAGCCCAGTTCAGTGCACTTTCTGGTTGTCCCAACCGAACCACGAAGGAGTTGAGCTAAGGTCCTTACTGGTAGGGAGGATGATGTCATTTCAGCACCAGTCTGGCTCAAGTGGAAGGGCTGCCTCGGCCACCAGACACAAGGAAAAGGAAACTGAATAACCGACTGCCAAATGTGGGCCCCAAAGGCCACCGAAATAGAGGTCAACTTCTGCGTGTCTCATCTGGAGCAGCACAGAACTGCCGCTTGTCTGCCGGGTGACCTCGAGCAGGTCGCTTAATTTCTCAGTTCCCTCATCTGTAAAACGCCTGGCACATAGTAAGTGCTTAACAAATGCCACCGAAAAAAGAAAGCAGTGGATGAGGGCCAGAGGAATCGGTACACTGAAAATAGTGCAAGTGTGTCACCCAATGCACCAGGCAGAGAACAAGAAAAGGGAAGGAATGAATGAAAAAAGAGAAGATGCTCTTCAAAAACCTTAATGTGTTCTATGTTTCAGAGGGTTTCAGTGCTGCTGTAGGGTAGAGATCAATCAATCAATCAATCAGTTGAATTATTGAGTGCTTACCATGTGCAGAACACTGTATTTAGCATTTGGGAGAGATATAACAGAGTTGGTAGACGTGTTATAACAATATATCAGAGTTGATAGAGATGTTCCCTGCCCGCAGGAACCTTACACTCTAGAAGGGGAGACAAGATGTAAAAACAAATTACAGATAGATACACAAGTGTTGTGGGGTTGAAAGTGGGGTGAGAAACACAGAAGGAAGAGGGAGTAGGGGAAATGAAGGCTTAGCTAGGAAAAGACTTTAGGAGGAAATGTGATTTTTAAGAAGGTTTTGGAGGTGAGGAGCGTGGTGATCTGTTGCATAGGAAGCGGGAGGGAGTTCATGGCCCGAGAGAGGATGTGGGCGAGGGGGTGGTGACAAGATAGACCAGCTCAAGGTTCGCTGAGTGGGTTGGCAGAGGGGTGTAAAGTGTGTGTCCTGGGTTGTAGGAGGAAATCAGCGAGGTAAGATAGTAGGGGACAAGGTGACATAGTACTTTAAAATCAATGGTAAGGAGTGTCTGTTTGTTGCGGAGGTGGATAGGTGATGACTGGAGATTTTTTCAGGAGTGGGGAAACAAGGACTGAATTTTTTTTTAAGAAAAATGATCCAGGCGGCAGAGTGAAGTATGGTCTGGAGTGAGAAGACAGGAAGGCAGAGAGGTCAGCAAGGAGATTGATGCAGTAGATAACGCAGGATAGGATAAGTGCTTGGATCAGCATAGCGGCAGTTTGGACAGAGAGGAAAGGGTGGATTTTAGCAAGGTTGTGAAGGTGGAACTGTCAGGATTTGGTGATAGATTGAATATGTGAATTCAATGAGAGAGATGAGTCGAGGAGAATGCCAAGGTTAAGGACTTTTGAGACACGTTGGCTGCTGGTGCTGCCTACAGGGATGGAAAAGTCAGGGGGAGGACAGGGTTTGGGTGGGAAAGTGAAGAGTTCTGTTTTGGACAAGTTAACTTTAAAATGTCAGCAGGGTGTCCAAGTACAGATGTCCAAGAGATGACCAAAGATGCTTTTTAGGAAAGGAAGATGAGAGTGAAGTGAACAAGGCCTTAACTGGCCAGTTCGGAGGAAGCCACTAACTATCCAACATCAATCAATAAATGGTATTTATTGAGTGCTTACTGTGTGCAGAGCACTGTACTAAGCGCTTGGGGGAGTACAATATAGCAGAGTTGGCAGACGCATTCCCAGCTCCCAATGAGTTTACAGTTTAGAGGAGGAGACAAATATTAATATAGATATATAAATCACAGATATGGACATAAGTGCTGTGGGTTGAAGGAAGGGTGAATAAAGGGTGCAAATTCAAGTGCAAGCATTAAGCACTTGAACCTAATACAAACTTGGTGTGCCAAAAAGAACAATAACATCACTATAAAAAGTTCCAACCAATCAGAGATACTTTTTTTTAGTGCCTCCTGAGAGGAGAGCACTACGCTAAACACTCGGTGAGTACGACAGACGCGAAACGCACAATCCCTGCCCTCAAGCCATTGTGAACTCCGGTTCCGGTTGACTCCCACTGGAATCATCCAGAACCAGACCCATCAAATGCTGACAGACAAGGAGAGAATCTTTGCCGAGGCCGCTGCAAAACGTAAGAGCCTTATTTACCCAGAGTTTAATCACCTCATCTTGAGTCCACAGTTAAAAATCATCATTGCTGGAATGACTGGATCTCTGAACAACTCAGAAGCCCACGTGGAAGGGCCAATTTAGCCAAGAAATTTTTGCTAAGGAAATAGACGTGTGCCCTGAATCTCTAATACAACCCTGGCATCGGAACAGACGACGGTTACCATGTATTCCTCGCACAGATCTCCTCATCAGCGAGTAAGGGAAACTTGAAAGAAAGAAACGAAGGGTCATGGAAGAGATGCTAAAAATGATGGTGTGAATAGCCCACAGTCTGAGGAAAAAACAAGGAATCAGGGGCTTTGCAAAACCATTCAGAAGGTGATTGAAAAATACCCGAGATTGATTCTGAAAAGGTTGGCACGTTAGCAGCAGGAGAGAAGGAGAGTTGGAAAAACACCAGAGGAGCTACAGAATCGAAACAGAATGTCCCGGCAGCACCGAAGCAAATGGGGAAAACAATTAAGGGGGTCACGGTGGAAGAGGTATGAACGTAATTCTACAGCGGCTTCTGCTCGCCCAAAGTCACAGTTATTCCCATTCAGCCAAGAGGGAAACTGGAATCGATCCCAGAAGTCATTTGGGAAGGGGTTGGATACACCTTTCGACTCCTCCGCTTTGCTCTCCGCGACAGATGGGTGGGAATGTAAGTCAACAACACTACCGAGGAAAAGACAAGGTTGTAACAGGGAGCGGCACGTACGCTGGAGCGGATTCCACACAATGCTATCAGGGGAGCATTCAAGTGTGAAAGATGTGTTGCAGGCCGCATAAAGAGAAGATGAATGGTTGGACTGATGTAACTCCAGGTGGGGACCAGAGATGGGGACCGCTCAATTGCCCGCCAGGTGACCCGGAAAAGCCACATGCTGGACAGGTCCAGTGACGCTTCTTTTAGGATAAACACTGGTGCAGCGCGTTGAGGTAGATTAAACTGCTGTGGCGTCAGAGTGTGTCGGTGGAGGTAGGGAAGAGGAGTGGGGAGAAGGATTCATGCATTCACTCATATTTATTGAGCGCTGACAGTGTGCAGAGCACTGAACTAAGAGCTTGGGATAGTACAATACAATAATAAATAATGATATTCCCTAACCATAAAGAGCTCACAGTTTGGAGTGGGGGAGACAGACATTAATACAAATGAACAAAATGAAACGTGGAGACAAAGTAGATTCTCCAGTTTCCATGGGATTTTCCCGTAGCCTACTGGTTTTCTTTTTAAGTTCACTGTGGGCAGGGAATGTATCTGTTTATTTTGTATTGTACGCTCCCAAATGCTTAGTACGGTGCTTTGCACCCAGTAAGTACTCAGTAAATATCACTGAATTGAATTGAATTGCTCAAGCCACTGTCACGACAACCAATTCCGCCTCCCAGGTACTTAGTCCTGAGACGGGACCCAGGCTTGTCCACCGTTCTTGCTTCAGAATTCCGACCGCTCCTGGGATTCCGGAATCATTGACAAGACTCCAGGTCGCCTCTCTATAACCCACCCCTCCCTGCCCACCCGGGTCTCGCCAAACCTCCGCAGGGGCAAACACGGGCCTGGTCCTGCTTCTCCCGGCTCGTTCACCGTGTCTCGGCTCTATTTCGGGACTTTCATCCCTTCCCTTCGGATGCTGGAACCTGATTTCCCAACCCCTTCTCGACAGGAGAGCTCAAAACATGGTATTCAGAATCCAGCTCCCAAAAACCAGTATCGGGCCTGGGAGTCAGGGTTCTAATCCAGCTCTGCTAGATTCATTCAACCGTATTTATTGAGCGCTTAATGTGTATGTCTGCCTGGTGACCGTGGGCAAGTCACTTAACTTCTCCGTTACCTCATCTGTAAAATGGGGATTTAAAGTGTGAATACCATGGGAGACAGGGACTGTGGCCAACCTGCTAACCTTGTTATCTACCCCAGTGTTTAGAACGGCGGCGGGCACGTAGTAAGTGCCAACGAGTACGATCATTATTACTTATTACTATTAATTATTGTTATTATTAAGTATCACTTACACAGAGACTCCATGGGGCGTGGAAGTTTTCTGTGACTTGAGCGGGCAGCTGTAAACAGCGGTTTTGTTGCTGCTGCTTCTGTTTCTACTATTCCTGCTCCGGCCGCCTCTCTGATGATACAGAGCCGAGCTGGGGGATTCTTTTGGAAAATCCGGGCTTCTCCTCCAAGAGCTGCCACGATGGCCAAGTCCAGCCTCCGAAGTTGCAAGCCCTGGCACCGTGACTTCGATTTTAGGACAATCTGCTTCTTGGCCGGGAGACTCTGCCCTCCTGGAGCGCGGAGGTCAGATAGAGTTTCAAACCCACAGATCCTCAGGTTGACAGCTAGACAGGTCCAAGTTTCAGTCAGCAGACATGTACTGAAAGCCAGCTGTGGGCGCCGAACCAGAGACTGTGGGAATTTTAAAGGAAGGAGACGGAGTCATCCCTGCGCTAAACCTCAGCGGGTCTAGGGGCACCGTCCACAAGGCTAAGAGGAGTCTACCACCGTGAGCTGCCCCAACAGGCGTAGGGGCACTGTCTCAAGACAAAAACGGGGGAGATCGATCATCCATACATGATAGAAAAATGAGAAGTAGAAGAAACGAGAGGGCAAGACAAGGATTGGCTCACACCGGACTGGTTCGTCTCCATGAAAATACTTGGGTGACCGAGCCGATTCATTTCCCACAACCGTCCACAGATATAGCAATCAATCGATCGATCGGTGGTATTTATTGAGTGCTTACTATGCGCAGGGCACTGAACTAAGTGTTCGGGAGAGTATACTGCGACAGAATTAGTGCACGCGTTCCCTGTCCGTAACGAGCTTACGATCTAGAAGGGGAGACCGACATTAATGTGAATAAATTGAAGAGAAGCAGCGTGGTTTAGTAGATAGAGCATAGGCCTGGGAATCAGAAGGACCTGGATTCTAATCCCAGTTTTGCTACGTGTCTTGGGCAAATCACTTCACTTCTCTGGGCCTCAGTTCCCGTATCTGTAAAACAAAGATTAAGACTGTGAGCCCCATTATTTATTCAATTGATCATAATCTATTTTTAAGCAATGGACTGTACAATATTGCTTGAGAATGGATAGAGGAGGTCTGGGAGTCAGAAGGACCTGTTTTCTAATGTACAGAGTTGCCGCATCTGTAAAACAGAGATTAAGACTGTGAGCCCCATGTGGGACAGGGGCTGGGTTCAATCTGTTCAACTTGTATCTACCCCGGCACTTAGGACAGTGCTTGGGACATAGTAAACACTTAACAAGTACTACTATTGTTATATAACATAATAGGGTATATATGAAATTAAATCATATATAATAATATAAAAATAATACTCAAGTGCTTACTATGTGCCAAGCACTCTTCTAATAATTCTAATAATAATAATGATAAATAAGTAGTTTATAGTATATGATTTAAAAATACATGCCGAAGTGCCGTGGTATTTAGTAAATGAATATCTTCCCGCTGCCGTGGAAAGATCCGACTTCCAGCAACCCATTCTGCGATTAGCTCCAGTTGGGGGTCACCTTAAAAAGGGGCCCGGCCGGATCCAAGGGCTGAAGCCCGCGAATGGGCATAGCTGACAATCCCGATCATTTTACCCTAGCCATCCCTCCACACGCCAGGGGCCTAGTGGAACCCGACCGGACCCAGATTCTAGCCTGACCTCCACCACTTGACTGCTGTGGGACCTTGGGTACGTGGGCCTCAGTTTCCTCACCTGTAAAAAGGTGATAAAATACGTTCTCCCCGAATCTCAGACCGTGAGCCCTGTGGGAGACCAGGGACTGTGAACAATCTGATTATCTTGCATCTAGCCCCGTGCTTAGAACAGTCCTTAGCACATAGTAAGCATTTAACACATACCAGCACTATCACTCCTTACTTTAGTGTGTCTTCACAGTTGGACGAATCACAGAGGCAAGCCACAGAGCTGGAGGCCGCTTGGTGGGGAAAAGGCAGGAGATATTGGGGCGGGAGAAGGGGGAGAGTTTTCTCCCCATTGGACCTGCCTAGGGTAAGGGAGAGAATTGATTCATTGAAGACAGCTGACCTGCTCATCTTGTACATACCCCACCACTTACTACCTGGCTCGGCAAATAGTAAGCGCTTAAACCATTCCAAAATTATTATTATTAGGGAGGACTACAGTTCAGAGGAACACCTTGTGGAGAGAGAACGTTTCCACCAGCTCTGGTGTATTATCCTCTCCCAAGCGCTTAATACAGTGCCCCCGGGATGCTTTCAATAAATACCACTGATTGATCGAATGCATTTACATGCAACACTTACTTCTTGCGATTGAATATCAGGACTGGTTGAACTTAGTGATTATACCATGAGGTGGCTTAACCTGGGGATACTGGGTCATTGTCTGTCATGAGGTGGTTATAATCTGGGATAAAGTATCAAAACAATAACTGCTGTATACCCCATGGAAAATTACATGCATTTTGAGAAGGCTGTTACCTGGCTGTTGCCTTGCACACGGATGGCACTCAATAGGTACCACTGATTGATTAGGGAGCCTGGAATTGAAAACTATTGACCTCAATAAAAGGAGGAAGACCGGATGGGTGAAATGGAAGGATGGAAATCATTCGCTACAAGATGAATGATAAACGATGGCCCCAGATGTCGATCATCCGAAGCCAGGAATTTGTAATCTCATCTAACTGACATTCTGGGCTGGGATCTAAATTAGCCAAGCCCAAATTAAAAGTGGAACGAGCAGAGGATATTTATCTGTGAACCCCCGCTGAACCCAGGAGTCCATCCTAAAGGAATATGGGGGGACGGCGGGGAGGGCTCTGATGTGCCACAGGCTCAACATGCTATCCTGAGGCTTTCAAAATGCCTGGAGGGAGAGAGAACTGCAGATAAAAATAGCCCATTTTCCCGGGGCAAAAGCTTGGAAGAAATCAGGTCATGGATCCAGACAAAATTCACTAAGCTCTGGCTTCTCTACTCGCTCCTTCTGTGAGGCTCTCCTAGAGATCTGTGATGTTGGTGGTCTCTGAGCCGATGGGCACTATTAGCTTGTCTTCTCTTAGCCTTCTCTTGGTATGGGGGACGGTGGGAAGGGGCCCGGGCGGCCAGGAAAATATTGGGTGAAACTGGCGTTTGTGGCCCGGGGATATTCTGGGAGAAAATGAAACACGTGTACTAGAGCCACCGACTCCCCCCCACACTCAGCTCTTCCCAGCCTATGGAACCTCGCTCCTCTCCCACGACAACCCAGCCCACACACTTGGCTCCTCTAACACCAACATACTTTCTGCACCGTGATCCCATCTCCCTCTCCATCAACCCCTTGGTCACGCCCTCCCGCCTGCATGGAATTCCCTCCCCCTTCATAGCTGAGCAGGCGCCACTCTTCTCAGCTTCAAAGCCCTACTAAAATCACAACTCCTCCAGGAGGCTCTCCTTGACTTGCCTCTCAAGTCCCCACGTTATTCCTCCTCTCTTCTGCGTCACCTACGCACTTGGGTCCATCTCTGCTTGAGACTTTGATACGCACCCCACGCCCGCGGCCCTCGTGTGCAATCCCTATATCCTTATATGTTGCTTCTTCCTCTCCTGGAAATTAATTTTAACATGTCTTATGTTGCTGCTTCCTGTCCTGGAAATTCATTTTAACATGTCTCCCTCACCAGACTCTAAGGCCTTCCTACCGACTCTATTGAATTATACTCTCCCAAGTACTTAATTCAGTGCGTAGAGTAAGTGTTCAATAAATATCACTGAGTTGAGCCTCGATCTGGGAAACTCAGGAGTCAGGAAGATGAGAGTTTAATCCTAGGTCTGGCACTACTAGCACTTAACCTCTCTGGGCCTCAGTTTACCCACCTGTAAAACGGGAATAAAGATATCTGCTCGCGCTATCTCTTACCGACAGTGAATCCCATGTGAAACAGGAACCGTCTCCCATCTGATTGCTTGGAATCCGTCCCAGTGAACAGCACAGCCTCTGACACCCTGTAAGAGATTGATAAATACAATAATCAATCTATCAATCAAGTATTTATTGAGCACTTACTATGTGCAAAGCACTGCAGTGAGCATTTGGGAGAGATCGGTACAACAGATTTACCAGACACGTTCCCTGCACATAACGGGTTTACAGTCTAGAGGACAGTAGACTGTCCTCTACTGTATTATTTATATAATAATAACCATAATAATCATTTCAAATGTAGCTTGATAGAGTTTTACTATAACCTTATTTATTTATGCGATTGATCATAATCTATTTTTAAGCAATGGACTGTAGAATATTGCTTGAGAATGGATAGAGGAGGTCTGTGAGTCAGAAGGACCTGGTTTCTAATCCCGGCTCCTCCACTTGTCTTGATACGTGACCTTGGGCAAGTCCCTTCACTTCTCCAGGCCTCAGTTCCCTCATCTGTGAAAGGGGGACTGCGACTGAAAGCCTTATGTGGGACAAGGACCGGGTCCAACTCTATCTGCTAGTTTCCCACCCCATGCTTAGAACAGTGCCTGGCACACAGTAAGCGCTTAACAAATACCCTAATAATAACGGCTCAGTTGGAGCGTCACCATCCGCCAACCAGAAAGAGATCATATGAACTGTTTCCCTCTTTCAATTGCTTCCCGTTTGGTGCTGTCGGGGGCTCAGGCTGGTGAAATGGGAGCCAGGGCTGAACAGAAGCCAGTGGCGGGGAGAATCCCTCCCCGACAGGCCGGGACGTGGATTTTTCACTCTGTGTTTGGGTTAGAAGGCTGCTGGCCAATTACGGAAGTTTCTTCCAGCCAGGTGCATCTGCCTGGGTGTCACGTTCTCAGGACACGCGGATGGGTTTGCACTCAGAGGGCTGAGTACCACAGCGGGAGTTTTCCTTAATGTGAGGTCTCTCCCTGGTGTTCGAGGAGAGCACGGACTACCGAGAATTCATTCTCAGTTTCAGGGCTGGGTCCGATATGTTCCGGAGAGAGCACGGGCCTGGAAGTCAGAAGGTCGTGGGTTCTAATCCCAGTTCCAACTTATCTGCTATGTGGCCTTGGGTAAGTCACTTTGCTTTTCTGGGCCTCAGTTGCCTCATCTGTAAAATGGGGGTTACGACTGTAAACCCTATGTGGGACGGGGACTGCGTCCAACCCAATTCGCTTGTATCCACCCCGGTGCTTAATACAGTGCCTGACACATAGTGAGCGCTTCACAAATACCATAAGTATTCATGGAGGAGGATCTTACAATCTAATGACTCATGACCCTCAGCTTAACGAGCCTCTGAACACGATGTTCCCGTAACCGATCATCAAGAACCTCATTTCAGCTATTACGTTTAATCTCCTCCGCTACTGGCTTTTACAGGGCTGCTAAAAAGTTGCCAAATTGGTCCTCAGTTTTGTGGCTACCCGAGAATTTCCTAGGGTAGCCTCTCTTTCCCCTCTGGGCCCAGGACCCACCCTCTTGGCTCCCAGCAGCCTCCCCTTCCTCTTCTGGGCCAGATGACAGTCCATCTGACCATGGCTAGCAAAAAGATGCCATTCACCCCAGCTGAAACATGGCTGAATTCATAGAGCACGGGCGCGGGAGTCAGAAGGACCTGTGTTCTAATTCCAGCTCCTCCACTTGCTGCTGTGTGACCTCGGGCTAGTCGCTTCACTTCTCTGGGCCTCAGTTCCCTCGTCTATAAAATGGAAATTAAGATTGGGAGCCCCATGTGGGACAGGGACTGTGTCCAACCTGATGATCTTCTATCTACCCCAGAGATTACAATAGTGTCTGGCACATAGTAAGTGCTTAACAAACACCACAATTATTATTATTATCATCTTACTTAACAGGGATATATCTGGAACTTGGATCAAATATCAACCCCAGATCCACGTGGATCCACGTAAAGGGGTTTCGGAAATTCATGCCACATATCCACGCCTCTTCCAATCTCTTCCCTGAATTTTTTTGGCCTTAACCAGACTACAGCCCAATGTTCAACATTTCCCCATCTCCTTATCAGGAAGGGATTGCCAGTTTGTCCAACTTAAATCGTTATCCTATAATGAACCCTAAGGTGTTTTAAAAGACAAAACAAAGTAGAGAAAACATGTGTCTGAGAGTCAAGAGACTCAGGCTTGAGTTCCAGCTGTCACAGGCCTGATGAATGATTTAAGGCATGGCACTTCCCAGAGACTGTTTCTTCATCTTTAAAATGGAGATAAGATATCTGTTCTCCCTACATCTTTGATTGTGACCCTTTTGTGGAACCAAGACTGTAACCGATCTAATTATCGTACCTATATCGCAGCTTAACGCAACACTGGGCATTGGCTCTTAATAAATTCCATACTAACAGTAAAGTCAACTCTCCATCATCTGGCATTACAAAAGGAAAGCAGGTGACAAGGAAAACTGGATCAATGGATATCATGAAGCAGGAGGGAGAAGTACTATTTAATTGCCATTTAAAAGATCAGGAAACTGAGGCACAGAGAAGTTATAAATGACTTGCCCAAGGTCACACAAAGGGCAGGGAAGTGACAGAGTTAGGACAACAAACCCTGTGGTCTTTCCCCTAGGCCATGATAAAATTTTACCACGCGCATAACACCATACTAAATACTGGAAAGAATTCACAAATGAGAATT